>NW_027466061.1:2437500-3780000 GCF_046127955.1 Nelusetta ayraudi | reverse complement strand
TTGCATCACATTTCATAATTTGTGGATAGCAATAATCACTCATTCCATTCAAGGGTCATTCCAGGTAAACCTTCTTTGGAGTTTCTACTTCTACCAGCACAGTGTAATATTTACTTCTGTCATAAATTAAACAACTATATATATATATTTATGACCCTGAGCTCAGGAATAAGCAGGTCTTGAAAATGGATGGATGGATGGGTGTATGTGAATTTCACAGACACCCTGCCAGGTGTAACAGAAGAACCCAAGGAAAGAGCTTCAGGACCTACCAGAGGTGAAGATTACTGCAGGGACTTTGTAGAAATCGAATCCAGTTTCCCTCTGGTCAGACTTTGCAGACAAACTCTAAGGATTTTGACAGGTTTGCGCTGAAAAGAGGAAAAGGCTAAGCTTCGTCATGTGCCACTAGATGATCCAGAAGGGACTGAAGCTCAGAGTGGAGCTGCTACTGTGGGAGTTGATGAGCTGATGTTGATGAGCTGGGCTTGATCACTGCAGTGGAGTTGGTTCGGATCGTGGTGGAAGGGAGAACAGAGGGAACTGAACAGGAAGACACACAAAAATACAGCCAGAGGGTCTGAACACATGACTTTGGTTTTGGTGGTGTTGATGATACAGTAAGACCTGTTGATGCCTTTCTAGAGCAGTGTTTCTCAACTGGTGGGTTGTGAACCAGAACTGGGTCACGGAGCTGTTTTGATTGGGTCACAGCTTCATGGGCAGTTTTAAAATACATATATATTTATAGAGAAAATGTTTTTTAATTTAATTTGCAGGACACAAAATACAATTCAATAATTCCAATAACTAGACATAGTAGAAAGTGGGCTAGCGTTTTTATTTTTGTGGAATAAATTAGAGTTCTGTTTGGGTCGCGACATCATGATGATGATGAGGGAAAAAATGTGGGTACTGAGACTCCACCAGTTGAGCAACACTGATCTAAATAGATGTTGAAATTGGCCGGAGATGGTCCACTTGAAGCAGCAACGTTGATCAGTAATCAATAAGTTTTGAAAATCATCCTTCCTGATTAAATGAAGAAGAGGATGGGGCAGGGGATGCAGCCTTGGTGCCGCCACATCTTTCAGGGAACCTCTCCTCCAGACTTCCTCATCCAGCAAACTACAGTCTCCTGCCTGGGATTCCCTTCTGCTGAATGCCTTTGTGACAAATGGAGAGTGAAGACAAAATAAGAAACTTGCAACTCCCTGAGTGGGTGTTGCAATCAAAAACCAGCGAGCGTAAAGAGACAGACTTCCGCACACCAGGAAGCTCCCATTAAAAGATTTGTTCTGAGCGAGTGGCGCTTTGAGCAGCTACACAATATAATCAACAAGGAGAAACACATGACACACACGACAAATAAGAAACCTGAGGCATGAATACAGGTGCAACAGGTATGGATACCAGATGCAATTATGATAAATGGCAGAATGGAAACTACACCAGGAGGATCAAAAGATGATGGGAAAATATGCACCACGCGTGAATCTATGTATATTTATGACGGCGACACAAGACATAATTTGCAAGTCCGAGGGAGAGCAAATAGGTTTGAAGCGTCACCTGCACGCAATACAATCCACTGACAAACAGAAGGACGCTCCCCTCTGCACGACTCCGCCATGTTTCTTCACAGTCTCTGTTCTTGCAATGGAAATGATGAATAACGCTGCTGTGCTATTTGCTACAAAGTGGGAACCCTCGCGTGGCATTTCATCGTTTTTGATTTTGATGCTGTCTTTCACAGCGGTGACACCGAGGCGGGCTGAGCATCTGCGTGCAGGTGACAGCAGCTATTGTGCTGGGCTGGACTATAATGGCAACAGCTGTGGCGGCTGAGGCGAGGCAGCGCCGTGCCGCTCGCTTTAGCTCTCAAATCTCAAATTCACACGCACAAAAAAAGAAAGAAGACAAATGGCTTTCTGATCTAATTTTATGCCCATTTGGAATTTCAACATCTCATCCTCATTATCAGGCCACATCCCCATCACCGCGACATTTGCACTGAGGGACTTGTTATTTTCACCTTGGGTGAAAGGAACGGAGGCATGAGACGGCGGAGAAGGGCAGAGCAGAGCAGGGGGAGGGCCTGACTCATCGCTGTGTGGAGGCACTGAATCATCTGGAGGCCTATTGAACGCATCCTCCATCTGATGTCATTATCGCCCCAGTGAGCGTCCCGACCCTGTTCTCCGCTGATCCCAGGGACTCCAGGCTGCAGGCAGAGTGGGGGAGGCTGTGAAGAAGAGACGGACGGAGCCGAAGATGCTTATAAATAAATGAGAGGAAAACCGCGTAGCGGACCAAAGGGGAAATCGACTTGTGGGCAGGAACTCTTCCAGGTGATACAAAAAAGCAGCAGCATGAAAGTGGAGCTGCCACAGGTGGCGCCGCACCGCTGAGCACAACATCTGCTCGGAGCGAGCGAGCGTGTGGGTTTTCAATCGATTGGGCCGGAGTGATCGATGAGCTATTTGTTGCAGAGCAGAAATTCTCTGTTCAGACTACAAACACACCACAGCCAGAGTTGCGTTACAGTCATTTCTATTTTTTCTTTTATTAGAAATGGACCACGTTCCAACCCAAGCAGTATATATATATTTATCCAACCTTTTTAATGTGCCATGCGTACAAAATCAGAATCAAAGTGTCCATCGGTTAGTGCCTGCTAAGGTTTTGTATCGGTAAGGGGTGAAGTTGGGGGAGGGGTGGGGTTGATATCAAAGTCTTTCTTCTGTGCAATTAATATTACAGATATGTACATTCAAATTAGTCAGCCTCAAATGTCGAGCGTCTTTGCAGGAAAAAAAAGAACCCGACGTTGAAAGTAAAAAGTTACAAAAAAACCTTCAAATTAAACAATATAGTTCTCTTTTAAAATAGAATTAATTAATAACTATATCATGAAAATGAGTTAAATTATGATTGCTTCACTTAGAACCATAGGCACGTTGTAGATAGGTGAGGCATTGCCAAAAAAGTAGTAGAAGAAGAAAACAGCCAAATGCAGGTCATGAAGCTCCTCCCCTCTCGCCAATGCGGCAGATACTCGTGTAAACAAAACCACAGTCGTTCCCCGGCCTCTGGACAGACCACCTTACAAATCAAACTATAGGGAGAATTAGAATTGAATGGAAAAAAAAAACAAACCCAAAGCAGATCAAGGTTTAAAGGTTTCTCACAGGGTTGCTAGCCAATATATGTGCTAAACAGAGAAGGAACTCTTTCAGAAATGAGTCATGGCATCACAATGGTCGGTTTCTTTGGTAATAACCAGCATGAATCCATCCAACTGAAACAATCGCGTGAGATAATCAGTCATACTGAAAACGTGTACATTTGCCAACATCGAGTTGCATCAAGCCTTCTTCAACATGCAAGCATGTGATCTCCGTGGGTATGGACGTGGACGTCTGCTTTCATTAAAAACAACAACAGCAACAGCAACAACAGCAGCATCACCTGGGCAGGATGCAGTTGAAAGACATAATCAACACTTGTGTCACATGATCTACAAGTCACATGAAGTACAAGAGGTGAGGGGTTTGTGATATGAAAGAAATGACTTTTTTTCCCCCCGCGGTTCGTCTGAATTAGTATAATAATCAGCATTTTACAGTCGTCTTGATGTCAGAATGGCAGTAATTAAAGGGTCCTTTCAAAATTAAGATGTTTTTGCTAATGCACGTCAAACTGGAAGAGTGGCAGAGTTTTAGAGATACTGGCTGTAGAGATATTTCTCTTTGTGTGGACAAACTGCAACAACGCTGAACTTCAACGTCCAAAAACAGAACAAAAGACAAAACTCGACAATGTGTCTTTTCAAAAAAACCCGACTCTGTTACTGCAAATAATCCTTCCGAACAGAAACACTGCTCTTCAGTAGACTTCTGATCAGGTTGAAACGCAACATAAATTCCAATGTATTTCTAAAGTTAGCTTTGTTTGCTAGCATCTATACGTATACATGCAGATATATATGTATACTCTCTTATGTGAATCAAGTTTGCTTTTTGCCCTGAATAACCGGGTCAGGTTTCTTGTAAAGACACACCGCCCTCAAGTAGGTTTCTAAGCAGTAAGATAAGCACCACTGGTTAGGTTCTAGTTCAATTGTACAACAGAAGACATGAGGTACCTAAAAAAAAAAAAAAAACTAAAAAAAACTCACTATTAGACATCAAAATCATCATAAAGGGATGATCAATTCTCCGCGTAAGAGGACTGATTGGGCGGGAACCGTTCCTTCAAGTCCCAATACAAGTGTGTTGGTGGAAAACCAATAGTCAGACACAGATGCAGACGTGTGTCACCAGCATGCTCACATTCATTGCAGTGGGCAAGTTGTGGGAGGTGGTGTAACGCCCCTCTATTAATTTTTCATCACCGCTGTGAAAAATAAGCGAGGACCTCCACTGAAGTCACAACATATTCAATAAAATAGTTAATAAATAAACTGAGGATAAAACAAAAGGCTTTGAAAATTGAGACAAACCGTTTCTTATCTCTTTTTTCCCTCGTCATTAATTTTTCCCGAGTGTTAATTGACAACTATTTCAGTGGTAAAGTTCCAAAGAGAAGCAGCTCTGACATCTGATTGGATGCACGTGGACCAAATATGCTGCAGCGCGGCGTGGCGGCAATTTAGTCTCGTCGGAGGTTGAAGATCGAAGCAATTTTGAGTCTCATTGTGACAAAAGCCAATCATTCCGTTCCGAGTGGGTGTTACACACTTGTCGTGGAAATGCGACGTGCACATAATCTGGGATTCCTGCGGCCGGTCGCTCGTCTTTTCCTAAACAGAAGAAGGACCCCGAACGCGACCGTCTATTTCTGTTGTATGAGGAGCGGAAAGAGAAGGAGAGAAGGAAGCGGGAGAGGAAGTGGCGGGATGAGCTAGTAGGTCGGCACTTTCTCCCCGTGGTGACTAATGAGACTCCACTGTCCTGGGCAGTATTTTTAGGATGCTGTGCATGTCCACAGAGACATACAAGTCGCCAAGGTGACCCGTTTTTCTCCGAACATCAACTGCGGGAACCCAGAGTGTTTTGGGAGGAAGAGAGACAGGACATAAAGGAACACGCTCCCTACGCCCCCCTTTCAAAAGGTGTCAGTTTTGGCACTCTTAATGTCCTTTAGCTCCGCCTCCGTCTTGTAAAAAAAATAAAATAAATTGAAGAAAATAATTGAAAACAATCAAATGAATGAAAAGGAACGGCATGCTGATATTCTGCATTCACCTAAGGCAAAAAGGATTGTGAGTAAGTGTGGAAAGTGCTCTTCGGCGGTCGCCCGTCCACGGCTCGTGTGCCGAGTGGTGCAGAGGGTTGGTGGGGTGGACGGTGGCCCCGTCACTGGGTGGAAAGCACTGGGTGGTCGGGGAGGCTCTCGCCTCCGTCCTCCGCGTCTTCGGTCCGAGAGGACCGGCCGAGTCGGGACGAGCTCCTCTGTGGGTCGGCTATCCTCCTTTCAAGGGGACGCGCTGAGGTGCTGGGTGGACTTGTTGGGGTAACTGATGGCCAGGCTGATGGCAGCGATGTTCTTTATGGCCTAACAGTGGGGGGAAAAAATGATATATATTTATATAAAAGGTTTGTGAGTTAAAGGCTGAAAAGAGAAACTGAGTGTGAGGAACCTGGTCAACCACCTCTGCTGCGCACTTCATGTAGAAGAATAATTGTGTGTGGGTGTAGATTCAGGACGGAGGTCATTAGCGACCTTCAATGACCTTCAATAACAATCCAGACTTCAAGCATCAGCTCAAACTGTCTCATAAAGGTGCATTATGTCTGGATTTGATAATCAGGCTGAAAGTTCCTATGACAAGGCAACAACAAAAGCGTATTTTTTTTAAACCTGACGCATCAGTTGTGTTGGCGTGGCGTGCCTCATCAGCTGAACATAAGGAAGTGAGCAAACCAGGAGAGGCGCTCACCCCTCTGGAGTGACAACAGCTGATGGGACACGACTCACCAGCCAACCCTCTGAAGTGGACAGCAGAGGTACAACCAAACACGACAGGTTTGAAAAGACCTTCTTTTGTCTGGTCATTGGAACTTTGGTCATCCATCCATCCATCCAACCACCCATCCATCCACCCATCCATCCATCCATCCATCCATCCATCCACCCATCCATCCATTCATCCATCCCTGCCTTCCACCATCACTGCCTCTATCCTACTTTCTATACCCGCTTTTCCTGCACTTTCCCAATTTGCCTGCTGTCCAGGAGGAGGCTGGCTGAGCTGACCAAGACAGGGACCTCCTGGCAGGAGGCGAAGTCCACCCCCTGAGAAGAGAGCGAGGTGGAGATCTATGGTCGACCCCCCGTTACTTGCCAAGGTGGCAAAGAGGATTAAGAAGAACAACAAGAATTTGCCTCCTGTGCATGTTTTTGGACTGTGGAAGTTGACTGAGGAAGCCAGAACCCAGAGAGAACCCACACAGTCACAGGGAGAACATACAAACTGCACACCAGGTCTGGGATTGAACCCACAACATTCCTGCTCTGAGGCAACAGCGCTCAACACTGCACCATTGTGTCAGCCCACCTGGTTATTTTTTTTCAATTATTTAGTTGATAAGAATCTTGGATGGATGGATGGATGGATGGATGGATGGATGGATGGATGGATGGTTATCCAATGTCTGAGAATTTTCAAAATATTACACACCAGAATTAAAATCACAGCCTGTAAAACAAAGTGCTGTGATTAATGGAGAGTCCCACTTGAAATATATCTTACATTTGAGAAACGCTGCCTGAACACTTGACTAGTGCAGTAAATCAAAAGGCCTGCGTACAGGTACAACACGATGCACAGTGAGTAACGATGCAGAGGCCTTGTGCGGCTGCCATATTTCAAACTAAATCTACAGTGGGTGTCTGGAGAAACGGCAGAGGCTGGCATTCAGAGTTTTCTGCGGGGAGTCACCTCAGGACTTCCATGAATGGCCTGCGGCTGCTAAGAACCTTTCTTTCAGATTCGACCCTGACTATTCTACAGCTTTTCAGCTTGGTTTGGGTTTTTTACCAGGAAGAACATCCTTGGACGTGGAGGATGGAGGCGACCTTGATGACTGCCCACAGGGGCAAGCGAAAGCAATGACCAAATATGAGTGAGTTGTTTTCTTTGTCCGTGAAGCACAGACGACCAATAAGGCTTCGCTTTCCAAGAACTGGCCATTATAATGGCAAGACGACCGTGTCATCACCAACATCTTCACTGCCAGCAGAGCAGAAGGATGCAGAGCTACCAGGAGATTTTCAGCTTTGAACGTCACGACACAGAGACATTACGGCCCGGCGTGCTAGCTTGGCGTGCTAGCTTGGCGAAACAGTTTTAGAGTGTAATTCCTCCACAGATGCAGTAACAGAAACACTGTTTCTTAGAGAGTTATCAGTGTTTAACCGAGAAGGACGACGGGAGGAGCAAACACCATCCAGCTGGGACGCTAAAAAACATACAGCTCGTTCACATTAATCCCATTGTTGTTGCGTGTGTTGTTTTTTTTTAATTCATTGTTGTCATGGTAGCTATGACTGTTCACCTGTGATTTTGTTTATCAAGCTGACAGGTATTAGATAACCGCTCCACCGAGCCGCCCACCATGTTTTCCCAGCAGCTCCTCATCCTCTGCTCCTTTTTAAGTGCCTTCAGGCTCCTCTGCTGCGTCACGGGGTCCGTGGTGCAGAGGACGCCGCGGCTCGCTCTGCCGCCACCATAATGGATTGTAATTACCAAATACATTAGTCCCGAGTGAGGCCCACACACATTCAAAACAAGAGGAGGAGGGGCTTGCCGTCGGTCAGGGGGGGGAGTGGGAGGGGCTTCTGTGTGTCATCCGCTCTGCGATTCACCGACAGATGCGACTCCGTACCCGGGCTGACTCAAATCGGCCCAAAGCCCCTGTGTGAGTTTTGGGAATCGCATAATATTTCTCTCGGGCGGTCGACTTCCTGGAGCCACTATCGGCCATCCTGGGTGGCGAGCGGCTACCGGCGGAGAAAATAAAAAAACACAAAACATCAAAGATAACCGGAGCGGCGGCAGAAGGCAAGACTTTGAATTTGGGAAAAGCCGAGACGTAATTAACAAGCGAGAGGAACATCAAAGGTGACCTGAGAGAGGCAGGCTGAAGGCGAGACTTTGAATTCAGAGGGAGCGCCATGTGAAAAAAAAAAGAAAAAAAAAGTCATCAGTATGCAAAAAACAAAAAGAGGACTTGCCGTGGCGGTGTGACTGAGGAGCTGCTCGTCCGTGGTCATGGCTAGCAAGTACTCCTGGAGGACGCCCTGGGCCTGCGGAGAACATCAAAGCCTGCTTAGACACCGGCTCTTCCCACATGAACTCCACATGCAGCTTTTGCTCGAAAACACACACACACATACATACATACATACATACACACACACACACACACACACACACACACACACACACACACACACACACACACACACACACACACACACGGAGTAAAAGCCATGAATGAAAAACAAATTCTCAAGATTGACAACCCTCAGTCAGTTACATGAGCAGAATAAAAATCCCCTCACCCCCCTAAAAGTACGCAGTGTTGACACAGTGGGGATTATAAACAAAAACTTGAGGAGATCCTCCATGGCGAGGACACGCCGCCAGTTAGGTGAGCAGCGAGAGCTGGCAGAAGGAGGCGGCGAGGCCGCGTCGGACGCAGGGAGAGGGGCCGAGACGGGCCGAGAGACGGGCCGAATGGAGGTTTTACAAGGCCGGAGACACAGTCCAGAGCCGCGGCACTCTATTCATCTCGCGAGCGCCCTCCCCGATGTTTATGCTGGGGAACATCCTCGGAGCACTTGTACCGCGCGCGACACGCAGTTTTGATTTTTCTAAATATAACTTTCACTTCCTGAGGCACCGAGTTCACGGAATCTCGGCGGACTCGGCCATCTGAACTCCGTTTGCGCGCAATGAGATCGGGGAGGTGGGGGGGGCGCAGGAATGCAAACCCGCACCAGTTACTAAATCTTTAAAAATAAGTCGGCGCGAGGCTCTCGGACCTAATATGGCCACGGACGGGGGGTTTATGACATGTGAGCAGCCGCTGATTAGCTTCCCACGATTTTACAGCTGAGGCAGCGCGGAGCTGCTGGAGCTGCTGCCTATATGTCATCATCGCTGCAGTTAAGCTCATATGTCAACATGCTGTAAAGGCCATATGCCTGGGTCGCCACTCATGCTTCTGGAGGAGGGTGGCGACAGGGAGCGCTGCTCTGGTCCTTGCAGCCGATGGAGCTTTTTCCATTTTAGGTAAAATAGCATCATTCCCTCCTTTCTAATCCTGCCCCCCCCCTCCTTTAAAGCGACGCACGTGTTGAAGACATCCTGGAACAGCGGACGGACACCCGTATCATCGCAAATCCCCGCCTTCATTCAGGTGCAACACCCCGTGACTTTATTTTTTTTATGTTTGTTTTTGTGTGTGTGTAAGACTTCAGAGCCACATCCTGGACCAACAACAAACCCAGCGCACGGAGTCGACACCCACAGCGTGAAGCGGCTGTGCGCTTCGGGTCGAGCAGACGCGGTGCTTCGCCGGCCGGTCGGCGATTAGAAGAGTCGGTGGGTGGGTTGGGAGTCGGTGTAGGGGGGCAGGTCAGCAGCATCACTCCTGAGGCGAGCGAGCGCCGAAAAACAATCCCATCCCCGCAGCGCTCCTCGTTCACCCTTCATCTCACCCCCACTGCAGGCGGCGGACCAAGTGCCGCCCCGAGGAAAGGAAAAAGGTCACGCTTTGCAATGATGGACACTGCGCGCATAAAAAATATACACAATGATGTGGAGCTTTTCTGCAAAAGGGAATCCCAGGCCGCCACTGCCAAGCGCTGCTACTGCCCCCTGGTGTTTGCTGACAGGGGTTGCTCTGGACGAGGATCCTGTTCCTCAGATTACCACAAAAAAACACAACTGGTGATTCAACTCAACAAGCAGGTGGTCATTTTAGTAGAGGATTGGCAAAACGGAGCGAAGTGAGGAGGGGGGGCATGCATCAGCTGAGACAGTGAAACGGTCCGCAGAGGGGAAACTCCACGCTGCCGGCGTGCGAATAATCCGCGAGACCTCTCTCGATGAATAATTCAAAGACGACAGCAAGAGAACGGCCGCACGCATTGCAAGATAGCGCCTGCTCCTCCTCCTCCTCCTCTATTCTTCTCCTCCTCTTCCTCCTCTCGCAGGCAGCCTGCAGGCAGCCAGCATGACTCTGTGCCGCCTGGCAGATGGCAGGGACCGGCTGTGGCCTGAGCCCAGCAGAAAACAGGTGGGCAGAGAGAATACACGAGATGGACAGGGACAGATATAGACTGAGGTAAATCATTTAAAAAAAAGGAGAAGATGATGAAGAAGAAGAAGTGCTCATTTAACCTCATGTCTTATTTCAACTTGTTTTTAAACTGGAGTCGGCAGGCAGACACACAGAGACTCCAGTCGAGCCTGTTGTGTGTCTAACCTTCCAAGCCGCCGCCGCCGTAGTGAAAACATCCACTGCAGCTCAGCAAACAGCGGCAGCGCCGCGCCTCCAAGGAAATCAGCCCCTCGTCGCTAAGTATGGCTCTGTTTTGTTTTTTTTTTCAAGGGGCCGCCGTGTGATTGCGACAACAACAGCGACGGGGTGCGCGCCACTCACGCTGGCGTGGGCCTCGGCGATGAAGAAGAGCTCGGTGAGGGCTCTGTGCAGAGGCAGCAGCACAGTGACGCTGGTGGGATCCTGGTTCAGGCCGCTTTCCATCGTCATGAAGAGCTGCCACAGCGGCCGCAGCAGCGTCACCTCGCAGGCTCTGCGGAGCAAACACAGCAACAGTGAGGGGGGGGCAGTGACTAGAAGACTGGACTAAAACAGAGCTCCTTCAACAGAGCTTACAGCAGTTGAGGGAGAAACTTCAATAAGTTTTTCAATATAATTACAGCAGTCGTAGCAGCTCTGGATGCATAAAGTGAAGCTTTATTGATAATATACCGTATAGTCATAAAGCCTTCTTTTATTTCTATAAGATTTATACACACTGACAACATAAATGGTCTCACTGAAAGTGCTTCTAAAGTTGGAAAGGAATGTAATGGAAGACTTGAGAAGAGAATGTCTCATTCTTCCACACAAAGTCAAATGAATTTGCTCCAATATGTTTGCGTTTCTCTCCTAATGTGCACTACTCTCTCTCACTCTCTCTCTCTCTCAGACTCTCTCTCTCACGAAGTGACATTGTCACTGTGACCAGAGTGCGGTTGAGTCGGTCTGCACATAGTAAATGCAAATTCCAAAACACATCCTGCTCCTCATTTCCGTGGCGGTAACATCGGAAATCATGAAGGCTTTCATGCAAAGTGTGTGTGTGTGTGTAGGAACTAATATACAATATTCAGGTAAAACTGTGTGGATATCATCATTGCCCAGGTCCTGCTGAATGTATTGCTGGATTTCATTCATTATTCAAGACTGAATGTGCAGAGAGTTAAAAAAACAAAAAAAAACATGCATGCGCAGTATATATATATATATATATATATATATATATATATATATATATATATATATATATATATATATATATATATATATATGTATGTGTGTGTGTGTGTGTGTGTGTGTGTGTGTGTGTGTGTGTGTTTGTGTAACAGAGAATGTTTGTGTAAGATGCTACAAGAACAAAGTGAAAAAGAAAAAAAAAAGGGGAATGGGTGAAATGTTCGGCTGGACTCTCACTTTTGGGACGGACGCTTGAGGAGGCGAAGCAACAAGTGGATGGCTTTCAGGCGCTGGCCACCCGTCTGGCGACAGGCCACGCCCACCTGCCACTCCCAGATGTCGTCCAGCGGCAGGTGGACGAGAACTTGGTCGTCTCTCAACATTTGCTTGAGTATCTCGAAACCTGACGAGAGACGAGAGAGAAGGCGAAGTTGGAGAGACCCTTCAAACAGGTTGCAGCAAGAAATTTGAGCATGCGGCCCCCTTCGCGGCTGTGTACTTTGGCACAGCGCACCGCTATAGAACACCATGGGTGCAGAGAGGCAGAGGCAAAGCCTCCCTGGTTTTAATAGGCTCCTGTTTAGAGTCGCCCCCCAATCTAAACACTGCTTGAGTCGTCGCTGAGTTCTCCTCTAGCAGGCCAGCCAGCACAAATGCAACAGCGTATGTGGTTTTTGCAGACAGTACCTGTCTGGAAACGTCCTCTGTAGCCTCCCGTCACCGTAAACTTGTAGCCCCACTCTGTGTTGCTCATGTCTGACATGAATTTGTAGTACAGAGTATCACCTGAGAGACAGAGAGACAGAAAAAAAGAACAGACCAAATTCATATGATGACGACTTCGCATAAAATGTATAAAAAACAGGTCAAATGGGACAAAAAGAAAAAAGGACGCAAAAATGGTTTGTTAGGTTTTGTTTTCAAATATTTTCTCACCAGGAATCTCAAAATCGGACCATTTCATTGGGGAACCACTGAAGTTGTGGACGTCATGGAGGAAATCGCTGCTGCTTGACATGGTGACTTCATCACAGCCTTCCTCTGTGTTGCAGTGGGAGTCAAACTTTATTGACAGGTAGATGGCCCCCGGGATGTGCACCTTGTCCTGACAAGGGGAAGAAAAAAAAAAAGCCCACACGCAATAGAGCGTCAAAGAAACAGAAACAATCAATTACCCCACAAGGCTGAAATGGGGTAGTTTAGTCTTTTGTCAAATCTGATCTCAACCAACCAGAAGATGAAAATTAAACAAACTGAAACAGGACCTGAAAATCAATGTTCGCACTGTCCCGCAGGTTCCGAGTGAAGAGATGCCACAATTGCAGCAAACAGGCGAGTCGTATTGAAATTCTGTTAAGTGGAACCAATCAGACGTCGGACCCACCTCAAACTTGGTGTTGTTGTCATACGGGTGCTTGGACTCTCTGACTTGCACGGCCATGCCGGGCTCCTCCATGAACTGGCAGGCGGTGAGAGACAAACTGCACAACATGCTGGTGCTGCAGCCCTTCAGCACCCTCTGCAGAATCTAATCATGGATGGACATAATCACATCAGTCCCACATGGAACATGATTTGATACACAAACAACAAGAACCGAAGGAGAGACAGACACACACACATACTTTCCACTCAACCTAAAGGAAATATTAACTCCTCACAACTATATACGCCACAGTGGGGAGTTTATTTCAATCAACATATATCCTTTTAGCTCCTCTCTCCCCACTCCCACCTTCTCATGAAGGGGCTTCTCCTCCAGCTGCATCAACATGTCCAGGATGTAGGCCATGTGCGAGGCGCCGTTCAGCTCCAGCGCCTCCTCACTCAGCGCCGTGTCTTTGGGCCAGTCGGCGAGCAGCGAGGCCAGGACGTGGCGCGCGTACAGCGTGGCGATGGCCTGGTTGACCTTCACCAGGTACTGCCGCACCGCCCGGTTGCTGCGCACGTCCAGCTCCTTGTGCAGGAGGGCGGAGCTCTTGGTCCGCCTCTGCTTGGCGTAGCTGATCTGCATGTCGCTCTCCGAGTTGGTGATGAGCTTCTGCGCCACCACGTTGACCTCCTCCGTGGCCTTCTCGCAGTGGCTTGGCTTGGACTGCGGCGGGAGACGAGAGGATCGTTGGCCAACGTCATCCTACCGAATGAATGTTGACAGAAACGGATCCTCACCACGCACGGCACCACGATCATGTCGGTGTCCACGGCCTTGGTGCTCCTCTCCTCGGAACGAGGGCGCCTGGTGGGCTGCCACTTCTGAGCCAGGGTGCGGATGGTCTCGTCCGTCTTTATCTCCTCGCCATCAAACCTGCAAAGGGGCACGGCAGCAGAATGAAGAGGGAAGCAAAAGGTGAAAGAAGAAAGACACTTCCATAACCCCAGACGTGGGATGGAAGCGAATATGGAATGCTGACCTCTTCTGCACCTCCAAGAAAAAGGAGTCGGTTTTCTTCATCTGCAACTCGTACATGGCTCTCAGGATGGGAAGAGGGGCGTTTAAGGCATCATGTGTGATCTGCAAGGTGGAAGACGCGAAATGATCTTATTCCATAATTCTACATTTGGTCTTTTGAGGTGTTTACAGGTTGCGTTGCTCATCACCTGGAAGCAAATCTTGGTCTCCTCGTCCAGGCCGTCCAGGGGGTCGGGCTTGTTGAGCTCGGTTTCGTCGGTGCAGCAGCTGGAGTGGTCCGAGTCGTGCTCCTTGTCCTGCTCTCTTTGGTCTCGCTCTGGATCCTGGGCCATGGAGTTGATTTCCCTCTTGGAGGAGTACAGCATGATGGACAGGATCTCCAGGTCTCTCAGCAGCCACAGCTTGCTGAAGCCCGTCCCCTTGCTGCACTTCCTCACCAGCAGCTGGGTCAGTCCTGACAGCTGGATGTGCTCCTGAGCTTGCGCCACCCCATGTTTCTGGGCAAAGGGAGAGAAAAAAAAATAGAATTAGACACGGCAAAAATTAAAAACGATCCAAACGTGCAGATTTCTTCACGTGAGACATGTACCTTCAGCGTGTTGTAGAGGCCTTTAAGTGCCAGGGAGAGAACCCAGGAAGCCTCCACAGCGTCCGGACAGCCGTTGTCATGGCTAGTCTGCAGCAGGTGGCTGATGATGGAGGTGAAATTGGTCAGGTAGCGACTAAGCAGCGTCTTTGAGGGTCCCTGCCCTGGGAGCGTAGCCACGGTGGCATCCTGAGACTGGATGAGTTGGTAGTCCTTCACTGTGAAGACAAAAAAGGGAGTGAACAAATGGTTAATTCCATGTCTGTTCCTGTGCACAGGCAGCGCTCCAAGCCGCGAGCTGAACGAACCTGTTTTCCTCTTGCGCGTCTTGACGTCGACCACAACAGCGTGGTTCTTCTCCGTGAAGTGTTTAAGCAGGATCATGTTATGCTGCTCGTTGGCGTTGTCAATAAACACCGTCTGGGTGCCCACACACAGTACCTGAAGGACACACACAGGATGAAATGCAGGGCAGGGCGGGGGGGCAGGGTCACACCTAATGACATGATGTATGTTGGACGTACCTGAGGAAAGCCGACCAGCACCAACAGAGTGAAGAGATTGGTGCGTTTCAGAGTTTGTGGCAGCTGATGGATGCAGTGGTCGGCAAAGGCGGCGACGACTGGGCTCCACTCAGGACACGTGTTCAGACGGTGCAGGATGTCGGCAACAGTGCACGCCCAATCCAGACCGATACGACTGCCAAACAGGGGGGAAAAATTTAAAAATTAATTGTGAGAATATCATCAGAGTGGCGGCAAATAAAAAAGAAAACACAGATAGTACAATCGCATGCTTAAAAACGTACTGTACGACACAAAATACTCAGTTTTATGGTGTGAATGTCCATTGTGGGTTAATCCTGGCATGTACAGCCTTATGTAGATATTATAAATCCAAAAAGTAAATGTTTGGATGGAATGTTAGACTCCATTAGAGCATGATTATTTACAACCCATATATTCTAACAGCCATCAGATAGTAAAATGATTGTTGTCAGTCAGGATACAATACTTGTCTTGGAATTACATTAAGGTTCTACGAGTCGAAATTAACACAACGTTTTGTTTTTTTCTTAAACACAACATTTACGTAATCAAGTAAAAAAAAAAAAAAAAAGAGAGAGAAGAAAATGCTAAATACACAAGAGTCTAGCATCTAAGTTGACAGACCTGGGGCAGATAAACGCCCGCAGCTGTGTCACGACTCAAACAACAACCCCTTTTGACGCCATTACAATGACTTCTCTTATTTCCCCCGCTTTCTTCACCTGTCTAAGCAGACAGCGCCGAGGCTGAAAAGCAGCTGGGTGGTTTTCCAGCCCACGCTGTCTGACCCAGGACCGTCTCCTTGCGACAGCAACTCGTATTTGTCAGCCAGGGCCTCGGTGATGGCAGCGTCGGCGTCCGCTGGCGAGATACAGAGCAGCAGCTGACCCAGCAGCCCCAGGGTGAGGTGAAAGGTTTCGTTGAGGGAGCCGGCGTTGGAGACGACTGCCCTGAAGAGCTGAGGCAGGATGGAGTTCACGCTGGGCAGAGACAGCGTGGTGCCCTGAGGAGCAACGAGGTATGAATAAAGAGCAAGTCAAGGACAAAGTATATATATGCTATTTACAAGATAGCTGTGTTTTAATTTCCCTCTCTCTAATCTCTATGAAGACACTGTTAGCTTTCTGGTGATAAACAGAAAGACTGCGCTGCATTTGAAAAACACTGATGTGATGTATGCTTTGGCGTACCGGTTTGGCTGGTGGCAGCATGGCAGCCAGGAGTCCCAGTATTCTCTCCCTGGAGCACTCCGAGAAGACGTGCTCCTGGAGGGAAGCCTGGGGAAGCCTCCCCTCCACCTCCTTAACGTCAGACAACGCTGAGCTGAATGTTCCCGGTGCACTTTCTGAAGCTGGCGGAGGAACAGATGCACAAAATCATGACCACAGTCACAAAACATGCGTCGCGAAAGTGAGTGCCGCAGTGGTTCCAAAGAAGCCGCTTACTTCGGACCACGACAGGAGAGAGGGGGTCCTCGCTGGACACAGAGGGTGTCTGGCTGGGGCTGGGGGAGTCCAGTGTATCCTGGGCCACCAGCTTCTTCTTCTCTCCATCGCCAGAGCTTGGCAGGGATGACACCTCTAGTGGTGGCCTTTTCTCCTCACTTGAGGGCTTATTCTATTTAGAAATGCATAAGACCGAGGTTTGCAGGTGAAAAATACAATCTAGTTTGGCTGAACATTTGTGTGACTTTCTTTTTTTCTACACCAGCAAGACACTTTCCAAAAACACACCTTTAAATTTGTTCAAAATTCATTCTAACAGACGGCTAAACTCTGCTGGGTGGTTTATATGCCTCTATCTCCCATCATTCATTTACATAAGTGACTGCAGACCTTTACCTTCTGCTTGGGCGAAGTGGGGGAGCAGATTGCCGCAGTGCTGCCGGGAAGAGACGAGGTGTCGGTGGCGGTGCTCAGCTCCTGTGAGGACTCCGGAGAGACTGGACACAGCTCACTGTCCGAGGACAGTTCATTGGACGACAGCAAAGCGAGCAAAGCTGAGGAACGCAGACCTAACAGATAAAAAAAAGTTAACAATCAAGAAAATGAGACTCAAAAAACCTTTATTGAGGCCAATATTTTTTTTCATTTAACAACTGAAATCAATATATGTGTTAATCAACATGCAAGGTCAAACTAAAGCTCTTAAAAACACTTGACACTAAAGATTTTTTCTGTCATCCCTTTACCCGTATCAACACGAGAGGTCCGTCAAAGGGATTACCTTTGCCAGTCTGCCCCTTGAGCAAGCAGTCGGTGATGAGCTGTGAGCAACATGTCTGCAGGGCTGAGGCCTGCCTCAAGGTGCTGCTGTCCAACGCCACCCCGTCCATCGTCTTCTCGCTGCTCAGCTCCGAGGTGTAGAGGGTGAGAGCGGCAAACAGCAGCCAGGAGTAGTTGTGGATGTAGGGCTGGATCAAACGGTGACGGTCGCTGATCCGTATGGTCACCATGGGGTACACTGTGATCCGATGAGTGGGCAGGTGGCTAGATAGGGAAATGAAAAAAAAAAAAAAAAAAAGAGGTATATGGGTAGACATTGAAATGGATTGAGTTTAATAATATGAAAGCACACAAAGTACAAGTAAAACTCTCAAAGTGCTACCTGTCGGGATACTTCTTTGCATTGTAACAGCCAAAGCACAGGTCAAAGTCCTCGCAGACGTTGCAGTTGATTCTGCTGCCCACAATGAGGCCCCGGCAGTGGTCGCAGGCGTATTCCATGTTGACCATTTCATGATCATCTTCATGACCCTCAGGCTTGGCACCACCTGGTACAGGAAATAAACAGTCAGATTGAATTTTGCTGTGGAGGTGTCGGTCGACGCAGACAACAGATGTCCCTGTCTGGCGACTACTGTGTTTTTGGACATGCAGTTTGGGTTCTCATTGAGGTTGTTTTTTTCCTCCCCTTGCTTCAAGTTTTTTTTAGTTTTTCCTCCCCTGTTTAAGCATCTCCATAGTGTTGCAACTGTACAGAATGTAAAGCCTGTTGAGGCAAATTGTCTCTGTCACCCCAGGCTATGCAAATAAAGATTGATTAACTGATTAACAGGACTACCTACAGCCTCAACAGCTCTATACAAGCAGTTATTCCAGTGTTCTTGCTACAGTTCAAACAGCTGAGGGTGAGGGCTTACTGAGGAAGCAAGTCTTGCAGAGGTCCATGTCCATACACTGCAGGCATCGGTAGCGGTGCCAGGGTGCCATCCTCTCGCAGCCATCACAGGAGATCACAACATTGAGCAGGTCACAGTACCGTGCAATAAACATGTGCATCTGTGTGCAGAACAAGGCAAATGAAACACATTATTACAGCTTCAGTGGCAAACCTGCATCCTCACACCATCATCCATTTAAATATATTTTATAGAGAGGAACCATTACCATTTTATCAAACAGTTTTATTTATGACCAAATTACCTAAATACCATGTCTATGAAGCCAATCCAACATTATGAATCCCTGTTCATTGAATTCGGAGAAGAACAAGGGGTTGGCAAAAAAAAACAAGGAGGCGGATAAACTGGCCAGTGCCTGATGTCATAGTTGGGCTTGGGAAAACATTATACTGTAACACCATCAGTGGTCACTGGACTGAACTGTAAGCACTTTGTTTTAATGCTAACCTTTTGACAAACATGTCCTCATATATGTATATATAATAATATGACACTAGAACTTTTTAAAGGGAAGGCCTAATAAGAACTCAGTGCCTTTCTGTCTTCCTTGACAACTCAGCAAAATTTCCATGTATGCCAATGGCGGCCATTTGAAAACCAGTCATAGAGTGGGATGTACCTTTCTCCTGTCATCCAAGCACTCCTCTTCATCAATTTTGTCGTACCACTTCTCAAACATGCCGTCCACACACTCATCCATCCAGTCCTGGTTCCTCTTGTAGTCTGCGATTTCATCCTCCTCCGTCCACTGGCTGGAGGTGGATATGAAACATAGACATAGTATTCACTTTGCAATTTCACTGTTGGGTTAAAAGGTTTTAATGTCATTGATGAAAGTTTTGATTGCATGGAGCATTATTGTCTGGGAAGGGCCTCATGTTACCTGACTGCAATATCATGAACACTGATGTTCTCCTTGGCCATGGAGAGTAGGAGGTCAGGCAGCTTGATATTGAGGAAAAGTGGAAGATCATGTACCTCCCAGTTCATATCTAAAAGGTGCAACAGGTAGGTCTGCACACATGACAGGGCAGGAAGTAGGGCTCTGCAGAACAAAACAGGACAAATTACATCACTTGAAAGTAAAAATGACACAGAGCTAGCACACAGCGTTGTCTGTTTAGTCTTTAGGTGTATTGTAATGTGTGCTATCACTGTGCGTGATGAGGAACATACTTTTCGTTGAGGCTACTGAAGCCTTGCACTGCTTCCACCAGCATGAGCACCAACTCATGGTAAGACCGTCGCACCTCCATGCCAAGCTTCTGCCCGCAGTCTGACAACTGAGAGAAATAACTGAAAAACAAGCAGGGAAATAATGTCAGATGTATCGACTTATGATGCAACGGGAAATAATCTCTGTTCGGTGCTCTCAAAAAATATGTTTGAAGAGCTAAAAAGCATGTAAAAAAAACAAACAAACTGTAATAACTGGAATTTTACTTGGTAAAGTCTTTCTGGCATGTGAGCAGCTCCTGTAGAAACAGGATGCAGGGAGCTTGGAAGAGGTGTGGCTTTCCAAGAGAGTGCAAACACTGCTGAACTATCTCCAGGGCCTTGCACACGCTCAGGGCCTGGGCTCTGCTGAGGGACAGGGTCTGCAGGATGCTACAGCAGAGGGAGCAGAATATTGAACTCACTGGCTCTTTCTGAAAGCTGGTGTAAATCTCATTGTAAATGCTGAAAGGTCCACACACCTTGCTGTTGTCAGAGCCTGGTCCCTTATAAAGTTGAGGACGTGTTTGATCATTGGGTGGCGATCCTTGATGGATGAGGTCATGAGGGGCTCTTCAATGGATCGACACGACAGAAGGCGCAAGCGAGACCGGCTGAATGGGGCTTTGCGGGGGAAGGTGGAGGGCGAGGCCGGTTCGGCTGTCTGGCTGGACAAGCTCTCCGAGGAGCTCTTGTGGCCCGACTTGCTGTGCACGCAGAGGTTTTGGTCTTGTGCTGCCGCGGGCTGGGTCCCTTCGGCGGCGCTAACGGTCAGAGACGCCAGAGACGGGCTGGCCTGAAAGTCCCCTTCAGAGATGGAGCTCGAGCGGAGAAGTGGAACACTAGTGCCCCCTGTCTTTTTGGAAGAATCACTGTTCTGACACGGCACTCTGCAAGGGCTGAATCTGAACAGCAAGAGGCTCTTCTCAATGCACGTGTCAGCTGCAGAAAAACACAAGAAGGTAAGAGAGAAAGACAAGATAACTTATGTTTTTAGTATTTGGTTGTTTTTTTTTGTCTTGATTTTTCCATTAGTTTAAACAGTGGCCTCACCGAGAGTCTCCATGTTAACTTCTTCATGTTCACCTTCTCCTCTTTCATCCTGAGTGTTCATTTTGCCAACCAGGTATCTCTGCTTCATCTCCAACTAAAAGAGAAAAAAAATATCTATTTTTTTTACCGTTATGTAATAAACTTGTTTATTGAGGTGCGTTTGTGGGGACTTTGGCCCCACCCCTCTCCAACATCCACATAGACACACTTAGATAATATTGGTAATTAATCAATTCACATTGGTGAGTGGATAAAGGATGAAGTTGTTTTTGTTGTTGTTTTTTTACCAGAGGTTTCATGGGACCCCATGGGAGGGTTTTATATGAGCACATCTCATAGGTAAATGGTGAATGGACTGCACTTATACAGCGCTTTCCAACACCTTCACGGTAACCCAAAGTGCTTTACAACAGCCTCTCATTCACCCATTCGCTCAGACACTCATACACCAGTGGGTGGCTGCTGCCATGCAAGGCGTTGCCAGCCCCATTGGGAGCCATTTAGGGTTCAGTGTCTTGCCCAGGGACACAACTGGGATGGAGAGGGATGTTATGCTTTTCATAGGTGGGACGATAAGCATAAAACAATTTAAAGGGGCCGCACGTTTGAGGCTCCGCCTGCCTAGTTTGGCCTCTGGCCTCAGCAGTCCCACCCACACATCGTCACAACAACAAGATGCTGAAGAGAACCACTCACCATCCACGTCCTGATGCTGTCTGCCAAAGAATAAACCTGCGTGAATTCTTCGCCGAGACACGATTTGCCATCCTGATTGACTATTGAGACAAAAAAGACCAAGAGAGACAGGAACAGCTAAGTCAGTCAATCTGTTAGAATCACAGGAGAAATAGACTTGGCTGCTTGTCCACTGATTGCTCCTAACCATAGGTCATGAGGGCATGGGTGAGAGCCGGGGTGTGATAAACCATGGCTGCCCATATGGCATTCACAGCCTGGTCCGTCTTTGGTCCGGCTGTGATCTCGTGCCTCACTATGTGTTTCCTGCAGGAGTGCATAATGGTTCTCATCAGCTCCGTTCTACTGTCCGCCGGCTCCTGCGAAGGGTTCCAGCGGGCGTAATCCTCCAGGAAGCGCGTTAACTCATCAAGGCTCCAGTTGTTTGTCTGGAGAGAGAGAGACGAGCGACAAAGTGTGTGAACATAATGATGCTCATGTGGGATCACGTGGGGATGTCCATGGAACAGCTGGATTGAGCAAGTCTAACCACACCTGGTCCGTTTTAGTCAAAGTTGACTCCCTTGCTTCACTCAAGCCGTGCCTCAGAATGGGTTTCCATAAAGGAGAAGACTGAACATGTGACATTTTCCCAGGAGGAAGCTCTTTGACACTCCGCATTTCTAGAACAGACAGCAACAAAACAAAGATCAGTAATGTGAATCCTTCTCTCAGGTGGAAAAAGTTTCTAAGGCCGACCCCAACTCATAACTTACAGTCTAGAACTCATATCATTTACAAATAGGGATAATGCAAAAGTCTCACCATGAGGGGATTTCAGGGCAAGGGTCCTGGAGGCCAGCCGACCCATGAGGCGAGCTACCAGCAGCTGCAGGTCTGACATCCAAGAAATAGTGATATCTGGGAGGCCCAAGGCTGTCACTGTGAACTTATATCCCCACTCATTATTACTGCTATCAGAGTGGAAGAGGAACTGCAACTGAGGGCCAGCATCAAATGTCACCTTCTGCGGAAGCGAAGGAAATGAAGACGGTTAAGGCTCAGGCCTCGCGGGACCAGAAAACATTGTTTGTTCGAAAAAGGAGAGTATATAAAGTTCCTCGCGCCTCACCTTGGGCCACTTGTCCGTTCCAACTTTCATGTCGTAGCGGACCTTTCCACCCCGAGAGTCTGTGAACTCCAGGTAGTCGCACCTGGGAGGATAATGAGCACAGAGGATTGTCTGTGAAAACGCATCTGTAACGGAGGGCGATAAAAAGGTCAGGACCCCCCCTCCGACCCCCTCCGATCCCCTCCCACCAGAGCGCTTACCTCTCTTCTGTCTCGCAGCGTTGGTCAAACTCCACCTCAAAGGTGGTGGCACCGGGACAGGCAAACATGGTGGTGTCATGGCGGCTGTTCTCATAGTTGTGAGGGGACTCCATGTTCCAGGTTCTCAGCACCACTGGCTGCTGGGGTTGACTCCAGCTTTCCTGCTCCATCTGACAGCCACACGTTAGAGAAACATATGCTCTTTAACAAACATGTTTGCTTAGTTTATATGCATATTTTCAAATTTGAAGACTTTCTCTGTTTCTTAATATTGTAGAAAACAAAAAAATGAAACAAAATGCACATGAAAAAAAACATTTTCATGATGTGATATTTGAGGCAACGAGGCAAGTCTTTTTTTAAAATACGTTCAAAACAAATGCCAATAAGCAGTTTTGCAAGTTTACCTTTATTTCTTAAAAATGACTGATTGCATAGTGGAAGTAGAAAAAAAGGCCTGCACTGTCAATAGTCATCATCGCATGTAAATTGTTCTCAATCTTGATTTTTGATTTGATGTGTGTTGCCAACATTTTGGTCAGGTTACCCTTGTGAGAGAGATCTTAGATCTCAAGGGCTAATTAACCTGGATACATGAAAATAAATAATTCGGCACTCCAGCTTGGCAAAATGAAAGGCTTCTAACTAGAACAATTAAGTCGTGCACAAGGTTCCATGTTTTAAGCTTTCTGTTCATTTACACGAAGGGATAAGAAAATATATTCATTGGGCTAAGTCCTACTGTTTGAATGGACAGACCTTGGAAAAGATGTCCCCGGTATCAACGGCGAGGCTCTTCAGCAGCTCCACCACAGAGGAGAAGCTCCTCAGCAGCGAGCTGTGAGGAATGTCCAGGGAGCACAGCTCCAGGAGTAAAATAATCTTCCAGAAACACAAAATAATAAAAGTCAACTTCATGGGACTTTCAAACGGGATGATTTGACATTTGGAAGAAAATTCTTTTACCAGTTGTCTAAACACTGTGGTGAGGATGGAGCTGCCAAGTTTCTCAATGATTTCAGCAGCAGTGAATCTCTCCAGCAGAGAGCCGAGGGTGGCTTTGGCACGTCCCAGAAACTGATCCACATCTGTTAAAATAAACAAATTAACAGTTCTATATAAATAGGGCAGATTGGTCTTATAAGCAGCAGTGTACACTAGTACAGAACTGGAATAAGATTATTTGCGTCAAGCAAAATGTTGCAATATCTCACATTTTGCCAAAACGTCTCTTGCCAGGTCCATGTTGACGGCAGAGGGGGATCCGACTTTGAGCTGCAGGTAGCACCAAGAGAGGAGGCTGCCCTGCAGCGCCCAGAACAAGGACAGCAACACCGTCCTGCTCGCTCGATCGCTCCCATCCACCATCATGGCCTCGCACTGAGGGGACAGAGATGTTTCGGCAAGGAGGAGGAGCGTAAGGAAAGTGAACAGAGCCATTTTATTCTTCATAGGGCGTGGAAATCTGAAGATTTCTTACCTCTCTTGTTGCCACCAGCAGCAACGTCTCCATGACTGACAGTATGGGGGTGACCTCAAAGTCTGCGGGAGCTCTTTTAGGCGGGAGCAGCAGAAGGCCACTTGGATCCTTGTCACTGCACACACACAAAAAAAATAACAGCGGTTGCTGATTCATTCCTATCTGGATGTGTGGAAGTTTTTGTCCACATATCTACAAGTTTTCTCACCTGAAGTAATTGCATAGTGATTCAAATGTCACTTTGGCTGACTCAAGCTGATCCGGAGTGATATTTTTCTGTAGAGAGACGTCATATCACTGCATCGTATCATTCTGTTCAGCGCAGGAATTCTCGTTGATATGCGCCAGGAAGTGATGTGAGGCAAAATGACTCAATACTCACCATCATGTGGAAGAGTTTTTCCCGCCTGACATTTTTGTCAGGGAAGAAAACTGCTGCCCCGCTAAGAATGGACTTTTTTGCCTCCATGTGCAAAGCCTTCTCCACTGTCGACTCTCCTACTGGACCATCCACAACTGAAACAGACACATGCCAAAGACAAGTTAGCCCGCGCACCTAAACCATCTTCATGCCAAAGTGCATGAAGCCCGGCAAGCTCTTACTGTGGCACAAATGACTGTAGAGTTCCGAAACGGCATGCAGGGAGTCGGACACAGGCTCCGCACAGCTGGAACCTGATGCGCAAGCTGCGGCGCCCTCGTTTGGCTT
Organism: Nelusetta ayraudi; assembly: GCF_046127955.1. NCBI lineage: Eukaryota > Metazoa > Chordata > Actinopteri > Tetraodontiformes > Monacanthidae > Nelusetta > Nelusetta ayraudi. Next base: position 3,755,292 of record NW_027466061.1, on the reverse strand, counting down.
TGTGCTCCCGCCTTGGCCTCGGACTTCAAGTGGGTTGGGCAGCATGGGGAAACAGTTCTGCATCAGCTGGAGCAGCAGCACTCTGCTCTTTAAAATCTCCTCCCCCTCACTGAAACAAAGACACAACTCCATTACACATGGCAACTAGAACTGAGGAGGGTCAAGTTATGAAAAATAAAATCACTTACATACTGACAAGTTTAGCAGCCAATCAATTAAACAAAGAGAGCAGTTACGGAGTTACTCACAACTTCCTGAGTTTACTGTAAAAGGTCCAGAAGAGGTTCAGGTTGAGACCAGTAAAGTCGAAAAGTGACTTCTGCTTCACGTGCGAGACATCCTGTCAACACAAAGCCGAAATCTTCATTATGTGAACAGTTACAAACATACAGGATTGTGAAAAAATAGATAAATAATAATAATAATAAACCAACCAATTTATATAATTTGATCAAGTGTGTGGAAACACTGTTCATTTAAGTCAAAATATCGCAGCAAATAAAATTAAGCGTGAATTTTGACAGAGTTACCATGTCTTGTGTCAGCTGTTTTATAAACAGGAGACTTTTGTTGAGCAGAAAAAGGCCAGAGACGGCTTCATGGTTGATGCTCTCTTTCTCTGGACTGAGGTTGTCCATGTCTTCCACCCTCTCCGTCCCCGGGCACAGATAGCCACTGAAACTGAGGGACTGCACCCCGAGACGCTCAGCTATCCAGTCTTGCCTTGTGCAGAGGAATTTCACCATCACAAACTTAAAGGAGGGGGGAGAAAGGAAAAATAGTGGGTAAGTAGATATTATATAAAAATATCAATAAACCTTACAAAACAGCATTGGTGAGTAGAACAGCCTTTATTTTCATTATTCAATGAACAGAGCTTCTCCTTTCCCCAGTGCAAGCAGGTAGTTAGAAGAAAAAGATAACCTCTGTTTGAGGTCACATCATTCAAAGCGGGACGTACCTTCGCAACACGACACTGTTGCAGTTGGATCTCTGTGTCGTTCCATTCGCTCTCAAGCTCAAACCAGCCAATGGGCTCGTCCTCTGACTGGGCTGGAATCTTAGCACTGCATTTCAGGAGACAGCAGTAGGGTCAGAGTACCGACACCACCAGGGCAGACTCCAGCATTGCTGAGGGGGTTCCATAACTCAGATAGGGTTACCGTGACTATATTGTAATCAACTTTGCCTTGGTTAAGTGTTAACTATGTTTTTAAAAGCCAATACTTGAATGATTATCGCCCTTTTTCCTGTTGAATCTTCAGTTGTGCATTGAAAACATCAATGATATAAATCCTTTTCAAACAGCTTGTGTAAGAGTTCTTACTTGTCTTGCACAAACTTTTTGTAGTCCTTGTAGTCCCACGTGTCATACTTGTGGAACCTCTTGTAATGCCTCTCTGCATTAAAAGGGTCGTCCTCTTTGTACGCAAAGACTAAGCCACATTTTGCTCCAATGGCTCCTTTCCGCACCTTAATTACATAAACCAGAGATTAAGCTTCTGTTTGTGTTGTCACACTTCCTAGCGCCGAGGAGCAATCAGACGCGGCCTTACTTTGATCCTCATCTGAGTGACAAGGAAAGTGCTCTGGTCCTGCGTCGACAGGATCACACTGGCTTTTTTCTTGCCACTCTCTGTGAGAAAACCTAGAGGGCAACATCGAGTTAGATCATTTGAATGTTGGCTGAAGGTAGATACGACTACACGCATGAAATACAGGTTAGCATAATTTTCTCATTGAACGGGGGTGTTCTTGGCTGTACCATCTCCAGTGAGGGAATCGGTGAGCATGTTCTCTGGTCCGGACTTCTCATCTTTACTTTTCACGTTACAAGCCTGTAGGTGCAGCTGGAGAGCCTTGCCTAGAAATGACACAATAATCACACATTACAGATGTGTTCTAAAGCCTCAAGACGGAAGCCGCTGCTTAGTAATGGAACACGTAAATTTCTACTGCATAGTCCACTTTTTTCATTCGCGCCAGCACACTCTCTGAGATCTGACAGTGAAGGATTGTGGGTGAAGATTACCGTTGCGATTGAGCAGTCGAAGCCTTACGTTGGCCATGGACACAATGAGAGAGGCAGCCTTGTATAGCGTTTCTAAATGATTGCTGATGCAGGACACGGCTTGGAGCACCTTTGCAACGCTGCCTCTGGCCAAGGCGAAGGCCAGCAGAGTCATTTCTGCATCCGGACTTACGCAGCAGCTACATGGGAGCAGGAAAGAAGAAAAACAACTTTGTTTGGTTTTCTCCCGAAAAACAAAATGACATCATCAGCAGTCTCTGTTACAGATAAAAAAAAATTTGAGGGAGTTCATCAGTTCATCACATAACCACACTCTTACTGTGTGGTGAGAAGGACAATTCATCATGTTTGAACGAAGTTGTTCATAATTCAGTCAGTTGTATCAGTCTGTCTAAGAGCAGAAGACAAGAAAGTTAATTTCCCCTACAGCACTAAGCGGCGCTGCACTCACCAAAACTTAAAAAAAGAATACAGGCACAATTTTTAATATGCCTTGTCTCTGTAGCAAAGTGGAAATGACAAATCTGTTGATGAACCTGTTTTTCACTGAAAGATGAAAAAATAAACACTGTTCTATCTCGGGTAAGACGCAAACTTATCAACAATACGTGAAGTCGTGAAGTTTGCAGTGTGGATATTATTGGAAAAAGAAGTAATGGTTTCAGAAGCCTCACCACTTCACTGAAATTAAAAAAAAGTAAACGTCCAAAACCCAAACTACTGTGCTGCTAAATGTAAAGAGCATTTTTTTAGACAACCTAGATGGCATGAACGCTGCCATGTACTTAGCATTTTATCTTTTTTTTGTTGTTGCTAATTTACCGAAGCTAACTTCTGCGTTAATGTTGCTGCTTCTGCTGTGGCTTAAGGTGCACAGTCCATCGCATTGATCAAAACAGTATGTCATCTCTCAAACCAAATCAATATTCTTAGTCTGTTCTCGCTGCGATGATGTCAGCAGTGTGAGCTGAGCTCAGTGAGTGAGCAGTGAGTGCATGTGCTGAGGCAGGCCCTTACTCTGCTATCCTGAGTAGAAATCCATCCACCTCTTCCAGGATGTTTGGGGAAAAAAACTTTGGGAAGTCCGTGGACGACGGTGAGAGGGACAGCGGCGGTATGTGCTGTAAGGCTTTTCTGCAAGACAGACAGCACACAAACAATCGCTCAGAAGGGCCAGTAAAGAAAAAATATATATATATATCCCAACAAAGGAAGCTGCTTGTGAGTGTATCTTACTGTGTAGTGAGAAGGACAGTCTGAGCCAGTGCAGGGTTGGTCTCCATTGATGCAGTGATTAAGGAGGTGAGGAGAGACAAGTACCAGATGGCGGAAGCATCCGTAACAGTCACCTCCTTGGTGCGGCCGAGATGACAGCCCAGCGTCTTGATGCCGTGAATTCGAGTGTCACATCCGTCGCTCACGCAGCGCTTAATGTTGATTTGGATGACTGGGGCATAATACAGTTATGACAAAGATGGAAAAAACAACGTTGAGATTTCCTTGCTTTATCTCTGAGAGTATCATTAAAAACTACAGCATTATTTGGTTTGACATTAGCTAAGGTGAGTATGGGTCCTCAATGTGCTTCATAACATGAACAATCTGTTGGAAATTAGAATCTACACTAAGAATAACCCCCAGTGTGTCAGAAACCTCCAAAAAGCCGCACAGTACAATACAATCGCAGCATTTCAATCATCACCATATGTTGTGTCATGCTCAGTGCAATTTTTGTCCAAATATTTTTTCCAGCTGCTAATTCACCTGAGAGTCTCACCGTTGCTACGCAGACCGACCTCACCAGACAATACAAACTCAGGACTCAGGAGTTTCTAAGCCTAAATAAGTCTGTGTGGATGTAAAGCTCAGTTTTAGCAGTGGAGGTAAGACACATCCCAGTAAATAGGTAGAGATGTTGACATGTAATAGATGTGTTGTTTACCACTAGTTCTGGGTCTTCTGAACGGTGAATGTTGATTATTGTGCCAGTGTTCAACCCATATGAAGGTTTGGAAATGTTTTAGGCACTGGCAGCAAGACAGTTGACTTGCAACTGGCTGTGTGTGGAATTTGCTCACCGCGAGCTGTAATCTTCACAACCTATCAATGACTGTGCCACTAATGAAAAATGGAAGCCCTAAACAAAGACACATTCAACCTGGTAGACAGGCTGACAGCTGGTGACTCACATGGGTGTGTGATGTTGGCATTGTCTAATAGAGCTACAAAGCCGGTGACATTGCTGGGGATGCGGATATCTCGGATCTCCTGCAAAGAACGGCGATTTCTTCCCACAGACACCGACACCAGCTGAGGCATGTAGCTGTGGTCATTGGAGGCCACGGCAATGGCAAGACGTCGCAGAACCACATCGGGTTTCATTTTTAATCTGAGGGCAGCAGAAGGAGCAGGTCTTAACATTACTTCTGAATTTTGACGAGCATATTCAAACATGTGTGACAATCAGCATGTGTGACAATCAGCTGCAAAGCCAAAAGTTGTGTTTGAGAACAGCGTGGCCATACCTGACCCAGTGTGAGCGTGCACTGCCATCCGACTGCCAGAAAGATGAAGTTTCCCCATTTGTCATCTTGAAAATGTCAGCCACGTTGGAAGAAACTTCAATGGAGCTGTAGCACTGTGTGAGCACTTTGACCTTTTCAACCTCAGGATCCAGGTCCAGTTCTCCATACTGGATATCTAAATCTGAAAGTGAGACATAGAAAGACGAATGACGGTCTGGAAGGTGTATGATTAGAACCTGTGCATTACTGTTTTGTTTGAATGCTCATGGAGGGATTTGAGGAATTTGTAGTGGTTCACCTTTTTCCTTCTGTAAAATGAGCTGCAAGTAGTCCTGAACAACACTGGATCGCATGGTGCAGATACTATTGTAACCCTCTAAAATAGGGAAAGGTAGGGCACTGCTGGGAATACGATTCCTGTGGAGGAATTTCAGAATCTTGGAGGCGTGTGCCCCGAGTCGGTCTTTAGTTTTGGAGAATATGTCAACAAAACCTAGTGGTGAAAAGAGAAACACACCCACACTGAGCGGACAGAACTACCTGTTGATGACAAACATTCAAATGAGGTGGACCTGGCTGATATACAAATCACAGCCCTTACCTGGAGTCAGGGAGCATGCTTGTAGCTGTCTTATCACATGACTAAGCTCTCCCTTCAGATTAGCTCCATTAGAGTTCTTCAGGGCTATCAGCATGGTTTCCACGTCCACCACACCATCCCCCTCTGCATCGAACTGTCCAAAGGCCTAAGACGGAGACAGGTAGTATAGATTGTGACATACTGACACAGTCACCCCCTATTCTACACAATAATGGTCTGTTGAGACAATACAAATACAGATCATGTTTGAATTAAGAGGAATCTACGCTATGTTGATGTCCTCATCACATTTCAATTGTTTTTTCATAATTTGATCTATCATCCGTTTACATATAAAGGCAGGTAGATGCAGGCAGGTGACCCAAAGAGGTGAGTGGTTCATGAAGTATCATCAGCAGCATTCCAACAACCGAGTGGCATTTATCAAATGGTCTGTGCTCCCTAGAGGAGCAAAGGGCTTAACAGTGACAGTGGCATTCCAAATGTACCCACACAAAGCCCGACAGAGACTCACATTCATTAGTTAACCCATTCATTTGTGACAACACATGCCAGCCAACAAAGCAGTGTTTTGCTACAAGGGGCCAGATCTGAAAGCACAGGGGCAGTAAAGCAGACAGACACAGGTGGTATTAACACACCTGTAATTTATCAATCATCTGTGCACTAACAATAATTTCAGGAATGAGCCACGACATCAGAACCACACCAACCCAAATATTAAATCCATTCATAGAGTATAGAGTAGATAGAGGGATAGAGCACTCAGCAACTGACGTTGCCTCGTCAGCAAACCAGTCAATTGTTGCATTCCTGTGACATTACAAATAATAACAACGTATGAGGACCAGTGGGAGGTGCGCTTGCTTGTTTCTCTCGGTATACCTCTTCACATTCGTCTCTCGGTGCATCTCTGCTCTCCAACATCTCGCAGAACTGTTCCATGTTGACAGACTCATCTCCTCGGTTTAACCGGTCCTCCAGCCACCGCACCAGGACACCCTCATTCCCGGCTAGGACAGACTCCCGAATGGCGACCCCCGAGTCGCTAATGCGAGCCGCGGCTTCTCTGAGTTTAACTTGTTCTAGGAGAACCCCGGGCGACGGTGGTCCACCGTGGGCCATGTTATTCGATCCTCTTCCGCTTTTACCAGAACCGGAGCCTCCGCTGCCTCCAGCGCCCGTGGCCGCAGAGGCCGGACTGTCTTCCGCGAAGCCCGGGCTCTCAATTTCTACATCTTCCTCGTCGCCGCTGGCTCCACCGCAGCCACTCTCGGCGTTCCCCATGTTCGTCCGAACGTCCTATGACTCCCCAAAAATCTCTGTGGCCCACTTGGTACCAGTTTCGAATCAGTTGTACCGGTCTGAACACAGACCTCTAACCTACAGACGGAGACCTGCTGTTCACTACTACCGCATTGACGTACCATACGTCAACTGACTTGCTAGAAACGTCATCCGCGTTTCTTAGTTTGCGCATGCGCAGTCGCGTTCCCCAATGCGGAAGTGCTTCGACTGTTGACATGAATCGTTAACTATGCCTCGTTATGTTTGTGTTGCGTTTCTGTCGTTGGCAGTGCTCTTCCTGCCCCGCGAATGGTTTTTGAATTTAGGGAGTGTTTTAACCCCGGAAGCCTCTGTTCGCCTCCTGACTCGGAATGAATTATTAAAGTACGATGGGAGTGAAGGCAGTGAGGGCCTTTACCTGGCTGTAGTAGGACAGGTTTTTGATGTGATCAAGGGACACAAGCACTATGGACCGGGAGGTGCTTATCACTTTATGGCAGGTAATTTCTGTCATGCTGTGCCCATATCCTGTTAATGTTATACCTGACTGCCAATAATGACCCATGGCATATTTCTGTAGACAAATGATGGGCATCGATCATTGTCTCATGGGTTTAAATACTATTTTGGGTATAGGCTTCAGTGCCGTTTTGGTAAATAAAGAGCCATGGTGCGTTTGTTGTGACTCTGATTTATTTCTAAGGCAAAGATGCCTCGCTGGCTTTCGTCACCGGGGACTTCACAGAAAGTGGACAGACAGATGATGTGTCCAGCCTGTCCCCATCTCAGGTGATGGCCCTTTATGACTGGCTGGCCTTCTATCAGAGGGAGTACCACGCTGTGGGTAGGGTATTTGTTCTCGCTTTTTATGTTTCTAAGTATTTATACCTTTTCCCCACTCCGATTGTAACATTAAATGTGCAAGTCTGCATGGTGAGATCAGTGTCTTAAATTTGTTCCACACTTGTGAACACAGATCATTATTCCTTAATAATACACAGAAAAAGAGCAAGTTTGTATATTTTCCACCCATTATTAACAGTACCTTAGTTAACTAATTCAAGGAAAACTGTTGAATTTCAGGTCTGCTAATTGGACGGTTTTATAAAGAGGATGGGCATCCAACAGAAGCCTTACTGCAGACACAAGCACTACTCGCAGATGGCCAGCAAATTAAGGCCCAGTCCGAAGCTGGGCGACTACGATTTCCATCTTGCAATTCACAGTGGAGTGCTGCAGGAGCCGGAAGGGTGTGGTGCACCACCAAGAGGTATCCAAATGGTTTAGAGTGGATCAAATATTAACAAACTGAGGTTGATGTCTAGCCAACCTGTGAAACATGTTCAGCATTAGCTGCAGCAATTTGTTGATAATTCAATGTGCTTCTATTTCCCCAGTGGCGGTGTTGAACGGTCCTGGGCAGGAGTGCCACGGAAGATTTTCTCACCAGGCTCTACGGCTGTTCGTTGCGTTTGTGTTGAAGACCCATTTGCGGCAGATGAAGACCCAAACATTCAGAATTATGACAACTGCCCTCCAGATGCCAACTCATGCCCTGTTGAGGATGAATTATTAGAAAGTTGATCGATATTGCATCTGCTAATTTAGCCTTTTTCCATGGTGCAAAAGCTCAAAGACCACCTGAACTCCTGTGATGTACACCGACAACAATCACTGGCAAAACACAGGGGTTTCTTCTGTCTTCAGAGATTGAAGACAGAGATTGCTGCTGCAAGCAGAATAGCAGTTTTCAGAGATGTTGTGAAAATCACACCAGCCAGTACAGGAAGAGCCATAATAACAAATGAATAAGGCTCAATGAAATCTTAGTTTTAAGCAATGAAAAAAAAAAAAACTCTAGAATTTTAACTGCACACTTTGCCTGAAAAAAAACATCTTTGATTTTTGTGATGTTATTTATTTTTGTCCTAATTGTATAATAAAAGTTAAAAATAAAGAAAGAAAGAAAATCTTGTCATATTTTAATCTGTGTAGATTATAGACGAGAAAGCAATACAAGGGAGTCCACATCTTGGATTTTGATGACCTTTATGTAAAGTTGTCCTCCCTTTCTCTAAAAAGGATACACCAGGAAGAGACAGGCTAGATATCTGAGCATACAGATACAATATGTGCATAAAAGATTAAACAATGTGCATAAAAGATTAACAGAGGCAAGATTTAGGTTTGTCACAATGACAAGCACAAACTGCATTTCAGTACAAAACAGTTGTAGTGGTCAAAAATATCACACATTTATCTGTACAATTAAACAATACTTTAAGAGGGCCCCACTACTTGGCTGTCCCTCAAGTCCACATTCTCCCCAATAATCAGGAAATGCCTTGTGATGCTGATAAAGTGCACATGTTAGGCTTAGTAATCAAGAAGCGTTAAATGTGATGGGTCAAGACAACTTGACTTGAGGCAACATTGTGGGGAACATGATCGAAACCTCTGCCACAAGATGTCCAGGCAGATCACTAATGGAATGTAATGATTTCATGACAAATTTTGAAAGTCAACAAGGACACATAGAGGCGACAAATTAAATGACAAGCACAGGCATAATAGGCATGTCTGATAGTGAGGAGAATTTCTGAGATTAGATAGAAATATTTTGTAATGATCAAAAGTAGGTACAAAGCTGAAACCTTTTAGTGACTATGGCAATTGCAGACAAGATCATTTCATATCATGATTTCACCTTTGACAAGTCTTAAATTATGAAACCAATTTGTTAGCTCTCATTTGCCAGTGATAAAAAGCAACAACTGAATGATCCTACTTTAGCATCTTACTTTATCCAGTCAACATATCAATCAGAATACAGAAGGGAATAATTAAAGTAAACACACTGGTAATTATGTCTTTAGATTTAGCAATCAAGAGTTGTTTTTTTTCACAGTTTAACACTCCTTTAGATCAACAGTGGCATTAGCTCTCATTATGTTGTTGCACTGAATTTTTGTCTTCGGCAGGAAACGTAGCACAAAAGCTGCTGAATGTGAAGAAACCCCAATAGAAAACTATTATGAAATTGAAATGTCTGTGAATGCAGTAGCTACTTGCTTATGAGAGCACATTGTGACAAACTTCACCGATAACAGGAAATCGATAGTCCAACATAGCCAAAGTAGAGGACTGCCCCCATCTAAGATACTTTGATCAAGACAGAAACAAAATGACAATGTTTTACTTTCTATGTGAAACATCCCCTACACATAACATTTTCCATAGACTTGGATAGTATAAAAGCGATGGTCCATTTCTTTCTGCAAACCTCTCGTTTGTACGTCCTTGTACGTATGTCCCTTCTGGTGCGCCCAAAAATACTGTGCCGAGTCGGGCCTGGCATGGCCAGCGTCGAGGGGTGGGGGTGGTGGTGGTGGTGGGTGGGGGGGTATCCCGGTTGCAGCACTACGACACCCCTCCCAGAGTTAGCACATCAAAGCAGATGTCACATACCCTCACTGGCTTGTTCAAGTCAAACTTGATGATGGGAATCTCTTTTATTGAGCACTTGTGGCACAACAGGCGCCCACAGTGGCGGCTGGAGTAGAGCAGAGAAGAGAAGCAGGATTAATCACAGTTTTATTTTTTTATTTTTTTATTCAAAAACAAAAAAAATCAAAACGCATCGCACATCAGCGTTAAAAACCAAGCTGCTTACCAGTGATGTTTGCGCGTTGTCACACCAAACTTGGCAGCACATTCATAGCAGTTAGAACCATCACACCAAGGGGGCTCTTTGGACAGCATATCTAAAGACAGGGAAACAATATGAGCCATGAACACAAGAGCAATCAATGTGTGGGTCACATTCGTTGCACAATAAAGGAAAACATTAATCTGGGGTCAGCTGTTGAATTATTTATGCTGCATGTGCAATACGGCTTAATCACTTACCTAAAAGGCGGAAGAGCAATTGTTTGGTGGCAACTTGGTAGTTGAAAATGTTGATGCCCTGATTATTATTGACGCCCAAGCGAGCACCAGCCCTCACAATGGCACGACACAGATTTGCATTTCCCTTCATGTAGGCCAGGAGCAGAACTGTAAAGGAATAACAAAGCATGAAATAACATCTTGTTGCAAAACTTAAGCAATCATGTAGTACCACAGGTATTGAAAACAATCTAAATGAAGGCAGTTACAATACCTGTGTTCCCTTCATTATCTGGTTTATCCAGGGGGTATTCAGGCATACACTCCAGGAACAACTCAAAAATGGCAGCGGCATTCTCTTTCCCATAATGGCCTAGCACATGCATTGGTGACTGACCCCTGAGCAGATGAAAAGATGTATTTGCAGTCAACAAAGGATTTCGGTTGAAAAAGCAGACAGTGTTTTTATTGAAGTTTCTGTCATGCTGGTGAAGGGCATGGACCACAAGACAGTTTCACTTTGTTTATCATTTTAGTTCAAGAAAAAGTTTTTTAGGAACAAGCTGAGCTACCTGAGATTGAAGGCCTCGGCATCGATGTTAGACTCTGTGAGCAGGGCTCTGACATTGTTAAGGCGACCCTGCATGACTGCAAGATGCAGAGCTGGGGAGATGACAGACAAGTGAAATGTGTAAGAATCAACAAAGTAACTTGTGGCCTCTTAAAAAAATCCATTCACATGAGTTAGTTTACCTGATTGTTTGCTTTAAAATGAACACAAAATACACATAAATCTAATATACACTGTTCATAAAAATCTCATCTCATATTCATAAAAATCTCAAACAGATAAATAAAGAACTACCTCAAACTGTTTTGAGTACTGAATTTTGAAGTAAGGATCACAACTGTGACATTTCCATAAGCACAATTCTTAGCAGTGAAAATTGTGCTAAATTGTTCTGTGCACAGCTGCATTTTGAGCACACGCAGGCTGAGAACTCAGAGAAAGGCCTAACAAATAAAGAATTAAAAGTTACCATTATTTCCATTCTCGTCCTCGGCAGCAAAATCCACCCCATTTTCCAGCAACACAGAGCAAATTGTGGCGAGGTCCTGCTGGGCAGCCAAATGTAGTGCTGTCTGCCTGTGTTTGGTCAGCTCATTAACTTTGGCTCCGGCAAGCAGCTGAGGACAAAAGAAAAAAAGAAGGGAGGAGGAGATTACGAGCTGCATTCCATTTTCCAACAAAAAATACCGTAGTCTGGCTTGAGGATGACCAGTAACGACAGGAAATCTGAGTGCACACCAGGTTGCGGACAATGATCTCGGATCCGGCCTGGACAGCCAAGTGGAGGGGGGTGAGCTTGGCTGCATCCTGAACCCTGGAATTGACGTTCGCCTTGACGCTGATGAGGAACAGGACACTTTCAATGTCGGAGTTCTGCACTGCCACGTGGAGGAAATTGCGCCCTTTGTTGTCCACCTAGACAAGATGAAATGAGAGATCAGGAGGCGGCGCCACATGTTGGGCTTCCATGGCAGAGTCGCACAATATCTTCAAAGGTCAATTAAACACACTTGTAAAAAATGTTCACGTCTCAATTGAAAAACACTTATTCGGCAGCAACAACAACACAAACAAGTCTCCTCTCGCTCTGTTATTCCAGAGGGTGAGGCCATTTTGGCAGCATTATTTCCATTACCACAACTGCAATCAAATAATTCAACTCCTTTGGCAGAGGTTCCTTTTTCATAATGGATACACAACAGTTTTGCATTATCATCAGGTGTAATACAGGCCCTGACTTTTGAAAACTGCTGTTGTTGTAGAAATATATTGTATTGAAACACCTTGAGATCCATCATCTCATTTTCAAGGTGGTCCAAAACTGTCTTCAAATACAGGTGCAATGCTATGCTGTCTAATACCACAATGCTGTTTTTTATATATATATTTTTCCATACTTTTTCCACTCACAGTCACCTTCCACACAGTTCTCCAGGTCATGTGCATTTGGCGTATATTCAATTTGCACAAGGTCAAGGTTCATGGAGCTGCACCGACTGTCTGAGAACCATGTTGCGTAACAGGAGGGGCGGGTTTCCTTCACACTACCGTACCTGCTCTGCGGCACCGGGCTCCCTCTTTAGGATGGCTTCTGCCGCCTTATTGTTTTTGTACGTCATGGCGCAGGCGAAGGGAGTCATTCCTTGGCGGTCGCGGATGTTTAGGCGAATGTCCGGGTGGGAGATGAGGAGCTGGATGATGACACTGTGCTGATTGCTGATGGCAGCGTGGACAGGGGCTCTGCCCTCTGCATCCTGGCAAAAATATAAGAAGTATTAAATGATTTTAAGAAGAGGCAGAAGCAATATTTTGTCATGAAACACTGAAACAGAGCTTTACCTGAAATGGCGTTTCATTCAAAATATATTCATTAGTGAGAACTTGATAGACAGATTGACAGATTTTTGGGTATCAGGCAGGACTGACCTGTGCATTAACATTAGCCCCGAATTCCAGAAGGCACTGCACAACCTCCTCCAAGCCCCAGCTGCTCGCTAGGTGGAGAGGCGTCTGCCCATCTCGAGCCTCTTCGTCTCCTTCCCCGTTAGGTCCTGGTTTCCTGGAGCTGTTTACATCACAACCGCTGCATATCCAAACACAGAGGGGGGAGTGGTAAGTGGAGACCATAAGCCACATCTATCAAAAACACTAAATAACAGACTTAATTTCAGGCGTCCTAATATTATAAAGTGTAAAATTTCCTCCGCATTATCGATTGCTGAAGTACAAGTACTGTATCAAAGTTTAGAATAGACAGTGCACCCAACCACAACCTTAATGATGAGGCGACTGGCTGACCTGCGGATGAGGAAACAGGCAGAGACCTCGTTATTCTCATCTATCGCTCGGTGCAGGAGAGTCTGCTGGCAGTCGGAGGGTCCTGTGTTCCAACACGTTGCATCGCAGCCGTGGCGGACCTAGCGTGGACGAACACAAGCCAATGAAAGGAACACTTATCCACACTGGAAATCCCAAAAATGTACAGTAAAGTCCTCTTGGACAGACAATCACAAAATCTAAAAATTTAAATAAATAAAAAATTTAAATCAACGATATCTTACTTTACATGTTTGGATGAGGCTATAACAGCTTCAGTAGCAAATAAACTAGTGTAGTTCACTTTGAATAAAGCAGTTACACTAGTTAGAAATAGCTTTAGCAATTGAAAAACATATTGCCTAATGTATAGAAGCTTTAAAAATAATCAAACCCTAAATAGCAATTTCACAACCAAAAAAACCCCAAAACAAAGCAAGAAAAGTCACGCAGAAGCCCTTGAGGTGATGCTTTACTGCTGGCAATATAAAGAACAAACACACTACCCAGATCTCTATGGTGTACACAGTTCGCTCACCAGTGTGGATGCTATGTCTTCCAGACCATTCTCCAGGGCCAACCACAACGGAGGGTCCCCTTTGTCATTCACCACAGACATGTCTGCTCCTCTTGTGCAAATGGCATCCACCACCAGTGGGAGCTGATTACTGATTGCCAACTGCAGAGCTGTTTGTCCCTCCTGGGTCCTGATGGCAGACAAAGAAAAATCCAGTGCCTTTCAAAATTGCATCATATCATGAGTCTGTACCCCACAAGTGTTAAAAAAAAATCTAATTATTTATGAAATAAGTAAATCACAGATGAGTACAAACTGAACAATAAGTTACAGATAATTAGGCAAGGGGTCTAAATCCTGGACTTCAAAAGGAATAACAACAAACTACTCTCTTACAAAAAAGGGACAGTTAAAAAACTAAAGATTTTAATCTTGAAAGAACAGATTTTTATAGATTTCTCCAATTACGTAACCGATTCAATCACAATATCAGAAAAGGAAACAGATTTAAATGACCCGACACTGATTATTTTTTATTGATGCTTACCAAAGTAAAGCAAATAAAGGTGTTCTCTAAAGGTTTACTGTTAAAGAAGTCCTACAGTACAAGATACATTAAAGACAAGTGGGAGAGGGAGGGTCATTTATTAATATCGCAAGAAGATTGGCTTGGCACTTGTCAATACCAGTGGAAATGCACCAATTCTCATGTGTGGCGGGAGTTTGGGTGGAAGTGTTTGCTTCGTTTCTTTATTACACCATAACAAAAGGCATAATCAACTGGAGGAACAGCTGTATGCTGGAGACAGTGAGGACACCAAGAAGCCAATCACTGGCATATCTTTTGGGACTGTCCAGCGGTTAAGCCCTTCTGGACAGAACTTCACAAAATATTAAGAGGCATTTTTAACACTCGTCTACCTATGCAGTTTTCTACTTTATTTTTAGGAATTTTGGACTCACAGGTCAAACGAACCGACAAACATTTATTTGGTATCTTGACAAACGCTGGCAAAAAAGCCCTTACTAGGCCTTGGTTGCAGCCTGATCCACCTACGATACTGGAATGGATCGACATAGTGAATGACATACACCTTATGGAAAAGATTACATTCTCCCTGCGCCTTCAGAAATGCATTTTCATTAAACGCTGGTCCAAGTGGGTTGAATATGTTGGTGCCCTGTAATTTGAAGAGCTGAAAGGATGTATCTGCCCCTTTTGTCTACAATTGTTTTAATGTTTTGGTGAGCCGAATGATGATACTTCATGCTAAATCTTACTGACAGACCTTGCCTTTTTGTTTCCAATCTCGTGTATACTTGTCTTTCCTGTTGGTCTAAAAGTTTTCAAAAAGAACACAGCTGATGTTTTGTATTTTGTTCAGTTTTGTAAAAAACAAAAGGAAAATATTGCGAGTGGCAAATATTGACTGTACCATCTGAGAGCATACATTGTATTGCATTTTATTGCCATTCTTAAATAACAAATGTTTAAAAAAAAGAAAAAAAAAGAAAGAAATAAGTAAATCACTAGAAACACATCACATTTGTTTTGCAGCTGCATCAAACTGAGAATTAAGGAATTCAGCAAACCAGGTTCATTTACGCACTTCTTCACACCGGCATGTTGACCTTCTTCTGATTATTCGCAAAAGTCATTGAATGTTTTATGGTGACAGAATACTGCAGGGCTTACCTAACATTGATGTCAGCTTGATGCTCCAGGAGGAAGAGGGCACTCTTACTGTCTTGTCTTTGGATAGCCATGTGTAGCAGGGTTTGTCCGTTGGACATAGTGTCATTGATAGAGGCCCCAGAGCCCAGCAGCTGAGCCGCTATGGTGTGCATTCCTGGCAGAGACACGTTGAACATGATGGACATTTCAAAACAAATGAATAAATGTTGTCAAGAGTCAAGAGCGTGCAGATGCAGCACTCTTTACCTGTCCAGAGGGCCAAGCCCAGCACTGTCTGGTCTAAAGAGTCCTTGAGACTGAAGTCTGGAATGATCTGGAAGTTGTTGGTCGCATGAAGTGCATTGGCTGCAACAAATAGATTATGTAAGAAAATTAAATTCAGTCCAAAAAAATTTTGCTTTAACAAAATTGCACAGGGAGAGAGTACAATATAAAAACATAGTCACATTCACTAATCAAATTACATGTGTTCCCGTCTCCACTAGGTGGTGATATATAGACTGAGATGATCTGTTAACTGCCAATGCACAAGCAAAAAGACACCAGTGGTGGTGCTGATTTGAGTTTGTTCCAGTGAAGAGCACATACATGCACCATTAAACATCAAAAAGAAAACAACCAAGCTGACTTTCCAACTTCAAGACAGTAATGTTTTAATTTAAATAGGATTGCAGTTCAACTTCAGCAGCCATGTTTGTATTCACACCTATCCAACGGACGGGACGTTGTGGTCAACTGAGCCCACAAATACAAACCTTTTTGCTCAAGGATGACAGAAACCACATCTGGGTGGTTGTGAGCAATGGCCATGTGGAGCGGGGTCTGCAGAGCCACACCAAGAGTGTCATCAGGCAAAGCCTTCTGGGTCTGAAGGTTGGGGTTGGCCCCTTGCTGAAGCAGCTCTGCTGTCAAATTTGCCAAGCCACAACGGCAGGCTGTGTGAAGAGGGCTCTCTCCCTGAAAGTACACAGATTGTAGATTAATTAGTGAAATTAATTAGTGTTGATGGGGTTCAAGTTTATCTTGAGTACATTTAACCGATTAAAAGGAGGATGTGTTTTGCGGTCAAACAGCTTCTTAACGCGTCGAATAGACCACACTGTCTTACTTAAGCAACTTGTCATCTTATCTATCATCTCTATATTATCGTTAACGTGGTAAAAGGCAGTATCCGGTCTAGCTGCCATGGCTACTGTTACGTTGTTAATGATATTCCCCTCCACGACGCCAAGTATCGCTCTTTTTAGGCTCATGCCAAGTGATGACTGGTTAAAGTATTGGATTCACTTTAAAGGTAAACCCATCCATCACAGGAAGAGTTTGCATTCTATTCGATTCCGAACACTTGCATGGAAGGGAAGAAAAAAAAAGACAAAAAAATGTTTCGACACGTCACGCTGAGTCATTAACAGATCTTAAAGAGTCCAATTTTTGGTTTTAATGTCCGAAAAGTTCTTTCAGTGACACATGCTGCATATTTCAGATTATAAATTAATTGATGGATAAATGGCTCATGTATAATATCTGTTAAAAGATTCAATCAAACAGTGTATAATTTGAAAAAATTAAACCATAGTAATTTAAGCATCAATGATGTCTCTATAAAAACTAAAATAAAAACATGACATTGACATTGTCACTGAAACCTCATCTCTTCCAAAAGGGCACGCTCACCACATCTGATTATGAAAAATGTAAATGTTCACACACCCATTTGTTGATGTGGTTGACCTTGGCGCCATGAGTGGCGAGGAAAAGAGCAGCTGCCTCACTGCCAGCCAGAGCCGCCCTCTGCATGAGACAGTTCCCTGCAAGGGGACAAAACACACAAACATACTGATACAAAATCCTCGCTCTCATTAAAAAAAAAAAAAAAAAACATTAACGAAGGTAATGAAAGAGCACCTGTGGCGTTGTCCGGTGCATCTGCATTGCTTCCTCTTTGGATAAGCTGGGCTGCAAAGCTGTTCTCATCAAACGAAGTGCCGTTCATGACTGGAGCGTCATCCTCAAATGGGTTTACAGAGGCATCTGAAGACACGGTGATATACTGCAAGGCCAGCCAGAGAGCCGTGCTGCCCTCATGGTCCTTAAGCTCGAGGTCAAGTCTGACGCGGTGGACAGATAACACCCAGGATTAACTGGAGCGCTCAAGTAGGACCAGGGACATTGGATTTCCAACACTAGATGGTTACCGTTCGTTGACGGAAATATTGACATGTCATTTGTCATTGACTGTGTTTCACGACTGGAGGTGGAGTCAAACTAAACTTACTGTTTGCACTGCAGCAACTGGTTGAACACTGGCTCGTTTCCCGACGCCACAGCTTCGTGCAGTGGAGTTCTGTTGCACAACAAATGACAATCATATGGAATGGCCATCATATTCAAGACAGGAGGTGTCTATTTCAATCAGTTTAAAAATCCCAAAGTCCTGCGACCTACCTGCCCTTGCTGTTCTGCATGTTGGGGTTCGCTCCGGTCTTCAGCAGGGCATCTGCGATCTTTGCCATTCCAGTCATAACTTCTGCAGAGTGTTTCTTGGGGCTGAAAGAGCAGACAAGGTGGAGCGGGGTCTCCACCGCGCCCACTGTGGCTGCATTCACCTGAGCCGAGTGCCGAATCAGAAAGATGGAGGCAAACTCGTCCCCTGGAGAAGAGGACGGAGAAACATTTTTATTACTGGCCGATACAGAGTAGCCTGTGCAAGGCAAAACGTTGATTAGAGTGGAACAAATCTCAGACCCTGCGCACCTCTTTGGATGGCCTTGTGCAAGAGGCTCCAGCCACTCTGATCCACCATGTCCACATCAGCTTTGCTGTTGACCAGAGTGGTTGCAATACTTTCAAGTTTACGGGAGAGAGCGAGATCCAGCGCAAGGTCGCCGTTGTTGTCCAATTCATTAAGCTTGCCTGGTAGCTGGAGACATTGAACAAAATAAATAAAATAAAATAAATAATTACAACTGGACAAAAGTAGTTATTTTCATGGTTTCGGTGAGAAACAAACCTGGGAGTCCATTTCAATTAAGTACAGAAAGACCACGTCCTCTCGCTCTACTTTGATGGCTTTGTGAAGAGGAAACTCTGTTTTAGACTTGATCATCTTGTACAGCAGTTGTGCGCTCATGGTGCTGAAGTCTTCCTTCCTCAGGTCATCCTGCAGTTACACAGGTTTAGACCAATGAAAAAGAAAATGAAGGTGATAAATGTCAAAAGCCATTTTCTCTTTTCACATCTCTTTCACAGTCTTCAGCAAAGTCTCACAATAAAATATATAGAACGTCATAGCTGCTATATCTGTTATGATGGCCTACAATTGTTAGCCATTATCACAAAACTCTGTAATATAATATACAGCAACTGCGGTCATGACTTAAGTCTTTGTGCATTTCCCAACACCCACAGCATTTCTTCTATAAATTGATTTGTATTTGGCATATACTGTATAAACGTAACAACAATGATTCTTCATATTGTAAATATATATATACATATACATATGTGTGCTGTTGTACACATGTTGTTGCTGCTTGATTTTTAACTATAGGTGTTGATCACCTGCATGTGACCGGCATGAAGAAGATTTTTCTGACCAATCACAGACCTGCTTGCAAGCGTGTAGTGTTGAGGGCACTTCTGTACGTCCAAAGTGCCTCAACAGGTCATCAGTTTGTATGCCTTGACTTTTGCCAGTTAACCTCACTTAAATATGGGTAAATATGCCTAAACACCCTAAAATAATCTGTCAAAAACGACAACTCAAGAACAACCCTCACCTAACTTAACAGTTGAAAAAAAAAAACAATCTGGATTTTCAAGACAGCTTCAACGCCAAAATCCACCTCACACAGATTGGTGACACTTGGATGTCTTCACAACTGCAACTCTAGCGGGCCACCAGCGTACTGCACACCGAGTGAATGGACTCACCCAGTGACTGGCGATGATCTCCCCACAGTAGTTCATCAGGGTGGCGGCGTTCAGCTCCTCAGCTGTTTGGTAGAAGCGAATGCAGTTTCTGACGTTCACTGACGACATCACGCCCTTCTCACATCTGTCCCAGAGCAGAAGCAGGAAGCAGGAAGACAAGGTTAGGGCTCCACTTTATTCCACTGTAAATTGCTGTGTAGAAATTTACAATTGCAATTTAATTTTGTCAGCACAGACTGACCTCTCTCTGAGCAGCTGGAGCTGGAAGCGGTTGGCCAGTTTCATCAGGTCAATGAGGAAGGTGTCGTCCTCGGTGAGCTCCAGCTCGTCCGTGTACGCCCAGCGCAGCATCGCCATGGCAACCTCAGGTCTGCAATCTGGAGTCACAATGAGAAAGTCAAAGTGACTTGGTGGTCACAGGTCACCCAAATAACATGATAGTCTCAAAGAACAACAACAATGTTGGATACACAACTTAAAAGATATTGTTTATTTTCGACAATAAGTTCAAATTAATTTCACGGCTGTTTCCCAAAATATTTAGTAACAGCTGCCAAACAAATTTCTAGTTCACTAACTTTCTGTTTTTTATATTAGTTGGCTGCAGGACGCAGAGGCAGATAACAAGTGGATACTCATAACAATCTAAGAAATTCCTTTCAAAGAGTCACACCAGGGTCGCTCACCAGTCAGGTCCAGCTCTGAGGTGGAGGCCATGCTGGCCAGACTCCAAACATCACTGCGAGCAGCCAACACAAACTTGTGGGCATTGACCTTCTCTCCCACCACGTTCACTTTGAGATCACTGGAACACATGATCATCTCTAAGAAATGCATATACTGTATACACACACGCATACCAAAAAATGACTCCTAAAAAGAAATAAAATTAACAGATAACTTAAAAATTTTCAGAAAACTCCAAAGCGTCACAATTTAACTCAGTGACGACGTGTTTGAAGCCAATAGCTTCCAATGCACAAATCAATATGGTTTTTTACCACGTGCATCACTTAATAATTGTACCAACTTGCGTCCATTTACACCAGTAATGCTCCTCACCTGTACTGCTCCTGCTGATAGAGGTTGGCCACGATGTCCAACAGGCGGCTAATGAAGGTGTCGGCAGCTGCAGGGCAGCTGGAAGGCGGGCCAGAGGTCTGCGCCGCAAGCACGGCACAGCGCCTCTCTGTGTCGGCCAGCTTCTGCTGCATCTTCACATACTCCTGCCTGAGCAGGGAGAGGTGCTTCTGCAGCTTGGCCACCTCCTCTGTGACAGCAGAAGAAAAAATAGGTGAAAAGTTAAAGAAAAAAAATCTGGATAAAAGATCAAGATGCAAGAAAATTACATTTCTCAGAAACTACCTAGCCCATAATTACCCCTGAAATAAGATCCAGTTTTCTGGGAGGCATTTCGAAAATGTTATTCTCCATGGATCCAATGGACAAAGGTAGTGTTATTTTGTGTTTCTATAATTGAGTGTGCGTGTGTTCTCTCTCCAGGTACTCCTGTGTATATTAGGATATATAATCGGGATAGCAATAATGTAAACTATTACACTACTAAATAATCTAGTGTGGCAAGTTTAAAAATCAAATTATTTTTTTGGTTGGGAGGGTAAACAACAACCAACTTACTAGTTTTGTCCAAGCTGCACATTTTTGTTCAACTTTTGAAAACTGACAGGAAAAGACAAATGTGTAACTCTTCTACATGCGTTCCGATGTCGAGGCAAATTCATGTCTCAGCCATCTGCTTCACTGAGGCCCATTTCCTTCCTTATACCCAGTAAAGTTTTAGTAAGGGGGGGGGGGGGGGGGGAATGCTGAGGCGGCACGTTACTTTGGCCTCCCTTGTAAACCGTTACTGACTTGGCGGGTGGTCATGAGGAGCAGGAGGAGCCTGTGTGAAAGTCACCTGATCAGCTCAACTCAGTAAGGGTGGCACAGTGAAAAGGTTTAACTGGACAAATTCTTTGAAGGTCTGAACCTTGCGAAGCTCGACTGCAGATAAAGTGCACAGATGCCCGACCTCAATAATGCACACAAAAATTGCGTGAACTGCAGTTTAGTTGGCAAAAAAAAACTTGAAGTCAAAAAGTACAAATTGAAGAGAGAAGAAAAATCTAGATGTCAAATTATGCCACTCGTGACTGAAAACAAAAAGAAAAAAAAATGTCAACACTTATGTTGCATTTAAAGATATTGAAGCTATTCTCATTTGAGATGAACTATAATCTGACAAAATTAAACAAGATCCAAGCAATATTCTCTCTGCTCATCAGTAATGAACCGTATCCCAAACAGAGCTCACACAGAAGAGATTAGAGAGTGAGTTCTCGGGATTAAAGTTGGCAACAAGATTCTCCTTTCAGGGGGCAGTGTAGAGTCCACACCACACCAAATACAGGCGCTGTCCTTGTCCGTGGGCACCTCTGCAAGGTGCTCCAAATGATAGCTCGCTGTCAGACACACCTGAACTGGGCACTGGGGGTCCTCCCATTCGCAATTATCGTACATCCCCATCACCGCTGCTAACATTACAAATATAACAATAATTAGGTACGCTTTTGTTTGCGCCAGCAAGCAGCCCAGTTAAATATTATTTACAACAAAACCCACAGCTAGTAATTAGGGTTTTAGAGGGTAGTTTGATCCACTCCTTGATGCTGCTATGGACATGTCACCCAGAACCCCCCTTCAAGTTAAAACTAAACCGCATTTTCCTCCGGTATGGTGAAGTACGACAACATTAAAACTTGACATATCGTTGGCCATCAAACAAACCGACAGAATTCTCATTATTCGCCCTGCTTGTTATTTTTCATTTTCAACTCGGCGCTCAAAAAAAGAAAGAAGCTAGCAACGTCAACGGAAGCTAACGAGAGCTCGTTCACTGACAGCAGAAAGTGACAGGACAAATGCCGTGACGCTTCGTATTTTTAACCTTACGCTGTGCATACTTTGGTAGAAAGGCGAGACACTAGTTGATTCACGCCCAAGTCATTCGAGCTCACAGATAAAACAGGGAGTGGATCTTATGTTAAAAATACTGCCTCATACCTTCCGCCATGTTGCTCTGCGTTAGCTCCGTGCAGGCTCCGTGGCCCGACAGTCTCTATCGCGATATGACGAGGAGGAGGCATAGCAGGCAGCGGTGCTGCGTTCAGGTCATCGCCTCAGCTCCGACCAAGTCAATTGATAGTTTAATTTTCCAGATGACAGCAAAAGCCTCGTGTTTCCTTTGTAATAATAATTTAAAAAAAAAAAAAATAAATAAATAAAGGAGTAAGAATCCCGGCGGGGAGTAAAGTGTGCTACACAGTAATTGATAATCATAATACAATACCTGCTACTGCTACGTTGACAAACGTTAAGGTTTTACTTAAAAAACAACAAAAACAACAACAAATAATAATAATAATAATAATAATAATAAGATAGAAAGAGGCCGTCAAAGTTGTCGACAGTTTTTATATCGTCACAACATACCTCTGTGACCCACCATTTAGTGGTTCTAGTTTCATTGTCACAAGATAAAATATATTGAAATGGATAAATATATTATTTTGCTGCGCAAGACAAAGCAACACAGATAGTTGCATTTTCTAATCAGTCTCCACTCGTACTGCCTTCAGCAGCCAGAGTGACTGGTAATCTCTACCCAAGATAACAAATAATAAAAAGTGGGTCGTAATAAGATGGAAAGAAAACTACCGCAGATATGAAGGGTGAAATATGAAATACCTGGTTAGTTTACTTGGGAAAATAGATTTAGTTTTTTAAACTGTTGATGTGATGTTTATGTAAGGACTGGACAACACAAACAGGTGTTTGGATCACAACTTAAAATGCATTTTCTAGACAGTTGAATTTGCCGTAATGCAAAAACATTAGAATGGCTCAGTTCAGTCTAACAAAAAGGAGAAATTTTTCAAACAAACAACTAAATAGAACAAAAAAAATAAAAACAAAACAAGATCCCATTTTCCTTTGGCACAATCCCCTAAATCCACAATTATTGCAAGTCAAGATATATGATGCGAAACAAACTGGAGATATTGGTGATTAAACAGATATGATATTTGCACTGAATGGCTAGATTTACAGTAGCTGCAATATTTATTGGATAGTGTATCTACATAATGGATACGATGAGAGGGATTCTTCGGTAAAACTAAAGCAACAAGAGTACAACTCGATTTCCAAATCTCAAAAGGTTTCCATGTGTCCATCGTGACCAATTTGCAATTTTGAACACACACGCGAATTAAACACACAGTTAACATTGGAAAAAAACGTATTCTAGAATAGCTCATGATATTTGACAGGATTTCATAACATAAAAAATATACATCAGTATTCTTTTTGTACATTAAGCAGACCTGCGACTAAAGTGAAGAGTGAGCTGGTTTGTGGATCAGGGGAGAGGGCGAAAAAAAAACCATCCTGTTTAGACAGACACTCATAACAGTCGCAAACAAGTCTCAAACCAGGGAGGGGGAAAAAAAACAAAAAAAAACCAACAACTTAAAAGCATGCACAATCTCTACTGAGGACAACACAGATGAGAAAGAAAAAGGCGTGAATACAACTAAATGTTGGAAGGGAGGACCTCAAACTGCAGAAGAATCAAAAATTAACATGTATACACTTCATACTATAGGGATGTTATTGCTACACCAAATTGTTACCGACACCTTTTTATATAGTAGCCCTGTGTACTGCCTATTAAATAAATTTACACATAAGTAGTACACAACTCATAATCTTGTCCCAACATTTTTTTTTTTTTAAAACACGCGTTTAATGCAGGGTGAGGTGGCCAGGCATTTTATTAGGAGGCACTTTTGAAAAGGAATAAACAAACTTTAGCATGCACAAAAATTAAGGGGCATGTTGCCGTTCTTCAGTCAACTCAGCCAGGTGGTAAGTCTCGTAACTGACAGACAGACAGACACTAAATCATACAGGTACACGCACAATGTTAAAGTTCCGGGGATAAAAGAACCTAGAAAGGCATAATGTAGACTCATACGGTGGTTTTCCTCAGAAAAACCCCTTCAGCAGCCACATGACTCATGTCTCGCTCGAGTTGATCAGCTCTTCAAAGGTGGTGCTCCTCCAACAGCGTTACGTTCTGTCGTTCAATTTAAAATCTGGTTCAACAATCTAAGGAGAACTAACACATGCTGGAGATGGGGTGGGTGGGTGGGTGGAGGGGCGGGGGACAAACCAAAAACAAGAACAAGTGCTACTCATTTGGTCTAAGTGTCTTAACGGATGGACAAGGAGTTATATATTATCCGGCTTAGTCTGTGCTATATACATGTCTTTACAATATCTTCCTGAATGTTGAAGCAGTTCATAGACTTGAAACGTGTTTTCTCATCTTCTAGGTTGTCGCTGTTGCTTGATTTTTTTTTTTTCTTTTTGAGTTGGCACTTGCTTGGCGGTTTGCTGTCAGCCTTGGTGGTCACTGTTATGTTCTGTTGCAGCCAAAGTAGCCAGTCTGTTCCTGCCCGAGCAGGACGAGGCCGACGACAGGATGGAAGAGTGCAGGAGACAGTGCCGAGTTGATTTCAATTGGAGACCTGTTGGAAAGCACGAGACAAAACAGCGAGAAGTGTCATTAGTGAGATCAATAAAACATGTTTGAAGTTTCAGGGCAAGGACATGTTTGTATTCTATGCAGCTTCTATCCACTGAGGTGTAGTTTGAGTGTAGCATATCTGAGCAGGAGCACTATTCAGTTGCATATCTTTTGGTTTCGATTGGTCAAGAACACATACCCTGAAAACATGAAACTAGATGCGCTCTGTATCACTCAAATGCCGTCTCTTGGCTTTTCCGTACACAGCGGGCAACTTTCCTTTTGAATGCACCATGTCTGTCCTCCCTCCATTCTTTCTGCAGAGAGAAAAAAAGAGAAAAACAATTGAACGGTTAATGAAAAGGGCTGCAATTGCTAATCTGTTAAATATGACAAGTCGCACTGTGATAGCAAAGAGGGTCAATTATTCCCTCTATTTTATCCTCAGCAGCATTAAAAGCAATTCATGCTTAAACTACGTGCAAATGCTAACTGTTAACATGCAAACTGCTGACTTGCTTGTATTGGTACTTATGAAAGGAAAAGAAACAAAATAGGAAATCATTTTCCAATTGCATTTTTTTATTTGCTACTTGACTCATCTGAAGTTCCCTGACATCAATTGCAACACTGTACTGCTTCAGGTACAAACTACATTTCAAATTCCTATTCATTTTCGTTTCTTTTATTTTTCTGAACAGGTTTGAAGGAAAAATAGTTAATTAATAAAATATGTGCTCATGCACACGCATATGTTGCATAAGAACATATGCAAGACTCCATGTTCAAATGGGTGGAGTATGATCCAATTTATCTTGCACCCAGTGCTACAGGGGTGCTGAAGTCTATCCATAGGTCAACAAGTTCATCATTAATAAGCAAATGCATTTTATGCAGATGTGAGGTTCAAACTATAAACTGTAACTACTGTATAGTTTATTTTTTATTCTTCTATTTTCACTTTTTGTATTGTTTTCTGACTGCTGAAACAGTGTGGTTTCCCAATTTGGGGTCAATTAAATTCAATCTAATCTAATCTAAAAGAAGGAACTCACTTATCCAGTTACTTAATTGAAGGAATGATGACGAGAGCATTTTTAAAACATTTCTTCTTAAGAGGTTCACTTACTGCAGCATCCACATTTGCTGGCGAGTCCCCATTAGGGTCTGCCAACATGGAGATAACACTAATCATGATGGTTTCAACAGTGTGAATGGGTAGCCAACGTTCCTCTGGTTTCTCATAGCCGTATTTGTCTTCTCCAGGCTCGTGCAAAATAGAAATACAAACATCTCCATTCTTGTCAACTGGGGAAATAAATGAAATAAGACGAGGGAAAGTGTATTTTAGAAGCAGTAATTGGAACCACAATGTTCATGTGACCGTGATTGTGAAGATGTTCTCTCAACACTCAAAAGTTAGACATTTTGCCAACCGGCTAAATAAACTAACTCGATTCTATGCAGATCATCGTTGGAGAAGGCTGCAAATAAGATTCTTTCTGCTTTTGCTTCAAACGTTAGAAAAATGGTTGAAAAGAACGATTAGTCTATGCGGTAAGGTTCCTTTGGAAACACATTGCTGTTTTCTCATTTCTTATAAACATATATACATGTGGAGATTTTTTTTTTACTCTGCAATAACAGTTTAAAAATCAGAGCGCTACACGTGAGCGACAGTTGAAAAGCAATCGAGACACATGCAGTGCAAGATGACGATGCACCAACTGCTCGCCAAGTGTACAAGCCAGGCAAAAATATGAAACTTGTACTTGTGCAACTGTCTCTGCTGCTCTAAAAATAAACTTCAGTAAATGAAGCCGCAGATGGAGAATTTGCAAGCCTGTATATAAATATCTCTGGCGACGTAAGACTTTTGGGCAGTTTCTTTCAATCTCATACAGCCGTGGTTGCAAATTTGCTGTTGTAATAAACCATTTCAAAGTACTTCCACACTATGGGAGTAGGAGTAGTAAGAGACAATACGCAAAAAGTGTACCCACCATTAGGGTGCCAAATATCCGTGATGAATTTCATTTTGGGAGGCTTTTGAGGGTAGTCTTTGGGAAAAGTTAGATGAGCTTTAAACACACCGCCTTCACTGTGGGGGGGAGGAAAGAAATTAATTGAAGCGCTTGATGATATACACTTACACCTGCAAGTTTAAGACAAGCAGTTCTGACTGAAGCACAACACCACATGAATGTAATAGAAACAGACTTACTAGAGCGTGTCTGGAGGTCCGATGATAAGGACTTCCCATCTGTAAAGGTCATTATCGTCGATCAGGCCTGCTGAGAATCCCTCCACTGGGTTTTTGTTTAGATCTAGATTTAAAAAAACAAAACAATATTTGTAATTAAAAAAAAAAAAAAAGCAAACTTCCGTTGTTGACAACACCACATTTTTCAAAAACAGCTGTTGAGACAAAGCAGACATTTTCTTAAGAGGCCTTATTTAGGGGGTTGGGTAGAAGCAGCATGCAGCTCAAAACCATAAAAACAGCTCAAGGACAACACATGTTGACCAGATCACTGCAGATCTCACAATGTGCTTCTCTCCCCCTCTCTCTCTCTCTCTCTCTCACTCTCTCTCTCTTCGATTATCTTGCGTTATATCTACTCATGACATATTTGAAAGGAAAACTCATGTCCTGAAACATAAACACCAAACAAAGTCTGAATTGTCAACCCTATCAAGGTGAGGACTTTTGTTTCAACCCCATGAAGTACAAAAACAACCTCAAATGTCACAAAGATGTAAAGATCCATCCATCCATCCATCCATCCATCCATCCATTTTCAACACCTGCTTATTCCCGAGCTCATTGTCACGGGGGTCTGCCGCAGCCTATCCCAGCTGTCATAGGGCGAAGGCAGGAACACCCTGGATGAGTTGCCAGTTCATTGCAGGGCCACATCAACAGACAAGCATTCGCACTCACACACAGACACCTATGGACAATTTACAGTTTCCAATTCACCTCACATGCATGTTTTCAGACTGTGGGAGGAAGCCGGAGAACCCAGAGAGAACTCAAGCAGACATGCAACAGTGGTAGCTCTTTAGAAAACAAAGTAGCCATCATGTATTTATTTGGTTTACCTGGGAGGGGATGGCATACTGTTGAGATTTGCTGATTCAAATAATTTTAATAGCTGTTTTAAAAAATATTATTTTGATTATTATTTCTCTGGAGTGACTTTAAATTACTATCTAAACATACAAACTTATTTTTATGTTATTTTTATGTTATAGAACTGAATATTATCAATTGATTAACAATTTTTAATATCACTTTTTAATTTTAAGATAAATTATTGTTCTTCTCTCGTTCTGTGGACGAATATTTTAGATATGCCAAAAAAATGTAACAGAACGATTTGATGTTTACTGTAAAGGCTACAGTCTGGCTACTCCTGTCAGTTAACACAGGAGAATAAAGTGTCAAAATACAAGAAAGCAAACATGTCAATTGCAATATTGGCAGTCACTTCAAGTGACTGCTCAAATATTAAAGCAGGGTAAAGAAAACGATTCGACGTGCTAAGGGAAATTCATCATCACTCCGTGGGTTGGTAAACAGTTTGGACCACAGTGTCCTAAAAATGCATGCACATGCCACAGTTTTTTCAATATGCCAGTTTTTCTCCTTCCAACATGTTAAAAGGTTTGATGCGTTATGCTCCAGGAGACTGATATCAACAGCGGCTTTGTTAAACGCGAGATTAACGTCAGTTAGCCTTTGATCTTGGGATTTGAAGCTAACAACAGCGGCTAACTTTGGCCGACAAATAGTGTTGGCTAAATATGTTGATATTCCGATGCGGTAACCAGGGGAAAATTGTTAAAATGGTTCACTGCTGCCTTGCCTGATGCCGTATCTTACTGAATAACATACTGTTGGTTAGACTACAGTTCGATGCTAACACTATAGTGGGAGAGTGGCTGTTATTGTATATTACAACGTGTGTAAACGGACTATAAGAGCTCGATGCTAACACAGGGCTAAGTGCTCCGAGCTAGCAGTTACTCGAAAAGTCGCAGGGACTTGACAGTAGCTTTGAACTAATAACAATACGAATCATTGAAATACATTATATTTTTTTAAACACGAGCTGAATCAAACACATGCGTGGCTATTCTTCCCCCCAATAATTTAACATACATGTTTACTTTAGCTGACTGGTTTTCTTTCTTTCTTTGTTGTGGGACCTTTATCGCCACTGTAGAAGGTTCAAGAAAACAGTTTGCGCCAGCACCGCCGTTTGAATCACAGCTAACGTTAACGCTTGTGCTTGCCAAGTGGCATCGTTAGCTTCGTATACTGGATCAGTTCACGCCGAGGCTTAATTACCTGCGAGCTGTCTCCTGAGTAACAGCACTGACTGGGGCTCTGTCATAGCTTGGCCAATGCAATGCAGCTATGTTCAATGGTATTCGTTGAGGTACCGGCGTTAATTTTACGTTCACCAAACACTACACGGTCCACTCTATTTTTCGTTTAGCATTCTCGTCATTCTTCTTCTTCGTCTGCTACCGCAGATGCTACTACTTCTTCTCGGATATTTTACCGCATTGAGAATCTTGATAGTTGAAAGCGCTTTACCGTCCTCTAGTGGACATGCTAGTCCTCAGAATAGGGGGCGTTTGCAATGTCTTTAAAAATATATTTTTTATTTTATTTAAATATTTGTCTTTTTGATAATTCGAAGATAAAGAGTTCCACTTCCATTCAGCTGTAAATTGACTTGTAAAGTGACTGTTTTTGTTACTTTTTTGTTTTAAGGAGAAAGTTATGGATTTTTGCTTTATATTATAATATTGCATTACATTTCTTTGTTTTGTCAGCGCAAGTTTGGGTAATTAAAGTTAAAAATTCTGCCTTTGGGAAATTAACTCCAGCATAAAACCACAACTTTATATGGAATGTCCACATGCTCCTGGTGGTTTGCGGTTCACTTTGATTTTTTTTTTTTTTAAGAGGTTGTAATCATACTGTATAGCATGCTACATATATTCCGTAAACAAGAGATGCATGCAGTGTCATTTGTTGAGTAATTAATTCTATTGACCATCCTTGTGAAAGGAGATGTTGCACACTTGACTTGTGTCTATTAACCTGATTAAAGTTAGTCCTAATGCCCTATGTATTTAAAAATGTGCAGATGAAACAGCAGCAGTCACATAAACCAAACAGTGGGACGGAAAACTCATCACGCACACAGAGGAGTGTCTCAAAGTTGCTACTCTTTATTGTGCCATGCGCCAAATGTCACATAGCACAAAGTTGTGGGAGAGGAGTTCCCCCGAACGCACAGAACAGTCAGTATTTGTGCCTTGTTGCAGTACAGATAAGCTTCCTAGAAGAAGGATATATTCCATCAAAATACACTTTGTTCATTCTGGTCAGCAAGTTTATTTCCAAGTCACAGAACCAACAGATCAGATCCCTGACACACAAGACGGACGATTTGGAACTACAGCTGGTGGGAAATCGCTATGTCCGGGATTGTTGCATTTTATTAATTACAGAAACTTGGCTACACGCCAAGATTCCGGATGCCACTGTGCAGCTAGCGGATCGCATGCTACATCGCGCAGACAGAAACAGCGACTCTGGCAAAAGCAGAGGAGGGGGGCTCTGTGTCTACGTGCATGAGGGATGGTGCAACAACAGTACGGTGCTGGTGACACACTGCAGCCCGGACCTGGAGTACATGTCAGTGAGATGCAGACCCTTCTTCTTACCCAGAGAGCTGTCTGTTGTAATACTCACAGCTGTCTACATCCCCCCGGACGCAAATGTAAGCACAGCATTATCTCTGCTCCTATTCACCATCAACAAACACCAACGGGCCCACCCTGACGGCGTTCATATCATAGCAGGTGACTTCAACAAGGCAAACCTAAAAACTGTATTTCCAACATGTCAGCTGTCCAACTAGAGGGGAAAACACTCTGGATCATGTCTATTCCAATATCAGACATGCATACAAAGCCACCCCCCCCCCCTCCCCCATCTGGGACTGTCTGACCACCTCTCCCTGCTTCTCACCCCTGCTTACACCCCTCACTATCGTCAAACAAAGCCCAAGATGAAGATCGTCACCACCTGGCCTGAGGGGGCCCTCCTCCAACTTCAGAACTGCTTCGAGGCCACCCAGTGGAATACCTTTCACCACGAGGACCTGTCCATATTCACAGAGACTGTACTGGATTACATCAAGTTCTGCACTGGAAACGTCACTGTGGATAAGACCATACGAGTGTACCCAAACCAGACACCTTGGATGACGAGCCAGGCCCGCATGCTCCTACGGGCCCGTGACGCAGCCTTCAAGTCTGGTGACAGAGTCCTCTACAGTTCTGCTCGTGCCGACCTGAGGAGAGGCATCAAGGAGGCCAAAACTGCATACAAAACAACAGTGGAGGACCATCTCCGCAGTAACAACCCCCGTCAGGTGTGGCAGGGCATCCAGACCCTCACCAATTACAGGGGCGGTGCCGTGACATCAAGAGACCCTGATGCAGAGCTAGCAGAAGAACTCAACAGCTTTTTCACACGCTTTGAAGCTCCGGCACGGCCCCCCACCACACCGCTGCAGGCCCCTGCAGTTTCTGTCACCCCCGCATTCACTCTAGAAGTTAAAGAGGTCACACGGGTACTTCGGTCAGTGGATCAAAGGAAGGCAACCGGTCCAGATGGAGTACCTGGAAAAGTGCTGAAGGCCTGTGCTCCCCAGCTGTCTCAGGTCTTCACAGACATTTTCAACCTGTCTCTGGCCCAAGCTGTCACCCCGACCTGCCTGAAGTCCGCAACCATCATCCCAGTCCCAAAAAAACCCTCCACAACCAGCCTCAATGACTATCGACCCGTAGCACTGACCCCCAATATCACTAAGTGCTTCGAGAGACTGGTTCTGCACCACATCAAAGACTGCCTCCCCCCCACCCTGGACCCACATCAATTTGCATATCGACCAAACAGATCGACAGAGGACGCCATAGCCACCACTTTCCACGCCACACTCAGCCACCTGGAGCAGCGGAACAGCTACGTCAGGCTGCTCTTCATCGACTACAGCTCTGCATTTAACACCATAATCCCGGACATCCTGGTCCCCAAGTTGTCCAACCTGGGGATCCCACCCCCCACCTGCGCCTGGATCAAAGACTTCCTGACCAACCAGCCACAGCGCGTCAAACTCGGACAAATCCTCTAATCCACCCGCACTCTCAGTACCGGCTCTCCTCAGGGCTGTGTGCTGAGTCCACTCCTCTATTCTCTCTACACATCTGACTGCACCCCCACACACCCGGCGAACGTCATCACCAAGTTCGCTGGTGACACGACTGTAGCGGGCCTGATAGCAGGTGAGAATGAGGCAGCCTATCGGGATGAGGTCCTTCAACTGGAAAAGTGGTGTTCAGCAAACAATCTGATACTGAACACTACCAAGACCAAGGAGCTCATCCTGGATTTCAGGAAAAACAGAGCTGCCCCTGCGCCCCTGTTCATTGACGGTGAATGTGTAGAGAGGGTGGAGTCGTTCAGATATCTGGGTGTCCACATCGCAGCAGACCTCTCTTGGACTGAGAACACTGCAGCAGTGGTGAAGAAGGCCCAGCAGCGGCTCCACTTTCTGAGGGTCCTCAAAAGGGAGAACATATACACCCAGCTGCTGGTGACCTTCTACCGCTCCAGCATAGAGAGTCTGCTGACCTATGCCATCACGGTGTGGTACTCCAGCTGTACTGTGGCAGAGAAGAACAAGTTGCAGAGGGTAGTAAGGACAGCAGAGAGGATTATCGGCTGCCCTCTGCCCTCTCTTCGGGACATATACAACTCCCGATGCTTCAGCAGAGCTCAGAACATCGCAAAGGACACTTCTCACCCCGGCCATCACCTCTTTCACCTGTTGCCCTCTGGCAGGCGCTACAGGTCACTCCGTGCAAGAACAAACAGACTCAGAGACAGCTTCTACCCAAGAGCTGTTGTAGCGCTGAACTCTCACTGACTATACACTCACTCAGCACGTCACACCACTGATCACCCCTGTACTGTGCAATAACACACAACTACCTCTTTAGCTTTCTCATCCTGTACATATTGGCATATTCCTGCACAGTGTTGTCTGGAAAGCACTGACTGGTGTCTTATATTGTATTTTATTGTTATTTATCTTTAGGTCTTATATTTTTTTAAATTGTTTTGCACAAAGGGAGTTGCCACGCAATTTCATTGTATCTCTGCTACAGTGACAATAAAGGCTATTCTGATTCTGATTCTGAACATCGCTGAGGGTGGGAGAGGTTCAACAGGCCAAAGTCGTGATGAAGCAATGATAAGACAGAACTAAAGTATTGAGAAACATAGGCACTCCCCAGTATCAGCTGAGGTATCAGCAAAACCACTGATGCAGAGTGCAGAAGATCATGTAGGAACCTGCAGCAGCAGCAGCAGCAGCAGCAGCAGCAGCAGCAGCAGCAGCAGCAGCAGCAGCAGCAGCAGCAGCAGCGACATCCCTGCAGATCTGGAGCCGCAGCAGAGACAGTGAGTGTGCGACAGCCATGCTAGTATCCTCTTGATTTTGTCACTCAGGAGCAGGAACACAAAGCGGCGCCTGTGGCTGTCTGTGAGCATGTGATTGGCTGAGACTGTGCTGGTATCCTGACTAACTCAATATTTCGCCAGGCATGATTGAGCTTCCACTGGAGGAAGAGCCAAACAGTCCTGTTGTTGCTGCAAACATGGAATGAGGGCCATCGCGTAAGGAGATACCACCGGCCCGACAGACGCAGTAGGTAAGCTCTGTTTTTTTGCCCTGAGGGCTCATTTCATATGGCAGCCGGGGCAATGGAAGAGCAGAAAGGGAACTTAACACCTGCAACCTGGGATTTGAATACAGGAATGACAGGATGACAAAGTTTTCATGGTGGCCCAAGGTGGGAAGCTTTGTGACTGTACTTCAATAGATTTTTCAGGTATCTGTACCTTACTCAAGCATTTCTTTTTCTGACAACTTTTTTACATTACTTCCTGCATTTGTGCACAAATGTCAGTACTTTCTAAAACATGCTCATGGCTTTTGTGTTTAAAAGTGTTTCAAAGACACAAATTCTGTTCTAAGTAATTCACTTGTGAGTATTATTACAGTAGTAGTGAATGGAAGTGAAGCTATTTGAACTCTGCTGTTGTGTAGTTCATCATAAAAGAGGATCATATTTTAGAGGGAGCTTCTTTCAGAGGAGCTCGGCTTTAGGGTCACTGTTCAGTACGTTTTCAGTACAGAGAAAAATAAACATATAGAAAATAACATTATTGTTATTAAAAGTGTAAATATGTATTCAACAACAGATGTGTTGTTTCATTAATTGCCGAAATCAACATTTTTCCTTTCTACTCAAGTACATTTCAGAACCAGTACTTCATGCTTTATCTTGAGTCAAGGAGTTGTATCCGTACTTTGCTGTTCGGTGTTGCTGTGGCTGCCTCGCTGTGGTGTCACGTAGCCTGCAATGTGCAACCATTTCCGCTTATGAAATGTTGCTTTTTGTGTCACAAGGTTCCCATCAATAACTGC
Source organism: Nelusetta ayraudi (assembly GCF_046127955.1). NCBI lineage: Eukaryota > Metazoa > Chordata > Actinopteri > Tetraodontiformes > Monacanthidae > Nelusetta > Nelusetta ayraudi. The sequence goes on along the minus strand of NW_027466061.1, from coordinate 3,720,746 downwards.
GAGCCGTGAAACCGGATTATATGAGAGGCGCAGGAGGAAGTAAAACGAAAAATAAAAAAATGAAGATACACAGAAAGAAATCAGAACCGGAAATGTGTTTCACCTATCACCCCTATCCAATAGCGAGGCGCGCCTACCACACATAGGTACACATGCAGCCGAGCTCTTCTGTGATGCGGACGGCAATTAATCTTTCATGCGAGAGCAGCAGCATCAGCAGCAGCAGCAGCAGCAGCAGCAACGGCGGCGGCTGTTTGAATCGTAGAACCTTTGTTGTTTCCTGGCGAATCTGGGTCAAATGATTTCCCGTTCCCAGGGAAGAGAGAGAGAGAGCTCAGCATGGAGCTGAACGGATCGGTGGCAGCCTCGCAGGATGGACCGATGTCTGGGCGGAGCCGCAGCCCGAGCCCCGACCTGCACTACGGCTCCTTCACAAACAGCCTCGCGTCGCTCACATCCCGTGCACGGGAGGATGATGAGGGGCACCGTGGCGAAGAGGGGAGGGCGTCCTCGCCACGGTGCCAGCGCGCTCATCTGGCCGTGGCCGTGCTCTGCTACATCAACCTGCTCAACTACATGGAGCGCTACACAATAGCAGGTTCGACCGTCGCTCGCCACGCACACGCACACGCACGCACGCACGCACACACACACACACACACACACACACACACACACACACACACACAGCGCGCGCGCGCAGCAGCGTCCGCTCACACGACGCTCTGTCGCTGTTATTTTGCAGGTGTCCTCCCCAAAATACAGGAATTCTTTGACATCGGCGACAGCACAGCCGCGCTGCTGCAGACAGGTACGACCCTCTCGTCCTGACGCTGGTCTCATTTACCCGCCACCGACAGGGAAGAAGTCTCTCCCTCCTACCTGTTCTATTAAACACACCGTTGCTTCCTCGTCTTGGCTCTGTAAGTCGAGCTGAACAATGCAGTCTGTGTACCAAGGTGGACGGACGTGATGATTGCACTGGCTTTTTGCTTTGAACGCAAGCGCTCTTCATCTTGTTTGATTCTGAAAGAATAATATTTTCTTGATTAAAGGCCCAATGTGTGACATTTTAAAGGACCCGTGGGTAATGATAGGCATGTATGCGTGCTTATTTACATACAAAACAGCCCATTTTGCCACCTCAGAGCCCTGAACATAAGTAAGAGATAAATAAATATTTAATCTTGCTCCGACAAAGCTGGTAGAAACTACACGTGAGACATCAGAAAACAGGGGTGCAGGTTGGCTTTGTTTGCAACCTGCTGTATTCACATTAGATGCTGCTAAATGTCACACATTATGCCTTTAAATTTTGTTGATGTATTTTTTCCCCCAGAGTGTTGAAAGTGTTTCTTATCAAACGTGTACACTTGCAGTCCTTATTATCAGTTTCTTACTATTGGCTCCGCTCTTTGGTTACCTTGGCGACCGCTACAACCGGAAATACATCATGATTGGTGGTCTGGCTGTGTGGTCCGTGACCTCCGGCTGCAGCTCTTTCGTCACAAAGTCGGTAAGGAGGAATGAAGTGCAAAGTCAGTGTGGTGTTTGTGTCAATGCACATTGTGTGTGTGCCAATCAATTAACAAATTAATCATATTTGTTTGTTTTTGGTTTTATTTCTAAGCAATTTTGGCTCCTAATGCTGCTGCGGGCCATCGTTGGAATAGGAGAGGCCAGCTACACCACCATTGCCCCAACCATCATTGGGGACCTCTTTGCTGGGGCCCAGCGGAGCATCATGATCTGTTGCTTCTACATCTTTATTCCTGTGGGAAGGTCAGAAACAAAGTGGATCAAGTCTTTAAATCTGTGTTTAATTTCCAAGTGTTTAAATGTCTTTGACTTAACTTCTGATAAGTATGAATGTGCTGTAAACTGCACAGGGGAGAACACTAACTTTCATCCAAAAGGGGAAATATGGCAACAAAGCAAATGTAGTTTCATGAGTACACTTCTTCTTCTTGTTCTTTGTCTTCCTGTTAAAATAAATTAATGTCAGTAAATCCTAATGAAGTTTGTGCAAAACCATTATAAATAACTCAGTAATAATGACAAAACATTAATATGATTTAAAAAACGTTTTCTTACCTTCTACTTCAGTTAGACTATCATTACAATCAAAAGCGGATGTTGATGAATGCTTTCACCACTGTCTGTGTCTTCAGTGGTCTTGGGTTCATTGCAGGATCAGGGGTGGCTAACCTCACTGGAGACTGGCGCTGGGCTCTCAGGGTGAGGACACCTTCCCGCCTCAGCAAAGGTCAGCAGGGCTCCACCAGACGCACAGCGGCACTCACCCCAACATTGTTCTGTCTCGCCAGATCACCCCCATCCTCGGCTTGGTGGGGATCGTCCTGCTGGCGGTCGCGTGCCCCAACCCGACGAGAGGCGCTGCCGAGATGCGCAGTGAGAGGGTTGTGGAGAAAAGTTCTTACATTGAGGATGTCAAGTACCTTCTGAAAAAGTAGGAGTTCAACTTTGAACTTTGATTATGGAGGAGAATGAGAACTTACCAATGTTGTTAGCATGGCTTTTTTGCTAGCTTTAGCCAAAACCCACGGCAGTGGAGGTCAGTGGCCCTTTGTGGGGTCACAAAGGCCACTGATACCCCGCTGATGTAATCTCAGGGTTAGTGACGACACAAGCAAGTGGGTGGTTGTGTCACACTAAGCGCTGTGCTGCAATGCTTTTGCTTCCTCCCAGACGTGAGGAAGTTGCTCAGTGTTGAGCTGGAAGCTAACTGTGCTGAACATGCTGGCAGCATGAGGCTGATCCACTGGAGTTAGGATAAAAATTAAGATGTGGAAATAGGTGTAATATGGAAGAAATTGACTCTTTAATTTAGCAGTGACACAAGATCTGCTCCATTAAAAAAAATCAAAAACTTATTAAGAGCCCCTACTGTGATTTTGGCTTTGAAAAATAATGTTGTCTTTCCTGATTTTTTTTTTTCTCCAGTAAAAGTTACGTGTGGTCCTCACTGGGAATAACAGCCTCGACCTTCAACCTGGGGGCGCTGGCTTTCTGGGTGCCGACTTTCCTGACGAGAGCCAGAGTGTTTCTGGGACTGCTGCCACCGTGCACCACGGGCTCCTGTCTGACATCCGACAGGTGCAGAATCACCTCTGACACGTCATACATAACAACTACAGCACTTGTTCTTTTTTTTTTTCTTTTTTTCTTTAACTTGCTTTGCCGTCCTCTATTTCTCCCTGTGCAGTCTCACTTTCGGGGCTGTGACGCTGGTGACAGGTATCCTCGGCGGATGCGTCGGAACTTTCTTGTCCAGGATGTTTCGGGACAGGGTGTTGCATGTAGACCCGCTCATCTGCGCTGCGGGCCTGCTGGGATCGGTGCCCTGCTTCCTCATCACCATCTTCGTAGCGTCAGCAAGCATCCCCATCACTTACGTAAGACACGAGCTTCCATTGTCGCATTTCCAATCGTCGGTCTGCGGATTAGCCCGAGATAAGATTAGCAGGCGCATGCGTCCATGCTGAATCTCTTACAAGGGGGTCCGTGTAGTGTAAACAATGAGACAGGCTACATAGCATTAACCTTTCCATGAGCCTGTCCGTCTTCTTCCCCACACTTTCCTTTTCCTGCTATTTCACTGGATTACTGTTTCATGAGGAGTGCACACAAATCCTCTGCAGAGGTTTTGGCAGCATAGGGCAAAAAATAAGAAAAAAAATGTAAATAATTAAATAAATGAAGAAAACATGTCATTTGCATAGATGATTGTGTTGAGGACCTGTGTTCACAATTTAATAAGAAAATGCTGTAAGAGGTCACATGTCTATCCATGCTCTTTAGCAGCAACTCAGTTTGCATCTTTCCCACTGTTTTTTCTTCATCAAAGACTTTCACTGAAGAAGTCAAACTCTGCTGGTGCCGTACAGGGCTGGCACAACATTCAGACTGAATGTCTCATAAAAAAAGAAAAGGTTACTAGTTAAAGAAGCAGGTATCAAAGTATCTCATTTCAATTATGCTATTGTGCCGTTTACACACATTTTTATATACCGTCTTCCTTTTAGTGAGGCACTTTAGTGAGACAACGAGGTCAAAGTCAGCCTCCTCTTGATTTGATTCTAAGAAGGCTCTTAAAGGTCATTGTAATTGAGGCAATTCTGTTCCCAAAGCAAACCTTTTACAGTACTGTCAGGCTTTTTAAATAAAGCAGGTAATCTTGTTTACAAGTTGTCCTTTTGATCCAGGAAGGATGGAAGCTGAACAGAGTTAATGGTAAATGGTAGATGGACTGCACTTACATAGTCTGCATCAAACTGTAGCCAAGCATTAAGAAGAAATATTAATTATATATATATAATTCATCAGAAAGAATATATATATTTACCAGGTTAGGCTTTTATACAATGGGGCTGGTAAAAAAAAATAGAATAACAGTATAAATCCAATACATTTCAGACTGACCTGTGGCATAATTGTAAGGAATCAAACCTATTGAAATGATCTCACTTGAATATATTAACTAAGATCATCATTCACTTTAAGTCGCTGTTAAAAGTCAAGCAGATAATGAATAGTGTTTGACATTGTTTTGTATGAATTACATTTCGGCAGTGTTAGATTGATAGGTTGCACAAGAAAAACTTTTGCCTGCAATTTATTTTAGTTGAGACAATCAACTGTTTGCTCACACAACCAGTTCGGCTGCGGGCTGAGCAATAAGCTAAAAGAGCCGCTGCGGGCGAGCTGCACATCAGAGCTTTAGATCTGTGCTGTAAATCAGTTAAATGAGCCATTTCTGGAGCAATGTACTGCATGCTTTTACTGAAACTATACGTAATGTTACGTTTTTGGTATTTAGTCTTTTGTATTTGTGACACTTTTAAACTCAGCTTTGTAAGACATTTCCTCAAAAAAGACTGTTATTCAAATGTGTCAGCCTCCTTACTAATTACTGTGCTAAGTTGCAGTTCAAACAGATACAGAAGTCAACAGGCTGTAAGCTTTTTTGTACAAACAGGTTGTTTAACAGGATTAACTGGTTTGCGTTGAAATGAACATCTCAGCGTTGACCTTTAGTTGATCGAAAACTTAAAGTATTTTATTTTCACCCTGCCTAGCGGATTCAAAGGTGCATCCGCATACTTGATGACGTAGTGACTTTCTGTGACACTTCTTAGAGTAACCAACTCCTGTATATACATATCTAGGCAACCAGCGCTGGTGCTGCTTACAACACCTTTGCTTTCACAGTTGTAGTCTGCACAAGAAATAGACACAGTGCACTTTAAGGGACTGTCGTTCTCACCAAGATAGCACAAAGTGCATCAGTTCTGAAGCAGCATATGAAAGTGGGGGAACATTTTGAAACTGTCTGTCAGGATAAGAGTGACAGGACAGACGATGTCTGAATGTGTTTTTCTTTGTCAATGTCTTTCCTCCTTCATTATTAAACATAACTTTACATTTTAGTACAAAGGTTCAATCAGTATATCCAGGTGAGCTCTTGGGGACATAAAACAGACCAGGAACATTAGCTATGTCTCACTGTCTTTGCATCACAACACCTAATCAAACACTTTAAGTGTCTGTAATGATGTCAGACACCATTTCAAAAGAGAAACCTCAGGTGTTTGCCATCCATGAATAAGAGACACTTTTAAGGGATTTGCATCATGCATTGCAGGTTTTCGTGGCTTTGGGTGAAACGCTGGTTGCCCTGAACTGGGCCGTCATGGCTGACATACTGCTGGTGAGTCTGAGTGATGCATGAAAATAAAATAAACCGAACGTAGGAGGGAAGGAAAAAACACTTGAAACCAACAGAGTGATTTTTGTTCCTTTTCATTTTAGTACGTCGTCGTACCACACAGAAGGTCAACGGCCGAAGCTCTCCAGGTCACAGTCATCCACCTCCTGGGGGACTCAGGAAGTCCCTACCTTGTGGGACTGGTGGGTCGATCTTCAGCCGCAGCTTCGCAAATATATTGCCGCTGAGGTATCTTCTCTTCCGCCACTGACTGATGCTCACTTCCACCTTCACCTGTGTGCCCTCAGATTTCCGACAGCATACAAAGCGTGCACCCGGAGACGCCTGACTGGAGCTTCCGCAGCCTGCAGTACAGCCTCTTGCTGTGCCCAGCCGTCGGCCTGCTGGGCGGACTCTTTTACCTCGTGTGTATCTGGTACATCGCTGAGGACAGCAGGGCAGTCGCGCGATACGTGTCAGGTACGCTGAGTGCAATTCCACGTTACAATTGCGAACCATTCAGAGGGCGAGGAACCGTCGCTGGTCATATCCAGAGATGTGTTTTTAGATACAATAATATAATGATTAATTTAAAGATGACCGTTTATCTTACTGCTGGTTGCATGTGGAGGTTTTTACACACACAGAACCTTAAATGGGTGACGATCTGTATGGAAACATCTTTGACTTCTTCATGGGGGAGGGAGGGTTTATAACATATTGGTGCATGTGAAAGGAAGTGTTGCCAACCAAACTAAAGTAAATGAAATAATAAAAAGTCTCTGTGAGCCCACTTAACACATATTTTGCTCACATGTAAAATTACAGTTGCAAATACGAGGGAGATTCTTGCATTCAGCTCCGCATACCTGCCTGAGACAGCATCCAGTGGCCTTGCAGCACTAAAATCAAAAGCCAGCAACAGACTCTGTGTCCACGTGGACCTCAGGCTGGCTGCCACAGCCGTCACACCTGATGCACCACTCACTGTCCTTTTGACCTTTTCATGGTTTTTAAACATCCAATTGTTTCACTGAGGGCCCTTTCAAGGGTTAAACCTGCAAATCCCACTTTAGCTGAACGCTGAAGGTCGCTGAACAATAAGCCTTTGCACAGGCTGTTTGTGTAAATGACAAACACAAGCACTCATTATAGTGGCTGTTAAACACTCCGGTCCAACAGCACCATGTTTGCCACCTTTATTACAATTGTCCCTATTGTTCTCTGTAGCTGCTCACGAGCCCCTGGCAACACGTGGACAATAATTGGCGAACCTTAATATAAACAATAATTGTGGCCCTGCTAATCGATCCATTAGGCAGCTGCACCGACTGTCCGCTGTCTCACAAGCCACTTTGTGTCTGGACTGAAAACCACTTAGTCGCACTTGCGTCCTGATGAGCTGCTTCTCCGAGTTAAAACGGCAACTCAAACCTTTGTACGTTTGTGTTCATGTTTTTTTTTTTTTTTTTTGTGTTATTATCCAGAGGATCCGCCTGTGCCTCCTGAGCCCAACATAACCGAGGACAACCAGGCGCCATGAAAACATCTGGACAAAGGCGCCTGGTGAATGGAGTGAACTCATTTACCCTCAAATTCATATTTCCTCATGGAATTGACAGTAGCGGATCGGACTCGGTTGAAATCTCTTGATTTCTTCACTTAGCTGTAAAGGCGGAGGACAAAGGTTCAGTGACACGTCAAACCATAAAATGCCTTAAGACAATTTGCTGACACACAAATTTTCATATGATGGATTTTTCATACCTGCTCTGGCCTCAATTTATGGCAATAGGCCTCTGTGCCCTCTCCCCTCCCTCACAACCACCGCCCCTCCTCCGCCTCCATCAGGTCTGTAAACTTGGGAAGATAAGGTAAAATAAGCCAAACGGTGGAACATCAGAGAGTTGACGTTCTGAAATGCCATTAATAACATCAACATGAGGGATGCCGTTACTAATGGCTCCACCTATGGATGCCCTTCTGAACATGCAGCTGCTGCGTCTTAATGAGGACCAGTGGGGCTGAAGTTCACTTATGAAAGAGTGGAGATGCATCTACGCCTTTTGTTTTTTATTTATTTGAACTGCAGTGTCTAGAAAGCCGTAGTCAGTAATGGTTTACACTGGTGACTTGACTCTGATGCCAAGGGTGTGGTTATTTTTCTGCTGTTCTTTTCTACGAGTAAAAACGATTATAAAAGCGCAAGAAGCGCTTTCCCTTCTTCGCTTAGAGATTTGTCCACTAGGTGGCAGCGTTGCTCCAGTCGAAAAGCGTCTCTCCTCAACTGCCAGCGTTCAGTGAGGTTACGACCTTATTCTCCTTCTATTCTCCTTTTAACTGTACTGTGTTGAATTCCTCTGCGATGTTATTTGTTTTCGGTTTCCTTTTACCAGAAAGTATTTGATGTCATTATCGAGCTTTTTTGATAAGGGATAATAATTTATTTTTATACCTACCTTTTCATTGGCTTAGTGTAACGCTGTGTCGTTTGTTGATGTCTCTATGAAAATTGTTGACTAATATGATCTTTTTCGTATGGATATATGTTTTAAATATTGCCTAGCTGGTGTGCCTGTTATCTCGAATCGTATTACAGAATCTTGTGTTGCGTAACCGTGTAAGTGATGTTAGGGATTACTGTGCAGCTAAAGTCACCCACAAATTGTAGCACACAAAAAATAATAATTGGCTACCATGAACTTGAAATGAAATGGAATGCAGCCTATTACTGCCATATCAAAATCGACTCTACTGTATTCAGGAAGCTTTCAGGATCATTTCAACACCCACTCATTCCGTGGGGCACATTTCTCTCAAACCAGCATTGCTGCTCCCTTTTAGCTTCCTTGTGTTTGAGGTAAGCTCAAGTCAGGAGGGTGCACAATTTAAGATGATATCATCACGAAGCATTTTTTTCCCACGTTAGAGGAACTTGCTCCAGGGATGTAAGCACAGACGTCAGGGTGGACCTGCTTTTGCTTGTACTGTTTAAGTGTTGATTTACTCCTAAACGAAAAAAAAAAAAAAAATCAGAGGAAATTGAGAGAAAAAATACATTACTAAAATACTCTGTACTCTGGGCTCTTCCTTAATTGACACTGATGTCCCTAACAGGTAACAACTCTCTGTGAGATGCGTGGTGCCATGTTAAAGCAGCTATTTGGGGCGTTTTCTTTAAGCACAAGACCATGAACTCGGCAGAGGTCAAGAAACGCGATAGGTGTTAGCATCCATCATCTCAAGGCTTGGCTGCTCCCGTCTAAAGATGAGCGCGCACCGGACGAGAAGGACATGTGAACATTCCCCTGCAGTCCCACGGCGCTCGACTGTCGACTGCAGAGGTGTCCCCTGGCGAGGCTTGACAGCTGCGTGTCATTACGCGTAAAGCGGTTTCTCCACCGAGGTGAACGAACACCAGAAGTCAAAGGTCACCAGTCCCGAAAAAAATGACGCCGCGGCGTCAACATGCTGTTTGCTCTCCGTGGCCGCCGCACAGAGGGCGACTGTGTTGGCTGACGCAGGGGCCGTTTATGAGAACTTTCTCTGCCGTCTCCCGATATTTTTTCTGACACGAGTGCCAGCTGAACTTAACAGTGACAGACGGATGAAGGCTGAAGTTCAAGGGCGCCAGGCCATTGTTCGAGGCTCTGATCGCTTTATTGTGGAACCACTGGAATTTCCTCTTGTTTTTTTCGAACACTTCGACCCGAAAGTCTGTAATTTTCCAGACGTTAGGTGGTTTGTCAGCATGCTGGGGGAATGGACTGGGCAGCCGGACGTGCATTTGGAATAACAAACAAGCCCACACGCAGACTGAAAGGTATGTGGAAAACATTCTAGAGGTAACAGTTCAACCTGCAATTAAAACACAATAGGTATTGTGCACAATGTTTCTCGAGGACTTTATCTGCATACCTCTCCGTTTCCCCTGTCGACCCAGGCTGTACAGGAAACTGTCACAATGGCTAATAAATTGTCCAGGCCGATCAATGAGGGGGGTGAGAGAGCGGATACAGTCGGTGTTTGCTCAGGAATGGGACACATTTCAGTCACAACCACATGGAGGGGGAATAAATTCCTGATAAGGTGTCATATTGGAACAGTCAGCATTCAATCAGAGTGTTGGCAGGAAATCAATAACAAGCAGGAAGTGGGTGTGTGTGTGTGTATTCATGTATTCACTGGAACCCAAGGGACTTATCTGTCGCATGTTGGTGCTTCTCTCATCCATCCACTAATCAGGCGCAGGACATTGATAAATGCCAAACCACATTTGTGGATGTGGTGGCGTTGGTCGCTCTCTTACCTTATCGCAAGAAAACTGCTGCAGCGCCATGACGTCACAGAGAGGAAGAGCCCTATCTGGCCTCCGCACCGCTCCTTATATGGACAGTTACATCATGTGGGCAGCGTCTTCTTTACGAATCAGCCAAGAGGTGGGGGAAAAAGACATTTCCTATATCGCAGTAAAAATTTCAAAGCGAGAAACACCCACGCAGGTGTTTGCGTACGTGGAGTACGTTGTAGGAACATCTGAAAGGTGTTAATTGAACAGCGGGAAGTGAGACTTTGCAGGCGCACTGCACTTTTCCTGCAAATTGAAATATAGTTTTTTGTGAGTGCAACGCAAAGATGCGATGGAGACCCAAGGAAAACAGGCGACAATGTGCAAGAAAATGCTATTTCTGGCCTGAAATGAAACATGACTTCAATTCTTTGTAGTTTATACTGGTAAAAACATAGCTTTTCCCATTTGTGTGTGAGTGCAAGTTTTTAAGCCTGTAGCTTTGTTTCAGAAATGGCCGTGGCCATTTTTCACTGTTACACAAACAACACTGTCGGGTGTGTCGTGTGCACATGGACACAAAGGAAAAGCAGCCAAATGTGAGGTTTGACCTATAATGGCATATGCACATTCTGGTCCTATGTACTTAGCGTTCTGGCCTCGGAGGCCCGCTGGCTGCTGATTCACCAGCACAGCCAGGACTGTGAGGGTAATTACAAAGACCTATGCAGTCTATAAATACAAGCACAGATCTGATATAAACACATGTCAGCCTGAGCCACTAAAGGGATCAAATTCTCTGATCAAAGTCTCTTTTTTAATAAAAACAAAAACAAAGATCTGGATGGTAAAAAACTCCAAAGGTTTCAATACAATTGTACTGTGGCAGAGAAATCAGTCAGGGATGGTTTCATCTCCCAGACAGACCAACCAATGACCTTTGACCAACAAGTCCAGCCTGGATGGAGACGTCAAATAAATAACTAATTGAGCAGATACTGGATGTCAGCTCTGTCTTTAGTCACTGCTGTAACAGTGAAGCCCCCCCAGGGCCACGCTTTCAAACACTGGAGACATGGGCCCACATCAGCACATACGCTCAGCTGCCGGACGCTCCCTAGCTTGTTAGAGCACGTCGAAGGGTGGGGTGGGGTGGGAGCAAGCCACTGCTCGACCCAGAGGTCAGGAGGTCAGAGTGAACGAGGAGAGGTCAGGATGGCAGAGCCCACACCTCAAGGCTGTCCAGCGCCTAGACGGCTCCGGCTCCAAAAACAAATGGGAGGCAGGAGGCTGGCAGTGGGGTGGTCCAGTGCCAGCAGCCACCAGGGACGGCATTGTGTCTGGAGGGGTTGACTGCTACTGTCGGTTATGATGAAGACAGGCCATCTTAATGAATTAAAGCATTGCAATAGAATGATATTTTTATTGAGTATTACTTCAAAGCTTGGCTTTGAACTACTAATAAACTCTGCGAAAGAACTCACCCTACTACCTAAACAACAGTATCTCTCAATGCTTGTATAAATAAATGAACAGATTATTAAAATCAATTCAATACGCACAACGCTTTTACAGTGCGGTAAGTTGTGACTGTGTCTAGGGATACAAAAAAAACAGGTACGTGTTGGTCATCATAACCTGAGGGCAAAAGACAAAGACATGACGTAGGAGGGCAGTTTCTGCTTTGCTGACTCATCTTGTTTCCTCTTCGAAGAATGTACAACGCAAACATCTAACCAGTTGTTATTTCCTTGGAACGCCAGAACACCAGGGAACAGTGTTCATTCTCCCCTTCTGAGTCTTTAATGTACACACAGTAGTAGTCGGGGAAACTGTGCCACCTGTTCGAGAGCGCAGGAAAGGGGAAATGCGTGTATTGGACCCAGCAGATTGAGAAAACAAGGGAAGCACCCTAGACTGGTGTCTGTTTCGAGTGTGATCGAGGTTGTTATGATTTCATTGGTTGAGATGTTAGTTTTTAGTTTGAATGGAAATGTTCAGGTAAAAAAAAAAGATGTATTGATATATAAACAGATCGTAAAATCATGTAAAAAGGCTGAAACAAAAAGCTAACCACTGTTATCTTTAATTATAAAATGTCATCCAGATGTTTAACTTGTGTTGTAGGTCACACATTTATTACATTATATTAATACATGAGTGTGAAAAAAATTACCATAGACTACATGATTTTTTTCTTGTATATTACACAACATTTCCACCAGAACATAAACGTGCTGTCACCCTCACAAACTCAGACGCGTTGCGTGCCGAGTCGAGACAAACCAGCTGAGCGACACCCAGCTGACGGACACGTGTCAGAGGGACATTTAAACTCTGTTGGCAGCCACACGCTGGAGCGTATGCCTTATCGTGCCGCAGGCGCTGGGCCTGGGCGATTAGCAGGTTATCTCTCATCCTGCACTGGCGTGGATCTGAGCTGAGACAGGAAGGAAAGGCTGGGACGGTGGCTCAGTGGCTCCAGCCTGCAACAGCAGAATAATGCCTCAGATAGGGTGCAGGTCTGCACGATGGGAAGACGACGAGAAAAAAGCAACAAGGCATGAGCAGCATATCAAGCACATCCTAAAGAAAGAGATAGGAGGAATGGTCGGCAGGGGAGGTGGGGGAGGCAGGAACAACTGTTTACTGCCCCCCCCGCCCACCCGATCTCCCCCAAGCCCACCGCATGAGGCCACAGGCTGGCTTGGCCTTCGTCCTCTTCCCTGCTGCAGCCTCCAGTCTGCCGGAGTTACGAAAACAATTTGTGTGTCGCCGGATCGTTTTCTGCCATCCCTGCCCTGCCAGGCTGCGCTGTTTTGTTTTTTTGCATCATACTTTCCAAAGTCAATCACAGGGGGCCTTCCGTACGTCAGTGTTATTGGAGGGTAACTGGATGATGGCTCTGAAACCATACTTTGGCAAAAACAAATTCCCTGAGCCGCTTCAGGCTGCAGAGCCGGCGGAGCTCTGTCATTGCAGCGCGGACAGAACACAATGCGGGTCAAGTCCGCATGTGGGAAGTGGAATCATAGCTGCATCCCCGATGCCGGCCGTCGCCAAACCTGGAGCGGAGCAGACCCCAGACGAAGGGATTGAAGGGATCTCCCCTCAGCCTTCCCCTGGGATTAGCTCAGTCCTCCAGTAGTCGAAATTCTGGCGATGATGAAATGATGATGACATGTTAGATGTAAAAAATAATAATAAAAAAAAAAGTTTTTCTGTACTCTGCGTTTTCTTATTTTTGTTTCCAGAAGGTTCCAGAAAAATCAAACAGGTCAGGAAAGCCCACTTGTGATGCCCACCTTTCACAAATATAATTGGTTACAATAATTACAACTTACCGTAATAAAAAAAAACGTTATAGTAGTGTAACTATTTCAATTACTTTACTTTACGGAGTAATGTAACTAATTACATTTAATTACATTTTGAATATTTTTCAACATTTTGAATAGATCTTCTCTCTTCTTTACCTGCCAGTATTTAGCATTCAGCAAAGTGCGCCGCAATTCGGAACTTGACAGGAGAACCAACTAGAAGCATCCGAGTAGTACCAAACTTTTGTCTGTGGAGATACAAAAGTGGATAGTGCTCGTGCCAAGCCACGCAAAGCAACAAAAAATAAAATGATTAAACATAAAATCCAACCTTTTTTTTTTTTTTTTTTAAATAGAATTGGTCAGATGTGATTAATATTGCAATTATGAATAATTCCACAAGTAACTTTAAGTTAATTGCTCATTTTTCCAGTAATATAACTGACTTCAATTAACTTTATTTTGTAATTAAATGACATAATAACGTTACACGTAACTTATATCTCCCCAACTCCCCAGCTTTCACTCATGCTGCCCTCTGGGTGTCCGCTTTTCTTTCTCACACGTTTTCCTCTTCTCCCATACTTCTTCTTCCCGTGATCGTGCCGGCCTGCACGCTCTGGCATCCCGCTCCTGGCAGTGAGCTGCGCGCGCACAATGGCATCGAACAACAAGCTGGACGTTGTTGGTTCCACTCAGGCAGAACGCAGATGGCAGAGAAACACTCATCTGCATGCAGGACTGGACTCTGTCCAACCAAATTGAAAAGCAGCTGATTCTCATTTATAACAGTCTGCCGATGGAAAGACTTTGAGGCGTGAAAGCTTCACGATATCTCACATCAGACAAAAACTCACGGCACGCCGCGTCCGGAGGCAGTTACCGTCACCGACGTGGCTCGAACCGCCGTTGCCACCACTTTGGAGTCGCAGCCAAAGCCGAGGAGGACAAAGTCTCCTATCCAAGGCTTCCTCCGTCTCCTCTGCCAGACATTCTTGGGAAGATAGGAACAGCCATGTCCGTCACACAACGAGCACAGAAACCGCCTAAACCGTCGCGACTGTGCCAAACGCATTGCATTCATCATTCTTGAAGTGAACCAGATGAATTTTTCCCCCTTCTCCGCTGCATCTACATTGTAACCAGGAATGCCCATAGTAGGAGTCGCATAAGTGCTCCATGTGGTTTTGACCTCAGCTTGACTGTCTGGTTGCTCTTGGGCTGCAAATGTGTTTTTGATAAATCAGCTATTTTGTTTTAATTTAATTCTTAAAAAAAAAAAATCTTGCTGAACCCTTTAGACAAGATGATATTTTGGACCAGAGCAGATTGCTTTTCAGTTTTAGTTAGTTACTTAGTTACTTACCAGTCCAGCTGAAAACACTCAACTATGGTGTCATCCCTAAAACCTTCATCCACGTTCAGAATCTCATTAATCAGAATCAGAATCAGAATCAGTTTTATTAACCAAGTTTGTACATGCCAAACAAAGAATTTGACTCTGTTTTTTTCTCTATACGACTACTTAGGTTAAAAAAGAAACAAAAAAACAAACAGAATAAGTAAAAAGTAAGGGTAAACAAGTAAACGATGTGCAACCAGAAGTATAAAAAGTACCATGAAGCCAATATTTATGTTTAGAAATTATGTCATGTATTAAAATGCTGAAGGTTGCATTGAGGGCTTATGTAAAAATAAGGCAACACTGCAGACAGACCCTTTCAAAGTGGATCTACTGTCAAATGTGTGAATGTCTTGTAAGGCAGAAAATAACACTTGCGGTCAATGACAATAAACTATTAAAAACACAACTGTATTCATAATATTGCCTTATTCCCTGAGATGCTCACATTGGACCTATAGTGTAACCTAATGTCAGCAAAAATGTCATTAGATGTTCACCTGTGTGCTGATGCACATGTAGATAAAGCATAAAAAAAATAATGTGACTTATTATATTTTCCCCTTCATATTCTTTTCAATTGAACATTTTCAAATGTGATTTCATTTTCAATTCAGCAACAGTTGCTACAACTTCCTGTTTGGGAAAAACCAGATGGTTGAATATGATCATATCACATTCTTTGGTCTTCCGAGGTGTGGGTGTGTGGGGAGGCGAGGGGGTTGAGTTTCAGGCCTTCGAATGAGGACACGTAATTTCTCCTTCCCATTTTCTTTCATGCAGTTTCCTCCTCAGGAATCTACAGACGCTCAAAGATGATTGTGTCACATGCAGGTTATGTAGGTTGACCTTGTGCATGTGTGGGAATTTCAGATCAAACAGGAAAGTGTCTGCTTAAGCATGCAAGCATGCACTAAAAACACACACACACACACACACACACACACACACACACACACACACACACACACACGGACAACTGGAAGTCCCAGTTGTTCAATTTATACACCACACAGATATTTTGTTTCATTTTTTTAAGCTTTTATATATAATTTATTACATATACCCGAGAAGCCAATAGCAACAGTGATATTACTATTTTCTCAGAAACAAAAAAACCCCAAAAACAATAACAGTACAACAATAACTAATAAAAATGACTTCACAGATCTTCCAGTAGTGAAAAAGTGGACATGAGCTAAAGTGACAGACTTTAGCTCATGTCTTAGACAAATCTTCTTATTTGAATCAATTGATCTTCTACTTTGAAGTCAAAAACCTTGTGACCCGTCACACACTGCATACACATATTATTCATTCATGATAAATGATGATTGATACATTTTGAAAACATTGTGAAGTTAAGGGTATGGGAATTAAACATTTGTAGGCCAGTGTAGCGCCAGACCACGTTGATCCTGCTTGTAGTTGCTTCTAACGTGCCTGAACACATCTGTATCCACATTACCCTACAGCGAGTACTCTTTTTTCTCTCAGTGATTGTTTTTTTTGTCACAGGATCAAAATCTACTTTAGAACTCACACCCGTCACTTGATGTCATTTTATGTAAATGCTTCCCTGGATTCCTTTGAAAACCTGATAAACAAATCATCTCTGCAGTGAGTACTGCCACTTCTTCCCTTTGTTAAAACTGAAAATCGTTGTTTCCTCTGAAGGTTTGGGAGATGGAGGAGGTCATGGATTGCTTTGTTTTTATCAGTCTCTAATGTGCTTTTCTCAGTGTTGTGCTGGCTGACAGCCTTATTTTGCCTGCAGCTTTTATGAATCACCGCAACCCCTCGTTGTTGTTCCTCGCTGGAGCAGTGGCACCTCCAACAGAAACAATCTTACGGTGGAATGTTCACCTCGTCCCAACAACATGTTCAAGAAGTTGGAAACAATGTTCACAGTTCCCTTGTTATCTCCAAGGGTCGTTTTACATATTTCCGTATCTTTGTTTCATTCTGACCTCAGTGGTGCTGCTTCGCACTATGAATCACTCGGCAAGACCAAAAAACATCAATGACTCCAGAAGACATAAATTTGGCCCTAATTACATTTTCCAAGAGTGTTAATTCAGATTAAAATATTCCTTTTGTTTTGGAAGGTGACATGCCAGTCTAAGAAGGTGGAACAGACAACTGGCTGGAGGTGTTGTCGCTATCCTGGCAGAGGTGTCAGTGCTGTCGGTGACATCACAAAGGTTGAAAAAAAGCACAAATATTTCTTGGGCATGTATTGACAGAGTAGAGACATGTTATTTTATAACATATTTAACACTGCTATGTACATAGACATAGGATATTACAGGGGAACTTAAAAAGACAATATTTCATTTGTCAATGTGCAAGATATCACTTCGAAATTGATTTGTAGATTGATTTATCAATGTAAAAACAGTGCCAAGCCAGACACCGAGACATCTGTGTTAGGAACCCCCCCTCTAATCTAAAGTCCCCAGACTGTCTAATAATGATCTTGTGTTACCACTCTGATTGGCCTAGACTAATTAAAACCTACTAAAGACTTGTGCCCTCTTGAACAACAGCGAGAATGCCTGCTTGAGCTGTTGAAACATTGTATGATAAATAAATAATAATAATAATAAAAAAAAAAAATCGAAATTATGAGATAAAAAGTCAAAATTATAAGATGAAAAGTCATAATTATGAGATTTTAAAAAAGTCGAAATTATGAGATAAAGTCATAATTATGAGATAAAAAAAAGTGGGCTTCCATACTTTGCTTCATTTCTAAATGTTGTCTGGGTAATACATTTATGGTCTAATTTTATCAACTTCATGCTCTCTAACAGTTTATTGAACTTCATAGTGGAAACCCAAAGACTGGGCAACACTCGCAACATGCAAAAAGCCATCCGTCGTTTTATCACCACCAGGTTGCATTTCTCCGGCATCTCCAGCAGCGTCAGGTGCGACTCCAGTTGTAGGAGGAGTTTTGCAAGCAGGACACGCCCCCTCCACTAGAGCGCTTGCTCCTCACTTATTACTGAGGAGCGCACAACTGTCCGTCCGTCAGCGCGCACTGCCACAAAAACATGACCCGGACCGGAGTCGCTCCTACTCTTCAACGTCCACGACAGCGAACCCACCGCAGTTAAACCTCACCAGAGTCGCACGCGCCGCCGCCGAGTCGCCGCTCCTTGAACCAAACCAGTTTTCGCGACCCCTGTCTTCTCTGTCTTCTTTTTTTCCTTCCTTTTCCCTTCCTCTGCTTCTTGTCTCTCCCTGCGCTGGAGCGCCCGTGCCAGAAAATGTGCGTGGAGAGCGATGGATGCGAGATGGAAGGCTGCAGCAGCAGCAGCACTTCGGACGAGGTGCACACGCTGTCGGGCAGCATGAGCCCGGCGCTGAAGCCCAACCCGGACCTCCACCCCTGCAAGCCGGGCCACAAATTCCGCGCCGCGCTGCTCAGATGTCACTCGCCGACGACCGCGGCGGGGATCCTCAGTTTTGGGAACGTCCTCAACTACATGGATAGATACACCGTCGCCGGTAAGAACCCTGATTCTTTCCAACCCTCCTTATTTCTCCTGCTCTGTGTCTGTCTTGTAAGCGGGGCGATTGTGCGTATCGGTCTCCACTGAGCGGCCGGGAGCGATAAGGCGCTAATTGGTCGTGCGCTGGCCGGAGCCGGCAGCTCACCTCAGCTGAGGCGGGCGGAACAATGGATGAAGTGGACGATCTATTTCAACCGCAGGGCTGGAAAATGTGTTTCCATGGACTGCGGGCGCGCTGTAGTTTACGATCAACCTAAACTGCACGGCCTCTATGTTGGAGCAGAAAATGACATTTTTGATCGCACATCGCCAGCCCTGTTAGCACAACTGCGCATCGATCAGTCAACTCATCTGCAAAACCGACCGCGTGCTTTTTTTGACGCTGTTTCAACCGCGTGCTCATTTTTTTCAGATCAGACTCAGAGCTTTGTCTCAGCGGGAATAAAAAATGTTTTAGTCGCTCTCAATTCCTGGGTGATGATGATGATGATGATGATGATGATGATCAGGATGATCAGTATGATAATGATGATGATGATCACCATGCTAGAGGATGCTGCCGGCGGATCTGTGGATGCTGTGTCGAGCACATGCGGCGTGAGGCATCAACCTGCACCAGAATGCCTTCGTCCGTAGACCATACCGTAGTTTGTCTCATTCACTGTGTTCCCGTGGAGCTGATTGTGCCTCCAGCACTGGCTTCTGACCAGGTGTCAAAAGTGTCTGTGAAGTGTCTCTGAGAAACAAAAGACTTCAGGCTAATCAAATATAGATTTTTAATTATCTAATTTATCATTTGTCATTTATTTAATTTTCATTTATCTCGTTATTTAGAGATAAATGGAAATTTTAATGAAGCTGTCTTTTTGCTGTTCAGTTGTCAAATGCTCATTCATTTTGCTTCAGTGTCAATTTGTTGATGCTAGATTTTTGGCAAAGCATTCCCGTTTTTGCCAAAGGCTGCAAACAATTTTTAATAATTCCATTTGATGTAGTCATCATTTTAATCTTATCTTGGCTTAACCTATATTTGAAAACTGGATTTGGGTGTTTACACTGCTTATCTGGATTGGACATTGAACTGTGGTGCTGAATGGGTTAAAATAATGCTGCAACATGGAGAATGGAAGGAAGTATGTTGGTGGGGAGAGCTTCAAAGAGAAGTGATCACTGCTGGATCTTTGTCTTGTATTCCCACAGCAGAAGTACACTGAAAAAAATAAATCCACACACATTCTTTTTGCCGCACATTGTTTGCTAAAAACCTCGAAAAAGCACACAATCAGTTCAATCTATAGCCGCTGGCGGAGTGGAGGAGCGCTTAAGTCAACAGAACAGTTTGTACATAAGTGGCAGCATGCCCTTGGCTTCGGGTCCTTCAGGGGTGTCAATTGTAAATTCAAAACAAGCCACAAAGCCCCGGGGGCGTCTGACTGATCATCACGGCGTAAAGCGGCTTCGCCCGCTTGAGCTGCAGCCGCGCCAGGAATGTATCGATGTGCAGCGTCTCATCTCAGCATCGCCGCACGCCACTCAGTCACTGCAAATGAGACTAAACAGCCACATCCTCTGCCGTGGGTGAGTCAGTCCGGTCCAGCAGTTTGTACCCCTGTCTACTGACACTTCCTCGCGCTTGGATCAGAGAGAGAAAAAAAAAAAACACTAACAAAAAAAAACAAAGCTGGTTGGGAGGGATCCAACTACAATTTGTCTGCTCTCTCCCGGCTCCATCCGGCTACGATCCGCACCGAGCCCCCCTCATGTCAGAAAACCCTCCGCCTCCACCGCATGTGGTGGAGGGAGGGAGTTGTAGTAGAGAGGTGGGATGGGAGCGCAGGATGATGGAGGTGCAGGGGAGGGAGGCAGCGGTGGAGGAGGGGGTGGGGGGAGCTGCAGCAGCTCGGGCAAACCCTCTCAGGGGGGCGAGGCTGCGCTCGAATGGTGCAAAGGGGTCCTTTAAAGCCCACCACCGCGGACCAGCTACCTTGTGTATGCGACGCAAACACACACTCACACACGCGCGCGCAGCTCGAGGGCGATGATGCGCCATTCTCGCCTCTCTCTTCCGCTTCCCTCTCTCCCTCTTCAAGCGTTTTTTTCCTCATCATCTCCCGCTGTGTGAGCCACTCTGCGGTGGTAATTAAGT
This sequence comes from Nelusetta ayraudi, assembly GCF_046127955.1. NCBI lineage: Eukaryota > Metazoa > Chordata > Actinopteri > Tetraodontiformes > Monacanthidae > Nelusetta > Nelusetta ayraudi. Next base: position 3,700,341 of record NW_027466061.1, on the reverse strand, counting down.
GATGGAGGCAGCGTGTGTGTTGCAGGCGTTTTTTTTTTTCTTCTTCTTCCTCTGAGCTGCTTGCAGGCTGGGCCGCAACGCCACGCAGACAATGTGCTTTTGTCACCTTATTGACTTTCATTCTCTGCTGCTTCCACCTTTTACCCGTTTGTGTTTTCCTCAACATTTTCTTTCTGTAAATCTTTCCACGCATCACCATCGGCCAGACAATCGCACCTTTATGCCGGCCGGGCAAACCTGTCACAGTGCAACGTTACAAGCATGAGTGCGCGCTCACAGAAAACACATGTTCACACACACATTAAAAAAGATTCAGCGGAGCATTTCGAGAGGGGCTGAATGAGTGAGGGGAACTGTGAGGGGAGGGGCTGACTGGCTGACTGGCTGACTGGCTGACTGGCTGACTGGCTGCTGCAGTGCCAGTCAGTCAGAGGAGAGAGGAGAGAATCCACAGCCTGTACGCACCACGTCAAGCAAGGTCTTTGTACCAGCAGCCCGTTACTGCAGTCTGTGTCCGTCACTGAGGCATTGTGGCTGGGACACAGGGTGACCATTCTGGACACCGGAGCTATTCTGCTCCGCAACAATGATGGAGAGGGGGCAGGGGGGGGCAGTCGAAGACTTAGATCTCTCTGTTGCTCTCTCCCCATTGTCACAAAGCATAAGAGGAGCTGCACCACTACTACTACTACTACTCCTCAGGAGAAGCTGCTGTGTACGCTCTCTTGACTGCTCCCTGAACGCTTGAAGATGCAAGGCTGAAATGTGCATATGCAGATTTAGATGGAGGTTGGGGTGTTGAGGGGGTTACAGTTAAAAGTTGAAAAACAGAGCTGCACGAGCTTTGTGACTCATTTTGCTCACACAAAAGCAATGGAAATCAAGGACAAACTTCTCCTCTGGGCCGTTCCTCCCCAAGCTAATAAACTCTGATTGGGTGAATGACAGTTTTTGCATTCAGTGAGGGAGCATTGTTTCCGCGCTGCAAAGCCGGCGAAGAGCGAGCAATGTGAAGTCGAAGCCCGAGCGTGAGGAGGCGCGGAGGCGAGCCCCGTCAGTGTGAAGGGCTGCCGGAGGGAAGACGGCGCTGCGCTGTGGGCAAGCGGGACGCCAGGCTCAGCTGTTCAGCCGGTGGCTCTGCCCTGACCTGGGCTGCTCCCCTAGAGGCTGCCGCCTGCTATTCATTCGTTCATTCATTCATTCATTTATTTATCCTTTACGACTGCGATGCAGACGAGGCAGAGAAGGAGGCGTGGAGGGGAGGTTGGGGGTGGGGGTGGGGGCGTCTGACTCCTGGAGGGTGTCCTGGTGTGGTGGGTTTGGGGGGGGTGATTGGATTGTAGGTCAGAGAAGAGCTGGAAGAGTTACGACATGTACCCCACCACCACCCACTTGGGTCACTCTGGTGGCCTTGAAGGAGCAGCCATTTAATCCAGAGTGCACAGAGACGTCGAGGTTTCTTCAGAGGGCCACTTTGATTAATTTAATTTGAAGTGGCTTTGCAACCTTAAATCCCATTGTCGGTCCCTCTGCAGTCTCCCCCAGCAGACAGTCCAAGCTCCTCCGCAGCTTACCACCAGCAGGGATTAAGTCGTTGGCTTCTCTTTTCCTTTTTTTTTTTTTTTATCCACGAAATTTGAGGGACGTGTGAGCCGGGCGCGCCACACTTAGAGTCCGCCATTGTGCACGTTAACCCCGGATGCCCCCCCCCACTCCCTGCGTGCACCTAGAGTCACCCGCTTCCCACCTTGCGAAGGGGCTGCAGCCTAATCCGCAGAGTAGTGTGGGGTGATGCAGATTACCCCTCCGCCCCCCTTCTCCACCACCCCTCCCCCACCATGAGAGTTGACTCTGTCAAGCTGTCATTCTGTGGTGGGGGGGGGGGGGCCTAAAACCAGGGCCTCGTCCCATTGGAGGAGCGCAAAGACTGGCACGTGAACTTTTGGCATCTTGCATATAAGCGCAGATGACTGTGGAGCTAATAATCCTCTTACCTCAGTCTGTCCCGTCTGACAGACCGGATGGGCAGGATTCGGTCCTGACAGTTTTGTCCACTTCCCTTTTTTCTTCTTCTCTAAACTAGTCATTAGCATCAGCCCGAGGCATTCCCCCGTAATCGCTGGGAGAATGCGGCGCCCGCCGCGTCCTGTTAGTGCTCAAAAGTACGAGAAGGCGCATCGCTTTCAGTTCTGCCGAGTGGGGAAGAGAAGTGAGAAGTGTTCTCTGTCCGTCTGTCTGGGGAGGAGAAAGAAACAAAACCAAGTTTCTTAATGTCCCCATTGGTGCTACAAGTCCGTCCAATGGCGGGCGACGAGGTGTCTCCCCGATACAGAGGCTGCGTGGGCCGAGCTCGGCTTGCTCCGAGGTTTAGTCATCGCTTGCTGCTGCCTCCGTCCGCCTGCCTGTTTTATGACGCTTGCAATATAAAATGGCCCAAACAACACTTGCAGCCTCGAGTAATTTGCTTTTTACTGTTGCCGCCACCCTCCTCGCCCCCATCTGATGTGGATCTGCTTCAAATTAGAGCCGCTACACCGAGCAGCTCGCAACATCACCAAAGACCGCTAATTTGTCTGCCCCCCCACCCCCCCACCCCCAACAGCTTACTTCCAATCTTGCTCTCTCTATTTTTTCACCGGTAGCAAAAACATCACTGCAATCACTTGATACGCGACCAAATGGAGGGTTGCGGAGGGGTTTCCCCCCTCGCCGATCCGTCCCGGCTAATCTCTTTATGTTTATATCCCGGCCCGCCGTTCCCACCGCCGCGAGGAAGCAGCCTGTGTGTTCTTTAGGCTCACATTCACTCCGCGTCTGTAATAGTAACTGGCGGAATTAGACACAGCTCCCTCCTCTGCCAGAAGAGACCCTTTTATGTGGCTACCCCAGATTTCAGCCGTCAGGGCCGACACACTTCGCTCGCAGCCCCCTCGCCTCCCCGCCACCTTCCGCCGCGGCCCGCATTTTGGCCACTTGGTCAGAACTCGTTGACTTGTCACCTTCATACAGCTGTTATTTCGGCGCCACCCCAACCTCGGCTCCCATCAGTCATCGCAGCCGTGGGGTCGTTACATGTGTTGCATTCTGACGCAGGTTATTTATAACCCCGTCCTGCTCTCTTGCTTACTCGCTTGCTTGGACCAGTGGAGGGTCGGTGTGAGGAATACACACTTCGTATACAGGAGCATGTAGCGCACCACACCGCATGACACCGGCGGTGTTTTGTTGTTTGTTGTTTATTTGTATGTCCACGAGTTGTTGCCGTGGCAACAGCTGCTCTTATTAAGGGTCCGCATTTAGACATACCATCATCCAGCATGTCTTGCTCACATCATACTCCATGGTTAAGGTCAATGATTTGATTGAGACAGTATTCCAATATAGCCCTTTGAGTGCACATTACCTGCAAGAGTAATCCAGTTCTCATGGAGGCATCTGAGGTTGTGATGTGGCACATTGTTGTGTTTTCTTTCTTAACTACCAGCTCTTCCAATGAAATGAGCGTTCTTTAATGTCATTTTGGTGTTGCAGTGAGTGCAGCAGTTGCAGGGAAACACAATTTGACAAACTTGAAAAGGATGAAAACTAGATTCCATTGTTGCAATAACTGCCTCGGATGCTGCGGCTTAGGCATTCAACATTACACTGAAAATGATGCTAACTTAAAAGAAAATATATTATTATTACGAGTTTTTCCAAAAAAGGTTCCCCTTATTCGACATTACAGTTAACAGTTGGATTTGTGTTCTGCACATTTTCTGCCACCAAAGATTTAATGCCCAATTTTCTAAACTTGGAAAGCCTAGCTTTGACAGTAAAGTTAGCCAAAAGGAAAAGCATGTGTATGACACATATGGAGTGAGGAGTCACATGTCAGTTTCAACATACAGTGCCTCCCCTTATCACTGAAACCCTCCACAGGCTCTTATCATGAACTTCCAGCAGCTCGATGAGTCAACCTGTCGGAGACAACAGAGCCCACTCAAAGCCATGCTGGAAACTTGGAGGTAACGGTGGTCCCATAATTGCTGACCTTACACTTCCTCCACCCTCTCCTCTCTCTCCCTCCCCCCCTCTCACCAGAGGAGTGGAGTGTGTGGACGGAAGGACGGGGCGTTCACGCTCTCCGGTGTTCACCACCTCCGAGTTTGTGTTGGGTGAACCACCCCCGAGATAAACACGGTATCTGTTAGGCGTGTTCAAAACATCTCGGAGTGAGTCATGAGGACGGCCGGAGCCAGTCTCCATCCAGGACTTTTTCCAGGTTACTGAGATGTGTACCTGTAGAAAAATGCCTAAAAAAACCCAAACAAAAATAATTTCATCTCTTGGTTAAGACAGCCACGTTAGGGGGGTGCAAAGGGCGAGGCGCTGAAGCCTCGGCTGTGTTTGACAAGCTGTCGAATACCAGCTCATCCCAGTTTAAATAATGCGATAGGAAAATCATTTGTTTCCCTCCCTCCCCGCATTCCACCTGTGCTGATTAGAAGGGCAGGAAAGCATTGAGCAACACAGCTGAAACCAAAGCACTGATGTATTTGCCTTGGCTCCATGAATATGACGTAAGAATAAACAAATAAAGACCAATGTTGTCCATCATCCCGCCTCCACGCGCTTCAAAAAACACAAAATATGTTGTTTTTTCACTCCTCAGACTGCAGCTTATATCTCAACACACCACCAACAGTTCGGACAAAAAAAAAAAACCTCAAATTAAGAGAAACATACCAGCAACCAGGAATATTTCTCAAGTGATGAATTCATATTGTCCTGAAATCAAAAATCATTTCTTCCCAGACAACAACAACAACAACAACACGTTGTTCTTCTGAGAACTAGGATCCAATATTGACCGGCAGGCAGCTGCAGATACAGCCAGCAGTTGCGAGGACGGAACTGCAGTTATAGGCAGTGTTATTAGCTCTCGGTTCCTGGAGGCTGTCGCTGCTGCTAGAATAATATTTAGAAGGGCTTATTTACAGCAGCCCCGTGTTTAAACCCCAACTCCCTGGAGGGAAAATCCAATACTTTTCCCCATTTGCATGTGATATAGTAAATAATGGAGCCTGGCAGAAGGATTATGCAATCTCTAATATCCACCAATCAGGATGAGATCTTGCGCCTGTGTGTGTGTGTGCTTTTTTATTTCATTTGTGGATATCTGTCATGTTGTCAGCGCCAGACGGGATTGCAGCAGGATTTTCATTACTGTGTTTGCTTTTTGCCTTAACTGCGTTGCCGGGTAGAACAGGGGCGCTGACCTCTGTCAAAGAATTTCTGTTAAAGCTGAGGGTTAGAGGTGGGCTTACACATACACAAACACACACACACACACACACATGCACGCATAGCAGTACGGCCGTGTTTGTTTCTGTGCTGCGGAAGGTTCACACTGAGATCTGAATTCCTGTGGGGATGTGCAGTTGGTTTTCGGCTGTTGTGCAGCTGAGGTGCGTCACAAGGACAACACACACCGCATCACCCACCTGCAACTATTTAAGAAACAGCTCAGCCAGGAATGAAAGACAAAAGACATAATTTTTCAGCTAAACAAAGGATTCTAAGAAATGCCTTAAAAAGAAAAAGCTGTGGACTAAAATCTAAAGAAAATAAGAATAATTCAATAAATTAAAATGTAATGGTTTCACTAGTTACCCATTAAACTGATTTTAATAGACAGCATTTCAACATTTTATGAGGCAAACCTGATCGACAATATTCTTTTTTTCTAATTTTTAGAAATGTTTTCGGTGAACTCTTCAATCCGCTGCTGAGCATCACTTGGGCATAACAAAACGTGGCGTAACGAGCATGCAAGCAGACTTTTGCATCTGGTAACCGCTGTAAGGATGTTGCTTGTGAGACAATGACAGGCTGTGTTTATGTGTTTATTTCTGCCGTGCAGTCGCGCACCAGAATGGCTGGTTATACCTCAACTGTTACAGCATTCCTCTGATTCTTCCCCGCAACCACAACTGTTTACTGGGCCGCGATCAAATAAATCTCCCTGTATCGTGTCACCCCGCCACTTCAGAGGCTGCTTATACATTGTGATTGCGTCTATTTACAACAGCGAACATCCTGCTCCAGGGCCGGCCTGTGGAAGATTGTTGTGATGATTGTGGCACAAAGTGCAATGGTATTTGTTTTTCAGCATGACTCGAATGCTCAGTGCGGTCCCGGAGGCTGCAGCGCGCCGCAGTTCCATCTGGCCAATCAGGATGTTTTTGGGCAGCAGTGCAGCGCGTCATGCGCATATTTCGTTTGATTTTTTTTTCTTGAGCAGCTCAACAACTGATAAGTGCCAATTATGCCTGCGGCTCTGTGCCCCAGGCATGCAGGCTGTTCTCAGGTAAAACAGGCCAGGTATGTGGAGGAAGTCCCACGAAGAAAAAGAATGCCACAACAGTTTTTGTTGTTTTTTTTTCAACACCAAGCTTAAAAATCTAGTGACTGGTTAATCTAAAATTGCATTTTAATTATAAATTGCTATCGAGCGCCGCTGAAAACGAACCCCAAGGTCATTTTTCAGAAGTTTTCCGTGCAGAGAAGACATATTTGGGTTTCGGAGAGTGTTTGATGAAACAGCAGAGGCTGTAATGAGACGCATATCTAATTCATGAGACAATGAAAGATGAACCTCACAACCTTGGCTAAAGTGTCCCAACAATATCTGAGAGGAAACGGAGTTGGAAATTGGAGTCTTCAACCTTAAAATGAAGGAAGACCCATAGCGTACATGACACTGACAGGATTTTCCATGTGTTCATGTTGAAGTCACCTGACAGTTGCCGGGAGGAAAATGTTTTTGTAGAGTGGAGGTAAATGGAGAAAACATGTTCAGAATTCAACTACATACATGTGCAAACTCCCAGGGGACAGTGCTGCATTAAAGTTCTGTAGACAGAGCAGCGACAGTAAACACACAAACGTGCGCGTGCAAACACACGCAGACACACACGTTGATGGAAGGTATTGACAGATGCGTCTCATCACTTATGGTTGAGTTGAAGAGGATGAATGATATGTGGGAGGTTCAGCAGCTACTTATGAATTTAATGAGCTTTTGAACTCTTGCCAAGTATCTGAATTTCAGTGCTCTGTTTAGCATTTACAAGTTTGTTACATCACAACGTACTGCATTGCCAAACCATCTTCTTAGGATGGCTTGGTTAATTTTTTTTGCTTGCTTTTTTCCTGAAAAAGTAAAAAAAAAAAAAATACGACTTAGATCGTTATCTTAAAAGGGTGTCAATGTTTGATTTGATTTGAATTGTCCGTGAATTCTTAAATCATATTAGCCCAGTTCGCTCCTATCTAGGCCAGGTGTTAACTTTTTCTGAAGCTCAGTCATTGTGATGCTAATTTGGGCTGGGTGGTGGGGGCGTCTCCTATTTTTTATTTTTTTTTCCGTTGGTCTTGGCATGGAGCCGTTCTACTGCCTTTAAAAGATACAACACTGATTCCTACACAGTTCACAGTGTGGACATCTCATCGCCGTGCTTTACAACTCACACTTTGTGAAAGAATCCAGGGGAAGCCTGAGGAAGAAAACGAGTCAGCTGTCAAGGCAATCACGCCAAATAGATTCATTTCACAGATAAGACTTCACGTATTTAATTGGAGGCATTTCAGTGAGAGCTGATTTATTTCAGTTTAATTTAAGAAGCATTGTGTAAGAATACACAAAAAAGGCCTGGCGCGAATGAGCTTTGATCGTTACGCAGCAGAATGTTTCAGAATGTTTTGATATCCACTTTCAGTATAAAACCTCAGAGAGCAGAAAAAATGAGTGGGAGAGGAAAAAATGCAACCTCATTCAGTGAAAAACACTGCATAATGACTTTAATCCCTTACACTGTTATGTAAAACAGCACTCAGATTACTGAGAGTTCGCATGAGATGAAGGTTGGGACACACATACGCACATAGAATTAGAATGACTAGATAAAAAAAAACAACTGACATTTGTCTTGATGAATGCAATTATTTTAAAATGTATGTACACTGAGCTTCAGACTTCAAATCCATATTATTGACAGCAGACAATGGAGGGGGGTTCAGCCCTGAGGAGTGTTCACACACACACACACACACACACACACACACACACACACACACGCACACACACAAATACCAGTGTTTTCCTGAGGAAGAACTCTTATATAATTATATGCATTTGCATATGTTGAAGTGTAGCCTGTGGCCGTTTTTTTCAGACTCAAATATGTTGAGATCTGGAAGATAAATTGATAGAAAAGAATTCCACTGGAATTTTGCATGAGGGTCAACAACCTTTCCTGTATTTCAACACTCGTGACCTGAGGGTGGCAAACGATTCATCAATCCTCAAAAATAATCCCTAATTACATGTTGACTCAAAAATGACAAGTGATGACTGTTATTGTTGTTATTATACACAGACACAGATATTACACACATACACAGCACCCTGGCTGTGGACTTTGAATGGAGCTCCTAGCGATGCTGTGAAGCCTGTTTGCATCTCTGCCTGCTGCAGAGTTCTCATGTCATGAATGATCGAAACACAGTAATCTGTGACTGAAAGTGTCTGGAGACGTCATTATTCCATTGCTTTTAATGGTGCTTTGTCAGCCTGTGCACACTGTGGGAAATGGTTCATGCCAACACTTCAGGCTCTTTGCCCCCCAGTAGTTCCCTTTAAATGATCCAAGAAGAACATCTAGTCAAACTCAGGGCTTCAGTATCACTGCTCTATCGGGTCACTTCTGAAAAAGCCAGAGCGCTTGATTTTCTCCCAGTTCAGGCGCTTCCTATTCGACATTCCCCATAAATGCCGCCCAGCTCCGGATCCACATCCAAGGTTGAGTTCAACTGCTGTTCAGTATTCCAGGGAGACGACGGTGCAAATGAGTGCAGCTCGCGGAGATCGTCCCCCCCGCCGGCACTCAGACAGTCTCATCTCGTCTCAAATACTTTTGTCGCGCTTCGCTGCGTCTCTGTCCAATACAGCTAATGCATCGTCTCATTCTAGAAAACAACGTACAGGGCGGGCTGGTCCTGGATGGATTATTGATGAGCTATAGGTATAGTCTGCTCCCTTGATGGTTCACTATGCATCCTCTTCCCTTTCATCAAATATTTAGCATGCGCTGACTGCTCCTAATGCGCCGCCGCCTTCTCAAATGAATTTAGGACTTTTGAGTTGTGAAAGATCATTAGGATAAAAAAAAAAAAAAAAAACCCTGATTATTTGAAGTGGTGAGGCGAGCAAACCTCAGCGCCGATTGATTTTGCCCCAGTTTGTCTGTCGCTAATTTGAAAGATTAGAGCGAAAGCTTTCCCAAATGTCATGACGGCATATTGATGCCCACATCTTGGCAGGAGTTTTGAATATGTTAAATATGATATTTTAAGATATTGTACGAGAAATGAGGAGAAGTGAGGGTGGGCTGATTGTGCCCCAGTCATCCACAGAATGAAAGAAGCAGTGAGTCATTTGCATTTTATCATGACTGTATCTGATGTCCAGCAGTGTTGGAGAGTAATCCATTACTAAGTAATCTACTACTGTAATTTAACTACTTTTTTAGTAATGGGCTTAGTAATATAACGGGATTACTTTGGCAAAACTTTATCAAGTAACGATTCCATTACTTTTCTGAAATATTCTGCAAGCTAAAAATGTCTTATTAACCACAAAATATCTGAAATTTAGAAAAACAACCAAAAACAACAACGTCGCAGATTGATGATGCAACTGTGCATGCAAAGTCATTGATATGCAACGACGCACCAAAACAAGCAGGGCGGCAGCAAAAGAAAATAACAAATCAGATTACTTTTTAAACAAGTAATCAGTAATCTGTAGTTGGATTACTTTTATGGAGTAATCCCAACAACACTGATGTCCAGGCACGTTATGTTAAAGTTTCACTGTGCAAGTGTTGAATCTATCTTTAAAAATGCATGTGTATAAACAGTACTGAGCGTGTTTTGCAGTGGCGTCCATTGCAGGGTTAGAATCCAGGAAATACACTTTTAGGCTTTTGCAAATGAGCTCATTGGCTGCTTCAGAACTGCACAGTTAGTTGTATGCATATCACTTCTGCATTAAATGGTAGTAGTTCATCACCTTCTAGTCAACCCTGTTATGAATTCCACAAGTCAGTGGGATATGAAAGTGGAATATGTGCTTATGCATCCTTTTTGGGCGGAACAACAACATCTTGAAGCTGCTAAATCCACAGTTTCTCTCATGGCCAAGGTGGGAAAAGTAGTGACGCCCGCGTTTACGACCGGGCGGCAGGAGCCCAACCTTTTAACATTTTAACAGACACACACACACACACACACACACACACACACACACACACACACACACACACACTGCCATCCATCTCTTGTGGATTTCTTCTCTCCTGTCTAAACTCCAAGGCCCTCCCGTGCAGCAGCAGGCTGTTCTACTCTGTTTCCCAGACATCTGCAGCACGTTTCCTTTCGGTGCGGCGGGGAAAGGAAGTGGAATGGAAAAAAGGCTCAAACCGCCCACTGTGGCCACACGGCGCTGGGAGGAGAGCAGTCGGTCAGGAGCCCGCCGGCCTCAGTCGGGCATATTTGTGGTCAGCTTTCTCCTCTCTGCCGTCTGAGGAGCTGCGCGCTCTGGCCCTAACCTCTGTAAGCCTCCCCGTTCCCTCCTCTGCACCCCCCTCACTGGCTCTGCTTCTCTCTCGCACAGTCCGACCCCCCCAACTCCCTGAAAAAAATAAAAATAAAAAACAAGCGGGTGATATGCACTCTCTCTGCACTTATCTTCCCGCTCCTCCTCCTCCAGAGCCTCCTTTCCCAGACTATTTATACTGGTGGGGTGCACACATGAAAAGGGATCACCCCCTTTTACAGGAACGAGGCAGAAGGATCTGGCCACATCAGCAGAGCGGTTCACCGCTGCCTGTCACACTCTGGCCAGGATGAATGACTTCCATCCAGTGGCTCCGTCGCATTCAGACGCACAAACACAGCAAAACCGGGGGAAAGGGGAACACACACGCTCGCACGCATACATTCACACAGTTGATGCATAAACAGTGGAAACACATGCTTTAAATTGGAGGCCAGACGGAGCCGATTGCATGGACCAGCCTTTCCTCCTCCTCCTCCGTGCTTTTTGTTTCTTCGACGCTCACGCCGCCAAATTGGAGCAATGGCTCTTCTCTCCTTCCTCTTAGCCTAGTTTCACCCAGCAGAAATAGAACCGCAGGGGGGCCGGAGATCCTCCTGCCTCTGTTTAGGGGAGATTGGACGGCGCGCAGCAACGCAGGTCTCAGTGTGGAGGGTGGGCATGTGTGTGTTTGTGTGCACACACTATGAGCGCACAGTGGTCCCAGGGGAGCAATGTTGGCAGCGTGCGTCACTTTTGCAAGAGTGGCGCTTGCAAAAGCAACCGGGTGTATTCTTGTTTAAACGTTTCCTCCATGTTGCGTTTTTCTTTTGTTGGCGTCCAGTTTCGGCCTCGTGCGACCCGCCAGCGTGTTGCGTGGGTCAGTTTTCTGAAGCGGCAAGCCGACAAAAAAAAAAAAAAAAAAAAACTTTACAAAACCCCGACCTGAATGGGTGGCTGGCGGCCTCATAATGGAAAGAGCAAGCGGCTGAGTGAAAGGAGCCACTATTAGAGCTCCGGCCCGCCGCTCTAAATGCAGCGTTTGTGGCGCGCTAACATGCGACGGTTTGTGTCGTCTATTTCTGAGGCGTGCTGGAAGTGGCGGCCACAATGGTGGACTTGATGAGAGGGTGGAATAAGTGTCAGCTCCGCGCACACAGATGCGACTCCGGCCCTGGACTGCAGCGAAAAACAAGTCAGGTGGCTAATCGGAATGAAGCCGAGCGACAAGAAGAAGAAGAAGAAGAAGAAGAAGAAGAAGAAGAAGAAGTGCGGACTGTGAAAGCATCACAATGCAGAACAGAAAGTGGCAAGGAAATCTTTCGCCCGTGTTTTCTTTAGTCAGTCCAAAAGTCGGGGAGTGCTGGTTGTGTGCGTGCTGCGTCGGTGTGTCTGTGTGCTTTGCTGTAAGTGGTTGGTGTATTGTTGCTCGCCGTCAGGATGAGCCACATTCCTGCGATGTCTCTCTCCTGCCATCATGCTCACGCGAACGCAGGACCCCCCCCCCAGGAGGCCACGGGCTGAGAAACTCATTAACGTCCTTCAGCTAAATGGGTCCGCCGGGTTCTTGGGCGGTAGGGGAAAAAAAATGTAACGCGCCCACAATCGGCCGTAATTTATTAAAACGTCTCTCTGCCGGCTGCTGCCATGGCGACAGATTGCAAGACGCCGGCACAATGAGAAATGCCGGCATTAGAAAAAAAATTATTTGGAAATTTGAGCCCCTTTGTGGTCTCTTGACCTTTATCGCTGCAAGTGCTGGTGCAGCATCGCCATGGCAACTGAACTGGGCGCTAGCAGCTCGGGCAAGGCTCGTGGCACCGTCACCAACTGCCTTCATCAGATATGGTCAATATTTGGGCTCTAAAGTAAAGGAAAAAAATGGAATCCTGGGTATGTGAGTAGGGTGAAATATGTAATAACTCATCTGGATCTTTTTTGAGAATTTCTGTATCTGAGAAAACTCAAGGAGGAAGGAGGTGAGGGGGAGGAGTAGGAAGAAGGTAGAATGGAAAGGGAGGAGTCGGAGTGCCAGGTTGTTAAACGGCTCATTGAGACCCAAGATGATAGTTGTGATAGTCCGCTACACAAACTCCGAGCTGCCGGCCCTTGTTAATCCCTTGCAGATTAGCACAGTTCATTACACAGCTCGTTGCACATGAATCCGGCACCATAAACACTGTTGCCTCTGATGTGACTCCCACCACTTTGCATAAACGGCTGCCCAGTCGCCTGCCGGAGCTGTGGAGAAATTGGCCAAACGACTCGCACCGGCAATATTTTCCTAGCTCACAATAGATCTAATCTTGTTGCCACAGCCGGATTGACTCGCACAGTGGCAGCGATCTCTCAGCTGTCCATGATGCGTGCGGCGCCCCGGTGGAGGGATCTGATGGTGCAGTATGAAGACCAGAGTGAGAACTTGTATTAATTGTCTGGCGAGGGTAGAGGGGCGTGGCCCAGACCAACGCTCACTCTGTCCAGGAGGGATGGCGCTCTGCCATCTGGTGGAGGAAACCCCTCCACCCCCCTCCAGCAGGCCGTGTGTGTGTGTGTGTGTGTGTGTGTGTGCTTCTTCCATGCCAATTATGCTACTGCTGCAGAAGTGTTAACTTATAAAAAAATAAAAAACAAACCTTGCACTGCAATTTTGTTTGACTGTTGGACAGAAAAGAAAATGTAAAATTTTTACCTACCGCTTTTTATCAGACCAAATTTCACAATTCTGAATTTTTCAGAGAGTTCCCTTAAAAATTGTGTTTTAAGAAACGCTGTCCTGGAAACACCAAAGTAAAAACTTCATGGCCTGAACCGCAGAATGAAATCCTCGGGCGTCGGCAAATGTGAACCGGATTTAACATTTACAACTGGTCCAACCTGCCCCAAGGCGCTCTTTGCCGAGTCGTCTCACTCTGAGCTCAAAAAGACGCCGTCGATGGCTTGTGTTCACGGCAGCACCATCCTTTCTGCGAACTGAGGATGAGAGACGGCGCAAAACTGCAAAGTGACACCTTGGAGTTGCGTTGTGAGGAGGGCGCGAGCGCAGGAATGCAGCCTGTGGTGTGAGAACGAGAGCCGATGCCTTGACTCAGATGACAGGAATTCACCGCTCGTCCCTGTTGCACCTGCCTCGCGGCGCGACGCCTTCAAGGCCTCTCTGTTGACTAAGTGACTAAGACGACTCTATCGGGTGCGTCCGCTCGCCGCTGCCTGGCCTCTGAGTTTCTGTTGCGGTTCTCCAACATCCGCTCCTGACACTCAGATCCGTCTGTCGGACTGCGCCGAGCTCATGCGCTGGGCTCACTGTTGAAACCAGACCAGCGTTTTAAAATGTCAGTCATGCCGCTGTTCCATTTTCATGAGTCGAAGCTGAATTCCCCGCGACGGAGCAGCAGCAGCAGCAGCAGCAGCAGCAGCAGCGTTACCAAACACGCATGCATGCACGCACCACGCGGAAATCTGGATTCCAGAGATGTAGATGCAGCCGTCCTTTCATCGACTCCTTCTAAATAAAAGATCAGACTCTGAACCTTTCGAGACTTCGTTTGATGAGACCTGCTGCCTCGTGTTTACTGGCGCTAACTTCTTTTTTACGGGGATTTCTCTTTAATCCCGCCGTTTCGCCCTCTGATCCTCTCCCCCCGTCTTCCTCATCCATGTTTATGATGTGCTAAAATCTTTATGAGATCTCTCATGCTGCGCGCGGCGCTCCCGGCCCGAGGGGCGGGCCCACGGAGGTGTCGGAGCGAGTCGAGCGGCGTGCGAGGTCCTTCCAGCGCCGCGTCCGCTCTCGGGGTCACGGCTGGACGATGGAGACGACTTCAAAGGCTGCTGAGGTTTTCCTCTCGCTGCTGTGGCGTGCGTCTCAGTGACTGATGAGAACCGCCAGACACACTCTGTCCAGTGAAGCTGGAGTCAACCTCAGTTGAGGTGCAGAAAGAGCTCATTCTGAACTATTTGCGAACCTCATGGAGAGCAAGAGAGCGTCTGCCGTGTCCTGATATTGTTTGAATCTCTAAATCTGAGGGCTTGTATTTCACTCTTGACTTCTTCTGTATTTTATCTCTAGATGTCTTTGTATTTTCATTGAAAGATTTCTTCTATTCTATTCTAATCTTATCTCCGACAACTTATTGCTCTTTTTGCATGTTTAAGTGAGTGACGGCCTCTCGGCATCACAGCCGGCTATGATCTGGAGCCACGACAAGACAATCCTTCAGGGCGGAGTCATACTCATCATTCTGATCATTCTCTTCTCTGCTCCACAGGTGTCCTGCAGGACATCCAGCAGCACTACGGCGTCACAGACAGCGGAATCGGCCTGCTGCAAACAGGTATGTTCAGCCTGATCCTATAATTGCCTGTGAAAAGTCTGGCGTCGACGTGCGACCAGGGCAATTAGTGCATAACTTTAATGTTTCAAGCGTTGCTAAAATTAGCCGGGACAATAAAAGGCAGAGGTCTGATGTTTAGGAGGCTCTACTGCACTCAAGGCAGCAACACAACGACATTAGTCATGTTGACACTGCGCACACTGGCACCCTTCTCAATTCTAAAAATTGATAGAAATTCTATTTCTATCAAGTGTCAGTTTTAGGGAGGAACTATACAGTCACTTTTTCCCACCTTCTTTTCTTAAGAAACCTGAAGTCGCTTTATTTTTAAACACAGTCACTGAAACTGCAGCGCCGATTGCAGGGGCGCTGGAAAAACACCATGCAGAAGACTTCTGACTTTGCCGCTTTCCAGAGACATTCGAATGAAAGCAGATTACGTTTCCCTCGCATCGCTGTGTGAAACTTCCCCGCGGCAGCAGCAGCAGCAGCAGCAGCAGCAGCAGGTCAAGAGAAAGGAAAACACAGCCGGGGGAGCCGGGCGGACTGCTGCCCCGAGAGCATGTGTGCACGCACCCAGAGCGTCTGAGGAGCCAGGGCAGGGTTTCCTGTTCCACTCCACACCTCCATGAATTCAGCTTTTGGGGAGATAGCTTGCAAAGGCCTCTGGCTGGAGGACAGGAGCCACTCTTGTCCGCAAGTGCCCTCAGAGCCATTCAAAGAGCAACAAACTAGCACACAAAGTGCCATTGAGGGCCCAGAAAGCAGGCAGGTTGTGTGAGTGTGTGCAGAGGGTGGTGGTGGTGGGTGGGGGTGAGGTGGAGAATACAGGCCAGTGTTTTCCTCTCTTAGAGACTTTAGGGCTGTTAAATTGTACGTCCAGGATGAAAATATCCACCGCGGGGGGAAATGAATCACCGCCGTGATGCGTTTGCGGGCCATTCTGTGAAAAAGGCCTTCATCCATATTTGCTTCACTTAAAAATGCATTGTTTTTAATTCGTGACCTATTACACTTCCATTCATTTGAGTGTTTCTGCGGATTTCAGCCAGAGGCACGAGAGAAAAAAAAAAGAAAAGTAATTGACCTGATCCCTTAACCAAACAGATCAGACGATGTAGCTGGCTCGCACTAAAGCCAAACTCAACATTGTGACTTTGTTACAGTGTCACACACCAGCAAGCGGCCTGACTGCGAAAACACCGCCGCGCTGCCGCTGCAGGTGACGTCTGTTTTCACCACCGCATTCTGAAAAATTAGGATGAAGTAGGGGGCAGGAAGCGAGCCGGCTAGTTGCCTCATTATTTCTGTTACGCACACACACACACACACACACACACACACACACACACACACACACACGCCTCCCCCAGCAGCGACTCACAACCCCTCAAACACACGCGCTGTGTGTTAGTGGAACGAGCGTGCACTAGTCGTCTCCACCACCAGCTGATGAGGCCGGAGGCAGGGTGGGGCTGCTCGACCCACGTCAGACTCCCCTTCTCCCCTCCGGCTCGGCCCCTGAGCCCCTGGTGACCTCTGCGTCACAGCGGCCTGAGGAATGCCGGGTGTCCAGGCACCGAGCTGCGAGGGCGGGTGGCCGCAGACAGCGAGCCTGGAGGTGGAGGAGGAGGAGGAAGAGGAGGAGGAGGGCCGGGGAGGTCGACGCCTTCACGTATACGTTTACAGGATCCAGGGGTCCCTGACGTCCCGAGAGGGGGGCGGTGGGGGACAATCCCGGCCTCTGTGAGCACCTGCAGCCACGGTCTCTCTCCCCCCCAACCCCCCTTTGCTGCAGCCTCCGTCCTGGCAGCGCTCGGCCAGCGGAGGTGTTTTACAGGCGCTGCGGCTCTCTGCCAGGTCAGCCTCGCACTTTTTAAGAACACTGAAAGAAAAAAGAAAAACAGAAAACTGACCGCACGAGAACAAACACACGTCTGAGCCCGGACGGCTCGGTGAACCCCGGCGAGGCCAAAGCAGCGTTTTTCGCTCTGGCGCTCGATCAGAACGACGCGGGATGAGACGTTTCCTTTATCGCGAAGCCGCTGGCGGATTGTTTGCTTATGGGAAATGCTGACCCCACCGAGCCTTTTCAGACTTCCAGGCTGCGGTGTTTGTTCTGGTTAAAAAAGAAAAAAAGACATCTTTCCCCTCCCTCTCAGGGTTGGCTGAGGAAGAGCAGATCATTGGGCTGCGTTTGAAATCGAGCTCCTTTCTGTTGTTCCGTTCTGCCGTGTCGAGCTGAGCGGTGCTTTTCTAGTTGCGCCGAAAAATGTTCACGGCCATTTCAAAACAAAAGAGTACGAAAAAAAAAATACAGTCATGCTTTTTTGCTGCGGTGTCGAGCTGCTGTTTCTGCTGCTGGGGGGACGACACATGGAAAATACCCTGTGGTCGCCTCCGCCTCCTCCTCTTCTACACCAGTTATTTGGCAACACGGTCTGCTTTCAAAACCGGCTGACACAACACAAACTGACTTAAGGGTCGGCGGCGCTCATTTCTGTGCGCTCCCGTGCACGGAGGGGGGAGTTTGCGGGTGAGGCGTTCGCTGGCGTCACCTTTGCGTTGAAGCCCGAGGCTCTCCAACCCGTCTGTCAGCACACAGAGAGGGTCCCACCTGAGCTGGGCAGAACTTCTCCTGCTGGAAATGACAGGCTGAGGTGTCTGAAGTGGGTGACACACACTCACACACACACACACACACACACACACACACACACACACACACACACACACACACACACAGTGCTGTGAACGGGAGCTGTCCCGAGGGTACGGCAGGTGTACAAGGTTAATGGAGGAGAAGAGGGGCTTCACCTGGATGGGGTTTCCTTTGCTAGGAGGGTTTCTGGGTTCTTTTCTTAGCTGGAAATCTGAGAGTGGACCCCCTCATAAACCCCCGCCAGCCCCCCAACACACACACCCACCCCTTCCTTTTTTAAGATGCCAGCATTATCATATTCAAGCACTTTAAGGTGAGATTTTCAAAAGAGCTGATAAACTAAACGCCACGGAATCATCCTTTAAATAAAAAAAAAAAAAATAAAAAAAAAAATGAGGACAGAGTGGTCATGGAGGTGGGGGAGGGGGGGGGCTGGCGGGGGGGGGGGGGTTGTTTGGGGGTCATCTGTGCTGATGTACAGCGATCAGGCAGCTTAATGAGGAGCCGGCGCTGCAAACAGCCCTCACACTGTGTTGTCTGCGTCCCGTTCTGTGTGTGGCTGCCCACCTCGTCCGTAACGCGACACCGGCACACACACACACACTCACACACACACACACGAGCAGACAGCAACTGACATTGCTGCAGTCTTAACATGGTGTCTGTCTGCCACTCAGCCTCTGTCAGAGCTGTGAGGAATGAGGCCACAGGTGCAGTGGAAGACTTACAGCCTGAGCTCCTCTAACACTTTGGAATGACGCTCAGAACAAAGAGGTTCTGGAGCCCAAAGCCCCAGGCTGCCTTGTACAAATGAGGCTTCTAATCTTGTCCAAGTTTTTCTCATCGCTGCATATTTTGCACAGTGGATCTGGGGGGTCCGGGTGGTCTGACTGGGGGGGATTTAACACCCTGGGTTCTGGTGTGTGGATGGCCCAGTGGTATTGGGCTCCTTGTTTCCTCCGGTGAAATCCGGGCCTCTCTGATTTCCTTCAACGCGTCCAGTCAAGTCGCGACGGCGTTCGCTGCATCAGCTGCGTTGGCCTCGTCACAGCTGCTCCTGTTTTTGTCCCCCTGCCCTCTTCCTCGCGTATCCCTCGGCACATCTTCACTCTCTCTCTCTCCGTCTCCATCAGCAGTTTGGCAGCTGTCGTTGCCTTGTTGTCACTGCCGCCGGCGTTCCGCTAGGCGGCGAGGGGGTGGGGGGGGTAGTTTCTAGAGAGGAAGAAAGGGCCACCTGTGACTTCCTGCCTGTAGTCGCGTGTGGCAGCGAGCCTCAGCGCGCACTTCACTCCCAGAGACAAATTATTGCGACGCGATTATGTTCTGCTGAGGACCAGAATAGAACGATGTGACCTGATGATGCACACACACAACACGGTGTATATGCGCGTGTGTGTTGTTCCACTTCAGGCTGTTTTTATAGGCCGTGTCTCGGAGGAGGGCAGCTGTCGGCTGATGACTGGCACCCCTCCTCTCACCCTCGACCCTCTCACTTCCTGTCACCAGACCAATAGCTTTGCCGTTGAGTGAGCGCCCATCCAATCGGGACCTCGGGGACGATGACACCAGCTTGCTGTCAGCTCCTCCTCGTGCTAACCTGCCTTCAAATGTGACCCCCTCCCTTATTTTAGAGTCCCGCAGAAAATGCCACCAGTCATTTGGCTCCTCGGGTGTTTTTTCATCATCCTTGTCGGTGGTCACGGGAGTCATCTGATGCTCTTAGATGGACCGTTTCCTAAATCCTCTCACGTCCATCTGGTGAAGAGCCCAAAATTTGGAAGGTGATCGGATGAACCTTCCGTCTGTCACATTAAAGTGCAGCTCAAGGCTTCCTGCCGGCGCTCTAACATTCGTTGCACATCACAGCAATGTGTTGTGCAGTGTTTCAACTAATGCTCTGCCAAAGAAATTTGCGGGTAAAAGGAAAATATGTTGTCCACTAGGAGAAGCCCAAAGGGATTCTTTGTAGTTCTTTTGATATGAAAATGCCAGTCAGTTCCAGTCAGAACCTGCAGGGAGCCTTTTGTTAGGTGGAAGCTGATTGGTACTGGAACCTTAAAACCAACTAAAAAGGCTCTATTGGACGTTTGCAAAATGAATGAACAATATTTCTCAAAGGGAAACTAAGCAGCAAGATTAATCAGCAAGATTATTAAAAAAGAAAAAGAAAAGATGGAAAAACACCAAACTAGTCATGTGTGTTAGTACAGTACACACAGCCATACACTAAAAGCCCTTCCAGCATAACACCCGTGCTGGCTAGCCACTGTTCTCAGCAGGTCATGGTCACAGATGCTGCATCATTAAAAGGGCGTGTCTGTCAGCAGTAGTTTTTCTTAATCCATTCGCTCTGATAACGAGCGCAGCGTAAAAGGCTGCAGCGTGTCGCAGCCCCTGTGGTCACAGCACAAAGAGACAGAAAAGGAAAAAAAAAAAAATCATCCTTCACCTTCATCCTCTCCTAGATTCGCGTTCACCCACAGAATGTCTCTGGAAAAAATCAGCACAGATGGGCTCAACATCGTGCTCCACATCCCACCACGCTGTCCCGCTCCGAGGGCTGCACCAAGCCACCTTTTGTTATTCCTACCATCTGTGTTTGCTTATAATATATCTCGGTAATGTGCAGGAGATGGCCGTTCCACTGCCTTCCCTCCAGCCCGCTCGACGTACGCAGTAGCGTGTAATTCTCCCCAGCTGCAGCCTGCGCACTGATCAGGTAATAGAGAGATCTGCTGCCGCAGCTGTGCTGACAAACGTTCGTCTTTCAGGGTGGCGGAACGATTGAAAGAAATGAAAAAGGGGCTTTAGTTTGGCATTCGGCGGATCTCGGCCGGCTTCAGCTCCCGCGGGGCTCAGTCGCCAGGATGCGGAGAGAGAGGCGAGAGGCGGGTGTTTCCCACAGCCGCCCGCACGTGGCATTTATCAAGCGCCGGTAATCCAACCCTGGTGAAAACGTGCACATGGCGGGACAATTAGCGGCCCGTCAGAATTCTGAGGAATGCAGAAATTTGGGGGAATGCCGTAAATGGAGGAGAATCCAGGAAGTAGGAAGCCTCGCAATGAGGATGTCTGGGTTGAGCCAGCCTTTGTTTGCCTCGGTGCCCTCGGAGTCAAACCCAAGCTATGTGCCACACCTGAGAGCGGCAGTCCGATTACGCATGAAAGCAAAAACAAAACAATGCTGCCTATCCCACCATAGCCTCAAAAGAAGCATGAAACTTCTCCTTCGCACACCTCATGCTGCGCTTGTTCCCTTTTACAGACGCCTCCTGTTCAGAGGCAGCACCTTAGTGGCAGTGACTATAGATTTCCCCTCATTTGAACATCACTGCTCGGAAGGAAATGCAGAGGAAACTGTAGCAGCACAGCTGCCTTTGAGGAGAGCTGAGGCTCTGCTCACTTTAATACGCCACTGAATGAAAAGCAACAGACGCTTGTTCACCTTCTCTGCCACGAACTTCCAGCGAACGTATCTTGTCTTTCCAGTCTCTGCTTTTGCGGATCAGATTAATTTCCCGCTGCTCTGTGACCTGTAACGCTAACAAATTCCAATGATACATTCCAGTCACACTCGGGTGCTACCTGACAAAGAAACTACACTGGGTAATAAGTTTCTGTTGAGGTCTGAAGGTCTGAAAACGTGGGGATTAATTTGCCAGGAATCCACCTTGAGCAGGAAGACCTGCTTCTCACGAGTCATTGGAAACTTTTCCGGTCCTCCGTGAGTCTCTTTCTGGAACAGAGGGGCTTAAAGGAAACAATACCAACCAGTTTCATGAATAATCATCTGCGTTGTGACCGCGCGTACTCTCTGAAGCGAAGCGAGGAATGTTGCCGCGCCGCTGAATTTGGAAGTGGTGGTGTTATGAAGATAAGTCAGCCAGCGGCTCGTGCCAAACAGTGGGAGGCAAAGAGCGATTTACTCATCATTTAGTGACGTCAGGAACTCTCATGCCAAATTAAAATCCCCCCCAAAAAACAGTTAATGTCGTTTCACAGGAGCCCTTATCCAATGATCTGATCTGCACTGGTCCCTGCTGAAGCAAGCCAATACAAGAGCGAGGAGAGACGGACAAAGACGTTTCTCAGCACCGACACGCTTTGTGCCCGTGAGCAGTTTACTTTCCACGCAGACGCCTCCGGAAGCGGCCAACCAATCCCCTTGCCTGGTGAAACAGGCACAAAGGCGCAGGAGAGTCAACAGACAGACAGACAGACAGACAGACAGACAGACAGACAGACAGCGGGGAAAGAAGTCGTCGCCTTTATGGAAACGGTGTATTTGAGGCGTGATGAGCGCTGACAGCTCGTCTGCACGGAACACGTTGGAGTGACACGGGGACGCATCCTGACGCGCAGGTGCGAGCGCACCGCTGTTACCTTGAATTACGTCTCAGAAACATTCCCGCTGACACTCTTGGGTCGGACCGCCTGCCTTCTTTAGGTCTGAGGGAGAAGACACAAAGTGAAAAAATTCAATTTGCCACTGAAATGTTACGTTTGTCGCACTGTTAATATGTCGGGATTATGCAAAATCCACTCAGCTGATTTTATTGCATTAAATGCAATAAACTGCATTCTCTCAGTGGGCTTGCTAGTTTTGTGAGAGGCTTTAAACAGAGGGCTAAATTGGCTGCTTTCCTTATAGCTTTTAGGATAGTTGAGAGAGGCAGAAATAATAAGCACAGCATGGAACCTTTGACGTCTCTGTTTTCCTCTCTTTACAACTCATTGAAAAAGCTCAGATTTCCATCAAGTCAGAAGCCCCAACTTGATATCTATATTACGTCTGAGACGGCCTGACTTCAATTTTGTGGGGTGCACAGCTGTGACAATCTGTGGCAAATCATATTTACCTCTGAAGTCTGATCTCAGAGGAAGCAGCTTAACTGGAGCCAAAGCAGCAGAATAGTTTTCTGTGCAAAGCCGCGCAAGAAGTGGATTAAAGGTGTCGGCGCCGCTTTCATCGCACTTCTTTTTAGAAAAAAAAGACACCCCTTTGTGAAAAATAATTCTATATACTATCAGACGGGGGAAAGAAAACAGGATGAAATGGGCCACTGAGCATTTGGTTTTGTTCCATCTGAGTGAGTGAGGAGCCTCGCAGGTGCTCCCTGCAGAGGAAACTGGTGTTTCACAGGGAAATGTGTCAGCACAGGCTCGGTGAATATCAAACACACACACACACACACACACACACACACAGACACACTATATACGTGCTCTATTCACGCTGGCATTGAGCGATGGAGAGCGTGCGAGTCATCCGGGGAGGTTTTGTTCAGCTGGCCAATAGAAGTCAGCGCTACAGCTCCCATGTTTCCAGCCTCTGTCTGTCTGTCTGTCTGTCTGTCTGTCTGGGGAAGCAGAAGGAGGTCCACTGCAGCTCAGGGCCACTGCATTCAGTCATCGGCCCCTGTTTCTTCTTATAGCGTCACCAGTTTTAAGTAATGATGACCGGAGCAGAGAACACTCACAAAGTCGGGCTCATCGGTCGTATCTTTCCAACAACCAATCTTTCACTGTCAATTGCACATAATCGCAGATGAAAAGGTCAGCGAATTAATGAGCGCATTCAGTTTGGCACATTGTGATATTTCCCCAGGCTGCTCGACAGATTGTCGACCCATTAGCCGTCTAAACACACACACACATCTCGCTGTAGCGTCGCTCCTGCAGGACCCCATCTGCAGCACAACAAGGTGACATAAGACACACGTCGGCGCTGCTAACAGTGCGCTGACAGCAATTACCTGCCTGTAGCGTCACCTGGCATTGTGTCTACTTTTAGACTTCTCACACAGCAGCACCAGGAGCCTGTAATTGTGTGTCATTTGCATCAGCAAAAGGCCGTGAGAAATGCACACAACATTCTTTCTTTTTTAAACTTTGGAAATCGACAGAACAGGTTTGGCACCACCGCCTCCGTGCGGGGCCAAAGTATGGATGGCTATTATCTTCCCCGTCTCCAGCAGGCCAAGGGTCCAACTGACTGTAAGGCTTTGAGGCAACTTTCAAGAGAGAGAAGTAAACAAGAAAAAGATAATGATTAATTCATCCACTCCGCGGAGGCTTTCAAGCGCCAACGCTCCTCTGGACCGGCCTCACAGGATGCCCCGCAGTCAGTGAAAGCAACATTAAGGGGTGACCTTCACTAGTGAGACAGCTCAGGGAGGTCACACTGAATTATTTCCATTTCCATTTTGCAGAGTCCCTTTGTAGATTATTCTCACTCGCTACATAACATTACACATACATTTACTCGAAAGCGTCCTTGGCACTTATTAACCGCAACTTGTTTGCTGTACACAAAAGTTTGCTGAGGTTTAAGACACCCAGCGCTCGCAGAGCAGACAGATTTTCGGTGTTTGTTGACTTAATGTGGGACAAGTTACATAAACCTAATGATAAAGGCAGGAAGCCGGGCAGAAGTGATAACGAAGAGCTTGTTTAGGCTGCTCCCCGGTCCACAGAGGAGCCACTTCCCTGGCGAGTCAGCGTCTGCAGAGTTCTGCCATTATCCCAGATAGCC
Source organism: Nelusetta ayraudi (assembly GCF_046127955.1). Classification (NCBI taxonomy): domain Eukaryota; kingdom Metazoa; phylum Chordata; class Actinopteri; order Tetraodontiformes; family Monacanthidae; genus Nelusetta; species Nelusetta ayraudi. The sequence goes on along the minus strand of NW_027466061.1, from coordinate 3,676,168 downwards.
ATCGTGAGTAGCAGAAAAACAGACAAAGCGGCGGTGATTGCATCAAACACATCTACACTCCACTTTATCTGCACTCTGATTTATCTGGACCCATCGGCAACAATGGAAACACCCTACGACACCTTGATCATGTTCATTGCACTGTCTCTCTTATCTAATCTAATCAGTCGACTGTTAAATCTATCAAGCAAAGTCCAACATTTGCAAACTAACAGGCCCAACAAATTTAAACTAATACCCGGAAAAAACTAAACAGAAAAAGCACAAAATCTCACAGCTTCAGTGCTATAAACAAACTTCTGAAATTTGTACTCAAAGGCGTCAAGTCCTCCATGAGAGTTTTTTCTTCATTGCAACACACGCCTTATTTATGTAAGATGACCATCTTTGGTTCCCGGAACGGCTGAAGATATACAAGGAGACAATAGTGGTCAGCTGAGGAATGCTGCTGGTGAGGACGGGCAGCATTCTATACGGCTTTCATAATCAAAAGCCGCTCACTGTACGCCAATCAAACCTCCCTCTGGATTGCAGAAATGTTACTTTTCATCAGAGGCAAATACTTAAGAGTAATGCTTTAATGATAATGAAGTTTCAACAGGGATTTGGGCGCGAGCCACTGTAATTGTTAGTCGCGACGTGTTTGCCTTGTCCTGCAGTGTCTGGAAATAGACTCAGCTCATTTGTTTCCCTGTCGCAGGGCCCTTAATCACAGGCGTAGACCAAACACCCTTCACGAGCGCCCGTGTTTTATTTTGAAAAGAAACACGGTGGATTTTTCAAAATGAGCTTCACATTTTCGCGGCCTCGCGACCGATGATAATGGAATCAGACCAGGTCAGCAGCCGTTTGAGGGAAAGTGTCCGGGGTGCAGTGGGGGTCGCTTTGTAGACGCCGTTTGTCGTGAGCAGACATTTCCTGGGAGAAGATGAGAGCGACAGGGGTTATGGCAGCCTCAGTTGCACCGCGGCTCTTCTGCAATGCAGATTATTGCAACTGTATCTGTCAACGTTAGATTAATCACATTAAAGGGCAACCTGGTGAACCAGCCGATAACGCTGATGATCCCTCCCAGCACCACCCAGAACATCAACAGCGTTGGTTGTTTCACAAGTCAGGAGATGTGACCCAGTTTCTAATTTAACAAAAGACCTTGTTTCAAATCAAGCGTAAAGGGATTAAAAAAAGACAACGCTTTTGAGATCTGAGTGTCAAGACAGTAGCCGGGTGATAAGTTTGAGCTTGGTGAAAGACAAAGCTGCTTGTTCGTGTGAGAGGGGTGTGTCGCTGATGGCAACCTGTCAATATTCCCCCTGTGCGTCCTGTCAAGTAAACAAAGCCACTGCAATGAAAATGTGGCGGCAATTCGCTCTCTTTTTATTGAGTACAAAAGCAGCTTTTATGGAAATGGTTTTGTTTTGTTCTGCGTCCCTGTGAAATGCCACTGGTTCCCCTCAACCCGCCACAAAATAACAAAAAATGGATTATGTGCATTTGCCGCTAACAGTATTTGTAGCATTTGCTGCTCCGCCCAACCCCCCTCACACACACTGCGCTGTCTCTTTTGCTCAAGCTTAACCCCGAGTCGCACCAAACGTGCAGGATATCAGATGTGACGTAAAGGTGCAGCACAGCAGGCGGCGAGGCTAATAAGCAGCAAGCTTGATGCTAAATACATGCGAGCAACTGCCAGGACCCGACTGGATTTCCTCCTGCTGACACAAAAGTGTCGGAAAATTGTGCTTTTTTTGCATCAACAAATCACACACAGGAAGCATGGAGAGTTGCTGAGGCGCGGCTCTGGCTAATGGCTAAAAAAAAGAAGAAAAAAAAACAACCCCCTTAATAGACGTGAGGAGAGGACATATTTTTCTTGACACGCTGAGTGACGATACTTTAAGACCCAGCTGGAAGCAGCTGCTGGAGGCTGATGGTGGACCTCTCCCTTGTTTTATCTACACAATGCACCACACATATGTGTGTGTGTACAATGTTGTGGTTTTAGGTTGTTGCAGTAAAGCTCTTTAGAGGGCCAGACCAGCTCTGTGCACTCATCAAGGTCAATTAGCATTACACAATAGCCCTGTGGCACTTAGGTGCACGTAAATGTTCTCGGTGAAAGCTGCATAAAGAGGAGGACGGAGAGAAACACAGCAAACGACAAAAAGGAACAATGTACAGGGACTCGTTCACAACAAGTCAAGCGTTTCGGCTGCAAGTTCAGCAGTTTGGATGCGTGGAGACACACCCGGGCTTGTGTCGTCATTTAGTCCCCTCAACTGTTCATACCACCGATGTGTTTGTTTAGCTCCAACACATGGCAGTCAGACAGCATTGTTGCAAAAAGAAAAACTTGTATTTATTTAGCCAGAGAAAGTATGAAGAAGGTGGTGATGGTGGGACAGAGTCATTGCATTGAGTACCAGGCAAATTCACAAATTTAGTTATTCTGTTATATCTAGTTGAATTTTTATATAAATATGAATATTTACCTTTTTGAAAAGCAAATCAGCAAACCAACCCTCCTGCCACTATAAATGAGACTTGGGATGAGAACACGACGATAGCAGTAGGTTGCAGCGTTTCAGTGTGAACGCTAATGTCAATTGGCAAAAACCTAATTTATCAACGTTCATTCATACTTGTTTTCATCTTGCATCATCATCATCATCATCAGGTTTTTCTTCCTCCTAAATCCAAACTGCACAGAAAAAGAAGCGCCTGCTCTGACATGGGAAGTGGCTGAAGATCAAAAATTTGCCAGCCTGTAACGTCGCAGGAATCCTTTCATGTTACATTTCTGTGCATATTTTCCTCTCAAACGAGGTGATGGAGGAACATTCCACTTATATATTTATTTATTTATATATTTTGCTTTTATCATCGCGTCGTATCATGTGTTTAAAACTATATTTAAGCGTTAATCTGATTATTGTCCCTCATCCAGTGGGTCGGGCGAGCAGCTGGGGGATTGTGATGCCTTATATAACACGCCCCCCCCCTCCCAGACCACCATCCCCACACACCCCACTCCCATCTCCTCTCCATCCTCCTTCTTCTTCTTCTGTATGTTTATGCTGATGATCTGTCAAAACACTTCAGCCCGGCCCACCGCCGTCAAGCGTAACATCTCTGCCCTCTCTCCTCTGCCGCGACGCAGCACTCGGCTTGAGAGCATTAAAAATGCACGTCTGTTTTGTGCCGCTTCTCCTCATAAATATTGACTGAAATCCCAAAGAAAGCGCCGGGGCCCAGATGTCCGCGCAGCGGCCGGGCAGTCAGGAGAGGGAAAGATTTTGAGAGCGCCCGTGCCTTTTCCTCTGTGGGACATGATTCTGGGTTGTAAGGGAATTAAGATTGCAGGATGATTTACTGCCGGAGAGACTCGGTGACGGTGTGTGGATGGGCCGTGAAGAGTCGAGATTTCGATGTGCCATTCGCGTGAGAACAGACAGTCCGGGCAGATTGGAATTATTGCGCAGGGGTCTCCTGGAGGCAGAAAAGCAGAAATCCCAAACACACAATAACAAGGACGCAGTGATGTCATCACATTCTGAGGAACAGCAGTTTATGGGGATTCTGGGATGTTACACTGTATCAGAGGTGGAGTGAAGTCACAGTTTGAGTCACGTTTGTAAATCTTCCTCCTCTTAAAAAGAAAAAAAAGAACTAGTCTACAACCTATATGACCTGCTGCCGTGACACCTGGCTGTGCTGGATTGTTTCAGTGTAATATTCCTTTGCCAGGTCTCTTGTAGTGAGTGTAGGTGAGCCATAATGGAATCCTGATTGGCCGGAGTGGAGTGGTGCCGTCCTCTGGCAGTCCTTCACTGAATCTCTGGCAGGCCGCTATCATCCGCTCGATCTGGTTCCCCAAGTGGGACCCGGGAGCTGAAATACGCATCGGGGGTTCAGCTTGAAATGTACCGAAATTTCACATGTTTTATCTCATAGGGAAAAATAACGCATCTCTTCCTCTCCTCTTTTTTTCACCCCCTTTTCTCAGTTTTCATCTGCAGCTTCATGGTGGCGGCCCCCATTTTCGGCTACCTGGGCGACCGCTTCAACAGAAAGGTCATCCTGAGCTGTGGCATTTTCTTCTGGTCCATTGTTACCCTGTCCAGCTCCTTCATCGGCAAAGAGGTACGACCCAGCGGGCAGCCTGGCAGAGAGCGGGCGTTCTTCAGTCACTGCCACGCCCACAGCCTAATTATTCTGTCATGTTTTGGATATGCTTGATGTTAAGGCGGGTGAAATGAAATGATATGCCTGTTAGCTTGGACACCCACTTTGCCTTTGTAGACGTTCTTTATGTTTCTCCTCCCTCGCTCGCTGGCTGCCAGCCAGGCAGCTAATGAAGGTCGGCGGCCCAGACTTGTCTCAATTACAATACTTTTAAAAGACAGAGCTCTGTTGTTTCTCGTCCCCCTCAGCGAGCACATCAAGATTTGATTTCTCCCAAAGCCCCATGCACTGGAAACGTTGAATAATACCACTATTGTTTGGCGAGAGATGTGTAGGTGGAGCTGATTGCATGTGAGGAACTGATCCCAGGAAAAGGAGCTGTGCAAGTGCACATATGAGTGTGTAGACAGGGCAGGGCAGGCGCCCCAATGGAAACACTGCATAGCTGTTTTTTCTTTTTCTTATACAGAGCTGTGTCAATTTGATCATTTGGAGATGTAATACAGTATTGAATCATGCTTTAACATTGCTCACAAACGCAGAGTATAGCACAGGCATGACACCAATATTGCTTCTTCCTGGCTGATTCTAACATCTGAGATTTTCAGTGGTCAGTCAGTTTGCTGATAATTTGGTAGGTTAATCAATGGTCATTTGTTTGCACATCATTTAAAACCACTTTCTCAAAACTGGAATAAATCTCCATATATTTTCGGCAGAATTTGCTGCACAAGTTTTAAAATAAAAGTGCAGGGGAGAGACAGACTTTGAAAGCCACTTTAGTTTAGATTTCAGCGATTAATTTAGCCAGCATACACATCGATTGAGTGGTCCAGAACCTTCACCCGCCTCCTCTGAGGGCATCTGCAGTGACAATCACGTGGCCGGTGTGAGGCGGACCGACAGGGATGTGCTACTCGACGAGCGACGTCGGTTTTGCAGCCTCCTCCTGCAGCTCTGCAGAGCAGCGCAGTCCGCGAGGCCGGAGCCGCGGCAGGCGGCGACAGCTCTGAGATATTGATGGTCCCCGGAGTGCATCCTTTCACCGCGGTCCCCGGAAGAGCTGACCCGCCAGGGCACAAGACAGAGGCTGAGCAGGAAATGCACCCGGGCTGCTCGCGGCTGAGACTGAAATGAAGGGGCCTCTCCTCCGTCTGACAAACCATACAAAGGCCTGATGAGAAGCCTGGCCGGGTCCCTCGGCAGTCGGCAGCCCTCCTCCTCGCCCCAGAGCCCAAGTTCACCCTCAAGACGCGCTGCTCTCGACGTGCCACTCAAGGGACACAAGGGTGGACGTCTGTTACGTAAGAGGCTCTGCGGCGCCCGTCGCCTCCAGAGATGAAAGACGTGACACGGGATGAAATGTTAATGACCACTTACAACCGAGTCCTATCATTACGCATTTAAGATCCTCTGGGGCATTTTGGAAGGATTTGCAGTGATGCAGAATTCAAATGTTACGCAATGTTTTTCTTTCTTTTTTTTTTTATTTTATTGCTCACCGCCCCCTCCCCACTCGCCCGTGCGAGTACTTGATAAATCCTCATTAAATGATTGCTTGCAGGTCATTTGAAATCTGAACCCCGTCACTGACACGGACGACGAAGCGCCTGACTATTTCCGTCTCGTTAACGAAAATAGAACGGGGCGATTGCAACGACCTCTAGGCGATGGTTGTTGTTTAAACATCCGGGATCGCAAACTGAACATCTTTTCTCATGCGAGTGACTGACAAAGTCAAGCAATGATATTTTGTCTTGAAACTTTCGTAAGAAATCTTGCGGTTTGTGAGTTCCGTGAAAATGTCATTCAAGCCAAGATGCATTTCAAAGGACTGGTTCTTACTGAGGCAGCATTAAGCCGTTAAAACTCACCTGTTTCTATTCTGACATTTGCTCTCTTGATCTGAAAATCCGCAGTGAGATCCGGTAGCTCCGGTCACCACTTTTTCTGCAGCACCTGGATTCGTTTACGTTCACTGCAGACTAGCACGCTCCCGCACACTGCGCTCGCATCCAAGTCTGGAAATGAGGGAGAGACCGTCTGATGCAATGCGTCGAAACACCTTTCAGAAATAAATTTATTAATTAAAAAAAAAAAACTCAACTCCGTGTGAGACCTCGAGCCGATGATGCGGCTCGCATCACGTAAGAGTGTGTGGGGCTGCGCTCTGATTTCTTTTCAGCCTCACATGAAGACGTGAGTCCGGCAGGAGAGTCAGAGTTGCCATGGCAACAGTTAACAATCCAGCTGCCTACACATGTGCCCTCACCAGCGAGCGCGCTCCCATGAAACTGTCCGTCTGCGTGTTTGTCATTCAGGCCTGAAGCACTGAAACAGTGATAATAAACCTGTTATTACAAAAAGTGTGGGGGCATTTTTTTTCCTCAGCGTCTTGAATTTTTCACAATTGCATCTCAAACAAAAAGAGAGGTCATTTGTGATTATAAATGTTATTCACAGGTAACAAAAGCAGAGGTGTGATATTGGATGAAGTAGTTTGTGATGAACAGGACGTCCAGTTGCACAAAGGGATTTTAAGGCGTGGCTTCTTCTGTCCAACCACCTCCAATTTTCCTAGCGTGTATATTCATCTCAGTGCGTAATGCTGTCACATCAGTTTTAGAAGACCTTATAGATTTGTACATTACTGCAGCACTAAGTGTGACTTTATGTGGTATTATGCACGTAATCAAGCTAACATTTTCAAATGAAAAAGGCTGATGGAATTGAACCCGAGTCTCCTCTTCCTCTGTCTCCGCAGTACTACTGGCTGTTTGTTCTCTCCAGAGGACTCGTGGGTATTGGAGAATCCAGCTACTCGTCCATCTCTCCCACCATCATCGGAGACCTGTTCACCAATAATAGCCGGACCATGATGCTCTCTGTTTTCTACCTGGCCATCCCCCTGGGAAGGTAGGAGCAAGACGTTGTCGTGATTTCACACTATCCGACCTGCCCAAAGTGTTCATTCTAACGCAGAGACTAAAAGAGAGGAGATGATTGATATTATCCTCACGCAGGAAGGGTCGAACCGGCTTCTTTCTTTTCTTTTCTTTTTCTTTTTTTTGCAGTGCTGCCACACAAAGAGGCTCTGCGGAGGAAAAAAAATAAAACGTCGGTTGAGGGTGGGCTTAAGGCAGGTTGGGGCGGGTGGGGGGGCTCTTTGGTGATGCGGCGAGGGGGTGTGGAAGTAGGAGGTATTATTGAGTCTAAATCTCCAGCCTTTTCACTTTATTCAATCAGCCAGAGGGCTGCGGGGAGAAAAACAAACAGTGGCGAGCAATAAAAGGAACGAACGTTCTGGCAAAAGCGGAATCGGAGCGACTTGAGGTTTACATCCTGACGTGCGGTGCTGCCGGAGCCGCCGCATGTTCCGCCACGGTCGGCTTCTCCGTGCAGAATTACAAACAAGGAAATGCCAAGTAAACCGACGGGTGCCGCAGTGCGTCCAGTGTAAACAGTGGCGGACAGGATGTCACCGAAAAGGTCCCGTACTGCTCCCATTTTCAGATCTTTAGTTTCCATCCCAGACTCCAGTGGAGTCGCACGATCAATTATGCATAGGTCTCCAGAAAAATACATGTTTATCCCTGTGCTTACAGCAGCAGCGCAGCCCTCGGTGCCACACAGACAGACAGTCTTTTTTTCTCAGAACTGTGTGTTTCCAGCGCAGGTTTTTCTGAAAAGTGGAGCGAGCAAAAGCGGTAAAGGACGGCCCTGCGGGGAGTTCACTGACAGGCCTGAGACACAAATTATTATGAAAAAAAAACAACTCACAAAGCCAGTTTTGCCAAAATGGGACATTTGACAGAGCGATGAAAAGTTGCATAAGTCAAAATCAGAAGTGATTGGAGGCGTTTTAAAGGGCACGGCTAAAGAGACTTTGACGGATGAGAGGGGATGGAGGAGGAGGGGGGAGGTTGGGGGGCTACAGGCGACCGGTTGTGTCATGTGCTGCCAGAACATTTGGGTCACAAAGAGCTGCCCGGCAACACAGACAATAGAAGCTAAAACAGGGAGTCCCGGGAAAGTGAGTTCAAACATCCTACCTGCGACCCTTTCCAAGTTTGCTACGACCCTCCTGAGGAAATGACCTCAGGAATCAGACAGGACGGACAGGAAATAGATTTTTTACCCCCCTCTTCTGTCATTTTTCAGACGTTCGCCACACGGACGCAGCGACAGCGCCGTCTATTTTTCATGCCTAGGAGTTTTTATTGTTTGCGCCAAACTTTCCAAAGGCTCTGTGTGTGGACGGTGATAAGATTAGCCACTGGTCACTCACTGGAAATATCATTGGCCGTCTGAGCCTGCCTGTGCCGGCCTGTTATTTTTGGACACATGGAAGCACAAACGCAGACTGTTTCCCCATTTTAATGCGCAAGTAATGTGTGTAAAAGCACTCAGACGTGTTTGTTCCCTCTGAGCCGTCGCCGCTGCAGAAGTCGTCGGCCGGGTGAAGTCATCGGCCTCTCGCTCGCTCTCGTATGCCGCTCGCTCCGCTGGAAAACAGCATCTTTTCTTTCTTTTTTTTGCCAGGGGCCGTGCACGTGCACGTGCAGACAAACGAAAAGAATTCACATGGAGAGGGTTTGATTGACGTGCGCTGACTAACACCAGTCTAGTCTCGTCGTCTGCGGGGGTTTAGAACTCGTGGAGTGACACAAGAATGCCAAGGTGAAAAGAGTGATTATTACTTTGAACATTTTGAAAGTAACGCTCTTTAATTTCAAATTGTACGTTCAAATAATCATTCCCGTATTTTTCTCTCGAACACCTGTCAAGTTTTTCAACAAATTAGAAATTTTACTCCAGTCAATATAGCTAATAAATATTCAAAAGTGCTGCCTACATCTGAATGTGTGTCTGAAAATAAAGCACAAATGCTGTGATTTGTTCTTTGCCTCTTATGCTTTTTGCACAATTTTGCGCTGATCTGATTTGATCAGATTTGACAGAAGCGCTCAGAAGCATTGCTTTCCGCTAAAAGGCAGCACAAAAATAACCCCCCCATTTTCAGAGGTAAAATGCAACAAAACCCAATTACAGTGCGACGATGCACAGCCCTCCCGGCTAGCTAATCACGTTAGCGCACTGCTCTGCTGGTCAGTTTTTGCACCTGCAGCTACGCCTGGGCGCTTTGATCAGCCCGTGAGCTCTCCGCGTGAAGGATCCAAACACTCGACTCAGCTTCAGTCTGGCTGCAAGCTGGGCGTCTGCCGCGTGGGCGTGAGCTCGAGTGACAAAAACGACAGAGTGGGCTAACACGGGGCACTGAGTCATATGCTTTCTGTGTAGCGCGTGCTGAAAGAAACGCAAGCGGAGCAGGGTTTCTTTTTTTGTTTTTGTTTTTATTTTTTCGGAGCAGGCACCTAAAACCTTTGTCTTTGTCACTGCAGCGGCCTGGGCTACATCCTGGGCTCCAGCGCTAAGGTGGCTGCGGGCGACTGGCACTGGGCCTTGAGGGTAAGAGCATCCACATCGTCGTCCCGCAACACAGACACTCACACATAACAAAGACTGATAGACTGAGAGGAGGCCCTCCTGCGGGGCTCGACGAGGAGGCCCTGTCACCGATCTGGGATCAGAGGGGGGGTCAGTGGTAGTAGAAGCACCCGGGGGTGGAGGGAGTGGTTTGGGGGGGTTGACCGGCACATATGGCCAAGCAGGCGATCCGAGCTCTGACATTGTCGGGAAGTGACAGAGCAGAGAGCGCCCAGGGCGAGACAACTCACACACACGCACACGCACGCACACACACACACACACACACACGGCCACGCAGCAGCTGGTCAGCCTCCAGCCAGCTGCAGAAGCCTTCCTTAAAATGTCCCCAAACATTTTGACGTGAAAATCAGCAGAGTGATGGAGCGAAAAAAGCACTGCGGTGCGTTCGCTGGCCACCGGCTGCAGCACAGAAAAAAAAGGCGGACTTCTGTCCTCAGTTTGCTGCAGTAAACACATCCTTCTTCTATATGGTCAGTTGAGTGCATGTCCTGCAAAAGTGCACGCGGGTGCACTTGTTGGCTGCAGACCTTTCTTTTTTTTTTTTATTGCTTTTGCAATTAATAGCAGAGAGGGAGCTACAGTATTTTTATTGGTGCTCCAACCGCATGAAGCAGGACCCATTATAATCAAAAGTGGGCTATTAGCTGTGTTATCTGCAGTATATGTGTAATTGACTATTTTAAGCTATCAATTATAGCTATACATAGATGGATTTGAAAGCTATTATTAAACACACAGGCACACGCTTTCTGAAAGCATCCCAATCCTCACTGGGCTGCTGTTTGGTTCCAGGCGACACACTTACGAGCGGACGCGGGGCGTAAAAGCGCGGCGATAAATCGGCGGTGTTGTCCCGTTTGATTTTAGTGGGACCCCCGCTGTGCAGTTGTAACAAAACGTTTCGGGGTGAAACTGCCCCGTAAGGCGGGCGTGCATTGATTGGAGGTGGCCAACGAGCGGCCTAACGAGGCTGGTGAGGAGCCGCCCACTTCAGGGTCGGCTTTTAAAATCCCCCAAAAACAGCCGCGACCCCGACTCGTCTTATAAACCCTCTGACATTTTAAAAGAAGACATCCAACAACACTGTCTCCTGGACGTGACAGCTCGCTGGGGTTGGAGGAAAATAGCACGTCCGTTTATTCCTTGCCTAGGTTAACTATTTGAAGCACGCTGCCACACACAGCCACACCCAGACGCACACACGCACCATCAAAATAGGTCGTTTTGTTCCACAGCGGCATTCCAATAAAACAATCTGGAAGCCGATTAATCAGCTCGTGTGGCGCGCCGACCAAAACACGGCCGAGAGGCAGAGCTGTTCCTTAGCGGCCGCATCCTGCTGCAGCCCTTCCGCTTGTTTGTGCCCAACGTGTTCCAGCTGCCTTCCTTGTTTAGCTGAAACGTGGACGATAAGGAACGGCGGGAGAAGTTCATCGGGGGGAAAAACAGAGAGAGAGGGAGAGAAAGAGAGAGAGGAAGGCCCCCATCGCTACTTTCTTTGATTAGCAGACATCCATACAGGAAGCGTCTGGAGTGGGAGTCGGGTTCAAAGGTCAAAGATGGCCGGTGTGTCGGAATCATCCTAGTGATTGTGCTAAAGCTAATATTTACCGGCAGTCTGGGAGCGAGGGCATATTTTCCATCCAGCTGCTGCTGCTGCTGCTGCTGCTGCTGCTGCTGCTCCATTACACAAAGATGCGATACTGGATGAGGAAGTGATGCGTGTTTGTGTGTGTTTGTGTGCGTTGGCGTGTGCTATTGTGCGTTGGTGTGTGTTGGTGTGATCTCACCACCTCCGAGACCGCAGCAACACTATCTGACACATCATGTGTCGCGCCAGGCTGAGCAGGACGATAGCACACACACGCACACGCTCACGCACACACACACACACACACACACACACACACACTGCGCTCCATACCTTCTCTCGCTCCCTTTTGCAACTTTTGCATATAAATGGGCCACAGGTACGGCACGATATATTTCCCCTGACGGATGAAATTGCTTTTTTCTTTCTTTTGTGAGCAGTTTCTATTGCTCCAATAAATCCTCTCCCACACATCCCACCCTGGCCTTTGTCTCGCGGACGCACGCTTGCACGAACACGCTCTCCTCATGTAACCCATAAAAAGAGGCGAGAGAGCGAGAGCGCCGAGTAGCAGACGGGCGCTCATAAGGTTCTTTTCACAGATCACAGACCTGCTCTGGGAGCCCGAGTGCCCTTTTGGAGATCTTGCAGGCAAAGCACACACAAACACACACACACACAGACACACAAGAAAGTGCTGACTGAGCCCGCAGAGGAAACATTCTCAGCTACACACAGGACATCAGGCCTTTCAGCAAACACGGTGGTCGACCATTCAGTAAACAGACTCTTTTTTTTCCTACTCGCCCACAGTCTGCAGGCCGCCTCCCTCCATTATCCTAGAAACTCTCAATGTCACGTCGACCGAGGGTGTCAATATAACGCGTCTGTCCGGTCCCCCGCTAGGTGTCCCCGGTTCTGGGCATCACAGCGGGAACCCTCATCCTGATGTTCGTGCCCGAGCCCAAGAGAGGCAGCGCCGACCAGATGGGAGGACGCATGAAGGCCCGCACCTCCTGGCTGTGTGACATGAAGGCCCTCGGCAAAAAGTAAGGCTTGGGATTTAGATTCAGATTAGGCCTCTGTGGTTGTGGTTGCAAAATGTCACTGCAAAGTCAACCCTCGTCTTCACAGCACAGGATGTCACTGTTTGCACTGTTTGCAGACCTCTGTGATAAACTGTTGTAGCTGCTTATTATTTACTCATCAAAAAACCCCATCCCCATGCCAAAAAGTGTTCTGTGTTCCATTTTTTTTAATCCTTTCAATCTGTGGCCAGTTGCTATGAGATTCTGACAACAACCCAAGTGAGCGAAACTGTGTCACGAAAAACTCCTTGTTTTCAGGATAATCACCTCTTTCCTTGTCTCTTTCTCTGCGGCCAGCCGGAGCTACGTCTTCTCCTCGCTGGCGTCTGCGGCCGTGTCTTTTGCCACGGGTGCGTTTGGCATGTGGATCCCTCTGTACCTGGCCAGAGCCCAGGTGGTGCAGAAGACAGCGGAGGCCTGCACGAAGGCAGCGTGCAGCAGCACAGACAGGTGAGTGTGTGCTCGTCACTTCCTCCATTAACGCAGAGGGAAAAACAATCAAATCATCTTCTTAACCACTTGACATTTCACGGTGCAATAAAACACTTATTATGTCAGCATTATGACAACTGTTGATAACATGTAAATATCTTATTTTTCCTTCCTCACTCTATAAATATTTTATTTTATTTTAATTTCTTTATTTCTTTTTAATTATTATAATTTTTCCTTCTCTTTTACTCTACTTTTTGTTGCTGTAATTATGCAAATTTCCCCAATGTGGAATACATGAAGGTGTTCTATTCTATTCTATTTGCCTGTCTCCATCACTGTGTACTATTATTAACTGCAGGTTTTTAAATTGCTTTAGCTGCTATTGCTGCATGAACTAAAACCACGTGAGACATCCCTCCCTTTGACACAACACCTCCTCTTCCTCTTCCCGTCCAGCATCATCTTTGGGGCCATCACCTGTGTGACCGGGCTGCTGGGCGTGCTCATCGGCGCCGCCACCACTCGCTTCTGCCGGCAGAAGACGGAGCGGGCCGACCCTCTGGTGTGCGCCGTCAGCATGCTGGGCTCGGCCATCTTCATCTGCCTCATCTTCGTGGTGGCCAAGAAGAGCATCATCGGAGCCTACGTAAGAGCCCCGCCGAGTCATCGCTTGTTCTGCCACATAGCCACATTAGCATTCATTTGAAGTTAGTCAGGGCCTGGAGATTAGATGAGAAAGTCCGGTGGTGTTCTGATGACAAAGGCTCAGCTGGTTGGGTGGGGTCAGTGTTTGAATGAATGATGAAGCAGTGAGAAGATACTTTAGGATGCTGGTTTCATGGGTTGTTCCCTGTCAATGAATAGCCTTGACTGCAGGTCAGAGCGTGATGACCTTCAGGTAGCCGATGCCCGGCTCTCCTGCAAGGATACGTGATGCCAAATACTTGCGTGGCTAATGGCCTGAGAAGCAGGAAGGGGTGCAACCCTCTGCACTAGAACAATGCTGTCCGGGCAGGCCGACCCACCGAGCGCTCAGTTCCCACTCTTATCACAAACACAAAGAATAGGACTTGACCCGCGTGCGGGAAAAGTGAAAAAGACGGAAAATATTTCCTGTGCGTGTAAAGGAACACGACAAACATACTTCCATATCCTAAATGTGACTTTGGCTGACCTCTGTGTGTCGGGCCTCCGAGTTAAACTGACTTCATCAGAATTTGCAGTTTTATGGCATTTTGTGTGAGAGCTCTGGGGCTTCTTCGGTGCAAATGTCTCTTCTGTTTTGAGGCCCGTTCAAACGATAACATCTGGTCTCTGATGCTCTTTGGACACATTTGTAATGGGAAGAACAAAACCTTTCAAGGATCCGGCTTTTGCAGTTTTATCTCCATCTAACCCAGCGAGATCAGTCTTCATGCTTGTTTATGCCGTTTTTGTCAGGGTCACGGAAAACAGTGGAAAGCGCACAAGGAAGAGCCCAGCGGTGAGGCTGTAGCCATGGCTGCAGCGCAATATTTAGACAAAGATAGATTAATTATGAAGCTCTCGAGATATGATCAGAACTGGTTCAGGCCCAGCTCTTTCCTGGACGCCCGCCTTAAAATAAAAGTACTCCCCCCCATGACTAACTATTGCAAAAGTTTTGCTAGCGCTGTGATAAATGATATGATGAAGTCCCCGTCAGGTCAAACACATTCATCAAATCTTCCAACTGAGGCGCGACTCGGCCAATTAGTCCTGGGGTGCTGCAGTTTCCCCGTAATTACACCGTTAAGAGATCTGTCCAAGTCCATTTCAGAGACGCTCCACCTGACAAGGAGAGGCCTCCGGGGAGACGCTCTCGAGTGACACCGCATGTCGATGATCTCGGCGCCGTCGCCGACGGGAACGCCGTCACCCGATGGTCTCAAATTTTTATTTTTTTTTTTATGGTGTCAAGAGCGGATTAAGTCTCTCGGTGGGTACGAATTCCGACGCACTTTAGCCACTTGAACTTCATACGTTTTGACTCCCCTCTCACCTCCCGCCTCCCTCAGACGAGCGCAATATTAAATCATGGCGCGGCGGCAGCAGTTGTAAGTGATCAGCTCAGGTTTCACGCCCAGGCGCTGACAGATGTGTCACGTTATAAGGCGTGACGTGGCTGCTGCTGCTGCTGCTCCGTCGAGGCCCCGCTGACCCCTCGCAGCTGTTGTCTCCTCTGCACGCTCATAATCTGAGTAGAGGTTCTTCAGGGTGGGGCGGGGGGCAACGCGTCGGTCACGGTCCGCAGCGGCGTCGCAGCTCTTGTCCACGTCCTCCACTGTCAGCCTGAGTCCCACTCGTCCTGCGCTGTCTGGGGCGCTGGCAGCCGTGAGGGGTGATTCCCCAGCAGGAAGCAGCACCGTCGACCCGCCGGGGCCACTTTCACACCCTGCCAGACTAAACCAGATATCAGAGTCCACCGCAGCCCGATCCCCTCCGGGGTTTTTTTGTTTTTGAGAGAGCGGTTGGACGGTAGGACACCAGCTGCAGTCGCTAACTATACGTCACACCGCCTGACATCTAAACGTTTGCTTTCGTTGCTCCTCCCATTGGTAAAAAAACACAACTTTGGCCCTTCCACCCGCAGCTGGGGCTAAACTTGGGTCGGGTTGATCAGATGTCTCCACAATGAATGAAAAAAACAACTCTTATCATATGGCGTTGTTTTCCAGCTCTGAGCTGAACGCTGGGCTCAATGGCCCCGAAATGAAGCCCTGCGACTCCGCGTATAATTGGCCAGCGGCATAATGACATGTTTTCCAACCACAGCAACCAAAGCAGTGAATTTCCCACACACGGTAGAAAATATCTGCATCCTCCTCTCTTGGCTCCGCTCGTCGCTCTTTTGTGCAGAGGAGGCTTCCGCATCCACTAAACGGACACTTTCTCCTCTTTTTATTCTCAAGGTTTGCATCTTCATCGGAGAGACGCTGCTCTTCCTCAACTGGGCCATAACCGCAGACATTTTAATGGTAAGTGCGGCGAACCTATTTTTACGCAGGGCGTCGGTGGAAATTCCGCCAGTGTGCCAAAGTGCAGCCGTCCAGTTTCGCCGTGAAGTGTCCGAGTCAAGTCTGAAGTACTCGGGCTGCTGCGGGGCCGCGGCCAATCGCCGCAGCTTCTCTCCCAACGTTGATTCACGGGCTGGAGGCCGGAGGGGAGACGTTTCTCTGACCTCCGTCCAGGTTTCTCAAACGTTTCACAATGAAGACGTTGCACGCGCCAAATCAAACGAGACTCTCTGTGAGGCCGCCGGAGGCTGCAGACGGAGTCTCGGCCTCAGAGGCACTGCACACTGCAGCGGCCGGTCGAGGTGCTCTGCAGAATTGTCGCAGGGACTGCGAGAGCCGTGCGAGACGCAGCGAATGACCCCTTCTGCCCAGACGGGGCAAAAGTATTCACATTTTGTACTCAAGTACAGATACTTCCTTAAAAAAAATACTCTGTAAAAGTACTTCAACTACAGGTTCTGAAATGTACTTAAGTACAAAGGTTTGGGTTTTTTTGGTCAGTCAGCCGTTATTGGATGTTTTCACCTTTAATTACAATAACCAATGTTATTTTCTACATGTAGAAATGTAGAAATGTTTACATGTTTTTTTTTTTATCTGTCCTGATAATATACTAAATGGTGACCCCAAAGTCGAGGTACTCTAAAATAGTCTGTCTCTAAAATATGATTCACTTTTATATTTAACTACACAACAGCATAGTTCAAATAGCTCCATGTCCGTGTCACTCAGTCACTCCATGTTTTTTAACACAGCAACAAAGCAACAATCATGTTTTTCCAATGTAAGGAGGAGAAAGTAAAGATATTTGTGTACAAATGCAGGGAGTAGAACTAAAAAGTCCTCAGTCAAAGAAATACTCATGTAAAGTACAGATACCTGACAACCCCAGTTAGGTAAAGTCACAAAGTATTTGTACTTCATTACATCCCACCACTGCTTGGGACTCCATGGGCCTCTCTGACGTTCTCATGCACTTTTTTCTTCACCTTCACAGTTTGTGGTGATACCCACGCGGAGGGCCACAGCGGTCGCCTTTCAGAGCTTCACCTCTCATCTGCTGGGTGACGCAGGAAGTCCGTACCTCATAGGCCTGGTAAGCCCCCCACCCCTCCGTGTGTGTGTGTGTGTGTGTGTGTGTGTATCTTTGGGTGTGGGGAGGGTAACAGATTCTTCAAACCCCTCCCGTGTTTCCCACGAACACACAGCTTCAGTGTATCAGCCCCATTCACACGCATGTGTCCCTACACACGAGGGTGAGCTGGCGCTCTAAGTGGGCCAAGAGCTTTTTAGCGCACGTCTCAGGAGGGTTGGCGAACAGACTCGTGATTTGGCCACGGCTCTTCACGCTGTCACCACTGCTTCTAGTGAACCTCCTGGGTATAAGGACATGAGGTGGTGGAGAGGGAGGGGGGGGGCAGCGTCGGTGGATTTGATTGGCCAGGAGGATAAAAAAAACCTTTACTGGTTGCACAAAGCATCTCAAGGTCACTGGCCCCAGTCCCCCCCGCCATAACAGTACACACTCCAACACAAGGGCGTGCACACACCCTCCAAACCGCTCGTATCAACCCAAAGAATAGCCGGCAGTGTCGGGGAGAAAAACAAACCGCTGCTCGCCGCTCAGCCGAGTGTGAAACAGGATCCACTTCAGGCTGTCAGCCGGCATTCTTCTCGTTCCGACCGCGGGCCCGGCGTTAAATAGTAACTCCGCAGGTACGGGCCCCAAATGTGTTCCGACTGTCTAATGGAGCGAGCCGGAAGCGTCGAAGGATGATAGATGATCTCCGTTCATTGGCCATTCAGGACCAGGTGTGTTTATTACACTACATCGCGCAAATACCCAGGAGAAATCCCTTCCTGCGTGACAGTCGTTGGGCAGTCAAAAATATTTTATGAGCCACGGTGCAACCTACAGTCATTCCTTTCAAAATCAATCACGATCACAATGCCGTACCGTCAGCCACGACCTTCCAAGGTTGAGGAATTGATTAGGCCCCGCTTGAATTTTGGCATTCCATTCCATTCCACTGGCGTGCCTTCAGCCCACAGCCTAGGTCACACCAACAAAGGCAGGGTGGAAGTCTTTGATTAGTGAATCAAACTGATCCCCGCAATCCTCCAGCAGGGCCTGACAGGCTGGCGGCAGAGGCAGCTGTCTGTCGGCCTGCATTGTAAGGACTTTTTTTTTTCCTTCTTCCCCCCGCCTGCTTCCTGAAATGGAAATGCTAAACCCCTGTCAAAGCCAGATAAAAAAAAAGAGCAGTGAGTTATCTCCAAGTGCTGACAAGCTTTTCAAAAAGCTGAATCAAACTGGAAGGCAGAGTAAATTCCTGGAAGAATGCCGGGGCCTCATTGTCAGTGCACATCAAATAAAGGCCTGTAATGTACAGAACTCACATCATCGTGGCACATTGCGCCAGATCATTCAATTGACAGAAGTAATTTTCCAGCAACTAACTACGAATTACCGAGCAAATTAGGAGCATTTTGGCTCTTTATTAGTCATTATAAACTACTCATTACTTTAAACTAGTTTATTCCCTAATCCTATTCTCTATTCCCTAACCCTACTTCATTGTGCTTCGTAATTTACTTATATTTAATCAACTGAGTGATTTGATTAAGTGATTTACTGTAGATCAGTTTTAACTGTAGATTAAACCAAATACAAAAAGTAAAAAAAAATGAAAGTATATAAAAATTGTTTTGTGCAATTTCTGAGGTTTCATCAAGTCAAATATTGAATCTTATGATTGAATGGTATGAAAAATGAGCCCCGTAAATTTTAGCCAAACATTAGAGGTTAGAGGTCTTTCCACTGCTTTTGTGGCTCGGTGTCAGAATGATATAAGGCACCCACGCACACACACACACACACACACACACACACACACACACACACACACACACCACGACCCTGCCCATCTAGACGCGACCCCACGGTCACCCTTGTTGCTCCGTCCAGTCTGTGCGGTCGCGACTCCCCTCTGTGCGGCACTCTGACTGATTCCTCGCCGGGCCACAAACCTCCTGACCAAAGAGATCCGGAATGCTGCGAGTGCGTCACCGCTAGCTGCCCCCGTCTCTCAGCTGAGGTTTTAGTGCTCGAGTGCGATGGATGCGTCGTGACGCCAGTGCAGTCTGCTGCGAAATCCTGTCCGCTGGCAAAAAGCAGAGCGTCCCAAGAGAAATGGCCCTTCGGCGCCGATAACGCGACTGTGCAAACTTGTTTTGCGTCAAAGCACATAAAGAAAAAAAGCACAAGATCTGGAAACTCCAGGGCCATCTGAATCACCACCATTTGTACTTATATAAAGTATTTATTTTTATTTTTGAGGGGTTGTTTCTTTTCTTTTTTTGAGGAGCTGCCACTTCTTGTCATGCTAAAAATGTCCCTGTGTTTCACCTGTAAATCCTCCATGAGCTCCAGCTTCTAGATGCTCTCTCCAGCATGTGCACCAGGTGCTCCCGTCCCTCAGGAATCCCCCCCGGGATTAACATAATGGACTTCCTCTGTCGTGTATAGGTGGGACACGGGCCGCAGGCAGAGTGGGTGGCAGGGGAGCGGCAGGGACTGATCAGAGGCCATCTTCCAAGAAATTCTCTCAAACTCGACGATTAGACACGCGGCATTTCAGCTGTGTATTTTAGGCTTCTTTTTTTCCTTCCCTATCGCGCTCTCCAAAAGGCAGCTCGCTGCAGCGAACGCAATAAATAGCTGCGAAAGCTGCACGACCAGATTTAGTCGGAAACGTGGGCCTCATTTATTTGTTTTATTTCCGGCATCCACTGCCTTCTCACATGCTGAATTACCTCAGAAATCACATACGCGCCCCCCAACCCACCACTCTCATGCTCTGCAGTGCAAACTGTCAGCAGATTTCCCTGCAGCGCGTCCCATTCTGCTGACGCTAACATGTAATGGATGTGCTTCTGCCAGGGTGACCCCGTGGCCGCTCACGTCCGAGCTGTACGACAGAGAAACAAGAATCCCCCACCACCACCACCCACCCACACACACCCACCCACACACACACACACACACACACACACACACACACACACACACACGAACACCCCTCTTGTTCCTGCTGCGTACAAGCCTCCGCAATCTGCTAAAAGCCTCCATCGGCAGCCGCCTTCCGCTCCCTGCTGTCCGTGCACGGATCCTCCTATAGAAGCGACGCTGGTTAGACCGAATGGTCACTGTTGCCCTGTTCAGCTGCTGTTCCCCACCCTCCACCAGCAGCCACCCACAGGCTGATGATCTGACTGATGGAGCGGCCAACATTAATCAGGCCTTTGACAGGCAGAATGAGTCGATACAGTAGCTTCTCTCTTTCTTGTGGTGGCGTATTTTTTTCTCGGCGATGTCGACTTTGCGCTCACGATTGCGTCTTTGCAGATCTCCGACGCCCTCCAGGAGAGCTACGCCAGCTCGGCGCTGTGGCGGTTCCTCAGTCTGGGCTACGCTCTCATGCTGTGTCCCTTCATCATCGTCCTGGGGGGCATGTTTTTCCTGGCCACTGCCCTGTTCTTCCTGGACGACAGGGAGAAGGCAGAGAAACAGTAAGTGACTCACACACTGTCGGCTCACCAAGCTCATGAATGTTTCATTCATCGTTTGGTCATTTGTTCTTCAAACATTCGTAAGTGGCGGCAGAACTCCTGAGTGGGCGCAAATGTCCGCACAACACCTGGGCGCAGGAGCCTGGAAAAAACAAAAAAATAAAAATAAATTGTGGGTTTTATTTTGAGGTGTCTTTGCATGAAAGCTCAGGGTTCCATTTTGAGATCTCTCTCATCCATCTTGCCAACCTCCAATCGAAAGTGTTTTAAAGTCATTCTTAATTTAACGTGGATTCCATGACAAATCAGCTGCCCTGAGAAAACCCCTCTTAAAAACATTCAGCAGTGTTAGCCAAGCTGCTGCTAATGAGATTAGCACACGCTGCTGTCGTGAGTTTACTGGTTGGCTGGTGCACTTAACGGAACGCAAACAGAAAACGGCTTTTCAACATCAGACAGTGTTGCAGTTCGCCATAGTCCACTTGAATACAGTAAAGTTTCCTTCAATCCCAAATAAAAGCTCAGTCACTTTTAGCTGCCGCTTACATTGACTCTAAAGCCAAGTTAGCTCTGAGTACACAAGCAGGCGTCGTGTATGTTTGGGCAATTCCGTGCTCATTAAGCCTGTTCCCTGAGTGTGACACGTGCCAGAGAGCAGCAGCACCAACAGAGGTGCCAACCCTGCAAGACACACTGACGCCCCGGGCTGCTACAAAAGCTCCAGTCAGCTAAAAGTCCTCCAGAGCTGACACAAGCTGTTCTCGCCGTCAATTTGTGAAGTGCGCTAGCTTCAACTTTGACTGGCTAGCGCCCGTCGCACGCATGCGCTCGAATTTTCCCTCCTGAACGCCATCACGTCGTCACATTTGGCAAAAGGGAACAGTAGCCAGCCATGGCCTTAAAAGGCTAAAGCAAACACACTCATCCTCTGTCAGACGGCGGCACATGACCAGCGTGTGTTTTGCTGTTTTCTTTTCCAACGTTTTTTATCACGCTGACTTACTCCCCTGGTGCCAGCGCTCTCAAAAATGACTTCCTTCCTGTCCAAGATGGGGGACGTTTTTAGACAGGATGGCAGTCTGATGTCTGTCTGCAGCCTTCGCCTGGTGGAGTCAGCTAGTCAACTTTCCCACGCCGAAACCTCTCCCCCCCGAGGGAAGATACGTGAGATCTCAAGTCAGAAGAAGCCACTCGTGTTTTGCGCTGTGCGTTTTTTTCTGTTTAGATAATCCCTGGTGGTCACGCCACAATTGAAGAATTTCATTTGAATTTCTCTCTTTGATGTGGCCTCTTCCTAAAGCCTCACGGAGCTACCGTTCCGTGCGCGCTGGCCAGACAGCAGACATGTGGAAAAATAACTGCAGGAAAAGTCACACTTTGGCCTCCACCGCAGCAAGTAGAGGCGATTTTGAGTTCCAGTGAGTGGTGCGACAATGTTGCTACGCAGTGTGGGCAAATGTCACACGTTCGCTCCAATTATACGTTGCAACCCCATCTCACCCCCCCGCCCCTCCCTCCCTCCCTCCCTTCCTCCCGTCTCTCCTACCCCGCGCTGTAGAGCCGAGCTAATGGAGCAACAGATGGAGTTTTATATGAATCACATATGAAACAGAGACTTGGAGGCTTGAGAAGCTTATTTTCTGCAGTTAATTTAAAAGCAAACTATAAATTTCTGCTGTACCAGTATCGGGTATCGGTACCGATACTGGGGTTGAGTACTCATACTCGTAAAATACATGCCGATACAAATTTTGGTAATTTTGTGCTTGTATTGCTGTGGAACTTGTGACAGTCACCATGTTCTAGAAAAAACACACTGATGAATGTTTTTCAAATGAGTTTGTTCAAGTAATTCTATCACATGTAATGGTATTATTACGTACTCTGTATCGGTGAGTACTGACAGGCAGGTGCTCATACTCTACTCGGTATTGGTGCATTCCTAATTATATATCTAAAGCAGATATTCTGTAAATAAAGCATTTCCAACTTGGAAATGAACAACCGACAGCCTTTGCTTGCCGGGTTGTTAAAAGAAAATCTATTTATGGCCTAAGGATTAAAAGAGCTGGAAACAAATTCTGTGCGACATCATGCATCTTGAACTACCTGCCTATTTATTAACAGTGCTTTGCAGCATTGAGTGACACGCCAGCCTTCAACTGAGGTATCTTTCCTGGTGCCACGGCTAAAAATACCCTTTGATCCTTAATATCAGAGGAGTCTCACTTGAGTTGCTGGAACATCCAGGAGAGTTGAACTTTACCTTGCTCCACACATGACCATGGTCCATGTACCCCCCACCCAGAGATGAGTTAATCATACACTGGCCCTGGAAGGTTGTTAGCCCAGTACATACAGATACAGAGTCAATGTACCGTCAACTACCTCACGTTGTTGTACTAGTAGTTGTGGTAGTAGTAGTAGTATTAGTTGTAGTGGCAATAAAGGCCTCTGCAGAACTCCACACTTTGGTGCCCACAGAAGCAAACCTCAAACTTTGACGGCGGTGCGTCTTATGTAACAATCTGCAGAACAGCACCTCGGGGACCAACGACGACCACGACGGCGGCGGTCGCAACTTTGCACAGCAGCGGTGTTGTTTCATGAGGGGGGCTATTTATAGATCCCATTCACGCTATGAAGCCCCTGGTTTATAAATTCCCCCTGACTTTACGGCGCTCGCTCAGCCGCTGCCCCCCCACCCTACCCTACCTCCCTCCCGGCGTGTCCTCAGATACACAGCGCTATTTATAAAGTGAGCGGGGGCCCAACGAGTTACTCACTTGAGCGCGCCTTTCTATTTCCAGACCTAAAGAGCGCTCTATTATTTCTAGGTTGCTGGCTTTTTTTAGCCGCGAGGACGCCATTTTTAGCTCCGGTGCGTGCCCCTCTCCCGCCCCTCCCCCCCGTCGTGTTCCTGCGGTCCCCGTTCACACTGTCAGCGAGGATCCGCCTCACCCTCCGGGCTACTGTATCTCCACGGTGCCCATGCGGACATTTGGAGCGTGAAGCTTAAGAATAGTGCGGACGCCACATGACTGTCGTTGCGATTCCTCGTTGACCAAACTGCCTTTTTCTTCTCCTCCTTCAGGTTGAACCAGCTGACGCGACCGCAGTCCTCTGTCAAAGTATGACCGGGCAGGTAAATTGACCTCCACTCTGTTTTATTTTATTTTTTTGTTTTTTTCACCGCAGCAGTTTTACTGCGGGCCATTTGTGGGATTCATAACACAGACAGTTTAGCCGCATTAGCATTTATAGTGTTGTGCTCTCGTTAGCAGGCGAGCCTGTGGGTCGGCCTCCTTTTTTACGAGGAGGCGCAGAGATCTAAAGGCGAGAGTTCTTTGTTTTAGGACTTTACGCAGCCTTTGGCCTGATTCCCTGCAAAGATTGATGACGGTGTAAAAAGCAATGGAGGTGGCAGATAATATGATACATCATGACTGATGTGGGGACCCTTTTCTGCCCCGTTGCCTTTAAGGAGTGTCCGCCATTCTTGGAGCCGTGATTCTATCACCAGCTATTTGACACATTATCAAAAGCCAAGCTGCCTTCCTGCCTTTATCACTCTCACGCACACCCTAATTATTAACCGAGGAAAGAAAAGGCACAATACCTGGCGGCGCACCAGTCGGCTTTGCGTGGCAGGACAATGGGCCGCTACTTTTGTTGCTGCGGGCGAAAAAATAGCAAGATAAAACTGACTCACTGATTAGAGAGGCTGTGTTGTGACTGTTTGTGTAAAGGTTGTTGAGTTTCTGCGAAAGGTCAAGGTTTTCAGACCCTTCTAATCATGGGCCCGTCTGTGTTTACTTGTCCTTTAAACATTCATCGCAGAGCTGCATGTAGACAAGGTGCGGAAAATAAACCCAGACTGTGTGTACCGGATCCAGCGCTCACACAGTGACATGGAATGTGTTCACATTCACAACGGTTTTAGACAGCGATTTTTTGTTCTAGGAAACATTGCACCGGCCGGTGAAAACCAGGATATGCGTAGGTGTAAAGGAGTTCTGTGACAGTTGTCGGAGTTGAGTTCAGGCAGCGTTGGGATGTGCCAGCTGCAACTCCCTGTCGTGTTTGAACGGACTTTTGATGGAAATGGTACCTGAAGGTGAAACTTCCTCCAGGTCTTCCACAGGATTGCCAAAACTATTCTCGTGCCTTCATTTTTAACTCACGGGGTACCTTGAGGAAACAAAAATATTGGAAAAGGTCATTTGAAGCATGTGAATTGGCTGAGAAATGAAAATGAAGTGAAGCCACTTGGCAGACAAGCTGCATCACTGCACAACCTGCCACAAAAAAGACTAATAGTATGATGGATCACCCATCAAAGCGAGTTGATTTGCACTGTAGACTGATAAATGGGGGACAACGGGCGTCTGGAAGGCAGGAAATCAATCTGAAATTGGTAATATGGTTTAGAAATATCAAGCAGCACAGAACCCTCTGTAACCCTTTATGGTGCAGGGAGCCTTACATTGGAATTTCCAGGGGCTGTTTTCTTGCTGATGGCTCCATGAAGAGTGTGAAGTCATTGTTAGTGTTGATCGTTTACAGCCTTGCTGAGGGTGTTATTGCCCTGGGTCAGCATATGATATTTTGACGTTGTTGCTCTCTCATGAGATCCTCACAACAAAGTTTAGTTTCTTCATTACATCCAGTATATGCTTATTTCTTTCACTTTGATTTGCAGTCAAACAACTGAGACTTATCAAAGGGGGGGGGGGGGGGGATTGCCATTAATATCTCCAAAGACATTCTAGGATTGGAGATGAAGTTTTGAACTGAGTGCACCATTAGGCAAATGTATTATTTTTTGCCATAAAATTAGCAGGAAAAAAACAGCTCATTATTGTGCTGCTTTAATAATACCACCTTGTGAGCACAATCTTTAAAAGAAGGAGTAACGTGGTAAACAACCCTGCGATAGAAGTAAAGATCTAAAGCTTAAAATATGTGTTATGAGTGCAAAATCCTAAAGTCATTCCTCAATCAACATTTTGGATTATTTTCATTATTGTTTATGGTCACGCAATCATTAATGATCACAAAAGATCCGTCTGGGAGTCTGGAGACTGGCTTCCGCTACCTACTGCAGTTGTCAGAGCCTTGTTTGCACGCCCAGCTGACGACAGGTGGCACGTAGGCCGCGGCGCAGCGGAGCTTTCAGCGGCAGTCTCGCTCTCCGCCCGAGGGCTTTGACAGCATCTTTCCCCCCTGCTGTCAAAAAGAGGCTAATTATGAAGAACAGCGATTACAGCGGCGCGGGGTCAGAAGTTGAGCTACGCCTGTGAAAGGAGCATTTCTCCCGCTGATTCCACCATTGATTTTTCCAACGTTCGCCCGCGAAAAGATAATCCGATCGCCAAGGCGGCGCGACATCTCTCGGGTCGCGCTCGGAGATCGATGTGGTTCACGGTTCGAGCGACCGCTGATGACTGTAGTCCGGCCGTCACACCTCACTCAGCCGGAGGGAGCTGCTAGCGAAACACGCGGGCGTAATTTCCGCAGAGCTCCGCCGGGGCGAAGGGGATTCGTTGTTTAAGCCGTGACAAGGAGACGGAAGCAGAGTTTTAGTTAAGAGCGAGGGAGAGAAGAAGAAGACGAGCAGTGGCGGAATAAATGAGGCTGAAGGGGGGAAGTGACTGGCTAAGCTGTTACACATCTCCAGCCATTAATCTCCGGAGATGCGATCGCAGGCGCGCGGATCAGATACAGCGAGATCCAATTAACTTCCTCCGCAGGGCGGTGCGGCCTCCGAGGAAGCTGAGTGGTGGGGAGCAGCGGGGGGGGCCCCGAAATCGGTCCACCGTCCAAGAATCAGCTCTGACAGTGGAGATTCACTCTGATTATTTCCATAAGCACATTCCTCCCCCCCCACCACTGTTACTTGGGGAGGAAGCTGACATCATGAGGCCAAACTCAGGTTCCGCCGCTGCCGCTGCCCGAATGTGAACTTGCTAAAAGTGTTTGTACAGCTGCGAGCGCATACCTTCCGACTTCGCGCTCTTATCGATCAAACAAAACGCGGCGAATCCCTGAGTCTGCGGCGCTGGCTCGGGGACCTCACACATGCACACGTGCTCGCTAACACGCTATGGGAGCTTCGATCTGATTTAACACGTACAGCTTGTACGACGCACTCGGAGAAGCCGTCAATCTTCGGGAATAAGAATAAGAATAAAAATGCCTTTGTTTCAACCACATTGGGGAAATTTGCATGGTTACAGCAGCATATGCAGTGCAAAGACTGAATTAGTAGTAGTAGTAGTCGTAGTACTAGTAGTAGTTTTAGTAGCCTTTATTGTCATTGTATGACCGTGCACACAGCAAAATTGGAAGCGCACCTCCAACCAGTGCATTATAAAACAAGGATTAAGATAAAATAAAATATGTAGCAATGCTAAGAACAGCTGCAATATGCAAGTAAATAAATAGAATAGCAAAATAAAACAAGTCAAGCTGTTACAAAAGAGAAATAAAGAACTTGAATATCTATGCAAATTATTTCTGTCTAAAGAAGTGTTAAAAAAGAAGTCTTAATAAATAAACCTGTTTTCATTTTAATCGCTAATCTGACGCAAATCCCAGAAGGAGGAAAGGTGTTCGCTCCACCATCAGGCAGATCCGTTGGAGCAGAGTAGTGACCTGCGCTCCTCTACAAGTGTTCTAATGATGCAGCAGAGTGATCAGCCTGATCAGACCTCCCCTTTGTCTCTTGCAGTAGCAGGCGGGCTAATCCTGCTACTATCAAAGCCATCGCAGCTCCAATTATCTCCACGACACGACGGCTGGGTGTTTTTTCTTCTTTTTTTCTTTTTTTTAGCGCGCTCTAATTTCAAGTCGGGCTCATAAACAATTCACAGCTTTTACTTCAAAACATCTGACAGTAATAGCCGAGGCGAGCGCTTGATCCCGGAGAGGATTGGATCTGCGGCTAATGCTGCAAAACATTGTTTGGGGAATCCTCTGATCCCCCTCAATTCCCCCTCCTGTTTAGGTTATTATGGCTCCTTTGTGTTGTTACACTGGGGCTCAGTTGTTATTCTGGAAGTCATTGGTGATGTGCGCATGTGTTGTCTGAGCCTAGGGGTCCAGTGTGTGTGTGTGTGTGTGTGTGTGTGTGTGTGTGTGTGTGTTTAGAAATAAGAGACAGTAGTTTGGAACATTGCTCTGCGGGTTTCCAGCACTAATCCTATTGTAGCAGCAGTAGTGTTCACAACATCAGGGCGATGTGATGACAAGCAAACAACGGGATGGACACACACACACACACACACACACACACACACACACACACACAGCTATCACTTTCATTCAATTTGAAGAAATGACAAGCTTGGCACCCTGGAGACCTCATATACTCTCAGACTGGAACTTTTTTTACCTTGCCACAGTTACAGCAAAAAAATATATATATATTTATATTTTGGGCTGGAGTGGATTTTGAGCCCAAGTTCTTTTTGCATTGCAACATTTTGATTGTCTCAAGTGTTGTGAGTTCGCCACGACTAAAAACAAACCTGTTGGTTGTTTTCACGCCAGATGGACGAGATATCATGTGGTAACTTCTCTCACTTTGATTTGCCTCTGGAGACTGAATCTTTAACACTAACTAAGAACTCTGGGAGATTCCGATCTTTATTGTCATTCAAACATAACATCAGAGATGCATTGCAGGAATGAAATTAGGTTGCATGGGCACAACAAGAAACAGAGTTATTAATATTATAAAAGAGTAGAAGAATGAAAGAGTGAGAATGAAGGAGAGAATAAAAGGAATAGAAATCAAAATCAAAATGGAACCAGGTGTGAGAAGGAGGCAGCGTGAATATAAATAGACTGTGCAGGAGCTGCACCTGCATGTGCTCCCATGCTTGGTGCATCTTGCAGACTGTGCAGATCAGATGTTGCTGTCGAGTGGGCGTGGGCGGGGTGGGTGTATGGTGTTGTCCTGTAAACAGAGCGTCACCACCGTCACCACCGCCACCACTGCTGCTGCTGCTAAGTGTTGGTATGCTGTGTGCTGTGTACGGGGAAATATTTAGGTCACAGGCTGGCTGCGGTGAGCGGGCGTTATCAGGAAGGTCCGAACAGATGGCCCAAGAGCTCTCGACCTCAACATTAATTACACGAGAATGTCCCGCGGTGAGGCCAGACTCTAACCCTGCACTTCCTCTCCTCTCTCTCTTTCTCTCTCTCTCTCTCTCTCTCTCTCTCTCTCTCTCTCTCTCCTCCAGGTGACAGCCTTTACCAGCCATCTGAAGGCGCCAGCCAACTCCACTGGAAGGACGCTGGCGGAGGGGGGGAATGGAAATCAGCCGATTTGCTTCTTTCAAAAACCTTCAACGCCTCCTCGCCGTGCATCACCACCATCACCACCACCACCACCGCTCCCCCCCTCGTTTCTCCTCCCCATTGGGCGTCTTGCCCTGCCCCCCCCCCCCCGGACTCTCCCTGAGTGGCGCCACTGCGCTCAATTGCCCAGGACGGCCGGCGACCGTCCACTGAATCCCTTCTCGGGAGGAGCAGCGCCCCCTGTGTGGGAGCCCCTGCGACTCCCGGCGCTATACTACTGAATGCTGACCATGAACCCGCCCTGTCCGTCCGAGGCTCCGTCCGTCTGTCTGTCTGTCTGTCTGTCTGTCTGTCTGTCTGTCTGTCTGTCGCTCATCTGTCTGTCTGTCTGTCTGTTGCGTCCCCTGTCAGTCTGCACCAAGTGCCATAGTGTCATTACATTCCTTCAGACGTTGCACTGACCGCCATCGACCCCCATGACTTCACCACCTCTGGCTGCGTTTGCATGCGCGCGATCCCGTCAAAAAAAAAAAAAAAAAAAAAAAAAGCATTGTTCCGATTTGCTCCACGGAGAACTTCTTCTCGTCCTTCGTCAGCTCTTCAGACGGACGAAGGACATTCTGAAAAATTCAGGTTACACGTTGCGGCCACTTCACGCTCAGAGTTAAGTAAAAAAAACAAACAAAAAAAAAAACACTGTGTTGTTTATAAGTTGGACGCAGTATTGTCTCGTCACCGTTGCAGCGCATGCAAACGTAGCCCCATCGAACGAGAGCCAAAAAACTGTCCGACGGTCAGTGAATCAGCCTTAAGAATTGGAGCATTCGCACCTCCAGCTGTTTCTTATGACCCGCCCCCCACTCCCCCAAACCCCTTCCACCACCTCGTGTTTGTCTTCTTAGCTCGTAAGCACTTAAATCAGAGCAGACAGTGCCAGAGAGCGCGGCAGCGGCGACGGATCTCTGCACATTATTTTTTATTAATTTTCTTACAGTTTATATTTTATCGTGCTTATTCTTTTTTTTTCTCGTGTGTGACTGTTAGATTTGAAAAACTGGACGTTGCGGCCCGCGATGACGATGCAATCAGGGCGATTTTAAAGTGGACACTGGACTATATATTTTATAATTTATAACAAATGTGCTTTTTTTTGTCAAATGTAAATCAAATGCTACTCTTTTGATTTTTTTTTTTTTTCGTGCTTTCTGTGTACCTACATGAGAAGCAATAGGACGATTTTCAAAGGAATCCGAACCCCTCTTTTTTCTATCCACACTGCCTTATCAGTGAGCCAGGTTTCTCCCTGGTGGTTGGTTTTGAATTTCTGGACACAGCGCCCACACAGAGACGGAGTCACTTCTAATGATGGATTCCAGTCCCTTTCCATGCCGGTTACAATAACAGGCATTGTTGAAACAGACCTTTACCCCCTTGCAATTGTACATATCCTATTCCATGATTGGAAGAAAAGGACCTTTGAGATGAGCCGTGGCAGAATCAGAACCCCCGACAGGGACAGGAAATCCTTTCGGCTCTGGTCAGAGTGATAGCTGGTCATTGATAAGAGATGTTTGGACCAGGACCAACTCGTCCTCGGGTCATGACAGGAACTGACTGTAGGCTAGGAACAAAGGCATAGAAAGTAACATAAATATAATAGCCAAATGTAATTTTTGCTAGATCATTCTATGCATTGAACACAATGTTTGTGGTTTTGCAAGTGTAATATTCAAAATACATAAGAAAGAAAAATTACTAGCATGTACAAAGATAAGAATCCAACAAGAGGTTGCCCCCCCCCCCCCTCCTTTGGTTTCAGTGTTACCGAAACCTTGAAGACGCTAATGGAGTCAGAGGTTCTAAAAAACTTTTGCATAAAGGGAAGAAAAAAAAAGAGAAAGCACTTTGCAGGCCTCTGAGAGAACGCAGGCGGACGGAGGCGGAGGCCGGAGTCACCTTCCGTGGGAGCGGAGGCAGAAACCGCCGACGCGGTTCTCGTAGCACTGACGCGTCTGAGCGTGACTCGCGAGGGGGGGGCTGCGTGTGTGTGTGTGTGTGTGTGGGAGGGGGGGGAGGGGGGGGGGGGTTGCTGTGTGCGGGCTGTGTCCTCGTTGCCACATTGTTAGCTTTAGCTTCTCTCTGAATGTGATTCTGTCCAACCCGACGTGTTTACACACCTCCACCCTCTTAATGAACTAAGCTTCTGACCTTCCTTCATCAGTTCTTTTTTAAATGTTACCAAATGATGTGTTGTTTTTATAACTACAATAGAGACATATAGCTATATCATGCAGCATCTTTAATATATTGTAAATGATGGCTTGGATGCAATGTATTTATTTGTTTGTTACCTTAATGAAGAAACTCTAAAAGGGGAGTGTTGGAGTATACTACACTTTGTTGTATAGAGGGTTTTTTTTATAGAAACGCCTGTCATTTATTCATTGTTTTGTATCACAATGAAACAACACAATACCTTTCTACATCACTAAGATTCATCCTCTTTTTACTGTGACCATGAATTGGGCATCTCACGCACGCAACACACGAAACTCGCCATCGAGACGTGGTCAAAAGACAACCTATCGCTCTCGTGCATAGGGTGCAATATTTTTGTAGCTTTTGTCAATGTTTTTGTATTTTCATCCTTTTTTTTTTTCCTTCAAAGAACAATTGATCAAACATTTTGCACACGTAACATTCAGGGATTTATTTTGAACCATAGCCTCAGCATCAATCACCACCTCCGTCACGTCATGCTCACAGCAGCCGTCAACACGCCGACACCATCGACGTGGGGCGGGTTCGGCTCTGGCCAGACGAGTCATGAATTGAGTTTTCACTTTGCCAAATTTAGTCGACTTAGCACCAATCCCCTTAGGAGTAAAAGTCCTTTATGTCGAGTAATTCTATGTTTATTATCACTGAGGTGATGTATTGAGAACGTGCTATTTCTTGTCATACAAGAATCGTGTATAAAGAAACCTTTTTTTCTGATGATGAACAGAAAACAGGGGTTATTTTTATTTTTAGAGCAAGAGAAGTGTCTGGAAAGAATAAAAAAAAAAATTCAAAGGATATCATTCTAGAGCTGAACTGTTGATAGCAAATGTACATGTCTGTAAATCAAATAAACTTATTTAATCACTCCACACCTGTTTCTGTGTTGCTGTCTACACACAAAAGCTGCTCCTCTGTAAGACAAACGCTCCGACGGTCTATTTCTGGAAACATTGGCGAGGAACTCCTTCCACCTCCGGGAGAAGAGAAGGCTTGACGGTGTGATCATTTTCACAACTTTAATGCTGCTCATGCGGCGCGACTGACAATGCTCAGAAGGCACCACGCAAACCCTGCATGTTGCTTTGGTGATCACATTGCCAACGCACTCATAACACTTCATTAACAAGTTTACAGCAAAGTGCTGGCCTTGGTTTAGGATACAAGGATGCATTATCTTTCTTTGCTACTTGACAGTGCTGCTGATCTCAATCAATGATCATGTTAATTATGTCAACGTGATGAACATGATGATGACGGTCCATCCATCCGTCTTCTCTAGATGGATCTATCTGAGTGCTTCCTCCTGCACTCAGGGTTGCAGGGGTCTGTTGGATTCAGCTGTCATAGGCCGAAGGCAGGGGACACCCTGGACAAGATGCTATGATGATTACTAGTTCAACAAAAATATTAACTTTTTTTTTTATCAATACATTGGACTACTTCTCAGCATTCAGCATCTCTTGCGGTATTTTAGATTTATGAATAAGTACAAAAATAAGTTTAAGGTTTTATTTTATCCATTAAGTTGTTGAAAGGATTCTATTTTTGACAAGTCTGTATGTAACAAGTCTAAATGTAATATGTTTATATGAACTTGATTATGACGACTTCAGCATTCGTCCCCAGTCACACCAATCAGGCTGAATGGTCAAACCTGTTGAGTTTTGTCAAGTGTTTTTGATGGAAGTGAGGAGAAACGTGATCGCGCCGTGTTCAAGTGCTACTCACGTTTCCGGAGGTGGTGTTGCCATGGAGGCTCCTGGCACCAAGTTTTGCCAATCTCAAAGGTCACCGTGCGAGATGATGAGCAGACACAGAGCAGGAAAAGGTTGCTGCAAGGCCCACGCATGGGTTCTGTCCTGGGATAGTCAAGCTTTCTGGATGGATGGATGGATGGATGGATGGATGGATGGATGGACACGCTATACGTGCATTCATTGTTTTGTTTTTTCTCCTCAGTGACTAGTCTTGCTGTTGTGGTTGTACTTTCAGTTGTGTGGCCATATGAAGCTCCTTGGCAGTGAAGCTCGATACGGACGGGTTGATCAAAGGAATGACATGAATGCAAAGACTCTTTTAATCTAAAACACACAGCACTGTTCAGAACTGGACACCGTGTTTCCTTCCATCCGCAAATCTTTTGCAGAGGCTTACAAAGGCTTGATTTTTATCTCAGCGAGAGACGGCCGGAGTTAGTCCAGGAATGAACTACCGTATTGTTCAGGTGCAGCCAGGGAGGCCTGTGGGGACGCTCAGTTTGTAAAGTAATCTCGCAGTCCCCTGAGTGGTTTGCAGACACACTAGCACATCAGAGGCATGACACAGGGCTCCATCAGTGCCACGGTTCAAGAAAAAATATATACATTTACTTTGACAGGAAGTGAGGAGGTCGACAGTCAAAGGCTCTTTCTGTGCTCACATTCATTAGGAAGGGCTGGGTCACTTACATGGCAACTAATAGCACTAATGGGCGTTTCTATGACAGGGCTGCACAGACAAAAAGAGTGAGCGCGCAGTGCATTAGTGACAAAAGGAGACTGGAGATGCTGGCTGTGAGGCCTCTAATTAGACGGAGCAACATTTGAAACCAGTCCGTCTGTTTGAAAAGGAGAAGATTACACAGCAGCCAGAGGAAGCTCAAAGCTGGGAACTGCTGGCTGGATGAGCCAAAGGAACCAACACCCTTTCCCACAGCGCGACCAGAGCGAACCCCGAAAAGTGCAGCGACGCTCCCATCTCTAAGTCAACACACCTAGTCATGCAGCGGCAGTCAGGAAACACCGGGGCGTCGACAGGAAAAGGGGAGCCATTCTAGCGAGCGCTGGAATTTCCATTTGCTCTTTGCCACTTAAACTCGCAGAGGATAAACACGCAGGGCAAATCCTGGTTGAAAAATAGCTGCTGATGGATGTGGGGCTCAGAAATGTGGTCCTGGTTTAAAAAATAACAGTGTTTTTTATTACTGCTTTTATTATTTTCTTTTTCCTGTCAGCCTGACTTTTTCAGGCCACTATTTTTCAAAGTGAGTGACGTTAAAAGCCTGGACTTTAACAATGTATAATTCTTACAATTTAAGACACAAAATCAGCCTTAAGACATCTATGATAAAATATGTGCCGTACGAGTCCATTAAAAAGAAAATATATTGTGCTTTATCAAGAATGAACATATTATATCTAAAAGATTGTGCTTGTTTCAGCTACTCTTGAATATCCATAACATATAACATAACCATCACATAACTTGGAATATTGCAACTACATTTTGCAGCAAACGAATCTGCAGTGCTTTGCACATGATGTTCCTCACCAACTTTGCCAACTTTAAAACACAATAAAAACATGAGATTTTTTAAGTGTTGACTGCCTTCAATCTTATTCAGTTCGTCCATGACTTTATAAACTTCATCTTTCAAGAAAAAGTGACTCACGTCTCTCTTGAGACCTGAAGTTGTCCATTCAGCCAGAGGTGGCTGGAATAAGGGGGCACATTTCAAACTTTATTGTCCCTGAGTCGAAACTTTCCAATGTGGCTTTATTCACCCAGCAGCTGGTTCATACCTGAAGACTGGAGCTGATGATCAGCGCAAACAGGGTATGAATGAAAGAAGCAGTGAATCACTTCAGTCTTGAACGTCTGCGGACGGAGGAAAAGGATCTGCAGCATCGCACCTCCTATTTGAATCTCTCGCCTCTCTGCGGCCACGCACCCACTGGCCCAGCCACATTCAACCTTTACTGAACCAGTGTGTTAGAAAGAAAAAAAATCGCAGACGTCTCCAACTGCACCTGGTAAAACTTCCCTGGCCATGATCTCATTTCCACAATCCATTTAGAGTCGCTCTCTTTAAAAAAAAAACAACATAACTGCACCGTCCAGACAGCTCACGAGCTACTGCAAGAGCTTCACACTCCACTTCGGAGGTGGGAACGTGTGCGTGTGTTTGCGCCAACCATCATTTTCATTTATGTATTCTACAGGAATAAAACAGTAATGAAACTTTGATGTGGGTGGAGCAAAAGCTCCTGAACACACTGTACTGTGTCAGAGCGGAGACGCAAACCGTCCAACTAAATCATCCGCAGTCACATTCTGTTATGATGTTCCCTTGAGAAAAGAGCCGGAGCCACTGCTGTGGACTGTGGTGTTGGTGCAAGTTTGTATTTATGTGGAGGTGGTGGGTGCAAATAAATAAATACATACATGAATGAGTGAATAACAAAATAAATAAAGGAAGGAAGGAATTGGGGGAGAGCAGGAGACCAGCAAAACAGGTGAACTGGATACTTTTGGTCACTGGAAGCATTTTGTTTTGCTGCGGTTTTCTTTATTTGCCTGTGGTGCAGTGTCCACCTGGACTTGTTTTGAGCTGCTTTTTTTTTTTTTTTTAGATGTTTGAAATACATTAAAATAAAACTGAAAGAAAAAAGCTTGGTCGTGGCCAATTGTGGTTTGAGCCTGGCAGGTGTTGAGGAAAACAGACAGCAGAAAAAACAAAAAACAAAGAGCTCAATCAAAAAAAAAAGAAAGAAAAAGTCAGGAATCCCAGCGAACGCTGCCACTGATCTGACCAACTGGCAAACACCAGAAGATCTGACGGGGTTGAATTAGTGGAAGAGGAAGAATCAGTGTGCAGGGTGGAGCAGGTGAGGGAGACGAGGCGAACGATCCAATCACAACCAGCTGGCAGACGAAAAAGAAAAGAAATACCCAGGAGGTTGTGAGCAGTTCACGAGAAAAGTGGGGAACTGATCACTGCTGCATTGGAATCGTGTTTTGTGCGTTTGCATTGAGGAGGTTTTTGTGTTACATGTGTTATATGAGATTACTTGATGCTTTATAAAGGTGGGCATGTGGGTAACGTGTGTAATCCCGAACCTCATTATTATAATCTCATCACATTCTGCTGTTATTTTATTGGACGTGGTGCTCTCGTGGTGTTAAATGGTTCTTTCAATGGTTCTCACGTTGTGGTCCACACATGAATCACACATCTGGAAAAGACCATGGTAGTCTTTTTCCAAAGTCCTTCACATGATGACAGAACGTGAAAAAGAGAAAGAAGAAGAAGAAACAAACACAGAAACGTCCAAATAACAGAATATCAACAAAAACACTTCCAGGGTTTAAATGTAAACGCTAAATTGCAAAAGAATCCAGTGAACCCTGGTTTTCACGCATTAACTGGCCGCTAACCCGACTCCCTCTTCTTCCTTTCACGTCTCTTCCACGGACGTCACTTCTGTCATGTGTGACTGGACGGTCGCGCCCGAGGGGCTAACTAACCTTGTGCTGTCAAAGTCGACATTAATGCGGCGTTCTGCGTGCGTGGCCATTAAAGACTCTGACACGTGCTTCACGCCGAGGGCTTGGGAAATCATCTCCTGCTGCTGCTGCTGCTGCTGCTGCGGCTGCTGCTGCTCCTCCGTGTGGAATGAATAAGAGATGCGCTTCATGCTGGATTGAACACTGTCAATGAGGGAAGCAACAGGAATGATGCAAGAAGGTGCTAACGGTTCGGGCCTGCTGTCAGAGACATCAGCGGCCCCTCGGCTCAGCCTTGATGACGGCCGCTGCCGCTCCCTCGTCCAGGCCCGGAGGCGAACGCTCTGCGTCTCAAGCGGCGAAGGTCCCGGACGATTTGAATTTGCACCGCTCTCGCTAACGAGGCCTCGGATGTAGATGCGACGGCGGAGCCGATTGCTTGATATGCAGCGTCGCAGGTGCAGCCGACGCCAGTTGTGAATGCCGGAGCCGTCTTGCATTAAACATGAGTTTACGCTCGAGCGTGCAAACAGTGAATGATGTTTCCCGGCGTTGGGTTGCCATATTTAGCACACGCGCTTCTATCTTTAGCACAGCTGCTTCCACCGCGCCGTGAACTGATTCAGAAAAACGTCCGAGGGCTATTCCTGCACTGCGGCCGTGATGCGCACACGGCAGCATCTGCATTCATGCATCCCATGAAAGCAAAGCCGGTGCGAGGCGTCTTTGTGAATGGCCCTGCCAGGCAGTCAATGGCAAACAGGCCTGGTGTGAATGGAAGCAGGAAGCAGCGTGTTGCTACCAACGCCGTCTGCAAACCTCGAACCCAAAACCTCGTCCCACAGGCTTTTTGTCTTGTTCTTGAGAATCACACAGCAGAGGCATTTCTGTCATTCTTTATTTTTCACCCCCTGCGTAATTCAGAGTGCTTCACTCCAAGAATCCATTACACACGCAGCTAATATTGCGCATCTGTGTAATTAAAAGCTCTCACACGGGCCTGAGTCAATTCCACTCTCAGCAGCTCGAGCTAAAGAGTGAGTCTGACAGAGAATGTAGAATTTAGAATATATTTATTGTCATTGAACAATACAAATTGAACATCAAAATTTAGCGTGATTCTTGGTGGTAGTCAGTCATTTTTTATTTATTTCTTATTTAGCCTTTATTTTACCAGGAAAGTCCCATTGAGATTAAAAATCTTTTCCAAGGGAGTCCTGGCCAAACATAATTTAACATAAAACATTGTAATAATAAACAAAAAAACATAATAAATTGAACAAAAAGTAAACAGTGAAACACAAACACATGCACATTCTAATGCATCTCTTAGCAGCATTGAGTGCATTTGCTGCAGTGGGGTAGTCGGGTCTTTCAGCCCATGAGTCCTGGCTTTAATGCTTCTGTACCATCTGCCTGATGGTAGCAACTTAAACAGGCTGTGACCAAGAGACCAGACAGACGAAGACAGACCATGGTTGGAACCCCATTCCCAGTTTTAGCTTTAGGAGAAGCCACTTATACATACTTGTGTCTAAATAGGGTGCAGAGGATGTGACTCTGAAAATAACATGCAGCAGATGTGTTCAAATTTGAGACAGACATTTCTTCCCCTCATGCATCACAGAGCCTCATGGAGAGATCTGGAGTTCTATTTTGCCACATTTTCACACCAAACACATTCATTTGATTAGACACCCGCACCTCAATTTCTCTCAGTACTACCGACAAAACCAACCAAACAAATCAACCCTGGTTGAAGCTGGTGCTTCCCCATGATGGACATTGGAGAAGCACGTGAGCACAAAGAAACAAGATGGATTTTTTTAAACCCATTCTACATCTAAATGACAAAGAATGTGGACGTTTTGACAGCGTGACAACCTCATATTAAAATTCTGCAAAATATATGAGCAAATGTGTTCCGTTCATTTAATGAGATGTCACAAAACCATCCAGGCTTTCATTATCTTGGACCTTCTGAATGTCATCAAATTATTCCATATCCTCGGTCCTGCAGTCTGCTTTAATAACTCTACATTGTCTGATGCTCGGCTCTTCCGCTGCCGTCGCTGCTCACCTCTCACACAAGCCGACTGGTGGGAGCAGGGAGCTGTAAGCTGCAGCCGAACACATGTCGGTGAGGCGGCACTCTGGGAGAACTCAGAAACGGGCACGATAGATTATGCATGAAGGCAGGCGACCTGTCCGGTGATACATAATGAGACTGAAATCAAGCTGCTGTTCACACCTCAGCTCAGGCCTTTGTTAAAACTGGAATTTTTCGTGTGAGCTGTTTTATGAAAGTAAAATGATGAAACCCCAAACAGATTCACATTCTGGCCAAATGTTCTGCCGCATTGCAGTATTGAGGAAAAAAAGGTTTCGGATGCCCTCAGAATTTCAACAATTTCAAATATTCTAATGAAATACATGTTTTGTTTTGTTTTTTTGGTTTAGAGGCTGTGCTGCATCAGAGAGACACTAATGGTCTTTGTTTATTGTTAACAAGAAAAAGAACAACAAAACACATGCTTGTAATCACCCTGATAAAAAGCATCTGGTTTTTAACAGTACACTTGCAGAAGGAAGCACATCAGTTGTGAATGGTTGGATTAAAACGTACCAACTGAACTTACTGAAGGAAATTGCACTCGGTGGGATATATCACAAATGCCCGGGCTGTATAAATGACCACAAAAGTACAACCCAAACTTGAGGAAGCTGCAAGACGATTGCAGTGATGTTCTACCGGTGTGTGGCGGTGAAACATTAGGATTTCTGTTCTATGTGTGCATGTGTGTGGTAAAGGGTGTGGCCTGGCCTTCCACTGGAACAAAGAGGAATGAGGCACACCTGATGTTCCTTTCACCTCATCAAGATCTCAATAAAACCCCGGGCTGTGCACCACCCTCGCACCAGACTCTTCTGCAGCATCACCATAACGGCGGTTTCCACTGATTTTTATGGTCGCTTGGTTTGTCTGTGTGAGTTCTGCTCCATGTTTTTGCAGCTGTTTTCTGCTTTTCAGCGAAAGCTTAGCAGGTTTTTGTGAGCGGAAGCCCTCGGTGTGTCTGTGGAAGCTTTAAACTCACCTGTGCCACACATGTCAGGCCACCTTGCTCTTCTTAACCTCCACTACAGCCCCTTTAGTCCCTGCAAAACCATAAAACCATCCCCGCGTCAGCGTCGGACTCTGAGATGCACTTTCATCGTCCACGTTTCTAAAAGTGATGCTGCATAGGAACAAAGTTCCTTTATATGCAGCTTCCTCCCACATCAAAGAATGGAAAAATGCACTGCCATATGTGAGAGAGCACATGCACAATATGGTGTGCTTCCACTGACCTCACTGTCAAGTTTAACCACAGGAATCACATTCTCAGCCCTTGCACATATGGAAGCAGGAGAAATAGGATGAAGATTTTTTTCTTTCATTGGAACCCATAAGGAAATGGAGTTCTATCCGTTCGGAGCGCCACATTCCAAATGGAGCTTCCTGTCCTTAAGTACTGAAGATCAAGATTCAAAAAAGACGAGAACTGGCAAAAGACAGAAGGATAAACATCTGACGCAGGACAGAAAGTATTTTGAAGGTTGGAATCAGATAAATACATTATGTTAACGTGTCAACGTTTCAAAGGGGCACCAGTCAGTGTTATGTTCCTACTTAGAGCCGGTCTTGACCTCTTGACCTCTACTCAAGCACCTTTCGGATGGGTGCTTGAGTTAAGTGGTGGTGGCCGTAAATAAGGAAAATGAAAAGGTTTGATTCAGCGTGATACTGTTGGCTGGCTTTTGGCAGAGAGCATCACCCTGCCACTGGTTTGAGGGCTATGAAATCAGTTTCAATTTTACGCAAATTGTTCAATTGTTTTAAAAAAGTGCAGACAGGCCGATCGCGTGGGCGCAGGGCGGTCGACATAGTCCAGAGCTTGTTGTGGTTCAACAGGCCTGTCCTCGGAGGGAGTAGCGCAGGGGCAAGCACGCGTCTCCACGAGCAGCCGCAGATAAGAGAAGTTACTGCACGCTCGCTGCGGAGCAGCTGTGGAGCGCAGAGTGCCAGCTTCACGTCTGCTTCTGATAAGGCGGCACTTCCGTCCAAGTCTGCCGCCGCTAGTCAATCACTAATGTGCACCGAGTACCTTCAAAACCACAAAGAAGCAGAGATACATATTTTAGATCAGCGCTCAGTGTTGGCAGAGGGACGTTCAAATGGGATGAAAATGAGCTTACGGCCAAGATGTTGCTTAGTTAAATTTGGCAGCATCATCGGACTTGGCAACAGGGAGGGAATGCTTCCTTCTCTCTACATCATTCACTTAAATGACCCGTTCATTTCTCTCTGCAACGCGTCGATCCGTCAATATGATTATTATGAATCTGCTCATGTGATGCGCAGCCTCAGTGAATTACTGGGTCATGCTTTAATCCTGGTTGAAAATTGCTCCAATCAATTAAATTGATCAGAGCGCGATTCATCTCACGAGTGATGGAAACGATGTGGGAACATTCGGCTAAATGGCATTCACAGTGAAAGCCTCGTTAGACCTCAGGTCTGATGACAGATGACCTCTGACACTATTCTCAGGGGTGAGCCACCATAAAAATCAGAGACAACCAAGAAGCCCTGCAATGAAATTTTCTTCATATAGAACCAAAGGGCCTGAACAAGGCAAAATTCCACATCATGAGGAGAGAGGAGTTGGATCCCGTGACGGGGAAGTTTGCCGAGTGCCAGCAGGCCCGACGTCGCTGAGAAAGGGCGTCCAAATGTGTGCAGCAGGCAAAATGCCACAGCGTGTTAGTTAGCATGCTGGGGCGGCCTTGTAGCCCGTGGACAGTGGCGTGTTGACAGAGCGGGACACCGTCCAAAAAGGGCCCAGGCCAAACGCGAGGAACGGATTGGACCCGCAGGGCGATTAAAAACTGAATTTATCCACGTGGACGTTTCACGGCAGCCTCCAAATACTAATCAACCTTCAGTATGCACACTTTGTTCTACATCACACAGGAGAACGTTTTGGGTCCAGGCCCGGCTGTAATCCAACCAGTAAATCCATCAGATGAGGTGGTGGATGGCTGCACCCTCGTGGGATCGCAGGGGGGGGATTTATGGGATGTCGGCAGCAGGGTAATCCACGTTGGTCCCTCTCTCACCAGCCCCCAGAACATTAAATATTCATGTCCATGCAGGAGACCGTCTGCTCTTGACTCACATGCAGGTGGAATTGATTCATCTGCTCTAATTGGCTGTGAAAGAGGACAGCAGCGTCTTGGTGGAGGACTGCAGTATTCGCTTCTGAAGAGGTTTGAATCACATTCCCAAAATCTGTCTGAGTGGTTTAAAATCAAATGGCCAAGAATATTTAATATTTATTTGTGGGAAAAAAAAATTAGACTTGTCCAGGGTGTCACACGGCCTTCGCCCTGATGACAGCTGGGAGAGGCTCAAGCGGACCCCCGCAAGCCTGGGTGGAGGAGGAAGTGGGTGTTGAAAATGGATGGATGGATGGGAAAAAATTAGAAAATGATGTATTTGGTAACTAAT
This sequence comes from Nelusetta ayraudi, assembly GCF_046127955.1. Lineage (NCBI taxonomy): Eukaryota > Metazoa > Chordata > Actinopteri > Tetraodontiformes > Monacanthidae > Nelusetta > Nelusetta ayraudi. Next base: position 3,634,345 of record NW_027466061.1, on the reverse strand, counting down.
GGCGCGTATATCACACAATCCCTTAACGTGACCACTGTGATTCACTCACAATTACGTTTTCAATCAGTTCAAGAGGATTTTCTCATGTCAGCAAAAGTGTCTTCTGCCACGTTGCAACCACGGATGTCCAGGAGATAAACACCGTGACCTAAACACATGGAGAATGCATTGTGCGAGGAAGTCACGTCCCAGCGTGTGTCAGAGGAGCAACACCTACCCGCAGTGTTGTCCTGCAGGGTGTGAGATCGAGGTGTGGCGTGGATGGAGTCACTTACAGCACGAGCTCACACCCATCACACTGTGTAAGGAAGTTCTAATGGACTGATGCAAGCAGGAAATATTTGCAGGATGTCAGCAATGCCGTTGGACCTGTTTGGTGAAACCCAAGTTTGGGCTTGTGTTGGTTTTAAGGATTCTGTAATAGAGATCTGCATGCTCCGCCTGACGGTCATAAGGTCAATTGATGTTGTATTTTTCTTCTAATTATATTAGTGTCATTTTATGGAGGAAAGCTGAGAAGGGAGTTCTTAAGCATTTGGATGAGAAAACCACAGGTCCAAGGGGAAAAGAAACGCAAGCAAAAACAAAATGAATTGCCTCTTTTTTTCGAGTGGAAGGCTTAAAGCTGCTGTGCCATCCTCTCTGAAAATACAAATAAAGAAATGAATTTTAAAGATTATAAAGGAAGAAGCAAAACAACAGCATTGTATCAGCACAAGGCTGGTGCTGTTCCAATGGCTTCCAGGCCTCCTCAAAATATGGCTTTTACTGACACCTAGTGGTTACAAATAGAACTTAACCCTTAAATGAAGAGACGCGTGTGTAAATAACAGGTGCAGAAGCAGACTTGAGCGCAGAGCGCACGCAAACAAAGCTCGCTTGTGTGTTCACTCGACTGGGAATGGCATAAGGTGAGATACTGGTGGGTTTGTAATTCAACAATGTCACCAATGTCTTTATCATTTTTATAAATATTTCAAATACGTTCATTTGCTGGAACAAAACACAATGGCTCCTGAACTTGTCAACTTGAGGTCACAATCTTTTCCTGCTGCTGATCTGCCTTTTTTCCCCCTCGTAATAAAGTGATTGTTATTAATTTAAGTCTTTAGTAAAAGTCAGCTTTGAACCGGTCAATTATAGGAACTGGATTGATCTCGATTTCCAGTTCTGCTGTCAAAACATTTCTGAATGCTTTGAATAAATGCCTGAAAGTGTTTGCTCAAGAATTAGCCAAAGGCTGAAATGAGGAAATTAGGCACAAATTATTATTTTAATACAATTTGCTTTGTTGACATTTCTTTTTCAAAAAAAGAAAAAAAAACAGTAATTTCTCAGAGAAGAGACAATGTCCAGTTTTCTTTCCAAATACTTTTGTCTATATTTGTTGAACAAATGTGCAAAGAAGCCTAGTGCTTTTGCGTTCAGGAAATTTCCTTGCTTTTATCAAATGAACAAAATCTATGTCAGCACCAGGTGCCAGCTGGTGCCAAAGAGCCTTCCTGCTCTCTAAATGGAGGCATCTGCCATGTTGGTGTCTTGGGTCTGTGTAAAATCCGTGTGGTATCGCTGGAGAAGAAGTACGAGACACAACGCAAAACCATTCCAGTGTTTTAAGAAAAGCCTGTTTAATTATTTTCATAAAAATAAACCACGTAAATATGAGGCAACAGAACAAAACAACAGCAAAGGAATGGACATTTCTGCCATGAGGGATCCATGGCTCTGTGGTAGATGTGGCAGAATTACATGGGGTTCAAATTATGAAGAAATAGAGCTTAAAGAAAAGCCAAAGGGAAGTTCAGTGAAATTCACGCATTTGAGTCAAATAATTTGATGGATCTAATGACAATGTAAAGTCCACATGTGAACCCACATTAAAACTCAGGGGGTGCCGTCATAAATGACAACGAAGACGACGTCTTCATTACGAGGTGTCCATCTGGACCGATTCTGAAATGGAACAGGGACATTGTGTTAATTCAATACTGGAAGGACACTGCTCATGTTTAAGCTCCCTTTACAAATATGTTTGGACCATATTTTGCTGCATATAAAATCAGCAAAATGTGGTTTAAAACAAAAATGTCTTAATTTTTTTTCAGTGAATTTCTGCCCTACATAAGTATTTATTCTAGTAATTGATGTTATGTTTAAGTGTTTCTTGGGGGGTCCAATTAATCATATATAATAATCATAATCCTAATAATAGTCGGGAGGTCATGTCCCCGAGCAGCTTGCGTGCACGCTACAGCACAACTGACCCTAGTGTGAGTGCAGCCTTTCATAACTGTGCATGGGAGCAGTGAAATACTTCAAAACTGAGAGCAGAGACGTCAAACTCACTTGTTTCATTAAAGAGGAAAGAATCCTGATACTCCTTCAAGTACTGAGAGGACCTGGCCTCATCCAGGAACAGAGAATACGCACGTTTGATGTCCTCCACCTGAACTTCTGTCCCCTGAAGAAGACGAAACACACGGACCATCAACACTGGAGCACCTATCAGTTTTTTGAACAAACTAATCTACCAATGAAACACATTCTGACGACCGAACTTGGACTCTGAGCTTACCTTGCGTTTGCGACACACGACTCCTGCGGTGCTGATCAGGTGGATGGCGTAGCGGAGTGACGTCTCCATCCCGATACGAGTTAAAATGGTTTGAGCCTCGTCGCTCAGCTCAACGTCCTCCTCCTCGCAGCTTCAAAAACACCGGACAAGATTAGTTTTTGCGACTCTTGTGCTGAGAGAGACAGAGAGAGAGAGTGAGAGAGAGAGAGAGAGAGTGAGAGAGAGAGAGAGAGAGAGAGCGAGAGAGAGAGAGAGCGAGAGAGAGACAGAGGGAGAGAGAGAGACAGAGAAAGAGGGGGAGAGAGAGAGGGAGAGAGAGGAGAGACAGAGAGAGAGAGAGAGAGAGAGAGAGAGGGAGCGAGAGAGACACAGAAAGAGGGAGAGAGAGAGAGCGACAGAGAGAGAGACAGAGAAAGAGGGAGAGGGAGAGAGAGCAAGAGAGACAGAGAAAGAGGGAGAGAGAGAGAGCGACAGAGAGAGACAGAGAGGGAGAGAGAGAGAGAGAGGGAGAGAGAGAGACACAGAAAGAGGGAGACAGAGAGAGTGACAGAGAGGGAGAGAGAGAGAGAGAGAGAGAGAGAGAGAGAGAGAGAGAGACAGACAGACAGACAGAGAAAGAGGGAGACAGAGAGAGCGACAGAGAGAGAGAGAGAGAGAGCGAGAGAGAGAGAGAGAGAGCGAGAGAGAGAGAGAGAGAGAGAGAGAGAGAGAGAGAGAGAGAGAGACACTCACCGGATCTTGAGGATCTGCCTGGTCTCCTTCTCAGTGTAGGGGGAGGTGGTGATGATGAGCAGGCGGTCCAGCAGGTCGATGGGGATGCCGTGGGGACTGTGGTAGTTTGTGCCGCGGATGCTGAAAGAAACGGTGGATAATCACGGTTACACATGTAGCAATTTTGTGAAACTTGGTGATGATCTACACAAATGAGCGCGGCCTGTAAAATTGTTAAGACGTTTGCTTCACACTTCACTTCTCATACGAGTTTGGCTGTTGAATCTAGTCAGGAAGTGCAGGACGAAATCCGTCGCAGCCAAATGCAGCTGCATCCTGTGTAGGGGGATGTTGTATGCTGCTCGTCACACTGCCAAGATCAAGGGCTTTGTTCCTGGTTACTGGTTGCATGTCTATACCCTCTGCATGTCGAGGCAGTTCAGTCTCAGTCTGCTGGCGCTGCCCTTTAAAGCATCAGCAAAGCTGCAAAACAGGCTAAATAAAAGTGGTGGCTCCCAGAGATCACCTGCGTTTCTTCACAACCTGTGAGGGGCGAATATAAACAAGCACATACCGAGTGATGCCTCTGTTGGTGGCCACGATGAGAACCGGTGACAGGTCACTCTCCAAGGCCCCGTTCAGGAAGGAGAAGCACTCCATGTCCAGCATGTGAACCTCGTCGATGAATAACACCTGGAGACGCCGGCGTGGACGTGTGGTTAGAGGTCACTGTAGGTCAAACACAAGGCCGAGTGCGTGTCCGAGCAGTGGCACCTACCCCGGGGATGATCTCGGCCTTGCCTTCCTCCCTCCACTCGCACACCTTGGCGTTGATCTGCTCGCGCACTTCCGACTTGATCTCTCCGGTGTCTCCGGAGAACAGCGCCAGGAAGCCCTGCGTGCGGCTGTTGATGACGTCAATCTCGTGGAGGGTCACCGTGTGCACCACCTCTTTCCTCTTCTGGAGCTCCCCTTCTGGACACTGTACAAATTGCGTCTGCAGAAACGAAAAAAGAAAGTTGGCAGTTGTGAAACCAATGTTTTTACATGAATGAGGATTAAAAAAAACTGCACAATGCTGCAGTGATGTCTAAGTGGTAGGCAGGCTGAGGATACCTGAGCTCCCATGGCATCGTAGTCTCTGGCTCTGGTGAAGGAGCGGCCCAACTTACTGATCTTTCCTGTGGCTTTGTCGATGGTGATGACGTCCCTGACAGAGAAGTTGGAGCCCATTAGCGACGTCTTGTCTCACACGCTGGAGTGACGCTGGTACATGAGGAGTGACTCGTGTTGCACGGGCTTACCCAGCCTGAACCTTCTCCTTACTGAGACTCTCAATCATCTTGTTGCCCAAATCGTATATCGTCTCCATCTCAGTCGTCTTCAGAGTCAACTTGCCCACCTTGGCGCCCTGACAGAAAAACAAATAATTGTGTAATTTTACATTTTAACAGCAAAAAGAAAGTCCTGTTGTTTTACCTTTTAATGTAGCAACTCGCATTTTGAAATATTGCCAATATTTGCCCAAGTCTCAACTAAAACTGGAGTTGATGGATGTGAGCGCATGAGTACTCATTTAAATTTACTGCGAGGTGAAAGCCTACCGTTCCAGTAGCCGGTCTATCAATCTGGATTTCCACCACCTCTCCTTCGATTATTTCTGTCTCCTCCCTGTTGAAGACACCCAGTAAGCAAATAAACCAATAATTCACCGGCACTCAGGAAGTATAGTAGATGTTTGCTTGCTCACTCACTTGATCCTCACTCCGATGGCCTTCCTGAAGGCTTGGCTGAGCGCCTCAGTCTTGCTCATCTCCAGAGAGAAGATCTCACTACCGGCCAGAGCTGTGAAGGGCGTGTCAGGGCCGAGAGACTGAGAAATGCCTGCATGAGAAGAAAACAATCAGAACCAGGGGGCGGGGGGAGAGAATCATTTTTTCTGGAAACTTAAAAAAATAATAACAAAGACCTTGTACAGGACGACCTTATACTGGGATGCGTCCAGCGTGACCCTTACCCATTGCGATGGCAGTCTTTCCAGTGCCAGGTTGACCAGCAATGAGCACCGCTCGGCTGGCAATGCGGCCGTCTTTGATCATCTCTAGAATGACCCCAGCTGCCCGACGGGAGGCCAGCTGGCCGACCATCCCCTGAGACACCTGCAGGGGAGGAGGACAGAACATCGTTCCTTAGGCAAAATTCAACAAATCGTTTATTTGGGACAGTCAGTTTATGGACACATTTCTATTTCATACATGTTTTACAGCATAATTTTTCATCATCTGGATTGTATAGTCGTAGATTATCCCGTAAACACTTGCCTGTCTTGGCTCCAGAGCATCATCCAAACCAAGGCCACGGATGTGAGAGTGTGCTCCTAGATAAGACATAAAGTATTCAACGTTAATGGGCATGGATAAACAAGTGAACCCGGAGGGTGGGGGCACGAGAGCGGGTGCTTACCGATTCGCTCAATCCTTGTGATGTCACGAACCTCGGGAACCTTTGTAGCCGCCATCTGCATATACAGGGAAAAGCCCACAAATGAACATTGTTGATTTAAGATGAGAAAGTCAATTAAATACAGGACATCACTCTGATAGGCTTTCTACATTTCTTAGTATTGAAAAAGACTGAATGAGCTTAAGAAGAACTGGGAGTGTTGCAACAAAGACTCAATTGTTTAAAATAGCTTCAATATGTACACGTCTCACAGCAGAGAAACATGCTAAGCTGATAAAACATGGCAAATCTGGACCTCCGCCCTGTGATTCTAGTCTTTATAAAGTTATTTGACTAAGTTCAGGAATATTACTTTACTTTAGGGAAGTCTATCATATTAAGTTGGATGTTGCTGTGTTTTCAATTTTTCTGCACAATTAACTCACAGATCTCTTGTAATAAATACTGTCTTGGAATCACAACATTAAATGAATGTTCTTGGTATAATTCCCTGGTTATGAAAAAGAAAAAGCACAAATCGATAAAATTTATTTTACTGTAAGTTATATATGAGAATTATTAGTAACTAATAAAACTAAAGGAATGTACAGCTATGATTAAGGCACTCTTTCTGCAGAGTATTTGCTGAGCTTCCTGTACCTTTAATCTTGTCTTTATAGTGTGTGAAAGTGCAATACAAAGGGGATATACAGCTTGTTTTAGAAACCGTCACTTCGGTGAGACTTATATGTTAAGTTATTTGGTCCGTTTCACTATAAATTTTCAAATAATTGACGCACATGTGCACATTGTTTTGGTGTTGTCATGCGCACAAACGCACACAATCTGATTTCACAAATTAAACATTTCTGAAATTCACTGTTTGTGTTCACGCACAGAAACACTAATGCAAAGAAAATCTTGATCAATCAATGAATAAAAACAAACAACTGAAACAGAATTGTTATATATCATTCCTTAAACAATGTTTTTGCTGTAGTCTGTTGCGATAGCGACCGGACGCAAAGAGCGTAACCAAGGTGACGTTCGATCCGGTTTGATACGCGTAGCTTCACATAAATTGCACCAATGTCTTAAGTCATAAGTCGCCAATGTGTACTTAATGTTGTTGTTAAAATGTCTTCCCAAAACACGGGTACATGCTTCTAAATAAATAGAAATAATCACTTGCCATTTACACTTGTTTCTGTGCCTTAAACCCTCGGGATACGAATCGATGAAATAATAATAAAAGACTGTCTTGCGAAAGTAACTCTCACTATCAGAACTCTATTTCATACATCTGTGTCATTTTAAAGGCGCTTAAATAATGTTGATACCAATATTGCTGAAGACCATGCTAACAGTGGCTAGCGTTGTGTTAGCCATTTAGCTAGTTTCATTCACTGGGTTTCTATCCTCGGGAAAGAGTTACACACCGACTGACCGATATGAAATGACACCATGTGTCCGCTCAGAGTAAATATGATAGGAAATATGAATACGTGCACGCTGAACATATTTAAGCAACTTGTTTAGAGCACGATCACTCACCTGAGCTGCCACACTACCGAAAATGTGAGAATGCGGCGCTTCTTTCTAGTGGTGCGAAGTCAAAATGTGTCCGGCGAGAAACGAGTTCCTACACTTTGGATTCCCCGCTCTATTCGGCACATGCGTGATGGGATTTAAAAAACAAACAAACGAAGAAAAAAAGAAGAAAGAAAAAAAAAACACCCCGCAATATTACATTCAAACGACATTTGTAAGAGGAATATGGCCAGTTTTAAATGGCCCTAACTTGGTTTTATAAACTAAATAAAATTGACCACGATCTTTGCTGGTGTATTTATTTGAAGCAGAAGAGACGATAAAAACAAACCATAAGTACGCGCCTTTTTTCTTTTTCTTTTTTCTCTCTTGTATGAATGGCTCTTGAATGGCGTTTTTATTGCTATCAATAGGAGTCTGAGACTGGTGAACAATTCAGATGATCTCCAGCAGAGGTAGCAAAGTTCACAAGTCATCACCCGCTTGTTGTGAATATACTCTACACAGCAGCGAGAATATCCTAAACTCAAGAAAGGAAAAAGGACAACAATCCAACTTTTTTTTTTTTTTTTAAATAACGGAAACAATGAAAGCAACACTGACTGGTTGAGCATAACGCCAAATATTCACAAGGAGCTATTCATATCCTCTCATCTGCACTTGCAGTTTTCCCTTGAGGCTGCAATTTTAGATCCCACAATGTAAACTTACTTCACTCAACCATGACAAGAGACAGGTATAAGGCTGGGAAAATGTGCCAATGTCATTAGTTTGACTTTCATGCTGCCCCCTGTCTGAAATTACTACTAGATGTTTCATGTTTATAATGTTACAGCATTCTTTTGTCCAGCTAACTTCTCTACAACAGCGCTTGAAGCTGTAACTCTTGCAATAATGAACAAAAATATGGAGCTTCAGGTTCTTATGCAGTTTAAATCCAGCAATGATGATGTGTAAACACGCACCAGTTACGCCCTCTTTTGAAGAGCATAAAAGCATGTCTAACAGTCCAAATCCTTATTCTTAATTAGTAACTCACTGCTGAAGCTACTCAGAGTCAGACTGGACTGCAACATAATACAGTCACCAGAAACTCTTGGATGAGGCTCAGCCATCTGTGAACCTCTTAGTCACACCTAAACCACTCCTGTAATTCTTCTCAGACCTCCACAAAAAACTTGCACATTCCCGTACCATTTTACAACTGACACAGAAGTATTTCTTTTTGAAGTAAAAAAAAAAAACAAGCATTTAAAAAAAATATCTAACTAAATGTAGCTGTCATAAATACCAGAATACCAAAATAAACTGATTAACTAGTGTGTTGCCCCTCAATCTTTACGCCCATACATCATTTTAAAGTTAATCTAATTAAGAAAGTTAATGGACACCATGTGGAGTGCAAATGTATGATCTAATATAAATACAGTACATCACCATATTACTGTTTTGTTTTTATTGATAAAATATTTGTATCATCAACTTTACAAATCAGGACATTTACAGAAACGCACTGGTGTAAATATTCATAGTGATTACAAAAGTGCACATTTAATTTCCACAAATCTTGTTAGATATAGAAAATAGCATCCAGAATAGTCTAACACATAATACATAAACACAAAATAAAAAAGGAATCAAATCTCAGGGTTACAAATCATAATCTGACAGATATAATATCTTTGTTCTATAAATGCCCACAAAACCCAGAATCAGAGTTGCACATGGCATCAATCATTGGCAGCATATTATACAATCACAGCTGGATGAGGGTGATGGCTGAATCATACCAAACCCAGAAACCTGGATAGACAGCTTCTGTGAATGTGGCCTTGAAGCGATGGATGAGAGACATGGTCTCTCCCACGGCATAGAAGGAGAGGGTCCCCCCAGCGTGGTCCAGGAACACCCCGATACGGGAGCAGTAGGGTGCGTTGATCTCTTGCTGGTCTTTGTTGTGGCGGGCCGAGTAGCTGGAATCAGAGCAGAAGACGCTCCAGGACTTGCGGTTGTAACCGATGCGGCAGCTGTCACCGTAGCCTATCCTCTTGATGCCCTTGTAGGTGATGCCAATGGCGGCCCCTTCCCCACTCCAGTCAACCTCCCAGTAATAAGCCCCTCCAGAGAGAGGCTCCGCACACAGGACCTGGGGCAGGGAGTCGAACCTGGCAGCGCTATCGTGGTATGACTGGGGGTCTTTCTTGAGGACGGCTTTTCTGTTTCCTCTGGACAGGTAGAGCTGTCTGTAGGCTGTGTTGGGGTCCAGAGTCAGCTGGCACGCATCTGGAGAGATGAAATGAACCCATAAATAACAAGAATGAAATTAATTGACTTTAATTTGCTTGGGTGAAATGTGAAAGCACGGGAGGGACAAAGAGTGGAAGCACCAAAGCAACCCACACTGTTTTGCCACCATTTCCAAAAGAGCACTTTAAACAGCACTGAAAAGTCAGTTCACCAGCGGAACAGCACACACATAGCATATCCATAGGTTCTGAGATTGTAAATGATGTTTTTTTTCCAAATCAGGTTGAGATGTGAGGCATTTGGATGACAATGAACCCTCTGCCTGTACATTTCAAAAGACTTCCCTCAGCCTCTTCAGCCTCAATGTGTTAAAGAAGCTCTGAAATAACATTTCACAGCAGCTGGACTGCTGACATTGCAGCTTTGAAATAGTATTGGATAAAGAGCTAGGGCGATTGGCATGGCTGAGGCTTGAGTAACTGTTTTTATCAGAACAGGGTGGTATTGGAATTCTTTTCTTTTCTTTTTCCTTTTTTCCTTTACTCTGGACCTGCTTTGGCAAATGGCCCATTAAATGTAGGGATCTATGGCAAGAAGCCTTTGGAAATATCTCACAAATCTGATTGATCTGCTGAATGTGTTATTTCACTCATTCATCTTCCAAGTTTTGTATCCTCCTTCTAAATACTCTATATCCAAACAACCACATACAATAAATCAAAAAGGCTGTTGGAGACCTTTAAATTAGCCTGTTAGTTTAACTCCACAAATGACCCAGAGAAATTTGCAGCATGATGGTGAGTAAATTAGAGCTGAATTCCCATTGTTATTTTTGGAAAACGTTTGCAAAAGCCACAAATTGAACAAATAGGCCAAGGCCCTTTGACTGGACACAGAAAGCAGAACAATCCCACGGGGTTGGATGTCACCTGCCTCCTGTGTGCCTCCACCTCTGCAGGTCACAGTTGGTGAGACACCCGGTGGCGACGGTTAGATCTGGCAGGCCTATCATCTGGAATGCCAGAAGTATCAACACCGTTTGTGAGTCGGACCACAAACAGAAGTCCATCTAACAAAGAAACGATGTGCTCTACTTCAAGGTGACAACCAAACTCTTTGAACCCCTCTGGGAAGGTAATGCAAGCTATTGTTTCCCATGAGATCCAAGAAAATAATCCCAATTTGCATATCCATCCATTTACTATCTAGAATGTAATGATGTTTTTTTTCTTGAACTTGGCCAAAAAAAAAAAAATGGGGAAGATCAGCAAGACTGGAAGCAGATCAAACAGCTGAGCAAGTGCCAGGTATTGTGTTTGTAATCAGTCAGTCCCAGCGTCTGTCCACTCTGCAGGACACGGGGTATTTACTAGAGTGGGATTTTGTGGTCAGCCACTGGGTCTGACAGAGAACATCAGCATCTAATTTGCCTCGTGCACTGGAATTAGTGGGCAGAGCAGCGATGTGCGTCAGAGCAGAAAACTCAGGAAAAGGCTGGGACTCACATCTGAGGAAATCATCCCGGTGCTGGGGCTCCTGGACTGGCATGGATTTGTACATGGGAGCTTCTTCGCCTGTAAAAGGAAATATAGACTTCATGTCATATAATAGTAAAAGTGATTTCATGAATTTAATACCTTTATAAGTGAACGGCTGATTGATATAATTTTATTATATTGGGCTGTTAATTATCACCAATAACCACACCACACATGTGTTTTCCTGATTAGAACTGATAACAGGCCTTGTTGGCAGTGTTGATATTCTTGGATGGCTGTCACCGTACATCCGCAACCATAAAAACAAATGCCAGCTACTGTGCAGTTTAGCCAAATTCCATTTACTGTGAACTCACGGGCCATTTATTGCAGACTCACTGATTGTAAACGTTTAACCATAGGTCAGCCCGGTGACCTCAGCCTGGCCTCTTGTGAGTGCCATGCCAGAGGCATGAGCAGACCTCAGACAGGATTCCACAAAGCCCTTCTGACGACAAGGGAAACTGTAAATCTCTCTAACTTTCCTGACTCAAGGGATTCTTAACGTCCTGCCTAGGCCAACTTCATTTCTAAGTGCCGTCGCTCTACTCTGCTATGTGATTCCTATGGCATTTTCAGCCATCCATTTGAATATGTTGTTTAAGTTTTAAATTCAAATGGCTGACGTACCTTTTATTGTTCGTCTCTTCTTGGATTCTTCCAGTTGGCAGAAGGTCATTTTGTTAACTGCGAAAATGTCAAAGAAACAATTGAATCATTGAAGGAAGTAGTTCTAATGTGCACAAGATAATTACAGGATTTCCAGGACACTGATTCTTGACAAATGTCAGTGTTTCCTGACGCAGGATCCTCCCCCACCTGTCTTGGCGACCTTCACCAGTTCCTCATTGCCGAATTCACCCAGGTGCTGCTTCATCTCAGAGACGGCCTTGGTGACGGGGCCAAAGGAAAAGTAGGGGTTGACGATCACTGTGGGCAGCTCCTCGGCCTCAGTCTGAGCGATTAGCATGTGGTAGCTCTAAAAAAACAAAACGAAAAACAGAGCAACATATTTACAATCACAGCTTGAATGAATGGGCCTTCTGCAGACAGTCTGTTGCGCCTGGTTCATGTATCTGCTGAGCCGTGGTCCCTCACCTGGATGAAGTGGATGTGGTCCTCGGTGCGTGACAGCTGCGTGATCTCCTGGTCCCTCCTCTTCAGGTCGGCGATCTCGTGGGTCAGGCGCTCCATGTGTCCCTCGGCGTTGTTGAGCGCCGCCCTCTTGTTGGAGGTGATGAGCTTGGCCATCTCCTGCTGCATCCTCTCGATGGAGCGAATCATGTCGCTGAACGTCTTCTCGCATTCCTGCAGCGCTCGCTGGGCCGAGTTCTGAACAAAGGGCACACTGTTAATCAGCAGGGTGTCACACTGGTTCTACTGGAGGAGCTCTGAGAGCAGCTGTCATCACTCCCACAGGGAGGAATGCGCTATATGACGGTGCTGGTTGTTGTTGATTTAACTTTATGTTCAAACCCCGGAGTGGTTGTTCAACTCTTATCAGTCTTGATGAATGGCAGAGTCACAAACCTTTAGAGCATCCACCGCTTGTTTCAGTTCTTCCATCTGCTTGAGTCGGTCATGGATCTTCTCCTGGATCTCGGCCTGAGTGGCGCCCAGCCGTTGCTATAAGTAACAAAAAGGGATACTTTTCAATGACCGTGACCGTGACCATGAAAATGAAAATCTATCCTATTTTGACCATTTACAGCGTGGATTACAGTGCCTGTCGCGCATTTGGCTAAGCAGCTGTGTTACTCAAAGTAATAAAATGGATACTTTGAAACCATTGTGAAAATAAAATTGAAAATCTTCCCGACTTTGACGGTTTGCAGCAGAGACTATGGTGTCAGCTGCACAGCAGCTGTGTTTCCATACGGGCGTGTCTGGCACAACGCTCGAGGCTTTGTTTCTATGGGCTGGTTCGATCTTTAGCAAAACCGCTCTTTCATGCTTCACCTGCTACTGTGTCATCATTGTCATGAGCACGACTCGCAACATGTCCGTGTGTGTGTCACCATTGAAGTCACATTGAACAAACAGCTCATTTAGTGGCACGACCCGAGGCCTACCTGCTCCTCCGCTCTCTCCTGCTCCGCCGACACCATGTCGTGACCTTTGTGTTCCTTCACCGTGCACAGCACGCAGATACACATCTGGTCGGTGCGGCAGAACAGCTCCAGGCCTTTCTGATGCTGCGGGCAGATCTGCCTGTCCAGGTGACCGATTTCATCCACCAGCTTGTGCCTCTTGAAGGTGGCCGACTCGTAGTGGGGCTTGAGGTGCTTCTCGCAGTAGGAGGCCAGACACATGAGGCAGCTCTTGACGGCTTTGTGCTTCTTGCCCACGCAGATGTCGCAGCCGACGTCGTGGGATCCCGCGTAGTTGTAGTCGGGGGACGGCGGCGGAGGTGGAAAGGACTCGCTGTTGCGTTGGAGGGTGGAATGGCGTGAGCCTCCTCTTTCTCCCCCGTCACCTCCTCCACCTCCACTCCCTCCTATGCGTCTCGGCGTGGGCCTCTTGCTGTAGGTGACTCTGCACTCTGGGCAGAGGTACGTGCCCGTGTGGTCGGCATGGTCCCAGTAGGTCTTCAGGCAAATGGAGCAGAAGATGTGCCCGCACGGGATGGACACGGGATCACGGAGGTATTCCTTGCACAAGTGGCAGGTGTCCTGATCTGATGACATGGGGGCGACTTGGGTGCCGGTTCTCGTGCGCTGCGGTGGAAACGCTGTGCTGCGTCGGTCTGTCGGCGGAGTGGCAAAGTGAGTCCGCAGGTACCAGAGACAGAAGTTATATAGAGTAAACAGAGAGGGAGGCTAAACTGGTTAAACCGAAACCAGTCAAACAAGGGAGGGGCAAGAAAAGAGCTCAGTAATGGCTCCATCTCTTACGGAATCTAATCAGAAGCAGTTAAATTTAAATGCGTGGCCACAAGGTCGTGTCCCAAGTGTTGATAGTGAAAAACTAAGTTGCTTACTGATTTCATGAACAGAAAAATAAGAAAAGAGCGTATAATGCGGTATAATATGGTGTAGGCCAGAGCCTGTAAAGTGTGACTGTAAAACAAAGGTCATAGATCAGAGAGCAAATTCTTGAGTCACTGTAACTGACACAAAGCTGTGTAAAGTGATCGTGAGTCACACTCTACACCTGCTGAATGGGACAATCTCCATTCCAGTTTGTTCTGATTGTGGTACAAACTGACCGCAAACTCGTTGTGACAGGTGTATCCATGGATGAAACGTAACTTTGTTGTCCAAGGCTCAATTCTCTTGTTGTTGCATTGCTTAACTGGAGAGTTTTCTCTGACCTTCACCATGCCTGTAACAGGTTAATCATTGACTAACTCGCTGCCTGTCACTACTGTTAGTTTCTTTTGAGGTTTGAGCACGTCAGCAATAGAACTGCGTATGCATGCCTATGTGGAATCAAAATTAGCAGATGCGCCCTCTTGAAAGAAGAAACCAAAGCAATTACAAGAATGTTTCGCCCTCGGAGTGAAATTCCGTCATGTACAGATTTCATCACAGGAGCGAACACACCTCCCAACCAAGATGGAGTTTCGGGGGTTGTGGAAACGGAGATAGGAATGTGGCTACACTTGACAGGCCAGATAACAGAAGGGCTGAAAAAGGCGGCTTAAAAGATTCCATTGTGTTAGAGGCTGTAGGGCCGGAGCTGAGTGCCAGGCAGCAGAGGGCCTGTTGACCATCAACAACAGTAACTACAGCTGACATGAAGGACTAAATGTGGCACCTTATATGACAAACAGCTCCACTGGCAGGGGTGTCGCAAGTGTGTACAAACAAATGCCTGTGTTTACCTTGTTCCCTGTTTTCTGTCATTTTTAATTTCATGCATGTAACAAAAAAAGAGTTTCCGCACACATGGAGAAACTTGCAGAATTTATAAATTCAAATATAATTTGGACTGTCACCCTCTGATGCACCTGACAAGGAAATATATGTGCAGCGATTTTTGCCTTTTTTTGTTTTTCATGCATGTGAAATTTCTTTGGATGTCATGTCAACTTACTCATCCAAACACTATTATTTCGTAATAATTATTTTCATTTCTATTCTGGGCAAAAGCTCTTTTAACATCAACGCAGCTTTCTTCCTGCAATGGTTTTCTGGTTCTTGAGAATAAATGTCGCTGTGTTCAACCTTTGACCCGGTATTTAAGAGATGTGAAGAAGATGGACTTTGCTACTATAAAACAGAAAGAGGTACGGAAAAGACGGACCTATTGGTCTGAAATTACTCCACCTAACTGTATCAGAGGCTACACACCCACCACGCTTCTCACTGACTTGGGTGCCTACTGGAGACTAAAGGGGAGGAAGACAGATTGTCAACATGCATTACTCACATCCGAACCACTCTTCAACCAAAAGAGGGCATTCAAGTGGGGGGAGGGAAGGGTCAAACTGTTATATAATTTCAAAGTGTTTTTTTTTTCAGTTTGAAATTGTTATGTTTAACCATACAAATTGGTTTATTTTCATTTTTTTTATTTAGGTCATAAGAATAATAAGGCTCTGAGAGGGTTTTTCTTTTCTTTTTTTAAACGTAGTATGTTTCACGCTCCCACAGGAGGGGTTTCTCACGATGACGACGCTCGCCGTGCACGCCCTTCATTCATTCACACTTTGTGTTGGTTTCATCATCTCCCGCTAACACCTGCAAGGCGCTCCCTGTTTTCCCATTCTTTTCCGAAAGATGGCCTCTTCCTGTTTTCAAAACCCGCACTCGCTGAAGTGGCTCCTTGTTTCTCCTGCTCAAACAGCCGCTTGTGCTCTGCTGTGTTCGCCCTGCAGGAGTTCCCCATGTTCACTGCACCTGATGGAGAATGACCCCTCACCTTTGATGTTGACAGAGCTGTGCATGACTATAGCCACTGTGTGCTTCATCAAAGAACAGCAAGACCTGTTGCTCCTTTAGCGAGGCTGGTTATTAAATCTTATTGAACTGTGAAAAACTAAATATAATGTTGCTTCATGCTGACCTCTGTGGAGAAACATATTTTTTAAGCGACATAGAAAACGCCCATGTAAGCCAAAGCTCAGTGCAGAGTTTTCTTCCTGCCTATCAGTCAGCTGGTAGTAAATCTGTAAGTACAGAGTGCTCCCTTTGCTCAAGAGGAAGGAAGGAAAAACTGGCTTATCAGAAACCTGACCAAATAGGGAGAGGTGAGACTGCCTGGTGTATGAAGTAATGCAAGATAGGGCTGGGAAATGAAAAAATACATTTAAGTTTTTACACCTTTCATTAATAGCTTTCATGCTTTCGCCACAAGAAAAAAAAAAATCCTGCTGGCAGTGCAAATGTGCTTGGTTTCGAACAACTACTCTTTTTAGAGTACAGCTTCTGCCCTTGAACAAAGGCTGACAAAAGACTGTGAATGGGGCTTCAGTTTTGCTAGAAACCCATCAGAACAGCCTGAACTTTCATGCAAATTACTTTACGTTGCACAGAAAGTGAGAGAAGAAAAAAAAACACAGTGCAAAGCCCAAGACAAAACTGTTTGCACAAAACTATGCTAAACGTCCCATACAATAATACACCTGCACCTGGCTGCTATGCTGTGCATGTGCACACGCACTCGTGCGTGCCTGTTTCCGTTTGCCGTCCCGGCCACGAATATTTCTGACGTGTTGCACAAACACCCACGTCTACAGTTACAGAGTGACTTGTAAAAGTGACTCAACCGGTCTGACTGGACGTTGTGTAAACCGCGGCGTCTCCCAGCCTCTCACCGCACCTGCAGTCACATATCCAGGAGGATTCGGAGCGTCTTGCTCGGGCTAATTTAAAATTAATCTGAAGATCTGCCTCAGCTCCCACCATCTCTGTTTGTTTGGGCGGTCCCACAGAATTCCAACAGTACCTAAGGCTGCAATTTTGTTTGTCCGACCATAACCGGTTTGAGACAATGGCGATTCTGTCCGAAGACAATAGGTGGAAACACAGGGGCCGAAAAGTGTGTGTGTGTGTGTGTGTGTGTGTGTGTGTGTGTGTGTGCGCGCGCGCGTGTGTGTGTGTGTGTGTGTGTGTGTGTGTGTGTGTGTGTGTGTGTGTGTGTGTGTGAAGCGCAGCCTCAGATGAGCCACATGAGAGATCTGAGAAGAAAGGAAGCTCTGAGGAAAATGGAAACTTGTCCAGCACATTAGATGTCACTTCTTGTGCATTTCAGTCATTTTCCTCCTCTCCTCTCTGCTCTCTCTCTCTCTCACTCTCTCTCTCTTTCTCTCTCTCTCTCGCTCTCCCTCGCTCTTTCCTGTCTGCCCGCCCATTCTGTCCTTCCCTCCTCCCTCCCACTCCCTCCTTGTTCAACCTGCTTATCTGAACTGGGCTGGGCTCGATATACTCCCAGCACAGGGGGAGGGCCTTGTCTGCTTTCAATCAATAACCTCTGGAATTCAGAAATACAAGTAGGTCCTGTCTCTGGCAGGCTGTACCACACTCTTGAGGGCGGGCTTCCAGCCACACTCGACGGGCTCACTTATCTCTTCCTGGCGTTTCTCTGTCTGTTTTCTGCAGGTCTGACTGCGATTTTGGGCCCCTTCACAATGGCTGACCGCAATTCTCCAGACTACTTCAGCTGTTCACTGTGTCATAGCCTTCTGAGGGACCCTGTGGCTATCCCCTGTGGCCACAGTTTCTGTATGGACTGTATCAGTGGCTATTGGAATGAGGCAGACTACACGGGGATCTACATTTGTCCTCAATGCAAGATCACGTTCACCCAACGGCCGGTGCTGCGGCCCAACGCTACTCTCAGCATGGTGGCCGAGAAGATCAAGAAGAGCGGTCTGAACCTGAACCTCAACATGTCCCAGGGCAACGTTGCAGGCCCAACTGATGTCCCCTGTGATTTCTGCTCCGGGAAGAAACTGAAAGCTGTGAAGTCCTGCCTTAACTGCCTGGCGTCCTACTGCGAGAAGCACCTGAAGCCTCACTACGAGTCCGCCACATTCAAAAGGCACAAGCTGGTGGACGAGCTAGGAAACCTGGACAGGAAGATCTGTCCACAGCACCAGAAGTCACTGGAGCTCTTCTGCCGAACAGATCAGATGTGTATCTGTGCTATTTGCACAGTCAGTGAACACAGGGGCCATGACATTGTCTCTGCTGAGGCTGAGAGGAGCGAGAAGCAGGTAAGAAGCCCCCATCTACATCTGCTGATGGATCTTTTATACTTAGTGACAAAGTAAAGAAAGAAAAAAAAGTACTTCTAAATTCAAACAATGTGTAACTTCACCTTTGAAAGATAAATTGTGGATTAAATAACATGAAACTACAACCTGAAACTCTGCTATTGTTTTTTTTTATTTTTTTTTTTTTACATAGAATCTCTTCAAAAGTAGGAACAATCTTCAAGCACTGGGGAAAATCAGCAGAGGAAACAGGATATTTTCCCACCTCCTGTTCCTGCACTGCAGCTAACTGCCGGCTGTACTTTGACCCATTTAGCCTGCACTATCAGCTAAACTGGCAAGCTTTCACCGCCAAAACAAACCCAGCTCTCTGATTGGAGGCCAGTGGGAGTGTCGTATCACCTCTGAAAGCCACCTTTTTTTGAGAGAGAGAGAGTGTGCTATTCCAGCTGTGGGATAGTTTCATAGAAACTGTAGACTTCCTGTGCCGTGCTGTTCCCCACCTGTGGGAGTAACGATACTGGAATGCCAGGGAGTCAAGGGCCTTTGTCCACCTCGACCAATGGCAGCCGAGGCAAATGCACATTCAAAATGACTCAGACTGTTTGGAAAGCAGTGGAGAGCAGTAATAATCAATGAATCTTGATTATTACAGCCATAGTGCTGTTTATGTGTGAGTCAACGTTATGGCAACCAGGATTTACTGTGTGTGACGAAGCACTAATAATCCACCCTGCTGTTTGCTCCTCCACACAGAGAGAGAGAGTCTGGTCTCTCTCCCATCCTGAGATTTATAACCTGAATCACACGTCTCACTCCCATCTCCCGTTCTGTCTCCCCTCCCCCTCTCACAGACCCCCCCGCCAGATTCTCCACATTCCTCAAGCTTATCTTGAAGAATGGATTTGGGGGGCTTGGGTAAAGGCTGAATTAGGAGCCCTCTCCTCTGCATGTCAAGGCTGTGTGCACCTTGAAACATCTCTTGAAAAGTCAGGCAGCGGTAGATTCACATTCCTAACGTGGCCAGAATTCCACTACAGATCGACCTCCCGCCACCCCAAGTCCCCCCCCCCCCCCGAGATAAAAGCCTGCTGTATTAAGAGGAATCTTTGAGTGGGGTTTATTAGACATGCCGACGGGCCTCCCTAGATATTCCATCGTGAGAAGGAACTTTTTTTGGCCGCACTAACAAATATTAGAAATTACATCTCCTGCAAAACAACAGCACTCTTCCACTTCTTCATTGGATGCACTTGGAGAGGAAGCTTGAGAAAACATATTGTAATGTAATGTTGCTTTGTAAAATTTTCAGAAACTCTTGGGAATCTCTCAAGCTGAGATTAGACAAAAATGCCAGGAGAGGGTGAAGGAGCTAGAAGAGCTGAAGACTGCAGTGGACTCGCTGAAGGTAAGGATGAAGAGTTGGTGAATGGGCTGGTTTATGATGTAGCACGAATAAGAAAACAAATGCTTATTTAAACTGATTTGCCAATCAAAAAGTATTTCTAACCAAAACACTGCTTGAAAAGCATGGGTACCAATTCCAAGATTCTTCACAGGCTGATGTTTGAAATTTACTGGATGGTTAATAATGGCTCACAAGACAGAACTCAAAAACTTGGTCATAATTTTCTTGTCCTCATAGACACAAACTTTTCTTGCCATTTCTGACATATACCGCAGTTCAACCTGCAAAACTCAACATCCAAACAAACAAGAACAGGGAGAATTCCCATAGGGATGTTTATCTTCTGACATTTGAGCGGCTGTTTGTTCAGAACTCTGCGCAGAGGGCCATGGTGGAGAGCCAGAAGATGTTTGAGGACATGATTCGATCTATTGAGAGGATGAGGTCAGAGGTGACCAAGCTGATTGGGATCAACGAAAAGGCTGCTTTCAACCAGGCCGAAGCTTTGATCGAGAGGCTGGAACAAGAGATCGACGAGCTGAAGAAAAAGGAGTCGGGCCTCAAGCAGCTGTACAGCACCGAGGATCACATCCACTTCTTGCAGGTAATGTGTCAGGGCAACGCCCATTGGTGTAGAAGAAGGCAATGTCATATATCAGTCTTGTACTGAATTAAAAACGAGGCATTAGTGTCACAAAGCACCAGGGTCATCTTGCGTACACATATTTAAAACCGTCTGACCGAATTGGTAATTTTCTTCACCCTTCAGAACTTCAACTACCTGTGCACCCCCACCGACGACAGCTTCATCCCGCGAGTGACGGTGAACCCCGACTTCTCCTTCGCCGCCGTAAGGAAAGCGGTTGCCGAGATCAAGGAGCGCCTGGAGGAGTTTGGCCGAGAGGAGCTAGTTAAGATCTCCAAGTCAGGTGTGACCTCAGCAGCGTCTCAACACACGGCGGGCAGAAAACACCAATTAGAACGGCCGGCTAAACACAAGTGTGCTCTGTCTTGCAGTGAACGAGGTCCCTATATACACTACAGAGAGCCGAACGTTGGACAGGAAGAGCAGAGGTGAGGGTCACCTCGCTCTTTCATAATGTGATACAGCAGTGTGAGATGTTAATTATTGTTTAGGTTGATAGCGTTGTCCTGAATTAGCTGTGTGATTGCACCACATCACAGTGACACAGAAACATATTTTTGCAAAAGGTAATCAGAGGTCCTGTACTAAATCCATTTTCAGATCTTTTTGTTTTTTTGTTTTTTACCATGAAGCAGCCGGGTACAATTCAATATCAGGAAAAACTTACAGAAATATTCGGTGTTGGGGAGTGATTTGACCCTCTGTTTGCAGCCTCTAGCAAAAAAAATTTGTCATATTTTTCCCAATTTTTTCTTTATAAAACTAAGCAAACAGAAGGTCATGTTCCACAACTGTGTGCTTTTTAAATCACAGCTCTGAAACACAAACACACAACAAACAAAAAGTAAAGTACAGGCTTTCATATGAATTTATAGATTTCAGCTTCCATTTCTGGGAAGGCCGCTGGCTGTATATAAATATATTTCATTGTTAGAAAACGGTGGCATCTAGATTTCACTTCACCTTTAAAGAGATGTGTGGGCGTATTCGGTCAAGTTGTCCTAACTCTTTTTTTCATGTTGTAGGCAGAGAGACAGTGGACGGTGCTCCTCTTGCTGACCCAAAGAGCAGAGGGGAGTTTGTGAAATGTAAGTATCTGCTGTACTTTAACCAAGATATGACCAACGAGCTTGTGCTCCAACTCCGACATCATTGACCTCGTTCTTCCCCTACAGACTTTTGTCAGCTGAAGCTGGACCCCAACACGGCCTACAAGGAGCTCTACGTCTCCGATAACAGCAGGAAGGTCATCCGCACCAGGGACCTGCAGCCCTACTCAGACAACCAGGAGAGGTTCGACAGCTTCGCCCAGGTGCTGTGCCGCGAGGCTCTGTCGGGAGGCCGCTTCTACTGGGAGATCGAGTGGAACGGCGAGTTCTCCATCGGCGTGGCCTACAAGGGCATCAGTCGGAAGGGCAAAGGCTCCCTGTGTCTGCTGGGCTACAACAACAAGTCCTGGAGTCTCCTCTGCTCCGACACGGGCTACTCCGCCTGGCACAACCGTGTGGACACGTCCATCAACGCCCCACACTCCCCCAGGATAGGTGTGTACCTGGACCACACCGCAGGCGTGCTGGCCTTCTACACCATAGAGCAAGGCAGCATGACCCTCCTGCACAGGTTCGAGACCACGTTCGCCGAGCCCGTCTACCCAGGGTTCGGCGTCGGAACCTCGGTCAAGATCTGCAACATCAAGTGAACACTGATATTTGAATCCCTCGAAATGTTCCCTGTAGTAAACAGCAATGCTTTTGGAATATACATTATATCTATATATATTTTTGCAGCTATATGAAACCACTTTAAAAAAATCTGTATTGCTTTTTTTTTTTTTTTTTTTAAGAAATGTGTATATACTTGTTTTAACTTCAAACCCCACATATGCCGTTTTGCATTGTACATATCATTTTGATGGTAGCTTCAATGCTAAGCATTATAGCACAACATAATAATCAAATAAATTCACCATAATTAGTGTTATCCCTGGAGCATCTGATGGTAACAACTGGATAATATTACAACATGTCAGGGTCAGTGAGCCAATTCTGCCAAACTTATTATTTTTTTTCTTGACATTACACTAGAGTATTCTTGAAATATGACAGTTTGATTTGCCACTGATATGCCTTTCTATTTGATAGGCCTTTTTAACATACAGTATTTGCACAGTTCTACTGAAAAACACGGAAAAATTGTCAAATTCACGGTGCTGATTGTAACAATTTCAACATTTCACCATCATTTCATCACGGCATGTTTTCACATTATCTAATAATTGTTACACCAGTTGTTGCAACGCCTTTCAGTTCGCTTTCCTCACTTGAACTAACCCTTATTTAATTGTATGTATGTATTCTTGTGTAATGGACAACCAGTGAATAACTGATATCAAGAAAATACTTGTTTTGCAACAAAATATATTCAAGTTCTAAATAAAGAGCTGAATGAAGGAAAGTTTTCTGATGTTTCGAGCGTTGTTTTCATGTCATTTCTGGTGGATATTATAAAGCCTTCTAGTGAAGCTCTTGCTTGTTGCCCATTTCGCTCTTCTTCTTTTTTTTATTTAAACAATGCAACCTATCTGGAAAAACAGATAAGTCATTTAAAGGTGTGTCCAGACAAAGTATGTTTGTTATGCAAGCACTCATGACTCCCTCTGTTGGTTGACCATAGGAAACAAAGTAATAAATCCGTCTGTTTAACAAATTGGATACACATTAAAGAATTAATAAATAGCTTAGAAGAAACAACACTAAACCAAAAAATATAAAGGCAATGTAAAAGTCATTCACTTCTTAAGTTTTCCACCTAATTTAATTTACTGAGTGAGTGAGCAAGCTAGATATAGATAAGATGGGTAGATAGATCACCCAATTTTATGATTCCCCTTTTATCTGCACCTGAATTGCTGTGGTCAGACATTTAAATAAGATGAAAAAAAATACGAGCTCCTTTTGCAGACTGGTTTGAAACAATAGATATCCGTTTATTGGTTCCCACAATTTTTACAGGAATTTCAGCACATAACACAGGACAGGAAAAAATATAACAGTCTAATGTTTAGACATTGTAGCCAATGAGGCCTCCTTTGCCGATGCATTCTCCAATGTAGAACCACATCAGCACTTCAGTCGCCACCAGTCCATTCCTCAGGGCATCCTGCAATGAGGAACACATCTTTTAGATTTTGATCAATACATACAAGCTTAGTTTAAATGGCTTATGGCTCAACTTTAAGACATATGTGGACCACAGTCCTCATTCAATTAGACAAGTAGTGGAAGTCAGATACCCTTTGGAATACTAATACGGGCAGAATGATATAACATTAAACAATGCATGAAAAAATGATTAGGTCTTGGCTCAAAATTTCTTCCACCAACAAAAGAAAAAATTAAAACAGAAGCAGCAAAGCAAAAAAAAGAAAAGAAAAAGAAAAGATCTAGAGCACTCCAAGTTAAAATGAACTTTTTAGTTAGTTAACCACTCTGTCTGCAAATACGTTTTGGTTCATTTGGGAAACCAATTTTTAAATATGCACAACATGGAATGAATAAACATAAAAACATAAATAAACAAAACACACATCTCCCTTTTGTCCAAAATGTACTGCTTCACTTCAGCAGCGGCATGTTGTCGTTTATCATGTTTTGTGATTGGCTTTTTCACATGTCAAAATTTATGCTGTTCCACTTTTTTTTCGTATAAAAGCAACTTGACAATACTTGGGTAAGTGTGAAGGTAGGTGGATATAAAACAAGGTGTACTACATGGAATAATTCTGCAATTGACTGTATTCTATAGAGAATGAGCGGTTTAAGTGTCACATCATTTTAGTTAAATTTGATCAGCTTTGCAGATGAAAAAATTGAAGACCTCGTATTTCAATTCAATTACATAAAACTATTTGAGAAAGTCAAATCTTAAGCAGTGTAAATTACTCTAAAACAAGCTATAACGTCCATCAGAAAACAAGATCTTAGGATCTTAAAACTTAATAGCGCAATGAGTCAGCTGTATATTTGCAGTTTAAAGTGATTGACGGCACTCAATTACTTAACAAGTGTAACAGTTAACAATCAAACTTGTGTTATTTGCAATAGGCAAGAATTGAAAATAATAATTTAGCTATTTATAGTTACTGTTAGAAAATTATCAATCACACATAACCCTAGCAAAAAAGGTTAAGGCAAAACCTTTATTATGAATACATTTTCATCCTGTGAATCATGTACAGAAGTTGGTTTTTAAAAATTTACGTCAATTTTACTCCCCTCAGTTTAAATCTGGACTAACAGCCTGTCTGAAACAAAGTGCGTACCCTCATTGTGGTTTGACCAAGACGTCCTGACTGGAATCCCTTGATGACGTTTGCGGCGCCCTCGATGGCCTTGGGGATCTCCGCAGGGGACGGGGGGATAAGTTCAACACGGGCGTAATGCCAGAAGGTAGCCAGACGAGGTTTGGAGTAGGTGACAGCGGCTAGAACATAGTGCAATGTCATTAGGATCCCGGAACATATGAACTAATCAGTTACATAAATTGTGGGGTTTTATTTTATTATTTTTTCTCTCTCTCTCCCTCTGTCTCCCCGTGTTGGGTTCCCCCAGCATGCTGAGTAGTAGCATTAGCTTCCCTGCAGAATCCCACCATCCTAAGGCAAAACTGATCACGTGGACTCAATCACAAAAGGCTATATGAAGCAGAAATGTCCATAAAATCTAACGGTGCGGAGAATTACACAGAACTCAGTGAAATAACACACATTCAAACTATTGCAAACGTTTTATTCATCGGCTGTCTCGGGTGCATTTGACAGCGTCGGCCTAGCGCTGTCTTGTCAATGAAAAAAATACGAACGCTAGCAGGACATGTGAGAATAAGGTGTCTTTAAAAAGATCATAAGTGAATAATGTATGGCTTCAACTTACCTCCTACCAGGGTGGGAACTTTAGCGACCAGTTTTTGTACTGCCTGTGCCATGTTTACGCGTTAGTCGGTGCTAAACCGCTTCCCCTGAATGTCACCTACAGGACCAGGAAAGGACCCGTCAATGTAGCTGACCACATAAATGCCTGTTGAGAAACGCTGCTAATTTAAGCAGTATGAGTAGTGTCGTGTGTAAAATATTTTGTGCGTTCGGCAGTTTCTTAAAATATGGTTAATAGAATTTGAAATTCAGTGGGGTTTTTTTTTTTTCTCTCTCTCTCAATGATATGCCCGTGTGGAACAGAATTCTAATTTAATTTTGCCGTCATCTCAAACGGCCACTAGAGGGCTTTAACTGTTAATTTATTGGGACAACTACTATCAAATACATAATATTGGGTAAGGATAATGTGATGGGATTTATTTTGCTTAAGCAGTTTGCCGTTATCCATTACCCTTTCCATCACTCTAGAAGTGACATCATGTTTTAAGAGTCGTGTGAGGTCAGTCAGTAAATCTTTTAGAGCCACATAGTTATTTAATTTTAATAATTAAAAAAAGAAAAACCTTCAACAACAAAAGAAAATGTCAGCTATCTCAGCTCTCTCTTACAAAATCCTTTCGATCAGACTTTATTCAAGACAGTAATATGCACAATAATCTTTTTTGTATTATCTTATATTTGGACAGATTACATCAAAATCTTGCCTCGGTGTCATGTGGCCACAAATTAATTTGCGGCATAATGCTTACTTGTAAATCAAATTGTTTATATTTGTATTGTTGTTTTTGCTTGCTTCTGCAGTTTGCTACATAATCAAAAAAAACTACTTTAAATAGCCTTAATAACACAATCACATTTACAAACATTTCAAAATATGAGTTTATCTTTATATTGTATTTTATGATTTTATGAACATTTAGCCAGCTTTATATAAATAAGAAACATGATGTGGACATTAATAGTCCAAATAATGGCAATTTTAATTTATTACAGGTAAATAATTGAGTTACATATTCCTTATATCTTAATAATACTGAACTCTGTATCCTTATCCAAGGTAAAACATGCTCCAACTCATTTTTCACACATACCATTTTGCCAATGTTCCACCTGGTATTTAATTTAACATGTTTCATTTGTTGGATTTATGGGTGGGACATTGTAATTAGTTCAGCTTAGTTTGTAGCCTTTACAGGTGCCGTTGGATGTTCACTGTTGCTCACAAATATGAGATCTCATAGTCATCATCCTCTTGCTGTGAAATGACAAGAAAGACGGGAAAAATCACAACTGCATTGTAAAGTTATAAGGCTTATTTTTAAATATGTATATATATCTTTTACCTGTGTCTCAGTTGTGTCTCTGGTTGGCAGTTTTCTTTGTGCCCCTTTGTTGTAGTTTTCTTTATCAGTGATTCGGAGGGAGAGAAAATTTCCTCCTTCTTTCACAAGAACAATAACATCTTCCACGTATTTCTTCTCCACATTTTGTCCATTCACCTCCAACACTACGTCACCCACATGTAATCCTGCACGTCGCCCAGGGCCTCCGGGAACCACCTTCAGAAAAAAGGGGGTGGTGAGGGGTTTGTAAAAATAACAAAACTACACAAGCTTATTATCAATTTTGGTGTTTTGTCCTCACACGGCTGATGAAGGGCCCTGGTCTGTTAGGGTCATGGCCCAGATTAAAGCCAAATCCCAAACGGCCTTTTTGGACTAAACAGAGTCGGGATTCGTACAAGTCAACCTCTCCCTCTTGTTGTGACAGCTCGGTGGGGTTGCTTTCCTTTTCTTTTTCATCAGTGCTATCCTCACAGAAGAGCAGAGGTGAAAGACCCAACTGTATGTAGAAAAAAATTAAAGAATGAAATGGACATTTGGCGACTTTTTTTTTTAGCTCCAAAATTGTCAGTGTTAATATAAACAGACCTTTGTGTAAAATTCCATGCCCTGGAAGCTGATGGTGGTCAGGGAGACCTTTTTTCCACTCAGCCTCACTCTGTCCACTACGTCCCCATGTTTCAGTGTCTCAGTTGACTCTCCATTGACCTCCAGCAGCAGCTCACCATCCTTTATGCCCTCCCCTTCCGCCGCGCTCCCACTCTCCACCTCTCTAAGAAAGTGAACTATCATTTAAAAAAAACAAAAAAAAAATCAGATATTTTGTTTTTTGGGTTTTTTTCAAACTCAAAATAATCCATTGTTCCTTGTTCCCTCACATGTGCGTCCCGATGGCGTCTTCTCCAGGCGCAGCAGGAAACCGTAACCATCAGACCTGCTGACCAGGTTGAATTTCTTGGCTCTGTAGGGCAAGTTACTTGGAATGGCAAAGGTTGGCAAGATGGGCATTCTTTGTTTTGCATAGTTCTTCTCACTCTCGCTGTCAATCACCAGGATGGTGATGTGATTGCCACATTTTTTCAGCTACATTGAACAAAACAAACAGACAAAAAATGGTAAACTAACAGTTTTAAATTAACTTTGAACAAATATTGTTCAAATCAATTTGTCAGTGACGTCATCATTACTGTTATTTAATGGTGGCCTTGGCAGAAACTAAGCACAAGAGGGACAATAACATGGGAAAATATGCCCGTTACCATGAGGCTGAGTGCAGCATGCGTGAGATCCGACACCGCCGCTCCGTCCATCCATACCAAGTGATCTCCTCTGCGCACCCCGGCCTTCTCAGCCGCGCCTCCGCTAATGAGGTTCACTGAAAAATGACCTTTCTCTCCTGCAAAGCACAAAGGTGGAGCAATCTCAACTTAGCATCCCTCATTTGGAACCTTGGACCTGTGACTGCCAGTGATGCCGTTACCTTCCACTGGGGTGAAGTTGATGCCCAGACCAGAGACAGGATCCTTGGTGATGTGGCAGAGTCTGGGTTGTTTACAGCCCTCGCCCCTGCGTATACTGATCAGCACTCGCGGGTTTTGCCCTCGGGACACGGCCTTCTCATACACCCCCCCATCCACCACCAATAAACCCAACTGGTTTCCACTCAGCTTTATTTTCCGGGCCACCTGAAAAAAATAAAAATCACAGCTTTGTGTTTGTTTTTATCAAGGTCTTGGATTAGTGTCACAGAGTCGTGAGCTTTTACCTCTGGGTGAGGAAGATCATCAACATAACAGTTGTTGATCTCCAGCAGTCGGTCTCCGTCTCGGAGGCCACAGCCTTCTCCCACTCCTCCAGACACTACATTTCGAATGATGTGACCCTGATGCCCCTTCTCCACGCGCAGATGGAAGCCGTATGTCTCTCCCTCTTCTCGCTTGAGAATGCAGAGACGAGGGCCGACTGCTGGCTCGGAGTCTGGGCACGCAGAAACGCAGTAAATCAAAGTCAAATCACAATTACATGGGCAGCAAACTTCTTTACAAGAAAAACTTGCCGATACCTGTGTCATCTGTAATGACCATCACTGGGTTGTCAATTCCTTCTTTGGGATTGAATGTAAATTTCCTGCTGAAGTAAGGGACATACAGTTTTGTTTTTTGTTTTTTATTTTAGAAATCTGAAAGAAAAACCCAAAGCCTATTATGCTCCTTTTGTCTTGAATTATTCAGTTCATTTGAGTTTTTTCAAAAAAAATGAATGCATTTATTATTGCATTTCACTTTATAAAGCAGATAAGGTAATGATCTATCTCTGTGTGCAAACAGGCGTTGTCACTAGCCCAAAACATAAAATATTCCTAGATTCCAAAAGTCAACTGTTGAAAATGTAAGTGAAAAAGACAGAAAAGACTTACTCTGCCACCCCTACAATTGGCACCAAACCTGAAAACAAAGACAGTATTTGTCTATTGGCTTTCAATGTTCACGTCTGAAAGACGTTCAACGAATTCAGTGAATTAAATAAGTGAATGCTGAGCGAACGAATGTCCTGGTTTCTAATCAGCATTGGTTACACACACACACACGCGCACACAAAACAAACACACAAAACAAACTAACGCAGTAGCCATGAGACAAACAAATGTTAATAAAACAAAGTTTTGGTCCAATAGTGCAAAACTTACAGCCCTGCTAGCCGATGTTGGTTGTGTAGAGTCGTGTTGGGTGGGAATACATAACTGCTCACTAGAGCTATCACTGCTGATGAGGCACCATAAAACGGGGCCGGTTACCTTTAGTCTTTGTCCTCTACTACGCAGAAGACGCGGCCTAGAGCTGCAAAACTCATTTGAACTGTCGTGAGTGTAAAGAAAGACAATCAAAATCTTTTGATTTTATATCAGTTTGTCAGATTGTGTTTATACATTTCCTTAAGGGAAAACATGACATTTTGAAATAAATGTTGTTTGTAACTTTAAAAAAAAAAAAAAACATTAGTTGTTTTTTTTTATTTTTTATGAACAATTAGGTCTGTGTTTAAACTTCTGAGACATTTCTAATATGTCAATATTTTAGTATTGCCAGTCTCAATAAAACAAACACTTGCTGGATGTAATTAGCTACATTAGGAGATATAACATGCGATAATGCCAGGGGACATGACTCACAAATGTCGAATGTTTTAATTTTTGTGTGTTGTGCATAGTTTCTCTGCCAGCAAGCCTTTTTGAAACTGCACTGGTGACATGACTTTTTTCCAGAATGGAATTCCCTCAGACAGAAGAACAGAGGAGCAGGGCCAATGTAATGCATTAAGACAATAATAAAATGTTATACATTTAAGATATCCTACGGCCCTCCAAAAAGGTCAGTTATGCAATGACAAAGTTAAACATCAATTTACAATATGTGTAACTCCCAGGTGTCACACCCTGCCAAAAAAAAAAAAAAAAAAAACAGTGAGCAGAGTTATGAAAGAGTTCTTCATGTACACAGAGACTCTTTTAGATGTTTTGAGATAAAAGTTGCAACTGTTCGCAGATTGGCAAACTGATATATGGTGTATTGATTTTGAAAAGATGCAAATAACAGGAAAATGCCCATTCATATTTAGCTGTACTCTGTCTATTTACCAGTCTCATAAAATCAGTTAAAATATGTAATCTTAATCCCAGACTCTGGTGGAGAAGGTTGGAATGATTAATTGCCCAACATGCAGTAAATTGCATATTTAGCCCTGTTTGTACAATCTCCAGTTAAAAGGTCCCGGTTACTGAGGTCCCGCTTTCTTCTAAAACTGCTGTTTCGCTGCACCTTCAACTCATCATATCAGTGGACATAAAGAAGTGGTGCTGTCACTAAGAGAGGCATCGGTGTTCAGTGACACCTCAATGGCTGATTTCCAGAAAATTAAACAAAACAAAACAAGGGATTGACTACTCCATGTTTGTGCATCGCTAGGCTACATACACATATTATCAATAGAAAACACAGGTAAAGCAAATACATAATGATAGTGAAAACAAATGAGTCACATAATACTACTTGCCTCTGTCTGGAGTACAGTAAAACAAGACTAATTACCCTGTCTGCATTAGAAATAAGTGCCTTCCCTCTTAAACCTGGATTCTGAGGATTTTTACAAGCTGCTGCCACTGCTTTGTTTTCCATTCAAGCTCGTTAATGGCAGAAATGATCAGAATGCTAACCAGTCTCCAGCACACTGTCAATGTGACACACATTGCCCGACAGTTTCCGTCTAAGAAAAGTAACAGTGATTCTTGACCTTTGACAAATTCCCATAAATTCCTCATTATTGGACAGTATTCTTATAATTAGAAAGTTTTAAACAAAATCCAAGAAATGTTCTGAAGTAGCTGTATATGCTGAGTCAACTGAGCATGAACCGTTAGAGTGAAGGCTGATAAAAGCGGAAGGTATGATGTGCTTATTTATCTAATGATAATGTCCGTTAGGGAATGTCCTTGTCAGTTCACTGTTTATCTGTGTGATTCAGCAAGTTAGTGTCACGGAGTCCTTGTCTCATGGACACACAGTATCCCCAGTCCCAGATAACCCAGTGTAAGATGTACTGTGGGCTCTTCAGCACAGCTAATGGGTCACTGTTTGCTTTTTCCCACCATAAAGCTATTTTTAACTGCTCTTGAACATAGTGGCCCCTCATCGACATTACATTGACAAGCTAAGAGTGCCAAACGAGGTTAAATCATTTCAGTTTGCTTCCTTCATTAAAGAAAATGTGAATTCTCTGTCGTTTACACACAAAACATGAACCGTTTCCTGTTTGTAAATCAATATTATTTGTGCTGAATTTTAAACAAATTACAAATTAAGTAAAGGCCGTAATGCATGCACTAAAATACAATGTGTATGTTTGGTCAAATAATATGTTGACAAATTCAGCAAAAGCTCACCATTACAAGTATCACTCTATAATACAGAAGTACGGAAAGAATAGCGGGGGCCAGTATGTTGTATTACCTGCTTTGGACTGCATGTTGTGCCTCTTTCAGCCCATCAGTTCAGCAGTCACCACAGATGGATGCACTTGTGGGGGTCCTGTGCATGCAGACCTTTATCCTGATCACATACAAACTCCTCCCTTAGAGGGACACCGGGTTTAATGTTTAATCTTTGTGTGAAAACATGACCACAGGGCAAAATTAATCTGACTAATTTGTCCTACCGTAACATTAAGTGAATCACTTTTTTCCCACTGTTTAGTGCAGCCAACGATGTAAAAGTTGGTTTGTCGTGAGCATGTTTGATTAAGTGCACAGAAATAATTAAAGGCAATTGTTTTAATCCTTTAATTTAGAATGCCGAAAAAGACACAAGACATAGTAACTAAACCAATTGTGACGCCTCTATGTTGTACTCAACAGTGGAGTTTGTGTTTTCTTTATTAAGTCTCACTCAACACAAGTGGATTCAGTGTGATAAAAAAAAAGTTGTTGTTTGAACAGGAAGGCCATGAGTTTTAAAAGACAAAAAAGGGGGTAAACACACCATGCAATGTTAGTGTTGGCAAGTACTGATGCTACTAATAGAGCTTTAACTATGTGTGTGTGTGTGTGTGTGTGTGTGTGTGTGTGTGTGTGTGTGTGTGTGTGTGTGTGTGTGTGTGTGTGTGTGATTCATATAGGCGTTTCCACCCTCAATTACAGACAGTGAGTGGCACCCTCAGGAAAGTTGTAGTCGCCATTCTACCTGACCTCACCTATTCTAGCAGCCTGGCAGAGAAAAGCCCTCTGGGATTGGGCACGTTTTGAAATAAGCCCTTAAAGTACAATATTATTTTTTGATGGACGATGGCTGGGTGAACACTAATACTTTCAACCATTTGACGCACTGATTTTTAGTCATCAATAACTCCAGGCGTCCACTAGAGGGCAACATTTACCAAATGTAGTCACAACTGCCAAGGACTACTCATGAATCCTCGGGGGAAACGAGGATTTTTTGTTTTTTGAAAACAGATTTAAACCCCATATTGTTGGTTTCTAAATCTCTTTTGAAAGCCACTGACGGTAGCTGTCTTATGTACGGTTTGTATGGTGCGTATACACAAAGTGGCAGCAACACGATGAAAAAGGTTGAGCTATTTAATATCAATCTTTTGTATTAACATTTCTGACTTGAATTGTTTTGGAATTTGACAAGAGTGACCAGTGACTAACCAGTGTTTCTTTGCTCCCAAGGTGCAAATGCCTACACACGTCAATTAGTAACTTCCCCTCCTCAGGCGTTCAAAGGTTGGAGCATTTTACAGCTGGTAGAAATGAAAATATGGTGCCTATATACAGAACATTTATTCTGTAGGCACCACAACTCAAAAGAAAATGACGAAGAGAAATGACAATTAGTGGCATAGAAAAGCAGAATTAAAAAGCAACATGAGCCTCCTTGGAGTTTCTGAAATGCTGGGATTGATTCCAATTGTCTGTCTTGCTGATGCATTCCTGTTGAGAAGCTCCTGACCCAGACAGACACAGCGCTCCAACATCTGCACTAAATCCTTGCCAAAGTGTTGCACTTTACTTCCTCTGAAAAGGGGACAAATTGTTTCCTTTTGCTGTACGGTGATCCAGTTACTCAGGACCCAACCATGCTGCTGCTCTGTG
The DNA here is from genome assembly GCF_046127955.1 of Nelusetta ayraudi. Classification (NCBI taxonomy): domain Eukaryota; kingdom Metazoa; phylum Chordata; class Actinopteri; order Tetraodontiformes; family Monacanthidae; genus Nelusetta; species Nelusetta ayraudi. Next base: position 3,601,143 of record NW_027466061.1, on the reverse strand, counting down.
GATCTCACTGGGGGCTTGTAATTGTGCTGCCGGGACATGCACTTCAGGTGCAGTAAAATCCAGATGAAGACATCCTCTTTGACAACCAGTGAGGTGAGACAAGGACAAATGTTGTGCATCCACGAGCCTTTTCCTTTCCTTCTCCTCTAACATTGAGGCCGAGGCCACGGCAGGCATGGGTGTCGTCCTCGCAGGGAGCCCAAAGGCTGCTCTTTTTTCAGGACACACATGACTCCTCTGTTTCAGCGTTCACGTCTTGCGTTTCCTCGATCGGTGTATCCATGGGAACCGCACCATGAATGGTCCATTCAAGGCATCCTCCACTACAGCTTCCAACACCAGGCAGTCAGCAAGTGCACGGCTATTTTACACTACCTGTGTGTGTGTGAAACAACCTCTAATGTCACAGAGGGTTAATGACATGAGCAGCTGCCAACACTCCACGCTGCATTCTACAAGTTCAACAGAGACTGTCCTCTGACATCCTGTCTTCAACACCCTAAAGTCCAAGTGCCTGTGCATACATATTCATGTGCAAATACATATATTAATAAATATTCTTTATGAATTTACAAATATCCAATCGGTGTCTTTAGAAACTCTGAATAATGGGAGATAAATTTTACCCAAAGTAATACAATTGTTTATTTAATTGACTTGTCTGTTTATGAACGATTTGGCCGGCTGGTTAATACAAATAATTTTACACTAAAACAAGACTTCTGTGCCCTGGAGTCAAAAGTCTCTGGATGTTTTTTAAACAGCAGGCATGTGTATGTATGACAAACTCTATGTACAAATATTTCCTGTGAACAATCTTTCCCTGTCTAATTGCTGGCTCTGCAGAATGTCAACACTGCAGTACGGTCAGCTCCTCTTCAGGGATGACTTTCCTCGTATTCAGCATTACGTTGAGCAATAAGCTAACATCCTCTGCCATCACAGATTGTGGATGTAAAAAGGGGAAATGATAACTGTGTTGCACACTTCATTCAACCGATATTGCACAAGTATGAGCAAAAACTATACTCCCATCTTAAAAACATTAAACATCAGTGCACACAATTTTTAAACCAAGTTTAAAAAATATATGTATATGTTCCAGCCATAACGCAAAACTGGATGGAACTGGTTTAAAGATTTATGAATGAATGAGAATTGCTATCAATAGTGGGAAAAGCAAAAAGAGCCTCACAGCTTTGACTCACAAAGAGAATAAACACACTGAAAGCATTTGAAATTCGTCCCAAGTAGATTTATTTATTTTTTTTATTTATTTATTTATTTTTTAAATGTTATGAATATAAATGTATGAATGTAGCTAAAAGTCAAATTGCTGGTTGGGGTGGGAGTGCACTGATTGGTTGGAAGGAACAAGTGTATCATACGTAGGTCTGACGTTAATTTACAAAGACGAATGATGTGGCAAAAATCAAAGGGCGAAAAGAAAGAAAAGTAGTACCCCTTCTTTGTTACTTTATATGATTTGACTATGTTTAACCGTTGTGCTATTGCTCTGGAACGTTTCAGCGAAATCCACACATCATAAACTATCCGTTATATTGCGGTGAATATCGTAAACGTATACTTTATTTAAAAAAAAAAAAGAAAAAAAAGTGGTAAGTGCGTATTCCTCCGCCCTGTTCAGTGCACTTCCATTTCCGGGATGTTTTCTCTGCTGACCAACCTCCACCGCCATTGCAGGTCCGGGGAGTCGGTGTAGTGGCAGTTAGTCGTTGGCCAGGGGAAGCCGTCAAGTAACAGCGAACGACGAATTACGCAAATAACAACAGGCCGGCAGGACACTCAACAACACATTTTTGAATAATTCCAGTGTAACCTTAGACTAGTGGCTCCCTGGCAGCCCGGCTAGGATCTGAGAATAGCAGTAGTTTGTTAGCATTAGAAGAAACCGGAGGAAAGTGAGAGAGGAACCGCCATGGCTCAGATCCTGCCGATTCGCTTTCAGGAGCACCTGCAGGTACGTGGATGAATGAATTATTATTGTGTTGGTAAAGTTTGTCTGTTGGTTCAAATCACCATCGGATACTTCGTGCTCCCAGAGACATTTTCAAGTGAATGACTGCTAACCGGCTAAGTTAGCTTTCTGAAGCTATGCTAACTAGCTTGACTGGGTGGATGACGTTTATCTTAGTTAGCATCTAGCTCTGTTGCTAACTCTTGATTAGCCACCAGTGTTGATAACATGCATGACGGATGCAGAAGGATTATAGCAATTACCTGGCGTCATGAGTGAGTTTTAGGACTATTAATGTGTCACTGACAAGAAAGTCTGTCTTCGACAAAGTGTTTGGTTTTTAGCGGAGTTTCACAGCTAAGATTATGACGCTACAGTCTGTCACCCATAATGCGATGTAGGTCATAAATATTAGATGAAGTCATACTCGTTTACCTGGCGCTATTTGGAATCATTTACTTACCATTGCAGAGAATAACGACTTTATTAACTCTCGAATATAACAAATGTCGTCATGTAACTCCTGTGTTTCGCGATTAAAACATACAATTTTGATAATGATAATTACTGGCCGACCTCAGGAGGATGTCACGCTGGCTGGTTGTAGAAATGGTCACGTGATGAAAGGGCATGTCTGACAGCTATCCAGTTACCGTTATGAATGATGTCTCATTTTGTGACAGCGTGACATGTTCTTCACCGTAGAGGCTAACAGGTGCTTTCTACGATGCAGCACCTTACACTCTCGGCCGTCCCTACTCATTGTTTTAAATGACCACAACAGAACTGATACCCGCTGAATCTGCCTGTTGGTCAGGTTGAGGAACAGCAGGTTGAGCAATAGATCAATGATTTTGACTTGACGTTCTTGTCAAGCTTCAGATGAGAAACACGACAACGCTCTACAGGGAGACTGATTTCTGATTTTGTTTTCTAGTCTTTTGTAAATATACAAATGGTATATTATTATTAATATTACAGTAAGAATATATAGTTGTAGTACAGGACAGAGAGCAGAGGTCAGACTTTCAAGTGCCTAAAACGTGTCTTGTTCACCGAAGATTCAACTGAGAGGTGTTTGAGCTCGGGTCACATGGTTTCCTGCTGCTAAAGCCTTTCCTTTCCCCCTGTTGTCTCGATAGACATATGGTATTGTGTTGTATTGTTGAAAATAGTTTTGTGGTTTGCATGTACAGCTTTAAAATGTCTGTTAAAATGCTTTTTGTTCTCTTATAATTGCATTAGAACTATGCATTTAATTGAGTATTGAATTTTGATTTGTTGTATGGGTGCTGTGGGCCTTCACAAAAAATTGTATGTTGCCAAAGGCAGCAGGAATGTTTTGTTGAGCCTTTGTCGTGCAGGAGTGGGACTAAGAAGCTGAAGGGACATTGAGGAATTCCTGTGCACACTGCACTATACAGTGAAACCAGTCATTAATTTGCACCTAAGGAAAAGACTTCCTTACGCATGCTGCTTGTGATATCATCTGCTGGACATCTCTTCCACATACATCTCTCATATATAAATTCAATAACTGGTAGTTTGTCTGCTTCTGCCACTTATGGTAAATCCTTGGATGTATCCACTGCCAGACTCTTCTTCAAATATGGTTTATCTGTTATTTGTGTCTCTGGGCCTTCACAAAGGCATGGGCTAATCTCCCAAGGGCTCCTTCTCAGTACATATCACTAATGCATGACCCGCATATGCTATTTCATGCGTGTTCCACTGCTTATATCGCTTGAGCAGATTGTGCCAAATCTTTGCGGCCTTGTTTGTCCACGCGTGGAAATCCCTTGGTGTGTTTTGGCTCGCTGCAGCTTATCTCTTACCACAAAAGGAAAGTGAATTCACTTACCTGGGATCACAGTGTCGCGTCGCCGTGATATTGATTTTAGCAATATCATGCCACGCTAATATAATACCTTCACACTGTTGTTTTAGCTCATACATGCGGCTTTACTCGCTTTTTCTCCTCCCTTTTGCAACAGCAAGTTGTCGTCTCATGGTGAAGAGCAGTGTCACCCTGTCCAGATGTTAGATCATTTCTCTGTTAATTCATCCATTATTGGCATTTATTCAATAGTAAAATAAGAACCAATTGTTTAAACGGTCAGTTTACTTTCTGAGAGTTTAGAAAAACATAGAAAATCATTAGAATTTTAATTTAAAGTCCGGTATCTTCTACGATAAGCACAGCAGTAGTGGAGCTGTGGTTGTGTAGGTGGCACCCCTGCCACCTCGTGGTCTTGCTGAGCGTTTGCATATAAATGGTGTGTAGACCTTCTCCATGTCAACGGAGCTCGCACTGAAGCCTTTGTAAAGGAATTTACCCTCGTCCATACTTTGACTGACTCTGCCCCCCCACCCCCGACTTTGCAGTTTGCTGTTCTGTCTTCCTGTCAACTTGCAAAGCTTGCATTTTCATCTGTCATCCATTTGTGTAGTGAAGATTAGACTTCAGAACCATAGAACTTATATTGCAGTGGTGACAAATAAAATAAAATAAAAAAAATCACACAGGTTAGCTTTGCCAGAGAGTTCTTGTGCTCTGCTGTCAAGGTGTAATTTCCTGAATTTCCTACAGAATGTAAAAAATAATCCTTCTGTATTCTATCAAACATCATTTTTCAAATAAACATTATTGTGATTTCTGGTGCCAACTTGCAAGCACTGTTGATATTTTGTAGAGCATAAATCATCATATAAATGATGTGAATGTGTGATTATTCAGCTCACCTTTTGCCCTCTGTTAGTAATGACGTGTTTCTATACAAAGTTTTGTAAGCATTTACACACCGTAGACGGAATGGCTTTCACAACATGCCGTTACTGAAGCCCTATGAGCAGTCATACATCACACAAGCCTGTGTTGTGAAAATAAGTAATTGTTAAGGTAACAATTAAGTATTTGAAGCCGCTGGCAGTTAATAGCATTACAGTAGATGCGGTTACGTATGAAATGCAACAGGATGCTCGCGGATTGACGCTGTCAGTTGGGGGGAGGTTGAAGATGGGATTAAGTCTGACTGCGCTGACTCTGACTAGATAAATCACATATGGCTTTGAGTAAAGTTCAGTGGAGTAACGCAAGTGAATGCTCGAACGTGCTTGTAACTGCAGCGTGACTGGTTGGAAGGTCAGGGATCGCCCTTTAGCTTACGAGGCCTGCAGGTTGCACTTTGATCTATGTTGGTTACTATCAGCTGATATCTCATGACAGGCTGAGGATATGGATTCGCTGAACACTTGACATTCTGCTGCGCTGCACGCATTCAGGGATACTGCCAGTAGTTTTGGCTGCGAAGGAAACTGCAGTCCCATAACGGCCTCAGCAGAAGTGGCCCGGGAGCAGAGATGGATGGGATCCAGAACCGCAGGCATTCCTTCCTGAAGAAAAAATCCACCCCTCCCCTGTCTCTTATCTATTATTGGTCACATGTCTCCGTCATTGTCACATGATCACGGAGGAGGACTAACTGGGCAGGCCTGTTGTTTCAGTCCTTGTAGACAATGGCTCCCTAGTTTCCTGTTGTGGAGCTCTCCAGCAAAGCGCTGCAAGCCTCAGCACATTACACTGCACATCCTTCCCTGTCTTTCCTTGAACTTCACATGTGTAGGACACACAAAAGTGCTTTTTATGCTGAGCCAGACTGTTTTCCGCGAGGCGAGTGAACGCAGGTTAAATCAACAGATGAGACTCTTGTGAGGTCTTGAGAATGAGTTCAGTTCTGCTGGTGATTGGACAGGAAATCTGTCTGACTGACACGTCAACCTTTAAGCTTACATTTAAAGTCATTAGCATAGCTGGCATCCAATGTCTGTCATGCCATTGTGTTCATGATTTCATAAGTGTATTTTTATTTTTTTCAAATTGGTGCATGAACATGATTTCAGTGTCATTTGAAATCATTTTGACTCATTTTTTTATCATTATCTTCCAGTCCGACTGTTGGTCTTCTTAAAATTCCTTCTTAATTTTTTTGTAAAAAAAAAGAAAGAAAAAATATTGTATTGCATTGTATCTTTGAAGTTTATGCCAACAGTTAAAGGTAGCAACACATTCCAAAACAAACCCCACAAAATAATTTTCCCACATTTCTTCAGCTGGTTTGACCTGCTTTCACCCAGATTCTCTTCTCCTGAGGTCACAGTAGCGGTAGCCTGGTTTGCTTTCCACAGCAAACGGGTCCGACAGATCCAACTGTGGTGCCTTTTGGTCCAAATGTCTGGCAGGGCAACATCTCCCTGTATGTTCGTATGTTCCAATGCTGACAGAGATGCACCATGTCAAGCACTGTCTCCCTGTCCTGTCTTTCAAGGCCTCTCTAACTATGTAGTAAAAGGCCTCTCAAAATAGGAAGTAGATGAGAGACGTAGTACACTGGTGGTGGTGGTGGTGGTGTGTGTGTGGGGGGGGGGGTTGCATAACAGCAGCGGGCAACCCTGCTCTGCTGATGAATTTGCAGACACACCTTTGTCTGGGTTACACAGATTAGAGAGAGGATTCAGAGGAAACACAACCTGTTTCTTCAAGAAGAGCTGTGTTTTGTGTTTAAAGTGTGGTGTTTTTGTGAGAGCTGCCTTGCTGTCTGAGATTTGAATGAATATTGCATCTGTTGTACAGGCGTCCCTTCCTGTCATTGACCACTATCAGAGGCTTGAAAGCAGTAATAATGTCACCGCATGATGTCACCCCCTGTAGTTAGAAAAAATACAGTGACACGCTTTTGAAAATAAGCAAACTGCAACCTGCCCCTGGAGGACGGCCATAGCTCTGTTTTTTGTATTGCTCATTCATTATGGTGTATTTGGGCAAGGAGCAGGTTTACGCACTTGTGAAAGAATGTCGGTGTGGCCGTCTGGCGAGGGGCGTGGCCTCTCATTGATAAAAGGTGCTCCCTCTTTGTCGGGGGGTTCCTGAAACTACAGCTTGGCTTTGGTGATAAGAAAGGACTGGCCAGCCAATTTTCGAGCTCATGTCGAGGCGCGACGATAAAACCGTCGAGCCTCGACATGAACATGGACGCCTCACCGCTGCGCTCGCCCGGCAGCCCATGTGAGCAGAGTGGCAGGGTGTCGCAAAGCAAGTATTGATTTGTTGGTGCTTCAATCATTCCGTGTGATGCGTAAAACAGTGAAATGTGTTCCAAGGAAGAACACTCGGGCAATGAAAATGTAACTTTGACTCTTCTGTTCTGTTCGCACACAATTAGTTGTCATTTTCACCTGTTTTGAGCTGTACCTTCACAGACTTTGACTGTTTTAAGTTTGAAATGAATTTTAAATAGATAATCCTGTCAGCCTGTGAATATGTTCTTGCTCTTCCTCCTTGATACACTGACCTTGCACCCCTCTGCTACAACACATTGGTTGGTGTTGCCATTTTGTTGTGGACTTTTCACCAAGATGCACGGCCTCTACTTGTACCGGAGTCTTGACGCTCTGCCATCAGGAGGTGAAGCAGGCAGGATGTTGTGTTTTCAGCCTTAGCAGTGACTTGGGCTTGCTGCAGAACTCGCTGGTTTTACATCTGCAAAGCATTTTGCACTGAAACCCAGTCATTTGTTCCTGGCATGCCGGGCTGTCTTATTTGACTGTATTACAGTGGCTTCATAGACAGACATGCTCTGGTCAAGAGTTTTGGGGCCGAACGCTGGCATCTAAATGACCATTTGACACCAACTTAGGCATTTGCATTACATTGTTGGATTGTTTCTGTTGCAAGTAGCGAATTAGTCGTCAAATGTAAGACGCAAATCTTGATCTTGATGAGCTGCTAGTCTGACTGAAACGTTTGTGTTGTGCAACACGGTAGTGGTTCCCCTTTGGCCCACGCTCGGGAAGAAAATGGCATTAGGCAATTCACAGCTAAAATCTCTTCTCCAACTGCTCACTCAGTCAATCTATGACCCTTTATTATGTTGACTCTTCATATAATTACTGTACACAATACTATTATCCGACCCGTGTTTGACAAACACCTGTTAGTTTCACCCTTTCTTTGACACAAACTCTCGAAACCTCCTTTTCATTTTCCCACCAGAGATGAGAGTCCGATGCCAGTGTGCCGTAACATGACGCTAAATGCCATTTGCAGAAGCATCGGCCAACGGGCTTTCGACCTTCTCTCTTTTGTCTCTCAGCTCCAAAACTTGGGCATCAATCCGGCCAACATTGGCTTCAGCACCTTGACCATGGAGTCGGACAAGTTCATCTGCATCCGTGAGAAGGTGGGCGAGCAGACTCAGGTGGTGATCATCGACATGGCAGACCCCAACACGCCCATCCGCAGGCCCATCTCTGCCGACAGCGCCATCATGAACCCTGCCAGCAAGGTCATAGCCCTGAAAGGTAAGGCAGCTGGCTGGCGTCACAGCGGCCGTGTTTCCCCTCCCGGCTTCACTCTGCAGACACTGTAGAAACTATCCAGGAAACTTCACAAGGCAAATATAGGACGTCGGTGTACTTTAACCTTCCGTGATAGACTTGCAACATTCAGTTTTTTTTCTCTCCATATATGCGTGTTATTTTTTAAGATTTTTAAAATATGTATTAATTGAACTTATTTGCATTGGTTTATGTCCATACATGTCCAGCTAGTTCTTACGGCTCAGTGTGCATTTGTTTTTCTTAACATTTGTTCTGTAGATATTCAAATGTAGCATATTTTTAATTATTTCTGTCCTACAGCATCCATGATTGTTTTGACTTTTTGTTGTTGTTTTTGTTTTTGTCTTTTCTATGTTCTTTTTTTTGTTTTACTGCTTTCTTATGTATTTGCAGACGGTGAGTTGAATTTTAACTACTTTGCTGTGGAAGTAAAATCCTGTTTTATGAACATAAAATCATTTCCCAGTCAGTGCTGTTGTGTTTAGTAGACAAACACGTGAGCCTGTGCTGATAGCAACAGTCAGAGCTTCATGTTTCATTGTAAGCCAGGTCTATGTAAGTGATTGGCGTTTTCGCTTTAACCATTGATTCATCCCATCCAAACTTTTAGACCTGCATTTACGTCTGGGACATTTGGTGTCTTAAAGTAAACAGGATTTAGCTTCCGCAGCCTTAAGCTTGCTGCCATTTCATCATTATTACGTATTCAAGTGATTTAGAATCTGTTTGACTTGTTTTATACCATGAGTAAAAACTGATTTCATTTTAATTCACTCTCATTCAAAATTCATGTTTTGTTCCATGCTGATAAAGAAAAAAAGTTATCGGTCCGAATCTGTTGTTGAAGTTCTGACAACCCCTTGGCCTTCACAACCAAACACTGTTTGCTAGAGGAAGTCGCTTACTTCAGCCTGATAACCTGAATTAACCAGGTCCTAATAGGCAGTCATCCCACAGAGAGCAGCACTTAGGGCTTATTATTCAGGCAGCTGCATCAGTGCTTTATTACGCCACACCTGAATAAATTATAGCAATAATTGTGACCTGAACATTTGCAACATGTTGACGTCCTTGCAAATCATCCCATGGTCCTAGTGTATTGTCCGATTACACTGGAAAAGTCATGTACAAACAAGGCTGTAATTGTATGCAGAGTTCCATATCCAGAAAAGTTGTGCGGACTCCTTTCTCAGCCTCCTGTGAGGTGTAGAGTCGGTGTATTGACCCCCCACCCCCACCCACCTCCTTTCTCCACCATCCTCTCCTCTGTAGTTTACCTTCGTAATGCTCCTTTGCCAACCTTGTTGTGAGAAGGTAGAGAGTAACTCTTTCATGTAGCCGTGACTGAAGGACAAGTGCAAAATGTAAAATGCACCAACTAGTCTGACACGTTAACACGACTCAATGAATAACATCTGCTTGGTTTTTGAAATTCGGTTGCTGCTATTTGTGGTCCATGCACCACATTGGTGATGGTACTCTGATTACTATGGGCTTTGATTATTCTTAGTAGTTTTTTTCATATACCTTACTTTATTTTTTTTTTAATAAATATTGAATCATGATAAGCACAATAAGAATGTCACACAGCTTATTAATAAAGCTTAAGCTCACTAAATTAACACCAACTAATTAATATTTGTGACAGGTGAGTGAATAAACTTGTTGTGTCTGATCTGTAATAAGATCCCAACATTTTTAATGAAAAGTGATTACAATTAACATAATCATGGTGAAAACCCTTGCCTGCTTCTTATTTACCAAGACTTTCTTCTGTAATTCGCCTCTGTGCATTGGTAAATTTCTGCTAATCATCTTTTAACTAAAATATGGGTATTTTCCTCTTTATGAATTTTTTCTGTGCCTTATTTCCACCTTTTTTCCGTGTCTACTCTGAAGAAGGGTCTTATATTGTGACAGACTTATAGTCAGTATAATTGAGTACAAAGAGGTGTCCGTTTTAAAGAGCATAAGCACATAACGTAAATTTAAAAATACTTTGAACAAATATTTGAGCTCCAGTTTATTCTTGACCTTAGGGTTAGGTTTTGTTAGGTTTAATTGAACAACAATGAATATACAGGCTTCAAAGAGCTTGCTGAAGACAAACGTAATTCCCATCCTATCACAGTTGTCCCACTACACTTCAGTTATGAGTTCACTTTTGACCGCAGCATGTCTGGCTCCCCTTTTCTATCAGTCATGGTTCTGTTGCTTGATGATCACTGTGCCATGACTGCCAATTCCTGAAAATTCAAGTTTCCGTTGGAATCTGGTGTTTCTGCTCCTGTCAGTGTTTCTAAAGACCGGCTGCTGTGCTAGAAATGTTAACACTTTCTCCCTCCTCCGGCCTGCCGTCTCCTCCAGCCGCCAAAACTCTTCAGATCTTTAACATTGAAATGAAGAGCAAGATGAAGGCGCACACCATGACGGACGACGTGACGTTCTGGAAGTGGATCTCCCTGAACACCGTTGCACTTGTGACTGACACCGCTGTGTACCACTGGAGCATGGAGGGCGACTCACAGCCTGTGAAAGTCTTTGACCGACACTCCAGCCTGGCAGGCTGCCAAATCATCAACTATCGCACTGATGCCAAGCAGAAGTGGCTCCTGCTAATTGGCATCTCCGCCCAGGTGATGTGATATCCGCGTTGCGACGCAATGCTAGCTTGTATCTGCATTCTTCATGTGTTGCGTTGTATGTTTTGTTGCCCTTTTCAGCAAAACCGGGTGGTGGGAGCCATGCAGCTGTACTCTGTCGACAGGAAGGTTTCCCAGCCCATTGAAGGCCATGCAGCCAGCTTTGCCCAGTTCAAAATCGATGGCAACACAGAGGAGTCGACCCTGTTCTGCTTCGCTGTCAGAGGCCAGGCTGGAGGGAAGGTGACTGGCTGACTTCTGTAGTCAATTGTAAGAAACACTCTTTGTTGGTGTGTATCTCAACTGTTTTTTTGTTTTTTTTGGCCCCCCTCCGCAGTTGCACATCATCGAAGTGGGAACTCCACCAACTGGCAACCAACCTTTCCCAAAGAAAGCAGTAGATGTGTTCTTTCCCCCAGAGGCCCAGAACGACTTCCCTGTAGCCATGCAGGTGAGACCTGAGCTCCACTCGCTCTCTTCTAGCTGTCCCATTTTCAAAGAGATGAAATGCTACAAAATGCATTAAGGCCTTTATAAGACTGACACGTTCCCACAGAGACTCAGTGCTGTGTGTCTCTACATGAAGTCTGTATATCATCCAGCGGCATTGATGGCTTTTTACCACTGTGTTCTTTATTTGTAAGCCTTTTCTGAAGTTTTTTAATAGGTCAAGTTAATGAAGATGCCCACTGCTCAGTACTCTTCTGTTCTGTTCCTTTTTGTGCCTCTCAAAAATGGGTCGACACTCTTATTTTGTAAATGCACCTTTTTTATCTTTTATTATGAGTGTTCATTCATTCATTCATTCATTTATTCATTCATTTTCACAGATAAGCGCTAAGAACAACGTGGTTTTCCTGATCACCAAGTACGGCTACATCCACCTGTACGACCTGGAGACAGGCACCTGCATTTACATGAACCGCATCAGTGGCGAGACCATCTTTGTCACCGCTCCACACGAGGCCACGTCAGGCATCATCGGTGTCAACAGGAAAGGACAGGTAGGATTTTCAACCGGCATTCACCATAACTGCGTACTTTTGGTAACATTAAACTGTTTCCTCGCATGTCAGGACACTTTACAAAACTGCCAAAAGGCAATTTTGCTTTCAAATGTATTATTTTCTTATATCAGCCATCACAAGAAAAAGGACAGTTCACGCAAAGAAACAAACTTTAAGGTTGTATGTTGAACAGGTAATGATAACAACAGCCTCTTGTTTGTCTATCATCATGAGGGCAATCTTAGACTTTGTCTGGAGGCATTATGAATAATCCAAGGTCTAGTGTTTCACACAGTTAGAGGGAACACTGTTGTGTCTCGACGTCTTTTGCAAAGCTGAGCCAGAGAGGAGAACCAGATCCGGCCTGCTGATGAATAATTTTTCAGCCAGGCCACGCACGGCATGAATAATTGAGTGCAGGGAGGAAAGCTGATCTCTGGCAGGGACTGATCTCATGGTGCGACGCACGCGCGTGTGTACATGCATCACATGCACACAAGCACGCAAAAGGATGCGGTCGTTAAAAAGAGAGGCTGCTATTCCACCCAGATCGTTCCTCCAGTTGAGGGGACTGTTTAATACTGCTGTGACCACAGGATCAATACTGTCAATAACTGTATTGGGAAGCAGATACTACATAAACCATGGCATGGTGTCTAGTTTTTCTTTAGAGAGCTGCTGCTGTCACTGGACAACACAAGATGTCGTATGAAGGAAAACAATCAGGGTTGCTGATGTTCAATGAAACAATGGTGTTGTTTTCACATATGTTTACAGAACAATTGGTGAAGGGTCGAACTAAATTCATTTCCCACAGTCGTGCTTTAAAAAAAAAATTAAAAAAAACAATCTTGGGATCCTTGTGTGTGGAGTTTGTGAAACAACACCACAGAAGTAATTATTGGTTTACCAAAGATTTGTGCTGTAGCTTATCAGTGGTGAGAAAATCAGCCTGGTTCTGACCTGCCAATAAGCTAAGACTCTTTACTGGACTGATTGAAAAACAAACAAAAAACACATTGCTAGAAAAAGCTCAGTGCTAAAATTTCTCTTAAATTGAAAAAATGTTCAGCTTGTGAATCAACAAGGGAACTCTTAGTCATCGTGGTGGTTCTGCACAATTAAAATTGTGAAAAACAGCCGCCTGCACCTTTTTTTTTTACTCTAATTTCATTTTCTTTTTAAACTATTTTTACTGTGCCTGCTATTCCAGTCACCGTCCCCTTTCTTTTCTTCGTGCTCTTCATTGGAAGCCACTGATTTAGACATGAACCCACAAGTCAGACCATCGATTTGTCTCCTGCGGCTGCGAACCAGAATAGGACTTTGTGTGTTCATAGAAGTTGGCCTGACGGCGACAGGCGGTGTGTAAAAGCTGCAGCGGCACACAGCCGCTGGCCACACATCAGAGGAACAGAGGAGGGTAAAGGTGAGGGAGGAGGTGGGGAAAGGGTCGACCGTTCCTCCAGCACGTGATGTGAAGTGGGAGGCACAGCCTGGTGCCCTGGATACACTTGTGCCCGCCCTCTCAGCCAGTCACAAGCCTTATCTATGTTACTGGCTCAGTCCTGTAGTTGTGTCAGTCTGTCTGACAATATCTAGCATGGCTTCTTTCTTTGTTCTTAATGAAATCTTAACGGGCTCATGCTGCCCATAGTTTTATTTGACAAATTGACATTTACGCTATAATAAAAATAATGTGGTGTTTTTGGTTTGCAATGACAGTTGACTTGAGTCAAGTTCAGAACGCCGTATCTTCACTAACTTGATTTATTCTGCTTTTCCTCACTTTATTTACTTCCAATTAGTTCATTCAAATGATAGTGAGCACTGCTTTAGTGACAGGGAGAATGGCTTCTAGTGACCCGTGTTAAAAGCTGGGCCAGTGACCCTCTGGGCTCGTTTGTCGAGTGGCCTGCATTGGCTGCCTTTCTCTGGAGATACCCCACCCCCTCCTTAGTCCAGCTCTCTCTCCCCTTTCTGTCTGTCAGATGCCAGACTGTTCACAAAAGCCATGCGTAACACTGACCCACTGATAATACATTAGCATTCAGCAGCCACATCCCATTACCAGGCAGGAATAAATGGACTTTAATGCCCTTTTTTACATTCAGCCAAGCTTCCTCACTCTGGTGCTCGAGGCTAAAATTTGGGTCTTTGATGCTGCTGCTTTGGTAGGAGCAAAGAAGTGTTTGTGTGAGCAGCGCTATTCTTTGTTGGGAAATATAAAACAATTTTCATTTTTGTAATTCCTCCTAACAGAAAAATGTTCTTTATTAGGTAAATGCTTTTTTCTAAAATGACTCAAAAAGTATTCTTTCCTCATTTAATGGTAAGGTTTCTTTAATTATGATGGAAATAATCTGTTAGTCACTCTCAATTGTCGTGTTTGCGAGTCTGACCCACAGCATATTTTATTTCTCTTTTTAAATAATGTTATTTTGCTTGGAACACAGGTGCTGTCAGTCTGCGTAGAAGAGGAAAACATCATTCCCTACATCACCAACGTGCTGCAGAATCCAGACCTGGCTCTCCGCTTGGCTGTCCGCAACAACCTCGCTGGCGGCGAAGAGCTCTTTGCACGCAAGTTCAACAACCTGTTTGCTGCTGGCAACTACTCCGAGGCTGCCAAGGTCGCTGCCAATGCACCCAAGGTACTTAATCAACTCGCATTTCAATTAATATTCCTCTGAAATGGGCTCACAGGGCTGCAAGCGCTGCACATTTTGGGTAATTTTGACATTTCCAAACCAGAGTGGGTGTGCGTAAGCAAATTCCGCAGACTCTGTGAGATTCTGGGTAGATCCATGCATGGAAGCTGGTTTGTGTTAACCACGGCACTGCAGAGAAGCCGTATGAAAACTTGAAAAGTGGCCTAGTTTTCTGCACGACAGTTGTGGCAAGTTGAGGCTGGCTTGACGCACGTTGTATGACCCACTGGCACTGTGCACCCCGGCATCGAAACCAGGACTGCGGTGCAATCAAATTGACTACTTAAAAGCTAAACTGATCATTTTGAGTCAGATGGGAAACCAATTAGGAACGTTAACAGTGTTAGTTATCTGATTAGCCATTGTAATGTTATCAAGTGATGAGTTAACCCCCTGCTGTTTGCAGACAGTAAGCTAATACTTCATCAGCAGAGATCAGTTGCAGCATCCTGCTCCAGTTGTGGTGACTTGTGTGACAGTTTCCTTCCCGAGTTTTACCGTATTTATGATGTAACACACATGCTACTGTCCATTCATAGTTATTTATTAAAATGTATTATCCATTTTTATCATTACATTAAGTTGTGCTCACTTTGAGGCTCGTCTTTCTTTTCAGGGTATCTTGAGAACCCCAGACACCATCCGTCGCTTCCAGGGCGTCCCAAACCAGCCAGGCCAGACGTCCCCCTTGCTGCAGTACTTTGGCATCCTGTTGGACCAGGGCCAGCTCAACAAGTTTGAGTCCTTGGAGCTTTGCAGGCCTGTCCTCCAGCAAGGACGGAAGCAGCTTCTGGAGAAGTGGCTGAAGGAAGACAAGGTACTGCAGATCTCCATCTCGGCCTCAGCTGCCAGGGGGAGGTTCTTCCGGAGTGGCCTGTTTGTTTATATAGCTTGCCTGTTATCCTAAGGCATGGAGGAACTTTAAGGCTCTTATATTTGGGTGGTTCCCTGCAGGAAACAACAGGGAAAAGTAACATGCATTGACGCATGTCGCCTAGTTTGACTGTAGCTTGTTCTGCTTTATTTGTTTTTTTCATTTATTCTGCTGCTACCAAGTGGTTTTCACTCCTTGCATTGTAGAGTTTATTGCTTACAGTGCCTATGTTACTTGCTTTGTCTTTCAGCTTGAGTGTTCAGAGGAACTGGGTGATCTGGTGAAAGCAGTGGATCCCACCCTGGCACTGAGTGTCTACCTAAGAGCCAACGTTCCCAACAAAGTCATCCAGTGCTTTGCGGAGACTGGCCAGTTCCCCAAGATCGTACTGTATGCTAAAAAGGTATGTTTTCTGTGTATGACATTTACACTTGAAAAAAAATGTAATGTGGAACACTTTGAAAAAAAAAAATGTTTGTCTTGTTTAATAATTGTTTTGAATGTATTACATATGCATATTTGTTTTTACAAAATTAAATATTTCCTACTTAAATTTGAAAGAGATGAATCTTTGTGTTTGAATTCAGATTCAAACCGCAGCCCGAAAAGGTAATCTTGACATGGATGAACTTTTAACAACACACTGGTTTCAGGTCGGCTACACTCCAGACTGGATCTTTCTGCTCCGAAATGTGATGCGGATCAACCCTGAGCAGGGCTTGCAGTTTGCTCAGATGCTGGTGCAGGATGAAGAGCCACTGGCTGACATTACACAGGTAATAATGAGTTCTTTTCTATTTCTATTTTTCTGTTATCAATAAGTTGATAAGTAATTTGATTACTTGAATAATCCATTTTGTGTTTATCCTTCATCCAGTACAACTTTACACTGTTTTGTTTTACAGGGACTTTTATTTCCACTGCACAGCACATTTGTTACTTCTGATTCTGATAGCTTAGGTAGTAAAAACATTGAGGGAACAGCATGAAAGTAAAGTAAAAGAGCAAAACAAATATATACCAAAGAGGTGATTGCTGCAGTCTTCTTCTGCGCGTTTGCCTCGACTTGCCCTTGAAATTGGAAAAAAAAATGGTTTGGCTGAGTCACATAGACATTCAGCAGCATCTGTAAGCGTCAGCTATCCTGTAATACAAAGGAAATGGACTTCTTTTTTTGCTTCCTGTCGGTGCAGACGCGCTGCACGGCAGATGTCAACTGCTGACACAGCCTTTCTGCGTTGCCTAAAGGGCTAACTAAGCTTGTACGGAACCAGAGTTTGAGGAAAAGGGGACATTGCATCACAGTCCTTTCTTAATCTTGGGAAGATGCAGTGTGTTATTGAGCCACCCATTGCAAGTGGATTTAGTGCAGCTTAAAGACGTGTTGTCTTCTTGCCTCTAGTCTCTGAGATGCTGAAATGTAGTGAAAATGTGCTTAGCGTTTTAAACTTAGGGTAGATTTACATGTTGCATGGTAGCAAAATGATGAACAGAATGTGAAATATGTTTTTGTGGTTTGTTTGTTTTTCTCCAAAATAATGTTTTTTGCGTTTCTAGCAAACATGACCTTCTTCCCTTTCATCAGTAACATTCTGAACATCATATACTTGTCTAGATCGTGGATGTTTTTATGGAGTACAACCTGATCCAGCAGTGCACCTCCTTCCTCCTGGATGCTCTCAAGAACAACAGACCATCAGAAGGACCTCTGCAGACCCGCCTGCTGGAGATGAACCTCATGCACGCTCCACAGGTAGACACATCTTTTGAACATATAAAAACAACAAAACAAAAAAACCCTTAATCCTATGGGGAAGTAAAATAGCACAACTGCATTGCACTTTTGAGGGATGTGAAGTATACATTGCTTCATGTTTTGCTGCAGGTTGCAGATGCTATCCTGGGCAACCAGATGTTCACAAACTACGATCGTGCACACATCGCTCAGCTCTGTGAGAAGGCTGGATTGCTGCAGAGGGCTCTGGAGCACTACACCGACCTGTATGACATCAAGCGTGCTGTGGTGCACACACACCTGCTCAATCCAGAGGTAGGCTTCACTTTCATTGTGATATCCTGTGTTTTTTTTGGTCTGGTGAATCGGTTGTATTCGTCTCACTCACAATGTGTCCGTTCCCCCTTCCAGTGGCTCGTGAATTTCTTCGGCTCCCTGTCGGTGGAGGACTCTCTCGAGTGCCTCCGAGCTATGCTGTCCGCCAACATCCGCCAGAACCTGCAGATCTGTGTCCAGGTGGCATCCAAGTACCATGAACAGCTCACCACGCAGTCTCTGACTGAGCTCTTTGAGTCTTTTAAGAGCTTTGAAGGTTAGATCCCGAATATTTTAGTAAAATCTTGCATTTATTTGTTTAAATTGCAATTCAGACAATACAGAAAGTCTGTATTTTTGTTTGCTATACTGCATGCAGGCTTTTGTCTTTTTTAACCAAACAAATTCCTGGAAATAATGGGGTTGATGGGGAAATTTGAATGTCTTCCCCTAAATGGTGTGTGTGTGTGTGTGTGTGTGTGTGTGTGTGTGTGTGTGTGTGTGTGTGTGTGTGTGTGTGTGTGTGTGTGTGTGTGTGTGTGTGTGTATATGTATATATATACATATACATATACAGTAAATTACAAGAGCTCTTGCACATTAGCTGTAATCATATATCTTGTCTTAATAATACTGTAATCAGAACCACAGGATAAAAACACTACAATTACGTTAAGGTCAAGATTTTGCCCATCAAAGGTGTTCAATTACACCCCTGCGTATGGCTGCATCCATATATAGCATTTATACAGGTGTGCTTCATTTATAATCGAGACTGTTTGCGTCTTTCAGGTCTGTTTTACTTCCTGGGCTCCATTGTGAACTTCAGCCAGGACCCCGAGGTTCACTTCAAGTACATCCAAGCTGCCTGCAAGACAGGGCAGATCAAAGAGGTGGAGAGGATTTGCCGAGAGAGCAATTGCTACGACCCTGAGCGTGTCAAGAACTTTCTCAAGGTATTAATCTTTGTCATCATAGTTGGTGGGGACAACATGTTTCCCTCATCAGTTTTCACACACTGTGTAAAACCATTGTGGTTTTTCAGGTTTCTTTTTCTCAAGGCTTTCCTTTTGTTCTAATTCTGACATTTGAACCATCCCTGTTGATTGGAAGTTTTGTCAATATGGGCAGAACCCAGCTCATCTGCCTGCACTGGTTAAAAATGTTGAACAATCCTAAATGTAGTCAAATATTTTGTGCTTCCCTTCTTTTGTCTTTGGAATTATCAGGACATGTATCAGGTAAATCGATCCTTCCTCATCATTTAGGACTTCCCCCTTCCCTACTTGAGTCCATCCTAACCAATCCCGTACCTTTCAGCACAGTTGTGAAACTGGGATTTGTATCAGGTGTATATGCATATACACCACAACCCACATACAAAAAGCGGCGAAGACGGCGCTGTTCTAGCTTCATATACATGGAATAGTCTGAGTCGTGATTTGGTGTTGTGTGCTCTTGTAGAGTGTTTAAGTTGGGTTCCGTTATTAAAGGTGTCTGTTGTGTGAGTGTATAATCTTGTAATAACGGTGTAAAAGTCAGTCTAGCATGTCGTTGGATGATATGGACCAAGAGCGCAATCCCAGTTTTAGACTCCTGTGTAAGTGTGGGTGGCTACAGTGTGCGAGTACAGCAAAGTACTGTGGTTAAGAGCTTGTTAGCAAGCAGTGCTGCCTAGTGGTGACCTGTAAACCTGCTGGCACTAAGTAGTTCATCATATTTTTTGAGTCATATTTTTCCTGTGTTACCTGTAAATGTAACATCCATTTGTTGTAGTGACATAGCTGTCTTCCCCCACTTATAACTGTATCAGATGTGTAGTTGAATTGGAAAATTCCAAGTCAAATTTCAGTATCTGACAACTGTGAAGTGTCAGAGCCCAGTCTTATTGCATTAGAGTTGAACATGTCTCTTTTGTTCCCCAAAGTTTCATCATATTAAATGCGGTCTCTTCTTTTTATCAATGTGTGTGCCGGACAGGAAGCCAAACTCACTGACCAGCTGCCGCTCATCATCGTCTGCGACCGTTTTGACTTTGTCCACGACCTGGTCCTCTACCTGTACCGCAACAACCTGCAGAAGTACATTGAGATTTACGTGCAGAAGGTGAGACTCACTGGAGGCCGGAGACTCGCGCCGCACTCCGCCGTTGCCCTGTAGAGGTGAGCGACCTGATGACACTTCGTCATTGACGTGCGTTCCAGGTGAATCCCAGCCGTCTGCCCGTCGTGGTCGGTGGTCTGCTGGACGTGGACTGCTCCGAGGACGTCATCAAGAGTCTTATCCTGGTGGTGAGGGGCCAGTTCTCCACCGACGAGCTGGTCGCCGAGGTGGAAAAGAGGAACAGGTACAGCACTTTGCTATTTCACGTTGCCCTTTGAGCTCAGGGTTTTACCCATTTAAATACGCACTGTTATGAAGATGTCATTAAACAAATATTAATTCTTCTGTTCTCCTCCTCCCCCGACAGGCTGAAGCTGCTGCTGCCATGGCTGGAGTCTCGCATTCACGAAGGCTGCGAGGAGCCAGCCACCCACAACGCCCTGGCCAAGATCTACATCGACAGCAACAACAACCCCGAGCGCTTCCTGCGGGAGAACCCGTACTACGACAGCCGCGTGGTCGGAAAGTACTGTGAAAAGAGGGACCCCCACCTGGCCTGCGTCGCCTACGAGAGAGGACAGTGTGACCAGGAGCTGATCAACGTGAGGATGCCGTTTGTCACGTGCACGATGTGCTTAAACATCAGCACGCTGGAAGTTGACGGTTATTTTATTTATAATTTCCTTCTCATCAGGTCTGCAATGAGAACTCCCTCTTCAAGAGCTTGTCTCGCTACCTGGTCCGCCGCAAAGACGCTGATCTGTGGGCCAGCGTGCTGCTGGAGAGCAATCCCTTCAGGAGGCCCCTCATTGACCAGGTAAAGTCGACACGCAGTCACTCTACTCTTGATCTGATGCAACAGCACGCAGCAAGACTCAGATTGTTTCTAGCCGTTGCTTGTTTCATGAACATAAGTAATTTATGTTGTTTGTTTCCGGTAAGACAAAGCTTGTATGCAGCTGTGGAGAGCAGGACTCTGAAGAGATTTTAGTCCAGAGAGATTCTCTATGTGAAGCTAAAATGTCAGTTGCATGATTGTTTTTTCCCTCAGGTGGTGCAGACAGCCCTGTCAGAGACCCAGGACCCCGAGGAGGTGTCAGTCACGGTCAAGGCCTTCATGACTGCGGACCTGCCCAACGAGCTCATTGAGCTGCTGGAGAAGATTGTGTTGGACAACTCCGTCTTCAGTGAACACAGGTATTTGACCTGAATATTGGATTGGATATTTTTCGTTGAATATTTAAACTGAAAATAGGAAGAAGAAAAAAAACCCTGATCTTGTGCCTCTCTCTTCCAGAAACCTGCAGAACCTGCTGATCCTGACGGCGATCAAAGCTGACCGCACACGTGTGATGGAGTACATCGGCAGATTAGACAACTACGACGCTCCTGACATCGCCAACATCGCCATCAGCAATGAGCTCTTTGAGGAGGCCTTTGCCATTTTCAAGAAGTTTGACGTCAACACCTCTGCAGTGCAGGTCAGTGCTTTTACTGTGGAGCTGTGTCACTCTTACCTCTCAGACTAACTGACCGAGCCAGAATTAAGTCTCCACATTTTTGCACATTATGAACGTAGGTGCTCATTGAGCACATTGGCAACCTGGATCGTGCCTACGAGTTTGCCGAGCGCTGCAATGACCCAGCCGTGTGGAGCCAGCTGGCCAAGGCTCAGCTCCAGAAGGAACTGGTGAAGGAGGCCATCGACTCGTACATCAAAGCCGACGACCCCTCTGCGTACATGGAGGTGGTGCAGGCTGCTGACCACAGTGGTGAGAAGCTGCTTTACTTCAATTGTGAATGCAGGCACTAATGCAGGCTTGGGCAAACGTTTTCAGTGGTGGGCCACAATGGGTTCTAAAATGTGACGTAGGGGCCAGAGCGGGAGCAGATGGATGGAGTGTTTTGGTGACCCAACTCATAGGAGGAAAGAATATATCATGGGTTATGTAGAAAGCACGTGCTTTAGTGTCATGGAGGAATTGAAAATGAACAAAAGCGTTACCAGAAAATATGTCTTTAAACACTGAAAAAGTTCGTAGCAGTAGTTTGCTCATTTCTGCCCTAATGCTTTAAACTCCATCCCCTATTTTACCCTCGGTCATTGAAGCCAGGAACTTTATATCCTTACCCATTGGCAAACTGTAGGTCTGTTGATGCAAGTCAGAGACACACATCATACTGTGGTTTAAAGTTTTAGTTGGGGCAGCGTTCCTTTAGAAAACTAACACTACCATCATATTGCCGTCATGTTCCAGGAAACTGGGAGGATCTGGTCAAGTTCCTCCAGATGGCTCGCAAGAAGGCCCGCGAGTCGTACGTGGAGACGGAGCTCATCTTTGCTTTGGCCAAAACAAATCGCCTGGCTGAGCTGGAGGAGTTCATCAACGGACCCAACAACGCTCACATCCAGCAGGTATTCACCAAACACACTCACGAGGCAAACCGTGTGGTCCAATCGCATCCTCTTTTTTTTCTTTCTTGCAATTGACTCGGTTCCGTCACGTCCGTCGTGCAGGTCGGCGACCGCTGCTACGACGAGAAAATGTACGAGGCCGCCAAGCTGCTGTACAACAACGTCTCCAACTTTGGACGCCTGGCGTCGACCCTGGTGCACCTCGGTGAGTACCAGGCCGCCGTGGACGGAGCCCGCAAGGCCAACAGCACCCGCACATGGAAGGAGGTCTGCTTCGCCTGTGTGGACGGCAAGGAGTTCAGGCTGGCCCAGATGTGCGGCCTCCACATCGTGGTGCACGCCGACGAGCTGGAGGAGCTCATCAACTACTACCAGGTAGGAAGCCAAAGAGCACGTTTGGAGGGGTGATTTTACTGATGTTTACTTCTGTTTATATTATTATGATTCTATATTATATTATAATGGTATCGTGTCATGTTTGCGTTCCATTGTTTGCAGCTAATTATATTATATTGTATAGTACTGCAGAACACTTTAGTTACCCTAATCCGCAATTTTTAAGATTTTTAACTTGTCTTATTGTAAAACTTATATCTAACTGCCACTTTTTAAATTCTCTTTTTTACACTTTGTTTATTCCTTGCATGCACAATCATGTCGGATTTTGCCACATCAACTTTTCACTGCGATGTAACGTGACATGTGACAAGGTCTTTGAATCTTGGGTGGTATTTTGTAGTTGATGTGTCTTGGTTTGGTTTTCAATCTCAGGACCGCGGCTACTTCGAGGAGCTGATCACCATGCTGGAGGCCGCCCTGGGCCTGGAGCGCGCTCACATGGGGATGTTCACCGAGCTGGCCATCCTTTACTCCAAGTTCAAGCCGCAGAAGATGCGCGAGCACCTGGAGCTCTTCTGGTCCCGTGTGAACATCCCCAAGGTCCTGAGAGCAGCGGAGCAGGCTCACC
Source organism: Nelusetta ayraudi (assembly GCF_046127955.1). Lineage (NCBI taxonomy): Eukaryota > Metazoa > Chordata > Actinopteri > Tetraodontiformes > Monacanthidae > Nelusetta > Nelusetta ayraudi. Next base: position 3,577,999 of record NW_027466061.1, on the reverse strand, counting down.
TCTGGGCCGAGCTGGTCTTCCTGTACGACAAGTACGAGGAGTTCGACAACGCCATCATCACCATGATGACCCACCCCACAGACGCCTGGAAGGAGGGCCAGTTCAAAGACATCATCACCAAGGTGAGGAACCAAACATTGGTTGGATCTTTTAGAAATATTCTTCTCTCATCATCACCAGCTGTGTCCATACAGTTAAAGGCAGAACAGTGCTGCAAAATGAAAACGTGAAAAAGTAATTGTGTTGTATCTCAGTCTTGGTCTTAATGCCTCGTTAGTAATTGTCTGTTTTGTTTTGTTCTTTTGCAACCTCTGCAGGTGGCCAACGTGGAGCTGTACTACAAAGCTATCCAGTTCTACCTGGAATTCAAGCCCTTGTTACTGAATGATTTGCTCATAGTGCTTTCCCCCAGGCTGGACCACTCCCGCGCTGTCACCTTCTTCAGCAAGGTACATCTCCATCGCACTGAGTTGGAGACTGAAATGAGACTTTCAGTTTTTATCACAGGGCCTCCTAACAGTTTGGCCTACACTCCAGTTTAAGATTTGTGCCATAATGATTGAAAATGTGTGTCCACAGGTGAAACAGCTGCCCTTGGTCAAACCGTACCTTCGCTCAGTACAGAACCACAACAACAAATCCGTCAACGAGGCACTTAACAACCTCTTCATCACAGAGGAGGACTATCAGGTGAGATGGAAGCGCTTTTTATTTATATGTGTATTTATTTTTATTTCAGTCTCATAAATGTCAGTCTTGACAATGTTACCTCGCCGTCGTCACAGGCTCTGAGGTCATCAATAGATGCCTACGACAACTTTGACAACATCTCGCTGGCCCAGCGCTTGGAGAAGCACGAGCTGATTGAGTTCAGGAGAATCGCTGCCTACCTCTTCAAGGGCAACAACCGCTGGAAGCAGAGTGTGGAGCTGTGCAAGAAGGACAAGCTCTACAAGGTCCGTAGTCCCCCCCGCCCCCGCCCCCCTTTGATTATTGACGGGTATTTCGCACGCTGGCTGAGAGCGACTGTGGCCGAGCCCTCACGCGTCTTGTCTCGCCACCCTGCAGGATGCCATGCAGTACGCGTCGGAGTCCAAGGACATCGAGCTGGCGGAGGAGCTGCTGGCCTGGTTCCTGCAGGAGAACAAGAAGGAGTGCTTCGCCGCCTGCCTGTTCACCTGCTACGACCTGCTACGGCCAGACGTGGTGCTGGAGACCGCCTGGAGGCACAACATCATGGACTTTTCAATGCCATACTTCATTCAGGTCATGAGGGAGTACCTCAGCAAGGTGGGTCCGCCTGTCTCGTGTCGAGTCCCGGCCAATTGTGACCTAATCCCACGCAGCACTGGCGCCGTGTCGAGGCTCAGTGGTCTGAACCTGCTGCTGACACTGGGGAAGTCTGTCAGTTATGCGGCCTGTTTGTAGTTACGTAAAGCAACCCACAACTGAGGACATTCTTATAGGACAGGATGTTCCTTCTCTGATCCTTTGAGTTTTCTTTAGATTTTTGTCTCTTTCACTAAACACACATTTTGACAACAAATTACAGAATAAAGGCATCCTGCGTGTTGGCCAAGTCACTTTAAATGCCCAAAATACAAGGGGAGGGTAGATGGGTTTTCCTTTGACTTGACAGTTGGAAATTGTCAAAAACATACCCATAATTCTCAGCGTCATGTTTCTCTATGCTTCACCTCTTCTCTTCCAGGTTGAAGCAATTAAGCAACAGGTGAAAACTTAAACGCTCTGTTTTTAATTTCTTTCGGCTCGAATGACTTGTGGCCTTGAGTGTGCATGGTTTCAGACACACGCTCACTTCCAACACAGGCGTCGCTGATTTGTTTTAGTGATTTTAAACGTGTACTTCCTGCAATCGTTTCCCAAATTGACCACGGCCCTGATCTTCCGCGTCTTGAGAAATGAACCATTATTCTGATAAAGCTTAGTCATCAGGAACAAACAAGTCCGATGGGTTGGGTTGTTGCTCAGCTGAATGCTGCAGAAAGTGAATCACCATGACCCCAATGCACTGGAAACAAGGCAGGAAATACAACTCACTCATGTCATGTCAGCGTTAAAGGATGAATGTATAGGAGAGGCTGCGTTCAGAGGCCTTTGAATTGTTTCAGCCAAGCCCCCTCAAATAAAGAACATGTAAAGTAGTTATGCCGGTTCTTGAAGCTGGAGAGTTAAGTGACTCAGCAGCAGGGAGTCGGTCAATGATTTCTTCTGGTTGGTTTGTTGGAGACGACGCACAAGCCGCCGCTGTGTTTAGTCACTCAAGCCGTTGTAGAAAAATATTTGTAACCATAGAAATTGAAAAAAAAACCCCACTTAAAATACAACCTTTATTTTTTTAATATATATTTTTTCCATATATCTTCCAAGTTATTTTTTCCACAACCGATGACACTGCACAATGTGAAACCGTATGATTTTAAAAGATTGCTGTGTTGTGATGTATTAGCTGGTTCCAAAGTTATTTTCAAAAGAAGCATGTTTGCATTGAGGCGTTGCATCAGGCTGCTGTTTGTGCCTGGCTTCCCGTACAACGCACTGAATTGTCAGCAGTTGCCGGCCTGAGACTCAGCACTACCTCCCCCCCTCCCTTTCCCACCAACCCCTCCTCCACACAGTGCATATTAGTGCTGCAGCCTGTTGCTCACTGCCGGCGGTGGAACACATCCAGCATGGGCCAATTTGTGTTGCCATGAAGCTTCAGCTTATTGGAAAAGAAATGAATAATTAGGTGTGGGTAGAACTTAGAGACGAGACAAGTAGTTTTCACCACACAAGCATGACGGGACTGGACAGTTAATGCACTCGTGCAAGATGCAAAAGTGCGATATGGGGAATTCTTTATTGTTGAATGCTCAGATGATGATGCTTCTCTAAAAAAACAGTAATGACTTTTTTCTAACCTGTTATTTATTTTATTTTATTTTTATTTTTTTATTTAATAGCATCTTGTATGGGATTACTTGGTAGAATTATTTAGGCTTACTTGAGTAAAATAAATGCACGAATGTGATATTTTTCAAGACGTCGCACTCGATAAGAAGTGCAGAAAAATGCTGTGTGTTGGGACTACGGTAGCTCCAATCCAGGACAGCTGTGTATTGCTACTGTGTCTAATAGTTTGGTTTGGTCTTATCGCTATCATCAGTATTTTGTTTTGCAGATTGCGTGTTTCTCCTTTTAATGGCTACCATGTCTCTGCACTGCAGGTCGATAAACTAGAAACCTCAGAGTCCGTAAGGAAAGAGGAGGAGCAAGCAACAGAGACGCAACCCATCGTCTACGGTAATTGTCTGCTACTCCCGTTGAGAAGTATTGCACTGTGAAAGAAGAGATGGAAATATCCTGCAAGTCCTGATTTAAACAACAGCAACAACAAGCAAGACAAATGAGCCGAGTAACCCTGTCAAATGTCTTTCCAAATTGCGTTCAACACATTTTTGCAAGGACTACAGTATTGAAATGTTTCAGGGTGCATCAGCCAAATGCAAAGTTGACTTGACAGCCTGCCGTGCGTCGTCGCTCCCCGATTGCAGCTTTTACTACCGGAGAGAAGATGAGAAAGGGAGAAATCACACACGCTGACTTCCAACTTTGGCAGGAAGCAGCGTGCGGTCGAGCAGGAACAGGAAGCAGTTGATTGAGAAAACGACTCGTCAGTTCCTTTGCTAGATTTGAGATAAAAACAAGTCTTTTTTAACAGCGAGTCGCATGAAAACCAAAAGTGTGGAAGTGCGTCCGGGCAGTTTTAGTTCAAAGTGGTCGCCGTGGCTGAGGTTCCCTGTGCTCTCTGCGTTGCAGGCACACCCCAGCTGATGCTGACAGCGGGCCCCAGTGTCCCCGTGCCCCCTCAGCAGCCGTACGGCTATGGCTACCAGGCGCCCCCTGCAGGATACAGTCAGCCGGTACCTCAGCCGGGCTTCGGCTACGGCATGTAAAGACCCCGACCCCGACCCCGCTCTCTCCACATTGCAGGCTGGAGCTACACCATCCATCCATCTTCCTCCCACAGTCCTTCACCAGACACCACACCATGATTGTCTCCCTCCGCCCCCTGCAGGGGGCGGCAGAGAGAGTGCAGACAAACATTTTTTTTTTTTTTACCCCCTCCTCCCCTTTTTAAACTGTCATGAAGGACTCAGTTTTATGATTTGCAGTTTGTTATCAGAAAATAAGATTTCACCGCAAACTTTGATTTTTCTCACATTCCATATTGACTAGGTTAATTTTGCTTCTGTCCATTTTATTTGAATGGGAAGTGGTTTGTGTACAACGGGAGGGCTTGTGGGGACGAGCCCGAGTCTTCTTCATAGCTGAAAGAAAAGGTCTGTTGTGAAGCATCTGATTTGCACTCTGTAGTGAGAAGAATTAATGTAGAGCCCTTTTCCTTTTTGATGTGTGTGACCAGCTTCTTCTGTCCGACTGTAAAATGCATTTAATTATTGTATATTCAGACGCAAAAAAAAGGAAAAAAGAACCTATATTCCTCCTCTTTCAAAGAACGTGAGACATCCACGTCCACGTCCACGACCACAACCCTGAAACACTAATAATGTACCAGTCGTGTTCTCGTGCACACTCTCACACTTCAGGGTGGTTTCTTAGAGAGAGAGAAAAAAAATCCCAGAGAATATTTTACATGTGATTTAAAGGAATGTTTCATTCTCTCCAGCAAAGCCTTTCGCAGGACTCTCCATACAAGTTTGAATTCCGATGATTGTTTCTTGTGCTTTCAAAAAAGTGCTCTAACGCTGAGACCATTCCACCTCAGGGGAGACTGCAGACCTGTTTGACCAACATGACCCCACCCCCAAACCCCAACCTGGGCCCTGCTACGGTTTGCTCGCACCCATATTCACTTTGGGTTGCTGTCATTGAGGGTTAAGGAGAATATCTTTTTTTCTCACTCAACCCTCTTCATGTCCTGCTAAGGGTGTGGCCTTTAACCTCTTCCAACCCGCTCATCCTTTCTCATGTAACAGGACTCATGGTAATTTTGAAGTTTTTATTAAAGGCTTGCGTGTATACAGGAAATCAATCATTAACTCCTCTGAACTTATATTCTTATCCTAATTACCTTAGATTTAAATTGTGCACTTAAAATACTTGATTGTGCATAATCAGGATTATAATGAATGAAACTGTGGTTTTGTTTTCCACTTATAAAAAAAAAAATAAAGGCTTCTTGTTTGTCAAGAAATGTCTGAGTCTTACGTTCACTGTCAGTTGTGGGAGAAAACGAGCTCAATATGTCCAATATTCTGCATATTGAAAGCCAATACACATCACATGCTTGGTTGTATGTATGAAATGTTTGTTTCATAAAAGTAAGTGAAAAAGTATGAATGAAAAATGTCTTTCATTCCTCCCTTAAGACACGTAGGGTATTAGAGTGAACCCTGACCAAAAGCTCACGTCATAAAGATTAGTAGTGAAGCAGGAAATGCTAGTTTGCTGAATAGTTGAGAAGTGATACATCCTCACTGCTAACAGGTCGGTGTCCCAACACCAACTTGCTGTACTTCAGCTGTCATTAAAGCTCATTATTTACTGGGTTGAGGATTCTGGTAATTTTACTGGTTAAGGGCAATCTTTGTTTTGTTAATTCAGCAGTACTTTATTGCTCGACATATGCATGCGGTCTTAGCGCCCCCTTTTGGCAGGAACCAATAAAGAGCTAAATACAGTGGGACTTCGAAGACAAATATTTTGTTCCAACTTTGCTGTTATTCATTTTGAAATGACATTGAAGCACGTTTTCTACCTATCCCATGATACATTTTTTTCTCCTATGAGGTGGGTGACCAAAACACTCCTATGGCCCCTATGTCAAATTTTAGAACCCAGTGTGGCCCCCCCAGTCAAAAAGCTTGTCCACCCCTGGTCTAGATTGTGCTGTGGTCATGAGAGATGTAATAAATACCCTAAACAGCAACACATGTTCGTGTTTCCAAAGAAATTTCCAAGGAACTACTATCTTATATGTGGTTTTATTTGTATGCATTATAATTCTTGACACTAAACAATAACAATGCAAACTAATCAATGAGTCAAACTGTTTCCTTGATTTTAAAAAGCTATTTGATTTAACATGGCATTTATTCTGAGCATGATTTTTTTTTTCAGACCTCAGCAGACAAGTTGTTGTGGGCAGTTGACATAAGCAGTTTTTCTATTTGGTGTTTTTGTAGTTCATGCAGCATGAGAAGCAGTTAAAGAGTCACAAAACTACTACCTCGATGCTAAAACAGGTTACTGCTGTATAAAAATAGAAACTCACTTTAAGCAACTGTGTGTGTTAAATGTGTTTTTAAATCAACAGACAAAGAATTTAAAGTGCAAAAGACAAAGTGAAATCCTAATAAAGCTTTAAACCCCCCGTGACTCTGTCAATGAGGTCCGCCGGGCCTGGACCCACACCCAGCACGGTGCGGGACCCCGGTGCGATTTGTGTCCTTCCTGCGTCCTGAATCAGGCTAACGGTGAGGCCGACCTCTCGGGCCTGACCCAGCAGGTTGACGAGGGTTTCTTCGTCGGGAGCCTTCACCACCACCTTGGGCTGACCGCAGTACTCCCACTGTTTGAGAAGTTCAGGGTTCCTGCGCTGCACCTGTTTGTATGCTGCCACAGCGGCATGGGAGCACTGGGCGGCCACCTTGCCCTTGCCCATCTTCAAGTCGTTTCGGACCACCAGTATCATTTTGAACTCTCCTCCATCTCCCATCACACTTGCTTCAACAGCGCCGTTGGCCGTCGCCGCCGTCGGGTCTTTGGCTGGAGGAACGGAGCGGGCCCCAAGATGCCAACCAAGCAGCAGCCCACAGCCCAGTCCGGCTGCTACACCCAAGCCCAGTCGACCGTACATGAAATCCATGTTGCAATGCCTGGATCATGAAAGAAGTTATTAAATTGAAAGACTGTAAAGGTTCTGAACTTGAAATCTAGCAGTGACAGACAAGGTAATTGTTGTAGGCAACGAAATAAAGACAAAATGTTACTATTGCGGAAATAAACTCCTCCATGAATCGGCATTTAACAAACATTTAGGACAATTAACTGCTACTATACACAGTAGTACAAATACACAGCAACATAAATATTTTATTGTATTTTTATTTGTTGATTATTTTAGTGATTTTAATCGCGCTTCCATGTCCAGTTGACAAATCGAATGAACACGTTTGCTAACGTTAGCTGCTTGATAAAAAACAAACAAAGGAGCGCAAGTAAAAATAAAATAAAATAATGCTTTGCTAAAAGATAACTATCACTCAACAATATCAAATTTGTATAGGTCAACCCCACAATGGCTAACATTACAAATACATACACTGACAGCAAATGACAAAAGTTGTCAATTCATACCAGCCGGCGCTTGTCGACGGGCTTCGGGCATGTGCAAAATCTCTTCTTCTACGTTTCTCGTCGTGGGCGCATGCTGATGACGTAGCGCGCGTCCACAAGTTCTTGCCGACAACTCGTGGGTTTTGCTCTGTCTGGCCTCTACAGTTTTTAGGATTTTCAGTGCAACGTACTTGTCCTCTCAGCCAACGAAGCTGACAGTCACCGAACAAACACTCTTCGAAGTTGAAAGAGCGCTTCTGTCCACGTTGAGGCGCCATTTCTTCAGTGGTGAGTAAAACGCGGTCATATTGCAAATAATATCGAATAATCACATTAGATATTATGCCAAACACCTGAGTTGTGCGGGTTTTTTCCATCGATATTGCCCATCTTTTCCTCAGAGCAAAAATGCCAAAGAAAAGCAAAACTAAGAATTTGAAGAGGCCTGGAGGTGAAGATGAGCAGCTGCCTCCTAAACAGAGCCGGGTGGATGACGCTCCATCCCCGCTGTGTTTCGACAGTCCAGCCAGCCTGTTCAGGAGCCTCATTGAGCCTCTGGAGCCAGAGGTCTTCTTCAGGGACTACTGGGAGAAGAAACCTCTTCACCTCCAGAGGACTGACACCAGTACTGTCTCATACTACCGCTCTCTCTTCCGCCAAGGTGATCTGCACGGCCTGTGCTCTCAGGGTCTGGAGTTCTGCAGGGATGTCAATGTCGTCCGCTGCGTCAACGGCAAGAAAAAGGTTCTCAACAAGGAGGGGAGGGTCAAAGCCGGTGACCTCACCAAGTTCTTTGCTCAGAACAAGGCCACAGTCCAGTTCCATCAGCCACAGAGGTTCAAGGTGAGAATGGCAGGTATGGAAATCTGTCTTTTTTGTGAGAAAGACTTGGAGTTTACAAACCAAAAGAAATAAGTTATACGTAACCACGTAATCAAATAAGTTATTACGTTTTCCCCCTCATATACTTATATGTTTTTTTTGCTGATTTAGGGACAGCAAAAATATTAGATCCAAAGTCAATTTTGACTAATGCAGGTCACAGACAGGTCTTTTACACATTTGAGAATTATTTTAAGAAGTGGAAAAGTGGCATAATATGGGACCTTTAATGTCACAGACTCAGTAGTTGTTGTTTTTTTTTGTTTGTTTTTTGGGGGTGTAATAGCTGACAGATATTTTCTATAGGAAGAGCTTGTGACCTAAGAGTTTGATCACACAGGCCAGTTCAGGAACTACTCGTTGAGTGGTTTTAGTAGTTATGGAATTACGAGTGGGATTATTAGTTATTACAGTATTATTACAGATTCAGCAGTTTAGACAGCTGTGGTACACACAGAGTATCCTAAAGCGGTGATGCTGCAATACCAAATAGCGCCACGAGGTGGCTGGTATAGTTTATTTTTGTGTGCCTGTGTCTTCATGTTGTGAGCTGATGCCAGCTACAGTTTATAGATATAAATTTTGAATACATTTCTATAAGGTGTATGCATAATATATTATATTGTCACTACGAAATGTACCTCACAACACACACACACACAGTAACAGTATTGAAAATGAACATAGAGGAAATAAAAAGAAGCCAAAATGACACAAAAAGAATGTTTGCCGACTGTCCTGTGAACATTTCTCTGGATTTTTCTCTTCCCACCGTCGACAGGATGAGTTATGGAGAATCCAGGAGAAGCTGGAGAGTTTCTTTGGGGCCTTGGTAGGATCTAATGTCTACATCACTCCACAGGAGTCGCAGGGCCTCCCACCGCACTACGATGATGTTGAGGTATTAACAATTACCACATCACTGCATTTATTCATTTCTATGACTTTCCACAGCCGATCTATTGCTTCATCTCCATTTTGATTCCCATCTCCTCATTCTTCTAAAAGGTTGTTTCCAGCCAACGATTGTTGACTGCCAACTATTCATTGTGCTTTAGTCTTAATTTATATTTGTTTTATAACCTATTTTAATCTTCAGTTGTTCTTGGACCATTCTGTGTAAACCCAAGTAATGGCCACGCATCCCAATTTCCACTGGATTAGCAGTTTTAAAGCCCATCTGGCACCAACAACCATGTCATATTCATGCCACTTAAATAGCATTTCTTCCCCACTGTTTACCCCTTTTAAAAATGTAATTCAATGCCACAAAGCAGTGTCTACTTGGGGAGGACCTGAAGTTGAGCTGGTTTGTGACTTTAGCCCCTCTGCTTCCACAGGTGTTCATTCTTCAGCTGGAGGGCCAGAAACGTTGGCTCCTCTACAGTCCTGTTGTTCCGCTGGCAACAGAATACAGTGTGGTACCACGGGAGACACTAGGCAACCCCACTCATGACATCACACTGAAGGTATTTCTGTGAACGTACCATGGCCACAAAAAAATTCTCTGCTTATGAATAATAATTTAGAGGATATGAACTTCCACCCACAGGAGGGCGATCTGCTGTATTTTCCACGAGGAACCATCCATCAAGCCAGCACACCTGCAGGAGTGGACCACTCTACCCACCTGACTATTAGCACCTACCAGAGAACGTATGATTCTTTGTATAGCCGTCACTTCTAAACTGCTGCTAACCTTGATTCTAAGTAAACGACAATATATTTTAGAATCAGTCACTACAGTTGTGCATCAGGCTAAAAAAATCATTTTGGTAATTCTAAATAGACAATAACATTATTGTTGTCTATTGTTGCGGACTGCTGCAGTTGTTTAAATCACAATGTGTGTTTTGTATTGTCACACAGTCTGATGTAGCAGCTCAGATAATCTATAAATGTTACAGGGATTATCTAATATGAATGTCAATGTTTCTGAAAAGAGTATGAATTGTTGTTTCATGATCTAAAACCGTTTTAACTTTATTCTGAATCTGTGTCCCAATGACAGGTCATGGGGACATGTACTGTTGGACATTTTTCCAAATCTTTTGTTTGACAGCAGTAAGACAGCAGTCAGTCTGAGAGAAGGCATGCCCAGACAACTCTTACAGGTAAAAACATGAAGATTAACCCTTTCACATGTAGAAAGTCTAAGCAGAAAATGCAGATGTGAATCTTTTGATGTATCATCAATATTACTGGGCTGAGACTCACTTGGAGAGCATCAGGACTGTACACAAAGATCCAGAATGTTTAAAAAAAAAAAAATAAAATAAAATAAAATCAGAACAACTGTAATTGGCCTCTGCACCATGAGTGCAGGAGAAGCAGTGGTGGAAGATGGATGGATGGCTGGATTGGTGGATCTGGCTTCTTTCACACAGCAGCAACCAGCTTATCCTCAAGTTTTTGCGGCTGTGTGTTCCTTGTCTCCGAAGGGCTCCGGAGACAGTCGAGACTTCAGAACCCGTCTGGCTACTGCCCTCAGATCTCTCGCTGATGAAATGGAGAAAGGGACCTATGAAGTTCGCCCCTCTCACATGAAAAGAGATTTCATCATGAACAGACTGCCGCCGTCATGCCAGCCTGAGCAGCTGGCACCATGTGAGTGTCTATGAGTCCTGTTGGGTTTTTTTTTGTTTAAAGTATATCCACACATTCAGCAATAATATAGGTGTTTTCACTCGAATATATCTTGCATACACTAAACACATTGAGGTGCGTGTGTGTGTGTGTGTGTGTGTGTGTGTGTGTGTGTGTGTGTGTGTGTGTGTGTGTGTGTGTGTGTGTGTGTTTCACAGCTGGGAAGATACCTGCCTTACAGGATACAGTGTGTTTAAAGTTTAAAGAACACATGGTGGTAACAGTGGAGCCCAGCCCAGAGACGACAGTAAGTCTAGTCGTCGTCGTCGTCGTCGTCGTCGTCTTCGTCTTCGTCGTCGCCATCGTCGTCGTCGTCATCATCATGATATCTTAATATATTCTGACAAACGGCTGGATTTGTTGATGCTCTTGGTGCACCTCTTCTAGGACGCGGCCACGCAGCTGGTTGTGTTTGTTCTACACTCTTTAAAGAACCAGAGGGAGTGCCACATGATGGGTGAAAGTGTTGATGATGAGGAAGAGGAGGAGAACGTCTCCAAGGTAGGCCCATGGTTGCTAACCCCTGCTGTCTAGCTGTTGCAGTGGAGGGTAATGACTGATTAGTTTGGTACTGTTCTATTCCACAAGTTCAACCGCTGTTCACATTGAATCTTTCTCCACTTGGGCCTTCAAAGTTCTTGTTTGATTATTTGCCTGTACAACCAGTGATCAGTTAATTTTATTCAATAACATGATGGGGAAAATGAACAACCAATGCAAAAAACATTATTCAGATCAGCATTAATCAGTTGGCTCTTATAGGGAAGTTACCTCATCATTCCAGTTGCCTTCACAACTTCTCTCAGGGAAGAAAGTTCATATTGGTTTTAAGAGGAATAATGAAAGGACTCTGTGCAACTGCATGATGATTAATCTCTTCAGTAAACACTCCAGGGTCTTGCAGGGGGGTGAGTGTGTGTGAGAGCTTTTGCAAAGTTAAACAGGAAAAGGAGGAAATCACATTTGTCCCTTGGTCATAGCCTTCAGTGCACACCACCCGGTCCCACTTTCAGAAGTGTGCTTCAAATGTGCCGGCTTTGACGTACGCATTAGATTTGTTTTCTCACTTTAACCCATTTCTTTGTACCGCCGTCCCCTCAGGGTCTGCAGTTTCCTTTGTCCCACCTCCAGGCCATCCAGCAGCTCCAACAAGCGGAGCAGCTGCCTGTGTCTCAGCTCCAGCTACCCACACAGGAGGACAAACTCAACCTGGCCCTGGCTCTGTGGAGTGAGAGCTTGCTGACTGTATTATAGCACAACATGGTTTATAAATACCATTAAAGTTTTCAAGTGCCTTGCTGTGTGTTTATTTCCTTTTCTTGCTCCCTTATTAAAGCTGTCACAGCATCAGCTGTGTTCGTGGATTGCTGGTGAAAGAGATGGTGGTTCTACCGTTTTTTGTATTAGGTGTGTTTTGTCATTTATCTTAGAACAAAATGTAAGGACTTTTTGTCTGGTAGATTATTTCTTTCCTGTCATAATGCGTCTTAGCCATGTTATCTTGTATGATAGAGTTCAGTGCTAAAGTGAGAATATGGGATTTCCACTAGTTGCAGAATGCCATCTTGATAGCACTCTGCCTTGACATTGCTGATGACGAGAATCATTTTTCCAGTGTGTGAGACTGCTTGCAGCAAGATATATAAATGTCCTTACTTTCATGATAAGTATATGCAGTGGTTATGTGTAATTGGTGATTTTTCCAGGTACATCATACATTAGTTCAAAACCGCGTTAAACAGCCAACATAATCACGACACATAATTTGTATTATTATGACGGAGTACGCCTCCGAAACTACTTCAAATATCGCAAACAAAACGCGCCATTTTGTCGCGACAACCAGGAAACTAGTGACTGACAGACAGAGAGCGGAACCTTTGTGGGAACGGGATTGACCAAGCCGGACAGTTTATACTGGCGTGCACACTCAACCTCCATGGCGAAACTGCTGTCAGATGGTAGCATTTAATCAAAAATAACAAGGTAAACTGGTGTTTTGTACCTTTGCCTGGTTGATAATCCTATACTTGATAATCTCGGGGTTTAATGAGCGACCGTTTCGATGTTGAACCATCATGTAGACAGACAAAAGAGGCAGGACGACTCGGAAAGCTGTCCAATTATGATGTGTTCATGAGGATAGCGAACTGTGTTTAGATGAAGAGTAAATACACCTTGTAAGATTTTACTTTGAAAAGCTTTTCACTTTTCGCACAGTTGAATCTTGCGATGTTCTGCTCGGTTTACCTCTTCTGGGAGTTAAGAATCTGGATGTGGCATCGGAGATATTATTAAACTTGCACAATCCGCATAAACACTGGTTCTTATTTTCAGCCAGTAGATGTGACGGTATGGGAAGCCAAACGAACACACGTCGTATTTATTATAAAGCTGAAATTGGTTTGAAAAGTTTGACACTTTTTCCATTGTTGGTGACAGTTAAATTTCTTGTGACGTTCAATGACCCAATTGCAACAGCTTCTGGGACTGAAAGATGATGTATTTCTCTGATAAACCCAAGTTTCTCTGGCATAATTCTTTTCTATAGAAAACCCAGCACGTCCTACGAACCAAAGACACAACACCTTTGTTAGTGTGATGCCTTCCACTGTGTTGTATAGAAGCAGTTGACAGTCCTTTGTATTTTGTACACTTATTCAGTTGTTGATTTACTAATTAAAAAAATTGCTACTGGGTTTTTGTTTTTAGAAAGTTTTCTTTCTTGATTATGTGTTTCAGGATAACAAAAAGGCAAGCTGCATGTAGCAATTTCTGTGGCTGCACAGTCACATGGGCGGATGAGCAGACCTGCTTTGTTTTTCTCAGTGACTCCAGATGAACCCAGACTGTCCCTGACCTTCATACTGAGTGAGTATGTTTTCAACAGAGCACTTGTTTAAATAGTTCAAGGTTGGAAAATAACAAAAAGGTTCTGCTATTCTCAAGCACTGTGTACTGTACTGTGGACTCCCTAAACCAGTCTAGAAATGTAGCCTTCTAGGTGCAGCTGATCCCTCTTTTACGCAATTAAAGAACTACCAAGAGGTTAAATGTGTCAATGAGTTTGTATTAACAAATGTTAACATTTTAAAATGTTTCATTTCATTTGTTTTACAGTTGACGGTTGCCTATAATGATATCAAACATGTTCAGAAGCAGTAAACAGGACTTCACCTTTGGACCGTGGAAGGTGACCGCTGCAAAAAACCACATCATGAAGTCTAAAGACATTGAGAGGTGAGATGTTCCTCTGATGGTTGAAAAACATGTGGCCCAGCTGACATAAAGGATGCTAACTTTTTCATCCCACACAGGGTGGGTAGGATATACTAACATTAAATGTGATTCCTGACATATCGCATTTGATCATTGCATGAATGGATGTGTTTCAGGGGGACTAAAGTACTCTGAAGAAGAAAAAATAAAAATAAAACATGTATTACCATGTAAAGCTATTTTGAAAAATTAGGCTTTAACACTAAAATAAGGGATGGCGTGTGGGTACATTAACAAAGCTGTGTCTCTCTGGGCATTTTTATTGGTGTCATTTTTATTTATTTTGATTTTGTACAATTTAATAATGTCTTTGTTTGGTTTCTGATGATGCACAGACTGAAATGTTTTCATTGTTGGAAAAAGCACAGAATTAACATCACCGCACGTATTTCACAGTGACCTAAAATAGACCTAAAAAGGATTTGATTCCTTGTCCTCTTCTGAGTTTGACTGTGTCAAACCCCCAGTTTTTGAGAAAAAAGAGACTTGTTTTGATTGAAGTATTTTCAATATCATGAGTTGTCAGCTTTTGTTTTCTCTGTTGTTGCTGCTGTGCATGTGGTGAGAAACCAGTGCAAACCTCAGTGACATTAAAGTTAACATTCCTATTTACTCAACATTTAAGTTTGGTTTCTGAACTTGAAGTTCTCATTTTGTGCAGAAGTCACAATTTACACAAGTTTTATCCACCCTGTTAATAATCTTTCCAGAAATTATGAGTACCATGCTTTACTTCTTTTACTTGTTACACATTTTTAAAAGTGAATGCTAAAATGCAAAGTTTTCAGTTTTTTTTTTTTTTTTTTTTTTTTTTAGCCCTTTGTGATGTCACAAAAGGCACAACCAGTCTGCCGTTTGTTGCTGACCTCATTTCCAAGCACGTGGAAGGAACAACACAGCAGCAGTTTAGGCAGGAGGCTGAGTTTTCATTTTAGTTTTGCAGAAAGTTGAGAGATGAGATGGTTAAATAGTTTTTTTTCCTGGAAACCAGTGGAGATTTGAAAATTCATAAAACACATGAATATGAAATTATGACTCTGTGAACCTTCAAAAGTCAGTTCACAAGTAACGGTAGAGTTTGCTTGTGTTGCAGGTTAGCGGATGAGATGAACATGCCGTCCCTCCCAGAGATGATGTTCGGGGACAACGTCCTGCGCATCCAACACAGCGATGGTTACGGAATTGAATTCAATGCCACCGACGCCCTGAGGAGAGTCAACAACATGGAGGATGTGGTCAAGGTGGCCTGCGCTCAAGAATGGCAGGAGAGCAGGTGAGGTGACCAGCTGTGTGTTACCAGAGGCCGCAACTCGCTCATGTTATCAGTCCAGTCTCTCATTGTCACTCCATAAACAGTGATAGATGGACATCAACATCAACAACTAACTTTTAACCCTGGATTTCTATGATGTCCCTTCAGAGCCGATTCTGAACACTCTAAAGAAGTTGTCCGACCCTACGACTGGACGTACACCACAGACTACAGAGGAACTCTGATCGGGGAGGGCATGCAGATACAAGTGAGCCACTTACAGTAATACAATGAAACAGTGTCATCTCCTGTTGGGTCTAGTTTTTGAAATGCCATGTTTAGAAAATCCTCAGAGCAAAACTTAAGGAGGTCTCATATTTTTTCAGAAAGCTAAAAAAATATATAAATATATATTATTGACACTAATGGTCACTAAATGTCTTTAATATCACCCTGTCTTATATCCAATTTTTAAAAAAATATTATTCACAATTTTTTTTTTTTTTTTGGCCAGGCGGAGCTTGTGTGCATGTGTATGTGTTGTTATGTCGACTGTCATAGCTTGCATCCTTGAACTATTTCAAGGTTCTTATAGGCCTCCTGCATTTTAAGGAAATTTATATTGGTATTGAGTAACAATCATGAGGATGGGGACCCCGAATTATTGCGTCTCTTTGAAAAGCACAACATCCTCCTGTTTTGTTGACACCCGTCGATTCATCCGCAAGGTGTCGAAGACGTCGGAGCGAATCGACATTGAGAAGCTGAAGGCGCGAGAACAGATCATGTTCTTCGACGACGTGCTGCTGTTTGAGGACGAGCTCCACGACCACGGCGTCTCAATGATCAGCGTCAAAATTGTGAGTCCTGCGCGCGTTTCAACAGAACAGTGTCACTCGTCCACATGAAGTTGCACGTCTGGCACTGTTGCGCTATTTCAAACTTTAGCAGACACTTTTTTTTTCTGCGACATGGTCTGAAACATATGATTTTATCTTGTGTTGGCAATGCAGAGAGTGATGCCGACCAGTTTCTTCCTGCTGCTGCGTTTCTTCTTGCGAGTGGACGGCGTGCTGATTCGAATTAATGACACGCGCCTGTATCATGAGGCAAGTTGCTTTTCCCCTCTTTGCAGCTCGGTGGGACTGTTGAGCAGCGTCTTGAAAGAAGCAGGGCTGCAGTCTGTGCGAGCGGCAGCCTCCACAAGACCTTGTTTGCTTCAATGGTGTTTTTTTCTGTTTCCAGGCAGGAAATAGTTACATGTTACGAGAATTCAGCACAAGAGAAAGCAAAATAGAGGAACTCAAGGTGAGTTTTTCACATCTTGTCCAGCAGTAAGATGAAAGGCTGAATGGAACTGTGATCTCTTCCACAAATCAGAAAGGCCATAGAGCAGATAGCCAGCGAGGAAGGGAATTTTGACTGAACTTTGATCTGTGGCAGCGATGAGCTGTGCAGCTTTTTAATCATGTTTTCATTGGATTGTACTCAAAGAAAGATAAAGGGGATTATGGGAGCAACTGTTAAGAAAGAACAAGGCACGGCCCGCCACGTCATTATTTGCGGCTCTTGCATGTGACACAGTGACTCCGTGTCAGAAGTCGCTAGTGACTAGTTAAAGCCAAACCCGTAGCAAGATCGATTCACATAAAGAATATGAAGATGTGCAAAATGTAAAAGAGCAGGGTGCAAAATGTAGCTTGTTAGACTTGGGGAAGAACACATTTTTGCGAGCGTAAAACGATAGGCGTCGTGACATTTCCAGTAGAAAGAGGCACGCCTAAGTGCACCACAGTGCTCTCTGTGTGTGGTGTTCTCCAGCATTTTATTGACTTGGTTTTGCTGGCCAAATGGCCGTGTTAATGCATGGAGAGCTCTTCTTCCTCTGTTTTTTTTTAAAGTCATGGAAGAGCAGCAGTGTTTTGTACGAGACCACACCCTGACCAGAAGTCTACCACGGTCCAACGTATTGTTATTTTCCTGTCTAGTGTGACATGTTGAGTTGTGTCGACCAATAGAATGCCGGGGTGCTCTGACTTGTGGCGAAGTTAATTTTCGGGTTTTGTTTTTTATTTGTTCTACCACCTCGGCAACATATGCGTGTTTGTTCCCTGTATTGTTTTTTGTTTTTTTTTCATTTTTTCCATTCTACTTACTGGCTGTTTACATGGAAATGAAATAATGTAGTGGAAAATCTATAATAATCCACCCTAGCGATGATGACATATTTTTCCTTTTGATTGCAGTCGATGCCAAGCAAATACTGTTGTCCGCTTTCTTTGTGAGCTCCTAACAACATAATTGATCCCACTGTTAAACTACATTGTTCAATCTCCACCTGCAGTTGCTATGTTTTCTAGCAGTTGTTAGGTGAGCAAGGACGACACTTCACTGACTCATTTGTAGTTTATCAATTTTAATTTAGGGATGGAGCAAACTAACAAGGTATTGGTCAAGCTTTCACTGAATAGTTCAAAGAAACTTGAAGTTTGGAATTTCAGGGAAACAAAAGTTTAACCCAGATTAGGCCTCACTGTCACTCAGTATAATTATATTATAATATCCCATTGCAAGAACAATATAAAAATGAGCAAAGTCAAGTCTATTTTAGACTTTTTGGTCAAGACTGCAATTCCGCCTGTGTTTTGTTTTTTGTCATAAAGGTGATCTTCATCTTGCATTTGAACTTAAATCAATGAAAAACAAAAAACATTTTATTCTAGACCAGTGTTTCAGTGTGCTGGGTAGAGAGCAACAAATAAAAGCTCTTCCCAATGTGATTGTGATCTATGGTTCTCCCATTTGACTCCAAGTGTTATTTTCTTGCAGAACGTTCCAGCAGGACTGTACACTGATCCCAATGAGATCGCTCAGTACTTGACGCTGAAGCTGACGGATTGCGAGAAGCTGGAGTTTCCCGTGGCACCGGCGCAGACAGCCATCAGTGAAGCTCTTCAGTAAACACTACGTCATTTAGCTCCACATTCACGTTACGCATGACGGCAACTGTGAATCATAGTCTTAAACTACATCTGACAGGACCATAACCAACAGTGTCCCGTTCAAATATCTGGAGAGTAGTTTGAGTATTGGACCACTTTGGTTGATTGAATGACTGATGAGTTTTGACCTTAATACGGTAATCTGGTGTAGCTTTTGGCTCTGTTAATATTTGGGTTGAAGTTGTTTTATGATACACATTTCAAGTAAATTGGACACCTGTGTAAAGACGTAGTCGGGCAGCAATAGTTGGGCAGCATTCATTCTTGTAATGTTTGGAGAGGAGTATGTTTATAAAAACCACACAGAACGGCACTGCATTTTTTTTTTTTTTTAAGAAAAAGTAAGTAATGAATTAAGAATGCCTGTAAATATGGTCT
Organism: Nelusetta ayraudi; assembly: GCF_046127955.1. Classification (NCBI taxonomy): domain Eukaryota; kingdom Metazoa; phylum Chordata; class Actinopteri; order Tetraodontiformes; family Monacanthidae; genus Nelusetta; species Nelusetta ayraudi. The sequence continues at coordinate 3,559,195 of NW_027466061.1, read as the reverse complement.
ACTGTATTTTCTACAGTAATTGTGCGGTAAAAGTCTTTGTGCTTCAATGCAAGTTAAGTAATCCCCTCAAAATCTCTGTTTATGTCTACAATATCTTTAAATAAATTTTCAGCACATGGGCAGTACGGACACAGCCTGTTTTTGTTCAAATATATATATGTACATATATATATATATATATATATATATATATATATATATATATATATATATATATATATATACATATATATATATAAATATATATATATATATATATATATATATGTACACAAACCATTTTTCAACGGTGATTCAACCATTTTTAAACCAATTCTCAATTTTGATTCAAAGTTGATTCAACCATTTTTCAACAATTTGTCAATGTTGATTCAACGTTGATTCAACCAGTTTTCAACCATTCTTCAACCATTCTTCAGGATGTGAAAAATGGTTGAATAATTTATTGATAATTTATTTATTATTGTTTCGGTGCAAGCCATGTCCTTTATCAAGCAAATGTTTGTGTCAGAAGAAAAAGCCATCTTAAATAGGAGTGGCTATGTGACTCCAACCAAACGCTTTGTTGCATATCTAATACCAAACATCAATATATAATCAATCAATACATTTTCACTCCCATTTAATGTTGGTGCTGATGATTTTAAACAGGAATGGTGTGCTACAGGACTTTTGGTGTTCAGTGTTTTCATTTGGCGCTTAATTATCTGGCTACTCACGCTGTACTGTAGATGCCCCAGGGTCGTTTTATGTCAACTTAACCAGAGTTTGGCAGCTTGAGAGTGTAGCTGTTGACTTTGTAAGTATATCAGTTTGAAAGATCTAAAGTCGGTTACCTGATGCTGTGCTGTTTGTGTGGTTCTTTAGCTGCTAAGGGGAGGTGCAACTGAATGCAGGAGGGTGATAAATCACTCAATCACTCGATCAACATTTACGCTTTTGCTTCTCGTATACCAAGTGTGACCACCGACACTTTTGAATAACTTTGGCCCTGACGAGGTGGAGGAGGAGCGTTCGTGTTACGTCATGCATACCAAGGTTGAGGGAGTTTGGTTACGTAAGCAGGTAAACGTGTTTCGCCGCAGTTGCTGTGTTTGTCGGAGATGGCGAGCTGCTGTGTTTTTGACGGTGCTCTCCGAGCCACACTCCGCAGCACGGTACATGTGCTCCCGGGGAGCGACCACGCCTCCACCCCGCTCCGCTCACATGTTGCCGCACACATCCGCTCTTTCTGACGCTGCGTTTACGGGACTACGTTGCAAACGATGGCGTGCGGAGGACTTGTTATTAAATTCTTGTGGTCGCCCCCTATCAGCTGATCCACGACGACAGAGCGGCGTGACTCGGTGGACAAACAATGTCAAGAGCACAGGTTAACAACCCTGGTTGTTTTCTAGCTTAACGTGTCATCGTATATGGATCAGTTTCAGAGTCAGTAATATTTCCGACATCCATATGGCAGTTGATGACACCGAAGTAGAGGGATGAGCTTTAACGTTTGTAATCATATAAACGCAGCATCATCATGATGCAATTGTCTACTTAGTGCCGACTTGGTACACAAAATCTATTGATTTTTTCTCTTTCTGTGATACTGCACACTATCAGTTATTGTCAAAGCAGAGAATAACTATCTACAAAAATATGTACATATTCCATGTGAATATTCGGCCTACACACACACACACACACACACACACACACACACACACACACACACAACAAAAGAAAGTTCTCAGAGCTACACAAAATGTAAAACCATGAGATGCATACTTTTGCTACTCTCAAGAGAAGAAGGTTGAGTGCAAGAGATGCCTTTAATTTCAAAACATTATTATTATAATTCTTACTACTATTATTATTATTCCAGATACTACTACTACTACTACTACTACTACTACTAATAATAATAATAATAATAATAATAATAATAATAATAATAATAATCTTTATCATACTCTCTCTTCCTAGCCCTGTCTTTTCGGGCTCATCTTGATTATGGGACACCACGTGCGCCCAGCGCTAATGTTTACAGAAGCAGTTAAAGGCAACATACTGGTCCCAAACGCACCCCTCACGTGGACCGTTCGACGTCACCGCATAAACACGTGTCGGGGCAGCGGATTGGCTAAACAGCCGCACTTGCGTCACCGCAGAGCCCTCGCACACTCATGAATATTTAGTGATGGAGGCGGGGCCATGCAAAGGACCAGCATGGACGCTCTCAGGACGTGAACGGGCTGTCTTTCCACAGCCAGTGAGGCAACTTAGCCGGCGAACAACATTACTCGTAGTTTAGTTGTTTTTTTAAAAAAAAATTATAATCCTACATAATACATAATGTCGTCCTACATGACAACATGAAACTGTCATAGGACTTAGCTGTATTGCTTTTGCCCAGGATGCATTTGTAAAAGTGAGGAAGAGCGCTGTTGGGTGCAGATATGTTCACTTGTGTTCCACCGTCCTGCGGCTGAAGAACAGGTGAGTGAACGGCTCTTTTAAAGTGTTCACTGTCGCGGCTGTGTGCGTTTTAAAATGTTTACAGCGAGTATTTTAATCGCGATAGAGCAAGTGAATGGCCAGATCACGGGTTTTTTTCTTTCCTTCTTTGAGCGGCGGAAGCAGTCTATTACATAACAGTGTGGGGGGTGGTGGTGGGGGGTGGAACTGCACGGTCTGCCAGGGACCATCTTATCAAGTTCCTGCTGCTGCAGACTCATATCCATGTGCATGCAGTTATGTTGACACAGGACGTTTATACAAAATCCACGGCAAATCCCACCACGCTGATGAATGGCCAGTTCAATTAACCCACAACAAGTCGTCAGTACAAGTCCACCGCTGGGTGTAAGTCAGTGTGCCCGTTTTTATTTATTTATTTATTTATTTATTTATTTATTTTGCTACATTACCAAATATTAAAAACACATAAACCGAAAAGAAAGAAAGAAAGAAAAAACATTCTTGACCCCGTTTTTGCATACTTTGCTTCGCAATCCACAGCAAAGACCAAACAGATTCCATCTTCAGGCCACCGTCAAGCCAACAATTTCAAAACTTTTAGAATTCAGAAAGAAATGCTCAAGAAACGCTTGTGTTCTGAGTTTTCAAATTGTATTTCAGAAACTTCTTATCCTTTGTCATCTGTGCGTCTGTTTGTAACAAGGTCTGTGGATTATCCAAAGTAGTCAGGACCTAGTTTGTTTAAAGATGACGTTAATTTGACAAAGTGAATCTGTGTATCATGTATTTCATTTGTCCTCAAGCACTAAAACACTAAAAACAGGAGCTGTCTAGTTTTGTTACATTTTGTAGATTGCAGGCAGAACCCTCCCCCCCCTCCCCCCCAAAAAAAACCATAATGCGAAAAGTGTTTAAGATCATTCACAACTAATTGTCAGAAAGATTGGTTGACAAACCCATTGTAGTAGTAATTGAGAGTTCATGTACATGATACAACAATAGCGTAAAAAGTGTCCAGATCCTGAAGCTGTAAAGCAACTTTGAGCCATCACACTGCTATCCCATGTTGTTTTCTTTGCACAATACACTTTTTATGGAATCTTGTTTTTGTTTCCTGATGAGTTTCAGATGAGGTTTTTGTAGCTCATCAAATGAACCTTTGTGTGTTTTTAATGACATTTTTTCCAGCTGGTTGAACTTTCCACCATCTTTTATATCCAAGGCTAACCGAGCTGGCAGTTCTTTTTGCACAATTATGTATTTCCTTTTGTTTGTCACGATGAAATTGTTCTTGGGTTACACCACCGTACCTGGAAAGGTTTGCCACTGCTCAAATGTTTTTGCCATTTGAAAATCATATTTGTCAATATATTTCACTGACTGATATATTTCAGTGACTTGGTTGCTACATTTTCACACAGTAAGTTTCACAGAAATTTATAGCATTATCTGATTTATTCTGATATTAGTCGATAGAAGTGGACTGGACTTTAAAAATATACTGTAAATAGTAACACTATAAAACACTATTACTATTTACATCCATGTTTTATGGATGTAAATAGTGACAGTATCTTATAGTATAATAGATTCAGTCAGAGGATTATTATTATTATTATTATTATTATTATTATTATTATTATTATTATTATTTATTCATTTATTTTTTGCATCCATCTTTCATGGCACACTTCCATGAATCATTCTAAGATGTCTTTTGTCGCCATCGTTTTCCATTTACAAGTGTCATTAGATTGTTTTTTATGCATGACAGAAACAGGAAGTGGCTACTATAAGTCTGTTCTCACAAAACAGACATACTTTTATTTACTATATTTATGCGACACTACTTCTGTTTCCTGAACACCTCCCATTTACTGCAGCCATTATGAGTGAGTGAGACATACGGTATTTTCCATTGCCTTAACAGGGCAATAAACTCATGCAAGCATTGAAATATTTGCAATTGTTATGATAAAAACAAAACCAAACAATCGTTCAACTCAGTCCCTTGCATCGTATTGCTTACCAAAATGTGAAAATACTCCGTAGGGGAACTACAGGCATGTTTTTAACATTGTCCTTGTCTATGCTGAATATTAGAGTTGTCTGGAGGTGTAATGTCTGATACCTGAGATATACTAGCCATGGTGAAAAAAAGAAAATCCAAGTTATATCGCTATAAATAATACATCTCTGTTAGTACAGTGGTTAGCATTGTTGCCTCACAGAAAGAAAGTTGCAGGTTTGATACCCAGGCCTTGGGGCCTTCTTATGCGGAGTTTGTATGTTCTTCCCGTGTCTGCGTGGGTTCTCTCCAGCTGCTCCGGCTTCCTCCCACAGTCCACAGATATGCACGTGAGGCAAATTGGCCGCTCTAAATTGTCTGTAGGAGGGAGTGTGAGTGAGAATGCTGGTTTGTCTGTCTATGTGTGTGGCCCTCGTCCTGGGTGTAACCCAGCCGTTGCTCGAGGACAGCTGGCATAGGCTCAGGCACGCAGCAAGCATTATGTCACACTGTACAGTACTCTACAATGCAAATAATGGCTGACGTCTTTTAAGGTGTTTCCGATGCGTACATCTCACGTAAATCTCTATACTTTTTAGAGGTACACGATGCCCAAGGAGCAAGGGAACCCTGGGGAGCGGGTCGCCCGCAGCTCCTCGAAGACTGCCAAGGACAAGAGTAACAGCGCCACCTTGCAGGCATCCCAGGGTGGCGGCAGAAGGGAGCAGTCTGGGATGGGAGACAAGAACAGCCGCGTGCGGCACTTTCACTCGGAGAAAGACTCGGAAAAAGACTCGGGGTACTCCGGTGAGCATCCAATGTGTGGACTGTATGGATTCTTCTAAGCTGAGGAAATATACCTGTTTGTATAAGCTTAACTGTCTCTACTCACCGTGTGGACTGTATGGACCACTATCATTTAAATCAGTCAGGAGTGTCCTTCTCTTTGTAATGTAATTGTCAATGCACATACAATTTCTGTCAGCCATTGGACTGACTTTAATAGGAGCTCTGATCTTTGACAGTATGCATTCATAAATCATTCTTTTTGAACTGGAGAGTGCCCTCTGCACTGTGAGAAGACGTGTGTATCTGAATGCTGGAAAATGGTGAATAGGACACATACTGTAGTTAGCAAACGTCGTGAGGTATTTCATCTTTGTTTTACCCTCTCCTCAGAGACTGGATCTGACACTGTAAACGCTGACCTGGATGAGCAGCAAAGCTTAAGGAACAGCAACAACAACAGCAGCAGTGGCGGTCTGATTGGCACAGGCCTCAACATGCCTTCTTACGAGGAACTTCCCCCGATTTACGTCATCAAGAATTTAGTGGTCAAGCCGGTGAGATGTATTTGCACTCACATATCATGACTTGTTTTTCAGACATTTGGCTTTCTTTCACCAAGAGTGGTTATTATGTGTTTATATCCATCAAAGAACAAAAAGTTTTTTTATGAATCCAGATAATAGACCTATCCAGAGTCCAGATGCTGCTTTTGTGTCTGTTGACTCAATGATAAGGTTCCACCAGACTTACTGCGACTTAACACTAAAGAGTTTTAATAACGGCACCCTTTGCTAACCACAGGTAATGTCTTTTCAACATGGTGGCTCTGAGAAGGTTTTTTTTTTTGCCTTACCAGTAAATTAGCCATATAAGCACGCATTGGCATTTGCCTTAGTGTACAAGTGCTGTCTTAGATTCTTAATTGTACTGTTTCTATCTTAGTAGAAAAAAACTCTTTCCTGAACCATAACCTAATCCATCAGATAGTTTTTGTTTTGTTTTATATTTATGCCATTTGCTAGGTGTGTCGGGTAACAGCCGCCAGTTACTTCAACTTGATAGTGACACAATTAAGAGTCCCACTGAGTTGTGTTCTCTGCAACCATACAGAGATGTCTTTCCTGCATGTATTAAGATTACACAGAAAGACACCTTTGACATTTCTTTGTAATGTAGGTATAATTAGTTCTACTTAATTCTGCAACTTCAGGATTGTTTTTAGTCCATCTTTTAAATAATCTAATTTGATTGATTGATATTTATGTGCTGATGATAATACTTTGAGAAAAATGTTAAATATTACACAGTACCTACCTAGAAATCAATGGAAATATTCAAAGGAGTTCTAAATATTGAAATGATCATCATGGTTTTGAGGGTTCAAACAAACACATATATTTGAATCCATGCGACACTACTGTTCTTCTTTTCTTTCTTTGACTTTAACTTCCTCCCTGTTTTTATCTTTTTTGTCCCTCGGTCTGGTCCTCCTGCTGCTCGCACATAAACACTGCTAACAACCTCCTGGTGGTACAGTCCCGATCAGAGCAGCTTCTCCACAGTTCCTTGGCTTGGGGCGGAAGTTGGCACAGCCTTACCAATGCCAAATCACCGACTCAGCTCTTACTGATCCAGCAACCTGCAGTTTCCTCCCCCTCCCCTTCGACCCCAGCTCCATCAGGCCAGAACACCCTGCAAGGTCAAGCTAAGAAAGGGGGCAGTCGATGCAGGCAGAACCACAGCGGTGGCAGGAATTCCTACCTGCCCATCCTCAACGCTTACCCTCGCATTGCCCCTCACCCCAGAAAGGACAATCATGAGATCAAGCCGCCCAGCCAAAGTGGTAACGAAGGCCATAGTCAGAGCAAGAGAGTGTGCATGGAGGAGGAGAAACAGGAGGCCGTGTCTACCACCAGCCACCTCCTCAAGCCCAAACAGCATCAGCAGAAAGATGGGAAGAACCGCGGAGGACATGGCACTTTCCCCAACTCGACCCACCGCTGCCAGCAAAGCTCAGGCTCCGACAGTGTGAGCTCCTCCTCCGTCTCCAGCTCCCAGACGCCCTTGTCGCCTCCTTCTTCCTTCCACTCACCCTCGTCCCCATCTCCCCATTCCTCGTCCTCCTCGTCCTCCACAGCTCAAAGGCCGTACGGCTCGGCTCCAGACAGCTCATCCACGCGGCACCGCCGCTTCCTCAACACGGCGGAGATCCTGAACCAGTCGGGCCTGCTGGCCATCGCGCTCCGCACCAAGGAACTGCTGAAGCAGAACGCTGCCACTGAGAGGGAGATCGCCCAGCTCCGTCAGCACACCCACCTCCTGTGCCAGATTGCCCAGATCGGGCAGAAAGAGTGCGAAGATGGAACACAAGGCGTGGATCAGCTTGTTCAGACAATGTCTAAGTCCGGCGGTTACCCCCAGTTAGATTTAAACCAGATGAATGAACCCAGCAGTAGTGCAGAGCAGAGCAATACTGTGAGTGAACCAGATTCAGGGAAGGAGAAAAACAAAAACACCACAGAGACTCAGAGCAACCCACCGCAGGTGTTGTCTCGACACAACATCGATGACGGAACATCGCCACCTTCTCCACTGTTTGCACCCTCGCCCAGTGCAGAATAAGAAACCTGTGGAGGTGCTCCTCAGAACCCAATGTCTCTGTTTAATTTACCAGATCTGCCTCAGAACAGAGCTGACTAGTCGCAGAAAGGAACTTTGATGATTGTTATATGTTGGCTTGTCTTCTAACTATTTGACAAAGAAGACCTAGAACCAAGAATGACAGGAAAACTGAACTGACTGAAAAAATCTGCTTGACCTGTGTAAACTGTCTCTGAATATGCCAATGGATAATTGCCAGCTGGGGAACACATTTTGATTTACACACCTAAACATTATGGACATGCTTTTAGTTTGGATTGACTCATTTCTGGTGGCCATTTTTCCATCAACACATCATGCCTTGTATGGTGACGGGCCTGCCATTCAGGCAGTCACATTCCCAATCATCGATGGATGTCAAGTATATCCTGGATATACAAGACGACGACAAAATGTTTACAGAAGAACAGAAAATGAGTCATTTACCCAGACCCAGACAAATCAGTGGACTGTATTTAGTTCTTAGCTGTGATCAAGAATGGAATTTTCATGGAATTTTAGCATAATGTTTTTAATGTTATAATGTCATTGAAATTATTCAATTATAATTACACTACATTGTTTGCAAATAAAATCAAGGACACATGACATTAAAGCTACCAAAGATTACCTCAAGTGGGCTATTTAAAGTATTTAGCAGATTATGCCTTGGAGATTTTGTTTCTGTCACCAACAGCTCAAAGAAAGTATAGAAAGTGTGGTTGTCATGTCATACAAATATAATGCAATACAACACGCAAAACCATTTACAGGTGATGCCATAAATGGATTTCTGATATGTGTCATTGTTAATCTGCCAAAGTCTTTTTTTTTTTTTTTTAAGAACTTTAGATGTCCAAGGGGTGAAACACACAAAAAGTTACATATAGAAAATTAGCCAACTAACAAATTAATTAAGGCAAATGGATGTGTGCGAATGAGCTGCAAAACATAATAAGTGACTTGTGACTGAAATGAGAATGAAGCTCTCTGATTCCTTGCAGCTGACCATGCAAAAGAAACCTCAGCACTCTCAATTTTCTACCACTCAGGTCTGTTTTAGACGTTCATTGCATTGCTCATTGCAACTGGAATTGGTTATTCCAAGAGCAATGAGGAAAGATAACTTTACAAAGCAGCAGACAATCTATAGGCATCATGTGTCATGATTTTGCCTCGGTGCAGTTTTCCCTACCAAACAACCAACCAATCAACCAACCAAACAAACGAACCAACCAAAAAAAGGTTAGGGTGGAACTTTTGTACACTTATAAAACAAAACTGAAAAATAAAAAATGAACCCTTGCTCTTAATTAATATGTTTGTTTAATACAGAAATGTTTTAATGACCAACACTCATGCAATGTACATTTGTGCATTTGCAAGAACGCCCACACTTTCACTTTATTTCAAATCCAGATATTTGGTCTGTCTTTTGCATGCTATGTGGGGAAAGCGGAGCAAGAACAAATTTTAATGTACATGGTAACTACATAGAAGCGTTTAATGGGAGCCTTTATATATACATATATATATATATATATATATATATATATATATATATATATATATATATATATATATATATATATATATATACATATATATATATATATATATATATATGTATACACACACACACACACACACACACACGTATAAAAAAAAACTATAGTATAGTTGTACATGTTTTGTTTGGGGTGGGTGGGGTGGGGTTGGGGTCGTCATTCATTGGACTCTTGTGGATTCAGGTCTGCTTGTCTGCTTCTGAGTGAGATTCTGAGAGGTACCCTATGGTATACATACATTTGCTTCAGGACCGTAATTGAATTGACATTGATAATGTTCTATAGTGATTGGGAATGTGGGACACATAATTTATAAAGGTATGAAACAAATCTGACATGCTTTAACAAAAGCTAGTACTATAAATCATGTAGATACTTACCAACATATTCATGAGCTTGAGTATTTCAACGTGTATAGAATTAGTTACCATGACATAATGGATCATAAAGAAATATAGCAAAAAGTTCACTTGTAAATAGTTTTAATTATTGTTTTTCTTGGTGGATAGCACATAGAATATATTTGATGTTTTTGATTGTGCTTGAAGTCAAATGTTTTACGTCTCATTATTCTGTTTACTCTGGTTTGCACAACACCCATAATATAGCTGCATCATGTACTATGCATGCTTCTTAAAACTAAGGTTTTTCACATTTTATTCCACCAATGTTTATTGTTGCCTTGAACAATTTAAAAAACCATTAGACAGCACTATTCACTCTCTTTCCTGGCAGCTCACATTGATTTGACAGCCCAACAGCCTCACACTAGCATGCTGTCCCAAATACTCACTCGAGCACCAAATGTTGATTAATCAACTGAAAATAGCCACTGCTGCTTTTAGGAATGATCCATGGCGGTGAGTTGTAGGGCTGGAAGTGTTAATACACAAAGGGGACACAACTGACTGGTCACAGATTCAGTATACGGTGCAGTCAGCACTTTGACTATGACGTGCTTCGCCACAAGGGGGCAGACTTACCCGCTGAATGCAGACGCTGGAAGAGGGCGGTTCGACGGTCAGCATTTAAACCTTTTCACGTGCGCTGTAATAGTACTGGTAAACGAGTACATTCATTCATTCATTCATTCATCTTCTATACCCGCTTATTCCTATTCAGGGTCACGGGGGTCTGCTGGAGCCTCTCCCAGCTGTCTTAGGGCGAAGGCAGGGGACACCCTGGACAAGTCACCAGTTCATCGCAGGGCAAAACGAGTACAGAGTGTGCATAATACATTTCGTATTAGAAGAGACAAAACATTTTTATTTATTTTTTCACCCTACCATAGTTTGTCTGGAATATCAAATGGAAAGTTATCATTGAACTACCCACTTCAGAACTTGAGATTAAGTACATAAACAGTTGCTTGTACCATTTAAGATAACCACAAGTTTGCTAAATTGATTGCGAACTGGTAAGTAAGACTTTTTCTGGTATTTATTTATTTATTTATTGATTATTTTTTTTAATTTAATTTAATAAATCTATCGGTTGGGGTTTTGCTCTTTCTATATTTGCTCCACTTATAGTGGTTCATGCAGTAACACCATGGCAGCAAAACTGATAGATAGATAGATAGATAGATAGATAGATAGATAGATAAATATAGATAGATAGATAGATTTGAATGATTAAATGCCAAGTTTCCTGTCACTAACATGTGGTAGTAATGTGATTTAAGAAAAGCACTGGCACCAAAGCTAAGATTATATGGGTTTTATTTGACAAAAAGTTACATTTTTATCAGACATTATTATTAATAATTTTAAATGTATGTGTATCTGGCCTTTAAAGCAATTTTTGCTGCAAGACTTTCTTATATTCAGAAAATAGAACAATTTCGTAAATATTTAAGATAGTATTAGGACGCTACAAAGTCAAAGGCTTGTCATTAAAATACAACGGTAATAACATGATTAAAGCCGGGAGCTCTAAATGCTATACAAAAAAGTGCAAAAAATACACAGAAACCTCTACATGTCTTTTTAAAATTTGTGAAAAAATATGGCTTGATTTTAATCCAACATTTCTTTGCATTTGAAACAGACATATCTTGTTATGTTTTTTAATCCTCCTCTGAATTCTGTTTCTGACAGCAGGTACAGCATGGCCAGCAGCATCGATAGCAATAATGGCGAAGCTGATCAAGAAGTCTGTTAGTGGACACTGATGAAAATTCATTGTCTTGATGCATTTGGCTTGAACCTGGTTCTGTTACCCGCATATTTGCAGTAGTCAAGTCGGTATTGACCTGGCTGGTTTGATTTGCTTTGTCTGTTGTTTTTTTCTTAAAGGCACTTTCTTTCCTCTGTAACCTTTCAATCTCCAGAAGCATTTGATCCTTTATATGTTGGAGTTCTGTGTGTTTTTTATCTAGCTTGTTTTGCTCTCTCTTGGGATTGCATTCTATTTTTGTGTCCCTCTTTGGTTCTTGTCTGAGGTTTGAGTTCTCCAAGGCATCCTTGTTTTTATGGCTCCATGTTCTTTTGACAAACTGATTAATCTTGAGAAGTCTTTTCTCCAGTGTGTTTCTAATCTCATGCCCCCTTTGTTTCATTTGACCAATCTCCTTTTGGTTCTTATGAGTATCCCTCCAGAACCTTTGCAAAGTATGTGTTCCTGAAATTGTGACATCTTCTAACTTGGAAGCTGTTGCATACTCAAACTCCTCTAACTTTTGCTGTTCATTTCTCAAATATTCAAATGTATTTGAATCCTGTACTTCAACATCTTTTAGCATCATCTCCTGGAATCCTAAACCTTCAGTTTGCACTGACTTGTCAAGTCCCTTCTGGAGATCGTTTTTCTTCTCTCTGTTGTGAAGGTCATGATTACTGAAAACTATTTGTTCTCCATTTAGTCTTTCTATTTCTTCCTTTGCTGTAAGGAAATTCTTCTCTTGCTCATTGAAAATCTTAGATAGAGCAAGTTTTTCTCTTTCTTGTACAACAATAATCATGGCAGCATCAACCTCTTCCTTGGTCTTGTTGAGATCAATACTGGACACCTCCAGTTCTTCCTCAAGTCTGTGCAGCCCATGTTCTTTGAGATCCTGTTGTTTTTGCTTAGTTGCCAACATATTCAGTGCATGGTGAAGTTGGTGTCTTTCTGACTGAACCTGCAGACTCAGATCTTTAATCTTGGTTTTCTCTCTGATGATGTTAGACACCAGGCTGTCTGTGTTGTCTTTCTGCCTTTGTAGCTCATCTTTTGTGATGTTGAGCTTGTCTCTTTCTTCTTTCAAACCCTTCTCGAGCCTTTCAGCGTTCTTCTGGAAATCAGCCATGATCACCTCCAACTTCATCTTTGCTTTCCGTAGGTCTTCCCTTGTCTCCAGATCCTCTTGCTTCTGTTTCAGTTGGTTTTCAGTGGCTTGTCTCTGGACGGTCATTTGGGACAACATACTTGTCAGATCGTCCTTTTCTCGTTCCAACTTTTGAGCAACGGAAGCCAAGTGTTCCTTTTGTTGCTCAAGTTTTACCATCTTTTGTTCACATGCAGTTTGCAAAGCAAGCAATTGTTCATCATTGTTCTCCATTTTCTCCATTTTGCTCTTCAAGGATTGGGCCATATTTGCAGTCATGTGTTGGAGTTTTTCTCTCAGAGATTGCATGGATTTCATCTGTTTCTGGATTTGCTCTTCTCTCACCTTCAATTGAGAATTTTGGGATTTATTTTGTTCCTTTTCTTTTTGGAGGGTTTGTCTTTCTTGCTCATTCACAATCTTGAATTGGATGAGTTTTTCTCTTTCTTGTGCGATTCTGGTCATGGCAGTATCAACCTCTTCCTTGGTCTTGTTGAGGTCAAGCCTGGACACCTCCAGTTCTTCCTGAAGTCTTTGCAGCTCATCTTCTTTGAGATCCTGTTGTTTTTGCTTCATCGCCAACATATTCAGTGCATGGTGAAGCTGGTGTCTTTCTGACTGAACCTGCAGACTCAGATCTTTAATCTTGGTTTTCTCTCTGATGATGTTAGACACCAGGCTGTCTGTGTTGTCTTTCTGCCTTTGTAGCTCATCTTTTGTGATGTTGAGCTTGTCTATTTCTTCTTTCAAACCCTTCTCGAGCCTTTCAGCGTTCTTCTGGAAATCAGCCATGATCACCTCCAACTTCATCTTTGCTTTCCGTAGGTCTTCCCTTGTCTCCAGATCCTCTTGCTTCTGTTTCAGTTGGTTTTCAGTGGTTTGTCTCTGGACGGTCATTTGGGACAACATACTTGTCAGATCGTCCTTTTCTCGTTCCAATTTTTGAGCAACGGAAACCAAGTGTTCCTTTTGTTGCTCAAGTTTTGCCATCTTTTGTTCACATACAGTTTGCAAAGCAAGCAATTGTTCATTATTGTTCTCCATTTTGCTCTTCAAAGATTGGGCCATATTTGCAGTCATTTGTTGGAGTTTTTCTCTCAGAGATTCCATGGATTTCATCTGTTTCTGGATTTGCTCTTCTCTCATCTTCAATTGAGAATTTTGGGATTCAATTTGTTCCTTTTCTGTTTGGAGGGTTTGTCTTTCTTGTGTGATGCTGGCCATGGCTGCATCAACCTCTTCCTTGGTCTTGTTGAGATCAAGCCTGGACACCTCCAGTTCTTCCTCAAGTCTTTGCAGCTCATCTTCTTTGAGATCCTGTTGTTTTTGCTTCGTCGCCAACATATTCAGTGCATGGTGAAGCTGGTGTCTTTCTGATTGAACCTGCAGACTCAGATCTTTAATCTTGGTTTTCTCTCTGATGATGTTAGACACCAGGCTGTCTGTGTTGTCTTTCTGCCTTTGTAGCTCATCTTTTGTGATGTTGAGCTTGTCTTGTTCTTCTTTCAAACCCTTCTCGAGCCTTTCAGCGTTCTTCTGGAAATCAGCCATGATCACCTCCAACTTCATCTTTGCTTTCCGTAGGTCTGCCCTTGTCTCCAGATCCTCTTGCTTCTGTTTCAGTTGGTTTTCAGTGGCTTGTCTCTGGACGGTCATTTGGGACAACATACTTGTCAGATCGTCCTTTTCTCGTTCCAATTTTTGAGCAACGGAAACCAAGTGTTCCTTTTGTTGCTCAAGTTTTGCCATCTTTTGTTCACATACAGTTTGCAAAGCAAGCAATTGTTCATTATTGTTCTCCATTTTGCTCTTCAAAGATTGGGCCATATTTGCAGTCATGTGTTGGAGTTTTTCTCTCAGAGATTCCATGGATTTCATCTGTTTCTGGATTTGCTCTTCTCTCATCTTCAATTGAGAATTTTGGGATTCAATTTGTTCCTTTTCTGTTTGGAGAGTTTGTCTTTCTTGTGTGATGCTGGCCATGGCTGCATCAACCTCTTCCTTGGTCTTGTTGAGATCAAGCCTGGACACCTCCAGTTCTTCCTCAAGTCTTTGCAGCCCATGTTCTTTGAGATCCTGTTGTTTTTGCTTAGTTGCCAACATATCAAGAGCATGGCGAAGTCGGTGTCTTTCTGACTGAACCTGCAGACTCAGATCTTTAATCTTGGTTTTCTCTCTGATGATGTCAGACACCAGGCTGTCTGTGTTGTCTTTCTGCCTTTGTAGCTCATCTTTTGTGATGTTGAGCTTGTCTCTTTCTTCTTTCAAACCCTTCTCGAGCCTTTCAGCGTTCTTCTGGAAATCAGCCATGATCACCTCCAACTTCATCTTTGCTTTCCGTAGGTCTTCCCTTGTCTCCAGATCCTCTTGCTTCTGTTTCAGTTGGTTTTCAGTGGCTTGTCTCTGGACGGTCATTTGGGACAACATACTTGTCAGATCGTCCTTTTCTCGTTCCAATTTTTGAGCAACGGAAACCAAGTGTTCCTTTTGTTGCTCAAGTTTTGCCATCTTTTGTTCACATACAGTTTGCAAAGCAAGCAATTGTTCATTATTGTTCTCCATTTTGCTCTTCAAAGTTTGGGCCATATTTGCAGTCATGTGTTGGAGTTTTTCTCTCAGAGATTCCATGGATTTCATCTGTTTCTGGATTTGCTCTTCTCTCACCTTCAATTGAGAATTTTGGGATTCATTTTGTTCCTTTTCTTTTTGGAGGGTTTGTCTTTCTTGCTCATTCACAATCTTGAATTGGATGAGTTTTTCTCTTTCTTGTGCGATTCTGGTCATGGCAGTATCAACCTCTTCCTTGGTCTTGTTGAGATCAAGCCTGGACACCTCCAGTTCTTCCTCAAGTCTTTGCAGCCCATCTTCTTTGAGATCCTGTTGTTTTTGCTTCGTCGCCAACATATTCAGTGCATGGTGAAGCTGGTGTCTTTCTGATTGAACCTGCAGACTCAGATCTTTAATCTTGGTTTTCTCTCTGATGATGTTAGACACCAGGCTGTCTGTGTTGTCTTTCTGCCTTTGTAGCTCATCTTTTGTGATGTTGAGCTTGTCTCTTTCTTCTTTCAAACCCTTCTCGAGCCTTTCAGCGTTCTTCTGGAAATCAGCCATGATCACCTCCAACTTCATCTTTGCTTTCCGTAGGTCTTCCCTTGTCTCCAGATCCTCTTGCTTCTGTTTCAGTTGGTTTTCAGTGGCTTGTCTCTGGACGGTCATTTGGGACAACATACTTGTCAGATCGTCCTTTTCTCGTTCCAATTTTTGAGCAACGGAAACCAAGTGTTCCTTTTGTTGCTCAAGTTTTGCCATCTTTTGTTCACATACAGTTTGCAAAGCAAGCAATTGTTCATTATTGTTCTCCATTTTGCTCTTCAAAGATTGGGCCATATTTGCAGTCATTTGTTGGAGTTTTTCTCTCAGAGATTCCATGGATTTCATCTGTTTCTGGATTTGCTCTTCTCTCATCTTCAATTGAGAATTTTGGGATTCAATTTGTTCCTTTTCTGTTTGGAGGGTTTGTCTTTCTTGTGTGATGCTGGCCATGGCTGCATCAACCTCTTCCTTGGTCTTGTTGAGATCAAGCCTGGACACCTCCAGTTCTTCCTCAAGTCTTTGCAGCTCATCTTCTTTGAGATCCTGTTGTTTTTGCTTCGTCGCCAACATATTCAGTGCATGGTGAAGCTGGTGTCTTTCTGATTGAACCTGCAGACTCAGATCTTTAATCTTGGTTTTCTCTCTGATGATGTTAGACACCAGGCTGTCTGTGTTTTCTTTCTGCCTTTGTAGCTCATCTTTTGTGATGTTGAGCTTGTCTTGTTCTTCTTTCAAACCCTTCTCGAGCCTTTCAGCGTTCTTCTGGAAATCAGCCATGATCACCTCCAACTTCATCTTTGCTTTCCGTAGGTCTTCCCTTGTCTCCAGATCCTCTTGCTTCTGTTTCAGTTGGTTTTCAGTGGCTTGTCTCTGGACGGTCATTTGGGACAACATACTTGTCAGATCGTCCTTTTCTCGTTCCAATTTTTGAGCAACGGAAACCAAGTGTTCCTTTTGTTGCTCAAGTTTTGCCATCTTTTGTTCACATACAGTTTGCAAAGCAAGCAATTGTTCATTATTGTTCTCCATTTTGCTCTTCAAAGATTGGGCCATATTTGCAGTCATTTGTTGGAGTTTTTCTCTCAGAGATTCCATGGATTTCATCTGTTTCTGGATTTGCTCTTCTCTCATCTTCAATTGAGAATTTTGGGATTCAATTTGTTCCTTTTCTGTTTGGAGGGTTTGTCTTTCTTGTGTGATGCTGGCCATGGCTGCATCAACCTCTTCCTTGGTCTTGTTGAGATCAAGCCTGGACACCTCCAGTTCTTCCTCAAGTCTTTGCAGCCCATCTTCTTTGAGATCCTGTTGTTTTTGCTTCGTCGCCAACATATTCAGTGCATGGTGAAGCTGGTGTCTTTCTGATTGAACCTGCAGACTCAGATCTTTAATCTTGGTTTTCTCTCTGATGATGTTAGACACCAGGCTGTCTGTGTTGTCTTTCTGCCTTTGTAGCTCATCTTTTGTGATGTTGAGCTTGTCTCTTTCTTCTTTCAAACCCTTCTCGAGCCTTTCAGCGTTCTTCTGGAAATCAGCCATGATCACCTCCAACTTCATCTTTGCTTTCCGTAGGTCTTCCCTTGTCTCCAGATCCTCTTGCTTCTGTTTCAGTTGGTTTTCAGTGGCTTGTCTCTGGACGGTCATTTGGGACAACATACTTGTCAGATCGTCCTTTTCTCGTTCCAATTTTTGAGCAACGGAAACCAAGTGTTCCTTTTGTTGCTCAAGTTTTGCCATCTTTTGTTCACATACAGTTTGCAAAGCAAGCAATTGTTCATTATTGTTCTCCATTTTGCTCTTCAAAGATTGGGCCATATTTGCAGTCATTTGTTGGAGTTTTTCTCTCAGAGATTCCATGGATTTCATCTGTTTCTGGATTTGCTCTTCTCTCATCTTCAATTGAGAATTTTGGGATTCAATTTGTTCCTTTTCTGTTTGGAGGGTTTGTCTTTCTTGTGTGATGCTGGCCATGGCTGCATCAACCTCTTCCTTGGTCTTGTTGAGATCAAGCCTGGACACCTCCAGTTCTTCCTCAAGTCTTTGCAGCTCATCTTCTTTGAGATCCTGTTGTTTTTGCTTCGTCGCCAACATATTCAGTGCATGGTGAAGCTGGTGTCTTTCTGATTGAACCTGCAGACTCAGATCTTTAATCTTGGTTTTCTCTCTGATGATGTTAGACACCAGGCTGTCTGTGTTTTCTTTCTGCCTTTGTAGCTCATCTTTTGTGATGTTGAGCTTGTCTTGTTCTTCTTTCAAACCCTTCTCGAGCCTTTCAGCGTTCTTCTGGAAATCAGCCATGATCACCTCCAACTTCATCTTTGCTTTCTGTAGGTCTTCCCTTGTCTCCAGATCCTCTTGCTTCTGTTTCAGTTGGTTTTCAGTGGCTTGTCTCTGGACGGTCATTTGGGACAACATACTTGTCAGATCGTCCTTTTCTCGTTCCAATTTTTGAGCAACGGAAACCAAGTGTTCCTTTTGTTGCTCAAGTTTTGCCATCTTTTGTTCACATACAGTTTGCAAAGCAAGCAATTGTTCATTATTGTTCTCCATTTTGCTCTTCAAAGATTGGGCCATATTTGCAGTCATTTGTTGGAGTTTTTCTCTCAGAGATTCCATGGATTTCATCTGTTTCTGGATTTGCTCTTCTCTCATCTTCAATTGAGAATTTTGGGATTCAATTTGTTCCTTTTCTGTTTGGAGGGTTTGTCTTTCTTGTGTGATGCTGGCCATGGCTGCATCAACCTCTTCCTTGGTCTTGTTGAGATCAAGCCTGGACACCTCCAGTTCTTCCTCAAGTCTTTGCAGCCCATCTTCTTTGAGATCCTGTTGTTTTTGCTTCGTCGCCAACATATTCAGTGCATGGTGAAGCTGGTGTCTTTCTGACTGAACCTGCAGACTCAGATCTTTAATCTTGGTTTTCTCTCTGATGATGTTAGACACCAGGCTGTCTGTGTTGTCTTTCTGCCTTTGTAGCTCATCTTTTGTGATGTTGAGCTTGTCTCTTTCTTCTTTCAAACCCTTCTCGAGCCTTTCAGCGTTCTTCTGGAAATCAGCCATGATCACCTCCAACTTCATCTTTGCTTTCCGTAGGTCTTCCCTTGTCTCCAGATCCTCTTGCTTCTGTTTCAGTTGGTTTTCAGTGGCTTGTCTCTGGACGGTCATTTGGGACAACATACTTGTCAGATCGTCCTTTTCTCGTTCCAATTTTTGAGCAACGGAAACCAAGTGTTCCTTTTGTTGCTCAAGTTTTGCCATCTTTTGTTCACATACAGTTTGCAAAGCAAGCAATTGTTCATTATTGTTCTCCATTTTGCTCTTCAAAGATTGGGCCATATTTGCAGTCATTTGTTGGAGGTTTTCTCTCAGAGATTCCATGGATTTCATCTGTTTCTGGATTTGCTCTTCTCTCATCTTCAATTGAGAATTTTGGGATTCAATTTGTTCCTTTTCTGTTTGGAGAGTTTGTCTTTCTTGTGTGATGCTGGCCATGGCTGCATCAACCTCTTCCTTGGTCTTGTTGAGATCAAGCCTGGACACCTCCAGTTCTTCCTTAAGTCTTTGCAGCTCATCTTCTTTGAGATCCTGTTGTTTTTGCTTCATCGCCAACATATTCAGTGCATGGTGAAGCTGGTGTCTTTCTGACTGAACCTGCAGACTCAGATCTTTAATCTTGGTTTTCTCTCTGATGATGTCAGACACCAGGCTGTCTGTGTTGTCTTTCTGCCTTTGTAGCTCATCTTTTGTGATGTTGAGCTTGTCTCTTTCTTCTTTCAAACCCTTCTCGAGCCTTTCAGCGTTCTTCTGGAAATCAGCCATGATCACCTCCAACTTCATCTTTGCTTTCCGTAGGTCTTCCCTTGTCTCCAGATCCTCTTGCTTCTGTTTCAGTTGGTTTTCAGTGGCTTGTCTCTGGACGGTCATTTGGGACAACATACTTGTCAGATCGTCCTTTTCTCGTTCCAATTTTTGAGCAACGGAAACCAAGTGTTCCTTTTGTTGCTCAAGTTTTGCCATCTTTTGTTCACATACAGTTTGCAAAGCAAGCAATTGTTCATTATTGTTCTCCATTTTGCTCTTCAAAGATTGGGCCATATTTGCAGTCATTTGTTGGAGGTTTTCTCTCAGAGATTCCATGGATTTCATCTGTTTCTGGATTTGCTCTTCTCTCATCTTCAATTGAGAATTTTGGGATTCAATTTGTTCCTTTTCTGTTTGGAGGGTTTGTCTTTCTTGTGTGATGCTGGCCATGGCTGCATCAACCTCTTCCTTGGTCTTGTTGAGATCAAGCCTGGACACCTCCAGTTCTTCCTTAAGTCTTTGCAGCTCATCTTCTTTGAGATCCTGTTGTTTTTGCTTCATCGCCAACATATTCAGTGCATGGTGAAGCTGGTGTCTTTCTGACTGAACCTGCAGACTCAGATCTTTAATCTTGGTTTTCTCTCTGATGATGTTAGACACCAGGCTGTCTGTGTTGTCTTTCTGCCTTTGTAGCTCATCTTTTGTGATGTTGAGCTTGTCTCTTTCTTCTTTCAAACCCTTCTCGAGCCTTTCAGCGTTCTTCTGGAAATCAGCCATGATCACCTCCAACTTCATCTTTGCTTTCCGTAGGTCTTCCCTTGTCTCCAGATCCTCTTGCTTCTGTTTCAGTTGGTTTTCAGTGGCTTGTCTCTGGACGGTCATTTGGGACAACATACTTGTCAGATCGTCCTTTTCTCGTTCCAATTTTTGAGCAACGGAAACCAAGTGTTCCTTTTGTTGCTCAAGTTTTGCCATCTTTTGTTCACATACAGTTTGCAAAGCAAGCAATTGTTCATTATTGTTCTCCATTTTGCTCTTCAAAGATTGGGCCATATTTGCAGTCATTTGTTGGAGTTTTTCTCTCAGAGATTCCATGGATTTCATTTGTTTCTGGATTTGCTCTTCTCTCATCTTCAATTGAGAATTTTGGGATTCAATTTGTTCCTTTTCTGTTTGGAGGGTTTGTCTTTCTTGTGTGATGCTGGCCATGGCTGCATCAACCTCTTCCTTGGTCTTGTTGAGATCAAGCCTGGACACCTCCAGTTCTTCCTCAAGTCTTTGCAGCCCATGTTCTTTGAGATCCTGTTGTCTTTGCTTAGTTGCCAACATATCAAGAGCATGGCGAAGTCGGTGTCTTTCTGACTGAACCTGCAGACTCAGATCTTTAATCTTGGTTTTCTCTCTGATGATGTCAGACACCAGGCTGTCTGTGTTGTCTTTCTGCCTTTGTAGCTCATCTTTTGTGATGTTGAGCTTGTCTCTTTCTTCTTTCAAACCCTTCTCGAGCCTTTCAGCGTTCTTCTGGAAATCAGCCATGATCACCTCCAACTTCATCTTTGCTTTCCGTAGGTCTTCCCTTGTCTCCAGATCCTCTTGCTTCTGTTTCAGTTGGTTTTCAGTGGCTTGTCTCTGGACGGTCATTTGGGACAACATACTTGTCAGATCGTCCTTTTCTCGTTCCAATTTTTGAGCAACGGAAACCAAGTGTTCCTTTTGTTGCTCAAGTTTTGCCATCTTTTGTTCACATACAGTTTGCAAAGCAAGCAATTGTTCATTATTGTTCTCCATTTTCCTCTTCAAAGATTGGGCCATATTTGCAGTCATTTGTTGGAGTTTTTCTCTCAGAGATTCCATGGATTTCATTTGTTTCTGGATTTGCTCTTCTCTCATCTTCAATTGAGAATTTTGGGATTCAATTTGTTCCTTTTCTGTTTGGAGGGTTTGTCTTTCTTGTGTGATGCTGGCCATGGCTGCATCAACCTCTTCCTTGGTCTTGTTGAGATCAAGCCTGGACACCTCCAGTTCTTCCTTAAGTCTTTGCAGCTCATCTTCTTTGAGATCCTGTTGTTTTTGCTTCATCGCCAACATATTCAGTGCATGGTGAAGCTGGTGTCTTTCTGACTGAACCTGCAGACTCAGATCTTTAATCTTGGTTTTCTCTCTGATGATGTCAGACACCAGGCTGTCTGTGTTGTCTTTCTGCCTTTGTAGCTCATCTTTTGTGATGTTGAGCTTGTCTCTTTCTTCTTTCAAACCCTTCTCGAGCCTTTCAGCGTTCTTCTGGAAATCAGCCATGATCACCTCCAACTTCATCTTTGCTTTCCGTAGGTCTTCCCTTGTCTCCAGATCCTCTTGCTTCTGTTTCAGTTGGTTTTCAGTGGCTTGTCTCTGGACGGTCATTTGGGACAACATACTTGTCAGATCATCCTTTTCTCGTTCCAATTTTTGAGCAACGGAAACCAAGTGTTCCTTTTGTTGCTCAAGTTTTGCCATCTTTTGTTCACATACAGTTTGCAAAGCAAGCAATTGTTCATTATTGTTCTCCATTTTGCTCTTCAAAGATTGGGCCATATTTGCAGTCATTTGTTGGAGTTTTTCTCTCAGAGATTCCATGGATTTC
Source organism: Nelusetta ayraudi (assembly GCF_046127955.1). Classification (NCBI taxonomy): domain Eukaryota; kingdom Metazoa; phylum Chordata; class Actinopteri; order Tetraodontiformes; family Monacanthidae; genus Nelusetta; species Nelusetta ayraudi. The sequence continues at coordinate 3,536,909 of NW_027466061.1, read as the reverse complement.
ATTTGTTTCTGGATTTGCTCTTCTCTCATCTTCAATTGAGAATTTTGGGATTCAATTTGTTCCTTTTCTGTTTGGAGGGTTTGTCTTTCTTGTGTGATGCTGGCCATGGCTGCATCAACCTCTTCCTTGGTCTTGTTGAGATCAAGCCTGGACACCTCCAGTTCTTCCTCAAGTCTTTGCAGCTCATCTTCTTTGAGATCCTGTTGTTTTTGCTTCGTCGCCAACATATTCAGTGCATGGTGAAGCTGGTGTCTTTCTGACTGAACCTGCAGACTCAGATCTTTAATCTTGGTTTTCTCTCTGATGATGTTAGACACCAGGCTGTCTGTGTTTTCTTTCTGCCTTTGTAGCTCATCTTTTGTGATGTTGAGCTTGTCTCGTTCTTCTTTCAAACCCTTCTCGAGCCTTTCAGCGTTCTTCTGGAAATCAGCCATGATCACCTCCAACTTCATCTTTGCTTTCCGTAGGTCTTCCCTTGTCTCCAGATCCTCTTGCTTCTGTTTCAGTTGGTTTTCAGTGGCTTGTCTCTGGACGGTCATTTGGGACAACATACTTGTCAGATCGTCCTTTTCTCGTTCCAACTTTTGAGCAACGGAAGCCAAGTGTTCCTTTTGTTGCTCAAGTTTTACCATCTTTTGTTCACATGCAGTTTGCAAAGCAAGCAATTGTTCATTATTGTTCTCCATTTTCTCCATTTTGCTCTTCAAAGATTGGGCCATATTTGCAGTCATGTGTTGGAGTTTTTCTCTCAGAGATTGCATGGATTTCATCTGTTTCTGGATTTGCTCTTCTCTCACCTTCAATTGAGAATTTTGGGATTCATTTTGTTCCTTTTCTTTTTGGAGGGTTTGTCTTTCTTGCTCATTCACAATCTTGAATTGGATGAGTTTTTCTCTTTCTTGTGCGATTCTGGTCATGGCAGTATCAACCTCTTCCTTGGTCTTGTTGAGATCAAGCCTGGACACCTCCAGTTCTTCCTCAAGTCTTTGCAGCCCATCTTCTTTGAGATCCTGTTGTTTTTGCTTCGTCGCCAACATATTCAGTGCATGGTGAAGCTGGTGTCTTTCTGACTGAACCTGCAGACTCAGATCTTTAATCTTGGTTTTCTCTCTGATGATGTCAGACACCAGGCTGTCTGTGTTGTCTTTCTGCCTTTGTAGCTCATCTTTTGTGATGTTGAGCTTGTCTCTTTCTTCTTTCAAACCCTTCTCGAGCCTTTCAGCGTTCTTCTGGAAATCAGCCATGATCACCTCCAACTTCATCTTTGCTTTCCGTAGGTCTTCCCTTGTCTCCAGATCCTCTTGCTTCTGTTTCAGTTGGTTTTCAGTGGCTTGTCTCTGGACGGTCATTTGGGACAACATACTTGTCAGATCATCCTTTTCTCGTTCCAATTTTTGAGCAACGGAAACCAAGTGTTCCTTTTGTTGCTCAAGTTTTGCCATCTTTTGTTCACATACAGTTTGCAAAGCAAGCAATTGTTCATTATTGTTCTCCATTTTGTTCTTCAAAGATTGGGCCATATTTGCAGTCATGTGTTGGAGTTTTTCTCTCAGAGATTCCATGGATTTCATTTGTTTCTGGATTTGCTCTTCTCTCATCTTCAATTGAGAATTTTGGGATTCAATTTGTTCCTTTTCTGTTTGGAGGGTTTGTCTTTCTTGTGTGATGCTGGCCATGGCTGCATCAACCTCTTCCTTGGTCTTTTTGAGATCAAGCCTGGACACCTCCAGTTCTTCCTCAAGTCTTTGCAGCCCATGTTCTTTGAGATCCTGTTGTTTTTGCTTAGTTGCCAACATATCAAGAGCATGGCGAAGTTGGTGTCTTTCTGACTGAACCTGCAGACTCAGATCTTTAATCTTGGTTTTCTCTCTGATGATGTCAGACACCAGGCTGTCTGTGTTGTCTTTCTGCCTTTGTAGCTCATCTTTTGTGATGTTGAGCTTGTCTCTTTCTTCTTTCAAACCCTTCTCGAGCCTTTCAGCGTTCTTCTGGAAATCAGCCATGATCACCTCCAACTTCATCTTTGCTTTCCGTAGGTCTTCCCTTGTCTCCAGATCCTCTTGCTTCTGTTTCAGTTGGTTTTCAGTGGCTTGTCTCTGGACGGTCATTTGGGACAACATACTTGTCAGATCGTCCTTTTCTCGTTCCAATTTTTGAGCAACGGAAACCAAGTGTTCCTTTTGTTGCTCAAGTTTTGCCATCTTTTGTTCACATACAGTTTGCAAAGCAAGCAATTGTTCATTATTGTTCTCCATTTTGCTCTTCAAGGATTGGGCCATATTTGCAGTCATGTGTTGGAGTTTTTCTCTCAGAGATTCCATGGATTTCATTTGTTTCTGGATTTGCTCTTCTCTCATCTTCAATTGAGAATTTTGGGATTCAATTTGTTCCTTTTCTGTTTGGAGGGTTTGTCTTTCTTGTGTGATGCTGGCCATGGCTGCATCAACCTCTTCCTTGGTCTTGTTGAGATCAAGCCTGGACACCTCCAGTTCTTCCTCAAGTCTTTGCAGCTCATCTTCTTTGAGATCCTGTTGTTTTTGCTTCGTCGCCAACATATTCAGTGCATGGTGAAGCTGGTGTCTTTCTGATTGAACCTGCAGACTCAGATCTTTAATCTTGGTTTTCTGTCTGATGATGTTAGACACCAGGCTGTCTGTGTTTTCTTTCTGCCTTTGTAGCTCATCTTTTGTGATGTTGAGCTTGTCTCTTTCTTCTTTCAAACCCTTCTCGAGCCTTTCAGCGTTCTTCTGGAAATCAGCCATGATCACCTCCAACTTCATCTTTGCTTTCCGTAGGTCTTCCCTTGTCTCCAGATCCTCTTGCTTCTGTTTCAGTTGGTTTTCAGTGGCTTGTCTCTGGACGGTCATTTGGGACAACATACTTGTCAGATCGTCCTTTTCTCGTTCCAACTTTTGAGCAACGGAAGCCAAGTGTTCCTTTTGTTGCTCAAGTTTTACCATCTTTTGTTCACATGCAGTTTGCAAAGCAAGCAATTGTTCATTATTGTTCTCCATTTTGCTCTTCAAAGATTGGGCCATATTTGCAGTCATTTGTTGGAGTTTTTCTCTCAGAGATTCCATGGATTTCATCTGTTTCTGGATTTGCTCTTCTCTCATCTTCAATTGAGAATTTTGGGATTCAATTTGTTCCTTTTCTGTTTGGAGGGTTTGTCTTTCTTGTGTGATGCTGGCCATGGCTGCATCAACCTCTTCCTTGGTCTTGTTGAGATCAAGCCTGGACACCTCCAGTTCTTCCTCAAGTCTTTGCAGCCCATCTTCTTTGAGATCCTGTTGTTTTTGCTTCGTCGCCAACATATTCAGTGCATGGTGAAGCTGGTGTCTTTCTGATTGAACCTGCAGACTCAGATCTTTAATCTTGGTTTTCTCTCTGATGATGTTAGACACCAGGCTGTCTTTGTTTTCTTTCTGCCTTTGTAGCTCATCTTTTGTGATGTTGAGCTTGTCTTGTTCTTCTTTCAAACCCTTCTCGAGCCTTTCAGCGTTCTTCTGGAAATCAGCCATGATCACCTCCAACTTCATCTTTGCTTTCCGTAGGTCTTCTCTTGTCTCCAGATCCTCTTGCTTCTGTTTCAGTTGGTTTTCAGTGGCTTGTCTCTGGACGGTCATTTGGGACAACATACTTGTCAGATCGTCCTTTTCTCGTTCCAACTTTTGAGCAACGGAAGCCAAGTGTTCCTTTTGTTGCTCAAGTTTTACCATCTTTTGTTCACATGCAGTTTGCAAAGCAAGCAATTGTTCATTATTGTTCTCCATTTTCTCCATTTTGCTCTTCAAAGATTGGGCCATATTTGCAGTCATGTGTTGGAGTTTTTCTCTCAGAGATTGCATGGATTTCATCTGTTTCTGGATTTGCTCTTCTCTCACCTTCAATTGAGAATTTTGGGATTCATTTTGTTCCTTTTCTTTTTGGAGGGTTTGTCTTTCTTGCTCATTCACAATCTTGAATTGGATGAGTTTTTCTCTTTCTTGTGCGATTCTGGTCATGGCAGTATCAACCTCTTCCTTGGTCTTGTTGAGATCAAGCCTGGACACCTCCAGTTCTTCCTCAAGTCTTTGCAGCCCATCTTCTTTGAGATCCTGTTGTTTTTGCTTCGTCGCCAACATATTCAGTGCATGGTGAAGCTGGTGTCTTTCTGACTGAACCTGCAGACTCAGATCTTTAATCTTGGTTTTCTCTCTGATGATGTCAGACACCAGGCTGTCTGTGTTGTCTTTCTGCCTTTGTAGCTCATCTTTTGTGATGTTGAGCTTGTCTCTTTCTTCTTTCAAACCCTTCTCGAGCCTTTCAGCGTTCTTCTGGAAATCAGCCATGATCACCTCCAACTTCATCTTTGCTTTCCGTAGGTCTTCCCTTGTCTCCAGATCCTCTTGCTTCTGTTTCAGTTGGTTTTCAGTGGCTTGTCTCTGGACGGTCATTTGGGACAACATACTTGTCAGATCGTCCTTTTCTCGTTCCAATTTTTGAGCAACGGAAACCAAGTGTTCCTTTTGTTGCTCAAGTTTTGCCATCTTTTGTTCACATACAGTTTGCAAAGCAAGCAATTGTTCATTATTGTTCTCCATTTTGCTCTTCAAAGATTGGGCCATATTTGCAGTCATGTGTTGGAGTTTTTCTCTCAGAGATTCCATGGATTTCATTTGTTTCTGGATTTGCTCTTCTCTCATCTTCAATTGAGAATTTTGGGATTCAATTTGTTCCTTTTCTGTTTGGAGGGTTTGTCTTTCTTGTGTGATGCTGGCCATGGCTGCATCAACCTCTTCCTTGGTCTTGTTGAGATCAAGCCTGGACACCTCCAGTTCTTCCTGAAGTCTTTGCAGCTCATCTTCTTTGAGATCCTGTTGTTTTTGCTTCGTCGCCAACATATTCAGTGCATGGTGAAGCTGGTGTCTTTCTGATTGAACCTGCAGACTCAGATCTTTAATCTTGGTTTTCTCTCTGATGATGTTAGACACCAGGCTGTCTGTGTTGTCTTTCTGCCTTTGTAGCTCATCTTTTGTGATGTTGAGCTTGTCTCGTTCTTCTTTCAAACCCTTCTCGAGCCTTTCAGCGTTCTTCTGGAAATCAGCCATGATCACCTCCAACTTCATCTTTGCTTTCCGTAGGTCTTCCCTTGTCTCCAGATCCTCTTGCTTCTGTTTCAGTTGGTTTTCAGTGGCTTGTCTCTGGACGGTCATTTGGGACAACATACTTGTCAGATCGTCCTTTTCTCGTTCCAACTTTTGAGCAACGGAAGCCAAGTGTTCCTTTTGTTGCTCAAGGTTTACCATCTTTTGTTCACATGCAGTTTGCAAAGCAAGCAATTGTTCATCATTGTTCTCTATTTTCTCCATTTTGCTCTTCAAGGATTGGGCCATATTTGCAGTCATGTGTTGGAGTTTTTCTCTCAGAGATTCCATGGATTTCATCTGTTTCTGGATTTGCTCTTCTCTCACCTTCAATTGAGAATTTTGGGATTCATTTTGTTCCTTTTCTTTTTGGAGGGTTTGTCTTTCTTGCTCATTCACAATCTTGAATTGGATGAGTTTTTCTCTTTCTTGTGCGATTCTGGTCATGGCAGTATTAACCTCTTCCTTGGTCTTGTTGAGATCAAGCCTGGACACCTCCAGGTCTTCCTGAAGTCTTTGCAGCTCATCTTCTTTGAGATCCTGTTGTTTTTGCTTCATCGCCAACATATTCAGTGCATGGTGAAGCTGGTGTCTTTCTGATTGAACCTGCAGACTCAGATCTTTAATCTTGGTTTTCTCTCTGATGATGTCAGACACCAGGCTGTCTGTGTTGTCTTTCTGCCTTTGTAGCTCATCTTTTGTGATGTTGAGCTTGTCTCTTTCTTCTTTCAAACCCTTCTCGAGCCTTTCAGCGTTCTTCTGGAAATCAGCCATAATAACCACCAACTTCATATTTGCTTTCCGTAGGTCTTCCCTTGTCTCCAGATCCTCTTGCTTCTGTTTCAGTTGGTTTTCAGTGGCTTGTCTCTGGACGGTCATTTGGGACAACATACTTGTCAGATCGTCCTTTTCTCGTTCCAATTTTTGAGCAACGGAAACCAAGTGTTCCTTTTGTTGCTCAAGTTTTGCCATCTTTTGTTCACATACAGTTTGCAAAGCAAGCAATTGTTCATTATTGTTCTCCATTTTGCTCTTCAAAGATTGGGCCATATTTGCAGTCATTTGTTGGAGTTTTTCTCTCAGAGATTCCATGGATTTCATTTGTTTCTGGATTTGCTCTTCTCTCATCTTCAATTGAGAATTTTGGGATTCAATTTGTTCCTTTTCTGTTTGGAGGGTTTGTCTTTCTTGTGTGATGCTGGCCATGGCTGCATCAACCTCTTCCTTGGTCTTGTTGAGATCAAGCCTGGACACCTCCAGTTCTTCCTCAAGTCTTTGCAGCTCATCTTCTTTGAGATCCTGTTGTTTTTGCTTCGTCGCCAACATATTCAGTGCATGGTGAAGCTGGTGTCTTTCTGATTGAACCTGCAGACTCAGATCTTTAATCTTGGTTTTCTGTCTGATGATGTTAGACACCAGGCTGTCTGTGTTTTCTTTCTGCCTTTGTAGCTCATCTTTTGTGATGTTGAGCTTGTCTCTTTCTTCTTTCAAACCCTTCTCGAGCCTTTCAGCGTTCTTCTGGAAATCAGCCATGATCACCTCCAACTTCATCTTTGCTTTCCGTAGGTCTTCCCTTGTCTCCAGATCCTCTTGCTTCTGTTTCAGTTGGTTTTCAGTGGCTTGTCTCTGGACGGTCATTTGGGACAACATACTTGTCAGATCGTCCTTTTCTCGTTCCAATTTTTGAGCAACGGAAACCAAGTGTTCCTTTTGTTGCTCAAGTTTTGCCATCTTTTGTTCACATACAGTTTGCAAAGCAAGCAATTGTTCATTATTGTTCTCCATTTTGCTCTTCAAAGATTGGGCCATATTTGCAGTCATTTGTTGGAGTTTTTCTCTCAGAGATTCCATGGATTTCATCTGTTTCTGGATTTGCTCTTCTCTCATCTTCAATTGAGAATTTTGGGATTCAATTTGTTCCTTTTCTGTTTGGAGGGTTTGTCTTTCTTGTGTGATGCTGGCCATGGCTGCATCAACCTCTTCCTTGGTCTTGTTGAGATCAAGCCTGGACACCTCCAGTTCTTCCTCAAGTCTTTGCAGCTCATCTTCTTTGAGATCCTGTTGTTTTTGCTTCGTCGCCAACATATTCAGTGCATGGTGAAGCTGGTGTCTTTCTGATTGAACCTGCAGACTCAGATCTTTAATCTTGGTTTTCTCTCTGATGATGTTAGACACCAGGCTGTCTGTGTTTTCTTTCTGCCTTTGTAGCTCATCTTTTGTGATGTTGAGCTTGTCTTGTTCTTCTTTCAAACCCTTCTCGAGCCTTTCAGCGTTCTTCTGGAAATCAGCCATGATCACCTCCAACTTCATCTTTGCTTTCCGTAGGTCTTCTCTTGTCTCCAGATCCTCTTGCTTCTGTTTCAGTTGGTTTTCAGTGGCTTGTCTCTGGACGGTCATTTGGGACAACATACTTGTCAGATCGTCCTTTTCTCGTTCCAACTTTTGAGCAACGGAAGCCAAGTGTTCCTTTTGTTGCTCAAGTTTTACCATCTTTTGTTCACATGCAGTTTGCAAAGCAAGCAATTGTTCATTATTGTTCTCCATTTTCTCCATTTTGCTCTTCAAAGATTGGGCCATATTTGCAGTCATGTGTTGGAGTTTTTCTCTCAGAGATTCCATGGATTTCATCTGTTTCTGGATTTGCTCTTCTCTCACCTTCAATTGAGAATTTTGGGATTCATTTTGTTCCTTTTCTTTTTGGAGGGTTTGTCTTTCTTGCTCATTCACAATCTTGAATTGGATGAGTTTTTCTCTTTCTTGTGCGATTCTGGTCATGGCAGTATCAACCTCTTCCTTGGTCTTGTTGAGATCAAGCCTGGACACCTCCAGTTCTTCCTCAAGTCTTTGCAGCTCATCTTCTTTGAGATCCTGTTGTTTTTGCTTCATCGCCAACATATTCAGTGCATGGTGAAGCTGGTGTCTTTCTGACTGAACCTGCAGACTCAGATCTTTAATCTTGGTTTTCTCTCTGATGATGTCAGACACCAGGCTGTCTGTGTTGTCTTTCTGCCTTTGTAGCTCATCTTTTGTGATGTTGAGCTTGTCTCTTTCTTCTTTCAAACCCTTCTCGAGCCTTTCAGCGTTCTTCTGGAAATCAGCCATGATCACCTCCAACTTCATCTTTGCTTTCCGTAGGTCTTCCCTTGTCTCCAGATCCTCTTGCTTCTGTTTCAGTTGGTTTTCAGTGGCTTGTCTCTGGACGGTCATTTGGGACAACATACTTGTCAGATCGTCCTTTTCTCGTTCCAATTTTTGAGCAACGGAAACCAAGTGTTCCTTTTGTTGCTCAAGTTTTGCCATCTTTTGTTCACATACAGTTTGCAAAGCAAGCAATTGTTCATTATTGTTCTCCATTTTGCTCTTCAAAGATTGGGCCATATTTGCAGTCATGTGTTGGAGTTTTTCTCTCAGAGATTCCATGGATTTCATTTGTTTCTGGATTTGCTCTTCTCTCATCTTCAATTGAGAATTTTGGGATTCAATTTGTTCCTTTTCTGTTTGGAGGGTTTGTCTTTCTTGTGTGATGCTGGCCATGGCTGCATCAACCTCTTCCTTGGTCTTGTTGAGATCAAGCCTGGACACCTCCAGTTCTTCCTCAAGTCTTTGCAGCCCATGTTCTTTGAGATCTTGTTGTTTTTGCTTAGTTGCCAACATATCAAGAGCATGGCGAAGTTGGTGTCTTTCTGACTGAACCTGCAGACTCAGATCTTTAATCTTGGTTTTCTCTCTGATGATGTCAGACACCAGGCTGTCTGTGTTGTCTTTCTGCCTTTGTAGCTCATCTTTTGTGATGTTGAGCTTGTCTCTTTCTTCTTTCAAACCCTTCTCGAGCCTTTCAGCGTTCTTCTGGAAATCAGCCATGATCACCTCCAACTTCATCTTTGCTTTCCGTAGGTCTTCCCTTGTCTCCAGATCCTCTTGCTTCTGTTTCAGTTGGTTTTCAGTGGCTTGTCTCTGGACGGTCATTTGGGACAACATACTTGTCAGATCGTCCTTTTCTCGTTCCAATTTTTGAGCAACGGAAACCAAGTGTTCCTTTTGTTGCTCAAGTTTTGCCATCTTTTGTTCACATACAGTTTGCAAAGCAAGCAATTGTTCATTATTGTTCTCCATTTTGCTCTTCAAAGATTGGGCCATATTTGCAGTCATTTGTTGGAGTTTTTCTCTCAGAGATTCCATGGATTTCATTTGTTTCTGGATTTGCTCTTCTCTCATCTTCAATTGAGAATTTTGGGATTCAATTTGTTCCTTTTCTGTTTGGAGGGTTTGTCTTTCTTGTGTGATGCTGGCCATGGCTGCATCAACCTCTTCCTTGGTCTTGTTGAGATCAAGCCTGGACACCTCCAGTTCTTCCTGAAGTCTTTGCAGCTCATCTTCTTTGAGATCCTGTTGTTTTTGCTTCGTCGCCAACATATTCAGTGCATGGTGAAGCTGGTGTCTTTCTGATTGAACCTGCAGACTCAGATCTTTAATCTTGGTTTTCTCTCTGATGATGTTAGACACCAGGCTGTCTGTGTTGTCTTTCTGCCTTTGTAGCTCATCTTTTGTGATGTTGAGCTTGTCTCGTTCTTCTTTCAAACCCTTCTCGAGCCTTTCAGCGTTCTTCTGGAAATCAGCCATGATCACCTCCAACTTCATCTTTGCTTTCCGTAGGTCTTCCCTTGTCTCCAGATCCTCTTGCTTCTGTTTCAGTTGGTTTTCAGTGGCTTGTCTCTGGACGGTCATTTGGGACAACATACTTGTCAGATCGTCCTTTTCTCGTTCCAACTTTTGAGCAACGGAAGCCAAGTGTTCCTTTTGTTGCTCAAGGTTTACCATCTTTTGTTCACATGCAGTTTGCAAAGCAAGCAATTGTTCATCATTGTTCTCCATTTTCTCCATTTTGCTCTTCAAGGATTGGGCCATATTTGCAGTCATGTGTTGGAGTTTTTCTCTCAGAGATTCCATGGATTTCATCTGTTTCTGGATTTGCTCTTCTCTCACCTTCAATTGAGAATTTTGGGATTCATTTTGTTCCTTTTCTTTTTGGAGGGTTTGTCTTTCTTGCTCATTCACAATCTTGAATTGGATGAGTTTTTCTCTTTCTTGTGCGATTCTGGTCATGGCAGTATTAACCTCTTCCTTGGTCTTGTTGAGATCAAGCCTGGACACCTCCAGGTCTTCCTGAAGTCTTTGCAGCTCATCTTCTTTGAGATCCTGTTGTTTTTGCTTCATCGCCAACATATTCAGTGCATGGTGAAGCTGGTGTCTTTCTGATTGAACCTGCAGACTCAGATCTTTAATCTTGGTTTTCTCTCTGATGATGTCAGACACCAGGCTGTCTGTGTTGTCTTTCTGCCTTTGTAGCTCATCTTTTGTGATGTTGAGCTTGTCTCTTTCTTCTTTCAAACCCTTCTCGAGCCTTTCAGCGTTCTTCTGGAAATCAGCCATAATAACCACCAACTTCATATTTGCTTTCCGTAGGTCTTCCCTTGTCTCCAGATCCTCTTGCTTCTGTTTCAGTTGGTTTTCAGTGGCTTGTCTCTGGACGGTCATTTGGGACAACATACTTGTCAGATCGTCCTTTTCTCGTTCCAATTTTTGAGCAACGGAAACCAAGTGTTCCTTTTGTTGCTCAAGTTTTGCCATCTTTTGTTCACATACAGTTTGCAAAGCAAGCAATTGTTCATTATTGTTCTCCATTTTGCTCTTCAAAGATTGGGCCATATTTGCAGTCATGTGTTGGAGTTTTTCTCTCAGAGATTCCATGGATTTCATTTGTTTCTGGATTTGCTCTTCTCTCATCTTCAATTGAGAATTTTGGGATTCAATTTGTTCCTTTTCTGTTTGGAGGGTTTGTCTTTCTTGTGTGATGCTGGCCATGGCTGCATCAACCTCTTCCTTGGTCTTGTTGAGATCAAGCCTGGACACCTCCAGTTCTTCCTCAAGTCTTTGCAGCCCATGTTCTTTGAGATCCTGTTGTGTTTGCTTAGTTGCCAACATATCAAGAGCGTGGCGAAGTTGGTGTCTTTCTGACTGAACCTGCAGACTCAGATCTTTAATCTTGGTTTTCTCTCTGATGATGTTAGACACCAGGCTGTCTGTGTTTTCTTTCTGCCTTTGTAGCTCATCTTTTGTGATGTTGAGCTTGTCTCGTTCTTCTTTCAAACCCTTCTCGAGCCTTTCAGCGTTCTTCTGGAAATCAGCCATGATCACCTCCAACTTCATCTTTGCTTTCCGTAGGTCTTCCCTTGTCTCCAGATCCTCTTGCTTCTGTTTCAGTTGGTTTTCAGTGGCTTGTCTCTGGACGGTCATTTGGGACAACATACTTGTCAGATCGTCCTTTTCTCGTTCCAACTTTTGAGCAACGGAAGCCAAGTGTTCCTTTTGTTGCTCAAGTTTTACCATCTTTTGTTCACATGCAGTTTGCAAAGCAAGCAATTGTTCATTATTGTTCTCCATTTTCTCCATTTTGCTCTTCAAAGATTGGGCCATATTTGCAGTCATGTGTTGGAGTTTTTCTCTCAGAGATTGCATGGATTTCATCTGTTTCTGGATTTGCTCTTCTCTCACCTTCAATTGAGAATTTTGGGATTCATTTTGTTCCTTTTCTTTTTGGAGGGTTTGTCTTTCTTGCTCATTCACAATCTTGAATTGGATGAGTTTTTCTCTTTCTTGTGTGATAATGGCCATGGCTGCATCAACCTCTTCCTTGGTCTTGTTGAGATCAAGCCTGGACACCTCCAGTTCTTCCTCAAGTCTTTGCAGCCCATGTTCTTTGAGATCCTGTTGTGTTTGCTTAGTTGCCAACATATCAAGAGCGTGGCGAAGTTGGTGTCTTTCTGACTGAACCTGCAGACTCAGATCTTTAATCTTGGTTTTCTCTCTGATGATGTTAGACACCAGGCTGTCTGTGTTTTCTTTCTGCCTTTGTAGCTCATCTTTTGTGATGTTGAGCTTGTCTCGTTCTTCTTTCAAACCCTTCTCGAGCCTTTCAGCGTTCTTCTGGAAATCAGCCATGATCACCTCCAACTTCATCTTTGCTTTCCGTAGGTCTTCCCTTGTCTCCAGATCCTCTTGCTTCTGTTTCAGTTGGTTTTCAGTGGCTTGTCTCTGGACGGTCATTTGGGACAACATACTTGTCAGATCGTCCTTTTCTCGTTCCAACTTTTGAGCAACGGAAGCCAAGTGTTCCTTTTGTTGCTCAAGTTTTACCATCTTTTGTTCACATGCAGTTTGCAAAGCAAGCAATTGTTCATTATTGTTCTCCATTTTCTCCATTTTGCTCTTCAAAGATTGGGCCATATTTGCAGTCATGTGTTGGAGTTTTTCTCTCAGAGATTGCATGGATTTCATCTGTTTCTGGATTTGCTCTTCTCTCACCTTCAATTGAGAATTTTGGGATTCATTTTGTTCCTTTTCTTTTTGGAGGGTTTGTCTTTCTTGCTCATTCACAATCTTGAATTGGATGAGTTTTTCTCTTTCTTGTGTGATAATGGCCATGGCTGCATCAACCTCTTCCTTGGTCTTGTTGAGATCAAGCCTGGACACCTCCAGTTCTTCCTTAAGTCTTTGCAGCTCATCTTCTTTGAGATCCTGTTGTTTTTGCTTCATCGCCAACATATTCAGTGCATGGTGAAGCTGGTGTCTTTCTGATTGAACCTGCAGACTCAGATCTTTAATCTTGGTTTTCTCTCTGATGATGTCAGACACCAGGCTGTCTGTGTTGTCTTTCTGCCTTTGTAGCTCATCTTTTGTGATGTTGAGCTTGTCTCTTTCTTCTTTCAAACCCTTCTTGAGCCTTTCAGCGTTCTTCTGGAACTCAGCCATGATCACCTCCAACTTCATCTTTGCTTTCCGTAGGTCTTCCCTTGTCTCCAGATCCTCTTGCTTCTGTTTCAGTTGGTTTTCAGTGGCTTGTCTCTGGACGGTCATTTGGGACAACATACTTGTCAGATCGTCCTTTTCTCGTTCCAATTTTTGAGCAACGGAAACCAAGTGTTCCTTTTGTTGCTCAAGTTTTGCCATCTTTTGTTCACATACAGTTTGCAAAGCAAGCAATTGTTCATTATTGTTCTCCATTTTCCTCTTCAAAGATTGGGCCATATTTGCAGTCATTTGTTGGAGTTTTTCTCTCAGAGATTCCATGGATTTCATCTGTTTCTGGATTTGCTCTTCTCTCATCTTCAATTGAGAATTTTGGGATTCAATTTGTTCCTTTTCTGTTTGGAGGGTTTGTCTTTCTTGTGTGATGCTGGCCATGGCTGCATCAACCTCTTCCTTGGTCTTGCTGAGATCAAGCCTGGACACCTCCAGTTCTTCCTCAAGTCTTTGCAGCTCATCTTCTTTGAGATCCTGTTGTTTTTGCTTCAGCGCCAACATATTCAGTGCATGGTGAAGCTGGTGTCTTTCTGACTGAACCTGCAGACTCAGATCTTTAATCTTGGTTTTCTCTCTGATGATGTCAGACACCAGGCTGTCTGTGTTGTCTTTCTGCCTTTGTAGCTCATCTTTTGTGATGTTGAGCTTGTCTCTTTCTTCTTTCAAACCCTTCTCGAGCCTTTCAGCGTTCTTCTGGAAATCAGCCATGATCACCTCCAACTTCATCTTTGCTTTCCGTAGGTCTTCCCTTGTCTCCAGATCCTCTTGCTTCTGTTTCAGTTGGTTTTCAGTGGCTTGTCTCTGGACGGTCATTTGGGACAACATACTTGTCAGATCGTCCTTTTCTCGTTCCAATTTTTGAGCAACGGAAACCAAGTGTTCCTTTTGTTGCTCAAGTTTTGCCATCTTTTGTTCACATACAGTTTGCAAAGCAAGCAATTGTTCATTATTGTTCTCCATTTTGCTCTTCAAAGATTGGGCCATATTTGCAGTCATTTGTTGGAGTTTTTCTCTCAGAGATTCCATGGATTTCATTTGTTTCTGGATTTGCTCTTCTCTCATCTTCAATTGAGAATTTTGGGATTCAATTTGTTCCTTTTCTGTTTGGAGGGTTTGTCTTTCTTGTGTGATGCTGGCCATGGCTGCATCAACCTCTTCCTTGGTCTTGCTGAGATCAAGCCTGGACACCTCCAGTTCTTCCTTAAGTCTTTGCAGCTCATCTTCTTTGAGATCCTGTTGTTTTTGCTTCATCGCCAACATATCAAGAGCGTGGCGAAGTTGGTGTCTTTCTGACTGAACCTGCAGACTCAGATCTTTAATCTTGGTTTTCTCTCTGATGATGTTAGACACCAGGCTGTCTGTGTTTTCTTTCTGCCTTTGTAGCTCATCTTTTGTGATGTTGAGCTTGTCTCGTTCTTCTTTCAAACCCTTCTCGAGCCTTTCAGCGTTCTTCTGGAAATCAGCCATGATCACCTCCAACTTCATCTTTGCTTTCCGTAGGTCTTCCCTTGTCTCCAGATCCTCTTGCTTCTGTTTCAGTTGGTTTTCAGTGGCTTGTCTCTGGACGGTCATTTGGGACAACATACTTGTCAGATCGTCCTTTTCTCGTTCCAACTTTTGAGCAACGGAAGCCAAGTGTTCCTTTTGTTGCTCAAGTTTTACCATCTTTTGTTCACATGCAGTTTGCAAAGCAAGCAATTGTTCATTATTGTTCTCCATTTTCTCCATTTTGCTCTTCAAAGATTGGGCCATATTTGCAGTCATGTGTTGGAGTTTTTCTCTCAGAGATTGCATGGATTTCATCTGTTTCTGGATTTGCTCTTCTCTCACCTTCAATTGAGAATTTTGGGATTCATTTTGTTCCTTTTGTTTTTGGAGGGTTTGTCTTTCTTGCTCATTCACAATCTTGAATTGGATGAGTTTTTCTCTTTCTTGTGTGATAATGGCCATGGCTGCATCAACCTCTTCCTTGGTCTTGTTGAGATCAAGCCTGGACACCTCCAGTTCTTCCTTAAGTCTTTGCAGCTCATCTTCTTTGAGATCCTGTTGTTTTTGCTTCATCGCCAACATATTCAGTGCATGGTGAAGCTGGTGTCTTTCTGACTGAACCTGCAGACTCAGATCTTTAATCTTGGTTTTCTCTCTGATGATGTCAGACACCAGGCTGTCTGTGTTGTCTTTCTGCCTTTGTAGCTCATCTTTTGTGATGTTGAGCTTGTCTCTTTCTTCTTTCAAACCCTTCTCGAGCCTTTCAGCGTTCTTCTGGAAATCAGCCATGATCACCTCCAACTTCATCTTTGCTTTCCGTAGGTCTTCCGTTGTCTCCAGATCCTCTTGCTTCTGTTTCAGTTGGTTTTCAGTGGCTTGTCTCTGGACGGTCATTTGGGACAACATACTTGTCAGATCGTCCTTTTCTCGTTCCAATTTTTGAGCAACGGAAACCAAGTGTTCCTTTTGTTGCTCAAGTTTTGCCATCTTTTGTTCACATACAGTTTGCAAAGCAAGCAATTGTTCATTATTGTTCTCCATTTTGCTCTTCAAAGACTGGGCCATATTTGCAGTCATTTGTTGGAGTTTTTCTCTCAGAGATTCCATGGATTTCATTTGTTTCTGGATTTGCTCTTCTCTCATCTTCAATTGAGAATTTTGGGATTCAATTTGTTCCTTTTCTGTTTGGAGGGTTTGTCTTTCTTGTGTGATGCTGGCCATGGCTGCATCAACCTCTTCCTTGGTCTTGTTGAGATCAAGCCTGGACACCTCCAGTTCTTCCTCAAGTCTTTGCAGCCCATGTTCTTTGAGATCCTGTTGTTTTTGCTTAGTTGCCAACATATCAAGAGCATGGCGAAGTTGGTGTCTTTCTGACTGAACCTGCAGACTCAGATCTTTAATCTTGGTTTTCTCTCTGATGATGTCAGACACCAGGCTGTCTGTGTTGTCTTTCTGCCTTTGTAGCTCATCTTTTGTGATGTTGAGCTTGTCTCTTTCTTCTTTCAAACCCTTCTCGAGCCTTTCAGCGTTCTTCTGGAAATCAGCCATGATCACCTCCAACTTCATCTTTGCTTTCCGTAGGTCTTCCCTTGTCTCCAGATCCTCTTGCTTCTGTTTCAGTTGGTTTTCAGTGGCTTGTCTCTGGACGGTCATTTGGGACAACATACTTGTCAGATCGTCCTTTTCTCGTTCCAATTTTTGAGCAACGGAAACCAAGTGTTCCTTTTGTTGCTCAAGTTTTGCCATCTTTTGTTCACATACAGTTTGCAAAGCAAGCAATTGTTCATTATTGTTCTCCATTTTGCTCTTCAAGGATTGGGCCATATTTGCAGTCATGTGTTGGAGTTTTTCTCTCAGAGATTCCATGGATTTCATTTGTTTCTGGATTTGCTCTTCTCTCATCTTCAATTGAGAATTTTGGGATTCAATTTGTTCCTTTTCTGTTTGGAGGGTTTGTCTTTCTTGTGTGATGCTGGCCATGGCTGCATCAACCTCTTCCTTGGTCTTGTTGAGATCAAGCCTGGACACCTCCAGTTCTTCCTGAAGTCTTTGCAGCTCATCTTCTTTGAGATCCTGTTGTTTTTGCTTCATCGCCAACATATTCAGTGCATGGTGAAGCTGGTGTCTTTCTGACTGAACCTGCAGACTCAGATCTTTAATCTTGGTTTTCTCTCTGATGATGTCAGACACCAGGCTGTCTGTGTTGTCTTTCTGCCTTTGTAGCTCATCTTTTGTGATGTTGAGCTTGTCTCTTTCTTCTTTCAAACCCTTCTCGAGCCTTTCAGCGTTCTTCTGGAAATCAGCCATGATCACCTCCAACTTCATCTTTGCTTTCCGTAGGTCTTCCCTTGTCTCCAGATCCTCTTGCTTCTGTTTCAGTTGGTTTTCAGTGGCTTGTCTCTGGACGGTCATTTGGGACAACATACTTGTCAGATCGTCCTTTTCTCGTTCCAATTTTTGAGCAACGGAAACCAAGTGTTCCTTTTGTTGCTCAAGTTTTGCCATCTTTTGTTCACATACAGTTTGCAAAGCAAGCAATTGTTCATTATTGTTCTCCATTTTGCTCTTCAAAGATTGGGCCATATTTGCAGTCATTTGTTGGAGTTTTTCTCTCAGAGATTCCATGGATTTCATTTGTTTCTGGATTTGCTCTTCTCTCATCTTCAATTGAGAATTTTGGGATTCAATTTGTTCCTTTTCTGTTTGGAGGGTTTGTCTTTCTTGTGTGATGCTGGCCATGGCTGCACCAACCTCTTCCTTGGTCTTGTTGAGATCAAGCCTGGACACCTCCAGTTCTTCCTCAAGTCTTTGCAGCCCATGTTCTTTGAGATCCTGTTGTTTTTGCTTAGTTGCCAACATATCAAGAGCATGGCGAAGTTGGTGTCTTTCTGACTGAACCTGCAGACTCAGATCTTTAATCTTGGTTTTCTCTCTGATGATGTCAGACACCAGGCGGTCTGTGTTGTCTTTCTGCCTTTGTAGCTCATCTTTTGTGATGTTGAGCTTGTCTCTTTCTTCTTTCAAACCCTTCTCGAGCCTTTCAGCGTTCTTCTGGAAATCAGCCATGATCACCTCCAACTTCATCTTTGCTTTCCGTAGGTCTTCCCTTGTCTCCAGATCCTCTTGCTTCTGTTTCAGTTGGTTTTCAGTGGCTTGTCTCTGGACGGTCATTTGGGACAACATACTTGTCAGATCGTCCTTTTCTCGTTCCAATTTTTGAGCAACGGAAACCAAGTGTTCCTTTTGTTGCTCAAGTTTTGCCATCTTTTGTTCACATACAGTTTGCAAAGCAAGCAATTGTTCATTATTGTTCTCCATTTTGCTCTTCAAAGATTGGGCCATATTTGCAGTCATGTGTTGGAGTTTTTCTCTCAGAGATTCCATGGATTTCATTTGTTTCTGGATTTGCTCTTCTCTCATCTTCAATTGAGAATTTTGGGATTCAATTTGTTCCTTTTCTGTTTGGAGGGTTTGTCTTTCTTGTGTGATGCTGGCCATGGCTGCATCAACCTCTTCCTTGGTCTTGTTGAGATCAAGCCTGGACACCTCCAGTTCTTCCTGAAGTCTTTGCAGCTCATCTTCTTTGAGATCCTGTTGTTTTTGCTTCATCGCCAACATATTCAGTGCATGGTGAAGCTGGTGTCTTTCTGACTGAACCTGCAGACTCAGATCTTTAATCTTGGTTTTCTCTCTGATGATGTCAGACACCAGGCTGTCTGTGTTGTCTTTCTGCCTTTGTAGCTCATCTTTTGTGATGTTGAGCTTGTCTCTTTCTTCTTTCAAACCCTTCTCGAGCCTTTCAGCGTTCTTCTGGAAATCAGCCATGATCACCTCCAACTTCATCTTTGCTTTCCGTAGGTCTTCCCTTGTCTCCAGATCCTCTTGCTTCTGTTTCAGTTGGTTTTCAGTGGCTTGTCTCTGGACGGTCATTTGGGACAACATACTTGTCAGATCGTCCTTTTCTTGTTCCAACTTTTGAGCAACGGAAGCCAAGTGTTCCTTTTGTTGCTCAAGTTTAACCATCTTTTGTTCACATGCAGTATGCATAGCAAGCAATTGTTCATTATTGTTCTCCATTTTCTCCATTTTGCTCTTCAAGGATTGGGCCATATTTGCAGTCATGTGTTGGAGTTTTTCTCTCAGAGATTCCATGGATTTCATCTGTTTCTGGATTTGCTCTTCTCTCACCTTCAATTGAGAATTTTGGGATTCATTTTGTTCCTTTTCTTTTTGGAGGGTTTGTCTTTCTTGCTCATTCACAATCTTGAATTGGATGAGTTTTTCTCTTTCTTGTGCGATTCTGGTCATGGCAGTATCAACCTCTTCCTTGGTCTTGTTGAGATCAAGCCTGGACACCTCCAGGTCTTCCTCAAGTCTTTGCAGCCCATCTTCTTTGAGATCCTGTTGTTTTTGCTTCATCGCCAACATATTCAGTGCATGGTGAAGCTGGTGTCTTTCTGACTGAACCTGCAGACTCAGATCTTTAATCTTGGTTTTCTCTCTGATGATGTCAGACACCAGGCTGTCTGTGTTGTCTTTCTGCCTTTGTACCTCATCTTTTGTGATGTTGAGCTCGTCTCGTTCTTCTTTCAAACCCTTCTCGAGCCTTTCAGCGTTCTTCTGGAAATCAGCCATAATAACCTCCAACTTCATCTTTGCTTTCCGTAGGTCTTCCCTTGTCTCCAGATCCTCTTGCTTCTGTTTCAGTTGGTTTTCAGTGGCTTGTCTCTGGACGGTCATTTGGGACAACATACTTGTCAGATCGTCCTTTTCTCGTTCCAACTTTTGAGCAACGGAAACCAAGTGTTCCTTTTGTTGCTCAAGTTTTGCCATCTTTTGTTCACATACAGTTTGCAAAGCAAGCAATTGTTCATTATTGTTCTCCATTTTTCTCTTCAAAGATTGGGCCATATTTGCAGTCATGTGTTGGAGTTTTTCTCTCAGAGATTCCATGGATTTCATTTGTTTCTGGATTTGTTCTTCTCTCATCTTCAATTGTGAATTTTGGGATTCAATTTGTTCCTTTTCTGTTTGGAGGGTTTGTCTTTCTTGTGTGATGCTGGCCATGGCTGCATCAACCTCTTCCTTGGTCTTGTTGAGATCAAGCCTGGACACCTCCAGTTCTTCCTCAAGTCTTTGCAGCTCATCTTCTTTGAGATCCTGTTGTTTTTGCTTCGTCGCCAACATATTCAGTGCATGGTGAAGCTGGTGTCTTTCTGATTGAACCTGTAGACTCAGATCTTTAATCTTGGTTTTCTCTCTGATGATGTCAGACACCAGGCTGCCTGTGTTTTCTTTCTGCCTTTGTAGCTCATCTTTTGTGATGTTGAGCTTGTCTCGTTCTTCTTTCAAACCCTTCTCGAGCCTTTCAGCGTTCTTCTGGAAATCAGCCATGATCACCTCCAACTTCATCTTTGCTTTCCGTAGGTCTTCCCTTGTCTCCAGATCCTCTTGCTTCTGTTTCAGTTGGTTTTCAGTGGCTTGTCTCTGGACGGTCATTTGGGACAACATACTTGTCAGATCGTCCTTTTCTCGTTCCAACTTTTGAGCAACGGAAGCCAAGTGTTCCTTTTGTTGCTCAAGTTTTGCCATCTTTTGTTCACATGCAGTTTGCAAAGCAAGCAATTGTTCATTATTGTTCTCCATTTTCTCCATTTTGCTCTTCAAGGATTGGGCCATATTTGCAGTCATGTGTTGGAGTTTTTCTCTCAGAGATTCCATGGATTTCATTTGTTTCTGGAGTTTCTCTTCTCTCACCTTCAATCGAGAATTTTGGGATTCATTTTGTGCCTTTTCTTTTTGGAGGGTTTGTCTTTCTTGCTCATTCACAATATTGAATTGGATGAGTTTTTCTCTTTCTTGTGTGATGATGGCCATGGCTGCATCAACCTCTTCCTTGGTCTTGTTGAGATCAAGCCTGGACACCTCCAGTTCTTCCTTAAGTCTTTGCAGCTCATCTTCTTTGAGATACTGTTTTTGCTTCATCGCCAACATATTCAGTGCATGGTGAAGCTGGTGTCTTTCTGATTGAACCTGCAGACTCAGATCTTTAATCTTGGTTTTCTCTCTGATGATGTCAGACACCAGGCTGTCTGTGTTGTCTTTCTGCCTTTGTAGCTCATCTTTTGTGATGTTGAGCTTGTCTCGTTCTTCTTTCAAACCCTTCTCGAGCCTTTCAGCGTTCTTCTGGAAATCAGCCATGATCACCTCCAACTTCATCTTTGCTTTCCGTAGGTCTTCCCTTGTCTCCAGATCCTCTTGCTTCTGTTTCAGTTGGTTTTCAGTGGCTTGTCTCTGGACGGTCATTTGGGACAACATACTTGTCAGATCGTCCTTTTCTCGTTCCAACTTTTGAGCAACGGAAACCAAGTGTTCCTTTTGTTGCTCAAGTTTTGCCATCTTTTGTTCACATACAGTTTGCAAAGCAAGCAATTGTTCATTATTGTTCTCCATTTTGCTCTTCAAAGATTGGGCCATATTTGCAGTCATGTGTTGGAGTTTTTCTCTCAGAGATTCCATGGATTTCATTTGTTTCTGGATTTGCTCTTCTCTCACCTTCAATTGAGAATTTTGGGATTCATTTTGTTCCTTTTCTTTTTGGAGGGTTTGTCTTTCTTGCTCATTCACAATCTTGAATTGGATGAGTTTTTCTCTTTCTTGTGTGATGCTGGCCATGGCAGCATCAACCTCTTCCTTGGTCTTGTTGAGATCAAGCCTGGACACCTCCAGGTCTTCCTGAAGTCTTTGCAGCTCATCTTCTTTGAGATCCTGTTGTTTTTGCTTCATCGCCAACATATTCAGTGCATGGTGAAGCTGGTGTCTTTCTGACTGAACCTGCAGACTCAGATCTTTAATCTTGTTTTTCTCTCTGATGATGTCAGACACCAGGCTGTCTGTGTTGTCTTTCTGCCTTTGTAGCTCATCTTTTGTGATGTTGAGCTTGTCTCTTTCTTTTTTCAGAATCAGCTCAAACGTCTCAATATTCTTTTTAAATTTGGCCACAAAAACTGACACCTTCATTTTGGATTTCTTTTGTCCTTTTCCTTTTTGCATCACTTTGACTTTTCCATATCTTTTTCCCCTTTCACCTTGATCATTTTTTTCTTTTTCATTGACCAGTTTTCTTCCTTTCCGACCATCATTTTCATTTCTCTTTTTGGTTCTCTTTTTTCTTTCTGGTCCATCATCCCCATATTTTGTGTCCTCTTCTCTGTCTTTCATTTTTCCAGCTTTCATTTCAAATAATTTTTCTCCTATTTCCCTTTTACTTGTTTTGTCCCCCTTTTTCTTGTCTCCACTGTGTTTTTGTTCAAGATCAAAGCCCTCTGAACTAGCATCAAAAAATTCTTCTTCCTCTTTATCCATTTGCAGCACATTCAACTCTTTGTATTTTTCTTCCCAGATTTCTTTCTCTTTCTCCAATCTTTTTTTCTCTTCAGAGACAGACATCACTGCTCTCTTCCAATGTTTTTTATTTTTCTCCATTTTTTTCTTCATCTCTTTTGTCATTTTTCTAAGCTTTTGTACCACCACTTTAAAGGTTTTCACTTTCTCATTTTTCACAGTTTTTTGCAACTGTATTTGTTCTTTTCCTTTTTTTA
Source organism: Nelusetta ayraudi (assembly GCF_046127955.1). Lineage (NCBI taxonomy): Eukaryota > Metazoa > Chordata > Actinopteri > Tetraodontiformes > Monacanthidae > Nelusetta > Nelusetta ayraudi. The sequence continues at coordinate 3,514,834 of NW_027466061.1, read as the reverse complement.
AATTTATTATTGGCTCTTCATTCTTTAAAGTCTGATTGACTACCTCATCTTTTTTTGTAATATATGAAATTATTTTTCCTGATGTTTTTTCCACCCTCATTTCTTTTTTGCTTTCATCTTTTTCTTTTAGCTGCTTCTTTTTCAGTATCTCCAACTCATCTCTCTCCCTTCGTATCCTCTCCAGTCGTTCATCAAGTACCCTCTTTCTTTTCTGTGTCTCCCTTCTAAGGGCAAGCCTTTCTTCTTCAACCTCAGTTCTCATATTTATAATCTTCATTAAGTCTCTTCGGGCCATTTTAGGGAATTCTTTTCTTTTAATTTCCAACTCAGATTTCAAAATTTCAATCTCTTTTTTCTCTCTCTTAATGCTTGCTAAGGTGTTTTCAAGCTCTTGTTTACGCTTTTGCACCCTGTCAGACACAGCAACCATTTCACCCACTTCTCCTTTTTCTCCATTCTTTTCTTGAAACCTTAAATTCATTTGGGATTTTACTTTGTTTATGTTGTCTCTTAATGTGCTGGTGTCAATTTTCAGCGCTTGTGTCTCCGTAATTTGTTTCTTTAAATTCCCTTTTACATTTTCTAAACTTTCAATTTTCCCAACAATTATTTGTAGGTGCTTATGGATCTCCTGTGCCATGTTTGTAAAGTCAGCTAATGAATTATTGCATTGAATATATTCCACCTTCTGCTTTTGCATGTTTTGTTTTTCCTCTTGAATAAGAATGGATTTGTTGTTAATACTTATTTGCTCCATATTAATTTCTGCTTTCTCTTGTTGTAATTTTTTCTTTAGCCTTTCTAAATCATCCCTCTCTCGCATGTTTTTCTCAAGTCTTTGGTTTAACTCTTTAGTTTTCTTTTTGGTTTCTCTTATTAGCTGTGCTTTTTCTATTTGTATTTCATTCCATATCATCTCACACTCTTCTTTTTCTCTTCTGGTTTTCCGAAACATCAGTTCATTCTCTTTTTTCTTGGTTTCAAACTCTGCCTTCAACAGTTCCAGTTCTCTTATCTCTCTCTTGTTGGCATGCAGGCTTCTCTCAAGCTCTAACTTCTGCCATTCGACTCTCTCCCTCAATTGGTTCAACTCCTCGACTTCTGCTTGCTTTTGCTCTCTTACTATTTTCGCAGTCTTTCCTTCTTGCTGCCTCTCAGTTTCCTCTGTGCTCATCTGATTTAGGCTTTGCCATAGATGGATCATGTGTTTACCCAGACTCCTGTTTTCTGTTCTGAGACGGGCCATTTCATTTTCCATTCTTTCCAAGTTCCTCATGGTTGCTTTCATTTTCCTCTTTATTTTTACTGTTTTAAATGTGAATTTGTGTTTTGAAAGTTTTTGCAGGTTCTGCTCCACTCCTTGTCTCTGTGTTTCTGTTGGATATTTCACTGCCGTCTTGTGTCTTATCTGTTCTTTTGAGTCCACTTCAGTCTGCGTTATTGTAGTTTTTATTATGTTTAAGATCTTTTGAAGTGGTTTAATGTCCCGCATCAATTTATTAATGTCACATTCTATATCCTTTTGATATCTGTTCAAATTGCTATCCTTTTCAAGTGCCTTTTTCATGTTTTTTATTATTGTTTGCGTTGTACACATCTCTGCTGTAAGCCTTTGTGTAGATGTACTTCCAGTTTCATCTTTAAAAGATGTGCTATCCATATCCTCAGCACATGTGTACAGATAATCTCCTGACTCGTAACTTTCTATTTGCTCAACTCTTACAAAGTTAGTCTGTGTTGCCGCATCTTCTTTAGTGCAGTCTTTAACTCTTTTCAGTTGAGCTACTGTGGGTTCCATTTGTTTCCTTTGTTTGTTCAATCTCTCTATAATTCTTGTATTTTGTTGCCCCTGCAAGTTGTTAATTTCCAATAGAATTCTTTCGATTTCTGAACTTCTTTCATCTATGTTCCTCATTGCATGTGTTACTTGCTCTCTCGTTTTCTCCTCTCTCTCTCTAAGGATAGTTAACTGATTTTCCACTTCAGCTGTTTCATTGATATTTGTTGCTGATTCTGTTTCATCAAAATCTCTGATTGAATCTTCGTGAATATGTGTTTGCACTCGTAAAAGTCTATTCTCTGGCTTGACTTCTGCTTCGAAACCATTGACTTTTTGTCTCATTCTAGACTTTTGAAATGTGGATGTCTCTTCTGAAGAAGTCTTTTCGATTGCAGATTGTGTAGATCTCAAGTGACTGACTTGTCTTTTAATGGACATCACCTTATCCTTTCCAAAAGAAGGAGAAAGCATTGTTATTGTTATACCTAATCAGCTTTTATAAAAGGGTGTATCTTTCTCCGACAGTTACATTTATAGGCAACATTTAATGCAAAAAACTAACTTCTGTACAATTTTTTTCTGTAAACTACAATGTCACCAGTAGGATGCAATACAGTACAATATTGAATGATATAAATCATTACAATTATATAAATGATATTGAAAAACTAGTCATAGAGAATATTAAAAGTTCACCTTTGAGCAGAAAATATCTGTGCACCAATAAATTACAATGACTTTGATGATAAAAAAAAAAACATTTCACTCACCATGTGTTTTCTGACCATGACCGTCTCTTCGTTCATCATCCTCTGGGCTTTGATCATTTCCACCTTCGTGTTGTTAATCTCTGCAGCAGCTTTCTGTATATAGGCTTTTATCTCCGTCATTTGCTGAATTACTCGTTTAGCTTGTTGGGCATTTTCCTCAACCACTTTCTTCTGTTGTTGCACGTTTTTTCTCCCAGTCTCGAAAGCCTTCTGCTCCTTGATGGGCCTTTCGTGCATCCTTGAGCCATCTTGTGGCGTGAGCTCACTCTTATCTTCTTTGGAAGGAGCGTTCATCCAGTTGATTTGGTTGTTTTCTGTGGTTGTCTGTGTCTTGCTTCGCTCCGTATTTTCTCTCACCCTTGTCAACATCTTCCTGAGCTCTTCCACTTCGAGAGCCACTCTTTGCATGCCAGACATCTCTTTGCTGTCAGTGCTGGTCTCCATGTTGACTTGGCGAACCTGAGTCTCTGGTTGCTCTCTAGTTTGTGCTCCATCAAAAAATCTCTCCTTTGCGCCAAGCCTGTCGCCCACGTTGCCCTCCACCGATTTATGTGGTGACTCTTGGCCCTCGGATGTCTGTCTTACCTCCACCTCTTGTCTTGCATTGTCAGTCCCACAAATCTCACACTTCTCATCCTTTTTTCTCCTGCTCATTCTTATCATCCTAGTCAGCTCTCTTTTCTTGCCATCAATCTCAATGCTCAACACTTCCATTTCTCTTATCTTCTTTTTTGTCTTCTCAAACTGGTCAGCAAGCTGTACTCTTTCTTTTTCAATATTCTCCTTGACACACTTAACGGCCTCCATTTCGGCTGCGGCCACCTGCCTGTCTCTCACAATGTCTTCTTTTTCTCTCTGTATTTCATCTTTAGCTCTTTTTATCTCATCGTTCTCAGGTTGAACACTTGGTAAATTGTTTTCTTTTCCTTTTTTCTGCATTTGAATGATTTCTGATTTTAACTCCTGTTTGTCTCTCTTTATCATTTCCAGTTGTCCTTGTTTTTCTGGTACAAGACAAAGTGTATTTGTCTCTTCCAGGAGTGCATACAGTTTTATCTTCAGATTGTCAAAGCTGCATTTTCCTTCTCTCCCCTTTCTGCTTTGAAACCCTGGCAACACAGGTTTCTGCATTTGAATTTCTGTGCATCTCTGCTTAATCTTGTTTACATTTTTAATTATATTTAGTTTAATGTGCTCAGTTACAGATTTCTGTTGTGTGACATACTTTTTATATCCTTGAATCTCTTGGTTAATGTTTTCCATGTTTTTCTGCATTTGTTCTCTTGCCTGTTTTGTTTCAAGAATTACTTTCTGGGTTTTAATCATAAGACTTTGCAGCTGCTCAATTGTATTCTGGTGCCCTCCCACCAAGGGCTCTTCGGAATTCTTACAGTCTGCTGTGTTTTCAGCTTTCTCTTGGTGTGCAGTTAAGTGTATTTTCTGAATGAGATGTTTTTCTCCAATGGCTTTAGTTGTCTTCTCCTTATTCTGAGCCCATAACTGTGATCTCAGTTGCTTTATACTTAAACACTGCTCTTCTTTTTCAACTGCCAGCTTATCAATGTCTTCCTGCTGCTGCTCTATTTTTTTCTTTAAGGACTTAATTTCATTTTTGTCTCTTTGTCTTTCTTCCCAAAGTTCTTGAAGCTCCTCTAATGCTTGGCATATGAGTAGTTTTTGTCTTTCTAAAGAATCCATGTTGATTTTTCCCTCTAATTGCTTAGTGTCATCCATTTTTAAGTCCTGTTGCATTTGGGCCATTTTTCTCCTTGGAGAGTGGAGTTGTAGAGGGTCCTGTTTTGGATAGAATATTCAAACAAACATACAATGAATTATTGCAAGTGTGAGAACAGAATAGACACATCTCCATTTCCTGGAGACCGAAGCTGGAAGGGAGCTCACCTAAACCAACGAGTTCTAACATAATTCTAACCACAACGATAAAGATATTCCTTAGTTTATTATTAACCATGTGCAAGACACTGCTCTGAGATATCCCGAAATTCACACACACGCTACTCTTGGAAGTCTTATTCCTGCAATTTCCCAAAAGAAGAAAAATCATTGATTGATATGTTTGTGTGAAAAATCAACTCACAATAATAAATACGTAGATGGAAATGGCAATGGTATATGTGCAACTTCACAGATTATACAGTCAGGTTACTGCTAAGACTTAATGTTTTGGAGCTCTTGTTCACTCCTCAATTTGAATAACACTTTTTATAATTAGCTGCTGATTGATTAAAGGTTTCCAGGAATAGGTTAAAGAAATGTAAATAAAGCTCTGGTTGTTTATATTAAATTGATTGAACACTCTAGTGGCAAGTGTAAACCACTTAGCTGTCTTTCAAGAAAAACTTATTATGCTTTTTTCTGCACTCAGTCTACATCAATTGTGGAATTAAATTCATATCTAATTAATGTTTGTGAGAGTATTTAAGATGATTGGATTACATATTATCATTATTGTCCCTTTTTAAATATTTTCTCCAGCATGAATACAAACTACTTGAAGCCTGTATTGTAACTTAAACAATGTGAAAAAAAAAGATTAAAGAATACAACGACATTAACATAGGCATTCATTTTAGAAAAATAAGCTCTTTTCTTGCTTAATCATTGCTGCTGTTAATCAAATGCATTGAATCATGAAAACAATTATATTTACCTTCTGTGCTTTCTTGCCTAAGGTTTCTATGTCTTAAAAAGTGTGCAAATGCACACAGTAGTCCATCTTCAGATTAGGGGATGCAGTTTCCAATTAATTTTCAAAGTCCTTTGTTTTTTATACTTATTCATTTTTTCAGGTCTTAGAAGCTCTGGAAGGATGAGGCAGACTGACGCTAAAGACATCCAAACATTGCACATCTCATTCCTCCAGAGAGGTGTTGACTGCAGAAAGTGGATAACATATTTAGTGAGTGTGCATATAATTGGTGAAAGATGTGTGTTGGTGGAACACCTTGCCCTGTAGTTCTGTTCACAGAAGATAAGGGTGGGGCTCCAGCTGTCTGATGCCAAGAGTTTCTCTCAGCTGATAATCACATTCAGACAGACACTGGCTCAGCATACTCAACTATATGTGTTGGACAGGACAGGCTTTAATTATCCAGCGTTTGTTAAATTCTGGTTTCAAGCTCCCTGACAGCATTGTGAGGACCTAGTAAGTATGGTCCGTTTTTAAAGCATAAAATATGTAAAAATATGCAGTAAATGGCAAATGTGTGTGTGTGTGTGTGTGTGTGTGTGTGTGTGTGTGTGCGCGCGCGCGCGCGTGTGTTTGTGTGTTGTCCCCCTGCCCGTTTGGTGAATTTAACAATTTTCTGTTGAACACTGCCCTCTGCTGAAGAGCAGTGGGAATTTTCGTTACGAAAATGTATTATACAGAACACACACACACACACACACACACACACACACACACACACACACACACACACACACACACACACACACACACGCACACACACTTTAATAAAAAAAAAAAGTTACAAATAAATGAATAAATACAAACGGACGTGAACTGTTTCAGAGCCCTATTAATTACTAAGAAATACATACTACTACTACTACGACTACTACTACTACTACTACTAATAATAATAATAATAATAATGATAGTAATAATAAAAGTTCCTTTCAAAATTGTCTTAATTTTTGTAATTTATAATCAATTTTCTTGCACTATACCGTGTGCAAGAAAATTGATTTGATGATGCTGTAAATGTTACCGTCATCAAAGATATATGTTGTTATTCTAATTCACAAAAGCTCTAAGGGCATGTCTGTATTAGGCGTCACTTGTTGAAATTATTGCCCGACCGAAAGGCTGTAAAAACAACTGTACATTTTTCCAACACCCACACTGCTCCTTGTGTCACTTCCGGCACAACAGTACTTTTTTGTTCAGCCTGAAAAAGGAGTCGCATGAATTCATATGGGAGCGGCCCCTCTTCTCTCACTAACATTTGACGCTGCATCAAGTAACCAAGACGAAGCATGAATACATGAACGTCGGTCAGGCTACCACCAAAATAAAAGCTGACCTGTCAACGTCCTTGATTCTGATAATAAGCGAACACTAGCAGTAAACTGCTAACATTTGTATGCTCAGGTGTCTAACCAAATCAAATAATGAAGACAGTTGACGCTTTCGCAGTGACTTTGTTTTGCTATTACAACGGTGTTCTCGCGAGAGTGTGTACGACCCTCAAGTTAGTTGTCCGCCACGAAGTCGGGCTTCTTGTTTTAGTGACCATTCTTTAAAAGTCTTTAACGGCATTGTCACGTGATGTTGAACTGCCATTTCAAACAAGACACTTGCACACTGCTCATTTGAGTACCGTTAAAATTATTCACACGAGTCGCCTTATCCCTCAAAGGAAACGTTTCAATCGACCCGCTGTCTTTATTGTTTAGACCGGAGGTCGATGGTCTGTTGACTTTAGCCCGTAAACTTGACGTCAGTCACATCTATGCGAGCGTAGTTTGAGAGCACCAATGAGTGTCTGTTCGCATCTGTCATTGCGTTGGTCGGTTCCTGGAAAATATTGCTTCATACTCTCGTTGACCCTCCCACCGCGGGAACAGCTGCATCAATCGTGAAAGAAAGGGGCTGGTAGTGCGGAAGTTGTGGTCTTCTTTCACAATAAGGGATACACGTGACATTGGTGTAGTAGTGCGGACGCCGTACGACAGTTTAAGCTTTCGCAGTTAAGCAAAGCATTCACGTGGATGATTGTTTGTAATAAATTAAAACGACGCAAAGATGTATGTGGCCAAAGTACTTGTTTGTCGATATTTGCTTTACTTTGAAATGCGCCTTGACACGCAGTAGCGCGCTGTAGGAGCTAGCTTGATGCTGGTGTCGTTGTACAAAACATAGGGCACAGACCTCCGCGCTTTGCGTTGACCAAAACTCCTCAGACAGCAAGTGGGGGACAGTGTCCTAAAAACGACCATGAAAATGGAGGAGTTCCTGTGAAGAAACGGGAATATAGACGCTGGATACTTTTGTTTATTTTTGCTCTGTGGACAACTGGGCACTGCGTGATCTTTGCGAGCTTCATGTGTACCGAGTTGAGCAGGGATCCCAGCAGACATTCCCTGGTGGATTGGTAAGTTAGTACTTTGTGCTAATTTGACTACAAGGGAAATCTTATTGTTAGAGTTTGTCTGGCACACCAATAGAAGTGTGTGTCCAAAGTGCAACCACAGGGAATGAAACACTCATATGCCGTTAAAATTCTGCATCATATCGCTATGTAAACAAACAATACACACAGCGAAACCACGTAGAAAGAGGTGAAAGCATTAGTGTAAACGCAGCACTATGATCAGGAGTCCACTGAATATTGATGACGGTTTTATTGTGCAATATCGTCACCAATCGTAAATATCGGAACATGACAAGTCTGAAAGCTGTCGAACGTCTATTCTTCAAACACAGAGGTTCGCCCACAATTGTAGTTAAGCACATCTTAGTGTTGGCTATCACTCCTATACCCTCCAAGTAAAACAGTTACCCTTCTAATGATAATCGACATAGCACATTTTCTGAGCATGATGAAATGTATGCAGTGTAAATTGTTTCCAATTAGTCAAACACAAAGAGACTGTGAGACTCTGAGATACATGCTGAACAATACTCAAGAGAGTTGACGGTAATTGGGTCAGTTGGGAGCCAAAAACTGATTTTCCTCATATTTCATTAGTTTATAAGCAGGAAGTTACTGACTACAACCGTCCCTGTCTCCCTTCAGTGTATAGGACATGGCAGCTGCTCTCAGTGGCCGGAACCCTGGTGGACGTGGACCAAACCGAAGTAAGGGTCGGATATTGGGCTTTATTGACGCCATCCAGGATGCTGTGGGGCCACCGAAACAAGCAGCTGCTGACCGGCGGACTGTGGAGAAAACCTGGAAACTCATGGACAAAGTTGTAAGTTTGGAGAGATGTTAGTAGTTAGCAAGTTTAAGTCGTGTTTGTTGTTGTGTTGGTTGAGTTATTGCTGATTGATTGCTGATGTTTTTTTAGTCTAATGGTGACCTGGGTTAATTCCAGAGCTTCTAAAGTTCCTTGTTGATGTGCTGGAACACATTTATCAAAACCTAGAAGCCTTGGTTTAGGTCAAATTTAAAGTTACAGCCCTTAGTTACTGTTGACCTCTGCTGGAGTTAGAGCATCAAGGCGAACCTCTGTCCATGCAAAACCCCACAAGCCTCCAAGTCCGATGCTCCATAATCAGTGCTGATGCTTGTTTTGCTGCTCAGTTGGTCTTTTCTAAGGACTCTAGTATTTCCTCCTCAGAGATGTTTATAGTTTTTACAGACTCTGTCATGGTCTTCTTTTTTTGCTTTCCTTCTTACTCATCATACGCACTACTTTCTTTTATGCTCTTTTTGCCCTCACCAATGATAACTAAGAATTGATAATTTATTCTTCTTATTCTACGCTGACATTTGAATTAGTTATTTTATTTCCTGTCAATATATCATTAATATTTGTTAAGGAAAATGTATCGTTTAAACCAAATTCACCCATATTTTTCCAGTATGCTGAATGACAACATTTCTCGTCACGTATGAAATCACCTCACTTTGAATAGAATTCACAATTCTTGTTGTAAATTCTCATTTTAACTTGATGTAGAAGCATCTCGATTGCTTTCATTGATAGATGTATTTTGCCACAGGTGCGCCTCTGCCAAAATCCCAGGCTGCAGTTGAAAAACAGTCCACCCTACATTCTGGATATCTTACCCGATGCCTACCAACATCTGCGCCTTATATTGGGCAAATATGAGGAGAATGAGAGACTTACACAACTTAGTGAGAATGAGTACTTTAAAATCTACATCGATAGCCTTATGAAGAAATCCAAGCGAGCCATCCGCCTTTTTAAAGAGGGAAAGGAGAGGATGTATGAGGAGCAGTCACAGGACAGGTAAGAACACTTTTTTTTTTTTTAATCAGAGAACGTTGTTGAGATGATTACTGCTGACAAAAGCAGGAGACAAAGGCCTCGCCTTTCTTGCTCTTTCAATTTGTTTCTTTATCTGTCTGCATATCATAAATATAATTTGTATATCAAAACATAATACATTGAGACTGTGATGGAAATTCATTTAGTGTGTTTGCGCCCATTGACTCAAATTTGACAATGAGGTTTTGATGTTTTTTACATTTCTTACATATGTTTTGAGTTATATCCCAAGAATTAGTGGTGCACTATAACTATAACTGCAGTTTCAACTTTTGAAGTCGTTTAACTCAAAATTATGCAAATTGCATTCAAAATATTTTTTTCCAGTCATGATGCAATTTGTTGCTTGTGCCGTAAGGTAGTAAAACGTGTGAAGGCGCTGCGTATATTGCAGAGTAGGAATAACAGCATCCACATGCACGCAAATGCTAATTGTTTTGGGCGACGCTGCCCAAAAATATGTAAGAAATAAAAGCGCAATGTAAAAATGTCCACTACAATTATTTCAAAATGGCTTTATATCAGTACAGCCCACAGAAACTCACACAGAAACTTCACAGAAATCGTGACTTCCTGACAATTACCAACATGTCGATGTAATAAAATATTCTATATAGTGTGTCTAATTCCCAGGTTCACAGAATTTGTCATCATAAACTCAGTGTCTTTCGGCTGCAGCAGACTCTGTACCCACCACTAGCTGTGTTTTTTGTTTTTTATTGATATTCAGGTTCACATCTCTCTGTCTTTGCACCAAACGATCAAAGTGTTAGCCTTTATGCCTGCTACATTTGCATGGAATGGAGGCGGTACATTCAGTGTCAATTTGATGTTTTTGTGGCTTTAAAAAGGACAACAACAATGACCTTTGTCTTTCGGTCCACACGTTAAGTAGCGCAGGAACGATCTTGTAACGAAGCGCACAATCTGACAAAGGTTTGATGTATTGTAGTCATGTTGATGATGTAAGCTTCCGTACGGGTGGCCTTCTGGAGGTTAAGCATACAGCCGATGCTGCAGGATGCCTGCTTTACTGCTGCCGCTGCCCTTTTAAAATAGTGTTCGACAGGAAGTCTCTGATATGGCTGTGTTCACTTCTCATTTACTGACAACCGCAGTTACAGAGGCTGGTTCTTGCACAGCTGTTTACAGCTTCTATGTAAGACTAAATCGGTATTTGGGGTTTAAATATATTTTTTAGTACTGTATGCATGTCTCTATATCTGACACCATCCAATAAACACATCTGTGCATCTAACCATCGGGCAGTAAGGCTTGAAAACAAGTAAGGAGACAACAGCCTTGTTCAGAAATGAAAGGAAACCCAAATAAAACTTTAGCTGTTCTCCAGCTATTTTTAACTGGCCTCTTACTGTGGCAGTTAGTTTGGTCACATTTCTCTTTGATCTCTCTCTGACTGTCCACCTGTACAAAAATAATTGTGTAGTGTTTCATGCCATTATGTTTTAACGTAAATATTAATCCAGCTTGTCTTATTTTTTTCTAATCTCACCATTATTGACCTTAGTTTACACTCTCTTACACACACACACACACTCACACTACAACTTTAAACAAAATTACATTTTTAAATACTAAACGACATGAACTGTTTCAGAGCCCTATCAAATACTAATAAAGACTTTTAATCTGAATCCTAATTTACCTACTTACTCTTGACCTTATTATCCCTTCTTCTGATTGAACTGGTGGGAAATAATCATCTAATGATCTTTTTTGTGATGACCGGCTCAGCTTTAATTGAACTGGCTGCTCACATATTTTTTAAAGGCCCCCACACAGTGAGCATAAGCGTCATTATTGCAGGAACAGTAAAACCAAAAGCTGCTTTCCGAAGGTTTTCACAACTCTGCCCCGGCATCATCCTGCTCTGTTGTGATACATTCCTGGATCTTAAGTAATGAGGGTTTTTTTTGTTTGTGTGTTTGTTTTTTAAAGACAAAGATGCAAAAAAAGAGACAGAGCCGTAAAGATTGATTTTTTTACCTGCCTACCTTTTACTTTGTCTTGATATTTCACTCTGTACTTAAGAATAGACATGTGCGTGTGCTTGCAGCTGAAGCCACATTTAGTCGTTGCGGAAACATAGCTTGTACACAAGGCTTACAAAACATGTATTACTGGCTCACAAAGAATGCTTACAGCTGCCGATTGGCCTAATGATTTTTCATGAAACTAGACGCTATGACAGCAAAAAGTTGTGAATAGGAGGCATTGAGTTGCTACCACTGAGTTTACTGGCAGTAAAAAAAATAAATAATAATAATAATCACTCCCCAAGTTTTTTTTTAAATGAGTTTATACATCCAGTCTAGTGACTCTTTACCATTTTAAATCATTTATATCCCAATGACATGTCAAACAGTTCATCTCTTTCACATGTCCAGCTAAAGTGTATGTGCGATGCAATAATGGATTTTGATAAATGTGTCTGTGATTCAACATTACATGGACTTATTTCAGATACGGCACTGCAATAAAGAAATAAACAAAAAAAAAAAAAGAAAAGAAAAAGTGCTTGAACAGTTTCTCTATGGCTAACTCGCCGATCCCAACAGTCTCGAGTGCGAGTTGTCTTGTGTAAAATGCAGAATTGCCGTTTGTCCCGTAAACATTGGGCACGTCTGCTTTGCTTAAATCGGCCCGCCGAGATTGCGAGGTGTAAGCCTGACTGACTCAGATTACAGAGAGGGAGAGGGGGAGTGGATGGTGAAGACGCAAAAGTGAAAGATGGAAGATTCAGAGAAGGAGAAGAACGCAGGGGTGCGTGTTCAGCAGCAAAAATAACGTGGCAGTCATTTTCTGGTTATCTGCCCGTAGCAGCCTACGCTGCTGCCTTTGCTTTCACTATATGCTCTGCAACACAATGTCTTACAGTAGCAAACGCTGTCATGCACAAACAGTGGACTGCTGTGTGTGCCGGGGGCGTCCACTTGCTGATTCGACTCACAGGAAGTTTTCCATTATTAAGTCAACCAAAATCTGCAACTTTTTTTTTTCATCACAATGAAATTAGTACTGCGCTTACACAATTTCCTCCTCAGTAATGACCTAAACACATTACGATCACTTAGTATTGCCTGAAGCATGGGATGTTGGAATAATGAGGCAGGATGAATGGGAACAAGTGAGTAGTAAAACTGAGTGACAGAGAAGTGCTGTGTTGAAACAATGCATTCAAAATGGCAAAGATTATGGGCCGCCCCACTTACCGTGGTATGGGTGCCTGGCTGCCACACTACAATTTTGAAACACCCCAATTCTGTGTTGGGTGTGTAAAGTAGAACGGAAAAAGAAAAAGGTTCTTATTTTTTTGTGGCGTTGCTAAAACGTGGTAGAGAAGAGCGTGAGCCTCAGCCTGAAAGGCTCCAGTGATTCTCAGGAGCACTTTCTGATTGCCATGTGCATAGCAGGGGGGGAAATCCCCTCGCTCTTTACATCCTGTTCATATATTTCCTCTCTGGTTAAGCTCTCAAAGAGTCACATCGCAGAGGTTTTTGATCTATCAGTGTGAACTCGCTGTTATTAATTGCCTTTCCGCCCCGAAGCTCCCGACCGCGCTCGGTCTCCAACATCTTTAACGCTTCCTTCAGAACACGCATTGCTGCTGCACTTTCAGCAAATTAGGAAACAGGAACAGTAAGAGAATAAATTAAATCTGAGGATCTGGCAGTTTTTAAGGAACACTCTTTAGGGCGTGATATGTCAAAGTAGAAAAATAAAACTGTCTTGCTTGGGGTTTTTGTGGGGGTAGAATGCACTGCTCCCCCCAGTCTCATACTTCAGGCACATTAAACCAACTCTGTTATGAGTTATGATCAACTTTATGAGGCATACTCACATACAGGTTAAAAAATAGGAAGTTGTTTAAACGTTTAACACCAACTAAGGTTGATTCAGTTTCTGGACGCTTCATAATGTGCTTTTTTAAAAAACAAATATATGCTGTAAAACGAAAACACTGCATAGTCATAGTTTGGCTCCTTGTTACAATAACATAAACACCATAACATCTATAAACATAGTGTAATATAAGTCCTGTTAAAACTCATGACAAGAATCTCATAGCTTATTGTTCAGTGACACTCTATGAGAAAACATGCATTTTCAACATGACAATGTTTCCATCTGATAAATATATACGGTCACCTGACAGCTACGAAAAATCTGTTATCACCTGAACATCAAATTGTATTCAGTTTCATGCACTGAATGACAAGATCGAAATACGGAAACCTTGTGGAAATATTATATTGTCGAGTTTGTGTTCCATGAACATGTCATTACAAAACGTTTTTCTCTGAGAGTGATTTGATTTAGGCATCGACCACTGCAGTTGGCCTTATTGCATTTACTTTGACTACAGCCATACAGGTTATCACGCTTCCGCTGTATTCCGCACACGTTGTCTCCTCGAATCGTTTCACCGGCTTCTCTCACTACCTTCACTTGACCGTGTGTTGTTGTCATTCTACTCCTCAGTTTTGTGGTTTAGTGACGTTTGTAGGCGGAGGGAGGGGTGGAGGGGCATTTTCATAAACAGGAAAAGTGTCCTTGAGCCAGTGATCTCGATTTCAAACTCACTTTGTCAGCCAGCTTCCTTCATAGGCCCAGCACGTGAGTGCCACAGATTCCCTTTCTTTCTGTCTTTCTTTTTTTAAGTTTCTATTTAACTACTTTTCGTCAAAATAATTTATCATCAGCTTTATTTAATTTTTGCTGGTAATTCTTGGAGCGCAAATCTCTTATTTGTATATTTCTTCTTAACATTCTGTACTTAGTTTTTCTATTCTCTTTTAATTTATCTAGGTTAATCTGGGACCTGAGTAGTCATTTCGTACTGTTGAGAAATGGTATGACAAATAAAGTTCCTAGAATCCTTGAATCCTTAGAATAGCAGCAGTTAGGTATAAGGTAAGCCTGTTGAACCTAAATAAAGTTTTCATTGTCTCTTCAATTGCCACAGTAATTGACTGTTAGTGCAAAACTGAAGTACTCGTGATTTTAAATGTCCTTTTGCTATAAACAGGGGTAGGGAGTGTCAGGAGACATTATTCTTGGAGTTGATTTAAAAGGCAAGTTTGTCATTTCATCACAAGTCCCCTGCCAATCTTCCATAACTAGAAGCCTCGACATGGAAGCATGAGAACTTACACTTGCTCTGATATCCCTTATCCCCACTATAGTCAGGATAATGAACATCAGACACCATCACTTGGTTCATGCATTTGATTCAAAAGCAGATGTGTCAGCTAGCACTGGAAAACCTTGAATAATATACAGGAATGAATTCACCCTTTTGTTCTGGGCTGTAACTGCTTGTTTGGGTTTTAGTAACCGCCAGTGGGAGGATGTCAAAAATCTAAGCTGTATCCATCTTTTTTTTTTAATTTTCTTTCTTTCTTTCAATCAGCCGCTCTCTGCGTGCGCTGTTTCCACTAACACTTAATATCCTGTGACAAAGATGCATCAAAGGGACAAATTCTCTTTGTGATCTCACACATGGTATCATATCTGTCCCCGGGGACTGAGATACCCATATGTGGCCTGCTGTTCCTTTGTGTCTGCCTGTCTGGCGCAGGTCTGTTTCACGCTCTTGATGAACAGCTGTGTTCGCCACCAAACCTTTCCTCAAGGCTGCACACTGTGTTAAGCCATCTGATGTCCATGTGCCACACCCTCCTTGGGTCTTCATTGTCCCGCTCCTCACATCTGACCATCTGATCCCCCATCCTGGAGCCTTTTCACATGCTGATCAGGACACGGATGTGGTAGGAATATTGATGAGGGACTGGAAGGACGAAGCAAAATTGCAGACAGCTGTTTACACAACCAGGAACTTTCTGTTCCAACTTCAAAATGTCACTGCAGTTTAATTGTGTTTGAACCTGGGGCTTTTGTTTACCACTTAAGAGCGACAGCTCTTTGCTTTTGTTGCTTCTTTTGCATTGGAATGCCCAACACGCATGTGTCAGGTATTTTAGCAGATTTTGAAAATTAGTCGGGGTGAAATTCTCATTTTGAATTATGATTGTTTATGGTGCACTTAAGGACAAACTGAAGTCCTGCCCTCTGCATGACAATTCAAGGAACTGTCATGAGATTGTGTTAATGTGAGTCAAAGAACGCTGAAGGGGAACTTTCCACGTACAGACAGAACCTCTCACAGTCAGACAAATCTTTTCCAAGATGAAAATTCTCCTCAGCAAAGGTAAAACCTGCAGCCGCAGCACAAACATGACATTGATAAAGCCGATCGCTGTGACTTCCATAACTCATGGCTGCGGCAGATCAATTCGATGCATGAGGTGGCGTTCGCTGAGGCCACCCCGAAAACGCACTGCTGCCCTTAAATTGACAACTGAAGGTTAGGTCAGATTGTCTTTTTCCAGAGTTTCCCAGTCAATCACTTAGCCTCCAGTGAAGTGATGACATAATTACAGCGCCACTACAGAAGTGCTTATTTGGTGGTGTGCCTGAGAGCTCTTTCCAGACTAAGTCGAGTGTTGCTGCCAAAACGGCAGCAGTGGCTTTAAAGCAGCTCTGTTATATTTAAGGCTTAATGCAGCCGAGGGAGAGTCGAATTCCATGTGATATATGTGTATAGCATATGCCGCTGACTGGACTCTTCCACCAACGATGTTAAGAGCAGTGTGACTCTGCACGTTGTGGCCGTGTGTGTCCGTTCTGCACTCTCTCATGACACGGGCCAGGAGCACATCTGAAGTGATTAGCGCAGCAGAGTGTTTTATAGCCGTCTCGACTAGCTCCGGCTTTAGCAGCTTCCTAAAGTGATTGTCTCTAAATCAGCAAGATTAAAAGTGCCCCACTTTTGCCAAGAAGGCGACTGTTTGAGATAAGACAATCTGAGCTCCCTTCCCCCCTGCAGCCCGGCTGCTCGCTCGCTCGCTCCTTCCTGGTTGTGAGCAACCCTGACTCATGAGGCAGAGACATGTTGGAGGAACGTGTTTGTTATTTTTGGTATCCATACCACCGTGGCCCAGTGTGGCGATTTTGTCCTTCGTACAAGTGTTTTCATCAAGAGTCAATCAAGAAGGAGTTTCCAGTTAACAATCAAGGAATCCTATAAATTCAATCAACTGACAATTTCTGACAATTCTTGGCGCAATTCCCAGGAACCAAGTATTTTTAGATGAGGCGTAACTGTAATGTAGTTTCTTTTTCTCAATTCAGTACACCAATAAAAGTACCTCAGTAGTGGTATGTAATTTACTATTGTGTTTTAGATAGAGTGGCACAAGTTGACGAGTTGAACTGAAAGGATCCAGTTATATTTATCTGCAGACACACAAATCTGAAGGTTCCTGTGTATCATCAGAGCTGCAATATCTGTTCAACAATGATAATGCAATAGATCTCTGGAAATAGCATATTTAATCCTCTGTTTAGAGCCTCCAACAAAAAGGCCTCTAGCATCCCGCTGAAGCCGAGGCTGTGTAACAGAGCTCCAAACGAACACTTGGCAGGAGGTGCTGTCACTAGCTAATGAGCGGTGTCATTGCCTTTTGTGATCATTGAATTGTCAGATCATACAGCTTCAGTTCCATACAGCATTGCGAGGGTTTTGGACCCCATAACACTGTAATGGTGCTTAGACATTTTCATATTTTATGGAGACTTTGACACAAATAGACACGATTGTCATTCTTCGAGTTACGAGTAGACCAGCTTACTGGCATTGACTACTGACAGATAGATACGGAAGGGATGTGGTCGAATTACTGAGCTGAAACGGCAGGAAGAGTTTCCTGTTGAAAATTCGACGCAGTCAACCCAGCAGCGCTCAAAATGCGAAAGAAGACCTTTCTGTCCCCAATTCAGTGCCCAGTTTGTAAACAACAAAAGCTCTGTTTCCAGCTCCCCTCGACTGCCATCACATATACCATGTATCATCAGACATTCTTCTCATATTTTATCGTCTGGCAGTAGGCAGCTACGGCTGAATGAACGTCGCATACTTGTTCTCACAAGTCAGTACGTCACAGTCTTTGAAGTGATGATGTCACACGGTCCCGCTGGAAAACTTGAGAGGCCCGCGTACCGAAATGACTAAGCCGAACGTCTGGCCATCTGGGGAGGAAGTCGAGAACAAGAGGAAGACCTCAAAACGCATCAGTCTGCAACCTGAGCATGGGGGAAGTGTGTGTGTGTGTGTGTGTGTGTGTAAGAGAGTGTGATGAGGGGTCTTTGTGAGCCTTACTCACTGCGCTCTGACTAAGGTTCGTCTCTGACACACGTTCCATGGAATGGATCTGGAGGAGTTTTCCCTCTCACATTTGATGAGCCCAAAGCCAAACATTTCACCATGGCCCGCATGACGTTTCCCGAAACTGCTGCGATGGGGCAAATGAATAATAATAATTACATTCTTCGTCAACTCACACCCACACGCAGACATTTTAGATATGCAAGACACTTTTTTTGTACTAGTTATTACTAATACAACGAGTGTTTGTAACGTAAACTTTTCCCGTGATGCAACTAGCTTAAGTGCAGGACTAATTTGAATTCACCACTGTTACATTTCTGAAAGCCCTCATAATTTACCCTCAACAAACAAACCCTATTGGTATTTAGTGTTCAGCCCTCTTGAGGTTATGATCTATTAACATCTGTATTTGGGAGACCTGTAAATTGATTGGAAACAGTCAGTTTCTGTCATGCATTCTTCAATTTATAGCCATATTACTTAGTATTGGTGAAGAAAAGACTAGCTTAATATCTTTGTGATTAATTCACATATGTTCTATTAATTATTAGTATTATTCTTCTTCTGCTGCATTATCCGCAATTAATTAGTTTCATTAATTATTGATATTAATGAAACTATTCAATTTTTGACTCGTAAAATTTCTGTAAGAAGATTACATCATAGCTCATAGGTGTGAACTGCTTTTTAGTCATACTTTAAGATTGATAGATATGACTGACAATAATATGTACATATATATATATATATATATATATATATGTATGTATATGTATGTATATATATATATATATATATATATATATATGTATGTATATATATATATATACACATATATACATTATATACATACATATATACAAAGATACATGTATATATGTATGTATAGATACATATATATGTATGTTTAGAAATGTTTGTTTTTATTTTATTTTGTCTTTGGTGCTAGCCAGCACAACATTGTTCAAGTTCAAGTTCAAGTTATTTATTGTCATTGTTGAACAAAGTTAAGAACAAAATTTGTTTGGAGCATCCCCATCACCGCTGGCATCAGTACTCGAAAACAATAATCATAAATAAATGAAAAAAAAATCACCAAAGTGCAATAGTGCTAGTGCATATGAAATATTGACAGTCCAGTTGCGTGCAAAAAGCAAATTCACAATGATCCTCTCCGCAGCCTTGACCACTCTGTGGAGTGCCTTCTTGTCTGCCTTGGTGCAGCTGGAGAACCACACCAGTAGCCCGTAGGTGAGCACGCTCTCTACTACGGCGTGGTAGAAGTTTACCATGAGTCCCTGTGGAAGTTTTGCCTCATGCTGTATCATGCGTCACGGAAATACACGGGTTTCTGTCTATGAATTAGTAGCTTTACCTTAATTGTTGCTCACGCAGCTCCAGGAACTGGAGATGATTTTGAAACTACAAATGCAAGTGACAACAATGAACTTTTCTCTTCCTCTCTGTCTGGCCACTCTAGTATTAATGGAGAAACCAGCAGGCAGTGGTATCAAGCCAGTGGTTTGATACGACCAGCTGCTTTTGTTGTGCTCTTTTCAATTGAAACAATAAAAACACATGTATTTGCTTACACTGCAGTTTTGTCTTTCAACTTATTTCCACTGGCATTGCTGTGACCAAACTTGTCGAAGATTTCAGTGTTTTCTCCTGAAATTTGTCCATGGATGTGTTGTGGTGGCGTAGTTTTTCAAACAACCTCAATCCCAGTTTGGCATTTTCTGCACGGCAATCATCTTTTCCCTCGCTCCACCACTAAACATCATTTGGACTTTCACTGTGTGCTCCTCACTGTGTGTCTCTATTTCAGGAGAGGGCTAGCAGATATGTGCTATTTCCTCCTCTTCACTCTTTCATTATACAATCAAAGCTTCTGAGCCAGGATGGGTGAGATAGACAAATAGTTGTCATGAACATAAATCTACTCTTCATTTTTTTGATTCTTCACATTGGCATCCAGAGTTTTTTTTGTCTACTTGTGTCAATAATGGCTTCCAGGAACTCATTTAGGCCTCTCCTTCCTTTGTCTCTCTGTCTAGATAGATGTGTCCTGTTGCCCTCAAGCAAATAATTAGCCTGAATAATGTATGATGATAACAAACACAAAATCAGCTCCAGTGCCCTCCCGTCTTTTTATTTTCCCTTAGAAGCCGCCCTGCTTTCAGCTTGTGGGCTTTTGCCCAACCTTCCAGAGCAGCTCCTCACTCTGTGGTCTTATCAACACCGTCATCACATCTGTTTGTTCCTCACCACACCCTCCCCAGCCTTTTTGCTCGTTCTGTGTGTGGCAGCGGCCGCATGTAGTGGAACGGATAGGCATCGCATCTGTCTGGTAGCCTATTTGTTGAGCCATTACAGTCCCTCGTGGCTGCTGTGCTCTGCTCCCACCGCGTCTCTGCTGTCAGCTGCACAAATACACTAATCTACAAATACAAACACAGCAGAGCTGGACTGGCGTCTCCAAAGCATCAAGCTTTTATTCCGTTTTAAGCGTTGTGCTTTGGGTCCCCTTACCCTGCCACCCTCTTGCCCCAGCTGTGACCTCGGGCCTGCTGGACTAATAACTTCAGCAATCCCCAGTCCCAGACAACCCCAAATTACAAGCTGGTGTGTGGTTTTGTATCTACCCATTTTCCTTCTCCAATTCTCTTTTGGCAGATGTTTTTTGGTCCCTTTTTAATGACATTTTGATCGGCATTTAGGAGAAAACCCGTGATTCATTTATGAACAGGATTATAACTTTTAAGGCTCCAAAGTGAAACCTGAATAGGTTTGGAAAATCTGACAGCATTTGCTATTTGAGTTGCTATTTGTGTTGTTGAGCTTTTTTGCTACATAATTTTCTGGTGTGGTCCAGGTGACAGGAAACTGGCAGGAACAGCGATTGGCAGAGGCAGCGCTGCACTAGTGCAGGTGTCACCACAACAACGACTTGTCAACATGTAGACCAATATCAGCCACTTTGTTTTTGACAGGATTTGACAACCTGTTAAGGTTCACCCGCGTGCTAAATTAAGTGTGGACAGGCAATGTTATTTTACAACAACACGGTAAAGGTTCTTTTCCGTCATGGTTCTCGTTTGAGCCCCCAGAATTCGGGTTGAAAAAGACCTTTCTTTTTGTTTTGTTTTTTTTCCACTCTGCAAGTCATCCAAGGGGGCCCGTTACAGCCGCTGCATGCACCGGTGAGCCAAGACACTCTCTCACCACACATTCTGAGTAGAGTCACCCTAATGATCAGGCCGGCTTTCTTGGGGCACTTTTCAAATGAGACAGATTACACAACCAGTGTAATGGCCTGGAGGGATGGCAAGGCCATGTGCAGAAGAACCAACAACTTGCACCAAATAGGAAGTCACAGCTGAGAACTAGCAAACGGTGTGTCCTAGATTGTTTTTGAGGACGTGCTCAAAATGTATCTACCACGCTGCCACCACGCAGCAGTGTTTCATTGAACAATAAACAAGGAAGAAGTGCACAGAGTTGAACCAAAACATGGCATCCAACGCACAAAGCATTTTTATTTCTTCCGGCTTCTGCATGGGTGTTTTGGAACTGAGCTGTTCTTTGAGAAAAAGGCTGTAAATTGAGTTTGAATCACAAAGCATTATGTAAGCATCTGCAGCCTCTCCCTCTGCATCCCAATGGAGAGCTTTTTTGGCTGGTCCTCGGTTGATTAAAGGCCTAATGGTGACTGGAAGGCACGGAAGCATGAGCATGAAATTACTGAGACGGGCCCGGCTTTGTCAGTTGTGGACGCGCGCGCGTGCACGCACACACACACACCCACACACACACACACACACTCATAAACCCAGAAGCTTGAGTGTAGGCTAGCACCAGGGAGAACAGTGGTTCTCACTTATTCTCGTCTCTGTTCCAGTCACTGCGCTTGTGTCAAAGTGAAAGACGGAAATCTTATTTGACACCCGGTTCAATTTCATATGGACAGAAGGCTGTGCAAATGTTGTATACTCATCAATGCCTTGTGCCTCACATAGACCTCGGTTGACTCATGTCTCCGTCAGCTGTGTCATGAGGTTGTCTCATGCAAAAGAGTTCACTTGTGGTCAAGGGGGACCCCAAGCACACAATGTTTTCAGTGTCCTTAAGGTTTTGAAACAGACAAGCATTGAGATTGATCCTTTGCTTTCAGTGCCACAATAACGGATGAAATCATAAATAAATAATGTCTATCCTCTAATGTGAAACAAAGAGATGCGCAGAAGTAGGCACGACCCCGGACTGCAATAATGATGGATGAGTCAGCAGTCCGGTCTATACCAAAGTGCCCTGCGCTTTCCTCTGTGGTTCACAAAGCCTTTTCAGGACTGTCCTTTGGGTTGCATGAAATGAGTGTGGACAGTGGGCTTTGTGAAAGGTAATTATGGTTCAGTTTCAGAAATCAGGGAATACAGACAAGCACTAAAAACTTTCACGTTGAACCCAGTCATGGTGTCATTATTTAGCCGTGAAGTATTGGCAGAGAGCCCTGCAACCCTCTTTGTCAATACTTCCGGGGGACTTAGTTATGTTAGTGATGGTTATGAACAGGAGACTTAAAGTTTAATTCGGGGGCGTGTGATGAAGAGTGTATACCAAATGAGACAAAACCAAACTTGCAACCACTCGCAAAAGAATGTGGCCTGTCACAAGCTAAAACTTGCCAGTTCACACCAATGAGACTCAAGGAGACAATGTTGAACTTAATCAGAATCAAGTTTTCTTTAAATATGTATATATATATATATATATATGTATATATATATATATATATATATATATATATATATATATACATATATATATATATATGTATATATATGTATATATATATATATATACATATATATATATATGTATATATATATATATATATATATATATATATATATATATATATATATATATATATATATATATATTTATGTATATATAAATCAAGTTATTTAAATATATATTTATTTATATATTGCATATATATGTATCTGTATGTATGTATGTATGTATGTATGTATGTATGTAATAGAATGGCCAGCGTTAGTGCGGGTCTTTTACACCATCAAGGAACAATCCCCAGGGAATCGCTAATGGTATTTTACCAGCATGGCGCTGCCCAAGTTTCTTTTTTCAGCTCTCTGGAAAGCTGGATTTTACCCTTTAATCCCATTGTGGTTAACAATTTACAAGACGTTTTAGCTGGCTTTCAGGTTTCCAGTGAAATGTTTACCAATGGTGCACACATTATAATGACTCTGAAACCAGAAAAATGCCATCTGGAAAGCTGAGTCACTGTTGCTGGAGTCTGTCCTGAGGTGCAGTGGCTACCTATTCACCCATTGGGTGAGGTTTTTTTCCATCCATGAAATCCCAGAATGACTACGTGGATTTGTTAATGGCGTTTATTTTGAGGTTACGAATTATGAAAAGTTGAAATATCCATTTTGTGCAAACTATCCCTTGAAAGCTGTTTCACAAGTTTTTAAGCTGCAATTGTCAGTATTTTGAAATATACCAGTCATGTAGGGTTTCCTGCACTCCTTCTTTTTATGTTCCAGTAGCAGGCATGACCACAATTTTTGAATGTTCTATCTTCTGCTGCAACCTCAAATATTTTCAATTGAAAAATGATTAGATAATTATTGGTTAGATACGAGGATTTGCTTACAATCCGGGCAAAAATACGCTAATGCGCTCTTTCTTTTCTTCTCTCTGCAGACGGAACCTGACCAAGCTCTCACTGATCTTCAGCCACATGCTGGCTGAAATCAAAGCCATCTTCCCTGGGGGACACTTCCAAGGGGACAACTTCAGGATCACCAAAGCTGATGCTGCTGACTTCTGGAGGAAATTTTTTGGAGAAAAGTAAGGTTCAGCTCGTATGAACTGCTTCCGCCGTCTCGAGGTGATCGTCACCTCTCTGCGACACCAGAGTGTACGCCCGCGAGGGGGAGGTTTGCAATCACAATCTGTGATGTCACTCGTTGCAGATGTTTCCTGTTTTTTATCCTCTCAGGAACTCTTACTTTTGTAGTGGTTTGAACATGCACAGGTTTTTTTTTTTTTTTTTTTTATCATTCTGAGCGCATGAAAGGAGAGAAGCCGACGTGCGACTCAGTCTGGTGACCTGAAGCGCACCAGTGTGACTAAATTACGTAAATGGATGAAATCAGAAAGGAGACATAATATCTCTCACCAGTTGAAATGTGGAAGTTCACATATAATCATATCTTCTGCTTGGATCAGTTCAGGCGAGACCTTTACCAGAGTCCTGCACAACTTCATGAACAACACCAGCATTCGTACAGTGTGGTTAAGCTAGAAATCTAAAATAATGAAATGCCTCTTTATTGATTTTAAGAAGGACACCATGAGGCATTAGCTCCAGGGTTATGACTTGTTAGTATATTATGTTTGAAACATTTTAAAAAGAATATCAGTTCCTGCAGTTGTGTTATTTTTTTTATGGAAAGCTCATGGTAAAGGAAGGAAAAAAAACACAAATGATTTTGATGACATTTATTAAGTCACGTTCTTCTTGGTCACTTCCGTATTTTAGGCACTAAAAGTAACTTTGGTAATTCCAAGAGGACAGCGGAGTGGCCTAAGAAACAGTTCAGGCATACATCTCAAAAACACAAAGAAATGTGAAGTTAGTTCTTACATGAAAAACTTTATGTTCAGGTCAGATAAAAAAAAAAAAGTTGTTAGAAAATAACTGCTTAAAGGTCAGTTTCACATGACTCAAGTAAATGGTTCATTACTGGGTTTGACGTCATCAAGTCGAAAATGTGGTTTGGGGATCTGAAATCCTGAGACACTGAGAGCAGGTTGTGATCTCACTCAGCCATGAGCTGCTTGTCACCGTGGCTCTTTTTCTTGTAGTTTGTGTCGTGACAATTTGCAACATCTGTCCACACTCAAACATGTTGATGCTCCGCAGGCCATCATACAACAATATTGGCTTGGAGAGCATTGTAGGTTTGGTTTTACAGCAAATGTTGTCTGATCACAATCTTATTTCAATGATTCGACTGTTTATTCTCTTTGTCCATTTGAAACTCTTGCCTATTATATTTTTTTACATCAATTTTCTACATCTTTTCCTTCTTTCTCTCTGGACGTTAGCAGAGCTGCGCTGTTTTCAGCATGTGAGGCTTGGTGTGTTATTGCAAACCTTTGCCCCCCGTGAGTCTGCTCATGTTGAAAAGTCGCCGCTTCTTCCAGGAGGACTCTACGTTTACTGCTGCAGCATAAACTAATCTGGCTGCACGTGCCTTTCCCTGATTTAATAGCACCGTCGCTGCAGCCAAGTAGCAGCGCTTTTAGGCTTTTCCTTGTGTTGTTACAGACGTCGTTAGCTTAGCATGTATTTCACGGCACCTGCACTGTGTGAAGGCCAACTCAGAAGCTGATCAAAGGTGGCCAAGTAAAACTGTGACTGACATTCGACAGGAATAGCATCATATTAACAACCCGTTATTCAGTGTCTCGTTGCCTGTTGAAAGCAGAGAACCTCGTAAGCTTTTCCACAAACTGTCGCCTTTCAGTGGCCTCTTTGAGTTGGTGTCTTTGTTTCTCTCTGATGTGGCTTTGCTCTCTTACAGGACAATAGTGCCATGGAAAGTCTTCAGACAGTGCCTACATGAAGTGCATCACATCAGCTCTGGCCTGGAAGCTATGGCCCTTAAATCTACGATTGACCTCACCTGCAATGACTACATTTCCGTGTTTGAGTTTGACATCTTCACACGCCTCTTCCAGGTTGGTTCCAGGTTCAAGCTTCCGATTATTTTCTGCTGCTTTTTTGTTGTTGTTGTTTTTTTTTTAATTTATTTTAGTTGCAGTTTCACCTTTGTGCACAAACCAAAACAGAAAGACTCAGACTGTAATAGCAGTTTATGTGTTAGACCTTATAAATGTGACTAATGTAAGCAGCGTCAAGCAATTATCACTATCACCGTGAATTATTAAGAAAGGTCAAGAGAGGTTAAGAAAGGTATTTCATGAGTACAGGAGGAGACAACAGACTTGGATTGCATTTCGATTTTCTCTAGCTCGCTGAATCTTCTAATAGAGAGAAAAAAAACAGAACATAAAATCAGCAGTACAATTATGAATTTCAAAGGAGTGCCAAAAATAATATAAGGCGAATTCATAAAAAAAAAAAAAAAACAGGCCACTTTGGCAAAGATAATAAACCAAATCCTCAAATTTACAGTAGGAGGCTATATTACAGCAATGAAAGTTCATATTTTGATACAGCTAATTGGCTCTGAGGGAAAGGTCAGCAGCCTTCATAAGGCCTCACTCTCGTACTCACTAAACACCGTTTGTGATGTACCATCATGCTTCCTAACCAATTATAGAGAGTTGATGTTTTGGCAGATTTTCTCTGAAACTTTACTGATCTTTATGACGATGTTGGAATGTTCAAACGTTAAAGGAGCTCCACCAAAACAATAAGTCCTAAATCAAGTTGTTTTTTTTTTGAGTACTTTTTTTTCTGATTGTTAGATGCTATTATTTTGCATCCAGATAAAGGATTTGTGCAATCCAAGTGTGTGTTGAACACAGCAGAAACCCCTGGACTGTGGATATGGTTTCTTTGTGTGTGGGGTTTATCCCTGAGCTTCTGTAATAAAATAACAAGAATATAGTTGGAAACGACCAATTCTTAAACTGGATTTATACTAGGACGAATTCTTGAAACCACAGATTACACCATATGCCAGGGTAAAGTAGGCCGTACTTTAAACAATA
Source organism: Nelusetta ayraudi (assembly GCF_046127955.1). Lineage (NCBI taxonomy): Eukaryota > Metazoa > Chordata > Actinopteri > Tetraodontiformes > Monacanthidae > Nelusetta > Nelusetta ayraudi. The sequence continues at coordinate 3,488,265 of NW_027466061.1, read as the reverse complement.
TTGCGTTGAGTCCAAATGAAATTGTAAACCCTACACACAAATTGTAAACCCTCTGTGAACACACTGTAAATTTACTGTAGGATGTGACAGAATAATTTAGGAACTCTTTGATATCTCTGGTTCTCTTTGTGCCTGTTTGTGGATTTCAGATGTGTGTGACTGATCCCTTCCGTTGACTGGCCATGTGGCCTCAAGATGGTGTGTGGGTGTCGGGGCCTCAAAGGCCATGTTCCTCTTAGCGCAATGGTTTTCTTTTGAATGTTAACTCAGAACAAGCTAACAGTGGATTAATCAGGGACACATTTTTAGGATCAGTGTCCAAGCCATTATTTTTCTTATCAAACCAACCCGCCAGGAGGGATGAAATTTGGATTTAACGCTGACATTTTTAACTATTTTTGCGTCAGTCTAATTCAAAACATGACTTTAGAGAGGCAGTTTGGCGTGTGGGAGGCACTGCTGACTGAGTGCTTCCTGGAAAGCCATTACTAGGTGAGTGTAGAGCGTGTCAGAGCAAAGAGTTCCTTTCGGTCAGTCTTTGCTGATTCACTGGTTGGGAATGGTAGTGGAGGGCTGGGGTTGACATCAGAGGGTCCACGCACCAGTGAGTTGAGCTGATGAACATGGCTGGGAAATAGGTCAAACTTAGGCATGTGTCAATTTGCAGCATGACCCTCATACCCTCATGCAACAACCCCTTTGCCACAGCTCCTCTGTGCACTAACTGTATGATGCACCAAGGCCACTTTTAGCTTTGCACAGCAGCTGGTTTGCTCAGTTTCGACTGAAATATTGCACCAGTCAAACAGTTACAGAGAACCTATAATTTCTTGGTCCTCTACGACCAGCCAGCTTGCTTTATTTCTTAGAGGAATATAGAGGCATGAAAGTCAGCTGCTCCACAGTGCTTTGGAAAACCCCGAAGTAGATTAGGACTCGGAAGAAGAAGCTGCTATGGGTTGGCAGCAGTGGCTCCTTATACAAAGACGACACTGCACGCGTGCTGCTTTGCACTGGGCGACGTTCGCTGGGACAGATTCATCACATTTGCGCTTTGAACCCAACTGGCTGTGGGAGGAGTTGCGTTAAATGCCGCCCGGCACGCACAGTGGTTTACCACAAGGCTGTGGTGTGTTTGGCTCAGGTCACCCCTTGCACCAATAGGAGGCCTTGAGCTAACTGAAACTCTTGAAACGTGATGGAAGATTCTCCCCAACACCTTCCAGGTTTTGCCCCTTCATCTTTAAATGATCTTTGTACTGGATGGTAATTTGAGAAACATTTAGGAAATGTCACATTTTGGCAAGTTTAGTTCAGGCCACTTTTTGACCAGCCTTGAAAATGATTAAATCATTACTACCCCAACTGTGAGTCTTTTGGTTGTGTCTCGCCTGTTTGTTCCCAACTGGCGTCCAACTGGTTGTTGGAGTCAACAAACTGAAAATGTGGTCAGAACTCGCTCCTCTGCCATTTCAGGCCAAAGTCCTGTCAGCCCAGTGTGCTTCGAATGTCCCTGCTATGAATCAGCTACACAGTGAGGGCAGCGGATTATTGAGCTCAATCTACCAGGCAGGTTTGGAAGAGAGCGTTGTGGCTTTGGCACCATGTCCAGCTCACTTGGCAGACCCGCTGAAGCCATTCAAACACGTGGGCCCACTGGTTTCTACTTTTGCTTCTCATATAAACAAGCTTGGTTTGTCTTCCTTGTTGATGTTATTTAATACGAGTGCCCACGATCATGACTGGATTTAGAATCGAACTCTAGTGTGGCCAGAGTACTCGAAAAACAAGGCTATCTAGCCATGCCATTTATTTAGCCCTGTGTTTTGTATTTGTCTCCACTCTCATAAAACGCACACAGTTCTGTGCATGTGAATGGATTTCACTCCTTTGTCGTAATGTCAGCTCTTTCAAACTGAGTGCTTTGGCATCTGTGAGACATCCATCAAGTTGCGTGCAAAGCCAACTTCAACTAGCTTCTGTGTGCAAAATACCTTCCAAACCCAAAGCTGCTGGCCTGAAATCAGACAGTTGCCCTGTCTGCCTTTCCTCACATATACTTTTAATGTCATTAATTGAGCACAGCCAAATATTTTTGGATTCAGCATATTATTTAGTCTTGACTATTTTTTTCAGGTTTGGCAGAGACACTGACACAGCACGACTTTGTGGAAAAGATGAACTTCTGCTTCATGATAATCTTATTGGTTAAAATAAAATTGTGTGATATTTCTTCTTTTTCCCTTTTAAGCCATGGGGATCAATTCTGAGGAATTGGAATTTCTTGGCAGTAACACACCCGGGCTACATGGCCTTCCTCACCTATGATGAAGTCAAGGCCCGACTGCACAAGTACACCAACAAACCTGGCAGGTATGTAATACAGAGTTCTGCGTTGTATAACCTGGTGGAAAAGATTTTCCTCAAGGACAACAGAAACATGCAAAATCAATGTGTATCGTAGTTGAGAGAACCTTTAAATACCTTTAGGTCATCAATATGTTTTTAGGAAGTGTATTAAAGTTAGAAAATATTGATATTATTTCTCTTCAAAGTTTCAAGAGAATCAGTTACTGTGAGATCAGTCTGAGGGTGTGAGCTGCTATTGCATCTGAGCAGGTTTTCTCATGACTCTTGCACCTTTATTAAAAATATTGCTTTCTGTTTACCATAATATACATACTCGAACATAAAGACCATGTGGAGAAATTGACCTTTGGGTGCCTGACTTGACAACTTTGTTGCTGAATCCTTCTCCTGCTCTTCTCTTCTCTTATTTTGCGATCAACATTTCTCTGCTTTGAATCCATCCCATTTTCTGACCTTACTGTCAGATGCTGTCTTTTGCATGAAGGTCTAAGAGTTTGCTCCTCCTAATTCCTATCAAAGTAAATTCACATTTCTACCAAAACACTCTCATCACCTCGACAGGGAGAATACTCCAGTTTCTTATTTGCTTCAGTTCTTCCAGGAGCCTTGAGCTGAGCAGCTTGTAAAATGCACGTCTGTTTTCTGTCCACTCTCATGTTTGAGCTCACATCCGTGTTGTGACCCTGACTGCCTGCATCCCTGAACTGAATGTGCAACCCTCACCTCTGCTTTTCTGACACTGCACTGCACAAAGTGAGCTGACGTATTGGGACAAATCTGTCTGTTCTCTTTGCCTTTTCAAATCTTTCAGTGGCCTTTTGGTATGTTTTGAGGTGTATCTGGAAAAATTAAGTGATCCAATGTATTACTTATTGAAGCATTGCTTTAGTTCACCTCAGCACAGTTTTTATTACTATTCAATATATTATGTAAGTCAGTAAGTCAGAGGCGGGCCTGTGTACATGCAGTGAAAACCTTATGTGGATGGGGTTAGTGTAACCAATGAAATTTAACTTATTTGTGATAATTACGATTGGGATGTGCAAAACCACCATGCATGGGATTTGTTCTTTAGAATACTAATGTGTATTATAATGGAATGATATATTCCACCATGGGGCGACACAGTGGCGCAGTGGTTAGCGCTGCCGCCTCACAGCAAGAAGGTTGTGGGTTCGATTCGGGGCCTGGGACCTTTCTGTGTGGAGTTTTTCATGTTCTCCCTGTGTCTGCGTGGGTTCTCTCCGGGTTCTCCGGCTTCCTCCCACGATCCAAAAAAAAACATGTGAGGTCAATTGAACACTCTAAATTGTCCGTAGGTGTGCATGTGAGTGTGAATGGTTGTTTGTCTCGATGCGGCCCTGCGATGAACTGGCGACTTGTCCAGGGTGTCCCCTGCCTTCGCCCTAAGACAGCTGGGATAGGCTCCAGCAGAACCCCCTGACCCTGAGGGTATGGAAAATGAATGAATGAATGAATATTCCACCATTTCTTTGTGAGTGACGTTATCTCAAGGCTTAAAAACAGAAAATCACAACTGGCACAGAGCATTTGTAATGGAGAGCGGGGGAATCAAAAAATAAAAAAAACAAGAGCATCTTTGAAAGTGTAAACAGTAAAGGTCATATTTCCATCTGCTGGATGTGAACTTTTTCTCTCCATCCTTCAAACTGCGAGCCCACATCATTTGGCAGCACGAAATGACTCATATCTCACAGTGGGGTTAAAAACAAATCATACTGATAAAATGAAAATAGGCTGTAATGAGTCCTTTTCATTGTGTATCAACAGCAATATCACTCTCATATAGAAATATATATTGGTTCCCTTGCATACATACAGAATAAACTGCCTCATTAAGGTGTGTTGGATCTAACTAGACTGTTATCTTGTAGGTAACATGTAAAAGCCACCCATAACTGCTATTGAATATCATTTTATTCTTGCAGTAATCCATTTTGATTCATGAATTGCAATGGTGCCACCTAAACTGATCGCAAACTATTGGACTTTTTTTTTTTTTTTTTTTTCAAAAGACAGGCAGGTTTTAGGAGCCTTTGGTTCATTCTGGTTGGACATCTTGTTGGTGATTTTTGGAGACTAGGATGCCACAGGCCCTCATCTGCCGTTTATCTGTGTCACCACACACAGCCACATCTCAATGTCAAAATATTGCTGTTCCACAATCCAATTTTTGTAGGTATTCCTACTGATCTCTTTGCCTCCCTAACCCCCGCCGTTCACATATTTGCTTTTGAATATTTCACATATTGGCCAGTGTGACCAACAGCCTCAGAGCTCAAGCTCAAAGGCAACAGATATCAGATTTTTTTTCCCCCTTTTGATAAAATTCCACTGTGGATTATGCGTGTCATAAACAAGCCGGGGTTTGCTGTCACACTGCTAAGCCTCGGCCCTGAAAAACCCTTCCAAATGCTCTTTACTACTGGTGTAAATATTTATAACTTTGTTTCAAAGCCCATGATGCCAGACGTTCTGAGTAATTCCATATACACATGCGGAACAACAAAATTCTGTGGAATTCTCAGAAAAGATAATACGCTGGCTTAACCCTTTATCATGCTCTCAGTGGAATATTGAGAAATTTCAAACTTAAATCCTGGAGTGTCAAAATTGGATGTAAGACAATCTTTTTTCTTCATTGACTTGTGTGTATAGTATTTATTTATTTTTTTTAAATACGTAAGAGAATAATCTTGAATCTTAAAATCATGAGAACATTCATATCCGTTTTGAACATGCAGGCAACTGAGTACACTTGTCAAAATATCTCTCACAAAGGGCACGCAGTGTTTGAACAACTTCAGCAAGTCACCACACGGAACCCAGTGACTTTAAACTCCCCACGCAACCACCAGCAAGCAAGTAATGAAATAACTCCACTGTAGAGAGGCTGTGTAAAAATATAATGGTGCCTCTGCGGCACCTTTCACTCTCCGACCTGCATGTTACACAAATGACACTGATGAGCTCCAGGGAGATCATTCTGAACATGATCAAGGCGTGAGGGGAGTGCGGTTTTTCCACGAGCACTGTTTTCATTAGAAAACACATCGCAACCCGACAGCAGCCACACATGGCGGGGAGAGAGAAAAAAAAATCCCTGTGAGCTGCGAGTGACGAGGAGGCGGCCAGGCTGAGCCGTGCTTCACCTCCGGCTCTCTGCCAACCTGTCTGTGTGCGCTCTAATGATATTCTATCGCGCACTGAGTCACACAGCGATTCACACCACCGACACTTTTTCTGCGCAACAAACCTGTTTGGTGTGATCGTTGAGCTGAAATATGATAAATACATCTAACAAGTCGTTTTCTTCCAGATGCACACAAAATGTGATTTGTGCACGAATTACACAATCTGCGCCCAAACAGATGCAAGCTTCTTCTTTTTTAAACCAAAAAACTGCCCGTTTGCTCTTAGCAGTGGTGTTTGAATGATGTATTTGGTGATCGTCGCCTCACACATTTGCATATGCATATGCACATTTCCTGTCAATACCTGTTCTGCATAACCAGAGTTGCCAGGAAGGACGAGATATTCACACAATGGCAAGCTGCCTTGCTCATGGCAGCTCTGACTGACAGGAAATGAGCTACGTGCCATTAGACTATTTAACTCTATATGTATTGGCTTCCAGCGGGTGAAGATGCTTACTTTCTGAAGTAGTTTAGAAGTTTGATTAATCACTCGTAAAGTGTTGTTGCTACATCATTACAAAATAGTAACACAGTTACTCAAAGTTTTTGTTCTTGATTTTGTAAGGACATTTGTTATGCTTTTAATTGTGTATTCATGCTTGAATGATGTGTGTTGGTGTTGGTATTATGATTCAATTCTCCATTGGTGGATTTTAAGCAAACCGACTGTAAGCACCGATTATTAATAAAGTTATTATCATAGTTAAAATATATAAGCAGGAGTCAAAGTTGCCACATGGTGCTGCCATTATCTCGATAGTGTGGTATAAATACTTTTTCTTCAGATTTTCACATTTTTGCAGTTTCTTTGACAGACCTACAACATGAGCTGTGATGCTGAGGAAAGGATGCTCTTAAACTGTCATTTTTAGATATATGAAAAGACTACTGAAACCTTGCGTCAAGTCACCTTAGATGACTTGCGCATCTCCCGATGCACAATTATCTGCAACCACTTTGGAAAGCATCATTTTGGCATAAGATAAACACCTGTTGAATGAAGTTGGAAATGTGAAGCAATTAAATGTTGCTATCGTGAGATAATTGGATAACAAGCATGTCTGCTCAAGACAGAGAGATTGTGACACAGAGATTATTTCTAGTTAAGACAACACTACAAATCAGGAAGCCAATGACAAAGAAAATCTCTAATGTGTTAGACAGCTGTGTTTAACTCAGAGTTGTAGAAAAACTCCTCCAGCTGAGACAGTGAATGAATATTTTCCGTCAGTGTTGTTACTTTTCTGTCCTTTGCATCTCCTACCAATGAACCTTTTGACCGTTTCAAGCAGCTCCATCACTGCTCACAATGCGCCTCTTTACACATGCAGTTTGTGTGTTGGAGTCCACCAACACTCACCTGATCGTTGCTGCCCCTTCAAAACTAAAGGGACTGATTTTTAACAAACTTGATTGGATTTTAAAACTGTGTCAGGTTTTCTTGGCAGAGCACTGCAGTGAAATGTTTGTTTTGTCCTCCCTTCCTCCCTCCCACAGTTACATCTTTAGACTCAGTTGCACACGCCTGGGACAGTGGGCCATCGGCTATGTGACCAGCGATGGAAACATACTGCAGACCATCCCCCACAACAAGCCTCTGTTCCAGGCCCTCATCGACGGCTACAGAGAAGGCTTGTACGTAACCTATCACACAGTGGCTCTTGTTCAGCTGCCACCCTGCTTGTATATTGATCCCCTCCACACTCCTCTTCCACCACCCCAGTGCTAAACTCTCCGCTGAGGACACGTTGTTCAAAGGGGGAGGAATGATTAACAGCGTTTGAATCAGTCACCTCGGATTTGCGGACTTTAAATGTGCCTTGGCAGAGCGCAGCTGGCGTGGAGGAGGTGGAGGCGGCTCCTCGGCCAACATGAGTCAATGTTCTTCTTCTGGGTCGCTTTTTTCTTTTAGAAGGGCGGGTTTCAAATTTTGAGGTGTCCTGCAAAAACAACCCTGAGTGTGTGAGAGTGAGTGAGTGTGTGTGTGAGTGTGTATGAGTGTGTGTAGGTGTGTCTGTGTGCATGTGAGTACATATGTGAGTCTCTGTGTGTTTGAGTGAGACAGAGAGAGTGTATCTGAATGTGTGTGTGTGTGTGTGTGTGTGTGTGTGTGTGTGTGTGTGTGTGTGTGTGTGTGTGTGTGTGTGTGTGTGTGTGTGTGTGTGTGTGTGTGAGTTTGTATGAGTGTGTGTGTGGGCGTAGGTGTGTGTTTGTATGTCTGTGTGTGTGTGCGAGTGTGTGCGAGTGTGTGCGTGTGTGTGTGTGTGTGTGTGTGCGCGAGTGTGTGTGTGTGTGTGTGTGTGTCGGAGCCTGTAATCCTCCAGGTTCCCCAGACAGATCAAACACACCTGCCTCCACTTAGAGTGCGCTGCGTTCAACTCCACTTGGCTGTTATGAGTTTACTCAATCTCCTCCTGCATCTCTGCGTCCCCTCGCAGTCTCACTGTGACTGGGGGGGTGGGGGGGGGGGGGGGGGGTGAGGAAGAGGAGGGGAAGGGAGGGGGTGTTTGAAGCACCTCTGTTTATGATCAGTGAGCCGGGGGGGGTGCTTCGCTCGGCCGCTGTTAGGCCAGCATCCCATCAGTCATCCTGACATTTACACCGAGCCAATTGACTTGAAGGGCCCTTCGTCGCAGTGATTGCCGATGGCTCTTTTGTTTCCTTCAGATAAGGCTGTTCAATTTCCGACTTCTATTCAAGTCTTCAATTGGAACATGCTTAGCGCTCAAAATCAGTGTCAGTGGGTTTTGTTTTCTAAAACCAATCAAAAGTCTCATTTTCACAGGAGCTTGATGCCAAGGACTTCTTCTGTTGCACCTCATTGGCTGTGCTTTCCACTGTATCCATGGCTTTTTTTTTGACAGTTACTGTAAACAAAGCAAGTTACAAATTCATGTTCTGTGCCCTGAGTGAACGTTGTTGTTAGTAACATAATGGAATGCGTGACGCATCATGCAAATCGCACTCAAAAGTTGGTTAAAACTCTTCTTTTTTTCCCCCCTTTGCAGCTATTTGTTCCCTGACGGCCGCAGTTACAACCCTGACCTCACTGGTTTGTGCGAGCCAACGCCTCATGATCACATCAAAGTGACGCAAGTGGGTTTGTGTGTGTCTGAAACGTGCTTAATGTCACCACAGTGAAGCCAAAATGCATACGTTTGCTCGGGAAATTCATTTTTTTATAAAAAAAAAAAAAAAAAAAAAGAAGATTTCATTTTGGAGGTTTTCTCTAATTCTGTACCTCAGTCTTTAGCTGCCGCTGTGAGCTGGTAGTTCTGGCACAGAAACATCCGTTGAAGACTGAAATTGTGAAGAAATCAACCATTTTTGAAATGAACATCTGATACAGCATGAGTGTGTTTTACTGACACAACCTAGTCTGTATTTTCTCTTGCAAAGCCCCTCCTCCATTTTCTTTGGCCGAGCTGATATCAGTTAGGCTCCAAATTAACGTCAGTTTGTTCGCTCCCCTCACTCCAAGGCTCCCGACTGATAATCAGCTGTCATCCGGCCCAACAGCCAAGTGATAATTAGAGCCATGTGTGTTTTAGCTGAGAAACATAAAAAAAACAACAACTCCATGGTCTAAAAGTAAAATCTACCGCTGCGAAAGAGCTCCGCCATTCAAGAAGCTGTTGAATCTAGGCCTGTTCCGCTGACAGGATATCACCTGTTTGTCACATTCATTACCAACCCTGCGATGTCACAGCTCTGCTCTGTCAAGTTCAACGCAATCAAAACAGGCTGTACGGTTTGAAGCACCAACTCTGTTGTGCAAATTGGTGTTTTAGTTTCACAGCCCCTTCCCACTACCTGCCTGTGTGTTGCCACATCCTTTATTCCGGCTTGAAAAATACATTGTGACAGCGTTATGTTTATTAATGAAGAGAGGCGTCTGTATTGACGCACAGCAGAGATTCCTCTCCGCGTTGGCTGTCCGCCGGGTGTTTCAGCCTGGTTAATAATTGATGAAGAGAGCCTTGCAGGCTGATGCTGTGTGACTGGGCTGCTCGGACAAAATTATGATTCTGTTCATGTCAAACAATAGGAATCAATAAATGCTAAGACCTTACTGATGGCCTGAATTAAAATCGAGATTCAGTGAAAAGATTGCAGAACCTCATTGTAAAAGCCACGTAGCCTGTCTGTGGCTGTGTGTCTGTGGCTGTGTGTCTGTGGCTGTGTGTCTGTGGTTGTGTGTCTGTGGCTGTGTGTCTGTGTGCGCGCGCAGCACTGTGCTGCTTCACGACCCGCCGACTAACGGCAGCGTTCCCTCTTTTCACAGGAGCAATATGAGCTGTACTGTGAGATGGGCTCCACCTTCCAGCTCTGCAAGATCTGCGCCGAGAACGACAAAGACGTCAAGATCGAGCCTTGCGGTCACCTGATGTGCACTTCCTGTCTCACGGCCTGGCAGGTATCGTCATGAATTGGGCCTAAATATGCACTTTTACATTGCATTGATACTTAATAGTACATTAATACGAGTCAGTCCTTTTTTTTTTATAACACAGTTACTCGCAGTAATTTGCGTACATGAACCTTAATCCATCTTTCAGCATGAAGTGGCCATAAAGAAAGACATATTAGATGTGCTTACAAAATCTAAGTAAAAAAAAACACTTTTATTACTGCTAAATATATGTACTTGGTGGTACCAAAGTGGGTTTTTTTGGGAGGAAAAGGGGGCTAAAAAAAAGCACATCCAATATTTTGTGTGAAGTGCCAAAAATAATTTTAAGGCCTAATACGAAATATCTGATAATGATTTAGATCTAATTTTACTGCCAACAGTTAACTTGTTTTGTAGCACTGACTCTTGTTTTAATTTGAATTTGTGTCTGCTTGTGAGAAAACAAACTTTATTTTTTAAAAATGATGGAAGCAGCATGTTTTAGTTCTTTTCTTCAAGGGAACTCTTCCTCGTCCTCCCATCTGTCCTAATCAAATTCACATGTTGTCAGCAGAAGAGAGAACTCGCAGTGTGCACAGTACAGTCTGAACTTCCTCCGTGTGTTCATCTCCTCCCCACTGTGAGCCTCCCACAGCACAGCAGCCTCTTCTGCTGCCTTTTTTTTCTCTCTCCTCCCCTGTGCTGGAGCATCAGAAGGTGTTTCATGAAAGTGCAGCAAGCAATTACCTTTCCCTTATGGCTCATTAGCAATTCATTAGCATTGACACTTCAGATTTATCTCAGTTACTGTTTTGTACCCGGGACACAGGTTAACGCACACGCGTCACACACACTTTACACACTAAATACCTTTCCACTTTTGAGGATTTTCGACATCCTCCCTCCAGACCTCCACATATGTTTGTTCAATCCCAGCAGACACACACCAGTCTTCGGTAAATGTGTTCCTGATGATGATAAATCGGGAGTGCGGCTCCTAGAAGCGCCTGATCTGGTAACTGCCGCATGTGCTTTTGCATATTGTCCCTTATTAGCGTTGATATTTATATGCAAGCTCTCTCTCTCTCTCTCTCTCTCGGCGCGTCTCTTCAAACATCTGCATGGAGATGTTTGTGGGGGAGGAGATGGAAGGCGGCTCAGGAGGCGGCGAGTGCAGGTTTTACTCATGAATCTTGCTTACACTACATCGTTTCCATTTATCGCCAGCGCTCGCTATGCCTCGCTATGCGTTAGCTGGAAGAATTAGCGTTGGAACGGGCAAACGGTGAATCACGAGTTTCCACCCCAAAAAAATAAACCGTATCCAAGTCCCTCACTCTTCCTGCTTTGTTTACTGAATAAATGGCGAGAACAAAATCCCCTGATAAGCACCAAACTCTCTTTTGGAGTCCCTGCAATAATGAATTCAGCCTTTGTTTACTGTCACAGGAAGTCGTCCCCGAGATGCTTTGCTGGAAGTTTTGCTAATCCCCCTCAACAATACCTGGCTCCTGGTATTTATGCAGATGTTCTTTAACCCAGAAACCCAACCCGACGTTGCCTCTGTCAAACAAACAAACCTCCTGGTGCCAGTGGCACTTCATGAATTGTAAAGGCACATATCTAACTTTCATTCGTACCTGGGGCATTTTGAAATGCAGCTGCTATTTGGCTAAATCACTATAACCGTGCACGTTTGCGTTTGGGTAGTTCTTGGTTCGTTTTACATTTGCATGAATTCCAAGTAGAATGTTTAGACCGGGGGTCTCTGTCTATTGAAAATGAACAAAAGAGTTACAACAAAATGTTTCTTTGAAGTCCCACAGTATTTATCTCTTTATTGAAATGACTCTTAAAAAAACAAAAAAAAGAAGGATGAAATACGTTTTTTTTATGACTTACTATTAGAATGATTTCATCAAGTTTGGCGGGCCGGATTAAAAAGCTTAGCGGGCTGCAGTTTGTCCATGCCTGGTTTAGACCTTGTCCACACGGTTCACACGGTTGCTGTTTTCACAGTGGCTGGTTCCAAGGAGGAGGCTGCCAGATGTATATATGCCAAGTATGCAAGTATTTCCCTCCGCATTAGTAACTATGAGTCAGAGAGGCAGCGGGGGAACTCTCCTCCCATGTGACAGTGACTAACCCAGTGGCAGTCCCCCTGGTGGTTCCCTCACATCTCTGTGTATTAGTCAGCTGGGGTGGAACACAAGCTCCTCCCTCACAGCTGATGAGCAATGTGATTCCACTTCCTGTTGTCTTCCATGACCTTATGAGTCTCGATTAAGAACGGTGACAGTTTGATCTTTTCAATGGTTTGATGTTGCGGCTTGTGTCGTTGACAGTGATGCCAAATCAAATGTTTGAGCAGGAGGTACATCACAGTAACAACTTCATGTCCAGCCTTTGACTAGCCAAGCTAACCTTGAAAATTGAGTCAGACAACATATGAAATAGCTTTGTGTTTAACACTGTTGTATTAAAAAAAAATAAATAAATAAAAAAAAAAAAAGTACAGTTATTGAAATTCCCTCCAAAACCTCTGTCACAAAGTTTAACCATTTACCCCTAAAATAAAAAGTCTGTATCTGACTGCTGTTGCGTTGATGAGGGCGGACTTGTGTTTCTTGTTGTTATGTGAGATCTTCTATTCTGCCACACTGCCCATAGCCACTATTAAAAATTGCTGGCATCTGTGCAAGTATCCTCACCATTACTGTGACGTTTGAGCTTTATATATCTTCGTCTGAGAAACCCTGAAACCTGCTTGTGTCAGTCTCAGGTGGGTTTGATTTCCTGTGAAACACAGTAAGTCTGTAACTATAAGCTACAGGTCAGTATATTAAAGCAACACATCGTAAATATATGAGCAGCTGCGCTTTGACTTCAGTGCCATTTGTGAGAGAAGCACCTGGAAACAGTCTCGTTATTGTTTGGAGATTGTCTCCGTCGTCCATCTTAACTGCACAACCCCCGAACCCCCAGTGCTCGCAGCCTTTCAGCCTCCCACTCCTTCCCATCTTGACCCCCTTCTAATTAGGATTACGTTTCAAACATGCCTTTGGTGTGTCCCCCACCGTGTCCCGAACCATATGGCTCGCCACAAACGGAGCTTTGTTCTCTGTAAATATTGGCCTGCCTTTGATTGTAGCTTGTGGAGACCAGTGGGCAGAGATGAACAGAAAAACCAAAGCGTCCTTTATTCTTTCATTCTGACCCTGGTTTGACAGGGGTGGCCGTTTGGAAGACGTGAATGTGGCCAGCGAAGCTGCAGCTCCACCAAACAGGCTTCAACACATGTACAACTTTTAGGACCGGTTAGGGGGGGGGCAGTGAAAGATCAGATCAGAATCTGTATTTCTGTTGACTGCTGAGGGATCTAAAAAGTTCCATCAGCTCACTAGTTTTGAAAGAATTATTGAGTTATAAATCAGCACTTCAATAAACAAATAGATTGCAACATTCACTCTCAAATAAAAAATGTTAAAATTAAAATTAAAGAGGTGTACTGCTCAAGCAATTCGATCCAAAAAATGAAAAATAGCCAGCAACACTCAAAGTGTTCATCTCAAAAATGTTTAATAGTCTCACTGACAGTTAACTCGGACCAAGTACAGACAAGTTTCGAACAAGTCTTCCTCAATGCGCACACTGAGTAGGCCACAGTTTACTTTTTCTATTTCTCCTTTGTGGAGTTTGCATGTTGTCCCCTGTGTGCGGGTCCTTCTCGAAGCCCAGAGACACTCACTGGATCGCCTGCAGGTGCGAGTGTGGACGGTTGTTTGTCTCTCTATTTGGCCCTGTGATGAACTTGTCCAGGGTGTAACTCTGTCTTTGCCTGAAGTCAGCCCCCGAGGTGAGAGTGGAGGATGGAAATCCCACCACTCTACCCGGGACTGTGTGCCTTGCCGTGAAATATCCTCTTCTAACGCGGGCCCTCTCACACATGTGTTCCAGGAATCGGACGGTCAGGGTTGTCCGTTCTGTCGTTGTGAGATCAAAGGCACGGAGCCCATCATCGTGGATCCATTTGACCCGCGAAACGAGGGCAACAAATGCTTCTTCCTGGATCAGCACAGCTGCCCCATGCTGGAGCTGGATGATGATGAGGACCGGGAGGAATGCCTGGTCATGAACGGACTGGCCAACATCAGGAAGGTAATAATGACTTGTACCACTGCCTGACCTGGTGAACTTCACCTGCTTGAATAGGTTTTATGAATTAAATCTATCGAGAATTGGGCAGGTCTGAATTCAGACAAGTGGTAAATTAGCAATTAACGCTACAAGCAGTCTTTCTTTACTTTGGCGGGATGTCAGCCAATCATCTTCCTCCATCTAACCCAGTCTCGGCATCCTCCTTTCTCAGACCAGCTAACTTTTTTGTACATGTCAAAACCATCCTGGTCTGGCCTCTCTGGCTTTATCTCCAAGTCATTGCCAAATGTCTTTGGTCTTCATAATAACATTATTAATGCTGGAATTTTTCTACACAGTATTTTCAAATAGTTTTTGGGGAAAAAAAACTTGTGCTTCTTTGCTGCTAGTTTGACAACAAAAAAAAATCAGTAACATGCTCTCTTATTTTTTTCATTTCACTTCATAGAAATGTTTTGTTTTAATTTTGACAGAGATGGGATTTCAATTTGCATTACACAAATTAATATTTGTCTTAATTTCAGTTCCAAAATCTTAGAGCCAACTTCTGGTATAAGAAAACACTACATTGTTTTCAATTCTGAGAAATTTCATGAACTGCATTTATTTGATGAACCTCATTTATTCAACGACCTCTCTGCTCTCCCACACAGCACTGTGCTGAGCGCCAGAACTCGCCCATGGTGTCTCCCAGCTCATCACCTGTCAGTCAACACAGAAAAGCCCACGGAGGAGAAGCGGGCCACTGCATGCAGCACCTCAGCCTTCCCCCAGTCCCACCGAGGCTCGACCTCATCCAGAAAGGTGCCATCCGCTCCCCGTCTGCCAGCCCCACCGGCTCGCCGAAGGTCAGTGTCAGCAGTGCACGCAATGTAATAACTAATGTCCCTGCCTGTGTTTTCTGGCACAAGTGTGAAAAACAAACTCCGCTCACGGGTTGTGACCTACTGGTACATTGTCCCGGCTTGTAGCTGCTTTTCTTTTTGTTTGTTTTTATGATTGGAGCCGCTGGTCTGACACGTGCTCTGTTTGAACAAGTTCCAGTAATATGACATTCCCAAGGGACTGTGATAACTGACTGCTGGGACACACCTAGCAGCCAGTTTGACAGTTTTTTACATGTCATCTGTCAAACATATGAAGAAATAAGTGAACACGATCGAAATGGCAGCTTTTTTGGCAGATATCGACATGACGTGAGTTGGATATAGTCAGTTCAGTACAGTCAAGACATAATTTATTGTCTTCAAATAAATTTGGTTTGGACATTTGTAATTCTAAATCTAACTTAAGGCAACAGGTGTCCTGGATTTAAAGATTTCTTTCTCTCTTGCTGAGAGAAATCAGCAAACAGTCATATTAAGACGTGGCTGGTTAGGGTAGAAATGAATGCATTCTGCAAAGGGCCCAGCAATGCCAGAAAGACCTTTGATTGTTAAAGACATCCATCTGTCCATCCGTCGTCCTGTCGTCCTGTCGTCCTGCCACTCTCTCTGTCGCCTCCTGTCTTGCCTGACTGATTTTGCAGTTTTTAAACAACCAACAACAAAGTTTTCTTTTGTCCGTTTCTTTTATAATCCACACGACTAACACGACCTCACCCCTGGTCTGATCCACGGCACAGACGAGGTTTGATCGCTTCTGTCGTCTCACTGTCTACGCCACGTGTCTCTGCCTCCTCAGTCGTCCCCGGGAATGTCCCGCAAGCAGGACAAACCTCTCCCGGCCCCGCCCCACTTCCAGAGGGACCCTCCTCCACCGCCTCCGCCTGAGCGGCCGCCTCCCATCCCGCCGGAGTCGCGCCACTCCTGGCTTCCCAGCTGCTCCTCGGCCTCATCCTTCGCCGCCACCTCGGGTGACTCCCAGAAGAAAGGCGAGGTGGCGTGTTCCAAGGACTTCGCCGACTCCAAGCAGTCTGGCCCCTCGCACCTGAACGGCAGACCGCTCAGCTGCCCGTCCACGGGATTTGCGAGGTTACATCACAGAGCGGACGGGGCGGGAAGCGCGGAGAGCTCCAAGGTAGGAGTCAGAAATATATGAGAAGCCTTGGCTTCCACTGCTGGATTATTTCCCGGACGAAAATTGAGGCTCTGCGGAGCAGGCGGCGAGAGCGCAGTATATAAACATGTGATGAAAGCATTCAAAGCAACAAGGTAACACCGGCAGAATATAATATTTATATTTGGCTTCTACACTTTCCACTGAAGCTAAAAGGTAGGACGCCAGGCAACACGTGTGGCCCTGTTATCACGGTTTATTCGCTGTGTTTGCCCTTCATCCGTGGCCTGTGGTTGAGGGCCGAGTCATCCGGGCCATGCGTCTATCAATAGATTGATCTTAATGAAGCTGGCTCTGTGGCGGCGCAGCGCACCCGGCCCTCTTTTCACTGTCTTATTCTTTGCCGATGATACAGTGAAATAGATTTAAAAGGCTTTCCACTCAGAAAATCCCCCACAGCCATCTTGAAAGCCTCAGCTTGAATCGAATGTAGCCTGTCACTAAAACTCTGAGAATAACTTGCTTCCTCTTAGTTTTGACAAAAGCAGAGAGTAACTCCTACAAGCTGCGTTTGATTTTTTTGGAGGGGAGAAAAAGAAGATGGAACAGAAGCTAGTGTATGCTTGTTAGCAGTGACGAGTGACCGTTTTATCACAGCTGAATGATGATATTTTCTAATAAAGGCTTTTCCCTCAGATGAAAGGGTGGCTCATTGCCTCTGCTAATGTTTGATTGAGATGATCATCTGGCCCGTCAGCTAGCCTGACATGCTGCATGTGTGACCTGGATAACTATTTCCATGGGGGAGACACAATGACTTGCACGCCGGAAATGCTGTTTGTTTTGTCTCGCACCCGTGGCAGCTCGTTCGTAATTAGCGAGGGGATCGTTGAGTTTCACTGCTGTGATGCTCCTCGCCCCCCCTCACCCTCCGCTCTGCGTGCATCTCCACTGATCTCTTTAAACGGCGAAGCTCAGCGAGCCTCAGTGGGCAGCCGTTCATTAGACAGGCTGAATGTAGAGTTTGTTTACTTTGTGTAAAACTTTTAATGGCTTTACTTTCTGCTTGCAGTTAGACAAACAGAAGGAGATACGAGTAGGGTTTGATTTATCCCTCGGAAAAAACAACATTGTTTTGTGATTTAATTTTTTAGATTTTGCAGCTATTCCACACGCGAGATTTTCTTCCTCAAGTCGAGCAATTAGAAAAAAAAAAACCCTGTGAGTCTTCTTCCACCTCCCTCTTGAGATAAGGCATGCTGCAGACTCAAATAATAAGCTGCTGCTCTGCTCTTCCCACGAGTAAAGACACTTTGCGCATGCTGCACGGAATATGAATATGGTAATCTATGCTAAATAATGGAATCCATTTATCTGATGCTCAGTATTTGCACTGACCATTCAAATACAACTGAGCACATCAGCCAGAGCCTTTCTTAATAAATGGTGGCGTGGAAGCCATAATACTGCTGAGCATCTGCAAAAATTTCGACTTTTCTTTTGCATTTTCGTGTTCGAAAGCCCGGTCGGCAGCACTCACACTTATGCACACTCAGCCCATCATCTTGCTGCGGGTGCGTTGAACACAAAGTGCCTCCCAGGCGTTTGGTATTGACGTTGGTTGAGTGAGTTCTTGCTATTCTTTTGCCTTTAATGTTGAAAACTTTTCAATTTTTTTTCTCATCAGTTTGTTAGGCACACATGTTGAGGTCGAGGCCAGGTCACAGTGTGTGTTTCCGTGTTGCTTCAGAATAAACCTGTTTTCTTTCAAGGTTGCACAATTTATTTCATGTTTTCTAGTATTACTGACTCTCTGGTCTGTCAGCAAACCTTCAACTCTTTTCGCCCGCTCCGCTTTCCAGAAAGCAGTTACAGTAAAAACACGTTGTTGTGGAAATGAGGTCATGAGAATTTTGTGACGTCACAGAGGGCATTGATACCTCATTGGTGCTCACTCATGTTAGTAACAACACCACCCAGCCAGGACTGCTTTCCACCACAGATACCCTGTTTTTCTGCCCCACCTCTAAATAAATAAGACGGAGTCTACTGTATATATTCGCATTTTTTGTTGGAGGCTGTAAACAGAAGGATAAACATGCAGTTTTCTGGAGATTTGTAGTGATGTTTGGATTTTCTTCTGTGGGCTGTTGCCCATCGGGGGAGCCACAGCCAATCATCTGCTTCTGTCTGACTGTCCTCTGCGACCTCCTCTTCTGAACTCAACTACCTTCGTCCCATAAATCTCCTCTTTGTCCTTCCTCTGGGCTTCCTGCCTGGCAGCTCTAACCTCAGCATCCTTCCTCTGATATAGCGGCTGTCCTCACTGCGCCCTCTCTGGCTTTATCTCCAAAACATCTAACATGAGTCGTCCCACTCATGTGCTCCTGATCCCTCCATCCTGCTCCATCCCGAAGAGAAGCTCAACGTTTAATTCCCTGCTAACTGCAGCTCTTCTTCATCTCTTTAGAGCTGTTTTTCTATTTCAGTACATTATATGGGACCTCTGACACATGATAACACATTAGTTGGTGTCCAGAATGCTTCACTTTAACAAAGAAAAAGAGCTTGAAAGCATTTTGTTCTTGATTATCAAGTCAAACACGGCAGGAGGTGCTGAACGCAGTTTATTGTGATTTTTGGAATGAAAAGGCCATGAAAGAACATATGGGTTTCTAACTGCTCTTCCAAAAGCTTTGTGTGGGATGAGGAGAGTAATTGAAAGCTCTATTAACAAACCACTGTTTTACATGTTGAAGGCATCAAATCCAGAATCACTCTGCAATAAATAACAGAGAGTAGTTTAGTTTGTTTGTTGTTTAAGCTGGACTTTGAAAACAATTTGGTGCACTAGATGTATTCCTTAGTGTTTCCTCTCTCACATTAACAAAGGACATGATGTGGTACATGTGTTTTCTTGGTTGTTCATCTTTGTTCTTTTATTGAAGGATTGTAGTTCTATTCTATTTTTTGTTTTTTTTAAATGCTGCCATTGTGGTATCCAAGCTGTGGTTGGATACGGTTGTCAAGATCACTGCAGCCTCCTGTGTGTGTCACAGCGGAGCGCTCGTCATCGCTCCCTCCAATTATATTCCCACCAGCTGGAAACAAATCGTGCAGTTTTTGAAGGTGGATATTACGCACTCAAGTAATAGCTGCCTTGCGAGGTCGGAGCTTTAGAACCAACAAAAGCAAGCGCTTTTGAGGCGAGAGTCTTTTTTTCAAAAGAGCTCTCTTTTAACTGGAAGATAACTGATTTGTAATTTCCAGTCTGGAGTAGTTGCCTTATATGAATCCTTTTCATTTACTCTCTGTATGTCTACTCCCTCTTCTGTCAACGCAGCCTTTCTCAAACGGTGTGCAAATCAGTGACGAGTACGATATCCTTCCCTCACGACACTCCCCGACACAGCCGGCGCTGTCCAGTGGCCACACGTGAGTATCACACGCACAAAATAACTCTATGACTGATTGTGGACACATTTAGTTTTCTTGCAACATTCTGTCATGCTGTTCATCAGACACTCAAATAACCCTTTTCTACTCAGAGCGTCTTTCTTATACCTGATGCAGAGGAACAATGTATGTTACAGAAATAACTATAAATAATAATTCTCGTAAACTCCCACACATGAACCCCATTTAAATATATATATATATGTGTATATATATATATATATATGTATATATATACATATATATATACATATATATATATATACATATACATATATATATATATATATATATATGTATATGTATATATATATATATGTATATATATATATATATATATATATATATGTATATATATATATATATATATATATATGTGTATATATATATATATGTGTATATATATATATATATATATGTATATATATATATATGTATATATATATATATATATATATATATATATATATATATATATATATATATATATATATATATACATATATACATATACATATATATAAATATATACACATACATATATATATATATATATATACATGTACACTGTATATCCTAAAAGGCGTCTGGCCATTCAAGAAAGGGACATTGCATTTAGCTTTTCTGCTATTTCCTGTGGCTTGCTGAGCACTGTGTGCAGCCTGGAAGAAAAGTCTGATCTGCAATTTGAAAAGCACAGATCAGTGGGGGAGCAACAAATTGCAGTGCTGTTCCCTCATTTTCTGAAAGTCGACTAGACATTTCCGCCTAAACCTTTAATCCCTCTTTTCTTTCATCTAAATTTCAGGAATTTTCTGCACCTGGGCCATGTCATTTCTTTTTCTCTCCCTTTTTTCTGAGCCTGGTTGAAAGAAAGAAAGTTTTTGAAAAATGCTACTTTAATATCAAATGGCTTTTCACCTGCAGCTATAAGAGTTGAGCCGTTAGGCTATAGTGCCTGATGTAAACAGGCCTTATGTTTATAATTATTGCACTATCACCTAATAGTATGAAGTGTAAACCAAATGGTCTCAGCCTGTGAGCTGTTGTGAGACGCTTTATCTTGACCTGAAATGCTACTGGTTAATATATAATCATGTTTGCCGACCAGTAGGTTGTGTGGGTGTGAAGATTTCTATTGCTGTTTCCTTGTGAAGTATTAGTCACCAAACACTGACATACAAAAACAGGAAGTGGACTTTTGTACATTCACAACACAAACACTCGACACACCGAGCCTAAAGATAGTTGACCGCCTCACTGCGCACACATTGTACCATCACCGTCCTCCTTTCAGGGACGGCAGGCTTTATTTTTCATCACAATGTTTTCTGGCGCAGAGCTGCAGATGTTGCGTTCCTTCACGCATGATTTTACCAAACGGTGCCGCTGCAAATGACTTGAGCTGTGAGAGGTGTTGCAAGGCTGCATGTCTCACGGCCAGTTTACTGAGAGAGATTTCGACACGCACTGTTTAGTTGACAGGCCTGTATCTATCTGTCAGCCTCGGTGCACCTGCTCCCAGCTCCCACCACTCACAAAGCAAACACGTTGAAGGTCCAGTGCACTTGTATTTCCACACAAATACTCATTATTAGTATTATTCGGGACTGAGCCTCAATAACAATAATAATAATAATAATAATAATAATGATAATAATGATAATAATAATAATAATAATAATAATAATAATAATAATAATAATAATAATAATAATAATGATAACAATTCATTTTGTTGATAACACTTTACATTTTAGAAGTGCTACAGAAACAGAAACAAAAAACGTCACAAACTCACTCGGAGAGAAGATAAATTAGAAGCTACATAAAACAGTGAAACGCTTATAGAAACTAATACATCACTTTTCTAAAAAGGAAAGTTATTATTTGTAAGGAGGTCGCTGGAGTGTGCCACCCCAGTTCTACAGTATGTAGAGCCCAGAATGTGAATCAGTTTGGGTTTTGTGGTTTCAGTCCGATGTCACATTAATAAAAAAATATATATATATATATTACACCTCCAACCTGCAACTTTGTAAAAAGAAAAAAAAGAAGAAAAAAAAGTTAGCAAAATGATCCTCAGATCTCTGTGCAATGTTTTACCTTTTGGGCATCCTGTCTGTGTTGACTGCTAAAGCAAGCAAATGTTTACAATATACTTCTTCGCCACTAGAGGCCACTGTTCAGACAAACAAGACCTTTAATGTTTGTTTTTCTATTGAGATAGCGGTTTAGTAAAATATCTAGCAGCAAAGCTGTCTTTGTTTACCAGGGCAATAGTGAGCAATGCTAACTGTGATTTTGCAATTAGACACAAAATGTCAGTGCACTGTGACGTGTGGCTGTATTGACACAGAGTTCCTCCGTCCTCAGGCCCTCCAACCCTTTCGGCAGCCCGGTGGCAGAGCGGCAGCGTGAAGCCATGGACAAGGCGGCGGACGACTATCAGGTCCCTTCATCCGCCCTCTGCCTCAGCCAGGCTCCCGTCACCATCTCCGTCCCCAGCAGGTACCCTCCAGAGCCAGTCACCTTCTCTGGGCTGACTCGGCAGTAACGCTTAAATTACAGTTTGATTGAGCTGCCGTGCACCAAAGGCATCTTCCCCTCTCGTTTAGGCATTTGGAGAACGGCTCATCGGAGGCGTCGTTTGAAGAGAGGCCTCCTCGGCCCCCCGAGCCTGCTGGTGAGCCCTCAGAACAGCCGAGTCCTCAGTGGTGGCGGGCAGAGCGCACGTTCTCCTGCTCAAATGTTCCTCGGCCTCAGTTCAGAGTTCCCCTCGTCACCTCCGACACCGTTTTATTGCCTTTGTTCAGATAAGGATGCAAAAAAAATCTATGCACGCATATTGAACTGACAGTTGCAGGAAAACCCAACATCTTGAGTTGTGTTTGCACAAAAGAGAAAATGCACAGGAATACACACAGTCATTCTTATCACCAAACTAGCAGGTGATGGTGGATGATCTCAAGTCACGCCTTCAAGTCTATCAAAATACCACATTACTGGAAGTAACGCAAACCTCAGAGTTGCATGTTGCCTTTCCATTGGTTAACCCAGCTTGGTGAGGACATTCTTTATAGTGTGCATCATTAGAGGACGCCAGCGGGGCCACTCATGGGTTCCCGGGCCATCATGGAGGCGCAGCGCCGGCTTGATATATATTGCAGTTAAAGTGCCTCGCACTATCTGGGGACTTTTTATGATGTTTGTGTTAACAGGAGGCCACTCTGCAGCAGCACACACTGCCATCTGCCCATTCACTCCCAGCACGACGCCATCCGACTACGACATCCTGCTGCCCCCGCAAGGTAACCGGCGTCGCCCTGATGGCCTCCCTGCGTCTCATCTCATCGCCGTCTGTCATTGTCCAATAAAAAGTTGTGAATGTAGAGCTGCAGCTCTTGGATCCACCCCTTAATGGTTCAGCTTTAATTGTTACCTGTCGTGGCTGAAAATGAGTACAGAACGGACTGAGCAGTTGTTTTGGAGGGTGAGTGGTCGGCCGCTCACTCTTTGGAAAGTTTAAACCTGGCCCGGGTTCAGCAAAGACAAAGAACAGAGAGAAAAGACAAGAGTGAGGGGTTGATGAGGTACTGAAGGGAATTAGAGCCAGCGTGTAGTTGGGTAGACTAGCAAAGAGGACAGAGTGAAGTGCAAGCAGAATGCAAATACAAAGTGGAGAATGTTAAGTAGCTGGAGCAGAACCTCCCACCTGAGATCAACTGAACTCACTTGATACTGAACGAGAAGCTCCAGTCCAAAATCAGATTTTAATTGTTAAAGTCGGTCCAGATAGAATTAGAAATTTTTGGGTTTGTTGTCAACTTTTTTTTATTTTATTTTTTAAATAGTGAATAATTAAATATTAAATGCTGATAACAATTATTTGATGTGGAAAAGCTGCACTTTAGACAGTAGCAACAGGCATCAGAGGCTGACTCTTGGTGTGCAGCCACCTGCCTTGACAGATGGAGATGCTGACTATTGCATATCAGAACATTAAAGCTCAGGCTCGGTCTTGAGTGACGACAGACTCTATGCGTCCTGCTGCTGCTATCAGTCGGCTCTGCTCCCGCGTCTCCCAAGCCCTCCCTCTGCAGCCCTACAGCGCTGCTATATTTGGTTTGCACCTCGCCGTGGATTAGAGCGTCTCCTTTGTGGATTAAGCCCAAACTCTTCATTTTGTTCCAGCCATCGAGGACCCCTTCAGCAGCCGTCCTCCGTCCCAGCCTCCCCCACCCCCGCCGCCGCCACCTCCAGCGCGACACAGCCTGGTGGACTTCTCCTCCTCCTCCTCCTCCTCCTCCTCGCCGTCCGCGGCGTCGCGACGCCACCGGCCCTCCTCCGGCCATGAGCTCCTCACCCCTGGTGGGCGCCTCCACCTCACATTAAAAATCACTTGTGCGCATTGCTCTCTGGGCGTCCTGCTGCAGGGCCTTTTTTTTAATTTTATTTCCTGACTTTCTCTCTGTCGTGTGTGTGACGCAGACGCGGTGTTTGACATGCTGAGCAGCGCTGCTCCGCTGCCTCCAGTCAGACGGCACACGGACAGCGTCAAAGGCTCCAGAGGCTTCCTGGATTACGACCACTTACCAGCCAGTCAAGGTACCAATTCACCTGTCCACACATTTCTCTCAGACTCATCAAACACTTGTCGAGAAACAACATGTGCTCTACTTTTTCTGTCTCCCTTCAATCTTTTATTCTTGTGACACTCAAAAGCATTCATAAATTAACCATCTAGATTTGAAGAAAAAAAAAGAATCAACAATGAAGCAACAATTCACCACGAAGCCCTAAACCTTTTAAACACTGGCAGTCAGTGTCGGAGCCCCTCTTTGGTGACAGGCTGCGTTTATTCTCCGGACCAGAGCACCTTCACAGTTGTGCCTTTGTTCTTCTGGGGGGGGACCCGCAAATTTCCACTCACGTTCCTCCTCTGCTCCTCTGTCCAAGTATCCATGGAGTGTCCTCAGGCTCCGGCCAGGCCGCCCAAGCCGCTGCCGAGGAAGATCACCCCGGACGGCCACCCGGGCAAACCCCCCAGCCTGGAGTCGGAGAGCGTGGACGCCAAGATCGCCAAGCTGATGGGGGAGGGCTACTCCTTCGAAGACGTGAAGCGGGCGCTGATGATCGCCCAGTACAAAGTGGACGTGGCGAGGAACATTCTGCAAGAGTTTGCCTTAGTGGCCCCGAGACTGAACCTCTAGTGCTGCAGACAGTGCAGGAGCAGAGCAGCACGACGGTGGAAAACAAAACAAAACAAAACAAACTCAGAAACTGTGCCTCCAAATGGACTGACTTTAAAGACAAGACAAAAAAGGGCTAGGCCTTCAGACCGTTGGAACGACAGATCGTTTCAAGAGAGACTCGCCTTTTGTCGCAGAACACAGACGACGGCGGCGGCCAACAACGTGGCTGAAAACCAAAGCATGTCGGAACACAGAATGACAAAAAAATTAGGGGGGGGGGATTGTCTGTGAATAATTAAAAAACAAAAAAACAAAATTCAAACAAACGGGGCTTGTTGTTGTCGTTTACAGTGAGCTGCACCGGTGCTGGCCTCTGGGTTCAACGCTCCTGTTGCTCTGAGGCCTCGGACCTCATCCTGCTCCTATCGTTCCTTTCTCTCTCAGCCACCCGCTCAGCTTCCATCAGAAGGGCCCTCCGAACCGCACAGCAGCCACACACAGACGACCGTTCAGAGTTGTTTTAATGAGTGTCCAGCAGGGGGAGCCAGAACCCAGTGTTACCATTCCTTCTCTTTTCTCACGGTCTCCTTTTCCTGCCTCGTGTTTGACCCAATTCCTCCCATTTCTTACCTCCTTCGTGCCTCTACAGTGAATTCTACAGATTATTTTTTCCCTTTTCTCACAGTCGGGATGTCTTGCTGGTCTTAACAAGTTGTGGTGAGGTGGGACTGCCGAGATGGACTCGGTGGATGCCTTATTGATTCCTCCGTGTCCCCCAGAACCTCGCTATTCTCGTTGTACTTTTATCTCAAAACAAGAGGCGTGCTAGCAGGGGAGCGAGTGAGGCTCTGCTTTTAGTTTTTTTTCTTTAATTGTCGCCTCTGTCCTTCTACAGCGAGCCCGTGAATGTTTGCTGCGCATGAAGAGACAATACGGTTGTGCACCCTTGAGCCCCTCTCTGGTCTTGTTTTCTTGAAAGCGCAGCTCATCACAAAATGATAATAATTTAAAAAAGGAGACATACTTCCCCATATTTTAGATTTCAGTTTTTTTCTGCTTTACCTGACACATCTACACTATAAAACTCCATCATCCACTGTGTTTTTATATTTTGCACTCTGTTTGCTGCGTTCTGCTAAAAAAAGAAAATAGACAAAAAAAAGTGTATGACACTTCCTGTTGTGTCATACACACACACACACACACACACACACACACATACACACGGTCCTGAACTAACGTCTGGCTGCTGCAGGTGTCGCTACTGGAAGAGGTGTCACTTGCCTACACGCTTATTTTCTTAACTGCGTGTTTGAGCACTCTCTGAAAATTGGAGTTGGCAAAGCATGAAGTTTTATCATTTCCGGGGAAACACGTGGTCATAGTCTTAGAAAACTAGAGTCGGTCGCAAATTATAGTGCCGCAAGAGAAAATAGTCCACCGCACTGAGAAGTGTTCACAGAAAGGTCCGTAGATGACTGCTTATTCCATTTATTGTTCGCAAACGACTTAAAATAAGTGCCGTCTGGATCTATTACTTTGTCAGATACTTACGGAAGGTTCTGGCGAGCTGCTGCGAACGAAAAGGAAAATGTCATTTGAATTTCAGGTTGGACGGACCCTTATTATGAACATGTGGTGCAGGAAAAATTGTTCCTTTTTCTTCTCTTCACTCCAAGCGGAAAACCTTTGATGATGCGACCGAAAGTTACCTCCCCGCGTGTTGCCAATGACTGGATCAGACTGGTCTTTAAAGATGAGGCACCGCCTCGTGTCGGAGCTCAGCTCTAAAGCCGCACGGCCCGGAGTGACGGGGGCTTGATGACTCGGCGGCACTGGGGCGTTTTTCAGCGTCGTGGAGTTGTTGACTGGAGACGGTAGCAAAGAAGAAAAACAAGCCAAACCAAACAGCATTTAAAGCCAGGCCCTCAGACTCCGTTATGGCAGCCCATTCATTTGAATGTAGTTGCTCACCGAGTGCAGGTGCCGATAAAGTTTTTGACTTCCGCATTGGAGGGGGCATAGAGCATGCTCACTTCACACCATGCCACTGGAAGTTCCATGATACATCAATATACATCAACCAATCAGAATGAGCAGAGACACATCCGCTGGGAATAAACTCTTTTCTGGTGATTTTCTGGCCTTTATGATTTTTTTGGGGGGGAAAGACTAAAACTTCTTGACTGATAAATCTGCAAAAGAAAGATTTGCTAGGAACTGCGTTTCAGTGTCACAGTCGTCTTGTCAGCCATTTTAGAGACATTTATTATTGTATTGCGGTCTATGAGGCTATGCTTTTAGGCACCATGGGATTTTTTTTTTGCTGCAGTACTTCGAGTGGCCACTGGAAAGAAAATCGCGCGCTGCCAGATTGCCAGTTCGGTATCCAGTTCTTATAATTCATCCACGTTTAAACCCCGAGCCGTTCGCAGCTTTACCGGGTGGGAAGCTCACTTGACCATCTGCTGGTTTTCCAAGTGATGCTAGTTCATCACTTCCGTCGCTGCTGCTTGCTGCTAGTTGTAGGTTTATAACAGCACACCAGTACACACTCTCTTAGTTGCTAGTTTGCCCAAAGACTATTTTTTAACACTCGGAGGATTAGATCTTCTGTTGCTCCGCTGCAGTCTGTGCCACAGTGGTACGTGGCTCATGTTTTTTGTAAGTACCCTCACGCACCCTGCCCATTAATTACAACCTGCAGCCACCTCCAACCCACACAGCAACACGCCGCACTGTGCGAGAGGCACTCGGCTGATAAATGAGGCAGAAGGGCAGGCTGTTGGTGCAGAGGCCGCCGTGGGGAACCTTCTGCTGAGACATGTTGCATTCATTTAAAACACGACAACCCTGTCTTAGAAATAATGAGATAGTTAAGTAATCGATTTAGAAAAAATAGACCCGCCCCCACCCCCCCACCCCCACACACACACACTCTCTCCAGCACCCAAATATGTGTATCTGGAAGAAAGTTTCTCTCCTGTAATGTGTCAGCATCCCCACCCCACCCCCCTCCACAGCAGGGGGCAGTACGTCTCTTTAAGGAGTCATAATTGGCAAAGTCACTCTTACAGATCATGCAACGTGCCATGAAAATGTCTCAGCGTCAATCTCACCGGGAGGTAATTTAGAAAGCCTTGTATTATTAAACGTAATTCACCTGACAAGTGTTTCCTGACCCGCAGTGTGTGTCAGTGAATTCCTTGAAACGAGGAACAAATAACAGAAAAGGTTTCAAAACGCGTCATAAAGGACGCACAGCCCAAAATCAGCACCTTTTGCTGTCAAAAAGAAGGGCACTGACGCTGCGGCGTCTCGTCTCCCTGCTGAGTGACATCTCTCCCTGTCATGCATTCATTTTTCTCCTCTGGGACCGCCTCCTGCCACGCTGCTTTTGATCACCCTCCAGACGTGTGAAAGGTAC
This sequence comes from Nelusetta ayraudi, assembly GCF_046127955.1. Lineage (NCBI taxonomy): Eukaryota > Metazoa > Chordata > Actinopteri > Tetraodontiformes > Monacanthidae > Nelusetta > Nelusetta ayraudi. Next base: position 3,460,050 of record NW_027466061.1, on the reverse strand, counting down.
AACAAAGCATGAGTTTTGGCAGAAGGCAAAAGCATTTTTTTTTTTTTTTTGTGGGAGGCAGAAAACAAATGGATATATGCTGTTTTTCAAAGATGTGTAGAGCTTTTTCTAATTTTTTTTTTTTTTTTTTTTAATAAATGATAAAAAGCCTCTTCTGATTGAGTCCAGCTTGAAAGATGAACCGAAAGGACTTTTTAACATTCACCTGCTAGATCATTGTGAAGCTTTTTGCAGAAATGACAGGCGTGAGAAAATTGTTTAAAAAAAAAAAAAAAAAAAATGATGTGCTTTCTTAAACAACAACTGACATAATTCAGATGTAACTTTTCCTTCAACAAAATGAATAGTGGCCTAAACATGCAGAGTTAGCTTTCACAAAATGAACTATTCTTAGCTGGAATTTTAAATGGAAAAACAATGGAGAGCTTTTTGCGTCTGGAGTTCGCAACCACAAGAAAAAGCACTTTCTGGCTGGCCAAACTGCAGCTGGCTTAAGTTCACTGGTCCAGTGAGAGCTCTGGAGTATAAATAGGCGAACGGACCAATCCTGCATTCAGATGTGCACCATTCCACTTTCCAATCTGGTACACAGCTGCGCTTCACTCACTTCTGAATCAGCCAATCACCTGCAGACCGTGAGACTAGTGTGTCTTCTGACTGGTCAGTGAAGCGTCCGTCCGTCCGTCCGTACCGGCCGGCCTGCCGTGAGTTGAAGTTTCCGTGGAGTGAGCCTCATAAACACAACACTTACAGTAGCTCTGACCCGTTTTCACCTCCATGCTGTAATTTTCTTGGTGTTTGTCGACTTTTCTTCTCTGAACTTTGGATTGATCGAGCCCCCCTATCTACCTCCCCCAGCATGCGCGACCTACCTCCACAACAGATCAGGTCAGCCTTCGGAGGCCAAAGTTTTTGACAGCTCGGAGGCAATAACGGCCAGGCTGGGGTTCAGTGGGAACGCCGCCATAATGCAGCGGGAGGATAAGACGATCCCAGCTCTAATAATACAGCCTCCTGACTGCTGAGTGCAACCATTCAGGGGAGAGGGCACGGTGTCGGTGTGTCGCGGGACGAGCCTGAGCGACTGATAACCTTTGGAGCATTAGAACATGAGTTCAGACCCTTTGGCATGCTGATCCTTCTAAGAATAGAGCTATTAATTATATGCTTCTTGCGCCACGTGCTGACGTGGTGCTGTGTGACGGTGACAGAAAAGCCCTCTGCCAATGTTGGTTGCATTTCAAACTTGGCGTGGCACCGCTAGCTGGAGGTTCTTCCAAATTATTTGGATTCATCTCATGTGTTGATCTGGTATGGAATCCAATGAGGGGCATTGGTACAGATTAGATTGGAGGAGCCATTAGTCTGCAATATTCAGGTAAACTAGCTTGTGCCTGGTTAGCAACAGCTTGAGGCTTCCTTTGGTGGCTGTCCATTGACTGGATAGAAAGATGGCGGCAGGTCCCGCTGTCATAAAGGAGGCCAAAGCACAAGTATCGAAAACCTGCATTCTATCATTTGGCCAGCAGGTCACAGAATTCATAGCTTTATTCCTAATTTGTTGGCTGGTCTAAATCCTGAGTAAAGAAATGCAATGAAATATGTCATTATGTCCATTTTCCTTGATTTGGTCTCATTTTTCATTGAAATGGCCACAAAGTTGTGGGCCTGGATACATTTAGTAGCCAACTGTAGTTGGCTTTCCAGTGGTGGGCGGGTGTTGGGGCTCACCCACCAATCATTGCTCACCTCGTCACCTATCCATCTTTACGTACTGTCAATGGTGCTGCCCTGATGTAAGTTGTGCCAAAGTCGGCTAACAGGGACAAAAACCAACCCGCTCTCCACCAAGAAAAGTCTTTCTTCAGTGCTGTTTTTTCCGTTTGCTTGACCTTTAAGGTGAAAATGCCACCCGGTTCTGATAAAACTCGCTCCCTTGTTTACATGCAGCGGAAAAAGCAATCTGATCGGTTATGCAGCGCAGAGACAGATTGGAAAACGCCCCTCCGTGACGAGGTCGACAAGACGGACGAGCGAGCCAGACTCCGGAGTGGGAATTTGAAAAGCACAGTCCTGCTGCCGTGCAGGGTTAGCCCGGGCTAGCGGGCGCAAGAATCTTAACGCAAAGCGCATCACACACAGGTATGGAACGCTCCCCAACCCCACCCACCATGAAGATGAACCCACCCCCCACCTCCATCCCCCTCTTTTTTCTCTTCTTTCTTTTCCCGAGCAGTAATTTAAAGGGGAACGGCGCCGAACACGTTTGAATACCGGAACAATCGACGGCGGCGGCGATAACGAGCGGCTGTCGCGCAAAGAGACCTCGTTATCGTCCCCAGGGCGTACGTTTACCCGGCGTTATTATCCCGAGCAACACCGCAGCCAAAGGAAAAAAAAAAAAATAATCAAAACATACTCATACTATTGAGATGTAATTCAAGAGCTGCTCTGGGCCTGCTGGGCTCCCCAGTCTGTTTACATTTCAGCAGTCCGGCGACGTGACACTTGTATTGGAGCAGCCAGTGTTTATGATTCTCAGAGAGAAAGATGGGTTTGTACCGGTGTGGCTGCTTCCAGTAAACGCCCCCCGCCCATCTTTCCCCAACCACCCCCTTGGTTCGCACTCGCAGTCACACACCCAGAACATGTGACAGCCTGGCGTTCCCCTCAAACTCCTGGCTGGTTGTTTCTTCTATTGTCTCCTACACCTGAATTCCCCTGCTGAGGGAATTTTAGTGGCCTTATGTTGCAAAAGGGCACTTTGTATTTGTGTCATGCCCCCTTTCTGTTGTCAGTATTAGCAATGTGCTCCGGTGACAAAAAAAAAATAGCGTTGACAGGCTGTAAAGACTAGAGTAATGTGTAATTAATGTAAACTGTATGAATGCCTTTTATTTTTGTTTCTTTTTTTTGTCATTTTCACGGTAAATAAAGGAGCCTCGATTCCTTGTTTGATGCTCTTAGTGTCTGTGTCTTGCTGCTGCTGCTGCTGCTGCCGCCGCCGCTGCTGCTGCCGCCGCCGCTGCTGCTGCTGTTTCCTGGAAACCTTCCATCCAGTCACAAGAGTTTCATTTTTTTTGACTCGGTCCTGCATTTCAGCAGAAATAACAGAAGAGCGTCAGCCGCAATTATGACCTTGGGGGGCCTTGGGTCGCATCAGGAGAACACTTTGTGACGAGTGATGGAAGGGCGCCAGAGCTTCAGAGGGTCTCTTCTCCGCTCTGTCTGTCTGCCTGTCTGTCTGACTGAGAGAAATTGTCCCACATGCCATTCCAGCCACTGAGCGACACAGAAAGTCAGACTTAAAAGCAGATGACAGCGATGTTGTAAAGTTCCCAGCGAGCTCCCACTCCTTGAATTCTCCTCGTCTTCGTCCTCTCTCCCTCTCCTTCATCTCCTCTTTCGGACGGGCCGACATGTAACTCGATCCCGGCTCTTGCTGGTCGCTGCCACATCTCTCTGTCTGTCTGTGCTGTTTCACTTTGGCTCTGCGTGGGGGCGCTCGTCTGCGTCTCTCAGTTTGCTTTTATCATCTCCTGCTTTTTTATCTCTCAAGGCGTCTGCGGCTGAGGGCCCACCAACCCACCGTCACGTCGCTCAGCGCCTCCCGGTCCCGGCCAATCAGACTCAGCAGGGCAGCTTGGTGTTGGTGTTGGGCAACCAGTGCCCGGCTCAGATCCCAGCCAGAAGCTCTCTGACTGGGATAGATCTCAGGGAGAACGTGCAAACCCTGGGCTCTCTTCTCTCCGCGGTCTGAATACATGAATGTTGGGTTAATTGGCCAACTCTAAATTGGTCGTAGGTGTGAACTGCTGTTTGTCTCTATGTGGCCCGGAGATGAACTCGGCCAGCGTGCAGCCTGCCATCGCCGTCGTTCCCAATTGGCCTCACATGCATGTTTTTGGACTGTGGGAGGAAGGCGGAGAACCCGGAGAGAACCCACGCAGACACAGGGAGAACATGCAAACTCCACACAGAAAGACCCCAGGATCGGAATCAAACCCACAACCTTATCACTCTGAGGCGACAACGCTAACCACTGCACCACCATGTCGCCCTGACGCGACTCCATCCATCCATTTTCTATTGTTTTTTCTCTTGCACTCAGGGTGACCAGGGCTGCTGGAGTCTCTCCCAGCATTCTTCAGGGCGACAAGTCGCCAGTTTATCGCAGGGCCACAAAGAAAGACAAGCAACCGTCTACTCTCACATTCACTCCCACGACCAGTTTAGAGTTCCCAATTTGCCTCATAGGCATGTTTTTGGACTGTGGGAGGAAGCTGGAGTGCCCAGTGAGAACCCACACAAACTCCACAAAGAAAGGCCCCAAGTCTGGGGATCCAACCTGGAATCTTCTCACTGTTGGTACTAACCACTGCATTGCCCAACATGAAGTACATCTATTTAAGTCGACGTGCTTTAAAAATCTATGATCCGCCCTGATATTCCAAGGCCTACCATGTAGTGACATCCTGTTTCCACGTTCCACTTCGACCCAAACTCGTCGTACATTTTTACAAGTGCATCAGTCTGAGATAAAGTTAGAATTGTGATTCAGAAATGTAAACAGCCACACAGACGTCCAGATCACTCCCTTCCTTCTGAAGGGTCCTTGGACAGTGTTGTTGAGTAAACTACTGTGGGAGTATTTCACAGGGAGCCATGGATCCAAATTTAGCTATTTAATGAGGAATAAAACCTCACAAGTTGACTCTAAAACTGCTTATTTTGCTGGAACCACCCATGCCAAGCACAAGCAACATTATCATTTGGAGTTCCATGATAAGCCTCGAAATATATATCTATATTGGTCTTTTGGAGCAGAGCTCCAACATAGAGGGGTTCATGCTACCCGGCTCTAAACCCACTAATTAAGTGTGACTTAATTTGAGGTATTCCACAGCCTCAGATAGTCGCAGCAGTACAAAACGTAGATTAATCCACCTCTGAAAATAGTCGCCGTGTCTCGCTCCTCTAAATATACCTGCTGCCTTTCTATTGGCAGAGGAGAGATAGATATCTCCTCATTTATTTCTTGGCGCTATTTATCCTTCGCCCAGGAATCTGGAGCGGATCTCAGCTGCGGCTGAGGGAGGCTCAGGTGTGTCAGCCCGGTTCGTCGCCGGTCCAACACTTGTCGTCACCTGCGCGCCATTTGGGAACCCTGAGCGTTCAGTTCTTTCATTTACAGGTGCGCTGAGGCGATTAGCCGCTCGCTCTTTGTGATTTAGTGACGACGAGCAGGTGGAGCGCCTCATCAAAAACGGCACGGCGACACCAGGGACACATTCCTCGACAGCTTGGCCCCGTTTCTCCCCCTGCCTTTATTCCACGTGTGAGCCGCCCTGACGCTGTTTCACGCACAAGGTGTCGATCTCACGTCTGGTTTCAGTGAGAGACACGTGATCCGATTCACAATTAGCGGTTGCCATTAGCTCTCACTTGGAAACGGGCCGATGCAGATTTTCCCGATGTGCAATAACCTCCCGCCGTCGGGGTGACAGAGGCCATATCCTGTGTTTAATTAAACGCCACCGCTGGATCTGTTCAAATACGGGCCCACGCTTGTAATTTGGAGCACGCCACATGCTGTTCAATGCAATAATTATCAAGTGGAAAGGCGCCGGAAAGTACGTGTTGGGTTTGATATGCCAAAGAAATGAGCAAAGAAAAAAACAACTTAAAAGTGGAAGTAGTGATTATTTTTCCTGTCAGGAGAGCAGACCTGACAGTGTGATCAAAAATAGTGGCGTCGCAGGGGAAGAGTGGGGGAGGGGCACTGGCTTTCTGCTTCTAAGTTTGAGTCCAACGAACTCCGGGTGTTGCACAAGGAGTGAAAAAAAACTCCAGCTTCCTGAATAAACTAAAACGCCGGATTAAAGGCATATGAATAAATAAATAAATAAATAATGGTGCTTGGAAAGCAGCAGGAAGTTAAAACAACAAAGACGCAGCTCGTCTCCACCCACGCAAGTCTCAGTTGTCATCTTAGTCCCGTCTCTCTCCCCCCGCAGGGCTGGAGTGGCCTGCAGGCGCACACCCCGCCTCATTGTCATCAAACAAAGACATCAAGCCGCTAATTAGCTCCGAGATCCAGCAGCAGACTTACATCACGTTGAGAATGGCTGGAAAAACGTTACAGCTGCACCCCTCTATTCTCCCTCTGCCTTCCCTCCCCGTCTCTGTGTTGGATTTAAAGCTGCTCTCTGGTTTGAAGATGACAGCGCCAGAAGAAAAAACAATGACTTCGATGAGCGGGGAGGAGGAGAAGAAAGAACTAAAACCCCAGAAAGAATTCAGCGGCGCTCTCAAACATCATGGCCTCGAGGTTCGGCTCAAATCCGACAGCAGTTCAACTTCACCGAGAGCCGCAGTCACCGCCGCCGACCTGCTGAGGCTGGAGTCGTCTCTGCATGCAGATCAGGCCGCTCGTCTTCCAGCCGGTCACATTTCGTGACGACAGAACTGCTTCGCAACTTTAGTTACGACGCGTCATTTGAAGTCGGTCGCAATTACGCCCCCGGAGTCGTCAGCAGCCCAGTCAGGCGGCCTGCTGATCCGGGAGCCGGCGAACACCAGAGGGGGGAAAGAAAGATGGATGGAGACAAAGGACGAGAAGGAACACAGGCAGGACGTCTTTGGAGCTTTTTTCAAAAACTTTATTGTCAACAACAGTACAAAAACAAAAAGCTGTATTTACAAAACTATGGCCATCTCATCTTACCCTCTTTGGTTTCACTGCTGACCTGATTATTTGAATAGGATCAACAAAAAAAGAAATGAGACATGGGTGAGGTGCTTCAAAAATGGTGACCTACTACTAACAAGGGTTCACATTCATGCTCTTTAACAACGTCCGGGGTTGAAAATGTGCGGCTAATTCCAACCGATTACAGAAGTTCGAGGAACCAGCGCGACCTCTCGGGACTTGAATCCTGCTAATCAACGCGGGAAAAAAGGGCAAACTCCAAAACAGAAATTGGATCTTTTGTGCAATGTGTGACACAATGTGTGACACTGCGCTGGTGATGACAGTCACACAGTGGTGTACAACAGGAACTGGTTAAGCATGACTTCCTGTATGTAACCAGAGCAGGTTATACAGGAAGTTTTGAAGTTTGAGATTAAAAAAACGGTTTGTTGTAATGTCACAAAATCGGTTGTTGCAAAATTGGGGTTCCAAGTTTAGCATCGTTGGTATAGTGGTATCGAATGAGTTTGGACGAAGGTCGAGGAGTTGTTGGAGTCACGAATGTAACACTTGGCTACACCTGAAGGGGGAGTTGCTATTGTGTTGGGGATCATCAGGACCTTTCAGCACCTTAATGAATTTTACAATCTCCACCTCTTGTCTTGGGCTCGGTGTCGATAGTACGGCTGAGTTTAGCATTGTAGGCAATGATGACAATACAGCAGACAGCGAGCACAGAGAGCCCGTCGCAAAGCACTGGCTCGTCGCCTAGCGGGAGCGCCGTTTCAATGCTGCTCCGCTGACGTCCACGCAGGACATAAATACGACGAAAACACGTGCGCGTTTTTTTTTTTTAAAAAAGAAGAAAAAGAAAAGAAAAGAAACGCAAAGTGTCAGTAAAGCTCTTCCGAAGGTTAACAAACAAACAAAACAAGTGGATCCTCCGCGGAGAAAACCATTTAGTGTATTGACAGCAGAGTGTGACAAAGTGTGTTTCCCTCGCTAGCGGTCGCTTTCTAACACAACTATTAGCAATGCAGTGAACTGTGAACGAAGAGGAAGGACTAACTTGTGTGTCATAACTTTTAGTCAACTAAGAGTCGTCAGTAGGTTCCTTTTTTTTGGGTGGAAGGAAAGGTTTAAATGAGCTACGAGAACAGAAATCCTGTCTACATGATCCAGTTCCTCGTCTATCAATACCATCAGCCGCTGAGACGATCCAGTGTTGCCAGTGTGTTAAAAAAAAAACAGAGAACGTAAGTCATGAGGTCAGGTGGGTCGAGGTCGTCGTAGGGCGACCGAGCAGTGATGTTTCTTTTCTCTTTGAGCTCATCCAAAGGCTTTTTTTTTCATACTCAGCGCACAAAAAAGAAAATTGGAAAGTTCAAAATAAACATAATTAACAGTGGCATGCTCAGCCAGTGCACACGCATAATAATGATTTTTGTGTTTTTGTATTTTTTTTTTCTTTTCCACACACAGGCCTCACATAGTGTACAGGAAATTTACATTCTTCGAGGGAATCAAAAAAATTACCGAAAAAAATAGAAAAGGAGAGAGAGAGCGAGAGAGAGGGGGAGAGAGAGAGACCCCACCACACAACCTCACAGCCTTGCTCGAACAAAACAAAACAAATCAAACAGGGAGCATTCACCAGGAACATAAATAACAGAATGACACAGTAACATGAGGCAGCCTCAGTGCAGACTTGGAAAAAACAGTGAGGTGGGACAGCAGGAGAATCACTCTGGTGGATGCTGCTGATGCAGAGCCTGGTGGAGCCAGTCAGCAGCTCTGGGTGTGGCCGGGCTGCTCTCAACGGCACCTGCAGCACACACACACACGCGCGCACATTATATTATATATTTTTGCAATCGATGACTTTCCTTGATGCATTCATTCATTCATTCAACATTCAGTTACTCAAGTGCAATAAGACATTGTGACAAAAGACGAGTCTGAAAAACAGTAACAAACAACTTTGTCCCGTTATTCTGGAACCAGCTTTGAAACAACAACCACTGAAAGTATGAACGTAAAAAGAAGCTGGAAATTTTTCTCTCTCTTTTTTTTTTAATTGAGTCAATTCATGAATCGATGAATCAATCAGTGAATTGTTTCAGCTCTACTCATGTTCATCGTAGACCCAGGTGTTGACAGCTAGGTTCTGTTTTTGTTTCTGAAGATGAAGTTGTTTATTCATATGTGTCGGTGCACCCAACACACACACACACACACACACACACGCACACACACACCCACCCAGTGCTACGTTCCAAAGCTAAATGAGCTGAAAGGGTTTGATGGTGTTTTAATTCACCGTCCCGCCCTCTTTGCTTTTGTCAGAGCTGCAATTCAACAATTAAAACTGTTATTTGTGTGTGTTGTTGTGATCAGAGGGGAGGTGGGATGCGGCTGCACCACACACCACACACCACACAGCGCACACACTGCTGATTGGATCCAGTGAAGGCACCTGCGTTGGGCCCAGCCAGCTGGAGTTAATCAGCCTGGCGAGGCTATAAAGAGAAGCTTGGTGTGTGTCGCTCACTTTTAGTGTGTGACGCTGCCATCAGTTGTCTCTCCTGGGAGGTGTTTGGTTTGGAGGGGGCCGAAGTGAGTGTCTACTTTGAAGTTCCCATTGGGTTTTTCATTTTCTGTCTTTTTTTCGGTCAATCTTTTTGATAGATTTAGCGGCTGATTGTGGGAGATGACTCTTTCTACCCCAGTCTGACAAACCACTGTGAAGGTTGAATGGAAGAAAATGTTTCAAGCGGGGATTAAAATGTTCTCTGTTCAGAGTGATCAAGCTGTGCTGCCGTGCGGCTGAGTTCGGTCACTGTCGGTAAATCAGCCGCAGCCAGGCAGCCGCCCCTGACTGAAACCATGTTGCTGGAATGGAAATAATGTTTTGGGGCTTTTTTTCGCCCCACCATGTCTCTAGCTAGTCTTTCTTTGGCTGAGGTTGTTATCAGCAAACCAAAAGAAGAAGGTCACCGGCACTGCGTGAAGTAGTTTCAGTATTTATCACCACTGATAAATTCTGAAATGTTCCAACATTCTGCACATTTATCAGTGTTTCCCAAATGTCACGCGGATCCACTCCCCCTCCTGGTGCTTTTTAATTTGGCTGCCGTGACCGAGTGAGTCTCCATAGGGTAGCTGAGCAGGAATTAAAACTCCACCTACCACTGCAGATTAATGTGTTGGTAGAAACTCTGGTCACATTTTATTATCGGTGGTGGGAGAACTAAAATAAATATTTGAATGAATAAAGTGCAAAGTTCAGCTCTGCGTTAGCACCTGATGTCATTGTGGAAACAGTGCCAATAGAACTGGTCCATGGTGGTCGCTGTGTGTGTGTGTGTGTGTGTGTGTGTGTGTGTGTGTGTGTGTGTGTGTGTGTGTGTGTGATGTCACCAGTGTTTGAGGACGATGCCAACGCTGATGTAAGGCTTTGCTAACATGGTTCCTGTTTTGGAAGCTACTGTGAAACTGCAGCACGTCTGTGTGTGTGTGTGTGTGTGTGTGTGTGCGCGCGTGCGCGCGCACTGAAAGGCACGCAGGTGGACAACTTTGGTCACAAAGTAATGGTTTTTAAATCTTAAATAAAGCTTGAAATGAAGTGCAGCCAGGCTATAAGAGGCCCAAACTGGAGGGGGCGCTCACCAGCCTCAAAAACCACCTTTGGCCTGTCCTCTAACTGGCCACTCAGAGGCTGAGTTCAGGCCTCCAGAAACGTTCTAAATCTGATGAGATAACAGCTACAGTTGCTTGTTCAGGAAAAACAAAAAAAAAAAAATGCAATTTGTGTTTTATTGTTTTATTGCTTTGTTCGGTCAACGTGCTCTGACTTCTCTCCTGACTGGTTTGCTGTTTGTGGTCTAGTGAAGAAGTGGTCCCTCTTTGAAACGGCGCTTTCTGGTCCACGTTGATCATCCAAACAGGAAAAACTAGTTGCACAGCAGAAACTCGGCCCTCATGCTGCCAAGGTGGAAAAATATGTGACTTTTTTCAAGTCATGCAAGACAGTTGCTTCAACTTTCACACTTCCTCTTCTCGACCTCTGTGGTTTCGTAGTCATTCATTTATCTATTTTTGCCTGTGTGGTGTGTTTTTTCATCTCTGCTCGGTCGGCCCCTTCAGCACTTGTTTTGGAATTTAATATTCATCTGTCGGACCTGCGTCTGCATCTGGCCGCTGGATCTCATATTTCCACAGGCAACACAGCGACAGTGTTGTTCTTTGTTATTGAAGGCTTTCTGCTGAACGGGGGGTGGGTAGGGGGGGTACGGGGAGTTCGCAATGTTCCAAATCTGTCTACAGGGGGGCCATGTCAGCATTCCTGGATAACACGCTAGTGTTAGGAAGGCAAGTTGCAAATATCTTTCAAGAAAAACTGTCTGGGGGAAACATCGAGTGAAAAAAATCAAATCAACAAAAAAAACATGCCCTTGCCACGAGCGGCGCCCTCTTGGGGCGCACACGTCAAGCGGGAGCCACCTCGCTGAGCTGCGAGGAGGATGCATGTTTACTTCCCACCATAAAAAAAGTGCCTTCATGAAACTCTCGCGACGACGTCTGAGGATTTTTCTTGTGTGAGAGCGGCGCGATTCCTGGGGATGTTCACGGCCGCTGAATTTTTCAAAAGCGTTTTATTGCCGCTACGAGCGTGAGACAAAAGCAATCTGGCTCCATTTATATTGGAGGGAAAGGCAGGAAATCAGCACAACTGATGCTCTCGCGCCGAGCAACGAACACCCAAGCTGCGTTCAGGGTCCGGTGTGTGATATTTGGTTTTGTTTTAAATTGGCAAATGCTTAATATACTGCCGGCAAATACATTCATAAAAGTTTATATTCGCAGTACAATAAAGGTCATTTGGTTTTCCTACCTATTGAACAGTTCTTATTTACATATAAGAATATACATAGTTCAAGGTCTCAGTTAGCTGCCATCTTGCACCGCCATAGTTCTAAGGAAGCCCGGTGAGGACAATCCTGGTCGCCTGACGGCACGTTTCGTATTCGGGCTGAACGCTCGGATCCTCAAACCAACAAAGAAGAAGGTGGACCAGATATCCACACAGGTTTGGGTGCGCAGGCCACCGTAGTTCACTGGCAAGCTCGGGAGGGGGAGGGTGAGAGGGTGAGCGCTGCAATCTAAAATGTAACCACTTGATGTTGCTGTTTCTTCTCAAAAATCTCCAAATATTATTCACTTCCTGCGGCAGAGCATTGAAAACTGTCATTTCCCGAGGTTCATCGCAAGACTTTTTACATGTGACACATTGCGATGTGTTCACACAATCGGATCATAAGACACAGGGTCAGTAGGCACGAGTCACTTCCTATGTTTTTATTAATTTCTCTTATTCCACACACTCTCTCTCTCACTCTTTTTTCTTTTTTTTCCATTTTCGACAGATCTAACTTCATAAAGGTGATTAATAAAGGGTTGGAGGTCTGGAAGTCCTGAGACCAGGCAGACCTGTTATCTGATGGGGCGAGATGATTAATTGCATCAGATTGGGTAAGGAGGAAATAAAAGTCCTCCTTGTGAAAACATGACGTTGATTAATGTGAGTGCTGTGTGGCAGGCCGTCAAGCGGCCGCCAGCGTGTGAGTGATTAGCCCCTCTGATGAGCAGGCGGACCTGCGAGTGGGGCACTTCGCCTACACCGTTAGCGTGTGTAAACGGCTCGAACATGACAAATGTTTTATGACACATCAAGAGGTCTTTTGAGGCCTTGGTAGGCACTATTGAAGAAGAGTGCTCCGTAGACGCAGCCATTATTTCTTCTTCTCGTTCTTGTGAAGGGAAAACCATCTTTCAGCTTCCAGTGCGGCTGGATTGACACTCGTTCACCTTGACGACCGCCCACGATGCTGTTTTTCACGCTGCTCTGCCAATCGGCTTCCTGCACTAAAGTGATCCAAACCAGGTAGCGACGGCCGCTGAACACCTTTTAAATCCTAGCGAAGAACGTAGAGAAGATCGGGCGCCATTTACAATGAACAACCTTGAAGGGTTTCCTGCTGTGAACGACACATTTGCGCTTCACTTCAGACTGGATTTTGGCTTTGTTTTTGTTTCACACTGCAGAGCATAAAAGCGAGCCAGCCAGCTGGCTAATTTCATTGCAAAACTCTACCTGGCGTGTTTGAAGATTGTATAACTCAAGTGTGATAAACAGAAGGTAAGTGTAATGTGGATTTTTTTCCAGAAGAATAGCTGAAAGAAATCAATGGATTTAGAAAAAACGTGTTCCATGAGACAAGGTGGTGAAACAACCTTTGCGATGCTCGTCAAACACGCCAAAACATTTGATCAGAAAGGACGTTTCTCACACCCTCGTTTGCAAACCGGCTTGCACATGCCGTGGTCGTGTTTGAGTGGCTTCAAAAGTGACAATTCCTACCTCTCTCATCCCATGTAGCGCAGCCCGAGTGCCGTTTTAAACAGGGTGATTGTTCTCCCTGTTCTCCTCCAATTTCTTGCTTTCCTCAGACGTGCCCACCTCCTTCTCTCCGGTCTTCCAGCTTCCTTGTCTGTGGTGAGCACAGAATTACAAATGCATGATACACCTCAGTGGAACGGCACGCTTTTTAGTTTGTTCCAGGTGACACAGCAGGCTTCAAATTCACACTGTATCCACAATACTTTCCACTATTTTGCCCTGAACTCACATCTCCTTTGTAGTACCCACCTACGCTTTTTTTTTTTTTTTCTTTATCTGAAACACATTGTCCCTTATTTGACGCGCAATCTTTTGAGTCTTTCGTCACGACTGTGTTGCTATAGAAGGAATTTACTCTGAGGATACATTTCCAAACTTGGCGCGGCACCAGCGGCAGGTGCGACGAATGCAAGCGCCCAAAATGCTAATGTTCTCTTTCTGTACCTTGAATTCTTCATGTAGCACCAGTAGCCGAGTCCCACTATGCCAGCGACCAGGAGAAGCCCGATCACAATGGCCACAATAAGACTGGATTGGTCCTCGGGGTCGTCCTGAGATCCTGTAAGCAGACAACCGTGCTTTGCTTTAGCTGCGGAACTAATACACACACACTCACACACACACACTCTATGCGCACGTGCAAGCATAGAGAAATAAAAGAGTTATAACTCTGCTGTGTTCAGAAAACATGAGGTAGCCTCCAAGAATATCGTGTTAATCAATCATGTTGCCTGTGTGAGCACTGGCAGAAATCTGTTTCCCAAAATGAGGGTTTCCACACAATGGATAGCTGTGCTTATTTAGACCTAATTGAAGAAGAAATACCGGCATCAATTAAAAACACAATAAATGATGTTTTAAGTGGCTAATTTATGTTTCGGGATTAAAATGATTAGATATTATATTTGAGAATACCTGATGTTTCTTTTCTTCTTTTTTTCATTTTCTAATGTCTACTCTAGCAGTCTCAGATCATTGCCCTTTGCCACTTCAGAATTAGTTTTCTCTGTGTCCTCGGCGCTCAGTCAGATCCTATCTTACCTAGTGTAAAACTAATGAAAACGTTACTTTAGTTTGGCTATCTAGAGGCATCAGCAGGGCTGTTGTTTTCTCATTTGGATGAGTGTGAGGAGGGTCAGTGGTGAAGACGTCGCTAGCCGGGTTCTGACAGGAGAAGGGAGCTCTCGGCCAGCGTCCCCGTCAGTCTCTGCGCTCGCCGCAGCGCTGATCGCTGCCAAGCTTAAATACTAGAGTGACTTCTGAAAAGACTTCATGTTTTGAAAGGTGTCACACTGATGAAGAGCATATTTTTTCTTTTGTAAGCCAACAAGGCCAACTGTCTTTTGCCTGAGAATAGTGACAGCAATGGGTAAATGGATTGGGCTTTTTTTTTTTTAAACAGAAATTGAAGATGGCAGGAGGTGATGGATGATGAACAGCTGCCGGGGAACATGTGTCAGCAGGTTTTAACCCAATTATACCTATCGCCGTGTCCTACACTTCAATTGAAAAATGAAAATATGATAATGTGTTGCACACCTGGCAGAGATAATTGTGTTTCCATTTTCGGTGGATATTTAAGTCGGGCATTTTCAAAAAAACTCCCATTTAAACGGCAGCAGTCTATATGAGGTTGATCTTAAGGTAGCATTTATTTCAGAGGAAAAAAAAAAGACAGAATTAGATCAAAAAAGAAAAAAAATGAATAATTGGGCAAATAAAAGTCTTACCTTTTCCCTCATTATCCTCCACAAAAACTGAAATCAAACAAAATCATATTAGAACTTAGAAAAAGGAAAAAGGATTGAGAGGTAGAAAAACACAAACTTGGATTCAGTGTGTTCAGGAAAGAAGCTGCGGCCAGGTGCGGCACTACGCAAAGAGAATCAACCGTCTATTATAAAAGTAGCTATTTCCTCTCCTCTGAGTGCATGCGTAAAGCAGAGTGTATCCAAGGCAGCGAGCGGGAAGAACCGCGAGACAGCTTAAGCACCCTAACAAACAAGAAATCAAGCCAAACCCAGGAGACAGTGGAGGGGGAGAGCCAAGAGAGAGGAGGATTATCACAGACTGGGAGGAAGAATGGGAGGAGCGGCCGCGGCTGAATGTGGATGAGATGAAATGGAAGCGGTGTGGTGCTCGGTGTTGGCCAGTGTGACAGCTTCAACATTCATCTTTAGTTTTCACTTTGATTTTTTTTTAAACCATTCAATTTTATTCTGTTGTGTGTGTGTGTGTGTGTTTTTTTTTTTTTTTTGCATCCAGTGGGGAATGTGAGTAACCAGCGCAGTGTGCAGTGTGCAGTGTGCAGTGTGTAGTGTGTAGTGTGCACCTCATCAAATGCAACTTCCATATAAGCACATTCAGGCCGGTTCAGCCTTTGAGTGCCGTTGATAATGTGCTTAAATGGGTTGCAGGAACAAAGCACAATTACGGATGGCTCTGGGGTGTGTGTGTGTGTGTGTGTGTGTGTGTGTGTGTGTGTCAGCCAAAGTCAAGTGGTGTCTCTAACAAAGAAAACAGCTGTTTGGCTTCTGTTTTCTGAGGTGGCTGTGGAAACGCAGCAAGGCCGCTGTCTTCCTACAAGCGTGCACAAGTTTGCCCTGAACGCTCTCGTGGAACTCAGCCTATCTGAAAATAGCCCATTAACAGCAGGCGGTGTTCATTCAGGCTGGAGACTGTTAGTGTGTTAGTGCTGCGGAAGCTATCAGTGTGTTAGTACAAGGAACAGACGAACACGCTGTGCCGAAAGACACCTGTGAGTAACCTGGGTGAGGGAAGAGAGCGGCAGGTTAATGTGAAACAAATCAATACAGAGGCTTCCATCTTTAGTACAATGTCTTAACATCTCAACATGGCTGTTCTCACTCCACCTTCTGCACAAACTGGCGTATCTAGCCTCTCCGCAGACGAGACTCGATACTTGTGCTCGACTTCTTGTTTTGTTGCACTCGCAGTTACTCATTATTAAGAGGGAGCTCCAGCAATCAAGTTAAAGCTGAAAGCTCGTGGCAAGATCCGCTCTAATTGGGATGCTGCACTGGCGGTAACACAATCACCGAGTCATCAGTGCCCTGCCTGTTTCTGACGGAGCGCAGATGCGGGAGGAGCCGGTTGGCACGCGGCAGAGTGAGGCAGCCAGTTGATTTCTGGCTGTCATTAACAAAAAACAAAAAACAAACCCAAAAACTAATTGTATCTAATTGGAAACAGTGTTTGACTCAGAGCAGCTTTGATTGGATTTTGGTACCGGAGGAAACGTTGATGCTCCTGACGTCTTCGCCGAACTTGTTGGTGACGGTGCAGGTGACGGTCAGGTTCAGCCGAGGGACCACATGGATTGTGTGGACGGCCTTGCCGTTCTTGTAGGTGCCCTTGTCCTATGAGGGCGAAACAAACATCAGAATCAGAAGCTGAAAAAGAAAAAATAATATCTATCGATATATAGTGAGAGAACAGAACAGCCGGAGCGGCGCCTCCAGTCAAGCAGGCGCCAGCTCTCCGTTTTGTTTTTCCACTTGTGAACATTGTGTGACAGGCAGGACGCTGCTGTAAGACAGATAATGGGTGGAAAATATTGCAGATGTCATCATCAGAGGGGGGGGGGTGCGAAGAGACGGAACCCCGCACGCTGGGGGACGCACGCCGACTGTCGACGCAAAGGTAAACAAAACATCCTTTAGCTTGTCAGCGGGCCTGACGGCGGCAGACAAGAGAGAGAGAGAGAGAGAGAGAGAGAGAGAGAGGAAGAGAGGGAGAGAGCGAGAGAGAGAGAGAGAGAGCGAGCTCCCGCCAGCGCCCGCTCATGATGAGCCCTGGAGGACTTCATCACAGCTCCCCTTGCTGGAGGTCAACCGCAGAGCTGTCTGAGACGCCCAACGCACTGCGCCAGGGTGGGCAAATCCACTGTGGCGGTAAGCAAGTGTAACAACCACTCCAACTGCTAAATTCAGCCCTGGGAGTTGGAAGCGCACTGTTTTACTGGCACACCAATAAAAGATCGGATGTCTTTAATTGTTGCAGCCTGTGGCTGTTGAGAGATGGTCTTCAACTGTTGACCATGAAGCTGGGATAGTCTTGTTTTCAGGTGAAATTCTCGGTTCATTCCGCTTTCAATGCACCTTTAACCTCTTTGGAGCGGGTGCGGTGATGACACAACGTGCCCCAATTAACCAGGTGAAATTAGTTCCTGCAGATTTGTTTGGTTCTTACTTTACTCTACGGCCAAGTGAGGCGGCGGCGCGTCAACACGAAAACAAATTCTAAAAGAGTTGTACTGCAGTTGGAACTGATTTGTTGTTGTTGTTGTTTTTTTGTACATAACTTTGAGCAGACAGTCACCTAAGTCGGTTCTCACAGAATTGCTCCAAGTTTTTGCAATCACAAGTTGATTGCTTGAGACGGGAAAGCGCATTTAAAAACACAACAATAAAACAAACATCGCTATACTCCACACAATAAATCATTGCTCCTATACAGAGTGAAAGCCCTTGATGGATTGATTTCATTTTAACTTAATTTGGGTAATTAGACTTAATTAGCAAATGTATCACTTCGGGCAGGAACGACCAGAGCGTCGACCTCCAGTGCGGCAGAAACACAAGCTTGTTTGCCAGCAGCTAAGCAGCAACTTGTGCAGAGACTCCCGACGAGCAACACGCCAGGGCGGCCAGGCTGGCGGGGCGGAGGCGGGGCCCTGGGTGAGGCCCGCCCTCCTTCACTTCACAGGCAAAGTTGAACATTTCCGATGACAAGTGTGTGCAGAGGCGGCGGCGGCGGCGGCGACTCTTACATCCGTGCTATTCACGCTCCACTGGAAAGTGGGTTCGGGCACTGCGTCCGCCTCGCAGGTCAGCTCTTTGTGCTGGCCGTCGTCAGAGCGGCGCTTGGTCAGCTGGGTGATGACGGGCTTACCTGGAGTGGAAAACGTGACGGGTGTTAGATCAGAGGACAGAAAGAAGAGGGAATTATTCACGCTCGCCCCGGTGTCCTTGGTTTTCAATTTGTAAGAGGGGAAGGAACAAATGGAATGCACACTTCCGAGGGAGGGGAAGTCGCGCTTATCACGGGCTGAATGGGCTCGGAGCTGTGACGCAGCGGGCTGTTTGGCAGCGCGCACTTGCAATAGGTGTTAAAAAGCGAGGCTGATGGAGCAGCGAGAGTTCTGGAACTCTCCGTTAAAAATAAAACCCTCATTAAAATGTGTTTCCAGCCTGCGACAGTGTGAACAGCCAGCAGTATGTTTCTGTTGCCGAGCGCAGCTGGCAGGGCCAGGGGAGGTTTGACTTGAAATGGCTATCGCTGTTCAGTCACACACACACACACACACACACACACGTGCACTGACCTTCCACCACCAGCTCAAAGCTCTGGTGCCGTGTGAGACCCGCCATGGACACCTCACACATGTAGACTCCAGCGTCGCCAAAGGTTAACTCGCCAAAGAGCGGCGGCTTCACCGTCTTCCCGTCCTGAAAGCAGAGAGTCAGTCGGCGAAGTGGCACCCACGAGGCTTCTCGTGCACAGTCTCGGAGTCACGTCGCGCACATTTTGATCAAGATTTTGCGTCGGGGTCAGGGACAAGGTCGTGTCGGATCTCACTCCGCATTGATTTTTTTTTTTTTCAATCGGTGTAGTCCACGTAAGAACATTTTTTTTTCCATCTTTCTTTTTATGGATAAAACTCTACTTCTTTTTTTTTTTTTAAATATCTGTCACATTGACGCAGACTCATCTTTCACCTTCTTGATCTCAATTAATGTCTTCACTGCGCTGAACTTCTATGGGCTTCATATTTTACATTTGAGGAAAAAAAACATTAAAGCTACCAAATCATCACTGGCAGCCACTTACTGCAATCTTGCGAATCTTTTGCCTTTAAAGGCAATAAATGTTCGCCCATAAATAGTGTTTCCACTCTTCTACCATCGACAACCAGTGCTTTTACCTTCGTCCATGACACCTTGTGGTCACCTGAGGCATCAATGTTGGTCTTTAGGGAAAAGCCTTCCCCGACCGCCTTCACTACCTTCCCAGTGGAGCCCAGATGCAGATCCAGGTCTGAGGACAAAGACAGATGGTTATGTTGAATAACATCCGCCATCTTCTCATAGGCCTTTTGTTTTTTTTCGCTGTTTTTTTCATGGCCTCATCATCAGTAGCGATGCATTAATGATGTAATCACCTCAAAGGGATCTCGCTCAACACTGACGCCACACTATTCCCTTTCAGAGCCCAGTCTCAGTGGGAACTTCAGCTTTCAGATCTGCTTTCTTTGGGATTAATCTATTTCTTTAAAGGACACTTTAAAGAAAAAAAATTGCTGACCGATGCCAGAACAGAACAAGTACATAAACCTTTACTGATGTCAAGTCATCCGGAGAATTTGAATGTGCAGCCGCGCGTCTCGGTCCAGTTCAGTTTGGGAAAATAGTTTTGCATAAACTTTTTGCATTTCACAAACTCAAACTTGGTTATTTGTTGAAAAGTCATCTGTGGTTGCGAGAGGTGAGATAGCAGAAAGATGCAGCGCCGAACAAAGAGCGGAGGGGAATGTGACACATCTCCACTTATTATAACGCAGAGGCACATTAAAAATAAAGATTCACAAACTATCCACCTTGGCAGAGGGGAGTAATTACTTGAGGGAGTGCTGCTGGATGGAGGGAGGAAAAACAGCTTATCAGTTTCCGGAGCTCCTCATCCACCTAAACACTTTGTCACTTTTGCTCAATGCCTGAGTCTTCTAATTAATTCCCCTCCTGGCACCGCATGCTATGCCTTCATCCTGGCTGGGCTCTCCAACTTAAATTAAATTACTGCTGCTACCTTGACATTTTCGGGGTAAATAGCGGCGCCTTCTCGTGAATAGCTGCCGTTTTTAAAATGCGGGAGGGGAAGAGGAATGTGAACTTTCCATGCCGGAGCAATGATTTCCTCGCTGGCTGCTGCATATGTCACAAGTACTCACAGCTAACTGCGATGTTTTGGGACGCCTCCATATACTCGTTGTCAGCCAGGGAGCATTTGTATTCACCCGACTCCTCTCTGCTGATGGCGTTCAAAGTGTAGGTGTCCATGCCTTCCACCAGCACTTTCTGGCCCTGGGGACGAAGAGCAGGAAGGAAGGAAACGATTAGGTTTTGTCATTTTAATCAAATAATGGACAGAGGAGGGACAGCGGGGAGGGGAAATGCGACGTGGACGTCGACTTTCTTACTTTTGTAACATAACAAGACTCAGATCAGTGGTGAGATGATTACAGGCATGAGGCTTTTGAAAAGGACTGCAAGACTAAAGAGCACTAGCAAAGCATAGCATGTCTTCATAATGATTGCCTCCCCCCCCCCCTTTCGTGACAATTTCAAAAAGGCACTTTAAAAGTTCGCAGGAGAAGGTGGCTGCCACCGTGTCTCACTGGTGGGACACTGGCTGAATTCCGAATGAGCAATTCCACAGCAGCTAAGCCCAGTCGGTCTCCGACTGACCTTAAGGTGAAAGTAGAAGGTGTTGGGCTGAGGGTTGCCGTCGGCATGACACTTCAATGTCACATTATTCCCCTCGATGACGGGTCCCTTCGACAAGATCTGGAGGCTAATCTTCTCCGGCTCATCTGAGGGAATCAAACATCGGAGAGGTGAGACAGATGAGTGTCATGAACGTCGACCCGGTGAGTCCATGACCAGCCGAGTGTGTAGTTCGCCCTGTTTACCAAAGTACATTAGCGGGAAAAAAAAAGAGCAAGTGGCAAACAGATTAGCAATTCCGTCCGTTGCTACTTCAAACGCCTCCCAGGTTCTCTGCATTCATTTATTGATCCAGGCCCCGTCGCTCCATCTGTTCAAACTTTAAAGATGCGAGGAGGAACACAATCAACGCACTGACTGTGATCCCCCCTCTGGAATTCCCTCAGTGCCTGGGGAAAAAAAATCCTCGCCCAGTGCAGGAAGCCTGGCTAGTCAGTTATTCACTGCATTGTCATTCAGCGATCGTTTCTGCAGCCCTCTATGATGAAATACTGGATGGGTCTGGTCAACAACTGGCTTTTCTGTGTGTATCTGCAATCCAGCCCAGGTTCTGAATGTTTCACTTGGTCTGGATTGTAACAGCTGCTCATTTCAATAATTTAGCCGTACCTACACATCTCACCCCCGGGGTTACATAATATAATAAATAGACATAAAATCTGAATAAAATGGAGTGGAACATTCTGCACCAGCAGACACTATCGTCAGTTCATGGTAGTGATGGTGGGCAGCTGGGAGGATACAGTTTCTGTGAGAGTTACTGTGGGAGGGCGTCATTGAAAGCAAAGCACGTAAACCAAACATATTCACTTGTGTGCGCTTTTGAATACAAGTAGGATATGGTCAGAGATGTGTTATTGTAGAGAAAGGCAAGATCCAAAAAGTATGTTTTAAAAAAAACAGTACTGCGAAAAGGTGATTTTGCCACGCAATGGCAACAAAGACTTGCAGGTGTAAAACACTGTGCTTTCCCATCTCCTCTCCTTGATTATTGAAAGCGATAAGGATTAGTACTCCCACATGCATTTGCCAACAGAAAACCCCGACGCACAAAGTAAACTTTTTGAGCTCAAAACAAACAATTGTGAAGGTCATCGTCCAGTCCGATTCCAACGAAGCTGCCGTTCGATGTAAGGCGCTTCTGCACGACGCTTCTGCACGACGGCAGTGGCAAAGAATCTCACTTACAAAGAACGGGAAACGGTTCAAGCTCCCGCTCCTCGGAAGTATCTCCTTGGGTGGAGACGCAGGTGAAGACTACGCCCATGTCGTCCTTGGTGGCCGTGTACTGGAGGGTGGAGGAGGTGGTGGACAAGCCTGTTGGCGGATCAATCCTTGTACTGTTGGAAATGACCACGGCTGCAGGAGGAAGGAGAAAGAGTGTGGATGTCAACCGCAGACGTAATAAAATGTTGCAACATTGTGGAATAAGCTGCAATCTAAAATGAGAAGATTAGGCAGGATTTGCTGTTTCAGTCCATTTTAGAAGCAGAGAAAAGAAAGGCAGCAGTCGCAAAGTATCAGGTGCTTCTAGCCACCATGACACCATGTAAACGACACTCACTGCACAAGAGCACAGACTGGGCCTCGGGGTCGGGGGATCTCCGCACGCCAGCATCACATATGATGCCACTCGTGAATAATTTCTGGGTGTGTCAGCAAAGATGATTTACCTTTCCCGTCACTTTCCAGGGGGCTGCCGTTCTTCTTCCACGAGAGCAGAGCTTTAGGGTAGGCATCTGCCGCCACACATGTCCCCAGCTAAACACAACGGCAAGGAGAACAAAGGGATGAAATATAAATGCACAGTCTCCGCGCTCACAAACTTGATTTTCCTCGCTGCAGTCATTTGAGGACAGAATGCGTCAAGGTAGATGCAAGAGAACTTTATTGATTTATGCCTCACGGCATCATAAGTATCCTTGCGCATATATCAAAGTGGTTAACTTGATATTCAGTAGCTAAACATCATGAATAATGTGGGTTTAGACTTAATCCATTCTCGAGTACGTCAATGAATTCTTATCTGCTGTTTTTGATACATGCTAGTCCATTATTTCAGCACCTTTTCACTCTGAAACCAATAACCATTTAGGTAATGGATAAAAATTGTGACACAATAGCTGCTATTGAAAGCTCCATTCGTTCATTGCAGTGCGGTTGTTATTACTCTATCCAATATCCATTCTCCAGGAGAAGCAGAGTGCCAGAGTGGGTCGGGCATGGACCCAAAAAAGAATACAAAAACCGTCTCTTTCGGGGATAAAGTGGTGTCTCTGTTTGCGAGCACGCTGCTCCCCTATCGCGTTCGTACAGTTCCAGGGCTAAAGGCCAAAAAAATGTTCGCAAAGATTCGCTGTGTGCGAACTAGATAAGAGGGCAGTCATAAGAACATTCCTACCCAACTGCCTACTTCCATAAGCTGCTCACAAGTCTGCATCTGAAGCGAACGTGACTCACTACATTCCTCAGTCAGGCAGCACAATAGTCAGGGAAACAGGAAACAACAGCCACGCGGCTGAAGAAAGCCCTCGGTGCCGCCTTTTGTCATTTCGCTCCACTCACAATTAAAGTCTTAAAGGTTTAACAGATGGAACGTCAATTTCCATCAATTCTGTGATGTCATTTATTCAGCTCGGCTCTGGTTTGCAGAGGCTTGAAGCTTGTCTCAGTGGAGGCGGGGTCACATCCCCGACAAGTCGCCGGCTTTAGCTGGCCACGGAGCTGACAGTGAGCAGTCACATTCACATCTATAAGGGTTGCCAAGTCATTCCATTTGCATGTTGTTTGACTACATGAGGGAGGAAGTCGGAGCACCTAAATACCAACCGGCATGAAAACATAAATCTAGGAAACTTTTTTTTCCCACAAAAAAACACCAACTGCTTTCACATCACTTTTTTAGATGGCTTTTCACATTCGTAAAATATTTTTGAAAGCTATCGCTCGTTCATAACATGTCCATCATCAGTCACCGAGGAGCTGAATATGCCAGTTGCTGAGGAGCAACTGTGAATATTTGACATGCACTGCAGTGCGGTGAGCTTTTGTTCAGAAGTGGGGGCAGAGTGAAGAGAGCGAGATTCAAGCATTCAGCTGTTTGGTTGTTAGGTTTAACGGAATTTCCGAAATGGAAAAAGCAAATCATAAAAGCTATTTGCACTTACTGGAGGGGAGGAGTGTCTCCGTGAATGTATGCACTAATGCATCAGCAAAACACAACAGCCTCAATCCAATTGGTCAGAGGGCTGAGCCTCCAAATGTACACACAAAGGGAACCCCCCCACCCCCGACCCTTCAGCGGTTACAGTCTGATCTAACTTGCCAGCCTGGAAAATGCAAAAGATAAAGCTTGACCACGGGAGGAGGAACAATAACCTTAATGTGCTGTGTGTGTGTGTGTGTGTGTGTGGCTCCGACGGTCGGAAAAAGCCCACCGGCGACCATCCATCACCTGATGGTGCATCAGAGCACCGTTATGCAAAGAGCTGTGGATGTACTGTATGCCCAGCAGGGGAGCTATTATCCGAGAACAATGTCCTGCTCCTCTCTCTTGCTCACATCAACTTTGTCCACGAGGATTATCCACCATCAACTTGCGTGGATGCATAACGTCTGAACCTTGCATCGTGCCGCTGAAGCAACAACAACACCAACTTTTTTAAGCCCTGTGGCGAATGTTGAATGCGGCTGCAGTCGGCTGTCCTCCGTTAGGATTCCAAGGCTGAGTTTAATGTAGCATTGCTTCGCAACACAGTCAAGCAATCTTGGATCCTCTGTCCAGGACGAGATGCAAATATCCCGTGCCCCTTACTTATTACACGACTCTTCCTTTCATTAGCCAAGCATTTGCATTTGAACTCGGAAGCCAGACCTACTGGAGCTTGGCTCATAAAATGCTGCAACAATACTTGGTTGGCTCGTGTTAGCGGGGGAAAAAGAAAAAAAGATTGTACTCCACGACTTCAGGGCAGAGACAGTTCAGCATTCCTCACCACTCAACACAACACTTTCATCTAATTTGGAATTCCTCTTGAGTATGAAGTAACCGTGTCCTCCATCACCCCCTTGCAAGTGATCAAATCTGAAATCCATTACTTGCATCGCCGTATTTCCTGGTCTTGTCTCTCTGCCTTCCTTAAAAAAAGGGCTCAAAGTTGTTGCACAGCACCTGGATTTTTAAGTGGGAACACCAACACAGGCAGAAGCGTTCGCTTGATACATAATAAATGTGCGCACGGTGCATGCAGGGAGAAAAAGTGCAGGTTGCTTGCTGGTGAGAAGAGGCTCATGACCACAGTGGTCCGGGGGTTTTTCTTCTTTCTAACAGATGCCTGTACTTTGGTGAATGTATTCAGGTGTGTTCAGAATGAAGAGAGAGCGAAAGAAAAAGCTGCATTCGTGCATTAGAGGGTATTTAATAATAAATCAAGGCAGGATGGGTTTAAAAACACACTTATTGTTCTCAAAAACCAAAGAGAGATTTGTGTGCATGTTGGCAAAATCTAACCAATGTATTTTTTTATATATGTATATATATATATATATGGAAACAGTTTTCTCTAATAACTGTATTTCAGCAGGATCAGCCGAAGCAAACATCCTGACTGGAGTGTTTATTTGCTGCGGTCGACTGGTATAAAATGCTGCACAATTACAAGTGGGTCAGTGAAGGGTTGATTTCATCATGCAGTTATCTGGGCTGAGGTCTCTGAAGTAGAATAAAGGTTGGCAGTTCAGGCATGTCTTTTTCCACATCCAGCAAATTTAGCTGTTGCTTAAAAGGACGCCGCCACACAAAGGTGAATTCCCTTTGAAATGCTCTGTTTCTTTATATTTATATTGAACTGCAGTACAAAAAAACCCCCGCTTTGATCTGTTTTTACCCTGTACCACTGGATGTTGGTACAATTTATGTACTTGCCTCAATAAAAGTCATAGGGATGAAAAGCTGAATTCTACATTGCTAAATGGAAAGGAGTGATTGAGTGCTTGGAAACAGCTGATCGGAGAACTGCATGGGAAAAACCAAAATGAAGACGAAATGTTGTTTCATCCGTAGCATTTTCTATGTCCACCATTATTTAGAGGACTTAATTAATGATTATACATGTAAAAACAGTGCCACGCCTGGCTTCTGTGCAACAACTATATTCTTCACAATTATAGCAGTATGAAAACTCTACAGCTCATCATGTCATACGAATGCAAACCCTCACAGCTCGTGCTACAGGATTGCAAAACACCCACAACATATTGCTCCGCACTTTTGACCTTCCCTCTGCAGCCTGGGGTTGCTCGGACTATGCAAATTATACAACAAGTCAACATACTTTTTTGCCCTGAACAATGTGGAACGCGGTCAACATGTTTTTAAACTATGTCGAAACCTGCGACAATTGTTATTTGCGTGTAGTAATTACAAGGCACACACTGACATAATTGCTGTTCTCAAAACCATTTTATTACTCAAATATGCATATTGACTGCATAAGAACTCGGTTATTGCAAAACTGTGGCTGACATGGTGGCTCACTCAGGAGGTTCACACTGCATTATGGAGTAAGTTCAGTCTTACCGTGACGGGTTTGTCTTTCTGCAGCGCTTGAGCCACGTCCGCGACCTCAACTGACGATGGCTTCTCTGCAGACACAGAGGCAGAGGATTACTTTTTGCTATCCTAAAAGCGTGGCTTAAAATGATTTGCAGGATCTCCGGGATGCTTCATTTCTCGTATGCTAAGTATTACTTAATCTATTTTAGGAACCTAAATTATAAACAAGTCATGGAAAACATTTTGCACAGCACACAGCCAAATACTTTGCCGCAGTCTCACTGCTTTGCAAATGCACAAGCTTTAGGACATCATTTCAACCTCTCTCGATACACACAACTAAGACTTTCTCAAAGGCTTATTGAGACTCTCCCTTCATCTTCTCTTTCCGCACTGATTTAGATCGGAAGCCCACGAGCAGGTGATGTATGGTTAGTTTGGGGCAGGGAAATTCTGATTCAAAAGTGCGTTTCTGGAAGCACAGGAGGAAACAAAGGAGGGATAAACCCTCAGTGTACAGCGGAGGGATATTAATAGAACCAAGCTGTTTGAAAGCAAAACTGAATCCAAATATG
Source organism: Nelusetta ayraudi (assembly GCF_046127955.1). Lineage (NCBI taxonomy): Eukaryota > Metazoa > Chordata > Actinopteri > Tetraodontiformes > Monacanthidae > Nelusetta > Nelusetta ayraudi. The sequence continues at coordinate 3,433,241 of NW_027466061.1, read as the reverse complement.
ACTCATGTTTCTGTGTTTATGCTTGACAAATTATTCCTCTATTGTTGGTTAGGGATCATCAGGCTGAGCTAATGAGTCTTTGGTTCACTGAATAAAGCTGCTCCCTTTTTCCTATTTATTCATCTTTCAGTTTTTCCCTCACCTGATTCAAGGGTCTGAGGGTAGACGCTGTCACATCTGTGCATAATGTGAAGCCCTGTGTGGCCAAATGCTCTCTCTTCTTGTATTAAGTTTAAATTTTGTCTTAAAAGGAGAGAAATTTAGTGTGTCTCTGTTTGATCCTTTTTTCCTTTCCTTGTTTGCTTTTCTGTCAACGGAAAAGTGCTGCATGAGTTGAACGTATAATCATGAATATTATTAAGCAATTTATGCAAGACAAAAACTGTCTAGCTTAGTTTAGTACTTATTTGGTCGATCATTGCCGCATTGTTCCATCATCATCTTCAGAATTAAATCTGGTATCACTGAAAAACGTGTTCATTTTCCTTTCCAGTCAAGTCCCATTTGTGAATGAGCTCCTACAATCTACCCCCACATTTTATTAATCTGTCAGCATTGTTGTTTTGATTTGTTGGGATGCTGGCTAAATAGCACCTGATTGCTAACACCTGCTCATAGGGAACAGAGTGTGGGGGAGATGATGAGGGGAGACTGTTGGACTGATGAAATGACAGGGTTCTGTATCATCAAGGAGGAGCAGCATCTACATCAATGGCAAGGCTGGTACTGACTGACGGCCACCTTAACACTGAGATATTTTGGGACAAGATTCTGCAGCAGGTGACGACAGTCCTGCACCTACCCAATGTGGGAGCGAACCCCGTCCTCCAAGATGACCATGCTCCTCAGAACTAGGGTTGCCAAAAGAACCCTCTGGTATGTGAGGGGGGGAAGGTAATGGAGTGCCCAGACTCCAATCCGGTTGAGCACTTTGGGATCAGCTCAGACGTACTGAGCACCCATCAGTGAACGACTACAACCACAGTGGCTAAGCTGCGACAAATCCTGGTTGAGGAACTTGATGCCTGAGGCCCTGAAGGCCACATGTGACCAGCATGAGGACGAGGAGGTTCCTCCACCTGCTGCTGAAGCTCCATATTTCGTTCTACAATGAAACTATTTTAAATGATGAAACTAATGTTTGTGTCTGTGTTATGAATATTTGAGTTACAAAATGTGAATAGCCTAAACTATCTATTAATAAGGAATGGAAACACGGCCAATTTTCCCATCCACTTTGGTTGCGCTGGTCATGATACAAGAGCATGACTCTTACAAATGTCAAATTGTTGACACAGTGTTGCAAGACCACAACACCAGCGTATTTCAACAAAGACACAAATTAGATGTAAAACCTTTTGCAAACATTAAGTCACTCTGTTCACCTTATCTAACATTTCCTATTAAGGATGTGCTCTGGCAATGGCAGTTGTGGAACAAAGCAACACGGACCGTATAATATGTAATCAAACCAGACTGAACATTTTAACTGTGGCAGAATAATACATATTTCAGGAAAATGATTTCTGATCATCTGTGACCATGGTCAGATTTTTTGTTTATATTTTTAAAAGAGAGTGTGACGACACTCACACGTAAGTTAAATCCTTAAGAGCACAATTTTCCACATTCCCCTTTTCCCAGTTTTTACTCCATGTAAGTTTTGAAACATAATGCACAAAGATTTTGTTTTGATTTTGGCTTGTTTAGTATAAAAAACAGTATGTTTTTGTTTAGTTTGTCCATTTCAAGGGTTTTAAGGGAAGATCTGGGCTTAATGTTTATTCCAGAAACAAAGTTAAAGGTGCCTGATTGATACAAACTATTTATCTAATTTCATGTCATTTTGAAGTCAGTTTAGTCTGTCACCCATTGACTTAAATGGCACTCAACAGCCTTTGTCTCAATGTTTTCCTATTTTTAATTGGCTGTATGTGAATTGTTGGTCACTTGTTTACCTTTTTCTACCCTATGCGACTTGGCACAACACAGCTTTTTCAGTCTATTTGTTAAACTGAATTTATTTTCTAGGGGAACACTCATTTGCTTGGAATTACCACAGTTATCTCTATCAGGCCAAACAAGTAGCTCTGTGTTTAGCGTCATGCTCAAGCAGTCATGTCGATTCGGAAAATTCAGTGCAGAGTCCTGCAGTTTTGTTAAGAGTCTAGTCTTCTAGAAGCTCCACTCTCGCCTCATTGAATTCACACTGAGTTACACTTATATTTGGTTTGAACAAAAACAAAACAAAACATCATAACTGGTGATTATTTATATATTAAAAAGACATTATTACAATTTCTTAACTTTTAACAGGGAGAATGGCGCCATGGCCATTTCCGAGGTAACCTCGCGGGACTGGCTTGGGATAATAACTAATTATAGAATTTTGGTATATAGTCCTTTGCTCCCCTGCTGTTCTCTCATCCTTCAACTAAAAACAAGCAGGGAGTAGTTGACCTGCCCTCCTAAGCTGAGAGTTGGGATCCGCTCAAGATTTCTGCCATCTAATAAGGCAGTCGTTCCTCTCCCCTGTTACCCAAGTGCTTGATCTCAGTGGGAACAAATGTCTTTAAGAATGGTATGAACCTGTTCGGCATGTCAAAAGCCTTGAGATAACTTGGTTATCAAGCCAAAATAACCTAAGTCATAATCATCCAGGCCATCCAGTAGCTGGAGTGCTAGTCTCCCTGTTCCAAGCCAATGATTTGCAAAAATTATTTCCAATCTATCATTTCAAGGGAACAAAGAAAGAAAGGCTTAAATTATATAGTCCTGCCAAAAAAAATATATATTGAGAACTCTCTGGTATTATATGTTACATACACAATGAAGCACATTAAGTGAGTAGTTCAGTCTTGATCTTACTTTGAACCACGACAGAGACAGGGTACTCCATGAGGTTGGCCCCAAACACCACCATGCAGGTGAAGGTCTTGATGTCTTTGAGCGAGGCCTGAGCGATCAGCAGGTTGTAGTTGTCATCAACGCTGATGCGCTGGGCATAGCCGTCTATGGCATGAATGGTTGCCTTTTCAGCGCTGGCTTGTTTGATCAACAGATCGCCGGGGGTGCCATCGTCCTTTTCCTAAGAGAATGCAAACATAAGTAAGAGGAAGGACGTTAAAAAAAAAAAACAACAACAAAACTATTGGGTTAAGTAATAACCTATTGCTGCTCCTCATCAACTTTTGAACACACTTTTTTTTTTTTTCTTTAACGGCTCACTGAAACATTATTCACAGTGTAAGTGTATAGAGGACTCGCAACACTTCATTGAGAGCAAAGTGGGAGTTACTTACGTATTTCCACTTGATAAAAATCAGATCCTGTGGCGGCGGAGCTCCATTGTTGCACGGTATGGTAATGGTCTCTCCATATGAGGCTATCAGGGTTCCACTAGCACACACTGCAACACAGAAAGCAGCAACATGTTACTATTATTACACACACTGTGTGCAGGCCTCCACCAAAAACAAAAGACAACAATCCGGACTGCTCTTGCTCATGATGGCAGCCCAGCGACATGTGCTTTTCTTATCTTGGGTTCTGTTCTGGTGAATTTGAGCGCATCACACTTCTAATGTTCCAGTAGAGCTACGTCACAGTCACAGTGTGAGGAAGAAAAAAAAAAAACCCTCTGTCATCACAGGAATGAAGCAGGAATAAAAAGAACTTGTGGGATCCACTCTCTGAGCTGATGTGGTGAGTTTTGATGATTGATTGATCATCTGATCTGATGACGAGGCTATAGTCTCCCAACTAACTATACAGCTACTGTCCCTGACACTGACACTGACCCTGACACGCTCGGAGAAAAAAAGAGTGCAGGGGCCCAAAGGATTCCCACACATATAAATGCGAGGAGAAGAAACAGATCAGCACGGCGACACAATGCTTTGTGGCCACTTCAAGATGTAGCGACGCCTCCCGGGACGCCTGTCAGCTCCATGACAGAGGTGCAGGCTTGGTCTCCGTAGGGTCAAGCTCAGCGCTTTTTTTTTTGCCTTGACGGCCTCAGTGCCCGCGCGACGTCAGTGGACAAAAATGAGGGCCGTGCCGAGTTGGAGAAGCTACCGCAGTGGCACAACCTATTCATTTGCGGTGTGGGCGTCGGGGGAAAAAGCAGCGGGGAGAAGACAGATGGACGGGGTCAATGCGGGGAGGCCAAAAACTGAGGTGTTCACGCTCCAGCACTTTCTCTTTGAGATTTTTCGCTAAACGGGCAGAACAAAAAGCCGAGGTCAGATTCTTGCCATTCCAACGAGGATAGAAAATGACACTACTTAAAGACGAACCTGATCTGATTTCAGGCATTTCCAGATCGCAGAACCGCTGTGAAAATGCAACAAAGTTGTTTTGTTTCATTTTTTTTTTGTTTGCAATGTTTTTTTGTTTTTTTTAAATGGAGATGAGTTTAGGATGGTTAGGGGTGGGCGATATGTTATCGTCTGCGACATATCGTCAAAATAAATCCCCACGGTAAGAATGTGTTATCTCGCGGTAATAACGATAAACTCCTGTTGATGACGTATTTACGTGCACAATAACAAGCATGGCGGAAGGCGAGGCTGATAGCGTAGAGCTCGTTGCTAACGGTTCTAAAGTAACTCAAAACAGAAGTTCATCTCCGTCCTTTATCCACACTGTCTTTTCACGAGCGACCTTTTTTTCCTATTCTCAGTGGTGCTCATGCTGTTATCGTGCAACTGCTTCTTTAAACACGGCGTGCTTCAGGTGTTCTTCTTCTTCTTCAAAAAAAAAAAAAAATCCAAAAAGATGGAGTTGAATTGTTTTATATTTTTAATAATCACTTTTATCGTTATTGCAGTAAATGCCAGAAATTATCGTGATAAAATCTTTAGTCCATATCGCCCATCCCTAGTAATCATGACTATTTTGAAGCCAGCAGTGGGTTGCGTGTGTGCACAACCTCCCCACTCATTGTGTGTTTGCACAATACAAGAGAGAGAAGTGCTGAGCGTAGTTGTGCCGCTCGGTAGTTCCATCAGATTCAACTTGGCAGAGCTCTGTGACAACACTTGGAGCATCAATTAGGGGCGAATATGGAGGTGCTAAACGTTGGAGACACTTGTTTTGCCAGCGATTGGAGCTGTTAAACACAAGCGTCATGCGCTCTCCTGGGAAATTTGTAGGAAAAACAAACCTGGAAGTTTGGACTTGCCAAGTGTCTTTTTTTATTTTATGCTATTTCTTTGGAGAGAAGTTGGGGATAAAACTGGGTAACTTGACTCTGGTAGATAAAGACCATATAAGAAGCATGTCTGTGAAGGTTCTCAGTCATCCAGGTCATCTTAAGGGATAAGTTGGGGCAACTGGACCTGTTCTTGCAATCAGAACTGAAGAAGCCTTTCGGATGAGAGGTCAAACGTCTTCAAGATCGCAAGAACAAGTCCAGCTGCCCCAACTTAACCCTTCCACTTCACCATATCGTGGAATCGTGGGCAATACTTGTGGGTTTTTAAATCTGCAGCACAGTGCTATACACCATTACATGACAAGTCTAAGCCAGTGGATAGCAAATCTGTTCCCTGTTTGCCTGGCCGAGATGGTTCTGTTTTACCTGCTGCACCATGTGCTATCGTTGCGCTGCAATGAAAACATTCAACAAGGCTGCTTTCAGATCGATGTCTTGAGGCTGGCAAGTTTGCTCTCTGTCTTTGTGGGATCATGGTCATATCACCCCGCTAGTGTGTATAAAAGTAGAGTGTCACAGCTGAACGAGTCTCAGGTCAGAATCTTAATTTGGACACTCACACACATACACTTTGTTTAAACAAGGCCATTTGTCAAGTAGGCAGATGTATATATATATATATATACATATAAAGGCAGTTTTGAAACAGCCTTTAGCTGGATTTTTATGTTGCAATGTCACATATTCACGAATATGACTTTTTTTCTCCTGCAAGATTCTGGCACACTACACTGCATTCTGGGATGACATACAGTACACTTCTGTTTGTTCACAGCAAACATCGCAATCATTGTATGAATTAAAGAAGTGCTCCAAACTGTGAAATCCCAATTATGAAAAAAATGCAAACCTTTGCTGCTGTTTTCTTTTGGAAGAGATGCGCTGAGCAGCTGTGCGTATGCCGAGCAGCACCAAGTTGCAATTTAATGAAGGCCACGGATAACATTCACGTTTTTCTCTGAGTTACGCAAGGCCCGAGTCACACGGGAGTTTGACTCAAAAAGTCTGCTATATTTAACATCTTTGATCCCGTAACAACAGTCATGGCGCAGTAAACAAACCGTCTTGGTATATTTGAGCTGGATGGCCAATTATGAGACTCACTGTCGAAAACCATCAGCGTGCAAAGGTCTAAAGATGTGCCATGGAGAGACATTCCTCCATTCATTCGAGGAAGACAATGATTATGCAGCTGGTATTGAAGTTTGGAGGCTGTGGGTTGCAATGACCTAGAGATGAATAAGCCCTTACAGACAATGGGCACACACATAACGAGATAACTACTTGAATACGGCGTCAAAAAAGTTTTAAAAATATATATATTCTTGTGTGTCTGTGGTTGGTCTTGATTATTAGCTTGCGTTGGTAACCACAAATATCGAGTTCAGCATTTTCTCACGCAATTTAAACTTGCTCTTCTTTTGAACTGTGAGTTATTTTGTCTGTAATCTTGCATCATCCCACAAGGTGAAAAGAAAACAGGCTCGTTATTTCACAACAAGCGATAATTTAATATTTTTTTGTATTTTCCCTGCAAAAATGCTCCTTGTTAGCGCGGTAGCACGGCAGGCAAACACTGGCGACAGCGATGATTACCCAAGAGTCCTCAGCAAATACAGCAGGCTGGACTTCCTTCCAGCTCCTATCAGGCCAATATCATAATGCCACCTTTGTCTCTCTTTCACACACACACACGCACACATATGTTGCCATTAATCTTCGGAGAGATTTCTCTTGCTCAAACATCGAGCTTGTGAATAACCAGAGGGATAAAAAAGTCAGCAGTGTATGCGTCTATCTCTCCCGGCGCAGGCCGGATTGTCCGCTGTCTGGAGTGTTGAATGGACTAGAGATCAATATTAAAAAGGGAACCAGGCACTGCATTGTTCACACCGGTGTAAAGGCAGTGGCATGTTAGCACGTTAGTGAGTGAGAGCTGAAGAAAGGGAATGGGGAGAAAGCAGAGAGCAGACATTTAATGCCTCACGATGGAAGGATGGATGTTAAAAATGTTTTAAAATTCTTTATCATGGACAGTTGTATCTACTGAAGCCTAAAATAAAAGTAGGCAAAGACATATTATTCACATGATGTGAATATTTTACGACATATACATAAACAGTAGGTTTTTGTCATGTAAAGTCATTTTATAAGCTCCAAAGAAAGTGTTTGCGACTGAGTGTCGTAAAGATGCGGCTGCCTTTCTTTTCTTCTTCAGCGTTCACTTCTACTGTTTCTGTCTTTTGCAAAAGGCAAAAAGAAAACACTCTTTGACTTGTCCGAGTGGTTGCACTCCTTTGCACTGTGCAAACCTTGAGATGGGTTTTACTAGCTCTTGGTTTAACGTATTCCCTCCAGCGGTTTCTACACTGGTGGCAGCAGAGTTTGTTATACTGTCCGCCACGCCTCGTAAACGCCTTTGACAAACTAAAACCTGCACCTCTCTCTGTCCTGAAGCAATGAGTTTGACGGCGCTGGCTGCTCAAAAATAATTTGGCTTATGTCATAAATCATCCGCCAGCCGAACAGTGTGTTCCAAGGGCAAAGAAAACACGATTTCACCCTTCAGGTCTTTCAGTTTTTGAGGAAGCAAAGAACTGACGTTGTTATTCTTAGTGCTGCTGTTTGTTTTGTTTTACTGTCCGCAGTTTGTGACTTAAAATCCAATATTGCAGAGAATTCTTTTTTTTTTTTTTTTTTTTTTTAGTACACTGGGACAAATGGTTCTTCAATTATGTTGCTTGGGTCATGTTACGACCTGTAATGTAATAAGCAGCTACCTCAGCCAGCCTGGGCAGGTCCATTGAAGGCATTAGATCACATCATTCCAATGCAATATGAATTTAACCTGAACCTCTGGGGTCTGAAAGAGAATCATTTTGAGAAGGGTGGACAAATTAAGGTGGTGGTTGGTTTCTGTTGAGAGCACCAAGGCGTTGTTTTGCAGGAATTCATCACAGGAAGCCCCGTCCAGGAAATCAGAGTATTACTCAGATGATGCGAGTGTTCTTGTGGGTGGTGGGGGGTGCGGGGGGGGTACTGTGGTGACAAACAGCTGTGACAGTGAAATGTGAATCCCTGTGTCAAGCACAGCTTCAAAAATCTAAGCAGAGCCGTGATAGAACCTTATCCACCCGCAACACTTCCACCCTGCACGAATGAAAACACAACAAAACAAAACACAAACAAACAAACAGACAACAGGAACAGCTAAGCCCAGGGAGTATGGTGGATTTAACACTGGGTGGCAATAGGGAGTATCGGAAAACCTGCGGACACATCCTTTATCCCACGCGTTGCCGCTCGAAGAAACACTTCGACCAGGTGTGGAAAGCCCGGTGGCTTTGGGGAACGTCGGCGTGACTGCGCACAGCCGACAACAGAGGCCACAAACAAAGACAAACACACAAAAAATATCTGCCAATGTCCTGCTTTCTCCAAACGAGGCTTGTGTTGATGGTGCAAGGAACAAACAAAAAAAGCTGCAAACCAACCCCCGGCATTTTGAAGTCAACATAATAGCAGTTCTCTTTTTAAACCAGTCAGTGCCATGCAAACACACACACACACACACACACATGGGAGAAAACTAAAGTTATGTTTGGTTACAGACATTTCATTACGTCTTTGAGTTTTTAGCAGAGCAAACCTGAACCCTGACACCATCTTCTTCTACGCTGTCTGTACATACGCAGGCACTTCTGCTCAGGCATGTACATTTGACTACAAGCCTCCGCACGTCCGCTTCAGGTCGACATGACACATCTGCACATTGCACAGACAACCCTTTATTTCTGTACCTGCCCAAAGCTGTGCGCGCATTCAGCGAGCAACTTTCACTGCAACCTCATTTTCCTCTGCATCTTTAATAGCGCACACAGTCAAACTATTTGCATGTGTGCTCTTGGGCCAGTATCTTAACAGTTACATGGTGAGAGATCATTCGGGCAGAGAAATGATTAACATGCATTAGCATAACAACACACCCACTTGTCTCACTCTGGAGTATGACGGGAAAAGCTTGACATTGTTATGATCGCTCTGGCATGTGTGGAGGTCCCTTTTAACAGAGAAGTGCCATTTAAATGAATGCTGCTCCTCATTTATACTCATTCAAAGAGGAGCGGAAATAAACGGGAAATACAATAAAAGACCTAGAACAGTAATCAAGCCACTTGTTTTCGGGGCTGTCATTAAAGAAGGCGATCATTAGCATGTGTGTGCAACATAGCTTCAAAATTGTATAATGGTATTTTCAGGAAATTATTAATTACGGTACGTTTGACGGTATAAAAAAAGGAATTTTGAACATTGTACTTTGAGTGCAAACAAAATGAATTTTTCATTTTTTTCATAAATTTTCCGTCAGTCTTGTCAAGCTAGCTATTAGCTACTGTCCATGATGTCATAATGGCCCAAATCTATTGCAGCAGCAACAACCATATTACTGTGGCTTGTATTACTGTGCCCAAGTAGTTACACAGCGCAATGAAAAGGCTAAAAAGTTAAAGTGGTGTTTTTACATCAGTTTTCACACAAAGCTGACAGGGTACATTTTTGAAGGTGCATGTAAACAGAGGGCTAAGTAACATTTCCATTTCTCCTACAGAAGTTCTAACGTGATATGTGATCATGGGAGGTTGATGGCAGTGGTGGATAATAAAGATCCACAGATTGGTGTAATATGGGAGGCTGGCACGACGTTAAGTCCAAGGCACGCAGTCAGCAGAAGGTTTTAATATCAAACCAAAAGTTCACCCTGCTCTTGAATTGTACCTCGGCCAAAGCTAACAACATGTGCGAGCACTGTGAGGAGATTGTTTTTTTTTTTCTTCTCGCCTGAGTATGGGTGCCTATCTGCATGACTCATCAAAAGGCTTTCTGCCGTGGTAGTGATCAAAGGCTGACTGAAATCCAGACTGTAGGCAGGATAAAAATGGCAGCTTCTTTGAAGAGAAAGCGGGGATCCTGCTCTCCACGGCTGTCCATGTCATGAATACTGTGTGCGAGAGGAGATGTTTATGCTTGGTCCACAAATTGCCTATTACCAGGTACGGACCGCAGACGCCCTTTTATGCTGCCCTCGGACCTCCTTCCCACCTCAAGTATCAACATAATGGCGTTGGTGATGGGGCTGCTGTTGATATAACAACAACAGGAACAACAAAAAACAATTTTTCAAGCTAAAGCCAAATGACCAAGGCAGCGTTTATTTTGCTATCATAATTACATACACACTCCTCCCGCACTTTTTTTTTTTAAACTCCAAACTCAGCCACGCCCATTTTTCAGATCTCTGTTTCATTTCGAAATGAAACAGAGCCAAAAATAAAGCAACATGACATCACAGTTTCATTTCAAAAGTGAACCACCAGCAGGAGTGACACTGGACAGGAAACTGAAGGGGGGAAAAAGAAAAGCTGTATGTCGGAACTCCCACAAAGGCTTTAAAAGTGTAAATCAACTCAAGTGTGTAGGCTGAAAGCTGAAAACACATAATGACTGGAGAATGGCCACAGCACCAGCAAGTGTGGTGAGAACAATTCAGCTCTGCTGGTGTGCGTTCTCGACCTCGCCCTCATCACAATGACAAAATAAGCAGTTGCCACTTCCTCCAGTCAGACATAATGGCTCTCACCTGCCACAGATGCAGCCATGCAGCCCTCACCAAAAATAAGAAAGGCTATAATCTTATTTTTGCAGGATGCAATTGAAAACAAGCCAGTGTGCGGGGGCCAGGAAGTGTAAGTGAGCAGATGGTGATTAGCTCCGGCGCGATCCGCGGATCAAATTAAGGCCTGCCATCGCCGCATTAGCACTGTGTCAGCCAGGAGAGACGTTCTGATCCTCCGGTTTACATTTTCATTTCCGTTTTTGTTTTTTTTTTCGCCGGCAAAAAAAAAAAAAAAAAAGCGCTACAGCTACATGTGGATGGAAACCGTCCCCTGCTTCAAACCAAATCCTCCTTTTAGCATTCCGCTTCCAGCTACTTCTGATCATTCTAATGCATCCCCAGCCCTGAAAGACACACAGCGCGGCAGGCATATTGATAGGACGCTTGGCGTGAGACAGAGTGAGATGAATTACTTTTACCAAGGTCAAAAACCTGCGCCCAGAATGAAAACATCTTAAATCTTAGGCTCTCCCGCTGATTGCGAAATAAATCTTCATTTGTAAAATGAAAAAGAATCTAATCTGCGACGTCGGCCCGACGTTGTTATTTTTCACCCCAGATTGGTTTGCCAACTGCGGGTTGCGGGATTCCGCCCCGAAGACGGCGGGATCAAACTCGAGGGATTTCAGGAGAACTCTCAGAGGTGCGTGACGGATACAATGTCAGCACTTAAAGCCGGCCATCCTGCACCATCTGCATGGTTGGGCAGCGCAGTGCGAGAGCGCGATCTCTGGGGGCCGACAGCCGAGCTGTCGGGGTCAGCGTCAGTAATGGGCCGACTTGTCGGCTGCTAACAGGCCATTTGTAGGCAGCACAAACAGCGATCGATGGGCCATATGAACATCAACCTGCCCATCGATATCGGCAAGCGGCGCCATCTGTATCAATCTGAAGGGAAATGCTTCTAGGATGATAATCTGGCCCTGAAGTGTGAAAACAGAGGCTCGTGTTACCAGCACTCATTTGTTTACAGCATACGGAAGTCTGAAAGGCTTTTTATCTTTTTTGTTTATCACACTGCATTATACTCATACATAAAAAAAGCATTTCAAGAATTTTTGCTTTTAAAGTCATGAAAGATTAAATAAATCGGGGTGTAAAAGCAGAAAACCTGTGTTAAATAATTCCCACTAAACTATGCAGCCAAATCACCTGAACGTTTTAACTCGGTCCAAAATTGATTGAATTACTGGCCTGATGCGAATTGGCCTTTATACAGCAGTGTATAATGGAGCTGAACATGACTTGCATGGCATTTACTGTGTCATTTTTATTTAAAATGGCAAAGACTCCTCCTCCTTTTCCTGAGGTGTCGTTTAAACTTAGAAGTCTTTGGACACGCACGACACATTGAGATTTACACTTGCGTATGACATGTTCCACCTTTGTCTCCGAGGTGCCACATTAAAAGGGCAGGAGGACATGCTGCAGCACGTTGAGGATGAGCCTCATTTTCCTTTGAGCTTTTTTTTTTTTTCTGCGAATGAGCAATAAAATCACCACCGCCGTCATGAAACCTGCCTCAGCAGCCACACACGGAGCTTTGGAAAAAAAAAAAACCAAGAGAAAAAAAACCCCTGTCAAGCCTAGCGAGAGGCTTTGGCTTGACTAGAAAAATGCACGCAGGAGGTTTGAACACAAATGGCGAAGCCTCAGATGTTCCTTAACGCTGTAATAAGCCTCAAATCCCGTACAGCTGAGGAGCATTTTCCAGAGATTTCGCACATCATTGTGTTTTCGCCACCAGGAAAAACAACAGACGCAACAGGGGGTGTGGGGGAGGGGGAACCGGGGCGGGGGGAGGGAGGGGCGCGGCCTCTGCCTGTATACTTTGAATAAAATTGTGTTTTTTAAAGGGGCGGGGTGTGGCAGGCGGGCGAGGAATTTTATGTGTTGCCGGTGGGCGAGGATCAGTCAGGGTTGTTCTGAAGAGACAAGCGCCCCCCCCCTCCAACGAACCTTCACTCTTCACTCTTCACTCTCCCCTCTGCCCTCACCAGTCACACACATTCCCTCTGTTTCACAGCGTTTTGTGCTGCGCCTATAAATATGGAAAGTGCTTGAGACACGAGTCACCTGCCAAACCGCAGGGCTAAATAGCATCGCTGCGAGTGCTCAACGTTGACGGGATGCAAACGAGGGGAATGTTCGGCATAATGAGGCAGCAGATGGATTCTTCTCCCTGTATTTCAAGTGTAGTCTGGCAGTGCCACGTCGGAGGCCCGCGAGGTTGCTTCTGACAAGGCAGCTCAGGCTTTATGACACACCTAACGGGGTGGATTTGGGGGTGTCTGCTACTGCTCAGCGCGGCCTCTCTTCCACAGCTGGATTCCAACAAGGGGACAGGGCGACGGTGAAATGAGTGCCCTCGACCACCGGCATTGTTTTATTTAGGCAGACGCTCAGTGCCTGTTCAGTCTTCCTCATGCATGTGTATAAAGTTCTGCAAACAATGTCATGCGCCTTCGTGGAAGAGCAGGATCTGTTTTTTTTTACAGCGCTGCCCTCTTGCATCTTAAAGCGGGCACGGATTCAGCAGAGTGCACGAAAGGCTTTGGTGAAGGGTAAGCGTGCAACAAAGTTTATAAATCACAGTACAAAAATCGCGCCCAGGCTTTTTAAAGAGCAATTTTAACCTCAATATTTAAGTCAGAGAGAAGATATCTGGGTGTTCCTGCGCTGCCAGTGATGCTGTGTGCGGTGTTTCTAATCATTTACCCTTTAGGAGTTTGTCTGCTACATTTTAAATGCTGGAATAATTTAGAAATAATGAAAACTAATAATAATAATAATAACAATAAGAATTATACATTTGATTTATAAGTGCCTTTCTCAACACTCTCAACACTTTACGAAGATAAAACTAATGCAATAAAACAACAAATAAAAGGTAGACACAGTAAAAGGATAAGGAATAAATAATTAAATGAAATGAAATGAAATAAAATAAAATGGAGCAATGCACTTAGAGAGAACAGGCTATCTTGAACAGATGAGTGTTGAGTTTGGATTAGAACAGAGTCGATATTACGGATGTCCAATGGGAGTGAGTTCCAGAGTTGGCCGAAAGCTCCGTTCACCATGGTGATGGGATGGGAGGAGGGTACAGGGAGGTGGAGGGAGGAGGAAGACCTGAGGCCGCGGGAGGGGGTGGCAATGTGGAGGAGATCAGGCAGATAAGGGAAGGGCGAGGTTGTGGATGGCCTTAAAAGTATACAGGATACAGAAGAACCACTAAAACTGTGTTGAACTGCTAAAATAGTTCAACACTTCTCGCCGTGGAAAGGAGCGAAAGTTAGATCCACTAATTCAACGTGAACATAGAGCAGAGCAGAATGCAAATTTTGAAGATCCATGGGGAGAACCTCAAAGAATCCCAATAAAAGACAAACACACACAGGCAGAAACAGAAATAGTCTACAAATGAGCTGCAAAGTTTTAGAAAAACAAATAAGCCTAAAGTGATCTGATGGTTTACACTGCTTTTTTTAACAAGTCTGAGTAACTTTCAAATCTGGGCAGAACATGTGTTGTCTTTTTCTGTCTTGCCGCCACTTCCAGAATCAGTTTTTGAATTTAGAAAAATAACATTTGTTCTATATAATGATTGCCACCAGGCCACAATCCTCGGAAACTTCTCTCGAGAGTGAGGCAAGACGTCACACGTTAGAAAAAAACAGTATGTGTGCGTATGCACAAAATAAAAGTTAGAATTTGTGGCTGAAACCTCTGTGGGTCCGGGAGATGCCAACATGTGGGAGTCATGGCACGGCTTAAAGGCACATCAGTTAAAACGAGGAAGATTTCCCCTCTCTCGTTGTGGTTACGGCTCTCTAATGTCAGGGAAAAAAACTATAATTTGCAATGAAATTGTTAACTTAAGCCTCTAGGCTCATTTTAAAATTAGACCAGCACACCCAGGAACTTCTAGTTCAAACGCAGCGCCACCTGGGAGGCAAAACAAAGACCACGTGCACAAATGCAAATTAGTGGAAAAGTAAATTTAACAGAAACCACTAAAATGAAATTGTTTGATTAATTGTGATAGTGTGAAGTGTGTGGGCAAACACAAGACCAATTTACACACCACAGAAGTGCAAGCTACAAAAAAACATTTCATCCATCGTAAGTCTTTTAATCAATCATTATTTCAAAAAACTTCAATTCTGTCAATTTTTTTTTCTTTCCAAACCCTCCACCATTTTTTTTAATTCACAGACTAAACCAAAATCATCTATAATCATGACGTGTTTCTTGTGAACAGTTCCTGGTCTGGCCTGGTGCCAGTTTAGTCTTTTCCGTCAGTAGTCATAGGTTGGCCATGGTGTTAATCTCAAAGATATCAAACAGCACGAAACGCAACATTGCAAATAATGACCGAGAGAGACGACGGCTGCCGAGGTGAGCTGCGTTCACATTCAGTGCTGTCTGCTCTGTGGGTAAGTCCAGCCCACAATTAGGACGGCGGTACGATACATTACTCAGAGTGCGAAGCACAACAGGACCTCGGGGGGTTGAGGGTGGGTGGAATGAGGTCCGGGGGGCGGAGGGGTGCTGTAATGGCACGGGTATGAGGGGAAACGAGAAATCACTGGCTTTCAAAAGACATGAAAAGCTTCCTTCCTTTCAAATGTTGCCTCTATCCATCCATCTCTCTCTCTCTCTCTCTGTCTCTCTCTCTCTCTCTCTCCCTAAGCTAAATGATAGACCATCGCTGGCACGCTACCCAGTGGAGCAGCTCTTTCTGCCTGATTGTTATGAATCATCATAAAACAAGCTAATTAGCAGTTCTGAGTCTTTTGGCTAAGTGCAACAGCCAAGCCTCCAAGCCGCACACATGCGTACAACCCCTGTTCCGCAAAGCTCAGATAATGATACGTGCTGTAGAGAGGACATGACGGAGACTGGCCTGAAGGTATTCCAACTGCAATCAGATTCCGCAATGTCTGCCAAGCTGAGAGACGGCCACGTGTTCGGTAGAGCGCACCTTTTGGTGTACATCGTGCCATTTGTTTTTAAAATGACAAAAGGACTACAGAGCCACACCTCTACCCTGAAATTAGAAAAGAAGGATACCAGGACTTCCTTTTTGCATAATATAATCACATTTCTGCTCTGTACAGATCGGATTTAATGTTATTTTTGGCAAGTCTTTGACTCACACCGGAGCGAAGCTCGCTGTCGGCACCAACATTATCTGTCTGATAGTCGGCTCCGCATGAAAGGAGACACAATGAGCACAAACAGCCTGTCGCTCACTCCATGGACCGGTAACTCAGAGGACAGACAAACTGACACCGGGAAACAAAGCCTGTTCAAAAAAAAAAAAAGTAAATTAAATATTTATTTTTTTATGTTCACAAAGGGCAACAATCTCATAATACTTTAAACGCATCTCTTCTCATGAATATACTTATTATTATATATTTACTATTGCGATTAGACGGGCGTGTACCTCAAGCAGGGATTAGCCATCCACATTTGAGTATTTGGGAGACAACTCAATGCGACTGTTGCCCATTTTAGCAGCACTGCTTATGAAAGCTGTAGTCACGTTTTAACAAATCAAATGCTGTTAAATCTGGACAGAATTTAGCAAGGGGTAAAATGTATAGAATATTATATTGCACTCACTCGTTCAGCATTTATGCTCCTCATTCATCATGAAGAGTTGTGATTAAAAATATGCTATTAACCTGAAAGTCAGGACTAGACACATCACACACTCAATATGTCTCCTGAATACACCGAGCGCATTAGATCAGAAGACTTTTAGTGAAATCAATAAACAAAATGCATGTTTCCATTAGTTACAGTTACAGAAAATTACATTAGATGCCTCCAATAAGAGATTCAATCTGCAGGGTCTGCAGTGCACTGCACGTCAGTGATGAGTCTATTAGACCTGCGCATTTGCATTTGTTCCAATGCACTAAAAGGATTGCATCGCCAGACATCAGATCTCTTTCGTTGCAATCCGGTTCAAAGGCACGTAATCCAGAAACCTCACAACCCGTCGTGTTTCTTATTATATCCTGACATGGGTATGACTGGAATCCATAACCTCACGCATGAAGTTATGGATACGCATTTTCCATGAGAAAAAAAAAAAAAAAAGACGCTGATCTCAGTTACACACACACAGAAATACACACACACACGTAGACTCAATAAAGCTCCACGGTGTAACTGACAAGTATAAAACGGCATGAAATGAAAAGGCGTTGGAGTAAAATTATGAGTTGTACGGGTCAAGAGTCAGGAGGCGTGCATTCCCCCGGAGAATCGCACATTCAATGTTCCAACAGTTTATCAACTAAAAATCTGAACTTTTTCGAGCCGTTTTTACTCTCACATGAGGTTTGACTAACCCTAACCCATTTGCATGCTCTCCACCTGGACTCCAGACGAAGCATGAAAGTGTAGCAGATTAGCCCACCATCTGCAGCTACTGTGGGAGATTCTCTGAGCGTTGCAGGTGTTGCAGCACAGCCCTATCATTTACTGGCAGCCTCCTGCCCTCCTTCTCGCTTCAGTCCACTCCTCTCTCAATGCCCGTCGCAAACCGGGTTGCAGAGCCTGAATAAATGGTTCGGTTCGGCCCTAATCCCTCGCCTTTTCTGCATTAGAAGCTAAGAGTTGGGAGCAAATTGATTGACAGTTCATAAGCCTCCTTTTCGGGAATGTCATAACACACAAGCACGCACAGTACCTGCCTTCTCCTTAAACCCATTTATCAAAGCTTCTCCACAGAACAATGAGGCGTTTCTTTGAGGTTTGCGGGCAGCTGGACGGCCAAACTGGGCAGGGAGAGAGGAGTGAGTGATAAGGCAGCAGTTTTTGTCTTCACTGCAATGACGCATACAGTCTGAGTTAGAACTCCCACTTGGTCTGGCCAGATAAGATTATCGTGAAATTGCTATCAGCACATGAATGGGGTTGTGGACACTGTCTAAAAATGTGTGTGGAAACTTTTATTTCTGAACTGTGCTAAAGTTAAAAACAGATATGTTGTTCTCTTACACCTGTAAAGGAGAAATGAAGCAATTGTGGTGTCAGGATCGTTGGAAGTGAATTTGGAGATAGATGTGGTTAAGCTATTCCACTGATTTGTTTTTTGGATTTCCCAAATTTTCTTTGAACAAGGTAAAGGTTTAGGAAGCCTGTTTTAATGAATTCCAGAGGCGGTTTCCAGCATACTGATTATTTCAACGTAACTCAAAAATGTATAATTCCTGTGGGTCACATGTTTACTCGACAATTGTCTTTAAACGGCCCAGAGTTGCTCCTTGAGTTCCCACTCACTCAGCGTAAACTAGGGTCACCCCCAATCTAGATGAGGCCTGCTTTGTTTATTTAAAATAAAAACCAGAGATCATCAACAATAAATGCACACGAGGGTGGTTGTTTACGAGAACATGATGCTTCCCCAAGGCAGAGCACAGAGGACAAAAAAAATCTGCACTCTCAGGCTATAAATCATTATGTGGCAACATTCCAGCATGTAAGCATTGGGACGACAGCAGGACTGGAGGACACAAATGTTTTAGGTGTTTTCATTCCTTCATCAGCTACTATTGTTTGGGATCCTTCTATCTCACAAACATTTGCAGCTGCCAGAAAAGCCCTGTGGCATTCTGCAAGTAAACACATGGGAGAAGGAGGAAAATGTTTTGTCCCTCTTTAAAATGTAGAAATCATCCATTTTCTCTGCAATAATGCATTTACATTTATAAAACCAAAACAAGCTCTGTTTTACTCTATTTTAGCCCTGAATGTGAACGTTATCTTCTCATTATATGAACGGTGGATGATGCAGCCACTTGTATGTCTCGAAAATCCATCTCAAACCTTGTGAAAATACCTTTCTTATTCCTCAGCAGCACTCAACACTTCATTCATCCCTGCTAGTGGAAAACATGGGAGATGGGGCTAGATCAACAACTTGTATCCGGAGTCATCAGTTATCCTTCAAACAGAATGCAGCAGGCTGCTATGTTGCGTATCTGCAGCGTTATTCAGTAGAGGCGCTCCACAAGGCACATTGTCATCTCCATTACTTATTGCACAACGAGCAGGTGACTTGTGACATGTCACAAATTGTCAGGCGACACAGGAAGTGTGTTAAGCATCAGTGGTGGTGATGAGCAAGAGTACAGGACACTCATTAAGGATGTCACACGGCGTCCACAGAAGGGGAACTGCCTCCGGCTCACTCACGTAAAACGCAGCGGAGGTGATGAAAGGCTTTTGCAAATATAAAATCAACTGAAAAATGTTGAGTCTTACAAATACCGACGTGTGTGTTTAAACGAGCTGGACTGGATGAACAACATCAGGGCCCGGCACAAAAGAGCCAGAGTCAACTGTACTGACTGAGAAGAATAAGGTCTTTCAGTGTGCAACGACCACTTCAGGGGTCCTTTGCAACTTTGTCGTGTTCTCAGCCGTCTTTTCCATATTTGCCTTCAGGGAAACTATTCATCAGGGATGGAGATGTACGGCAGCGCTCTGCCGGACACTGTGGAGGTGTGGAGTGAGAGATGAGTGTCAGCCGATCCATACTCACCCCAGTATGAATACCTGTGTGCCCTTAATCAGCCCTTACAGGAACGGGCTGCTCCGCTGAGTGTTCCCATAAATCTTTTGGTCTGTGCAGCAGTCAAACTCTATCCCAGCAGTCAGCACATTGCCAACATTTATTTATTATGTCAGGCTGCTCATTTAACTTAATCCAAGCAGCCAACTCTGGGATTCATGGGGTTCTTTTATGTCTAGCTGGGAATTTAGAAATATGGTGGTGATTCTGCATGGTTTGTTTTTTATTACAATTCCTTCCTGAACATCATACCATGGAATGAAAGAAAAAGTATAATCTGGGTTTAATTGAGTTATTAGAAAGAAACTGATTTGCAATAAGGTTGTACTTGGTAATTTACACAGTTTATTTTCCCTTCAACAAATGTTGACCCCAGTTTGCCTTCTTGCCAGCAGATACAGCATTTCTTTGCGTACGAAACTGTGGAAACTGTTTCGCAACTGTCGCCCATCCTCGTTGCATGTGTAAAGAACCGATGTTTGAGTGAGCAGAAAATCCCTGACCGTTGTGGCTGAGCTTAAAAAGCATTCTGAAGTTGACTGGCAACGGCAGAGCATTGGCTAAGCAAACATACGCTGGCTGTGCACACAAACGCACGCATTCTGCTGGGAGGTAAAATGTTAAACAGGTGGCAGTGGGGGAAAAAAAATAGCCTCCTCTCTCTGTGACTCTGACTCCCTCCAGCTATGAGTCCAAACGGATCAAGTAGGTCATGGAGGTCAAACAAATTCTTCCCAGTCCCTGTGAAGTGGCTCTGCAGGGTGGGGGATGCTCTTGAAACCTCTTCCCTGACAGCTGCTTTTGTCATTAACATGCTACCTGAGACTAAATGCTCCCTGAAAGCCACAACTTAGCAAAATGGATTGGGAGGGAGGGCATACATTTTTTTTTCTTACTTTCTGAAAAGAAAATCTACTTATTGCTCTTTATTTCTCAATGATCTGCTGAGGATTCCAGACCACTTAGATGTCTGAGTGGACCTGGCTTTTTCAATTTTAACTCTGAGAGAGAGGAAGAGAAGTCCATAAGATAAATATCATAAGGGACTGCAGTTGGTTTAGTGTAGTATGATCTTAAACACTACAGACAATATTTTAGGTTACAAGCTCGCATTCTTAAATATTATAATAGGAGGTGACAAATTAGTCTCTGACACTTGAAAAAATAATACTTCTGTTCCGAACAATAAACGATTACAAAATAAGCCACTGAAAACTTGAATGTTTAGCAGTTTTCACTAATATAAAGAGACTCACATCAACCTTTATTACTGTTCAGCAATGTGTGTGTGTGTGTGTGTGTGTGTGCGTGTGTGTGTGTGTGTGTGTGTGTGTGTGTGTGTGTGTGTGGGTGTGTGGTGGTCCACTATACTGTTCTCACGTATTGTCACGTAAAATATAGGCATCGGTGGCCACAGCTGTTAAGTTTGGAACCATTTGACTGCGAGTATCTCCCTTTACAGGAAACAAAGGTCTTATAACCGAGAAATAACAATCAGTATGCTTACTGTGTTAAAATGGATGCCTTCTGAATTCAAGGTATTGTGTTGTAATGCTGGTCCTGATCCAAGATTGAACATATATTTCACTTATATTTGCTGTTGATGCGCTGTTGTTGTGCCCCTGCATGTGATGCTCAATAGTTGGGGATGGGGGTGGATTGCAAGGGCCCTTGAGAGTTGAGGCTAATTCGCTTTACAAAAAGTGCCTTCTACTGCGTTAGAGGCACCTCGATGTCTGGAAGGCAAACCTAATGCTTAACGGCAGAGGATGGACACAAACATTAGTCCCACTTGTTAAAAATAAATAAACCAGAGTGCCCTTCATTACCCCCTAACCACTTAATCTGCCTAAAAACAATAGACTGTGGACAATTGTTCCAGAGCTAGGAAAATTGTCTAATAGACAAGAACAGCAATTAAGAGAACGGAAGAAATTCCAACCCTCAGCAGATGCCCAGTCATTTTGCCACTTAACGTGCATGCATGAGGGATGCACTTGCCGGCTGGGGGGAGCAAATTACAAAATTGCCCTCTGAGTCGAGGTCCACGGCCAGAAATACTGAGAATGGTTTCACAGCAGCTCCCCTAGTTTATCAGGATAGATATTCATGGGCACAGATTGTCAAGTGATGCTCTTCAGCAAACGGATAAAAAAGGTTTATCACCAGCTAAATGCTCAAGCTCCCCCGGTTGGCTGATATGCTGATATGAAGCGAAAAGACACTAAACAGGGCCTTGGGTGTGCGCTATCATGATGAGGTCTGGGTACCAAGAGAATGGCAAGTCTACTTAAGTCTACTTAAGTCAAAACAGCAAGCCTTGCTGTTTTGCTCACCTCATTCTTTCTCTTCCACCATCTCCCCCACTTTGCAAAGTGGGAAAGATCTACATGCAAGGTTTTGCTACTAGCTTTGCAAGATTTTTTTCTTCTCTTAAATCTGTAGCAAATCTGTAAAGAGAGAATAATTAAACTACTCATCTAAACTGAATCATCCTTCACTTGTTTTTCACAGCCACGGAATGATTTTAGATGGAGTCCCGTGTGTCTGTTGTTTCAGGAGGGTGTGGCAGCTTGCACTGTGTTTGCTTATCCAGGGTAATCAACCATTTATTGGCGTGTTAATTAAAATGTAGCTCAGGGCAGTCACATGAAAGCCATGGCCTAAAACGTGTAAAAATGAACGAATGAATGAATAAATGACAAACAATTATATATAAAAACAATCAGTACTAAATTATAGCAGCAGAACTGGAAATGCAAAAGTTAAAATATCTGAACTTCAGGTGAAAGAACTCTGTTTAGATAGAGGGTATGTCGTAAGTTATTTATATGTCCTATCTATTTTTTTGTAATGCAAAAATATATGACACAATAAAAAAAGCTTTTAATCCATATATTTGTTGTTCAGCCTCACTTAATGCTCAAAGTAACAATAGCCCTTCACAACTCCATTAGTTTAGCTTTTTTTGGCTCTGTTGGTGACTTCTGACAGGGTGACACATGCGGACGTCTGTTCACACAGGTAGCTAGTGAGACAAACAACAGGGCATTCTTTAGCCATGTGACATGCATGAGCTGGCAAGGTAAGGGGTAGAATTACACAGTGTGAACAGCAGGAATGCCGCAGTGCATGTTTTTCGGGTTTGTCAGTCTGTGAGTCAAGGATAACACAGTGACAGGAAGTGGTATTTATGCAGTCAGCAATTGCTTGTAAGATGTATCCTCAATGGGCTGTCATTAATTTCGACAATGCCAAAGGCAGATTAGGGGAAAATTTATAATTTCCCCTGGAATTGTTTGACAGGCAGAAGGGTGACGTGAGGGCTGCCGGTTTAAGGCGGATGTTAATTTGTGAGAATGATTTATGTAGATTGGAAACAAAGTAATTTTTTTTAAATAAAACAACTGACAAACCAAAGGATTTCTTATATAAGTGAATAAGATGACAATTGAATCCCGCAGGGACCCGCAACATCATTTCCTTCATAGGACGCAGAGAATGACAAGTTCAAGGGCAAGCAGCCAACAACTGTGCTACAGTTTCTATGTAGAATACAATTATTGAGAGTCTTCTATTTCTATACATTATTTAACCACTATAATTTATATAGTGCAATCAACTCCTTGTTTCTCTAAAACCATTTTTTCAACAATTTCCTCAGTTAAAATGAGTCCTAAACTCAATGTTAACATCTTTAATGGTATCATTTTTCTTCCCTACCTACTTCTACGAATGAGTGAAAAGCAGTGACATCAACAGTACAATAGCATGTTCATAACAACAGTCTACAACATAAACGTTTGTTTGTGCACATTAAAAAAATCGATCTATAGTTAGAAAAGTCTAATTATAGATTAATTTTCAAGTAGTCTGCATTTCTTTCTTTTTTTGTTCGCCTTTGTTTGACGCAAGAGACAAGCTATAAGTCACTGCAGAAATTCCAAATGATGCTCCTGAAACCCTTGAACTGCTTTCAACAGTACATAGTAAAAACAACTATTCAAAGCATGAAAGTAACCCTTTAAATACATATATAACACTTTTATTTTAAAACTCTTTTGAAAATCAAAAATTAAAAATAACATAGAGCATTGTTGGGGGGATTTACATCTGTAGTCATAGCATGAAAGATGATGAGATACGATACTACGTAATTATATGCTTCCATAAAACCAAAGAATGTATCACAGGTGTTCCCTTTTTGAAATGAGCTTCATCAAAAGAGAACTAAGAGAAAGACTCCAGCTGAAACCTATAATAAGAATAGGATCAAAAACCATCTGTGTTGTGTTTGATCTGGTGAAGATTTGAAAAAGTCAGATAATACACCAACACCGGTATTTGATCTGATCTGTAAATTAACAATTGGGTTCAAACCACACCCCAGTGACTGTTGCTGTGTGTCATCACCCCCATCTGCATATTTATCTTCTGTCCTTCTGTCTTCTGTCCTGTAACTAAGGTTGCATTGGGGCGGAAAGCTATCCCAAAAAATATTCAAAACTTCTAATGATTTAATAAAGTTTAAATATTAAACGTAATGTTAAATTGTACTTAGCAAATAACTATTTAACAAAAAGAGTGTAAGACACTCATGCAGTGGCATGAAACCAAGCAGTTAAACAAGTAGAATAAGAACCTCCTCTCACTTGCAATGGTGATGGTCAAGTTGTAGCCTTGTTTGCTGGTAAGAGGTTCAGTGCCAGTTACCCCACACACTGCTCAGGACATGAAGGATCCGGTTTATTCCGGCGTACACGCAGTGCAAATTTTTTTTATATCAAGCAGTGAAAGGATATCCCATATAGTGCCTTTAACTGAATTAGTGCTTCCATTTGAACAACCAGAACATCTTGGATTGCTTTCCATTAGGAAACAGTGTCTTCCACTGTTTCTGCTGAACCTCAGTAAACAACTGGCCATATCCATGACCAATAATTACACAATGGAATTAAATGGAAAATGGACTGCACTTACGTAGCATTTTACAATTGCCTTTCATTCACCCATTCACACACATTCATACACCAATGGGGGCTGCTGCCATTGGAAAAAGGAGAGTGCATCCCACAATTATGATTACCTGAAGTTGATGGATTGCTGTTATGTTTACAGTATCTGGTTTAGACTCAACCACAACTATTGAATCAGCAAGAGAGCTCAGTGTGCCCTACATGTAAATCACCTGTTCTCATTCTTAATTTGTGCTGAAATAAAAATTAGAACTATTGGAAGTTGTTGTGATAGAAAAATCTAAAGATTTGTATTAAAAAGTCAAATTTAGCCAAATAATCCTAATAAAAATCCTCACTTGATTTACAAAGTTTCCATTTACAGTAAACACAAGCATCAATTGTTCTTTGTTTAAACTGAAAACATGGCTGCTTCTCACTTTAGAACTAACCTTTCGAGAACGACCTGGAATTTTTGCCCTGAAGCACTAAACCAAAGTTTTCACTCCCCCCCAAGAATCAGCTCCTTAAAACTCTACAAGTTTCAGCTTGACCAAAAGAAGAAGAAGAAGAAAACCCTGTTAGGAATTTCCAGCCAAACGTACAGACTGTTCCGCTCTACCTGGCCATTTTTTTTTCTAATTAGTGATAACGTTCAGTCAGGATATAGGTTTTAAATAGTGAAGGAAAAACATATTCAGTCAAAGCACTCGGGAGTCGATGACTGAGCTCCTGCTTATTTTGCACAAGATACAATAAATTCAGTGAGCATCAAAACAGTCAACAAGCTTATCAGGGCAGCATCAGTCTTCTTGCCTGCTACAAAGCATCCCCCCTTCAAAGCTGTGGCTCAAGTCTTGAGAGTGAAAGAGAGGCAATGCGCAAGAACAAAGTAGAAAAGCCTCCAGTTATCTACCCAACATTTTGGGCTAATCTGCATGAAGAAGGCAAATCTTTGGAATTTTCAACATTGAAATAACACAATCTGCTCCCCATGCAGAACTGAACCATATATGCCTTTGGAAAAATAAACAATCATTTTATTGTGGAAGGGTAATTTTTTGACGGCAGCTAAGAGAATAAAATACAATTGATGAATATCTGTCGAAAGCACAAAGTACTGTTTTAGTACAGTTATATTTTTAGATACTGCGAACAGAGAATATGTTTCTAACTGTCTAAATAATGAGAAGTAGACATGCGCAGCTGTTTTCAATGTATCTACTAATGCTATCGTATTCTTCAAAGGAAAAGTTGCCAGAAGGGCTCATCCATCGATGTTGTTCAAGGATAGCATGGACAAAAGGGGGTTTCAATACACTGCTTACCCAGAGCAAATCTGTAAAGCTCACTGTACAGAGCACAAGAGTTTGACTCCCGCTGAACATATGACAAAGCAGAGGAAATGAGACGGCTTGAAAAGAGGCAAGGAAAGGAGACGTGCCAGGTGCTCCGTGGCCTCAGGTTAGTTTTTCTGCTCTTGTGTACGCCAGCAGGAGACACAAGGATCGCAAGAGCCACGCCTTTGAACTCTCCCGTGTGGTTTGGCTAGCAAATAAGGAAAGTTATGCCTTCTTTCGGAGACACATCTCTCACTTGGGTAGTCAAGACATTTTACAGTTGAAGTGTAACAGAGGTTTTTGAATCAGGCAGCTTTGCACATGTATCAGATTTCCCTGACTTGCTCTGCTTAGTGTGAAAGATATAGATCCTCACAAAGCATCCCTTGAAAAAGATATCCCATCCCACTTCCTTATCAGTGGTCACCACACTTAGGGAAATCCATATAGCAGCTTAAAGCTATGGGGTTTGTTTGTAGTGAGAAATGTCAGAGAGACCGGCTCAGAGGCTGGTGTTAACACTGGTTTTCTAAAGAAAAGGACTCCAAAGTGAAATACCTGAGTGTTGAGACGATCCCAAAAGACAGTAAGGTAGTGGTAGGTGCTGTGTCTGACTGGTCCTTAGGAGATCACACTGGCATTTCCTCAATAAGACTAAAAGAGGCCAGGCTTTGCGTGGTTCCCAGCGAGGTTAAATTTAGACCATAATACCCCGGGCTCAACGGAGAACATCACAGCACTGAAAGCCTGGACTGACTTTGGGTAGTCATAATGGTAACCAAAAACAGAGGAGCCACACAGAATTTCTACACAACAGGTTTAAAAACATTGCCTCCAAGAGATATCAGTCAAAGGAGACAGGTGAGAGGAAAACTCATACCCCAAGGCAAATAGTCTAATTTTGGGTAGTATATTTGCCGTTGTGTTTCAGGTAAAACACTACTGCCTTATCCATCTGACAGGCTGAATGAGCATACAATAAATCAAAAGAAGGCGGGTTTTACACAATTCTTCTTATCTTGAAGCTTACCATCAATGTCAGCAAAGCAAAGGTTCTTTTTTATATTAGCTTTGAGTTCATTTTTCAGAAGCAACCAATTTTTTTCTTCCATGAAGGTCATAACCTGTCAGCCACGGGTCCATTATTTCAACTCACATATTTACAAAATATTGATTTGATAGCGTGTTATATTTCCTCTGCATAATCGAGGGATGAACCAATGAGCAATAAGTACGTTTCTATACCTAAATACTGAAAATACTGCAGTGCAATTAAACAATTTGACCTGTTGATAAATTGTCAAAAATTAATGTAAATCAAGAAAAGTAAATCAGGTCAGGGGTTTGCAAATCACTTAAAGTTATGACTCAACACGATGGGCAAGTACACTTGTTACTACTACTTTATGTCGTCACAGGGCACCTAAAGTGTACAATCAGAGCCCTTTACAGCCTATGACAATATAAATCGCTGTTGTTTTAAGGTTAGGGATTAAGGACCAGGCAGCAAAACAGACACACAAATCAGGGAGGCTACGGCTCTTTTCGTGGGACTGTTACGTATTGATCGGAGAGTTGGGGGTTTCATGAATGGCCCCTGCAGTCTTCTTTTGAAAGTCCTTAAGCAGGATACTAAATATAAATTTGACACGCCTTGAGTTTGTGAAAGGCCCTCCTGACCCCCCCACCCCCCCCCCAAAAAAAAACACACACTTAACAACTGTTCCTGACAAGAACTGCACCCATTCCAAAAAGGATCTCAAATCCCATGCATGAAAAAGAAAAATGCTATCTAAGTATGAGTCATGAAACATTGAACATGACTGAGGAAAGAGGGAGCAACTGTCAACATTTAACACGAAAATTTCAAAGCAAAAACGTCTGCTTTATATTCAGCCAAGACGACACACAGCCAAACCGCAGCAGTTCTCAGCAGCCAACACAAGAGACCCAAAATTATTACTGAACTCCCCCATGTCAGGAAATTCCCCTGGATGGTGGCGAGGAAACCCATGCATACAGTGGTAAATGAGGCATATCCAAGAAAGACCACTGATTACAAGAAGATAGATATGTTTTTTAATCTGAAACTGTGGTTTCTCCTGTACAGGCAATGAAACTAGACTCAAGAACTCTAACACATTGGAGAACCAGTATCTTAGTGCCATCTACTGTATTTAGTGTTAGTCTAACAGTGATACTTCATGAGCTGATCTGATCGGGTCGATGGGGTCATTCCCTCCGAGGGACAAATCCTTTCCATTCAAGCCCTCTGCGGTCAATAAAAACAGATCTTTATGCTGTGCAGCAAAGCAGAAGAAGACTTCAAAGTTACTAATCCCTTCATTTGAACGCCTGCAAATTCTAGGATGAATTGGGATGAGACCGTGCTACATTCCTTTCCAACCACACTGAAAACCTGCGTCACTTGTCAATGCTGGATATTCACAGTTTGTGTCATATGTGAAGCATCATGCTGAACCGCAAACTACTTCAGAAGCCCAGAGGTGGCTGTAAGCTCTGAAATGGAAGGCTGGTGTACTGAATGTGTAGGTCTCAGGATTACTGGCAGAAATAGTGTGCAGGAGGGATAACAGGAGATAAACCGTCAAGATTTTGAGGAAGGAGGGGTTTGAATAAACATAAATAATCTTGTGTTATGAATTGCAAAATGCCTTGTGAATTCTTGAAGAATGGAGTGTTTTCAGTGCTCTGTGAGATTGTCATATCAATGTTCTATCTGCCTTCATGCACAGAATAAATTTTGGATTTTAACATTGCTTGACAAAAATCCACCATTACTCATGCAAATTTGTCTTGGTTCGGACAAGAATGTGAACGGACACTTCTTTTAAACCTGCAGTGATGTAACATTTAGTTGTGTTCTTTAAATGTTTCTACTTGACCTCTTTTCCAGTTGTTAGAACGACAAGGGAACAAACTTGGCCTGCAATAAAAGTTGATAATTCTCTTGGATTTCACTAATTAACTTTAAAACATTGACTGCTCTAACAGGATACAGATCACAAATACTAACCAATGAAGTTGCAGATACCCACTTCAACAACAAGATATTTAAAATTCTGTTGAATTTGTCAATGGATCCTTTAAATGTTGGTTCATTTCTTTATTATCTTTACATTTGGCCAGATGTTTGCTTTGCTGTGGGTGGTGATATGCAAAAACCAAAATGTACACAGTTTATATTCAGTCTAATATATATTATAGACATTCTAAGCTGCAAGTACAAGGGTACTATATAATATTTTTAACTAAGCCCTATTTACTTGCACTTTTCCTTGTGCTTTTTGTTTGGGCTCTTAACTGGTACACTTTTCCAACTGGAACGCAAAGCAACCCAATTAAAAGAAGACATATCTGGATTTTCCACCCATTGCAGCAGAGGACCGTGACATTTTTTTTTTCTTTCTCCAAACTTATTTAATTTGCCTGCTCTAACCGGCTATCAAGGCAAATATTTGTATTGACTTTGTAAATTTAACAGTTTAAACCCTGATTGTCCAGATCTTTTTTTTTTTTTTTATAAATATAACGTCAGAAAATTCTGAAGAAAAATAAGAGACAACTTTTTTTTTACACAACTGTACCCTTTAATTATTATGCAGCAAACAAACCAATGTATCAAGATGTGTCCGTGACTGTGGAATTATTCTAAATAACAAGGAACAAGCTGAAAAAGGATGGTGTATTATCCTTTTTTTTTTTACTTGATAAATCTTGCTACATTTGCATTTTGCATTTTGCTCAAAAATGTCCTCAATATCAGAGAGTGGAAAATACAATTTCACAATACAATACAATAATTACATACCTTGCATCATTCCAGAGAGTTCTCAATTTAAAAATAAAAGGTCATTGATGGTCCTCCTTGCTAGTTATTGCCGTATTGCTTAGTTGGAGGCTTTGAAATAAACAACTGGTTGTTTTGCTGTGTCATTTGCTAGTTGGTCAACTGGAACTCAAACACTTCCAACTCACAAGATTGGTGACTTGGTGATCTACAAGTGCAGTTCGCCATCGCCAAGAACCTTCGGGGGAGATGAATGCCTGCTTTGTTAAGTTCCTGGTATGCACCAATTAAAAGAAGCAAACAATGTCAACATGACCCACTTTCCTGTATTTCTGGTGCCCAGGCTGTCGGCTACAATTCCACAAATATGTCACTGCCTATGGTACGAGTCTAAAGCAAACCACAGTGCCCTCTGGCCCTGGAGCATGTTTGAACCCTACTTACATATACATTGCGTAACACAACACTTTGGCATGTGTAGGAATGCTACAGTTGAAACCAGTTGCTTTAGAGATGTTTAGGACTAGTTGGCATACAGACAGTCTCAATACACTGTACACGCCAAAAATGAAATATAGTGAATATAGGTTGATGAAGTCGCACAGCAGGTTATTAACTGGACGACATGAACAATATAGGCCCTGTGTCTTTTTTTTTTTTTTTTTTTTTTTTTTTAATGCCACAGTTATTTCAGAGCGAGTGCCTCGGAAAACAGATAAGATTTGGATTTGGATAAGAGCTGCACAGTGACCAGCCATGACTGAGACGGATGGATTTGGAGTTTTTAATTTCTTAAATAATAAAATAGTCAATGGCTGAGGTTTTGATTTATATATACATGGTGGTTTGCAAAGTCCTGGAACGGATCTGACCTGAATATCTCGAGAGAGAGAGAGAGAGAGAGAGAGAGAGAGAGAGAGAGAGAGAGAGAGAGAGAGAGAGAGAGAGAGAGAGAGAGTCGAATATGAATTCTAAGACAAATTGCGGTACTTACTCTTTTTTTTATTTTTTTTGAAAGTCAATACGTGTACATTACATGTGTGGCATACAATGATCTTGACACTGAGCATTTCTGTAGCCTGGGGCAGGGGATTTTAAACGAGCTGAGGCTAATGTTTTTTGTTTTTTTGTATGTCAACTATGCCATTGGCTTTGGGATATCTGCAAATAGCTTATGCAGTAGGAAATGAACTGAGACTGAACAGTGTCATGTAACACCAAATCCCGTATTCTATATCATGTGCAAATGCTAGAAATATGTTGGCAGGTTGGTGTAAATTTATTTTTTTTCTACGCTTGAGGTCGCTGACCCCTCACCGCCTCATCCTGATTACTCCAAGGTTCGCTGCTAAATTGGATTGTTACATTTTAGGGATCAAATTACAATTCACACAACCTCACACACATTTTCTTTTTTCTTTACTGGGATAGTTCACCCTCTGTGGAGGAAGTGTTAATTTGTTTTCTTGGGACTAACTGAGCTAATTTAGGGCTTTAATTTACTGGCTGCAATAAAGATCACTGGAATGTGCATGTTTATAAATAAGCACAACTAATGTTCCAGCGTTGAGCTCAGTGAGCAGTTACACTCAACCTTGAATCATAAAGTCGAAGCAATATGTATAAATGTTAAGCTATAGCGTTTTAATAGCAATTTCCAGTAGATTTTTTGACAGTTTGAATTTTCTGATATTTTTCCCCTCAGCATTGTATAACCATAATCAAAAAGTTTCCACTGGAATTTGCAGTGCATAAAGCCTGTGAGGCTTTATTCAATATATAAAGATGACTTTTTACACAAAGATTTTTGTTCCTACTGCAGTTGGTAAAGTTACTCAGTACCCTTGGCTTCGTGCAGTTTTTGGTCCATTGTTTTGTTCACCCTAAAGAGGAAGGCTTTTCTCTTCCACTTCTCTTGGTTGCCAGTCTGTTCATTAATAACTACCGAGTGTGCCAGGCCTTTTTATACTCAAATACATCTACAGGGCCTTTTACTAAATAGCTGTGAATTGCTAATTATGGTGGGTTTTACCATTTCATCCATATGGATTTGGAGGAAATATGCAGAAAGTATTCCTTGCAACGTTCCTATTGTGTTTTCAGCTTAGCTTCGCTTTCAAGTTAATGTTTCCAGTTATTTGGGATAGACGGGCTCAAGGCCAGCTGTTATCAAAGGCATATGAAATCTCCAGAGGGCAACTCCGCTCAGTTGTTTTCCTTTGGATCTGCGTCTTTTTCAGAACATCTTTTGGTACCAACACGAGATGCTCAAATACTGGCAAACGACTATAAGGGCTGAACCCCAGTCGAGATTTATTGATTGTCTTTTGAGAGCATTTTTATCTCATTGTTTTAAACTTCAACATCTTGGTAAATAAATAAATAAACAATCTGCCAACCCTTTCATCACTAGGCACCTGCTCTTCAACCTGCTTATGATTCTCCAAACTCGAACTCTTCTAACTCCAGTGTTTTCTTCCTATGTGGCCCACTTAACAGATCAGTGTGAACACATTCCCTCCCGCCCCTCTCATTGGATAATGTAACTACAAAATACGAAGCATATTACTTATACATTCTTTCTATATTTTATTTAAAGCTTATCTGACAGATGCTCTCATTGGTCCTCTCTGTGCGGCGAAGGCTTTTGGGTAGGAATAACCTCTCATCTGCATAAATAATAGTGTGCTCTGCGTGCAGCATGCTAATTCCGAATGCCACATTACTCTTCTGAGAACCCAATCACGTTGACACGCATGCAGTACATCTTATAAATAAGAGTGAAACACATTTTGCTAATTAAAAATATTACAATCTGTATGATAAAACTTTTTCAATTTTCATGCACATGCAGTCGCAAGTGTGATTCAAGAGGGAATTAAGCTTCCTGGGCTAATTCAACTTTGTCTAATATAAGGTCCCAGTTGTACAGCAGCAGCATCTAGTCCATTAACAGCTACAGAGGGTGTGAAAGCCAGGGGGACTCCACCACTGATGACTATCAGACAGGCCCAGAAATGTTGTAGTGTAGCAAAAACTAACAGATGTCTCATTATTTACACTGCTATGGTGTAAAGGATTTGTTTAAGGATTGCTTGTCCTTGTCCTCCAAACCTCAATCACATCCACTGTGTTTGATTTTCTCTTTTTTTATGTAAACTAGACCGCCTTGAACTTTAACCTGTCGACTCCCACCTCCCCCGTCTCTGAGCACCCCTGTCACTTTTTATTACTGTGTAATGACATTTTGTAATGGGTAACCCAAAAGTGAGCAAGTTACATTTTAAACTTCCTGTTCCTAACTTAGGACAGAGGGTCTGATCACGGCATCAACTCATCAGTTCATCCGTGAGTGAGAAGAATATGAATCCAGCAGCACTTCACGGGATAAAAGAAACATCATGTGGAGAAAAACAAAAGAAAAAAACTTTCCTGGATTAAACTCATAACACATTGCTTGACTCCGGCTCAGCCTGCCAACAACTGAGTCAATAAATCAGAATGCAGCAGCACGATAACACAACCGCTCCTGTTTGCTGCCATCTCATTCCGTCAGCATCTCCCAAAAGAGTTTCTTCTTGGCAAGGTTGACTTCATCGAATTTTAATTTCCTGCACATTAAACAAGACTGCAGCTCTCCCACTGAGCTAAACACAGCGTTTTGCTTCCCTTTTCGATGCAGTCACACCTCCCACTGACATATCAAATGACTTTCACCATGACATCATGCGGGAGGAAACAACCCGAAACTCCCCACAGGACAAAGATTTAGTGAGCGCCAGTGATTGTGACTCACCGAATCATGTGATAGCCTCTGCAGCTATTGCTGTGGATTTGCCCATGATCTCACTTATAGTTTCACTTTTCTTTTCCATTTCCGTAAATGTTCCCCTTTCTCAAGTAAACTACAGTGTTTAAAAGCACAGTAACCGGAAGCCCCCACTGAGCGATTTCAGCATTGTGCACACCTCTCACATTGACAATCATTCACTTTAATGTCTAAACTCCAATGGGGAAATCCTTTTCAGGGTTTTTGGACTTCCTTGTCCCTTCTTATGTTTTCAAGCTTTCCTGTAATAGCTCTGTTGTAATAAAATTACATGAAGTAGTAGTTAAAAGAAAAAATGTTATAATGCTCCTTAAAACTATGAAGTATCATTACAGATTACCAATTAAGCCATACCATATACATTTTTAAAAAACCATTAGAGAACATATTTTTGATGTTACATCTTAAAATAATCAAAATAAAAACACAACATTTAGATCTATTAAAACAGTCTTAACACAAGGGTCAAGACATTGGCCTTTGAGCCATAATTAGAATGCTGGAGATTTCAATTCAGTCCTCAGTGTATTATTATGTTATCATGGAAATGAGGGTAAAACAACAGTGATGCAGCAACAAATTGTCTGCAGAGGAGTATGCTCATTGAAGTGATAATCCAGCTTTCCTGAAGTGATGTGGTGCTCACTTGGAGGCATGTGCCTCCAACTTGTGGCAGTCTTGCAGTTGCAACAACCGTGTCCAACTGATTTAGGAGCATGCTGGTTTAAAAAGGGGAGAGAAATACATTCCTGACACGGAAAAGTTCATGTGAAGTAACCCCACTGACCACAAATCCTGCCTGCCGTCAGAACACATGATCTCCAGCTAAACCACAATGTCATTCACAGATTTAAGCAGCGGTCCATGGGACATAGATTGTATTTTTACACAAATAGAAACAGTGTAAACCTTTAACCTATGACACATGGAAATCACAAGTTATGAGCTGTTTATGAGCCCCATCTGAGCAGCAGCATTGCCATCCGATGGAAAATGGGAGTTCATCTTCGAAAAAAAACATTTGCTGGGGAACTGAAAGATATTACCGTTGTGACCTCGACCTCTTGCCTTGTTCTGTATTCCCACCTGACTCCTGTTCTGACTCTTGTCCCTTACCGTCATTGACTCACACAAAGGTTTTTTCCCTCCGGAAGATTGAGCTAGCAGTACCCTATCCTTCAGTGGTGAAGACATTTTACCAACTTTTATGGTTGCTGTCAACTGGTTATTGTAAACTAAACAATTATACCAACCTTAAATTAAATAAACCATTGCTTTCATCTTTAAAAAAGTTATTAATGAAGGAGATAAATGAGCATTGTAATCTTCAGATGATTGTCCTTAAACTTTACTACTGATGTAATAAGTTGGGAAAGACGTGCCCAGTTGAGTCATCAGAGACTAATTACAAAACATATCATTTGAAGATACAGAGCATGTTTCAAAGCCACATTATAACAGCTGATAAAAGTTGTGTCATTCATTTGTATGTGCTACAATTGTGCATGAGATAAAAGTTCAAATTCAAGTTCAACCTGTTTGTATAGTTTTTTTAAAGTAAAAAAAAATGCAAAGTTACTTTTTACTGAAGCCTTGAATTTGAGCCTTGAACTGCTAACACAATGCTCACGTTCTTCATACAAACACTATGTTCCAGCCAAAAGACAGTGGCTATGAAACAGTGCGGGTAAGGTACATTGAAATATTACCTAGCAAGTCCACTTTAGTAGCAATTACAGGAGTTCAGAGGCTGAGCCTGAATCCAATTCATCCCTACTGCCTGCCAAATGGCTGCCAACAGTTTTATTTTGTATTATTTTACATTTATTATCATAGTTTTGCTTTGCTGTAATGAGAGCTTTTTCCACCAGCTCTCCCGCTGTCTGCATGTCTATGCTCTGTGGGGGTGGGGTGATTCACACAATCATACACATTGATATGCAGGCAGACAAGCCATTGTATGTCCCTGTTTACTATACAGGGTGGGGCATCAGCTTCCTTGTCGTAACCTGCCTGCTGCTCCTGCTGGAGAACTTTTTGCCGCTGGTTACCTAAACAGAAAATATTTGGCCATGTTTTCAAGCAGTCGGCCAACCTGCAAATGGTAAGCGTGCTGCCCCAGGGAATAAATGAGGACACGTCAGTGGCAGGACATGCAAGCACACTGTTATGTTATGTAAGAATGGAAAATGAATGGAAGAAGAAAAGAAGAGAGGAGGTTCTGATGGGGAGGTTTACATTGATAAAAACTAATGAAACACTGAGTGAATCTTGATTATTAAATGAGATGTTTTGCACCTTTGGGGTAGCGGGAAAGTATTTGAATTCAGTATAATACATATATGAATGAAATTTACAAAGAGGAATGTGTATGTAATGCAAGGAGACTATTAATTGTTTTTTGACGAGTAAAAAACTATTGTCTTGGTTAAATGTCACTGGAAGGTGAAGCAGTTTTAGAAAAATACAAATGAAAACAATACATTTGTCCGACTCGTATTGAAAAAAATGGATTTTTGAATCGCTGTTCACAACTGAAAACTTAAAGCACCAGCAAATGAGGCGATAATTACCAATATCATAAGGAGCAACTGAGGTGACTGTTATCAGTCACTTCGATAGATAATGGTTGTACCAACAGGGAGGGGCATTTAATACTTGGAACTTGGAAGTTTGTTTTCACACATTTTATGGCCCTCGCTAATCAGGGCCACACCAAGACCTAGAAAGCCTGTCTGGAAGGCTGTCTTTACTTCACAAAGAATGAAAAGGTAAAACAATCTCTGACGAGCAAAAGCCTTCATTCGCCATTGCAGTTTTTTTGTCAACAGTCCTGGCTCTGCTGTGCCCCCCCCCACCCCCGAACATCTGAGCTCGAAGATTAGCACGCCACAGTCACCCTAAAAGCCTCCCACCACTTCAAACTTTTTGGTCTGACGGTCACATTGACAGAATTCCCCCTTTGATGTGGGGAATGCTGCAGACTGCGCTGAAAACTGACTTCAGCTGCACACCGCTGCGCTGTTATCTGTCCTCGTGTGGGGGAGGATAAATATGGATTTCATCTTGAACAAAATGCGGCCAACAAAAACCTCCCTCGCGGAGCCACTGATCCTGAGACGCACCAGATACCATCAGGAGTGATGGAGACGCTGCCCCTGGCTGTGGCTGAGCAGCGACCCACCCGTGTACTCGCACCTCCCACTCCTGCTCCCTCCTCCTCCACCCCCACCCCCCTACTCCCCCGCTCACTCCTCCCACCGTCCTCTCCCTGGCCAGCGTTCCACCACAAACTCTGCCACCAGCCAGACAGGCCGCCCGCCCTCCAGCCACGGTGACAAAGAGCAGCTCTGTGAACACTGCGAGATGGCCAGCGACACAGACACAACTCAAGAGATAAGAGCTCAGAGAAAAAAGGAAAAAGGAAAAAACAAAAAACAAATCTGACTTATCCTGTGTTAGTGACACAAGACATTGTCTGGGGTACCACGGATGAGGTTGTGAAGTATTTTAAAAGCTAAGCCCCTTGTTTTCCCACCAAGAAAAACACATCCACTATCAGCTCGGGAGATAAAAGACGGAAATCTTTCATTTCCAACGACAGTCCCTGGGTCTGAGGTCTCATATTTCTACCAAAGGAATAAAAAATATTCAATTAATTAATAAAAATTAAAAAAAAAAGAAAAGAAAAAAAACACCCCTGTTGCCAGATACACTAAGAAGTTGTCAAAATCACGAATAATAGCAAGGTTTTCTTCAGAAAACAAAGAATAATTTGGATACACAGTGAAAGCTTTTAATCAAACAAAGCGGGTTTTAATCCGCCTTGAGTGACAAAAGTCCTTTTTGAACATGACAGTGTTATTAATGCATTCTTTTGGTCTATTCAGCACACAGAACAATAAACACCCCCTCACACACACACACACACACAAAGACGCGGCAGCCACGCTTACCAAACACAAACACGGGCTTGGGTTACAGCAAAATCTAAACAACCGCATCGCTAATTACAAGCAAGTGATCTGATAGCGGGGACCATTTCACCCCCGGGGTTCCAACGTGGATCCGCGGACACCGCAGAGCCACAGAGCTCCGGCCGGGGGTCGTTTGTTTTATTAAAACTGATTGCCTCGGAGGCTTGTGTTCGAGGGTCAGCAGCAAGCCCACATGGTTTCAGCTTACCCACCTGTTTATTTACAGTTATCCCCTGTTTTAGGCGGCACCTGGAACAGCTCAGTGTGCTGCGAGCCTTCGAATGCGCAGTCGGAAATAGTGCGAATGTATGAAGTATGAATTGGAAGAAAAGTTTGGTTCTTATTACTTCATCACAATTGTTATTATTAATAGCGTACCTTCGAGGGTATCGTTGTATTATAAGAGTTATTATTATGGCAAGTCGGTGAGAAAGCGCGATGGGATAAAAGTACGTGTCTCTTCTTCGGGCGAGTGACATGTCTCGCCACGAGCCCGCAGCTGCGTGCTTCAAGAGCGGCTGCGTCAGGTTACGGTTGACGCACACTACCGGCTCAAAGTGACCGGCGCAGCCCTTACAAACTGAAACTAAGCGTAAAATGGCGAACCTCAAATAAACACGCTATGACTTTTCTCTCTCTCCCAACATATTGTCGAACTGGCGTGAGAGACGATGCTCACCTTGGAGAAGAGTCCCGGCACTCGTCAGAGCCAGCAACAGGAAAGCGGCGGAAACCATCCTGGTAAAGTGAGTTCGGCGGTCGGCAGCTGCGGCGCGGACACCTCGGGTGGAAGTGCTTCGAGTGGGTGTGAGCTGAGAAGTCCGTCCGGGCGACAACGGTTACGGGTTACGGCTCAGACGTAACGGAGAGTCGAGCGGGAGAGTCGAGCGAGGGAAATCCGAAATGAGCCAAAGAGCCAAAGTCCGTGTAGTCAGTGGGAGGCGACAGCGAGCGCAGGTGAAATATATAAGGCGCTGGATGGAGAGGGGAGGAGAATCCGCACAAGTGAGTCCCGTGTCGGCTTGATATGTAGTCGGTGATTTGGTCAGCGCGAAAGAGGGCAGGGCGTTCAAATCCTGACCGCTTCCCTCTCTTTTTTTTCTTCCTTTTTTCTTTTTTCTTTTGCGGAAGACGTTCTTTGAAATGTCTCGAAGAAAAGCGAAACACTGACGAAAGGCTTCCCACATAGACCAGTGTGTGATGTAGGTTTTAAGTGCGTTGATTGAATATATCAACGCATATATATATATATATATATATATATATATATATATATATATATATATATATATATATATATATATATATATATATATATATATATATATATACTTATTTTTTATTTATTTATTTATTTATTTTTTTTTTTAATTAAACCTCTTCCCCCCGACAGGTGTGGTTTCGAGCAACAATCAATAAATA
This sequence comes from Nelusetta ayraudi, assembly GCF_046127955.1. NCBI lineage: Eukaryota > Metazoa > Chordata > Actinopteri > Tetraodontiformes > Monacanthidae > Nelusetta > Nelusetta ayraudi. The sequence continues at coordinate 3,394,416 of NW_027466061.1, read as the reverse complement.
AACTGAAGACGGGGCAGAAGACTGCGCTCGTCAAAGGATGTGGTCTAAGCAAACAGCAGCGTGTTTTCCCAGAAGACCACTCATAACTAAATAATGAGCAAACAAAGACGCATTCTGTCCACTCGACACTCACTTGCCTGCAGGCATCTCATAATACAAAAACAGGAACACTCGAATGCATTTTCTCAACCACCTATTCGTCACGCTTATGGCCGAGCTAATACAATTGCAAACCTCCGCGATCCAATCGCGTTCTTCTTTCTTTTGGGTTGGTGTAATATTAACGAGCCCTTTACCCTACAATAGAACCATCTAAGTTGTATACTATCTTGTTGCACTTTGTTACATTTAGATTTATGACCGAATGCAAAGTGCGTTAGAAATAAAAAAAAATGTATTATTAGCTATTTGAATTTAATTATTGTGAGAGTGGTGCATAAGACACTTGTGGTATATGTTGAAGAGAATACAGCTTTAGTGATGGATGAGTCATACAAGGTGTTCATACCAAACTCAAACTATACCAATGGATATAAACTTTGGTTAACTAACTGTCTGATGGTCAGGTTTCGTAACGTTACCCTCCTGCCTTATGGTAACAAGTGCAACCTCAAAAAAGTATGTAAAATGCATCCTGGAAGAGCAAAAGCAAATTCAAAATGAAAATCTATCCAGAAGATGAGCCTGGAAGCAGATAAAATGCTGTGATGTTTTGGTGACATTTATTATTTATTTTCTGGTAAAGTTCACGGCCATAAATTTATAATGAGTGCATCTCCCCCTCCATGGGGGTTTTCACTCTTTAGACTTGATCACCTGAGGTAGATTTGAATTCAATATCGGATGTATACGGATGTAGGATTTCTTCTTCTTTTTTTTCTTTTTTTTTTTTTTTTTACCAAAGTGTGCTTCCTCACAGCGGAAATAATGTAATTCTGTGTTGAATGTTTTTGTATTTCCAACAAGAGGCCATAAGGTCAGTATTAAAACAACATCTCTGAAGCAGGTATTGGCTGCATTCTTAACATGCCATTGGACTGGGGTTTATACTGACATGTAGGCATCAACAATGTTAATGCCTACTCACTCTATTCATGGCTTCTGAAATGGCGACGTGTACATGTCAGCATGTATAAAAATAAATTAGACATGGTCGCAATAGACACAACTTGGGTCCAGCATGCAGACGTTGGGGAAGCCATTAAAATCATAGGCTCCAGCATACATGTTTATACAGTAGTTGGGGGAAAGAATATTCCTGCAGGCTGTTCTCTGTACCTGCCAACAGTGAGACATAGCAGACGCTGCTAGAGGTGTTCAGCACACACTGCACCAGGCAGAAAATCCTTCCCTAACAATTTTGGCATGCTGTTATTTGTTGTTTGTCAAATTGTGATATAAAAGCGTAGTAAAAACGCATAAACAAATCAAATTATCGCAAGTCCTTCGTGTGCAACGAGCTGGATTGTCAACATCCACATAGTCCAGTTATGCTTTGCATATGTTAAGGGTGTAGCTAAAATTGACCTGCACTGACATCGACTTATAGTATTAATTCAAAGACTTGCAATGCCCCACAGCAGCCGAAAACATATAATTCCATCACCAAATTGTGTGTGAGCACAAAATTCCCAAAGTTTTTCAAACTGTCCTAGGGCTTAGTTTCAGTTTATCGCCCAAGCATCACTGAGCAGTGTCTGGTGCTGAACTGTTGAGCTCCAGGTCAAAGATGAGACTGAGCATTATGGCAGATAAAGCATGGCAAACAAAAGTTTTATCCCTGCTAAAGTATTTTCAGTAATATAAGTAATTTTGCAAAGGCTGTGCATGAGCGTGTGTGTGTGTGTGTGTGTGTGTGTGTGTGTGTGCGTGTGCGTGTGCGTGTGTGTGTGTGTGTGTGTGTGTGTGTGTGTGACTGAAACAGTGGTACAAAGGGCATGTACAGCGATCTAACAAAATCTCTTAAATCCCTTTTGCTACATTTTTTAAAACATAGTGAAATTTTCATAACTCTGAAACAGCACTCTGAACAATGTGCAGCTTTGCTAGGGCAATCTGGTCCAAATTTGACAAGGCTCGGTCTGGTGATTTTAGAAGAAAACTGCTCCTGTTTTGATGTATTATGATGGATACGAAAGATGTTGCAATGTCTCCCTTCCATATGTCTTTGCAAACAGATTTAAAGTTTTATAAATATGTGCGTGGTACGCTGCAGGGCACACTCTAACTGGTGCCACAGAAAGAAAGACAGTTGCCCATTAGCACAGAATGAGACAAGCTGGCCGCCCCACCCCCACAGCACAGCACAGCACATTCACACCGAAGATCCAAACTGGGATGACCCATGGCTGGAAGGAGGCCTCTATGCATTGAAAATTAATTGCACTCAGTGAGGGCAGGAGCAATAAAAAGATAACAAGGAGCAGCTTAGCAGGAGTGCAGCTGATGACAAGAAGCGGCAAAGACAGAGATCCACCAGGGACATCTGGTGGACAGGTGTGTCAAGATTGGTTCTAGGAATCCACCCAGTGCACCTGGGGTCCATCTTGTCAGTCTTCTCCTCAAGTTTGTCCTACTTTTAGCTCCGTCCGCCTCCCTTGACAGATATAAAGAAAATTGAAGAGGGTACAATTTAGGCACATCCAATCAATTTCAGTGTCATCTGAGGACAGGAGAGAATAAAGACAGAAGGAGACGTCGCAGAGCGTGATTTACATAGCACGAAACCATCAGCTGCCTCACAATGTAATATTCTCTGTCTGCTGGTTTACAACTGGTCCACAGTAGGTGGGTGTTTGTACCTCTTACAATAACAGACACATTTTTGCACATTGAAGACAATTTTTGATTGGTTATTTCTAAAGCACATATTGCTGTATTTCAAGCTTTGCACTGTATGAACAACAGATGTTATGACAAACCCATTGACAGTGTGGTTTTCGTTACTGAATATGACGTGTAAAGAAAGAATGCCTATACGTAACATCAAAGACTATATTTTTAGATCACTCCTACCTCGATTGTCAGCTGGTTACTTTGTACTTTAAATCACCCCCAGTTCCTCTACATCCTCATTTATGCATTGTCATTTATTTTGTTTGCTGGAAACATTATGGCACTGTTGCATTGCACAGTCAAAAAATTGATTACGCTTACATCCAAAGTAATAGTCCTTAAAATAGAAACCTTATCAGACGAACCAAATACACACGGTGGGAGCAGACTGCATCTCTGTGAATGTACGTGTCCTCCATATATTCCTTAGCGAAGGGTTTAGCTGTGTTCGCAGGGATGCGACAGGGAAAAAAAACACAAAGTAATGCTTCAAGCGCCTCCTACTGGTGTAAGCGAGAGATAATAAAATGAAACCGTGGTTTGAGGTCTCCAGTTCAGTCTGCCTTGAGGTCTCGCTCATTATACCGAGACGGTTTTCTCTGAATTGTTGGTGTTCTAAGGAAGGCTAAAAAAAAGACTTTAAACGTCATGTGACTGTCCGTCAGAAGCAGAATGCACTTCATACAAGCATGTTGAGTTGTTTTTAACAACCATTTTAAATGTGTACCTCCAAGATATGCGTGCCTCACTTATCTGATAGATAACTCATCAAAACAGGAGTAATAGCATCAGCATGACAATTTTGATCAATCAGTCATCTTCTCATTGATTGGATTTGCTCACTCTACAGCCAGAATTACAGAGGTCATAGTCATTCCTTCATTTTCCATATCTGCACTCAGGGTCGCCAGGGTTTGCTGGAGCCTATCCACGCATCATCAGGTGAAGGCAGGGTTACACTCATGTCGCCAATTCGACGCAGTAAGAAATAACATTATTTATTAACATTATTTTATTTTCCTATTTGCAGTTTTTCATTTGCACCCCCTAAAAAAACAGATGGTGATAAGGTTACATAAACCTGTAGAGGGGTTTCAAACAAATGCCATTTTAGACTAACAGAATGTGCACTATACTGATACTGTATTGAATTTGTCAAATATTGCAACAAAAAAAAGACATCAGTGGATTATCTAAGAAATGGAAAGTTTTGTCAAAACTTTGTCATTCTCATGTCTTAAATTATGAAAAGAAGCAGGCTGTGAGAAGCTTTAGAAAAAAATAGCAGCGCCACCTCCTAATAATTGCTTTTTCTAGTTGAATAAGCAAGACGATTAGTTACTTAAGTGCTTTGACAAACAAGAGGGAGTCGAGGTGCTCTCACTTTGACCACAACCACAAAAAGACTTCAAATATGGACATGTACATCCCATTCATCTGTAGGTTCAATTTTCCCCATAGCAGACACAGCCAGAACACCTGACTACCACCTCAACACCAGCTTTTCCTGGTTATATCACTCATAAAAGTTGACCACTCCATTAGTCTCTGCTGGTTGGATTATTAAAAGGTGTCAAATGCTTGGAACCATCTTTTTGATGTGTGATATTTTTCACAGGGCCTACAATACCACATGTCAGGACAGCAGTCTGCCAGAATGGTGACCTTTGCAGTACTACCTGTGGAAAAATGGGGATAAACCAAGAGTTAAGGAATACAATGGAACAATAAACTGAAGGTCCTCATGTGTCACATATTGTGATGACTTCCATTAGATGGGGACCTCAGTAATATTGCCTCCATAATTCATTCATTTGAATCAGTCTGATGTTTGAAACAGTTTTCTATGAAAAGTGAGCGCTATAGCACAGAATCAAGTCAGAATCCACAAGCTGTAATTACTCTCAGTCCTTGACAGAGTTGCTGCAAACACTGTTGAGGTTTTCAAGAGGAATTGTACAGGCACAGTAGGGTCACATAACTCAACCCCAGCTGTCAGAAATGGTTAGTTTCCTAGGACTGGCTCTGTGGGATTTTACAATTAGAAACATTTGTATTCCAAAGACTGTGAGTTAGATGAAAAGGCTTCTTAGGAAAAGCAATTGATGTGGTAATCAGTTATTTCACATCTACAACTAGTCGCACAGTCTGACAGCAGCTGCCAGAAATGATGAACTCTGTAGTGCTGTCTGTTGTGTGATAACGACACGAGGAAAGATGAAGCTGAAATAATGATGAACAGATCGCACAGCCGATAAAAACACATTCACATCATTTTGATGCTTTGAACAAATCCTTGAGCCTAAATTGTTATATTGCATTATTACTACTGTGTAATTATTTATACTAAACACAGTCAAATGACTAAATGAGAATCCCATTTCAACATATTTTATTACGGTTCAGACAGTTAAAATATGAGACAGCCTCACATAATCAACTGTATGATGCTGCCTCTATGGTAATAATCATTCAATAATGAAGTAAGAACCAAGGATTGCAGCAGACTATAAGACAATGACATGAAATACATGAAGCACAGTTTCTTGCATCAAACAAAACAATGCATATTTTTTATTCAGTTCAGTGAACCAGTTTATTGAAATGTGTTTAAAGAAGTCCTAGTACCCCATACTCAGACTCTCAATTAAAAATGAATGAATCCTCCAACCAGATATAGTTAGCTCTTTGTTAACAGCCTCCCACTTGGTTTTAGCTCCCTGCCAAACCTGATGCTTTGTTTTCTTCCAAACAAAAACAAGGCTGTGATGAGGTGGTCTCAGAGAATGGAAGAACCTGAACCTGCCTGCAGGTGTTGTAACTTATCTTAGAGATGAATCAGTGGTCTTTGTGACATCTGCAAAGTGAGTTTTAGCTTATTTTTCCTGAAAGTGGAGCAAGCAAAAAAAAAAAAAAAGTCTTCTTGTTGTTTCTGGGGAGATCGTTTCCCGAGAGAAACACATACAGTTATTTGAAAACATTTGTGTCACAACTTTAAATGGGAGCTTCTCTGAACACTTTGAATATGCTAACCTCAAATAATTTAATGGAGACTTTCCATGTGATCATTAGGGTTAAATTAGAAAACAGGTGCAGAGGTTTTTAAGGGTGAACAACTGAGTTTTCTAGCATACTTGTTGCTCTGACTCCCTTTTTTCTGGCCCTCTGCTTCCCATAGATATGCTAAAAATGTTTATCTGTATCTTCTGTGGACAGCGTTTGTAACAGCTTACGTGAGCTCAAATTGGCTTTGGTTCATTACTACTGCCCAGTCAAAGCATCACAAATCTTCTCCAATCTATTCCAGTCCATTTATGTGTCCAGGTATGTCTGATTCCATCAGTACACATTAAAAATCCTTTCAGCAATTTCCTCCATGCCCTTCAAACTAGATCATGTACTTCTGATGAGTCAGGATAAGAACTTAACCAGTGACATGACATGTATAATTTTATATTAGTTGTGGAGTTTTGGCATGGAAGAATTCCTTCTTCCATGCCAAAAAGCGTGGTAAGTCCAGAGGAGATTGATTTTTTTCCCTTTTACATTCCATTACATCTAGTCCAGACTGAGGGCAGAATAAAGATATGAAGCAAAGCATTCCGCTCACTGCTTTTCATTTTACCAATATCGCATCCATAATTCCAACACTGATGTTAAAACAAAAAAGATACAAACACACAGAGAATTAATCTCTTTAATGGTAAAATAAATAAATAAATAAATAAAATAAAATAATAATTATAATAATAAAAGTTTGACAGATTTTGCTTTCCCCAAAGTCTAGATCTGATTGGATTTCAGCTTGGATTATTTCCCTCCAGTGACACAGGAATTTTGATAATGAGGAGCCTCAGCTAAGGCTTATGCCAGAGTCTGCAGTAATACCAGGTGATTCAAGCTGTTATCTAAAAATATCCCCTTCATCAAACAGCGGCATATTATTTTTAAAAGATTTTTTAAAATCTAATGGTATGCTTCATGCTTCGTTCTGTGTAATGTATTTCCTGAAGTACATCATCATATCAGACACCAGTCCTCCACTGTCTTGATTTCCTGGCTCATTATGTATTATACCTCTCGGGGACTCAGGCAATTACTTGGCCAAATGTGAATAAACTAAATTGTTTACCAAGTGATGCAGCAGTAATTTCCATTTCCATCAACTGTATCATCCAGATATATGGGATGTGTAACTAATAACATTTTCCTATTTATTGCAAATGAGCCCATTTACAATACCTGCTATATACATATCTTTCCATGCAAGTGTTACTTTTCTGACAGGATATTTCCAATTTTCTGAAATCAACCAACAAATATGAAGTTGTTAAGTTGCCCCTGAAAAAAGATTTGGTTATGATTGATTTGTTTGTAATAAATGCAACACTTGTGATTTATATAAGGTTTTTGAACCAAAGTAAAAGCCATGCTGAAATGTATAAAATGGCACATTTGAAGGTCCCACACGAGGCCAAATGCACCTCAGCAATGCTCTTGTGACAGTAATAGGCACCTCTCGTCTGGAATGAGAAGTCCATCCCACTCCTTAGCCCGCTCCACGTTGTGTGCTGAAATGTATTGCTCTGGATGTCACAAAGATCACTGACACCTCCCCCAGGCTTCTGACAACAACCCAGCCAGGTGTTCATGCAACCTCAAAGCCCACTGTTGTTGTTTTTTTGTGTTGTTGTTTGGTTTTGTTTTGCTCCCTTCACATATGTCAGGATATGGAAAAGCACCAATTTTAGCAGGAGGCTGTCGGAAGCACAATAAACATGCCTTTTCTTCCATGTGTCTTCAAATGAGTGCTGCTCCACTGGAATCTGTGATGGAAAATAAAGATCTGCAAATTAATCTAATGTTGGGCCTTTAAAGTAATTTACTACATGTTTTATTTATGGTTGCCTAAACTGTGCCGGTCTAAACTACACGTAGGTGTAAATCTAGAAGCAAGAGGAAGGGATATCTTCTCATTAGGGTTTGCCCACCTGGTTTATTTGCACAGCTGTTTTGGGGCCATATTTTCAGTCAAACGTATTATGTTGCAGCCCATCAAGGTCAGTTTTTACATGTGAGTTATATGTTTTTGCAGGTATTTTCTCCTATAGGTCAGGTTCAGGGTGTGTATCTACTGCAAGAGTGTGGTTTCAATGATAGGCGAACCTCCCTTCAGTGTTGTAAAACAAGATACCCCTTTGTTACAAATGCCTAAAATAGCTAAGATTTAATGGGGCCAAGGTCTAACAGAGGAGGAGTAGAGAGAGGATTTTTGTTTGAAGTCATACTCTTTTATTTCAGTCTTTAATATATGTGTTTAAAAAAAAAACACACATTTAATGTGTCAATGTTAGGTAATTGCATCCATTTCAATTTACATCTCACATCATCTAATCATTTAAAAAAAAAAAAAAAAAAAAAAAACATATTTAGGAGTTGGAATAAAACTATCACATCAAATTATTGATTGTAATATATTTATTATTTGCCGTTTGTTCCTAGTTACTTTTGGTGTCTAGACCAGAGCACCTGACAATGCTAAAGTCTGGGCCTAGCTTCCATTCACCCACCATTCAGTCACCTGTCGTGACTCTGAACATCGTACAGACGAGAAAAAGTTCATAACATTAGAGTTGAACAACTGTGGAACATGAAGGTCACTAAGGGGATGTGTAGCACAGCACCTAGAATCCATATAGAGAGCCACTGGAAAAGAAGATGCTTGACAGTTTTATTCTATAGTTTTCAAAACTGAGTTCTGCTCTCTCACTCTATTTCTTCTGTTAGTAGTAAACACGAGAAAAGAAAAAAAAAACATTAGCAAGGCCAAAAAAAGGCAGAGTGCATTAAAAGGTCATGTTTGAAAGAAGTCACATCATGGCTACATTGATATTCAAATGTCAATGCAAATGTCATGCAGAAGGCAAGAAAGCAACAATGCAATATGATGAATTCACTTAACTTTACATTCTTAAGGTATTCACATTTCTTTTTAACAGGGTGCTCTCAAAGCATCACAACTTTTATATCATAAAAACACAAAAATTACAAAATTCAGAGCAATTGTAAATCTTTTTGATTTTGTTTTTATGAAAGTGTTTTAAAGTTCTTTATGACTCAGTTGTCAAGCCAGCTTACAACAAACTATAATTTTCCTCTAGATTTACAAAAGCAGATAAAATTACGGCTAACGCTTCATCATCACGTGATTATGTATTTTATAACAATACCTTCATGCCCACTTTTTGCAATTCACGTCACTCAGAACAGTAAAATCATCATGTCTACAGCAACAAAACTACTGAGCCTCACACATAGAAAACGGTCTAGAAACAAAAGGCACAATCAACACAAAGCTTGGTTCTACATCACAGAAATATAGACAGAGAGGTCGACGCTGCCAAGTCATCCGATGTGTTTGTGTCATAAGAGTGGTGGCTTATTCACTTCAAAAGCGGTTGTGTCTTTTGTAGAGGACAGCAGCTGCAGCCAGAACAACAACCACTGCCAGAGACAGGATGCCCACAGCTATCCCCAGTCCCATCCTCGGGTCAGAGTCCAAGTCACTGCTGGATGCGACTGCTGGCAACACAACCACAGGAGTGGCACGTTCATCACAAGTCAACTCACACAGACCGGTGCAATTAAAACTAGACCTGAGAGAGCGGAGTGGTGGATATGCCGCCAGCTACTCACTACATTTTGGCGTAACAAGACAGAGTTCATGTAGAAGATTAACATTTTTAATATAATTACAATCTTATTGAATATTTTAATATATGATTAAAAATAGGGAATAAATACAGAAGATGGGGAATTTGAACATGTCCTACCTTCCTCCTTAGGCATTAGTGCTGTAATGGAAAAGATAAAGGGAGAAAATGAGATAGTGAGCAAGGGATTTTTTTTTAAATATGCAAGAAGTAACTCAGTTTCATATAAAATTTCTCAAATTCAGCAGTTTGGTTAACATGGGGGAAGTGTCCAGAGAGGCAAAAGTAAAACTATAGATTAAAATACAGACATGCCACAAGTGGAGTTCTTAAAATATCGAACATTTGTTATGATTTCTGTACTTCAACATCAAGATAATTTACTGAATGAAGTATAACAGTATACTTACTTTGCAGTCATATGTTATTACACATTTGCAGTTTAGATAGTTTCTAATTAAGATAATCCAATTATTAACAATCATTATGGGTCACAGACTTTATAGTGAGTCACAAACTGGATTGTGAATTAATTCTGTGGATGGATGGAATTTTCCATGTTTATCCTAGTTCACACATTGTTTTTGAATTTGTTATCAAGCGAGGTACTGCCACAAATGCATGTTACTTTTTTTGTTTTACCAAATCAAACCCTTATGCAGATTCTACAGGTCTAATTTTCCACATAATTTAATATTTTTGAAAAAGATAAATACATATGGATGAACACAAGCACTTGGATTCAACATTACATATACCGTATATGTTTAAAAAAATATGTATATATATCATTAAGTTTAGTCTCATTTCATTTATGCAACAACAAACGACAACACTTACTATTGTCATTCCTGGTGACTATAGGGATTGATGAGGACAGGGTGGTGGTTTCTGATGTGCCGGTGGACTGGACGTCTCTCTTCCTTCTGTTGCCACATTGCTGTAAACAGAGGAACCATGACGATATCCTGCCATATTACAGTGAGAAATGTGCACATTCCTAACCTTGAAGGTGCTGCAGGTGCTGACTTCGCAGAGCCTGGTGACACAGTGCAGGTAGTAGGTGGACACGGTCTCATTCTGCTGCTCGAGGAACCTGAAGGCGGGGAAGGAGAAGCGGGAGTTGTGGCTCTCTCCGTTCTCAAGCATCGTAGTCATCTGGTCCTGAGAACACCTGTTTGATGTGGAGAAAACACATTGGTCTTAACATTGGTCTTGATGGCGTCTACCGGGAAAGATTTGAAGGAACTTACGAGATAAAGAGGTTGAAAAAGGTGGAGTTGTTTGGAGAAGGAGACATGGAGGCATAGCAACGATCCATGAGGACATGATACCTGGATGAGGAGAACAATCAGCATTCGAGCTTGTGCTGCTGCACTCTACTCAATAGCATGTGACACACCATCACTGCATTTACATTCTGTGCACCTTTCCCAATGAATATCTAATGCCTCGAGATTTAAGTATTGAAGGTTTCTTACTGATCAGTAAGGTTAGCTGCTTGGACCTGAACATAGACACTGCTCCTTAACTCCAAGCCCAGTGCCGGTATGACGAGAGGAGTGGTGAAGTCGGCATCCTGTTAAAACAAAATTGTATGAAATGACCTGACAGCAATTTCTCTTCAACAGTCTCTCAGATCTACCAATAAAAAGCAAATTAAAGAAAGATTTGAAAGAAAACTCACCCAAGAATTGAGAAGTGAAACCATATTTGTAAAATCAGTGACTAGAACAAGTGTAAAACAGAGACGCTTTCCTGCAAATGGACCGCTTTAATGTATAGATGAAACTGTGCAAATTAATTATCAATTCATTTCAAAACCACCCATAAAGCCAAAATTCTCAATCAATGATGTAATAATGTGTAATAATTATTAATATTATTATTTAATAGCAACTGGATTTCCAATAAGTTTTTTATTTATTTATTTGTTTAGCCAATATGGCTAAACAAATAAATAAATATGAGTTCTTTTGTTCATGTCAACTATTTTAAGTGTTCAAAGTTGGCTTCAGCCAACGCCTTTTCAGACAGTGTACTGTAAATTATTATATTTCAAATATATTATATTAACAAATTCTAATAATAATCAAAAACATATATTAAAAATAATAATAATTAAACCATACACATTATACACATGAATGTTGTTGGCAGACATCTTTTCAGGATGACTCTTAAAAACTGCCAGACAGTCCTTGTGGGTTTTTTTCCCCCACTGAGCCAATGCAGCCCTGGCTCTACCTTCCTCACTTCCCATTTCGTCACCTCAACATTCCTCACTTACACTATAGAGATCCATGCTCAAAGTGCTGATAAAGCTCCCATTGTTGTCCTTCACTGCAATGGAAGACGCTGACCTAGATGTGACAGGGGGAGAGGTGTCAGAGTTTGGGAGGGGTTCCGCTGGTCAAGCCAAGTGGGAATGCAGGTTACTTCACACACAGATTGGATTTCCACCGAAAACTGCCATTGCATCATGAAAATCAAGTTTAAGGCCAAATCAAAATAGAAGCCCTTCCACTTGACCTTACTGTGAGAATATGGTGTAAGAATAGTCATTGGGTTTTATAGCCTGGGGTCAAACTTTGGAACACAATGAAAAATAAATCTTCCCAAATCAAGAGTTATTTGGACATTGATGCAAATAGCTCATTCTGCAATAAAATTGAAAACCTCATCAATGCAATTTAAGTTTAGCCAATCTGCTAATATTTTTTTTGATGGTGTTAAATTTTATCTTACAAATAGCTTGACAGAAATCATTTATAGCATACCAGTAATGTAAACATCCCCAGATAGCAACCTAAACTCTTGATTACTTACCATTTCAATGGCATATTTTTTGCAAGGCAACAACATGTCTGGGCATTCATAGCAGTCATCTTAAAGAATAGCTAGAGTTCTTACACGTCCACTTGGGTGTTGTTGACAAGATACTCCAGAGGGTAGGCACAAGAGTAATAATATTTGAGCTCGGCATTATAGGTGACTACCCCTGTAGTTGGATCATTCGAGTGCACCACTCCGCTGATGTTAACTGTCTGGACGTTGGAGAAGTCAGCAAAGATCCCCGTGCCAACGGCGCTGCTGGTCTGGAGGCGTATTTAACGTGAAGTCAAGCACAGAGAGACAAAAAAGAGATTGCCCTGAGAAAATGTCCACCATTCTCCACTGTGACAATGCGACCTGTACAACTTACTACTAACCACAAAGGTGCTGCCACAAGCATTTGTTTTGTTGATTGGAAAGGAGAACCTGACCACGGGCGGGGTGACCGATTCATCCAAGGTTCCTTTGCACTCTGGGTTGTCGAAGAGGTGGTTGAGGAAGAGAAGCGACGCGTTGTAGCCGGTGTACACGACAGGACAGATCTGAATCGCCAGGCCGATGGTGGACGTGCCGCATTCCACTGAGATGTCGGTGTACTCTAAATGGACAGGGGATATAATTCACTCAGCTTTTTCAGCAACAGTCAAAATCCTCTCCCTGACATTCAAATTTGAACTGTAATTTCAATTGTCCTCATTCACTGTCATTATTATAATAAATATTTTTGAAAATCTGGCCCTGAGTGAAAAAGCAATAGGCATAGACATTAATAGACAACTGACATTACTGTAACATTTGATGTGGATCAAATTATTAATCTGGAAAAAGAACAAAAAAATAGGATAGATGGAAGCTTTCGCATCGTACCCGGACGACGCAAGTCACTGGTGCATGTGAGCTGACTGCTTTTCGCCACCATCAGTGTCAAGAAGAGGAGGGATACAAGCTTCATCTTTTCCTTCTTGGTTGGAAGCATTTCTGCTATAGATAAAGACAACAACAAGAAGAACAACATACAATCACACATCAGAGGAATCCTGCAGATGCAACTGTTACCTTAGTTGGTACATACTTTCAAATTGCCCAATGACTTTGTCTGCTTTCTCCGCTCGTCTGACTCTCGGATCAATAAGTGGATCACTGAAGTCGTGGTACAAACTCTTATAGCTGTGACTCTTTGCTGTGATTGGTTAGAAACCAGGTCAGTGGCGGATGGTGTATCTGACTTAGGTTAACTTTTTTGGGGGGGAGAACAATTGTTCGGTACAGGGAGTTCCTGAGTCCATACCTTAAGGACAATCAGTGAAACCATACACAGCCAGTCTTTCTCTGACAACAATGGCCCAGCTTCCATTCAGTGACATAAAGATTCCCTTAATATGCCACGATGACACTTCATGAAGTATGTCTTTAATCCCAGAGGGACCAAAGATAATACTTTAGAGCACTTTTTAGCTGAGAGACTACATTTTAACAATGAGAACTAATCCTTTATCTAGAAACAAAGATTATCTCATGGATAAAGATTGTCAAAGATAAAAAAAAAAAAAAAAAAAAAAAAAACAGTTTGTCTTAAATATGCAGAGTAGGGAAGTAATTTCGAAGCCAAATCTTAAATTGTGTAAATTATGTAATGTGTAGATTTGAGTAGTTTTTTTTTACGTCCTGATTCTAGTTTTCTTACACTTAACAGGAAAAAAAACAAACATTTTTTATTTATTTAACCACTGGTGCACCAACAAAAACCTAAAACTGCTGAATGGTTAGTTTAGCAAAAAAAATAAAATAAAATAAAAAAAAGTGTAAAAAAGCAGTAAATTAATTTATCCTTCAGAATTGTTTTAATTTGCCTGTTTGTCTCAAGTATCAATCATGCAGACAGATATAGGTTTCAAAATTACATAAAGTTACAATAAGCTTGTATACACCAGTAAAGCTGTGACAGAAGCCAGAAACTTGAAACCAAAAACATTTTCTCATCTCACCAGAATGTTTTTATATTTGGAGAAACTTTTCCGACAGCAGAAACAATATGCAGTTTTTTGGGTTGGTTTAGTTCTGAGCATTTCTGTAATCTGAAAGGCAAAGCATCTGAGGCAGAATGTAGCAGCATGGAGCAGAGTGTGCGATCCTGCTGCGTTAAGGGGTCTGCCGAGGTGAGGCAGCTGGCAAGGTAAAAGAGGAATAAACACTGGAGATGAGCAAAATTTCATAAAGTATAAAATCAACAATGATCTGTGTGGGTTCATGTGAGGTGTTGTTTGATGTGATACAGAGAAATAACTCAGCGGTTGGCTCAGTTTGCCACAGATTGCAAAGCCACGAGATGAATTAAACACAGGGAGAGAAATTTTTAAATCAAAACCTTATACTTCAAAATGGCTCTATACTGTATAAGCTGTATGTCAAAACTGTATGTTAAACATCTTAATGTATGTGTTTATATGCGTATATGATGTAGTTGAATCAGACTGACTGCAGAGTTATCACTGTCCTCAATATTATCACAATCTTAGCAACTGACTTGTGTTTTATTGCTATTACAAACAACCACAAGTTGGCACATACAACCTAATACTTTCAGATAGATGTTCAGAGACAGAATAAAATGTGTCTCCAGCGATTATTCGGAGACTGTTTTCCACTCTTTCTATGTTACAGAGACTGTCACTTCACATTTATTGGTTTGCCAACTGGTTCTATATGTACTGAATGTGTTGGCCTCATATTGTAAAGGGAATATTGTAATTTGCTCAAGGGGTTCCGAAGTGTCAACAACTGATCTCCAATAAATCTCAGACACGTGAAGGCTTGAATGCACATAAAGGAGAGTGTGAGAGGATAGGCAGGATAGTTTGACCCCAGATTTTTCTTTTTGGAGATAATGGGTGGGTGTAGCTCTTGGACTGATAACCTTATCTCAGTGACCTTTCCAGCAGATTAGTTCACACAATGCACAGTGCTCTGCTCTGCTGTGCTGCCAAAAAGGACGGCTGTTAATTTATATTACATATTCACAACCATCTCAACTTTAATACAAATCCAACATAGACACAATACAGACATCACATCATAATTATACCAACTTGCTTTTCGTTGTAGACCACCACTGACTGAAGATACTGACGTTTGCACTGAAATAACTTGTGCACAAACGTTTTGCCAAGCATTTCTGCCTGCCAATAACATCAACAACATGACCTCGGATAGACATTGAGTTTTTGTGGTTTTGTACAAGGCAGTCAATTAAGAGGTTTTACTAAATATGTACTCCAAACCTGAAACACAGATGGATTACTGAGATTTCAAAAGGAATACTTGAAAATCTTTTGACTGTTATTGAGGAACTTTTTAGTTTTGACAAAACGGGAAGTGACAGCTGCGAACTGCCTTTTGGAATAACTAATGACCAAGAAGTGGAAAAACTGAAGTGGAAAAAGTGACTGTCAACCAATAATGTTTACTGCGAAAGAGACATATGTATGTATGTATGTATGTATGTATTAATTTTTCAACATGCATTTATAAGAAAGAATGTGATCATCAGGGCCAAGTCAGATCTCATTTATAGATTACCTCAAATGCATCTGTAAGCAGTCAGGTTGGGAATTCCTATAGTAGTGCATCATTGAAAGTACACATTACATCCAGGCAATAATTATGACCGCATGTCTTTTTGTTTGTTTGTTTGTTTGTTTTTGGTGCTCTTCTGGTGACCTGTGGTAGTTAAATTACTGAGGAAGTTTTGCTGCCTTTCTTGCACAAGATTTGTTGCATCACAAGAGCTTATAGAAAAAGACAAAACACAATTAAAAAAGACCTCCTTTGGCTTTCACAGATGGCAGCTGCCATCTGTGTGGTCTGAACAGCAGTTGTCTGTTGGAGCAGTCTGTCAGAACTCAGTCCAGGTCTAACAATCAAATGAAAATATAGCCAAACCACAGGAAACAAAACAAATGGTCATATTTATGTATACAAGAGAAATGAATTTAATTGCCACAAATTAATTTGTAGAAGTCTGAAGGGCTGGACCACCAGGGCAAATTAGGCTGTCAGGCCAGATTACAGATAACAGATTAAAGAAAAGTAGAAACAAGGAAAAACTGTGAATATTGGACGACTGATCACCTCCAGACTCAAACAGAAATGAAAAAATGTCTATTTGAAAAAGAAAAAAAATGTTATTTCTGCTGCTGCTGCTCCTGCCATTTGGGAGAGAGGCTAGAATGCCTCCACTTTTACCCTTCCAAGCCGCAGGCACCACCCGAAGGTCAACAGCTGCACCTGCGAGAACGAGTAAAATGAAAGAGCGAGAGGGTGGCGAGGATGAACGAGAGAAAGAGACAGGGTGACAGAAGGTCTCGCACACGGAGGGAAAAGGTGGTGCCTTACACCGCTGACATAACAGCAGCGATGGCACAAACTTATTTATATAAGGTGAAGAAGGAAGAGCCTGAAAAGAGGAAAAAAAAAAGTCATGTACTGCGAGACAAGTTCAACACACTCAGGTTGCTTGGCTTCACTTGGGTGACCAATCACAGGCCAGCTGAACACATATTTGGAAGACATGCAGTGTGTCAGGGGTCGCAGTGAGTGAGAGGGCAGGGAAGCTGAGTCATCTCAGGGGGGGGGGGCTTGGGTGGATGTGCTCCTCTGCTGCTGATGGGTTGAAGACATAAAGAAATGGCGCCGCATCATCAGGGCCGCAGAACGCGCCACCCCACCCTCCCTCTGCCCCCGCCAGGAGGACATCCAGTCCGAAGGCTGCAGAGCCAGGGCAGTCAAAACTGTGAAAGACGTTTCCCATCCAGGCCACGGCTTGTTCTGCGGTCGGGGAGAAGAATGGTTTCTTCCCTCAGGCCATCGACGCCCTGAAAAAACTCTCACGAGTTCCGCCGCGCTGTTGTTCCTGCTGGCACAGTGTTGTTTCTATTGCACTCCGCACCCTTTGGCCAGAATCCCAGGCCCAAAAAAAAATACGCTACTGACTGATCTTGGTGTCAGACCAGCGGAGTCGTTTGCTAAAAATGAATGATTAACTTGTTCACTTGTTAATTTATTCATTAACAAAAGCATAAGAACGGAAGGGAAATTGCATAAGTATGATGCAATTTCTGTTCCTAAACCCTCACGCAGCAGCTTGTGCCACTGTGGCAGCAGAGACACACCTTTCTGCAGGGCGCAATTCATTTCAAGCTTCACGAGCGTATGAGTCAAAATCTTTCATTCAACTCTTGAAATACAACAGATGTCACTAAATGCAAATGTTTAAATTGCTTGAATATTTTTCTTCATTCAGGGGAGTGATTTTCACTTGACGTGAAATTGGTCTGGAATGGCGTTGGCATAGTCGTGCAGTTCTTCTCAGGCATAGACATTTAGGTGCAAATTACTCAGTGAAAGTGACTTGGATGGGGGGGAAAGGATCTCAAAGTGTATCCGTGTTTTCCGTCTGCCAACGTAACTGAAATTTATTGAGGAAAATTACCTCTTTTTTAAAGACTTGCGTAGTGGCCGCATGGTGGGTTGATGTAATCTTTTCACACATTTGAGGTCAATAAAGTGCATATAGTGTGCCTTTTACTTTACTTTACCATGGATCCTGCAGAAGATGGGGCTATTGTTCCTGGGGTCCAAGCCTGTCGGCCTTTTAACTATGTGAAGATGTAGCCAACTGGATTAGCATGGCATGATCATGGTATCATGAGAACCACCACTAACAGAGCAGTAAAACACTGAAGGTAGAGTCTTGATTTAAATGATATACATTAAAGAAGGAGTTGATGAACTGATACCACATAACTGATAGCTTCAGGATTTGAGAAGAAAGATATTGTTTGCATGAAAGCCTGCAGACATGGAACCAGTGCTGCTGGTTAGTATCGTTTTTCTACCCCTTTGTCCATTCATGGGAATACACAATTAATCTTGTGCTTTGAATATTTTGCTGTCTTCTTCAATTTGTAATTTAGTGTAAATTGCTTATGTGTGTTAATGCACGCCACTATTTTCCTCAACACTGATCCCTCTCATGCATGGTTGCAATGCTGACATTTTGAAACTGCTGTTTGATTTGGTTTTTCTCCCCGTTGATCCCAAAACTGCTGAGCCAACTGCTGGGCCTAGTGTTTGACCCTCACTGACATGTGTACTCATAAGGAAAGTCTAAAGTCTTTCAGCGCTTATAAACATGACACCAGGCGGGTTTTTAGTCACAAGTCAAAGTGCAATGTTTGCAATATGTACAATTGTACAAAATTTGAACATTTCAGGAAAAACTTACCAGTGACATTTTAGGAGCACATTTTGGGAAGGTAAAACATAATGACAGTTGGGTACATGTACAAATAAACCATCACAAGAAACTTTATTGCTGCCTCATTGCGTAAAATATTCAAAAATGAGTGAATAAACTACATCTTATGCAGAGACGGGCTGCTTTAATGATTCGTTGAAAGGCTCTAATAGCTAGTCATATAAACAAATTAAATACGTATTCCAATTTTATATTAATATATTTTTAAATTCCTATCAGGTGATTCATTCGGATAAACAAAGGTTTTAAAGTTTTACTCTATTGCTTTTCTCTCTTTTTTTTTTTTTATCTCAATTCATATTTTCCGGTAAAGTGTAATTATATGGAAACTCTTACCAAAGAAGTGTGACTTTTGTATACATGCAACACTAGCAACAAGCTGTAAGCCTCAACCTTTATTCTATACCCTGCACATGAGAGCTGTGTATAGCTGAGGTATTGAATGAAGTCGGGAGTGTGTGCACTCGAGATGCACCCCGAGCCCCCCCGCAGAGTCGACATAAGTAGTACTGCGCAACACATGACAAATCCTGCTTTTACCTATTTCACACGTTGTGGAGACCGTGTGAACAAAATTCTAAATCAACACTTAGCATTTAAACTCTACATGCGCAAACGTTACAACCACATCTAATGGTCTTTCCTCGCTTCAGCACTGTCAAGTTCCGGTGGTGTGTGTGTGTGTGTGTGTGTGTGCGTGCGTGCGTGCGTGTGTGTGTGTGTGTGCGTGTGTGTGTGTGGTGTGTTCAGGCGCTCAGTTGAAGGCTGGGTTGCGGGCTCCCGACAGGCTGCTGACAGGTGGGCTCTTGCCTTTGAGGAGGGTGAGGGAGAGGATGAAGAAGCACACGCTCATGACGCCCAGGATGATGACGCCCGAGATGAGAGCGCTGGTCACCGTGTTCATCTGGAAGGCTGGAGTTTTCAAATGAGCTGGGGCGCCGCCGTTAAAAGAGAGAAAGAGAAGGAGAGGAAATATTAGAACATTTCTCAAGGCGTAACCTGACCCTTTTAATGGACAAATTGTGATTTCCTGTTCCATTGTCTTTTTTCATGACTTTGTATTTTTACCAACATGTGTGTCCTATTTCTCTGTCGGCATGAATAAAACATTGAAATATTTTTTAGATGACTATTCTTTTTTTTTTATACAAGTACTATTTTAGATTAACGTGATGAGTGTACTGCTTAATTTATATGTACAGTATATACAAAAAAAGATGTACCCTCAAGTGTCTCTTATAAGGATCAGCAATGTTGATGTTGTTTGGCCGTTTGTCCTTCTCTTGCTTTTGTTAGTATGTTTGGTTGCAGACAGAACAAAGTTTCGATATAAATTACAATACGGTCCAGCCCGTAGTTGGGCCACCGCTGGTCTAGAACCTACTGTGTTGTTACGTGCGACTCATTAACTCCATTCATTTTTTAGAAAATGACATTTAAACATCTGTCCCCTTCAGTGATATAAACATGTTCATGTGAAACAGCGAGGACCAGCGACTAACTTGGAGTTCGATCGCAGACAACAGGCTTTCTGAACATTACTGGATTTTTAAAAAAAACATATATTTTTGACCCTGTCAGACACTTTTCTGCTCTTTATTTGTTGAAAATGAACAGCTCATCGACAGTGTTGGTCTTAGGCTGGCGTGCCAAATGGAATTTTTTGCCAAATTGGGGGAATTTATTACACCCATCCAACTGGGAAAGAGCCCAACTGGCTGCAGCTCAAGGCTCCCATTCTAATGTTGCGTCACAGTGAGAGAACACTGAGAGGCAACATTAGAATGGGAGTGATCTGTAGCTTTTTTAATTTTATTTGCTAAATCCAGAAAAAGATATTTTAATGATTACTGGGAAAAAGTTTTTCAGTGTTTTTTGATAAAATAGCTGCTCCTGCTCAATCCAGGCACATCTCTCAGGACAGCTGCATTTCTGTGACCTTCAAAGCTCATTAGTTGACAATGCTAAGTAACACCAAGTAAAATAATTTTGGCGAGAGCTTGGAGAGGTGACCGCGCAACATTTCAGGTGTCTGAAAGAGAGGCATTGCACACAAAGCCATCCCTCTGCACAACGAGCAGACTGCGATGACTTACCCAGCTGAGAATTGTTGGTTGGTGTTTCATCTGTGGGAACAAAATTAAACAGTATTAAAAGTTCAAAAAAGGCCAAATGAAGCCTTCATGCTATATTCACACGTTTTGCTTTACACTGCTTTGTAAATATGCTTTAGTCCCAAAGAGATTTCTTCAATATTCATTTGTGAGCATGGTTAGTTTTTACACGCTCATAAAAAACAAAACAAAAAAACACTTTAAATTGTGGAGTGTTAAAGAGGACCCCAGCCCTTGAGGAATATCCCCACCATGAGTTTTAGGTCTGACTTTAGGTGGCTTTGATAAACTGAGTCAAGGAACAATTGCCGGCAATTGTTGGTTTTACAGAAAATATGAGGCTCATGGTCCTCTAATTATGGGGCAAAAGCAGCATGTGATTGCATAACATTCAGAGAAGGTGGTGTGAGTGCATAGAGAGTGTACCACTGCGAGTAATGATGGGCCCGGCAGTCAGGACAGCAGGGCCAGAGGCACCATTTGATCCTGTTTCCTCTGAGACGTCCCTTCTTTTCCTGCTGCCGCAGATCTGTTCAAAAACAAACAGACGGAGATTGAAATGTACTGAGGGTCGTTACACCTTGCCATAATCAACGGTCATAAAGCAAGTCAGTGAAAGGCCTAATTACATTATAGATTTTATACCTTATATTTCCTCAATTACTTGGAAAAAGTTCTGTTTTTTTGTTGTCATATTTCATTTATGAGTGATTTTACTTTAGTATGCAAGCATCTCTTGGTAAGATTCACAGTAAACAGTGCATGTTACTGTTCATTTTTGTTAATATTTATTTACTTTCTGTTAAATACAAGAAAACAACCTGAACCTTTGCTAAATCATGCAGCTGCTGTGCGCTAACAACGTTTGCAACATTATTAGAAGCTCCCAGCAGCTGACGGAAAATAGTCATTAAATCAAAGTGCAAATGCATGAGTTGGCAAACCATCAGCTACTTAGGCCACGTCTGAAGAGGAGCAAATATCTTTCGAAATGGTTAATTCCCTCTTTCATTAAAACAATGAAGAAGGTTTAAACTAGCAAGCATCTTCGTCAGTTAAAACTACACTTTGAATTAAAGGGAAAAATAACTTTTTGTGACACAAAATGCTTTTTTGAGTTTTAGCACATCACTATGATTACACCTTATTAAGCCTTACAGAGAGGCCCATCTCGTCTTTAATTAGAGACCCACCATCTATCGTACATAATTCTTCTCTAGACCAATCCACCAAATCTTTAATTCCATTTAAGGTTTTCAAAGATTAGAAAATGTGTTATATTCAAGAAATTTGAATATAATGAATCACATTAATCAGAGACGTGCTGAGGGCTTTGTGTCCTTTACTGTAGCCCACTACAATGCAGGAAATGCCAAATGCATGCTTTATTTCAAAAAAATGAAAATATGCTTTACTTTGGAATATAATGTAATAGTAACAGCATTCAAGCCCTCAATTTCTTTTTTTTTCTTTTTTCTTTACAAATGGCAGCGGAAACTAAAGCAACATGGTAGCCCTCGCTGGAGTTATATAAATAGGTCCAAATAAGTCTGGATCTATCTGTTCACTTCATTTGTTAATATCATTGTCATTTTATGAAGTAAAATTGAGATGTTTTTCAGTAAGAGAGAGAGAGAGAGATGGGTGATGAGTGTTCACATTTGATTTCATGTTTACATGTTTGTAACCACTAAAAGTTTTGGTGTCATGTGTGAAGGCGTCAGTCTCACTGGCATTAGCAAAGGGCAGTCGTCTGCTCGACACAGCTTGGTGACACAGTGGAGGAAGACGGTGGACATTTTCTGGTTCTTATGCTTCACAAAGCGGAACACTTCAAAGGCGAAGCGACCCATCTGGCTCTTCCCGTTTTCAAAGACAGTCGTCTGGGGGTCTTTCTCACAGCTTCTCACAAAGAGAATAAGTAAAGGGAAAAAAAAGAACAGAGTAAAGCGAAAAAAATAATGCAAGGATTCCACAGATTAAAGAGTAGGTTTTAGAATTGGTTTACCTGAAGAAAAGATCGTAGCGAAGGTCATCGTTGGGGTTTCCAGAGGGTGTGGTGTAGCAGTAGTCCATCAGAATGTTCCACCTGTTTTAGATTAAGAAGCAAAAAATATGCATTGGCTCAAATTATGTAAAACATAATAATTATATAGCTGCCATGTTGATTAGTATAACAGAACATTGTGTTATTGTTATCTAACCATCATTCCACAGTTTAAAAGAAGAAATTCTAAGGGGTTGTGTTGTAAACAATGAAAATGTAGTAACACAAAAAAAACCTCTGTTCTTTTCAAGCCACAATATTGGGCGGGTGACATTTATCAGAAAAACAACAAGCATCATCGGAACAAATGTCGACACATCAAACTTTTTTTCCCCCATCAACAAAGGCATACAGTGTTTTATTTTTTGTTTCCTCACATCCATTTTCAACAAAACTCTTGCTGCAAAAGCATTGCCCCAATTCATAATGCCACTTCAGGCTCGCTTCAACCCAGTTCTGCACTGCATCGACCAGAAAAAGCTAGGATGCGATAAGCCTTATATTAACATCACTCCAGGACTGCTGCCCACTTCTTTTGAACCCATTTGAGATGAACAAAGCTTGATGTGTTTATGGAAAAACATTTTAGTTAGTTAGTGTGAAAGTCAAGTTATCCATGTGCCAATTATTCAAGCAGATGAGCGGACGTTCATCTGAATGGCCGGTGATTGACTGGATGAGACGGTGAAAGATAAACTGCGGGTGAGTCTCAGAGCATTCCGTCCTCAGAGAAATCTTTCCTCCAATCTATTTCTCAAGTAAGCAAGATTATCTGCACGCTATATGGGAGACTTCTGAAGACTCTGAGAAAGGTAACTTTCCTGGCGAATAAAGCATATAGGCGCTAGCTCTGGAACCTTTGTCTGTGCTGCTTCAAGAGGCATTTCAAGTAGTCTAGCACCTTGGAAAGTTGAGGCAAACTAATAGGGAACTCATTTATAACTGTTGTTGCGCAGTGAGATCACATTAGAATTTCGAATCTCCAGATAGATCACAGTGCTTTGTGTTCGGGCTGTTGGTGTCAGATGGGGAAAGCAGCAGACCTGACCAGACACACAAATATGGGCAAGGATGGCTTTTACACAGCATTAACTTCCATGTTGATATTTTCAAATCAAACAAGATAAGGGTTAGCAGACAGTTCAAGGCTGGGCTCAAAGGCTCAGCCAGAAATGAGATCAAAGACAGATTTACATTTGGCCTCACATCAGCTTTTCGTGCCGACCTGCCTTCCCTGTACTTTCCAGAGTCAACATCCTGGCTGAATGTCTGAATTAATAGTGGTCAGCCTAATTTGATTTCACTGGTCTCGGTAAATTAAAAGCTTCCAGTTTGAGGCACATGCTAACATTGACGGCATACCTCCTGTCCAGGTTATTAGCTTTCACAGCTGCAAACACCCGCGTCTTCAGGGTCAGACCTGCCATGGGGATGGACAGCTGCTGAATGTACGATGAGTCCTGCAGGGTATTTCAGGGTATTAGTAACACTTCCCAACCTTTTCCTTTCATCTCTACCAGTGTGAGCTGTACATTTTCACTTCGGCACAAGAGTCCCTGTGGATATTACCCGTAGAATCACATGGGCTGGTATTAGGGAGCAGTTCATTTTTGTGTGCGGCAAGGTTTGAATTGAAAGTGTAAAGGTGTAAAATTAAATCGAAGACAATACCGTCACTCTCTCCATAAGCTACTTAAAAGGCTTTCCGAGCATCGTCAATGTCTCTGGGGTACATAATCACTCGAGCAAATCATTGGAGTTGCCAATGCAAATTGTGCAGATTAGCAAAACAAAGCTCGAGAGCTTTTATACGCTCCTTACAGCAAACTCACGACACGCAGCTTCGGTAGAACATCTCTATCCACTATGCAACAGTCTCAGCTCTGAGCTACAGGGGAAAAACACATATAGAGACTCAACAATGACATGAACTCACATTGTAAAGCAGTAGGTTCAACGTGCTGATGAAAGTACCATTGCTGTCCTTCACTGAGATTGCAGCAGCTGACCTTTAAGACAGACAATAAAGATCTGAGCATATATAATGTTTTGGTGGGTGTGGCTTGGCATTTTCCTTGAATATCTGATATTTGAATTTTGAAATTTACAGTGTTTGTCAAGATGGAAAAAACACTGAATTTCCAGCTTCAGCATATGGCACGAGAAGGGATGTGGGATTTCACATGTAAACTCATCGGAAATTACTTGTAGTTATTGTGCTTTGTCATAACAGCTGTTATATACCTTGTACAATTACAACTATCACAACTGTAGGTTGCAGGTATTTATTTTTGTATCCCAGTGTTAGTAAAAGCAGTAGGCTAACTCTAAAATAAGCTAAATCAAACACCTTTTTTTTGACCTTCCAAGCACTGTAAAGAGTAGCAAAAATGTCTGGAAGAAGCTTATTATTTTCATTGTTTTGTTCAGAATTAATAGTTATGTTAGGTTGTTGCAAAAAGACACACTAAAATATTGCACTTTGTCAGTGCAGTGCGGATTGCACTTAAATACTGTTGCTTTGCACATATAATTAATCGCACAATTAGACAAGAATTAATGCAAAACAATCCACGTTGTATAATTGCTGGTGTGCCAGGTGGCCTCCTCGATTGGTTTGGTCGGGTTCACCATGAACACCTCTTCTCTTCTCAGCTGCGCAGAAAGCCACTGAACAAATTCTGAGATTTGGGATCTATCTGATCACTATTTCCAATAGCATTTTCAATATGATACATGCAATAAATTTGCTGCAACGTGTGTGAGACTCACGAGGCCAGCTGTGTGTTGTTGACCAGGTACTCCAATGGGTAACTGCAGCTGAACTTGTACAGCAGGCCGGGCAGGTAACTGATGATGGCAGGTGGATCCGGTGTGTCGATATACCCTGATATGTTCCCAATCTGCACCAGCGAAAGGTTCCCGTAGGCATTCGGCCCCTGGGCTGTTGAGACCTGCAGGGGAACGTCATCAGTGTGGGTAACTGTGCTCCCAGCATGCAAACCTTACCGCCGTTATCTCGTGGAGGACCCTCGGCCCCGGCGTCGAGCATACTAATGCGCCGGACTAATCCTCAACTCAATCCCTCCGTATCTGAGGACGGACCCTCCAGAAACTGTTGCGCTTCAGAGAGAGTGCACAGCCGCGAGGTGGCTCACCCAAAGAGAGATTCACTTTAGACTCTGCCGTCTGAATTGTTATTCAATCGCCATCCTGACAGGGTCTCTCAGCGCCCAGCTGCGGCACTCTTTGCAGAGATGAAAGGCAGCGAACTTTTCCCATGAAGTCACAAACGCACCCTGTCAGCATTGAAATTTGTCGGCAACACGCGTCACACTTGATCTGCGCTCAACAAGTTGGTCCTTGCTCAGATTTTTTTCTATTCCTTACATTTCCTACCTCAAGCTCAACCAACATCAATGACTGGTATTGTCAGTGCGATATGTTTTTTTTTTCCATTTACCACCAGGGAATTGCCGCAGGACTCCAGCGTCGCCAGGCTTATACTAAAAATCACAACAGTAGGAAAGGTGTTATTGTTGATGAATCCTCTGCAGTGAGCGTCCCCGTGGCGTCCATTTAGGGCCAGGTCGGTGTCGGTGTATCCGGAGAAGAGGACGGGGCAGAAGTTGATCTTGAGGGTGATGGTCTGCACTCCGCAGTAGACACTGATGTCCCTCTCAGCTGCAAAAGGGCAAACGGACATTTACGTTTAGTGATTCATAGCTGCAGCTGCGATGAATGATGTGCTTTGCTTCCTTACCGGGGAAGCGGCTGTGGAAATTGCCATCGCAGTTGTATCCATTGAACTGAGCGCCGGCTGACAAGACCTTACTTAACAGTAAAAGAATAGAAAGTGTATGTTCCATTTCAGCGCCTGGGAGGAAGAAAAGATTTCTATGTTAGGGATGCTTTTAAGTGTGTGGAGGAAATGTGAAAGTTGGGAATAAGAAGGAAGAGTTTGCCTTAATGGCAGTGAAATGAGAAAAAAGCTGTCACTTTACTTTTTTTTTTTGTTGCCTAGAGAGGAACATTTTTTATATACCTGCAAAAGTGACCAACTTCAAACCTGCAATTTCCGTACCATTCGTGGAAAAAGGTGCTTGATTGCTGGGTAAATCTTTTTCTCCAGTTAAAATACACAATAATTACCTAATTTCTTAAATAAATTGGCATTTTACAAAAGCATTTTCACTGCATATAGTCTCATGATGTGATAATAAAATAAAATGCCATCTACCGCTGCTGGAGTAGATGTGGAACCACTTACCCCGGTGCCTGAAAGCCAGCGAGTCAGCGGTTCTCCATAAGCGAGGGACAGATGATGAAATGGTCGGCACCGCATCCCTACCCGACAACTAGAAACTGGACTCATGAGCAGGGGGGTCGGTGGGCTGGGGGGTGGGAAAAGAGGATCCCGCGTATAAGAGATTCATTATTTCAACATGTCAACAAAAAAAAAGGGCTGTCCGGAGCAAACATGGGAAAATCCATCAAATATGAATGTGTTATACAAATCCTTTTCACGTCGGCAGAAACATGAGCAGGTTTTGAAGTTTCCCACTCATATCCTTTTGGCCCAATCCGGCCATGTCACCGCTCACAAATGGTTTGACGCCGCATGAGGTCCAGCGGCAGAAGAGGAGGGGGTGGAATTATCTTTTCATCGCTCCAGTGGAACCTCACCTGCTGACTGAGCTCTTCCATTCTCCCCCCGGCCCGGTCGAGGAGTGCAGGGCCCAGCACGCGGGCCCTTGGCTCCGGGAGTCCACGCTTTTCATGCTTTGTGTTGAAGGGGTCCTCAGTCAGCACAGCAGCAGGTGCTCTGCTCCGCGGGGCTGCCGAGTGCTGCCTCACCCACAAATTTGGTTACGCAGGACCCATAAAAAAGAGTGAGGGGGAAAAAGGAGGCAGAGTTCACCGAGTTTTTAAGGATTATCTGCACCGCACAGCTCCGCCATCCATATTGATAGCAGCATATGCGGTGGATTGGCGCTCAGAGCGCACCAGATGGAGACCAAGTTGGCGTTTTGTGAATACACAATGTGAGAACGCTCAACTTCAGACAAACATTCCACTTTTGGGCCAACGACAAAAAGAGAAACTATTGTTTGGCTTCTGTTTTTAAACTCTTTCCAAAACTCACCCAAGTTTGTTTTTCTGACTCCAAAGCAGAGTGTCATCACTAAGATAATTTTCCTCTTGCTTCAATAAATCTCCCCAACAATCTGGCCTGCATCGGCTTTCATCACGATTGTGGTCGAGAGCGCGGTTGTTGACACAACACCTTTTGGTCCCATTCACCCGAGAGTCAATGAGCTGAAACGTCACCTTACCTTCTTTCTCGTGCCCGATCAGAGGGCTCTTGGCTGCTCGTCACTTTTGAAAAAGCTCCAAGAAACAAAAATAAAACTATTGTATGCCACTTCCATTTTCCAATTGTGTTAAAGGCAACACATCCATCGAACTTCTATCCATCAGGGCTGCATGCCCACAGCTCGAGAAGTTCGGGCCGTGTCACGCTCACAAGGAAAATGAGCGCTGAAGTTCTGGGGAATCTATTTATTTCTTCTTATTTCTAAAGACGACTTTGATATACCAATCGTAATTATAAGAAGCCTGGCAAGAAAACTGGAGTTTGCTTCACGATGGGCCGATAGCCATCTAGAGTGCCTTCGTAAGTCAATTACCCAGAGCCCATTATACCACTCTGTATGCCTGATGGTTAAATCCAGTCGCTCTTATCAGGCGCGCAGGGTCCTAATCCATACAAGGAGGAACCTAGAGGCTAAAGACATCGTTTTGGAACTTCTCATCACCCTGTGAAAACACACAATGTCAAATTGCATCACTCGGTTTGACTGGTGGTGACAGAGTGACTAATCCTGAAACAGTGAGTGAATGCAAAGCTTTCCACTTGCCATTTGAAATGTGCTAATCGCTGGTCATGCTATTGAATGTGAACGGCACAGAAATATAGAAATGAAATGTTCCGTTTGCCGGTGGATTAACATCCTGTATGGAGGTTAGTCAGCAACCTGTTGACAGCGATCACAAGCTGTACCTGGAGACAGACAGGACATTTCATTTATTATTCTATGCCACTGATGGCTGTTTATGGCATTCAATATTTATTTTCTTTGCCAGTTTATATATGATAGTGTCATTGGTGTCTTTGCACCCCATCTTAGAAATCAGGTAAATATTACTCCAAAGTTTGAAAATTTCAAGTAACATTTACCAACCTGTCTGTTTATTTGGGACATGGATAAAGTATTCTTATCCTCATGGACCAGATTTTCTCCAGGTCTGTACTATTTACAAATGGCAATAGCTACTGGTGGCTACAGCTTTGCAAAGTTCGTGTATGAGAGATTGCAGCAGTTTATTTCTGATGGTTTTATGAAGAGTTTGAAATCATTGAAATTATCATTTCTTTAGGTTATATGCAGTGACTTCCTGTTGTTTTTGGAGATGAAGATTTGAACCATTGTCTTGAATTTTAAGAAGGAAATTAATGATCTTACAACTTGTGTATTGTAATACATTTCTATATAAATATGAATAGTTTTTGGTGGACAATGACCTGTATATGGATTATATATGACTTTGACTTTCTTTTGTTGTTTAAAACTGAAAAATATTAAAGGATCAGAATTTTAAAAAAAACTTTTTTTTATTCCACAATTTATTTCATAGTGCACTCGTTGAAGTATTTTAATGAGAGCACTATAAAAGGTTAGTGTACAGAAGTCCTATTTGTATGTCTATTCCACAATAACAGTTTATCAAAATGACAGTTGAGTCTCAATGAAGTAAGCAAAGTGTTAAATAGATGCTTTCTAATGCGGTCATTTGAAATGGAACCCAGCCCTAAAGTTGTGCAGGCGGTTGTATGAGGCCATGAGCTATTTTGTCCCTCGTCAGAGTGACACCTTAATTTGAAAAAGATGACACTGACAAGTGTCATACTGGCTGTCCAGCCACCAACTCATTTGTTATTCAGGAGGTGCCGTCTTGATCTTCAGCACCCTGCCACAGCAGCACTAGAAAACCAGACAACTTGTCTAGGATTTTCTTTTTCACATTTCGAATGACTTGTTTTTCGAATCTGAGCATAAAGAATGTGGTCTTCCAAAACATAACACAACAAACAACTAATTTGATTCTAAAATAACATATTTTTCTATCAATCTGTCTGTCTGTCTGTCTGTCTGTCGATCTATCTGATTCTTTCATTTGAACAATGTTTCCAAAAATAGGCTTAAATTAAGTACTTCTGATTGTAATAATAATAATAATAATAATAATAATAATAATAATGATAATGATAATGATAATAATGATAATAATAATAATAATAATAATAATAATAATAATAATAATAATAATAGCTGCTTTCTTTTAATCATTGAAATTCCCATTAGGAAATTCAAGGATTCAATTATTCAGCGTGATGTAAAACTGAAATCATCTTTACTTTCATAATGTATTAAACTAAATGTTGACGTAACAATCTTTGCTTGTCATACATTTCAAAAATATATGTGCATATATGATCATAAAATTGACCAAGAGGTAGATGTAATTCACAGTGCAAAAAACCCCTCCTGCTCATACAGTATGTTCCGTTGGAGCTTGTATTAATTGGACGTGACTTAAAGAATGCATTGTCACAGTTTGTAACTTGATTAGGTATCTACACATTGGATGAAAATATTAGTAGGTCAAATGTATCGTTGTCTAATGCATAAGGTCAAGGAGACAGTTGTCCCCATTTTTTTTTAACCCACTGTATTTGGCTAGGAAAAAACTAGCCGCGATCTCTGTGAGCAGAAAAAAGATCTGAGGCTCCTTTATCTGCAGTGAAATTAATCTAGACTGGTTTCCATCACACCGAGCTTTCTTCAGCAGCTTGATTGGCACACAAATAATTTTGCGTCTTTGAAAAAATGAAACTGAAGATCTCTCAGCTTTTGTTAGCTAAAATGTCATCACTTGGCACTCATACAAGCAGCCAGGTCTTTGCATCATTCTCTGTGTCCCTCAGAGAGTATCCTTGTATAAGCTTCTCTCCCCCCGTAGACATGGCCATTATATAGATGTGAAACATTTTTCAGAGGATGCATTCGATATGGATTTAGAGAAGAAAAACGAGGCTGTGAGTAAGTTATATTTTCACACATGCAAACAAAAGCCCAGCGCCTTATAAAACCTTATACCAGAGCTACAATTTTTAAATAAAATTATGAAATGCATGAAAAGGTGCATAAGCGTAGGATGCTTTTTTCTCAATACGACTCTGAGACTCACCACAGAACCCAAATATCTCCTTTGCAGAGGACAAAGGAGATATTCACTGCAGAATTTACAGCAGATGGCTCAAGACTCTTCTCAGTGAGGAAAGGACTTTTTTTTGTGAGGTGTGCAGCATCTCCCTGCATCATTTTGGGCTCTCCCCTACAGTTCAGAGAAACCTGACTTGCATGATTAAGTGACTCTAAATGTCCCAGAGGTGTGAATGCGTATGGATGTTTTTTCTCACTAAGTTAACGCTGACTTGAGCTGGGAGACTGTCCAAGATGGATGCTGCCTCTTTATGAATGTCAACTAGTCTGGGAAAGGCTCCAACAACCCGCATGTCGTCTAGTCAGGAAATAGTCTGGTCTACCCAGCCTTATTGGAGAGGAAAAAAACACTGGAACAATTAACTAAAATTGTATTTTTGTATGTGTATGCGTTTTTACTTTGATTTTTATTCATTTCTCAATAATAATAATCAGAATTTTAAGATTTTTAGTGCGAACCAGTGTAAAGAAAACTCACTCTCGACGTATCCACTCGCTCCACTTTTCAGAGAGTGTGTGCTAAAGCATGCAGTCCTGGAAACCAGCCATTGGCACTCTCTCAGGTTAGTTACAACACCAGCCAGGTGTCTGTTCCACCCTCTGAGACCACCTTGTTTTTGCCTTCTTCCATCTAGAAGTCACAACAAAGAATGCAGGGGGACCGCAAACAGGAGGCAAATATGTTGCTTTCTGGAATCTATAGAGGTTTGTTTGTTTGTTTGTTTGTTTATTTGTTTGTTTTGAAGATTAGTAATTAGTAAGTATGTGTTGCTGCTCTACTGGAGTGCACAATAAAAAGAAGAACATGAAGTTACTTTATTGTTAACTTATAACTAAACACGAAAACAAAAAATTCTCTGTGCGTGAACTTCAATCATCTGAGGATCTGTGAGTAATTCCGGTTGTGCTGCGCTGTTATGGGGATGAGTTCCAGATTTTCATCAGTGCATTTGGTCGAAGACATCAACTTTATATTAATGTAGCCATCAACTCACGGGCCACTGTCTTTTGTGCCTCTTGCTAGTACCAGGTACAAACTGAATAATGAAGTTGTCAGTCTTTGTATTTTTATACACTGCCTTCTGGTCGGACGTGTTATGCGTTCAAAAATGTATAACTTGGATGTAACCAGTTCTTATTTGAGCTGCTGTTGCCTTTCTATGGTCTCCAACCAGTCAGCCCATTCTGACCTCTGACCCCTGACATCAACAATTCAATTTCCTCGACAAAAATGCTGCTCAAGTCTTTCAAACTCGCAGCGATGGTTGTGGAACATCCAAATCAGATCCTCCACATTCTGAGTCATATGAAGGATAAAATTGAATTTTAGACTCAGCTCAACAAGTTGTGGCTGCGGGCTCACAGGCCTGCAGGCTACTCCTGTGGTCCTCACGTAGAGCAACAATTATTTTTTTCCCCAAGAGTTCTTTGCCATTAGGTGCCATGTTGAAATTCTGGTGACCAGTACAACACCAATTTTAATACGCGTGGTCACCTTTCACACCTCAGACCTTGTAACACGAACAAGTCAAATGACACCGGGGAGACAAAAGGCTAATTGGATCCAGTTTGGACCTTTTCACTCAGGGGTTGTACTTACTTTTGTTGCCAGCGATTTAGACTTTTATCACTGTGTCTTGAGTCATTTATTTTTCTGTTTTACTGCTGCTACTGGCATCCAAAGCGTTGCATCACTGCCATCTTCAGTCGTAATTCATCCACCTCATTCTTTTCTCTTGTTTTGCAGCTAGCTACCTCATTTCACTTGACGGTAGTTCTACTCCCACTTAAGCTTTTATCAACTCTAATAGAATTTACAGTATTGCTACAATACCATATCTATCTATCTATCTATCTATCTATCTATCTATCTATCTATGTGTTTATTGTGTTCAACCAGGGTTCAGAAAAGACGCTGCACAATGTTATCTCGTTCTCACTCTTTCACTCTGCTCTGCCGCCACACACATCAACAGGCTTGATGAGACAATTGCCGAACTCTTAATCAGGCATTACATAACGATAACAGCACTTGTAACGCTGTAACATCGAACATTGCACATAACTGTACAGCGTTAGGTTTGCGTTGTTTTCAGACATAACAGTGTTGTCAACTAATTTTCACATTGGTTACTTGGTTACACTGCAACTAAGCTCGCAATTATTATGATGTCTCTGGATAAGATCCACTATACGTTCTGCAAAGACACCCTGGACACAACCCCTTTATCCTCAGGCAAAACTGGAGCATCACACTGATGAACAGACTGCACCTACTCCCACCCCCAAGCAAAAATTATATTCCCACATATGCTTTACTTTGCTGTAAATATTCACAACTCTCGTGCATCTCAGGTTGCCCCAAAATACATACCAAGTACATCTAATATTTAACATCTATGTTAAGTTAGTAAGTCAACTATAGATAAATGAGGTTATAAATTTGATCATCAACATCAAACAGAAAGATTGTTTAGTCGTAATGCAAATGAAAAAATATAAAAGACGTGAAAAATACTTGGAAAATTATTGAAGGAAAAATCTTCTTGAGGGGCTCTCTGTTTGCACATTCTGACCACTAGATGTCAGTAGTGTAGTACTGATAGGTAACAGTAGGAAAAGGGCCTTGAACATCTACAGGTTGCAACTGTTTGCCTTTTTTTTTAGCAGAACAAAATAAACAAAATGTAAACATTTTTGTTGTTGTTGTTTTTATTTCTCTAAATCAAAGTAGAATGCAAATTTCCGGTACATCACAGGCCTCTCAACCTGTATACTTGCTTGACTCAAAATGCAAAAGTAGCTCTTGAAATGTTATTTTATATGCTAAAAGACCAAATGATGTCCCGTGGTAGCCCTGCCTTTTTGTTGACATTGCCTGGGGTCAGGAAAAGGGCTGTCATTATGAAGGCAGTTTTGGAGACAATTCATTGGAGCCATAGGCTCAATGTGGAAAGTTAATTATTAACCATGCCTGAGGAAAGTTTTCTTTTGGCTAGTCCAAGAGTGGAACACAACAGAATTGCTGATCAGAATCTAAAAAGCAATAACAAATGAATTATTTACCCTGCAGGAAAATGTTGGTAAAGTTGATGTAACAGAAATGGCAGTTCATATGAAACATACACAACACATATTATTGTTGAATACATTTTGACTTTTTTGAGTTGAATTGAATGCTGGTATCTTCAATCAGATTTATATATAAATATTAGATAAAGCCATGTCTCAATAGCTGCAAGGGTTGTGTCTGGCTTTGGTGGAATATTTTAAGAGTTACAGGGTGCAAACAAATGGCGCTGGTCAGTGAGCTTCCCATTTGCGTCCGTGGTTACGCATAAGCTTGAGAGTGCGCAGTTGCCTTCTGTCCGTTGCCCTCACCGTGCAACGTGCGAGTGTTCTGGTCGTCAGATATCCTTTTCATCATTTTCTATTTGGCCTCCTGGTCCGTTTTTCAAAAACAATATTTACATTGCAGAATTCAACAGTCATTTTCTTTTGTCAATTATGAAACACGTGGGATTTTCGTTGAACTGTAACACCAAATATACAAATAGAATACATAATTACATATATTCACTCATATATCCGTTTTACATGCACTGTATGGCTCAGGCCTCGTCAGGAAATAGACACATCATGTTCCCCTTGAATATTCGCCCTCTTTCAAGTATTCCATTATTCTATGAACAAAATAATGGATATACTACTACCGCAAGGTTGCTTTGCTGCCAGAGAACACAGACGGACGATATGGGGAGGTTACAGATACGCCTATGCCGGAAACTATTTATAAGGTCTACAAAATAAAGGCTATATTGACTGTAATAACTAATGCTGCCTCAAACATATACTACTGTGCTGTGTATGGGGAGTGTGTTTGTTTTTATTTTTTTTCGTGGGTTTGTTCCTTTTTTCAAAGACGTTACATGTCGTGAGTGTTAGGGCGCGTAATACGACACAATGTTTGGCTGATTTTGTTGTGAAAATCACCCCCGGAAGTCGCTCCTATTTTTATTGTATCTGTTCAGTTACGGTATGTGATACGACTCTCAAAGGAGACGGAACTGTGGTCGTGCGGGTCCGACTGAACGACTTGGTTCGTATTTTGTAGTGACAAAATATTGAACGTTGATATTTCCGTTTCAGCTGGTGTCTTTTACTCGCAGATTAAGAGAAAATTTCTTCTTCATTAGTTAGCACACAGCTAGTCTTCAAGCAAAAACGTTAGCGCCTGGCGGTAGTCTTCTAATTTCCACCCTCTCTCTTTCTCTCTTGTCTCCAGTATTGTCAGGTTGCTCTGAGCCTCTGAAGCCCGACCAACACCGGCCACGAAAGCCAGACTGTTCTGCTGGACTTGGGACCGTTTCTGCTTCGGCGACTGTACATTTGATTCAATACAGGATGTCTGGACAGAGCATTACAGACAGGATAACCGCTGCTCAGCACAGCGTCACCGGGTCCGCGATATCCAAAACTGTGTGTAAGGCGACGACGCATGAAATAATGGGGCCAAAAAAGAAACACCTGGACTGTAAGTGTAATTTATCATTTGCCGATATATACACATAACACCTTTGATTTGGCTAGAAGTTATTCATTTCTCGTAATAGTTAAAAATCGACATGTGTATGATGTGTCGACAACAAGAGGCCTTCGCCCTCATCTAACACTCACGTTACGTCAACTTTAATTGATTGTCCTGTTCTAGTTCACTATCAAATCCTTTTAACGCGTGTTGTTTAGAGGATAACGTTAACAGGTTTTTATACAGTAGTCACTTTAACAGCGTTAGCGAAGCTTATTAGCTCTGCCAGGACTGGCCAGCGGTCTGCGAATGACTCGGACACTGTTTTAGCACTGGGGTACTTGCTAACGCTAATATGTTAACTATACACGAAGGCTCCAAGGATTCTTTTTTTCACGCTAAATTATTAATGCGGGACACGGTAGTTTGAGAATTACATAAATTACAATTATCAAGACATTTTGACGGAAGTTTTTTTTTTTTTTTTTTTTTAATATATATATATTTTTAAATGGTGTGGTTGCGTTCGAATCTCTACAAAAATATATATAACAGCATTAAGCATCGAGTCACCCGAACCACCAGTGATTCAAACTTTTAATGATCACGATTTTATCGTATGTTGTAATTGATAAGGTTGATGATGATATCGGAACTGACTCGGATCAAGTTGAATACACTACGCGCATATTTAAACCTAGCATTGAATTTAAAACCGTTAACCAAAAAAGTACACTCAGACTTAAGCGTATGAGCTCTTATGTTAACTGCATATTATGGTGACAGAGTTACATGTGAATTCGTCAAATTGAACATTTGTGACAGACCTCTTCTACTTTCATGGTCAGTGAATTCGGACACTTCATTGTTGTGTATTGTTCAGTATTCCTGGTGGCCATTGGATATTCCATTGCAAACCACGACATGGTTCTGTGCTTTCTAACATTGTCTCGTAAATAGTTACAAGTTTGAAGTGCCACAGCTCACTTTACCTTTGACACTATTTTGAGTCGGGTCAGTCAGTGTTTCGCCTTTTATTAAAAGCAAGGCTTTGCCTCGCTGGGGTAATTTTAACAGTTGTTCTGTTGTCGTCTATTCGGGGTGGTGTGACTCTTGAAATGAGGGCAATGCCTCGGATTCCTGACCTAGGAGATTTGCCTGATTTCCACCCCCCCCCCCCCCCCCCCCCGCACACACACACACACACATCTATCCCAGATGTCCAGAGTGCTGTGAGGTGCTCCTAAGTCAAACAGATCAGATGCAGACATTTCCTCATTTGTTTCCGGAGGTGGAACGATATTGACATTATTATCAGCAACAACAGTATATGACAGGAAGAAAAAAAATCCCTAAGCTGTTTAGCGGACATTGGACAAGGAATGACAAAAACATGTTCAAACCTCACAAAGGGAAGAATTAGGGGCACTCGGGTCAGTGGTATAAGTGATTTTTATTTACTTATTTTAAACGGTATGAGCTCAGCTTAGTGGAAGCTTGGTGACGTTTTAATGCAGCGGCATCTTCACTCACAAATCCGTTGTGCCAGTGAACCGGAATAGATGCTCTCTCAGCATTGTGCCACGTTTTATATTATTGACATTAATGTCTGATGTTAAGTTACAAACCTATCTCCTTACCAGTAATCAGAGTCAGTGGAAAATGAAATGATTGAGCTGTCAAGGTTTTTTTTTGTTTGTTTTTTTTGTATTTTTTAAATGAAAATGACGAGTGGCTTTATTCACACTAAACTCGATTGTTCAGTGTGATGCTCAGGCACGATTACTCACCCTACCCCCCTTTCCTTCCTGGTTTGCTTTCACATCAGTGAGATAATTCTATGCACAGGCATGCTTGCATAAGTACATAATCGAATACTCTGCGTGACGACGTTCACCGAGTTCTTTAGAAAACCACCAGTACTCCAGATGAAGAAGAAACCGGTCTTGAAACTGGTTTAAATTCGCTGGAGGTCGGAACCCCTGCACCTGTGTAGGGGACATCTGTGCCCTGTGAAGTTGACTCTACCAAAAGATGGAAACAACAAACACGTGGCTGACTTTCCAACTTCAGTATCGACTGTGTGTACGGCCACGCTTTGGTTTAAATGTGTGGGTCAGTCAAATGCCATGCGTTTCCTTGTTTGGGCACGCTTCATGTGTGCCCAGGCATGAATAGTTCCATATCTCATTAGTGTCTTGCTGGGGTCTGCTTGAAAAAAGGACCTCCTTTTTCCTCGCCCGAGCACAGCAGCCTTGTGTTCCTACTCATCAATTGCACTTGGCTTTGGGGTGAACATGGCTGGATCTTGTCCCTGATCTCTAGTGTGAAGCGACCTAACAGTTCAAAAGTGCACATAGCCAGTAGCCATGGAGTGATGTGCTACTCTAATTAAACAAGTTGGTTGACCAAATGAAGCACATTAATCCTAGCAACAGCGCAAGGTGGTCGTGAAAAACAACTGCCCTGGTATCCGTGTGGTTGTTCTTTGACCCCTGAAATCCAACGAAGGGTTGTTTTAAATGAAGTAAATCCCTATATGGTAACAAAGCATAATGGGCATCATTTTTCAGGCACGTCCTATTGTAGCAGTCAGATTTGGTTCTGTGGCGTTTTGAGGCCAGTTGGATGCCTTAAGGTCTTTGTCACATTCCTGGGGCTTTTCCTAAGCAGTTTTTATTTCATGGCAGTTTACATTTCCCTGGTGCTGGGCCAGTGACATGAATCTATGTGACTACATGACCCAAATTTTCATGACAAAAGGTAGGGTCCCGGGGCAAGAAAGGGCCGACTGTTTGATGAGCGACATGCATAGAAGCTCTTACTAACTTGTATCTGAGTCATTTGGGCAACTAATTTGCGAGTGTTCATCAGTCAGCCAGTGGCCTCCACGTTGCAGGGTTTCCGCTGACAGGCCAAAATGAAGGATTTTAATTCAGGCTTTCTTGTTGGTGGGGTTTCAAGTTCTGTTTCTGGAAACATCATTCTGAGCTTAATGCATCTTACATCATGCTACTCTTTTTTTTGGCTGTTGCCGGTACGCTAATTATCACAAACCTCCCCTTTTTGGACTGTGAGAATTCCACATGGAGCCCACATTTTGCTCCTCAGTGAAGTGCTACCATACGTTAATCTAGAGAGCCTCTGTCTAGCAGGGGTCTCACTTAGGTTTGAGTTATTTAAAGTGAGCCAAGGGTTTGCGCTGATTGGAGTTTCCTGAGCGGCCTGATATAGCCACAGCATGTCTTGCTGCCGTCTCTGTGTTCCTCCTGTCTGGATCGAAGGTGAGATATGGCCCTCTGCCCTGTCTGTTGCGTTTGCACTGGGCCACAGTTCACATTCTTTAACACAGTCACTCTAAACAAACTCCATCAAATAACTTTTAAGTGACTCTGGATTGCCAGGTGGGAGCCAACCAAATCAACCAGTGTTACCAACTCCAGCTTGGTTTTATATTAGTCAGAAATTGCTTCAGAGACCCTGACCACCGGCTGTGTTAAATGTAATTTATACTACATTGAGACAAATGTGATGAAATCATCAGCTTTCTTGGGTCGTATGTATTTAATAGTTGTACATTGATGGGGATTTTCCTACATTGAGAGTTGCCATTGAATTGTAGGTAGCCTTTCTCTCTCTCTCTTTTTTTCTTTAGTGCAATGGCCATTATGTAAGGTCCATCACACTTTAGTCCTGCTCAAAGGTCCCTCGAGATGGCCTGAACATATGAAGTCAGCAGCGGTTGTCGACCTCTGGTACTGCCTGGTTTGTAAGCATATCGTAATGATAACCACTGCTTCCCTGGGCAGGTCTCGTTACTTACATATATACTTACACGTTTTTATACGTCACACCTCAGGAAGCGTTTGCAGCCTTAAGTCTAACCAAGAGCTGAAGTTGCCTTGAGTCAGCTTTATGTGTCCCCCTTGTCCTACTAATTCATGGCTAGTGGGCTCACTGATGCCTTGTCATTATGGTGCATTGTATTTATAGCTGTCATTTTAGCACGATTGCAGCTTTGTCATCAAGTATGATGGCAGAGACATTGGAGGTGCAGCAGGAAAGACATTTAGAATGAAGCTTACAAACTCAAAATAGTATTTTAAAATGTGATCAAACCTAACAGGTGTCATGTATTTCTTTGTATGTCCACAGCAAAATGTAAACATTCCTATTAGAGTTGGAATGTTTACGAAGCAGCATACTCTGTAATTATACTATAGGCCTGTTTTGCAGTGCTGTTTTCCATCTACTTTCCCATTTACTGTTTAAGTGTTAACATTTAGATACTCAGAAATTAGTTGTTTTTTTTCCTGGATGGTAAAACTAGCACATTGACTATATCTTTGACCTTAAAGTGGAAAATTCCATTAGGAAATCAAGTCCCTGTTTTAAACTATGAGGTTGTGTGGTTGATCCCATCATAACACAGTAACTTGATCTGAATGGACAATACATTTCATTGTCCAGATTCATACATC
Organism: Nelusetta ayraudi; assembly: GCF_046127955.1. Classification (NCBI taxonomy): domain Eukaryota; kingdom Metazoa; phylum Chordata; class Actinopteri; order Tetraodontiformes; family Monacanthidae; genus Nelusetta; species Nelusetta ayraudi. The sequence goes on along the minus strand of NW_027466061.1, from coordinate 3,354,199 downwards.
AATAAAAACTTGCATCACATTGTTAGGAAGCATAATGAGTGAAACAGCTCTCTGCTGTTACGACAACTCCACACTGCTTCCTGCTCTCATACATCTTACACACCAGAATCACTGACTTGACGAGTAAAGCTCGAAACATTTGAAACACCTTTTGGAACAGATAGAAAATTCCCTTTAGGTGATAACACATGAAGAACTCTTAAGAAATGTTTCTCTTTTTGATAACTGTGCTTTCGGCATGAGATTTGATTAGATCAGTTGATTTAGCCACACCAAAGCAATATGAGTCAGAGCAGTGTTCCCGTTCATAATCAAAGTTCCAGTTCTGATTTATTAAAAATAATCAAATAAAATTTCAAAGAACTTTCATTAGCCTGCCGCTGTCTGTGTGGCTTCATAGTTTGAGTCCCACAAGTAAGACAGCAGAGACATTTTTATTATAAGGAGGACTGTTTTGTCTTCTTTTAGTCTTGTCAATATTATTGAAATGTGAATTTTGATGGAGACTCATACATTTAATTAGTCTCAGGTAAATTAAGCCATTACATGAATTGCATGCTAATGGCAAACATTTTGTTTTTCTGTTGTTACAGTGGTTCCATTTATAAAGTCTTTCTGTACATGCTTGAGTTGAAAACAGTCCAGCAGTCATACTAGAAAAATAGTAAACCCCCCCCCCCACCCCCCATCCGGTTTTTCCCCACTTTTCACACTTCCTTCCCGCTAGCTTTTCTCCTTTTTGCGCTGAAAGCAGGGCTGCATAAGAAGCATGTGACCGCTGAGGCATCAAGTGACAGCAGGCCTTTAATAGAGGGATGACGAGCGGTCCCGACAGCTGAGCTGAGCGCAGCCCGCTGTGCCTCTGAAAAGTCATGGGAGAAGGAGTAGCATGGCACGACCCGGCCGCCACAGTGCGCCTGCACACTCCACGCTCATGTGGCTCCCCGTTTGAACCTCAAGCTTCTCCATGCCAACTCGTAATTTAAGCATTGTTTGCGAGTAATTAGCCCTCCGCCTGTCCACAAAGGCCGCACACATGACCTTTGCCCTGTTGTCGCCTGTCTCCGGCTGGGTTCCTGCTGCCCCGTCTGACTCCTGCACTGCGGGGCTCCGTTTGTGCTTTGCTCAACACAAGTCATTTCCTGAGAAAGGAGGTGTTCCTGCACTTCCCGAATCGAGCCTCTGGAGTTTCAAGGGTAAACAGCAAAGAGGAAATCATTACATAACCCAACCCTTTCTCAGCGCAGAGGGAGTGGAAGCGATCAAATTCGATATGGGCAGCGTGGGGAAACGTTTGATGCGTCTCCCCGCAATTAGGCTGCTGATTGCCGGCATTCCAGCGGTCATGAAAATGTTGTAGTCAACTTATCTGAGAATCCCCGGCGACTTCCATTCCTCGGCCTTACCAAGTGAAGATTGCGAGGGCGTCACTCCGCTCCGACGCGCTGCCGTGCGGCAAAGTCGCTCACGCACCGGCAGCAAATGCCACGTCGCTTTTGTGGTTTCGTACCACAGATCTCTCATGTTGAAAGTCGGCGGTTGTTATTGGGTTGAGTCTCCCTGGTGGTCTGGAGATTTTTAATTCGGCAGTCGCTTTGAACCAACCTCATTTGATGTTTGTATTTTCTGAAGTGGTTAATAAACACACAGTAGAACCTATTGAACCTGACAGCCAGTAACAGCCAATAACCCGACAGTCATTAAATGCATCATCTCCACTGTTACTAGGTTACTAGTCCTACCATATGACTAATGTCCAATTTAAATTTTCAGGTCAAAGTCACCAGTCTGAACACTTGATTGCGATTACGTCACAAATATAAGGAGTTGACTTTTTCCCTCAACACTCTTCAAGATCTGGAGTATGCTGTTGCTGAATTACACAGTTTTAGTGCAAGATAAACACAGGTCCATCGCACCCACTCAAACTGTCAGTTCTTCTTTCACCTTGCGAAAATGAAGAAATGCATTTTAGTCGGAAGTTCCAAACTGGTATTCTAAAGAGAAACCCAAACCGTTGTCAGTACGTTGGGCTCTAAAAATATTTAACCTGCAAACTGCGTATTGAAAATGTCATCCAGGTCATGTTAAGGTAGAAGGGTTAAGTTGCGGCAACTGGTGATGTTCTTGCAATCTTGAAAATGTATCATTATTGCTATATAAAAATGCATATCACAATATACATATAACAGAAATGGAGTTGCAGTAGGTGGTGTGGAAACGTCCTGAAATACGTCTGCTGGCCACACACGTATTGAAAATGTATGTAGCCTCTTCCAGCCACAGATTGTGTTGGGGTTCTCCTTGCTTCTCGTTGTAGCATATTTATCGACAAGTGTTTTATATCAGACCATATAGCATGCAACATGTAATCGGGACACCAAGTCCACTTCCTGCAGTGCACACCCTGAGAAATTTAGCTGACAGAAAGTTTCAGTGTTGTATTTCAAAAGAAGTGTGGTAATGTCCTTTGAAATCTTGCTTAAGCTCTTGCAATTTCAGTTCCGTTTATAACCCAAGAAAGGGAAAAAAAAAACAGGGAAGTTGGTGGGGTCGGTGTACATTCCTTCACAAATCATTTCGCAGAAAAAGAGCAACAGTTGTTACAAACATTTAATATTACACCATCCACATTTTCATTTTAATGAGCTCTGAAAAAACTTTTTTTTTTTATTGTTGTCTTGGGCTCAGTTTTATTTATATTTCGATGTTTCTTGAAAGTCAATAATAAATGATTGTTTGTGCAAATATTTTTAGAAAGAATGTCGTATTCTTGGTTGACATCACATATCTTAGTTTGCTTTCTTTTGTTTTTTCAGAGATATTTAAAAAAAACTTGGCATAAGTTTTTTTTTTTTTTTTTTTTTTTTTTTAAATGTGACTTAAAGCTCGTATCTGAATTTTTTTTGTTCTGGGGTTATTTTTACACCTCCGTCTACGCATGGATGGAAAAGCAGCGATCTTTAGATTCTCACTAGAACAAGGCCTCTGCCTTCCCAGCTATAATCTTTCATCCTTGGCTGATGCTGCCAGTCGAACGCTATCATTAGAGCGCTGACGTGCCATGCGAGCCCTGATATACGCAACCCTGGAATGAAAATCAGCGCGCATGAGACGCAACACTTATAGCAGAAGGTCACAGGAAACGGAAGAAATTTGATCCCATGTGTCAGTTTGACCCGGTCTGTGTCTCCGCGGCACCGGGAGTGCTGAGGGGCAAATACGATATGCTGCCTTAGGTTCAATTCTTCTTCAAAGTCTGGGACCTGCGCGTAAATGTCAGCTGTGGTTGCACACGTGGTAAATGTGATTCGCTGTACTGACTGAAATGGGCTGACACGGGCGACGCACAACTGTGTAGGCAAACACAATGTACATGCTGTGTTTAGCCTGGTGGCCAGTCATTGTTTTGGGGACTCCAAAGAAAGTGAAATATTCCACATTCAAAGTCTGAGGGCTACTGCTTTCAGTACAGTGAACATGGTAGTGGTGTGTATTAAAAATCAATTACTCTGTTTTTCTCTCCATATGTATCCTTCAAATAAATCTATTTAATAAAGCTATTCATAATCCATTGATTTTCCTCTTGCCGTCTGATCGGAGGAAACCTAAAACCATTATTCTGATTGGTATTGCCATTGTGACTGGCAGTGGATTCACCGTACTTGTATCGTCTATGCTTGTTCTGGTAGAGAACCAACTTGAGAATCGGGTGGAGAAAAAAAAAAAAGGGAGCGAAATGGAAAGTGGGTAGCGAGTTTGAACTCCCCACAGCTGTTTCAGTTGCATCTGAAAAGGCTTTTGTTGTCACATGGGTGGCCCTATTGTGTACGTAGAAATCAAAAAGCCTTTTGTGCGCCTTTCGCCAAACACTGAGATGGATTCATACACCAGCCATGTAAACAGGCCCCGGATTGCTTTTGCAGCCGCCTCCTACACAGAAGTTAATGTTAACCATTAACAAAATGGTGAAATGGTCTCATTGACGCGGCTCTTGACACTGAGTAGGTCGGAAGGAACCGCAATCGATAAAGTGCAACGCAAATAGGAACGTGGCCGAGTGTTGCCAACACTTTCACTCAAATATTAATTTGCATTGTGTGCCATGCGTCTGTTTGGCATCTGTTGCTCATTAATCATCGATAACTTTGACAAGTTGTCGCGTGGTTTTCTGGAAGAGGACAAAATCCAGCTTTTCATTATATGGAGGGAGTTTAGAAGTTACTGTGTGAACGTAAAAACCCACAAAATTTAGTTACGGACCACGGTGGGATTGTCGGTTCAAATCAGAGTCTGAAGTAATTTTCATTCATTCATTCATTCAGTTTAAGAAATTCCTTGTGCGTATTCATTTTCTTAAACTATTCTTCATCCTTCTTTAACCCTTCCATTTCATCACCTATTCTGGTTTTTATCGAGTCGACACGTCCTCGCTGAAATAGACATGTGGAAGCCACATGGAGAAAATCTCTTCTGGGCAGTGGAACCATTAATTCACCCCCGGCTTCCTTCTTTTCCGCTTCCCTTTCTTCTCAGATTTGATCCACTGCACAAACGAAATGAATGTGAACATCCCGCAGCTGGCTGACACACTGTTTGAGAGGACCACCAACACCAGCTGGGTGGTTGTCTTCAAGTCACTCACCACCACGCACCATCTGATGGTCTACGGCAACGAGGTCAGGACTGCAACGCGGCGCCTTTGTTCTTTTAAGAAAAACAAATCACTAAATAAGCCTTTGCGTTCAAAGCGTCTTCAATGCCAACATTGTTTGCAGATGAACTGTTGTGAGCAGACGGAGCTGCTGTTAAATGCTTCCTCATTTACTTCTATTCCCCTGCAGAGATTTATACAGTATCTGGCTTCGAGAAACACACTATTCAACCTCAGTAATTTTTTGGACAAAAGTGGCCTTCAGGGTACGTCCGCCACTCGGCCTTTTATTGCAGCAATGCTCCTTCAAACTCTCTGCCAAATACCTGTCTGTCGGGAGGAGACGCATCGTCACTCGTCTCGTTTTTCTTTGTGCAGGCTACGATATGTCCACGTTCATTAGGAGGTACAGCCGCTACCTGAACGAGAAGGCTGTGTCCTACAGACAAGTTGCCTTTGACTTCACTAAAGTTAAAAGAGGGTAAGGACACAACTCCAGACTGTTCCTGACTGGGATGATGATGTTGACGAACAAGCAAAATACTTGCTGGTTTGAAACTTTTGGCTTGGTTTTGTTCCTCTGATTTTTTTATATTTTTTTTACGGACGCGCCACATCAAAATAAACAAAATAACTGTAAAGATGAATGAAGAGTTCGTCCAAATTTCCAACATTGCCCTCAAGTCAGTGGAAACATTTTACAATCCTTGTAACCTGTTTGGAGTTTTGTGGATGAAAGAGTTTTACGAGTCTCTTCAAAGTCAGTTGTGGCACCATTAAAAACCACTAACTTTTCTGGGTCAATTAAACCATTAATTAAATAGTACAAAAGTAAAAGCATATTAAAAATATGTAGGTGTTATGTACATAATGGTGTCCCCATGAGTGACTTTGTGAAACACAACTGCAAACCCAATGTTTAGCAGCAGTGAAATTAAGGAAATGAAGCTGGATATATATTTTATATTATATATATGTTTTAATTGATTTGGGTCACTTAATCTGTTCATCCTTTAAGGCCTCTTCCCTTTAAGCATAGCAATAGCAATGGTACAACTGATACTGACCCTTCTTTACTTGTTAGGGACAAAGTTACTATTTTGCTTCTATGTTTTGAGCAGTTGGAGGCAGTTGTTTCTCATCTCTGTTCATAACTGTATGCGTTCAGCCATCCACTTTCCGACGACATGAGGAAACGTCTTGTCGTGTCCGTTCCTCTGGCAGGTCTGACGGAGTGATGAGAACCATGAACACAGAGAAGCTCCTCAAGACCATCCCCATCATCCAGAATCAGATGGATGTGTTGCTCGACTTCAACGTGAGTGTTTCAGTGCTCGCCGTGCTGGTTGACCTCTAGATGGACCCGGCTGTCGATCCTGACGGTGGCTCTTCCTCTGCACCAGGTCAACGCCAATGAACTGACCAACGGCGTGATCAACGCAGCCTTCATGCTCCTCTTCAAAGACGCAATCCGACTCTTCGCGGCGTACAACGAGGGCATCATCAACCTCCTGGGTAACTAACCACTGACTGGCTTGCAGGGGTGGGCAGACTTTTTGACGGGTGGAGCCACGGTTGGTTCTGAAATTTGACAGAGTTGCCGGAGCAGGAACAGGTGGATGAAGTGTTTTGGTGACCCACCTCATAGGAGGAAAAAAAAAATGTCCTGGGCTATTAAAAACGTGCTTTAATGTCAATAGAAAGTGAGTTATAGTCTCGATGGGTGACGGGGAAGTCTGCAGGATCATATAGAACTACTTCCTATCTGATTTTAATATGACGAGCATGCAGTTTCAGTCATAATGAGGTTCCCTTGTGAACACCTCAGCAGGTCTGGCTTACAGTAACATGAATTATTAACAGTATATTGATTTCTGCTCGAACATGTCGTTGCAGGAAGGATTAAAATGGGAATTAAGCAAAGACCATGTAGGAAGACCAAAACGTGACAGTGATTTGACTGCCCTTTGTCTTTCCAGAGAAATACTTTGACATGAAGAAAGTGCAGTGCAAAGAAGGACTTGACATTTACAAGAAATTCCTCACGCGGATGACGAGAATCTCGGAGTTCCTTAAAGTTGCAGAGGTAAGCCGGGAGCCGAGTGGAAGCAGCCAGCATCGCCAAATAGGGCGAGATGGTTCACATGCCTGATGCCCATCCAAATTCTGCAAGTCATCGTCTGAGTCTCTGCTCTGTTATTGTAGCAAGTGGGAATCGATCGAGGGGACATCCCAGACCTTTCACAGGTAAGACAATATTGTTGTTTTTTTGTCATTCCTGGAGCTCCGACCATTTAACTTGCTTTGCCCAACTTTTGGCAAATTTCATTTAAAAATGGCCAAATTTGGGGGGCAGAATGCCGAACATAATTATTTCATTTACATTACATGCAAACATATTAGAAACTGAACTGTAGAAATCATTTAATAATAGACTTTTTGTATACTGTGAAACAAGTTGGTACTACTTACTAATGAGGAATTAGTATGCAGCTGTATCGTCAAATTTTAATGGTTGATTCAGTCAAAGAAATTTGTTAAAACAAGAACGCACAGCCTCAAAATATAAGAGTTCCATGGAATTGTGAGATGTCCACCGGCCCTTTAAACATACAAAAAAACAAATTATTTGACCATCTAGAAAGATTGAATTATTGAGTTGTAGGAATGTGTTATTTATGTTTACGTTGATTTATTAGCACACAATTTGAATTTCTTAGTCAAACGTCATACATCATCATACGCACAATATTTTCAACTAAAAAAAGGAAAAATGCCATGCGCTGCGTGTTCAAGCCACGTTGTCGACCTTGGACCTGAGTAACGGGAACTTCCAACATTTGGCCAGGTTGCTCACCCCTCCCCGCTGCTTCAGGAGTGGCTCCTCTTTCCCACCGCGAGCGCTGCGTTAGCCAGTCGATGCATGTTGCCCTGTAGACCGTAGCTCTCACCAGCGGCTTCCGACTGACTCTCACTCCTGACCTTGCACGTCATACAGCAAATAAAGGTGTGAACCGAGAGGGACTTAGCTCAGGTGGCGGTGAGATCGGTGGCCTGCTGAAAGTGATGCACCGCACCGCGTCCAGGATGCCTTTTTTATTTTTAGACGCCATTGTTCAATAAGACGAGCAGAAGTTAGCTGCACCGCTAGCTGCAGAAGCAGAGGCAGGGCTAGAAAGCTCACTCTGAGGTTCTCCTGCTCACCTTGACAGTTACCACCTTTATTTTCTGTATTTTCCCCTGCTTTCTCTCTCTCTCTCTCTCTCTCCTCATCTTCATCTTCAGTTTACAGTGTGTGTAAGTATCTGAACCTTTTCTCTCTCTTTCTGTCCTTGTATGTCAAAGTGGCTTTGTTCCGTGCACTATTGGCAGTATCTTGGCATGCCCTCGGTGTGTGTAGTCTCCTTTAGAGGGAAATCTGCAGCATTACGTTCTCCCCTTAGTCTTTAAAACTGAACACGCGTCTCTGACATTCACGTTAGGCCCCCAGCAGCCTGCTGGATGCCCTGGAGCAACACTTGGCCTCTTTGGAGGGAAAGAAAGTCAAAGACTCAACAGCAGCCAGCAGGTGAGTTCAGTTCTTCCGGCCAACATGATCAGACTCGGAACAATCGCTCTCTTTCTTTATCAAATTGGTTAATTTGAGTGACATGCAGTATGTTGCTGCATGGAAACTAGGAAATTGCCCTCTTACTTTGGCTTAAGGTTAAGGTGTGAGAGAAGTACCGCGTTTTTTGACAGTGACAACCCATTTTCTTTTTTGCTGAAAAAATCATTTTCTTTCAATTGAAAAATATTCATTTTGTATATAGCACATTCAGTTAAAAGCCTACATGCCCTCTTGCCCTAGCCAGTTTAACTTGTATTTACTTGTATTTAGAACTAGTTAGAATCTCAGTTTTTCATTGTTTTTATGAATGTTGTCCTTGGATCCAGGGCAAGCACCCTATCCAGTGCTGTCTCCTCCCTGGCCAACACCGGCATATCGTTCACCAAAGTGGACGAGAGGGAAAAGCAAGTAGCACTGGAAGAAGAGCAAGCTCGCCTCAAAGCGCTAAAGGTAAATATGCGGCTACTGTCTCACATTTTTAGAGCCCAGGTGTCTCCTGTTTTACTTGCTGACCTGAGATGAGAACTTTGCACTCTGCAATCCCACTTTTGTCATCCTATTATTCAGTGCTCATATGTTCATAATAAATGAGTGCTTCTAAGAGTTTGAGTGCACATTGTAGTTGACGTTAGCTTCTGTAGCGCTAACGCCAGCCTTCAAATGATCACAGGATCAGCGTCTGAAAGAGCTCCAGAAGAATCCAGCCATAGCCACCACAGATTCGTCCCCCGTGTCCACGGTGGGCGGAACCATCAACTCGGTCCCGGCCATTGACCTCTTCTCGACCCCCAGCTCCACCAACAGGTGAGATCGCAGGCCTGCACCCTGTCACTCAGAAAACTGCTTTGATTATTTGTTACTTATTGCGCTCGGCGAAATCGTTAAGACATGTCAGACTGGTTCCAGAAGTGTCTAAATTTCAACATTAAGACGCTGCTTTGTCCCAGGCTTTTAAAGGAGTTATACAGCACTGCTAATAGCTTTGTTGCTGGAACCCATGAAAATGCAATCAATTCTCTTATGCCCAGAAGTTACATTTTGTCCTTTTGATTTGGTAACGTTTTCACTATGTCAATGCAGTAGTCAGTTTCAATTCAACTGCATCAAAATCTCAGTATCTTCACAGTATTTTTGTGCGCACTATGGTAATATTGCAGTATTATGAAAAAAAAGATGAGACTTGAAAAAATGCCATCCATAGGCATTTAGTAAACAAATGGACAGTTTATTTACCGTTATTGTGGCAGCAAATAAATTCAATCACATATTTTCAGCTGCAAAAACAGTATTTCACAGGAACAAAAATGCTTTTAGTAATTTTGTTGGGTTACAATTTCATTGTGGGGCTGTGGAAAAGTGTGAGCCACTCTGCCATAGCAGTAGCAATATAAAGTGGCACTCGGGTTGATATTATTAGCATAATATTATAAGCATTAAGTTGTAATGTTACAAGTCAGAGCTTTATGAGATTGAAGTCATCACATTAGGAAATTAAAGTCGTAATACTACGAGAATAAAGTAGTAGCCAACTTAATGATTTAATTTGTACGAGAAACACAGCAGTCTGCTCCATACATTAAATAGAGAAATATGAGGGTCTCTGAAAGTTATACGACGGTATTGACATAGTTTCACAAATAAGGAAATACTTTCTTCACATCCGCTTCAATCAGCAGTATCAGGACTTTGTAATGATTGTGCAAACAACGGTGTCTATTTTGCTAAAAGAACCACAAGGACTTTGAAAAATGTGGGAGAGGAGGAGGGAGGAGCTGGCTGGTAAACTTTGTTGCTGCTCTTCTGTCTTTGGTGGAGCGAGTGCGATCCTCATAAGTTGGGACATTTTTCCTTTTAAAAGCGACTTTCTTTTCTCATACTGTTACTACATAGTACTCATTCTTGTAATATTACAGCTTTGCTCTCGTAATTAGGAAGTAGAATTGGGTGTGGTTGGTCTGTGGTTGTGCCCTGGCTGGCATTACAGCTGGTAGCCGACTCGGATACGTAAAGCAAAGAAAGCTACCCAAGTTTTCTATGCCGCTCGCCCACACTTTAGTTGTCCGCCATCTCTTCTTTGCATTGCACAAAGGTCAAAGTTCATGGGAGCTGTAGGTTGCCTCTTTCATCGGCCTTCCCCACAGCACCACAAAACAAAACACGACACTGAAGGGGTCCGTAAGAGTTCTTGTTGGATACACTACACATGCCACAGTAATGTCACTCGAGTTCCAATACTGTTGCATCCCCACTGAATGCAAAACCACATTCCTAGTGTTTTCCCTAATCATTTTAAACTTTGTTGCTGTGCAGAAAGCTCCTATGTGTGCCTGACTTCTCCTCCGTGTCCTTCGTTTCCCCGTTAGCAACTCTAAGGCAGCCAACGACCTGCTGGACTTGCAGCCGGCGTTCCAGCAGCCACTGCCGGTGTCCAACAACACATGGGGAGGTGAGAGCGCAGCGGCAATTTGGCAACTCTCCGAGCGCGCACACGCTCACATTCAGTGTCTTCCTTTTTTTCTTTTATGCACACTTTGAATCATAGTCCTCTGAAACATTGTGTGTGTGTGTGTGTGTGTGTGTGTGTGTGTGTGTGTGTGTGTGTGTGTGTGTGTGTGTGTGTGTGTGTGTGTGTGTGTGTGTGTGTGTGTGTGTGTGTGTGTGTGTGTGTGTGTGTGTGTGTTGCTGCTGCAATTTCGTCATGCACCATGTATGATGACAATAAAGAAAATTCTATTCTATTCCGTGCAAATGAAGACAAATGGAATTAATAACAAACTCACAATGTTACTAAAAGTAGCCGTGTCTTGTGGACTTCTGGTAAACTGGTCGTTAGAAATGACTGGTGTGACGGAGGAGAGGGTTTGACCTGCTTTTACAGTGCATTGACGATTTGGCTTTTCAGCTTTTGCATGTCAAATCAAGGGTAATTGTGCAATTTTCCCAGATCTGGGACATTGCATGTATGTTTTGCCGTATAAAAATTATATTGTATATATATTGCCCTCATATTCCATTTTTTTTATAAAAAAAAAAAAACCTTTGTAAATGACTAAAAAAAAATAAGAAATGAACTGCACTCTGTTATGAAGGTGAAGATATTATTACGATGTACACTGTTAACAGTTCACAAAGATTGTATATTTCAATATTACCAACAGTCAGGTATCTGATTGTTCTGGTGCTGACAGGCCCCCGGTGTGACTCACCTGTTCAAAGCACAGCTATAATGGAGTTTGCTTGCTGGACTTTTATCAGTTATCTGGACCTAAACATCGATTGCGTACGGTTGTGACTCTTCAAGCTAAAATGGCTTGATGAATAGGAAGTTAATATTTAATCTTATGTTGGCCTGCTGACATGCATATGAGATATGCAATTGTTTCAAACTCAAAAATTAAATCACTTTGTGTTGTGAATAGTTGAGGCCTCCGAAAAAGTTATTAAGCGGTGCAGTTAACCCCAAAATCATTTTAGAAATGAATCAAACTATTGGTTTATTTATTTAATTTACAGTTGTGAATTGCTGAGTTTTAGAGGCTGTGGCTCAACAGGTGTCTCCCCCCATTTTCTCCAGTGTTATAGTCTGATTGCTTTGGTTTTCGTGAGGGCCATAAATAACACGGGGAGAGAAAAACAACAATTTTGTTGCTTTACAGTTGGTTGAACGATGCTCACAAAAGAATGTATTTGTCCGTCCAAAGTCGAGACGATAGATAGATAGATTGGTGAACTGCGGTCTCATTGCCAAAACCACCGCAATCTAGATAATGAAAAGCTCTTCAAACGAGTGTAGTTCAAGAGTCTGTTTGTCAAAGCACTTGAACAGTTGGGATACTGTTTGTGTTAACGTTGTTTTTTGTTTGGTAAAGTAAAAGTGAACGAACCTCTTTGTGCTGACTTTGCTGCGTTCTCGGCTGAATGCAGGCTGCTTCACTGCGGGCCGGAGGTGTCGCTGGATATCAGTCTGTGCGCTGGACTCTGACCGCTCTGATTGCGGAGAGCCTCGACCCTTGTTATGGTGGATGTGTTGGAGTTGTTTGTCGGGACTGACGCAGGGCTGCGACAATAGGTTTAACAATAGGTATAAACTTTTAGTTTTTTACTACTAAACAAATTTAAAGTCAAACAACATAAGCTCACGGAAACTCACACAACAAAAAATAAATTAAAATTTGTAAAACAAAAAGAAAAAAAAAAAATCAGCATTCAGATAACAGTTTTGTCCTTTAGTGAAGATTTACATTGAGGAAAAACCAAGTGCTTCCGCTTTGAGGGGCTGATCCTGTAATCTCTGTAATTATCTGCCCTGTTTTGGAGAAGATTCTCTCTGAGGGGACTGCTGTTGCTACAATGCACAGTCTCCGTGCATTACCTTTCAGGTCCATTTGCATTGTGGCCCCTGCTCTTTTTCTCTCTCGTCATGAGTCTCCGTCCGTCCCATCGCCTTTGTGTATTCCACTGGCCAAAAAACGTGGTGATGTCCCGCAACTAATCAGCATTTGGTGGCGGTGGAATCTGCTCACCGAGCCGCGCTGTTGCACGGCAAAACGGGTCAAACAACCAGGCAAGCAACCCGGGTGATAATCGGCTCCGCACCGATCGGCTTTCTATGAAGCTCACATATCATGCCATGGTAGCACAACGGCGATGCACCAACATCTTAAACGTCAAAATTCACAACAATGACTTCGAGGATAGAAATTTCGGAGACATATTTGGGTTGTTTTTTTTTTTTTAATCACGTTAATATTTGTTAATTTACCATCAGCCTATGACGCAAGTACATAATACGTTGTTTTGTACATTTATCAGTCGGTAAATCATGGAACAAGCTAGTTTAGCGAACGATAGTTCTCTTCAGTAAATGTGTAATTTACAGCTGTAATTAGTGAATTACAGCCTCACAGTGCAAACGAGCGTTCATACTGAATTGTAACACTCTCACTTATCAAATGTTCGATTTAGAGCGTATTAATTCAGTATTTAAGTTGTAAGAAATCCATTTAAGGCATTTAACAGTGATAAACTTTGCATATATTTCTTAAATTGTGAAGTAATATACCCATGGTATTTTAAATTGAAAAATATAACAAGTATGTGACTGATAAATGTTTTATGTGAGATTATTTTAATGTGTTTGCTTAAAAACGTATGCAGTCAGACTACAGTAGTATAACACAGGTCAACAGTTAAGCAAGTAAGGTTGAACAGAAGTCCAACACAGGGGCTGAAAAATATACAATATAATGGTGACTAATTGAAAAAAGAATTGCTAGTTTCAGACCTAGACTGAAGTGCGGTGTGGTCATCCTGCCTCGGTTTCTCATCCTCCTCACCTTCGTCACTGACACTCGTCCCCCTGCACGCACTAATTTCTCTCTCCTCGTTTTTGTCCACCGTGATCTCCTCCATGTTCTCACCTTCCTCTCCTGCCCCTCCTCTGTCCACTCAGACGCCTTCGCTGCCGCAGAGGCTGCCCAGGAATCCACCCCACAGTCAAACCCTTTCCTCACACTTCCTGTCGCCGACGCCGTCCACGTCCACGTGCCCGCCGCGTCCTCGGACGCCGGCGGCCTGTCCTCTCGCACGCCCAGGCACGACGTGTCTGGTGGGATTGTTTTTGCCGCGTCTTCTGCTTTGCTTCTTCTCCGCACCAGAATTGCACATTGGCGTGACGCTGACAGAATGCACAGCCCAGCATAGTTTTTCGAAAAATAAATTCATTTTGATTTGTCCGCCTTGTGTTTTGGCCAGTAGATGTTCTTTTATGTTCTCCCAGGATATTTTCGAGCATTAGAGAAATAGTTCCAGGAAATGCCAGAAGTGCTTTTGGATGGTCGGTCAGAACATACAGTTTCTTGCTGCTTTTCTCACATCCATCAAAGCTCTGGCACGCTGCCCCACTCCAAATATTTGTTTCCTTCCACAATCAGGCCACATTCCCCATGTTTATTTTCTCTGCTCTTAGCATTCCATTTATACGGTCCGCTTGATCTCCCAGTTGCATTTTCTTTCTAGTTTTTTGTTGTTGTTTTTTTGCGCTGATAGTGGGTTTTTTTTTAAAGCTGCATAGTCTGAGGATTAAAAGTTTGTCTTCACCCGTGTTATTTTTCTGTCCCTCTAGATCATTACAATCCCTTTTTTGACTCGAGCTCTTCTCTGGCATCTGATCTTGACAGTGCACACAGAGAGACTTTTATCACAGGTACCATTAGATCAGTGAGTCTGGGTTGACGTGCCACCTTACTTCTCCGCAGGCCAGTGTGTTTTGTGTGTGTTGAGCCTGCATTGTTTTGCAGTTAGCCGCTAGCCCCTCACTTCCCTGAATTTTGCCCGCCTATTTAGTCTAGTCGTGTGATGAGTGCCGGCTTCCTAAGCTTTTGTCCCCACAAATCCCAATCTTTGTTTTTTCCTGTCAGAAATACGTTCCCACAGCTGCCTGGCTTCCTCGCTGCTTTTTTTTTTTCTTATTATTTTTCTTCTTCTTCTCCTTGTCTCATGTTTTCATAATATTCTCCCCTCCTTCTCCCCCTTCTTTGCCTGTCCGCTGCTGCTGCTGCCGCTGCTGTTGTTGCTGTGTGTCAGACTCCTTCTGTGGGCCAAGCCCTTACAGCAGCGCTCCTCTCTTCCAGTCTGAGCCCCCTGCTTTAGCGGGTCTATTCAGAGGTAGGTGCACTGAGGTCAATCACAGAATTGTTGAAGATCCTTCTCAAGGGTCCAACATAACGCTTGTGATGCTTCTTTTCCTTTTGTTCTGCGCTGTGTGAAACTGGTCTTAAGGCTTTGGGCTAGTTGCGATGCAGTTATGTGTTATGAACTCCCTAAACAGTCCTTTTCCTTCTGAAATAGCATAATTTTTTATATTATTGTACAGGATATGCAGAGAAAAGGAAATCTCAGGCTGATCAAAAATAATCACAGACCACAGATCTCATAAAAACCAAAACATCCGACAAATATACGTAGAACCCCGGACAGTTGAAAAAATAAAAAAAACCCTTGAGTGTGTGTTTTAACATCCCCCTTAGACTTTGGGTTGAAAACGTGTTCAGCATGTCATCAGTACAAACTCACTGCAGTGGTGTGAATATTTGTGTAAAGGTCCCACATTATGCAAATCTCTCCACTGATGTTTTCTGATAATGAAGAGGTGCCGCCTGTTGCCTCTCACTCAACCACCCAGAAAGAACAACCTTCCATTGTTTCCGTCTTTTGCTCCTCCCACCTTTCGGAAAGTGTGGCTGAGAACACGCAACTCTTGAAAATAGCTCTTTGTGATGTCACCAAAGACAATAATGTCTCTCCCAATGTCACCTGGGTGCGACAAAGCATCAATTTTAGCATCAAAAAAACTGTTTATATTGGTGGCCCAAAACAGAGGGCTGAATGTGGTTTTATCTGGAGAGCTTCTGAGTATTTTTTTAAAAGTATTTTTGTAGATAGTACACCATGCAAAATTGCTTTCTCACTGTCATGGATTGAAAAATAGTTAGTGTAATAAGGGCCATGAAATGCACCAAATGTTAAACTATTGGAAGTTATTTTAAAAACGGGGCTCTTTCGAAGCTCCTATGACTCTTTAAGTTGTGTTTTCCTCCACCCCTAACATGTTTTGGTCTTTGCTCCACCAGGGTTCACAGGCTCCCCAACGCCCCAGCAGCCACAGAACTCTCAAGGTCTCAACATTGACTTTGACTCTGTGTTTGGCAACAACACCAATGCCAACAACCTGGATTCCACAGGTAACTGTTGTCCACAGCTGTCCGCGCACCGACTCCTGCCTTTGACCTGTCAGGACCAAGAGCAGCCTGTGTACTCTGCTGCCACCTGAGGGTTTGGGGCAGGGATTGCAGCCCCTTGTGTGACTCTGGGCTTATGGTCATTGAGAGTGCTGCACTTGGATTTGTTTGTGTGTGTTTGGTTGACGTGAACTGTGGATGCTTTGAGTGTATTCTAAACCAAGCTTCATGATTTGATGTGCCGAAGACTTTAGTGCTCCTTTACATGGCAATCATGAAACGCAACCATCAAGAGATTCCTGTTATGTTGGTGAGACTGTCCACTGCATCAACCAGCTAATCATAACAATGCATTTTTTGTTTGCTTTTTTTTTGGTGCAGGAACAATTCTCTGAGTAACATACAATTAAGTTTCCTGGGGAGGTCATAGGGAAAACCATTGACTGTACATTCTCATTCATTTTATGGAAATATACTCAGTTTGCTTCACATTACCATTGACATTATCAGTTTATAGAGGACAACACGCCCTGCAGATAAGTTTAAAATGGGCAAAAAATGATGAGCATAAAAGAGCAATATCCCAGAAACATTAGGGAAAGTGTCCAATTATTAATACTCAACAATATTAACATTGAGACCATCTCTGTGGAAACCATCCAGTAACACTCACACAAGGCAGCACTAACACAAAGTGAATAATAGGACATCACCGGACCCGAGTAGTCTGGCACTGCACTGTAACTGCTTTCACTGAAATGCAAATTTGCATTAGTTTGCATTCCATGATGGTCTCGGCATTTCCCTTTGTAGACCAGAGTGTCTCAAACACACATTACCTTGATACTGCTGGCAAAATTCCAATTAAGCAAACACACCACCACTGAGTCGACATGAGCCCCCAAAGGAGGCAAGACATGGAGAAGACTGTCAAATGATTTCTTTATATTCACCACCATGCTCGGTGTCATTCTGGCAATAATGAACCAAAATAGAATGACTTGTATTCCCGTTCAATACTTCAAAGCTTCAACTTTTACTGACTTATGTGCTAAACAAATTTTTTGTAGTCAGTTTATTGAAGGAAACGTTAGCAGCATGTCATAAAATCACTACAGAAAGGTGTGATTATAATTAAATTAGGTTATTAATGAAAGAGTAAAGGGAGAATGTGTAACGCTCTACAGGTCACTGATGCAGGTTCACCAAAACAATCATCTCAATTTCCAGTTGTTTGACTAACGTCACCACGAGGGCGTCCTTAAGGCTCCTTTCCCCTTGTTTCACCACTGCTACACAAATGTGTCGTTCCTGAATGAGTTAGCGGGTCGTTAAACTAGCATTCAGCACCTGGGCTCTCAGCACCCTCACCGGGGGTCCGAGCTGCTCACAGTCTCACGGCTTTGTCTTTATTCTTTCTTCCCTTGTCTCGGGGTTGCACACACTCACTCCTCGGGGGGCCTTGGCTTTTTTGCATGGCATATGCATGACTGGGTGAGTTGACTTCGCATACACACCTCACACAGTCTGCGCTTTATGCTTTTGTTTTGGTTGTTGTTGATGTGAATTCTGCTTTTGCCTCATCCACGCTCAACAAGTCTCCTCTGTTTGTGTGTTTAAATGTGCGTGTGTGTGTGTTGGGTTCATTTTCTTTTGTGCCGTTACGTTTGTCTTTGTGTGTCTGTTTGTATTTTTGTCTTCACCTGTCGGGCCCCCGCCCCCGCCCCCACCCCGACCTCTTACCGTACGTACCCTTCCGTCCCTTTCCTCCCTCTCCCTTTGTCCCGTCTCCTTTTGATTAAGATGTTCTAGGCGGCATTCTCAAACCCACAGTGGCGTCCTCACCCAATCAGGGCATCACACCCAATGGCCAGCTGACCCACAAGCTGGTGTCAAACGATTTGGACTCGTCGCTCGCCAACCTCGTCGGAAGTGAGTTTCCCTTCCTGCGTCCATTGCTAGAAACCGCCGCCAAAACTTGAATGATGGTGCAACAAATCATGAGCTCAGTTGAAATTGAAACCAGTGAGACCAGTTAAGTTGCGGCAACTGGGCTTCTCTTGAAGACGTTTGGCCTCTCTGAAGAAGCCTTTCGGATGAGAGGCGTAAGGTCTTCAAGATCGCCAGTTGCCTCAACTTAACCCTGCTACATAATATGCATGTCTGTGGCTTTGGATGCCTTCATCCCTGCCAAACAGCCCCTGAACTGATCCCCATTTGGATCCAAATGTGAATCAAATCCATTTGCCATGGGAATAAATTGGCCTCACTGTACCAGTGCTCAGTAGCCTAAATTACAGCAATCTGCACTCGAGGCACTCCATGGAATCAATTTCATCAAAGTAGTAAATTCTGCAGTTTATTTTTTTTTTTCATTTATTTTCTGCGTGGCTGTGCACTCAGCGATTGTTCTCTTGCCTTTTTAGATCTGGGAATCGGCAACGGTACAGCCAAGAAGTGAGTGCACTCGATTAGCAATTAACCATCGTTAACCACTTTAATTCTACGTGACTAATTGCCGATATTATTTTGACCCCGATCACCAAAGCGACCTTCACTGGAGTCAGCCTGGAGAGAAGAGGCTGACAGGTGGAACTAACTGGCAGCCCAAGACGGCACCGTCCACCACCTGGAACCCTGCGACCATGGTACGTCTCCGAGCCGGCCGCACTCCGCTGAGACGGCCTGACGGACACAGACAGCTGTGCAGCACTGCAGACAATGCGCTGTTTTCACAGAGCAAACGCAAAGAGAGAGGACGACAAATACCGAAGCTACAATTAGGAACACAGTAAATACCGCTAATGAAGCTAACAAACTATCTCGCAGAATGGCTGAACTGCATTTCTACTCAAGCATACCTCAGAACCCAGTGCTGTGCTGCAAACAGGGTTTTTTAGAAACCTGGCATCCCAAACCACTGCCATCTACACACTTTATGAATGCACAGCAGGACAGGAAAATTGAGCTTGTTGTGCACTCCAGACCGGAATGCTGATTTCCAAAGAGACTTCTGCAGCTGCGTACGTGTCGACCCGCCTGTCTTGCACGCAAACAAGCTTTTCGCATTGAACCCAGCGGAAATGAACTTTTGTTAGCTCCTTTCAGCTGCAGCCAGTTTTTGTTTTTGTTTTTTTTTATTTTATTTTTTTGTGGTTTAGATAGTCTCTTTTTAATCTACAGTTTAATCTCGCTGTGCTTCCTAAATGGGTTATATGTTTCACATGCCTTTTTCAAGGCTCTGTTCTATGGTGTTAATTATTTTCTTGGCCCCTACACACACACACACACACACACACACACACAGACACACACACACACAGACTCAGGAAGTGTGTTGAGTCAAGCTTTCCCTTCTGCCAAATCAGTCTCTCTAATTCTCCAGTGTGAGGTGTTGACTGATGGTTCACTGTTTTCCTGGATGGAACTTCACTCTTTCCGGATTTCTGTGTCTCCAGCGTCCGCTCGCCTCCTCAGACTCCTTTTATCTCTCCCTGACCGAGTCTGCCGGCAGCGTCCGATTGCTTTTGCCTCGGCTTGTTAAAACAACAGCCCCGGCGTGTCTGGCACCTTTGGTTACGTCTCTGCGCTTTACATTTCTGCGTGCTGTTTGCAGACTGCTGCCAGACACTGCAGCACGAGGGAGGAGAGGAGGGGGCGTCATTGCAGCGTTGCGTTTATGGCTGTCAAAGAATTTTAGGGGGTTGAATGTTGTCATTGTTGCTGGATATCGATGTCACCAGCTGTCTGCGGTGTCCTCGCTTGTCCTGCTTCTCCTGTCGCGCTGCAACACGGCACTCATTTCAACGTTCGAGAACCTTATTTGTCACATGCTCATTGGATGTGCTGTGAGACGTCAAAGTGGCCGTGCTGAACAAAGTTCGTGCAAACAGCAGTAAAAACAACAACCAATTTTTCTTTTTTTAAATCCAAAAGAAGCACAGCGTTCACGAAGACACTTTGTGGAGTGTGAGAACAATTGTAAAACTGGCTAAAAGTATGCACAGTGCGACAGTCCCTCTGCGTTGTTGTTTGCACGTCTGCAGTAGTAGCTCTTACTTGCATCACCTCTGAACGCGAGCGGAGCTGCCTGCGTCCTCCCCCAACCCGAGCTCCTTTTCTCCAGCCGTGCACTGCCCAGCCGAGTATCCGTACCGGCGGTGGAGATGATTTAGCGAGTTAATCTCTGCAATTCAGCGGCCTCGCGGAGTTAACCAAACCACTGCGGATGAGAGGAAAAAACCAGCTCCTATTAATGCGGCGGAGTTGTTGATGAGTCTGAGAGTCGGGGCGAGGCCGGCGAGTGCTTCCTCTCGGAGACGCCGGGAAGAGTCGCTCCCTCCAAGGATGCAGACGTACCGAAAAGCAGGTGCAGCCGTCATCCGACAGCCATCAGAGAGTGATGGCCAAACGCTGGGCAACAGCCTCGAAATACGATCATTTAATGCCAAGTGAGACGTCTGCGAGACAAACTGAACACTGTCGGCAGAGGAGGATTGGTGAAGGGATGCTCTCAGTGTGAGGAAACAAGCCCAGTCTGTGAAAGCAAAGACTTTTTTCTCTCCTGGCACCGCCGTCACATCTGACTCACTTGTGCCTCCCGTGCCAACGACTGAATAGTTAATGAAACGTATCCTTCCCCAGAGGGCCGGGCTATAGACAAATCTGGGTTTGTTATCACTGCAGGGGCTGCAGAGAAAAGGCTCCTCTACTTTATTCTCTCTAATCTCTTTCCACTAGCGGCTCCTGCGCCGGCCCCGTGGACACTCCATCACACACACACACACATACACACACACACACACACACACACACACACACACACACACACACACAAACACACACACACACACACACGGCCACTTCACACTCTCGTTTCCCCGTCGCTCAAGTCGTCATTTGAATTCCTCTATTTGATCACATACATGGTGTTTGAACCTCTTTGGTCCGTGTTTTAGGATTCATGGAGTTGATTTTACTTATGTCAGCATTGTGCCGTACAAGGAATTCTTTGTCCTTCAGTGAGGCTACAGTGAGGCTGCTCCTTTAAAATAGAATAGAAAAGAGCATCTTTTATTAATCCCACATTGGGGAAATTTATACAATTACAGTCACGGTACAGTGCAAAAAGATGAAAAATTATATAAAATACAAAGCAATAAGGAAATAAAACATTTGTAAGGTAAGAAAGGAAACATACAAGATATTTACATCTTGTGACCAGTTGGATTATTTACAGCTGTCTACATACTGACATAAATAAGTCTTATATTGCACCTTTGTGAAAAGCAGTTAAGAGGATGCATTTTATTGTGTGCAGCTGTACTGCTGTAACTTTTCAAATGAATTGTCCAAAAGCTTTGTAGGATGCAAAAACACACGTTTCTGTTGATGCTGTGTTGTACTTTAACAGGTTTGGAAGGAGACAGAAAGTTGACCCAAAAAATAGTTTCATTTGGTGGCCGGGACTTTTGTCATTATTGTGGGACTGCTATTATGGAGTCATTAGTGCCCTTCGTGACGCCACAGAGAGATTACGTCAAAACTGCTTTTCTCCTTCATTTTCTTGCAATCAACTAAAGGAACTGGGTGGTGGCTTCCTTTCTGAGAAGTTCATGGACAGTCCAAAAATACAGTATTGTTGGAGAACACTGGGAAAGAGGACATTTGCATAATATGGGACCTTTTAAAGGCATAAGATGCTTGACAATTCTGAAGGGTGACCTTTAAAAGCTTTGTCACGCCCTGCTGAGGAACAGTGTCTACTTCATCAGCCCTTCCCTTGTATATATGAAAGTTCCCATCGGATGCTAAGATGATCGGTTGACTGACTGATTGAGAGATAAACCCGCTCTCCCTTAAAAAAATAATCATGACTGCAACTCATCCACCGAAGTCAAACTTGTGTTCGACCCATGAATAAACTAAGACGCGAGCGAACGTCCTGATTCTGCAGACGGACTCATCTCATATTTTTGTGTCACCTCAGGCGCCGTCTGTCATGGCCTTTCCTGCTACGACACCGACGGGCATGATGGCATACACAGTGGTGAGTCGGCCTGGATAGTGATCACGCGTTCACACACAGAAAAACTCCATTGTCTTCCACATTCATTGGTTGCCAGGGCGCGGGAGCACTCTCCATTATGTGGAGGTATAGAAGAGAACGTGGTAATTCACCAAGGTCATCACAATTGGTGTAACCTTTATGTTGGAGGTGCAACACACACACACACACACACACACACACACACACACACACACACACACAGACAAACTTGAAGAGCTGAAACTTTTGTCTGCTGTCATAAATGTCAGCTTTTCATCACTGCATCTTAGATTGTTTTTTTCTCCTGAATGCACAACTGCAAATTATATGTGTTGTAATTGCATAGAAGTTGAAAATTATATAAATTGGAATTGCATATAACATGCAATTATACGAGACGGTGATTTATGGATTATCGTATCGACCGTGAAGAAGCAGTTAATTAACAGCCATCATTTTAAGTCCCCCCTGTGTATCCATCCATCTGTCCACCCACATCCTGCGTTAGCCTGTTGGTTGGCACGGATGAAGTTGAAGATCAACTCAGAGAAGAGCTCATCATTTTTCCCACTTTTTTTCCCGTCAGCCTCCTAACATGGGATCCATGATGATGGCTCAGCCGACTTTGATGTACAACCAGCCCATCGTGAGGCCAGCCAACCCCTTTGGCAACAATCCAGGTGCCCAGGTAAGAAATGTTGACACTCTCTCCCACTCTGCCTCACTGCGGCAGTGACTTGTTGCGAGCCAATTATAATTGCACTGCGGGCCAAAGTTTGACACCTATGGTCTAGTGATATTAAAACTTCTAAAAAATAAATAAAAGTAAAAGGGTTCCCACAAGGACTTTGTCCGTGACCTGTTGCATTTTCTTTGTCAGTGGCTTTGACTGAAATGGGAAGTAAATGCAGTCTTTGCTTTTAGCCTGACAGACTAGACATTATCACTGTAGCTCATGAATGAAGACATGGAAAGACGATCGATTAAATTCAGCATTTGCTTTCTCCTTAGCCTGCATGAATTTGCACAAATTTGTACTAATTTGCTTGTATCGTTTTCAAAATCAGATGCAGTTCATGTAACCTGAGCGAGGGGGCGTTTCCCAACCCCGAAAACTTTCACGACAAAGTCAACTCTCCAAGCAAACCGGCAGTTTGCTACCAATGAAGTCACCTCTCTCTGAGAACGAAAAAGGCCCAAACGAGACTCGACGCATCCAATCCCCGGCGGGAGCCCCGGCAGGGCTGCTGCAACTCGTCTCAGAGAGGCATCACAGTGGACATTGTGCCTGTCTAGTCATGTCTAAGTCATAGAGGGTGAAGAAGAGTGTGTGCTTGCTGCCATTCAGAAACAACAACAACAACAACACCATGTGGACGGATTAACAGCCCCCCTCACTGCATCCGGAGCAGGAGAGAAACGACACTTGAAAGGGAGTGTGAGCACGTGGCCTGGGGAGGACAAAAAGATTTGGGTGGTTGTCACGCCGATCGAGTCATTTTCCTCCCCTTTTTTCTGTTGAGGTGAGGCTCACGGATTATTAATCACGGTTACCTGGTTAAATCACCCCCTGATTACTATTTGGAATTTCACACCACACCTTTTTCTTTATTTTCTTTCTTTTTTTTTTTATTGTTTGCAGTAGACATTCCTTGTGTATTATTTGTATTTATTTATGATTACTTGCAAAAGAAAAGGATGGCATAAAATAATGTAAATGTTACTAGTCACTGACTCCTCCTTGTGGAAGGTCTTGGGGTTCATGCGTAGTGTATGATTGACTGTAGAATTGGATTTTGAGTGATTGAGATATAATTATGTTTTCTGTTTTGTTTTTTTAAGTTAATATAAAGTGTAAAGAGTTGCTGCCGGGCACAAAATCGTCCTCGCTCGGACGATGCCTCGCGCAGTTTAGATGCGTGACTGGATGAGATCACATGGAGGGTTGCGCATTGGAAAATGAATAATCCATCACACCAACAAATTGTTGGGGGGGGGCGTGCTTTCTATGAATTGGCGCGGGGAGGGGGAGCATTCTTCTTCCATTCCCGCACGTCATGAAAAACGTGCGATAGGAAATCCGCATTTATGCTTCTGACGCTTCTTTTGGCCTCCATTTATCCTTTTCCATTTTAACAAAGCTGCCGGCTGCCCTTCTTCCAACTTGAATGTGTGCGGGGGGGTTGTGGACGGAGGGGCGGGGGGGTCACTTTCAAGCTCAGATCACGTTTCCAGCAGGTGAGCACCGGGCCAGTCGGGACAGTGTGTTGGCATGCTGGGATGCACCTGGATGGATGGATGGATGGACAGGTGGGCGGGCGGGTGGGTGGGTGGATGAGGCCGGGCGTCCCGGTGGGTGAGGCCGGCCGAGCGGCCCAGTCCAGCAGGAGAACAGAGCGCTGTTGATCGGCGGCTCCTTGTATATAAAAATCATAATCCTGCCAGTCGCGGGTGGGCGGGTGCGCGTAACACGGAAGGTGGTCTGGACATAAAAGTGGCCCTTTAATTCATTAACTGAGCATATTTTCTGCATCGTCCCTTGCAGATTATATTTTGTTTGTTTTGATTTTTTTTTTTTTTTTTTTCAATAAAGTGCAAGCTTCAACACCCCGGTGTCCTATATCATTTTCCAACACTCTGTTGTATATTTCACATTGACATGGGTGGGGGGGGGTGCGGCCGCTGACTTGATCTGCGGCACACCAGTGTATCGTCAGATCAAGTCAGTTGTGCCGTGAAAGATTATCCAGTTTTACTGAATCGCTCAAAAGAAAAAATTCCATTATCGAGTGACTGCTTTAAAAGGATTGTAAACCTATTTTGCCTCAGTTCCTCCCACAATATCAGCTTTGCGTGCATCTAAACAGGCCCAGAGTATTAAATAAATGAATATGCTATGTTGTCATTATTAGGCTAAAAAAAAAAAAAAAAAGTCATTGTATAATTTTTTGGTTGGGTGAAGTGCCATTGGAATTTATTTTTTAAACGGCTCGAAGGCTGGGAAAAACCCTGGTCGCAGGTGAAACAAATAATCCCAGCGACAGAGGGGGGTCACCAGCCAGTTGGCTGCTTCATTATGGAATCCACAGGTGCACCAGCAGCGGCTCGTCGATGTGCATCATCATCATCAACTACAACAACACCGCGCTCACAGAAGGAGCCGTTGTAAGAGCCACATCCTGCTTGGCAAAGGCCTCTCCTGCGGCAGCGATGAGAAGACACTTTGTTGCGAGGCCACTTCCCCTTATTTGAAATGCATGAAGACGCGAGTGCGCGGCTGTGGGAAGCCTACTTTCATGTCGGAATTAATGGCCTCCCCAACCTCATCATTAAAGAGCCTCAGTGTTGGTGCGCCCCTTTCGAATCTTATCGACCCACTCAATGGGACATTTTCGTGTGTAACCAAGCGCAGTGGATGGCTTTGGTAGAAACCTGCTGTATTAACGTCTTCCTTTTCTGGACAGTACATACACACACTGATTAACAAGTCGCATGTCACCAGTTTTGGTAGCAAAAACAAGATGGGTAACTTCTATTAATGCTGAAATACACGAAATAATGTATCATTTTCATCATTTATTATTCCAGTTCGAGCAAGAATGGAATTTATTTCTACAGTATTTCCCTAAAAAAAATTATGTTGGTCGTTTAGCTATTCCGACACAAATTAGCACAGTGCAACGTGTAGCCAATCCATCCCACGAACACACAGTTGTATTTTCAAAGACACGCGGCGTTTTAGCTCCATAGCGACGAGCTTGACCGTCATCGGGCCTGGTTCGACGAGCCGAGTGACGTCGTCTCACTTTTTTTTTTTTCGACTTGTACGTTCAGAAATATTTGATGTCACGAGCTTTAATTACCTATTCATAAAACAACAACAACAAAAAAAAAAAAAACATAGGCACTTTCACAGACTCACGTCTATGAAAGAATGGTTTTGTGTATGATATGTCAGTGTACACACGCATATTGAATGGTTACACGTATGGATACGTTTTTTTTGACAGCACCTTAGTCCGTACAATGCCTGATTTCCATCACTGCCAGGTTTGCAATAACGAGTGGAGTCACTTCACCTGGGTTCAGACCACAGTAAACAATACTAACCGATTGTAATTATAAGGGTGCCTGGTGGTTGCATTAATGAGTGACATCAGTGTGGAAATCGGTGTTGAAGACTTTGTTTGGTGTTCGGGTTGATATAGTTCTTGACACAAACGGACGTTGCTTTAACTGCTTCATGTCTTAATAAGTACACATCTATTCAGACCTTTTGATTCCGTGCAGGTAAAACTGTCAGTGCATGACTGATTGGACAGCGCTCTTGGACAGAGTTCTGCTGCCACCTTGTGGCCTACAGCAGCTGGATTTGTTAAGAAATACTTTTGAATTTGTGGTACGTGTGTGTTGACGTTCATGACCTTATGCTTTCTCTTGTCGGTCACAGCATTTAGCCAGTACTTATTATAGGTACATTCATTATTAAATGTAAAAAAAACAACAACAACATGTTTGTTGTCAGTAGAATAGAAGGTCAATAGAAGGTCAGTATGTATCTACTGACCTTCTGTTTGTTTGTTGTTTGAAGATCACAGTTATACAGAATATTATAACCCTATAACCAACAATAGATTATATAATTAGTTCACGTGCAATATATAATCAGTTCAGACGTATTCTAACAATACATAATGACTTTTTGTGGTTTATGAGAAAAGGCAAGCATTTTTTTTTATTTATTTTTTTTTACAATAAAACTTACAACAAACACAATAAAGTTTCTCTAGGTCTAGACTCGTGGCAGACTGCTGTCTGATCTTCAATAGAGCATAAAATCCTTCTCTGGCTGCAAACTCTAAGCTACTTTCTACTGCCCCCTACTGTTGTATGTATGCTGATAGCCCCTCCCACCCTCACCAGCCCAGCCAGCCAGGATTCAGTTGAAGTTTGGCTTTCACTCAGCAGGGTACAGCAGCCAGAGGTGAGCAAACATGCTTCAAATCTTATGTGTTTATTTATTTTGCTTTGTGTGTGTGTGTGTGTGTGTGTGTGTGTGTGTGTGTGTGTGTGTGTGTGTGTGTTTTGAGTGCAAATTTAAAGACAGGGCATCAGAAGAAACGGCTACTTTCTGATCCTGATGTGAATGTGATTTTTGTCATTCCACCCAATAATTTTTGCTAACTGCAACTACTGGCATATAGACCATAATATTGCAGCAACAACTCATACACGTATAGGTAAAATAAAATGAGCGTTACTTGTTTAATAATAAATGTTCTGAATAAATGTTGAGTTTGACTCAAGGGAGTCAGAGAGTGACAAGGAAATAAGTCAAGTCACAGCAAGAGAAAACAAGGAAATAAGTCTCCTTGGCTAAACTTTCCCCTGTGGAGTGGGAGGACATGCAACATTCTTTGTGCAGGCAAAGGTTTCTCACACGTCACAACGCTCTGTAGTAATTACAAGATACACAAACTCAACTTATTGATGGTTGGCAAAGTACAAATCACCAACGTAACAAATACATTTCCTACAATTCCTGGTGTGTTTTGTAAATGGAAACCTCTGGAGTTAAGCGGCAGTACGCCGCTGTACAAATAAAGCACCTGAAAATGTAATTTTTTTCTTTAATATCTCATCTGATATCTAGCAATATCTTGCTTTATCCGTGCCAAGTCTGATTGAGACTGTGAGATTAGGTTCCATTCGTCGTGTGAGAGAAAACTGCTTTTAGAGAAAAAGCATCAGACCGTCGGCTGAGTAACATGTCAAGTCACGACAAAGGAACTCTTTTTCATCAAGCTGTTGTCGTGACCTGTGTATGAAATCAGGCTCCTGCTCTGCCCGTGCCCATGTCGTGCTTGTACACGTTTTATTTTTGACTTGTTGCTCACACTGAGTGATTGTGTTGTGCTCTCTGCTCTTCCAGATTGTGGCTGATCTCCAGTGTCGAACAAGGCACGCCCACTGTTTTCCCAGCTGACACCAAACATGTTTGAAACTAGTGAAAATCCATCAGAAACAATAATAATCTCCTAATCTCTAATTTCCTTTCTTGATCATTTTTCATCGGTTTAAAAAAGCTTAGACAACTCTGGGTTTGTAAGTTCTGGATTCCTTGACAGAGACAGGGCTCACTCTTTGGCAGCGTTGAAGAACAAGACAAGTCTGAAGGACACTCATGATGTGCAGAGATTAGGCACCCAGGTGCAGCAGCGCGCAGCTACAGGACAGCCAGACAACCATGATCGACCTGAGCTTCCTCACGGAGGAGGAGCAGGAGACCATCCGGGCAGTGCTGAAGAGGGATGCCAGCCTGAAGGAAGCCGAGGAGCAGAGAGTGCAGTGAGTTGTCACAGTAGCAACTTGTTTTGTAGCTTCAGGTCTGAGCTGTATGCGTACCCGTCATGGTTTCAGCTGAACTGAAGCCATACTTTATCTTTTCTGTCTGTTTTCTTGATAGACAAATGTTGACAGTATTTGCACAATCTAGTATCAAGCAAAGTCAGTTCACTAAATGATTGACTATTAGAAATTAAAACATAACCCATTTATACTTCTGAGATTTCTTTTGGTTTTGTTCGATACTATGACTGAACCGACTTGTTTTGGTATTTGCTCCTTTAAATAAGTTTGACGAATTTTCAAATTTGTAAATGAAATCTTAACATTATATCCGTAATTTCTGTGGTATTGACGTGACATTCCAATGCACTTGTCTTTCCTCAGGAGGCTCCAGAAGAACACAATTAACAGAGACCAGCTGAGGTACCTGAGTGGAGAATGGTTCTACGAGACCAAGCAGCTTCGCCATCAGGATCGCATCCATGGCTCGGACCTCATCAGAGCCTCTATGAGACAGACTTACAAACCATTGACCATATGTGAGTTTCTCTTAACTGGCATATATGCAACAAACCGAAGGCAGTGTGAAGCAATTAGAATCGTTTCTGCCTGGTAGCAAAACTGAATTAAGAAAGCCACACCAAACTATGTGTCGACCAATGGTTAAAAAGTCTTCCAAACATTGGCCCTTTACTCAGACAGTTAACTACAACTTACCAAATAATGATAATCAACCCCTTGATTATAATCTGGTTCATTATGTGCTATTGCACATATCCATGACTATATATTGGCCATAAAATGAATAATAAAATGTACAAGGTATTCCTTCCATGACAACTCTGCCCTCAGGGAAATAGTTTCAATTATTTTTTCTAATATCTGAATTTCTTGAGACCATCAAAAATTGTTTTGACCAATCTGAATTTTTTTAAAATCTTCCTGCATTCTGTTTCCTAATGCTGTGATAATCCACATGACCAACACAGGGAATTCTAGACCGAAAGGTCAGCACACGCTTAGGAACTCTCAAATCATCGCACATGAATGAACAACAACTCTGAGCAGGTTCAGTGTTTGACCCCAGTGTAATCCAGTTATTGAAAAGAAAAATCTGCTTTCATTCATATTTGATGCATTGACGATAATGATATATTATGCAAACATGCATTATGCTATGTGTTATTTTACGTTGTGTGCTACAGTGGAACTCTCTCAGATTTTGCCGGAGAGGCCCAGTTTTATGGGGAGTGAAAACAAAGAGGTCTTCGTTCCACCGGTGCTCAGCGGACTGTTGCTGCAACCCGGCAATGAGAGGTGAGTATGAAGTGCAAGTGTTTTGAAGTAGAGTGAGTATGGGAGAGAGAGAGAGGGGGAGGCAGAGAGAGAGAGACAGAGAGCGAGAGAGAGAGAGAGAGAGAGAGAGAGAGAGAGAGAGAGAGAGAGAGAAAGGTTCACTGTCAAACGTTGCTCTCAGAAGCCACTTTATTAGGTCCATCTCGCTTGTGCTCTAAAGGGACCAGTAACGGTGCCATGTTCTGAGTCACTCAAACTCTCTTTCTCCCATTATGATGCTGGCTGTGAGCGAGTCGGGGTGTCTTCTTGTTTGTTGATTTTATGATATTATATTTTATGATATTTTGACATTAAATGAAACAGATAGATAGATAGATAGATAGATAGATAGATACTTAATTTAGTTAATTAAGAGAGGCAAATTTAGCCAAAATCTCACTTATTTCACATTGAATTTTAACTTGCATTTGTATATTCTTTTTAATTTCACAGTACAAACCCTGAGCCCATTTCAGAGTCAGCAACTAATTCTTCCGTGTTGAGCACCGTCACATGCTCAGTTCGTTGAGTAGATTATTTGGCTGCAGCAGTGAGTGCAGGCGAAGAGTGGAATTGTACATTGAGAGAAATGATAGGCATACCTGGCCCCTGTAGGTCCCAGTAATCGTCTTACACTGTCTCACGAGTTCATGTTTTCCATAGCCTCCCTAGGTGATCCCATAACAGGATACCAACATATTTTTCACTTCATCACACAACTACAGTTAATAATAATAATAATAATAATAATAATAATAATAATAATAATAATAATAATAATAATAATAATAATAATATTTTTTGGGGGGGTTGTTTCTTTTTGTTCTTTTTTGTCAAGTGAATAGCAGGTTATGTACCCAGGACAGTTTATTTTACCCAGTGATTTTTATTTTAATCTTCTAAACTGATATTTTCAGGAATCAAAACCAGGACAGACATGAAATTCAACACGATGTGCCCAAACCAGCTCTGCAGTCGCCTACAAGGGTAGGTACCCGTCCTGTCTTGTCCAAAAAACACAAGTTAAAAAGTGTATCAGTTTGTGTTTTAGTGAAGCAGGTTTTACTTGTCACACAATCTATGTGCTTTATAGCAAAGGCAAAATCCCTTCGACGTCGCGGTGACGAGTATCCACACCTATGAAGAAAAGGATGGTCAGTCATCGACCAGGGCAGTGGAGGAAACCCAGACACTGACTGAGGGTATGTGTTTATTTGGGACATCTGATATGAAACAGGCAATGTTTAATTCTCTGCAAACTCATGATCGTCATGTATTGTGTTGTGTTAATGAGCGGACCAATTGATGGATGAGAGATCTTAGGTTCAAAACCAACGTAAGTCTTTTTCTTCAAGTGTTGCGGACTCATGGGTGTGTGGGATCTCAGCGCAGCATGTTGGCATCGACAGTGGTTTTGCATGGCAATGGGAAGCATGCACCTGCTTGTCATTACTAACTGTCTTATTTGTATGGTTGCAGCTTGACAATTTTAATGCGGTCGCAGGGGAAAAAAAAAAAAGCAAAATATTGTTGCATGTAGCGCTCAGTGGTGAAGCTTTTGATCGGATAAAAGTTGTTTTGTAGTGACTGCAAAATGCACCAGTGAGCTGGGAGCAGGCATTTTCCCATGAGCTGTCAGAGTAAAGGGAAGTTAAATCACACAAGGCTGCCAGACCAGTCAGGGGATTATGCAGAAATACATTCCAAAGCCCTAATCTCTACTGCATGACTTGCGGCTGCTGAAAGCGTTCAACAAGAACTATGGAAACAATGTTTTTGTGGGAGGGTCTTGAGGATGAGAAGAAAACAAGTGACACCAATTAGCCTCAGACTGTTTAGTGAAGTAAATGTAACCATGGTAAACCTTAGGAATCTTGTTTTAATTGATTGTTTGAATTATTAAACTTATGGTGTTTTTTTTGGTATTTTACCAAAGGTTAACAAAATAATAATATTAAACCATTGCAGGGGTGAAGTATTAAAATGTTTTCTTGTGCAATAAAAAAAATCTCTTACTGATATGTCTTTTATGATCAACACTGATGTACCAGTGTTTCTAAAATGCAAGTTAAGGGTTTATCTGAAAATGTTTTGTTTTGTAAAAAAAAATGTTCTGTGTTATCTCTTATAGGAATATTGCCTATATGGACTTTTTTACTATGAAAAAGAAAAAAATCTAATCTGATACACATGTGTTAAAAATATTTTCATCATGTTTCCTTTTTCAGGGCCTTTAGCATCATCTTCTGGCAGCACTTTATTTGCCCAGGAATTCAAACAAATCCTTGGTGATAGCTCAGTCCCTCAGAATGCACCTGCTCTGCCACCAACACCAACACCAACACCAGCACCAACAAATGAAGTGCTCACTTTTAGCGCTCGGGATTGGACTGCGGAGGTAGAAGGATCAGGGGAGAAACAAACTGACCCCGTTGCGCCGTGTGGAATTCTCAAGCGCTCTTCCTCGACGGGTTCCACGGACCATGACTGGACAAGTCCAGTCACTCCCACTTCTTCCTCTGAGATGTGGACGGACAGGAAGCAGGTGTGGTTCAGTCCTGAGGTTACTCGCAGAAGAGCAAAGTTGCAGAGTGGCAAAGAGCTGGGAGAGCACAGTGTGCTGGACGTTGACTCCATCCCTCCACCACTGGTGGACAAAAACAGTGACCAGGAGAATAGCACCGTTACTACACACAATCTCTTTCTTAGTGAGAGGCCCTTGGATGCTCAGGTTGTTGACGCCATTACTCCACCACTGGTGGACAAAAACAGTGACCAGGAGAATAGCACCGTTACTACACACAATCTCTTTCTCAGTGAGAGGCCCTTGGATGCTCAGGTTGTTGACGCCATCACTCCATCACTGGTGGACTTGAGCAGTGGCCTGGAGAATTGCAATGTTAGCGCCAATCCTTTTCTTAGCCTGGGCCCTTTGGATGCTCATGAAGTTGACCTCGCCTGTGAAAACAAGGCAAAGCTTCAAGAGCAGGAAACTACACCGTCCCAGGTCATTGACGGTAAGACTTGTGAAAAGCTCATCTTCAATATCAATGTGTCAAACTCAGTGGAACAATTAAATGAACAATTGACAACACTTCTAACACATTTATCTAGAAAATATTGTAAGTTTATGCTGCTTCAACTCACATAGGTTGCAATTTTATGAGGTTTAACATTGCAGTATATCCTATGTGAATCATTCCTTAGCAGTATCCTAAAAATTAAATAATTAATTCTGTCTGTTAGACCGTCAAGTATTGTTTGTACCAAAACAAGTAGAGCTGAAATTTGCATTTATCAATGTACCAGTTTTTAGTCTTCAACAATTAAAGCTCACATTTTATTACTTTAATTAACTTAATTAAGTTACTAATTTATTTTTTTTTATACGTAAACAATGATGTATTGGGAAGACTGCAGAATGAATGACCAGGATTTCAGAGTTTAAATTTTCTGCCATACTCCATTTAACATGGATACCTCAATGGGAAAACTACACTAAGAATCACAATCATCTGTCTGTCTGTCTTTTCAGATGTCTCTGGACATTGTCAATCTCAGTTCCAAGGCGACACAATGTCTGGGCTTGAATCCACTGAGAAGGATTCACTTAATGCTTTTCACCTGGAGTTGGAACCTGGAGAAGATCATCATTCTCAAGCTCAGGCCGCAGACTGTCCAACTACTCAAAACATTCATGCCCCCAAACAAAGAGCCCCTAGTCCCGCTGTGACCAACTTGGATAACAAGCTGCCAACAAATTGCAGCTCAAAGACTCTATCTCATGGCATTTCCCCAAAGCTGAAACAAAAGCTGCTTGGTCTTTTCAAAAAGGATGTGGATAAAAGTGATGAAGTTCAACGCCCACAGAGAGAGCAGGTAGCAACACCCAAGCAGGAAGAAAAAGGCTACATACTATGCCAGAGTGATGCAGAAAAAAGCTTGGACAAAGCTGCGAGTGCCAAAAAAGAAGATAAAATCTCATCAACGCCAGAGGTCAGAACACTGCAACTTGTTGCTCTACAGAAGACTCCATTTAAGGAAACAATGATCTCTGAAGATGTTGGAATGGATGTTCATGTTCCAGAGAGAGCGTCCGATTTGAGAGCTTTCTGGGAGAAAGAGAGCACTGCTTCCCAAACGAATGACAATACAAATCAAAGCAATTTTGCCAGTGTGGGAACGGTAGCTTCCATAGATCCCACGACTGTCTGTAATGTTGAGATCATGACCAAGAATGGTTCCGATCTTCTAGAAATCACTGCTGAAGGCCCAGCTGTCACTTCTCATGGTGACTATAGCCTCTCAATACCTTTATCTAAGGAGGATGGAACATATAGAGCGAATCCAGTCATTATTTATGAAGAAACAGATGAATCTCTAACAGGTTCATTAACAGAAACACAGATTTGTGAACCTCAAGAAAACCTCATCTGTTCTGGTCCTTCCCTGGTAACACTCCAAACTACAGCACAAGAGGAAATTGCTGTTTCAAATCCTTTCAGCTCTGGGGAAGATAGTCCAGTTAAAATTAGTCAGTGTGATGAAAAAAACATGCGCAAGACAACCGTACCTTTGAGAGTAAAGGAAGACAATCCAATTTGTGAAGTGATTTCTGCCGAGACGGATCGGCGAGCCTCCTCAGATAGCACAGATAATTCTGAGGTAGAGGGACAAATGTCCCCAAGCAAAACCAAATCGTACGTTTTCTTGAAGACATCAAGAATGTCATCGAAGGGTTTTGTTAGTCCAGACAGGTCACCACTGAGGAGCTCCAGTGGTGCTGGGGACATGCAGCCAACACACTCCCAAAGTAGCACCTACACAGAATTGCAAGAAAGGCCTGTCAGTCCTCGTAAATCTGCCACTCTGAGACCCAGAGAGCAGGGTGATGAAGTCAGAAGGAGTCCGTCAAAGACCTGCCACCCAAAGGCCTTACCAAGAGAAACCGCCGGTCCAACTACATCCAGTCTAGAAGGCTCCCCTCTGAAAACATTTCCAATTAACATTGAGCCCCAAATTAAGACAGCCAGTGAGGACCACGTGAAACCCACACCCATGCCAAGACATATGAAGAGTCCCTCACATGAAGTCAAGGAGAAAAATCATGCCGACAACCAACGGAGCACAGATTTCTCCTCAAGTGATCCACCCTCCAACCCAGAGGATAGAGGCGCTTGTTTTGGTCCAAACAGTTTAAGTTCATCCACATCACCCCAATCCAAAAGAGACCTACCAATAAGCCCAACACGTCTTGCCAGATCCTATGTCCCTCAGGATTATGAACACTACCTGGGGCCTCAGGAGAAGGCCTACATTCCTCATTTTTATGCAGAGAAGAGGAACACTGCAGAGAGTGACGTGGGACACAGGAATCAGGCGGACAGTTCGACCATTTCTTGGGTTGGACAAAACAAAGACAGAACAACTAGGGCCTGCTCTCTGTCTCGGGCAAGTTTAAGCAGTGAGCTTATGATTTTTTTTTTTTCCAGCATTAACACTCATTCAGGATCATTAGTGTTATGTAAACCAAACTTAAGCTTAACGGTATGGTCAATCTGATTGCTCACCCTGAAAATCACTTGTACTGTAACATTTTTGCACTATAATTCTTTGTAATCTCAAGTGATTTAGTTTTTTTTCTCTCCTCCTGAATTTCCTGCACTAAGGAAGTTAATTATTTACGCAAACTGGTCGGACAGATTTTCAAGAAACCTCTGTAAGGGGTTGGGACGGTGACACAGATCCCTTTCTTCATACTGTACGGGAGGGTTACATTAGCATATTCCAAAAAGCATCTTTGAGGTTTAACTAAGAAGTATTCTTGGCCTTGGTGGATGTATATGCTTCTTCCAATGAGCTTTAGATGTCATCTTCAAATCTACTCAACTACAGGTATAGTTATTCAGACAGCTATTGGGCAAAAATTACAATGGTCATTTTTTTATCGTTTATTTGTGTTGTGTTTCATCAACAACATATTATGAATGAAGGAGCCGAAGCTCCGATGTCATTGATGAAGGACAACAAAAACTGATCACTGTTTTAAAGGTTCAAAATGTTGATACATGCGATTAATAATGTCATAGGTAGGTAATGAATAGGTAATTAACACAAAGGTTACATGCCACACTTCATTAAAATTGTAATATCTGAAACATTTAACCATTTCCTCAATTTAGGTGCATTGTATTTCAAATAGTCTGAGGAACTTCCTCTGCCCTCTGTACTGACTTTATTTTCCAGAACTGATTGTTTTGTTTGTGGCAGATCATGAGGACAATTCTAGTCCCACAACTCTGAAAGAGCGACCTTCAACAGAATTGGCCTCATCCAAAAGTTTGGACAACCTTCTCTCAGACACAAGTAACTTTTTTTTTTTTTGGTACAATCTACAAAATAATTTTTTGTTCTTTTAGTATTAATTAAAGTGGGTTTAGAGACAATGATAATTGCCAAAACACAAAGAGGTATTAGTGTGGCTGCTTACAGTCACAGCTATAGAGTAAGCAGTTATTAAAGGCAAGTGTCTCTTACAATACAGAGCACATCATAAAGCTTTAAAGTAATCTTGTCAATGTTACGTGACAAAAGAAGTAATACGACTGATAAATAATGCTGTTCACTTTGTCTTAGGGGAGGAGAGAGGTGAACATAAAGCGAGAGAGAGGATGAATCAAAGTGTGGACAATGGTAGCTGCAGAGTTAAAAAACAACAACAACAACAAAAGAAACCCTGACATTTATAAATACTAGTTGAATGTTGTCATGACCAATTCAAAGTTTTACTTGTTTTTTCCCCTTCCAGCATCCTTTCAATCACCAGCCGTTACATCATCTACTTCCAAGCAGATGAAAACCAGTGTGTCAGTGCCACTTCTTCATCTGGATGAGGTAATTCCCTATAACTGGATCAGCATATG
The DNA here is from genome assembly GCF_046127955.1 of Nelusetta ayraudi. Taxonomy (NCBI): domain Eukaryota; kingdom Metazoa; phylum Chordata; class Actinopteri; order Tetraodontiformes; family Monacanthidae; genus Nelusetta; species Nelusetta ayraudi. The sequence continues at coordinate 3,317,541 of NW_027466061.1, read as the reverse complement.
TGGTGTATTTAGTAGATAATACATCTCATCTGCCACTTCCCTTTCCCCATAATTAGCTCTAATAAATACTTTTTGAAAACCAAAATGCCTGTATTGTCATCAGACAGACAGTGACAGCACCTTTGAAGCCAACCAGAACTGGAGAAGAAACACAGGCAGCTCAATGTCCAACATAAGCCTCTCTTCCGGAATGGCCTCGATGTCTTCTGTATGTCCCTGTGCCGCTCAGTCAACAATATTTGTCTTTGAATGCAGTACTCATTTCATCCCAGACATGTTTGCTACACATGGCAGTTTAATTGGTCCAAAAATATAATTCCTGAGAAAATGTGCATGTGACAGTAGAGCTGTAGTAGTAGTCTTTCCTCCTCAAACAAAAAGTTGATAATGGGTTTGTATACAGTAGTCTTACTATTGGACCGATACGTCAAGATTAGAAGATTATGTTACTTCTTTGTTCTTGTACAATCAAGGAGGTCAGTGGCAGCATCAGCAGCATTTACCATGCAGACCTCAATGACGTTGAAGTCGAGGGAAGCATCCAGTTTGCAGTGAACTACATCCAGAAGTTGGAAGAGTTCCACATCTTTGTGGTGCAGTGCAACAATCTGGCTGTGGCCGACAACAAGAAGAACCGCTCTGACCCGTGAGTGCCTGTTGTTGTTGTTGTTGTTGTTGTTGTTGTTGTTGTTGTTGTTGTTGTTGTTGTTGTTGTTGTTGTTGATGATGATGATGATGATGATGATGATGGTGATGATAATAAGGATGATGGGGCAATTCTGATCATCCTTGGTACACTGATATAAATCAGATACAAATCAGCCATTTACAGGCATTGAAAATCATTTTGATTTTAATTGACCATGAAACGATAACAAGGTATTTTCAATGATTGAGCGTGCTACTCAGAAAAATGCTTTCATACATCACTTAAGATAATCCTGTTAGAAGTCAGAGGCAAGTAAATTTTCTATTTTTCACTCTATGCTTCTGTTTGTTGTCATAATTTGACAGGTATGTAAAATGCTACCTCCTCCCTGACCAAACAAAGCTGGGGAAGAGGAAAACCACGGTGAAAAAGAAGACTTTGAACCCCACCTACAACGAAATTCTCAGGGTAAAAAAATACATCTTGATTTAAAAAAAACAAACGTTTTTTCTATTTTCGTGTTGTTTTTTTTTTTTTTTTTTACATTGCCTGTTTATCCTCCACAGTTTAAGGTTGGGATGGAAGTGTTGAAAACTCAGACTCTGAATGTCTCGGTGTGGCACAATGACACTTTTGGGCGAAACGCTTTCCTGGGCAAGGTGGACCTGGATTTGTCAGAGTGGGACTTCAGCAACACACAGATAAATGAATATGCATTGAAGGCCAGGGTAAAGGTGTCTAACTTGTTGTCACTGTAATTGGTAGTAGTGATTTAATTAGACTCTTTACTCACCCTTGCTTAATCCTTTAGTCCTCGACGCAATCCCCAGCATCGCCTGCCTCTCACATGATGGACAGCAGGGGGCAGATGAGAGTTGCACTCAGGTTCCTGCCACAGACATCTCAGAGTGAGTGAATCAAGTCTTCTATTTTGTCACATCTCTCCTTTCAGATCTGTCACTTTTGTGGTCTGACTACATTCACAGGCAAGAGAACATCCAGGATGGAGACAGGTGAGGTGCAAATTTGGGTGAAAGACTGCAAGAATCTCCCTCCAGTCAGAGGACTGATCATCGATCCCTTTGTGAAATGGTAACATTGTACACTGACACGTTTCTATTATTTTATTCAGTCATGTATGTGTAAATCAGCAGATTCATCCTTCCACATTCTGCTGCAGCACCGTGCTTCCGGATACAAGCCGGAAAAGCCGACAAAAGACGCGGGTGGTGAAGAGGACAGCAAACCCAATGTTCAACCACACAATGGTATATGACGGCTTTCGGCAGGAGGACCTGAAAGAGGCCTGTGTGGAAATTACAGTGTGGGATCACGACAGACTGAGCAACCATTACATTGGTGGTCTAAGGCTTGGGCTGGGCACAGGTGAGATTCCACTGTACTCATAATGTCTTCACATGGTTTCAATCTTGGTGCTGAAATTGTATTAACTCCCAATTCCAAGTATAATCTTAATGTGGATACAAATTCGAAAATTGCATCAGCTGCAGGGCCAATTCAAAGGTCACTTGGACAAAAGTTCTTTTTACCAAAATGGTCACCTTTACCCAGTAATAGGCTTGCCGTTTGCAGTAATACTTACTAAGGCCATGTTTCATCTTGTGCCCATTGGCTCCCTGGACTGGAAGAGACTCTTTGGAACCTTAATTAATTTAATTATTTGCATCTTTATCTACAAGTAAATTCTATAAATCAGTTTGGCAAATAAGGGAAATGATTTGGTGCTGTACAAACTGTACAGAACATCGGCAAAGCAGAAAATGTGGGAGCATTAAATAAAATTAAGCTTACATATGCAACTGCTCAAAAAATGTGTTATATATTGTAAAACTGCCTTTAAATATAAATATGCACTTAAAAAAAAAAAAGTACTAGAACTATATTATAAATGATTCAATCTTCAATTGCATTTAAAAAAAAATAAATATTGAATAAAAACAACAGACTAGGAAACATACTGGGGAACCGTCTATGTCATTACAACTATCCCCAATTCATATAAATGTGTGTCCTCAAAGCTTTCAGTGATTACTTCAATTTAAAACAAAGATCTTCAGTTTGTTAAAAAACGAAAAAGAAAACGTGTCATCTCTCTGCGCAGGGAAGAGTTACGGAGTGGAGGCTATCTGGATGGACTCGACGAGAGACGAAGCAAGTTTATGGCAGAGGATGTTACAGTCTGATGGAGAATGGGTGGAGGATGTCTTACCGCTGAGAATGTTTGTGATGTCAAAAGGCATGTCCAAGTGAGATTGTATAAAAGCTATCAATAATTGAGTGAGTTCTTGATGGAAGGAAACTGCATGTGCTTCAGGATGGGGCCGCATACTATACACATGAGTGGAAGCGGCACCCTAAATGTGCACGTGTGACTGTATAGTAAGTTGAGAGGCAATTGAGAAAGACTCTATAAAACTGCTTGTTTCAATTATTTATTAAAATTACACAAAATTTCCTAATTTCGTTGTAGGCAACGTCATATAATGACAATAAAGGCTTTTGATTTGATTTAATTTCAAAATAGGACAGAGTTATAGAGCACTGACATTGTTTTCAATCAAAAATAAATATACAGTGATTCTCAAGTTCAAACACAACGGCAGCCATTCACACATGTACTCGTACACCAGCAGCTATAACTTGTGGGGCAATTTTGGGTTACAAGATTACAGATATTTTCCCAAGACACACCTTAAAACTTTTTTTTTCTGAATATTTGGCATTTGCAGCATTTTATTACAAACCCATTAGCTATTGCTAAGGATAACTCTGTTGCTGATTGTTATTTGCTGTCATGTTTTGCATTTGACTTGAGCTATATTTTATGGCTACTGTGATCATTTGTAAATAGCCTTGTTGTGATTCCTGCCTCAAGCAAGTATGTCGTTAATAAAGGAACTATTAGTGCAGCTTAGAGCTGATGTCTGTATCATGTCTCTCTTGATGTTTCTCACTAGTAGACCCCCCAAAACATGGGAAGTCAAATACACAAATAAATACGCTGAACATTTACCTCATTGGAGAACATGGCGTTCGACTGAAAAAAGGGGCAGCAGTTGTAGTTTTGTTTTTCTTTCATCACCACAAGAGAGTGCTGCTGCACATCAAATGACAAACACTACAGCGAAAAAAACATTTCAAAGCCTTACGTCAACTAATGTCAAGATGCAATTTAATTTGTATAATATCTTTGAGAAGGTACTTAAGAAAAAATAAATTAGGATGACATTATTTTCATCACATTTAAACCTTTACATGTCTATTGACATTCAGTCACAACCACATTAGCTACAGACTTTTTAAAAAGTTCAATGGTTACTATTTCTAACATAAATGCAACTACAAACTCTTAAACTGATTTTTTTTTTCTTCTCCTTGTTGGTAGTAGGAATAGTCGCAGCAAAGTAGTAGTAGTAGTAGCAGCAGCAGCAGCAGCAGTAGCGTTACTACCACTATCACCACATTTAATGCAGTAATATTTCAACTCTCACCTTCCTACACGTTTAAATCTCTATCATTGGCCGACCCGCCTCGATGCGACAAGAAAACTCAAAATATGATTGGATAACTTTCCCTGCCATTCAAAACAGGCATCAGCTAACCACAGCCCAACCTCTAGCGTTGCTAAGGTAAGTTAAACAGCTGTGTCAAGTTCACCATATTTCTCCTGGAACTAGTTTTGAACTAGTACCAAAATAAAATCACGAGGATGCAATCAATATAATCCTTTTGGCAACAACTGTTGTGCATCTATAACATACCCAAAAATAACTTTATAGTTTAATAATAATAATAATAATAATAATAATAATAATAATAATAATAATAGGAAACATTAGGCTTGTCAACACAACTTCATACATTCAACATACACAGCATATATCGTGAATGATAATTCTGTTGTATCAAGTGATGCTTCTGTTAGAATAGCATAGATTAGAATGGCTTTATTGTCCCTATATATATGAAAAAGGAGATGAAGCAACCCCACTAGTGCAAATGTAAAAAAATAAAATAATAATAATAAAATAAATAAAAAGTAAAGTGTGAGCAAATACAAAACACATATCAAAATCGGAATATTTATTTTGAACCATTAACAGTGATCACTGCAGCTAGTTTGAATATAAAAAACATTTTTTGTATATAAAAATTAATTTTAAATGCATGTCCATATAATGTTTCAGAAAATTGTTACAGGAAAAATACACTTTAATAATACGTTGTTGCATTGTAGTTGTCGTCGTCGTCGCTGTTGTTTCGCCTCCAATTCTGCAATGAAATCCCAGTTGTCGTCAAGAGCCAGCGTGTTATTTTGAAAGCCCCAAACGGAAGTCCCCTTTGCCCGGTCGGCACGCTTGTTCCTGGCACTTAAAAAACTGTTGGTGATGCTGTCAGTTGCGATAGCTAACGCTACTGTACAGCACCTGGTTAAAGAAGAGGGAGATGTGGCAACTCGAGCGCAGCGCCGTCTCTTACCTGAGGAATTTCGTGGCGGATTCACTCTCGACATTCCGCGGAGACTGAAAAAAAAAAAAAAAAAAAAAAAAATTCATGGAGTCATTCGAGAGCCACGCGTTTTCCCCCACAGTTGGCAGGCAGGTATTCCCCCCCTACAGCCAGCCGTCGCACCGGGAGAGCATCGTTTCATCCGGCACCGCCGCTGGCTGCTGATCTAGCATGCGCGCTAGCTGACTAACGCAAGACGTTTAGCATTTTTACTGGTAAAAAGTAGCGTCAAGAGGCAGGGGAGGGCGGCTGCCTCTCTTTTTCACCCCCTCCACCTCATGCCACGAATGGCCGCAGTCTGCTGCTGGGCGCCGCATACATGTCTCTCTTAAACGTGAATACCTCATGACGTAAAAAAAAAAAAAAAAATGAAAAAACTGTGAGTTTGTCTGTGAGTTGTCATCGCCCGAATCGCTGTGGCAACGCTGAGGGACGACGCATGTTCTTCTTCTTCTTCTTCTTCTTCTGTTTATTACCGTGGACGTGCGCTCCACCCTTCGACCCGCCCCTGGCTACCCCAAGCAGGTGCAACTAACTTCAGGTAAAACTCAGTGGACTTGTCGGATGAAATGACGATGGTCACGCCGCGCACTGTCACATCACACTGGGGTCTGTGGTGCGTTACCGTGGACGGAGCACAGGATGCCGGGACGCTGAGGCAGCCTCTCATCCGGCTGTGAGGACTTCATTGTATTTTTTTTCCTTCCCTTCCCTGGCTGCTCTGTCATTCAAAGGGTGTTCTCTCAAAAAAATGTATTTAAATCTTCCTCTCCCGAGAGTACTGGCATGAAAGATGTTTTAATTACCACAGGTACAAATTGGTGAGACTCAGTTACTGGGGCAGAGACATCTGCTATCATAGGACTCCTTCATTTCATTTCATTCCCTTCCCTGAGGGGAAACAGCGGTGATCTTGCACCTTTGGACTTGCACATGCTTGAGTTTGCCCTTTGAGCTCCTTTCCTTCAAAAGGCTTTTGCACGTTTCCTAATGTTCCGTCACAAAGGAGGACTTTTGTTTTTATAGCCATGCACTGAAGGACTGAAGTGGAAGCTTTTTACCCAGAACCAAGTTTACAGTCAGCCATGCCTATCAGGAAAAAAGGTGAGTGCCTCTACTATTATGTATAGACTTGCTTTCCAAAAGCATGTAGACACTACATACAAATCTTCCAACTTTTCATCCTCACTTTGTCTCACTAAATGATCTCCATACATGTGTAAATATAGATATGTTAACTCGTGAACAGTTTGCTACTTGAGCACTTATTAAGAACAGCCTCCCGCTGCGGCCTCGTGGATCCACACCAGGGTTGGTCCTTCATTGTTGGTACAAATCGCTGTAAGCAGATCTAAAAATACAGCACTAACGTTGAGACAAGAAAAATGGCATGGCACATTTTGACATAGAGTATTCCCAGAATACAGTCCCCACACTTAGGTGTGTGTATGAGTACATATAGGAGGCTATAGGTCTCTTTATCAGGGTGGGATAGTAGCTATAGTTAACTTAACTTGGGTTTCATATGTCATCTTTGTGGCCAAACCTTACATAAAGATGCCGTCAAAAGCACATATATATTTATATATATGTACATATATAAAAATAAAAATCAATATATACAGTATGTTTATTTTTAAATATTCTAAATGTGCACGCAAGTGACATGGATGCATGGGAGGGGATGCTTCACTGTTCCCTACTAACACGTCTAGTAAAGTATCTTCACCTTTACCGCCCCTCTGCTGCAGACACAACCAGAGCCCTGGGGCTTCTGGAGGAGTACTGCACTAAACTGAAGCAGCCTGAGGAGCAACAGCTCAAAACTGCCATTCAAAGAGTGATGGGGATTTTCCACAGCAACCTTTTTGGAGCTCTTCTTGGTAAGTGGAGCACAGATATTGATATTTTGTTTTATTTTTAGATTGAGGAGGTTTCAAGAAAAAAAAAACATATATGATTTTTTTCAATGTCTTGTGGAAGGTACAGCCTCACTCTTTTGGTACTCGCAAACATAAAACAAGCCTTTTAGTGTCGGTGTACTGTATTTCAAAGCCAAAAGGATGGGTTTTGTTAGTTTAAATGTGGGCTTGTTGCTGTTGAATGTGGGTCGAGATAAATCTGTCGCTGTCAAGAGGCGTTTGGCTACAATACAGTAATGCTTTTGCAGATTAGTACTTATTACATTTAAAAATGAGGTAGTAAATATTTTAGTCAATATTTAATTCACAAATCATTTTATTAGACAGGGACAATGCACAATAAAACTTTAATCTGAAGAAGAGATGGGATGCTTTGTGCCAGATTTTAGCTATAAACTACTTTACACCTGCAGTAAAAGTAGTTTGGAATGTGGAAAAATCGTTGCCGAAAATTCATCTCAAGACAAGATAGTGGCTAAATGTATTTTAGGTATAACAAGTTAGCTTACTCAACTAGCTCAGTGCTGACATCCTGCCCACTGACGTGCACAAGATGCAGGTTTGTTGCTGAATAGTAACACTTTGTACCGTAAATTAAAACTAATCTCCCTACAACTTGACAACTGCTAGTAGAATGACCTGTTTTAGCTGAACTGTTGTTTCATGTACTTACAGACTCATCGGTACTTATGTATGTCAAGTTCCATATATTTTCCCTAAAATTTGGCTTCCTGAAAAGGGCATGCACAAATGAAAAAACACGCAGCACCAAAAGATATTGTCTCAGCAATGACTCTGGGGTCATTTTTACTTTAGTCAGTACAAGTTTTTCAGTTTCGAAGATGATAGGTGAGTCTCTCCTACTGCAGTACAGCATTGAAAATGTTTCAATCCAGGTACAACCAAGTGGAATGGCTGTTCTGTGACAGCATATTAGTGCGTGGCTTGCGGTATTTTATGAATTCCAAATACTCTTACTCTTCTTATTGCTTCCAAGCAAAGTATCATTTGACCGACATCTACGTGACCCCTCCCCCACCCCACTCCCAAACACACACACACACACACACACACACACACACACACACACACACACACACACACACTGTCCAAAGGCTTGGTCTTAGAGTGCACTTGCTGAGTGGTCAAGCTGTAGGTTTCTGTTAAAGCCACTGGTGGTTGACCCCAGCATCTCAATGCTGTTTGAAGGCTCCGGCCACTCTCCCTTTTAAGGGTATGGATTGGTCATTTCCCAAGACTAAATCAGTCAGTGGGCTGCAGGAAGTCACTCATTCGATTTCATAGAACACTTTGGGGCAGATCGTCAAAGAAGGGCGCGCAGCGGTAAAATGCGGGTATCCACAAAGGTTCTTGCACTAATGACATGCAGGCGCAAACACGCCCACGAATGCGGCACCTGAAACAGGTGCGATTGTTGCGGTCTGGCAACCTGAGAGCAGTTTGTGCCAAAGGTTGTTGGTGAGTGCGTGTGTTTGACAGTGAAACTCTGCTATAGGATAAACGCTCCTGTGCTCCTGGCATGACGATGCCTCCTCCGTCTACCAGACTGCTGCCATGATGGAAAGAAAGTCAAGACGCAAGACGCGTTAGTCACCAACACCTGAGCACCATTTGTATTTTCCACAGCCTATCTAAAATATTTGCATATATACTGTAGTCTATGCCTATCTATATATAAGATTTGGGGAGCCATATATATATTTCAGGCTTTTCAGAGAGGAAAGTTTCACTCAGAAGCCAGAAACACTTTGACAGACAGAAACTGCGCCTGGTTCTGGCTGGCGGTGTCTGCGTCTGTCAAACTGCGTGCGGACACGAGCGCAAACTCTTTCTGGATCTGCCGCTGTTTGAATGAGGCATATTTGCATAGGAGGGGGTGTCCTTTTGCGCGTAATGACTCATTTAAATGCATTCAAATGAGTCTGGCGCAGCCCTGCCGCTGCCTGCGCCTCGGCACATTTTGCGCCGATTTTCACGTTTGCGTCCTCTGTGGATCGGAATCACCGTTTTTGGCGCCGTGTACACCGATTTTCTGCCGCAAAATCCGCGCAAACGCTTTGTGGATCTGGCCCTATGTAGGCAGGGTCTGGCTGCATGGTGATGCAGTGGCCGAACAGCAACAAGGTTGCTGGTTTGATTTTCGTTCCCAGGGCCTTTCTGTCTGGAGTCTGTGTGATGTGTTCTCCCTGTGTCTGGCTTGGTTCTCTTCAGGTTCTCCTGAACTAGACATGAACATTCGGCTAATTGGCAGCTCTAAATTGTCCATAGGTGTGCGTGTGGGTGTCTGTCTCTCTGTATGCGTAACCCCGCCTTCGCCCTCAGGAAAGCTGGGATAGGTTCCAGCACCCCAGTGAGCCTGAGTGCAGGGGAAGTGATGATAGAAAATGGATGGACTGTGTAGGCAAACTGTTTTTTCTAATATCTGTCAATGAGAATCTTTCGTATTTTCACATGTAGTGTGAGGAATTGACTTGTAGTCAAATGTATGTTTCTCAAGGTTATTCTGCACACATGTAGCATGAGGTCGCCAGCATTCATTCAGAACTCATTGATTGTCAGTTTGATTCTATTTCACAAATCCCATTTCTACAAAATCATTTTGGTCTTGTTATAAAAACAGTCTAATTGTTTTCTAATAACTGAGACATATTTGCTGCTTCTTCTCACTTTATTTGGATAAGTCAGTTAGTGACTTGTCACACAGATAAACCCCCATTAGAGTTGACACAGCAAATTTTACAGCTAGCACTGATGTAGCAGCTGAGATATTTGGCTGCCAAGAGACAGCCACAGTAGTGGTGCTTCTGGTTTCTGCCTTAGCAGACATGCAAGGTTGAGTTCAGTTGTTTGTCTTAACACTCTGCGTCCCATTGGACTTAGTAGAGTGACAAAGTCTGACAGTCTAATAATCTAATAATAAGAGCTCATTAATAAAAAGGAAAATCTGAACAACCGGCATTTCACAACACGCAATGTGAAGAGCAGTCTCGGACCACACGCTTCATTATTAGTCATTAATTATTAATTTACTGAGACCGAACATTCCCACGTGAGCAAGCACTTGGGCCGAGAGAAATGGGAGAAGAGAGAGGGAAATATGTGGAGAGGGAGAGACGGATGCTGCGTGAGTAACAGTAATGTTGTGTTGATGATGGAATGCAGAGAGAGAGGGAATAAGGAAGGAGAAGGAAGAGGCTAAGTGCATCGTAGGAAGCCCTTATGGGCAGTCTTGAGGGCCACACACCTCTGAGGAAAACTATCTGTAACGATGACTCCAGCAGCAGCAGCAGCAGCAGCAGCAGCAGCAGCAGCAGCAGCGATCACACTGGTGACCACATTACAGTGTAGAGAGTTGTGTAATGCACAGCCTGCACTGCCCAGCTGTGTCGGCTTTGCGAGGTAATGTTATATAGCATTGCAGAGACTGCCGTCTACAGTGAAATGTCTAATCAACATTAACAGCAAAGGTGAGTCCTTGCATATGGGATGTCCTTCTTCTTGCTGATGGTTGTTTTACCCATCTGTTTGTACTGAAATTATAAATCCTAATCCTTGATGAGGGAATGACCTTGAAGGAAAACCTCTTTTCAACTCTGGTGGATTTTGATTAGCCGTCTACCAACCCTCACATTGCCCCGCAAGGAATCCGCTGACTAATGTCCCATGCCAGATGGAACTGGACTATCTACAAATCACACTTTAATTCATTCATTTATTTATTTCATGCCACATTTCAGTGGACCAATCACATTTGTCACCGTAGCTGCACATCAGTGCCCCAGTGCTGCCTTGCTATTCATGGCAGTGTTTTAACAAAGCCAGCTGGGAATCAAGCAAGACAATGTTGTTCACTGCGAAAAACCTCCAGTGCCGCTTTTTGTTCCTTTTAAAGTCTCAAAATTCAATCCACATCTGATAAAACTCCTGCGTAGCAGCTGCTGCTGTTTAGAACTCTTCTTCTGGTTGTTACTGTCGGACCCAGAGCAGCAGAGCTTGCTTCGCAGGCTGGTCCTACCCGTCTGGTAAAGTAACATCATTGGCTTCCTGGGAAAAAAAAAAAAAGTTTTACTGTACTAACAAAAGGTCCAATATAAGCGTCTTTCTGACGGAGACAAGATATTAACAGCATATTTATCCGATATTTAAATTGTAAGGAATCTGTTTAAGGTATTTAACTGTGATTAACACTGCATATAACCTTTAAATCATGAATTAATATACCTATGATATTTTACGTTGATAAATAACATAACCACAATGTCACAGATAAATACTTTGTGTGTTATTATTTTGATATATTTGTTTAAAAACGTATGCTGTCAGAGTACAACAGTATTACACAGGTGTGAAGTAAAGATAAACAGAAGTCCAAAATAGGTGAAAATAAAGAAGATAATCGTGATTAATCGCAAAACAATCGATAGATTAGTCGACAACAAAAGTAATCATTAGTTGCAGCCCTGGTACAAGCACAAATTTAACAAAATTGTCATGCACAACAAATACCACTGGTATCAGTGTTCAAGCTTGTGGATCACTCAGCATGATATGCAATGATGCCTCCTCTTATCAGCCCGTTACAACCAGCTGTTTAATTGTGAAATATATTGAGTTTCAGAGTTGATTTGGAGCATTTTGAAACTTTCCCGCTCCTGAACAACCCTACTTCCGACATCGCTGGCATCAAATTCTGAATATTATGCGGATTACATTTCATAATCTTTCGCTACATTTGAGTGCTTCTGTAATATCCTGCAGCAGATGTTCTCTAGGAACCACGCTCATGTCTTTGCCTCGTAATAGTGAGCATTAAACCTCAACTCCCAGCAACCACAAGCCATTATTACCAAGTGCTATTGATTTCCATTCATCTTTGACCAATATAGAGTCAACCGCACTGTGGACCACTGTCGCCATGTGTTAGTGAGACAGCATTAGTTCCACTCAGGGTATATTAATTTCTACTAATAAACGTGCTGGTGAAGTTCACTGTATGTTTTCCTCTCACCATTGTATATAAACCATTTTTTGGGGGGTTGCGGTTTGTTTTCCCCAATTTATCTTGTCATCTATTCTCTAATGATCATTTTTTTTCTTTTAAATTGATGTGAACGCGGAGGTGTCCTGCACATACGCTACAGGTAATACGTAAACGTCTCTCCCACTTGGCGATACATAACAATAGGTCTTTGCGACACAATCGCAGCGCCAACGCTGCGATAGTATAAATGCCTCCTGAAATAGATGTAATCATCTTACAAAGCATTAGGTGCAGTCTAATCTGGCCAGTGGTATGGGTGCCCTGGCTAAACCCCATCAGTGCAGAGTGGATCTGTGTATGGATTAACCCATTCATCATCCCTCTACTCCTCCGTCACTCGTTCGCACCGTTCAACTGCAGACCGATGCGTGTTTTCAGACGGGGCCAGCCACTTTCTTGGATTCCAAGAAAAAAACATCTGTCCCGAAGAGTCCGGACATCACGTCTGGCGAGAAATGAAAACAGCCCCAACAGCTTCCGGAGACATTTTGGTAGACCATAACCCCTAATGACCTCTGGGAGCTGCTGCACAGCTGAGAGACGATGTGCGCCATCCAGTCTGTAGCGTCTCAACACGTCGCTGACGTCTGGATGAAGAGATGTAATGATTGTGGTGTCAAGGTCAAACATGATTGACACGTGCACCACTGGAAGTGATTTTTTTTTTTTTTCCTTGACAGATTGAGTGAAAACTGTGACGCAGAGTGACACGGCATAAATGCTGTGATCGGGGAAGTAATAGTAGGTCCTCCGAGAGGATCTTTCTCTGCGTATCATCCCTCAGATTGGTCTTGATTCGCTAAAAATTAAATTCAACGGATTTCATTCGGCCTCTGTTTGTTTTCATGTTTTTATTCAAACTGCTCTGCTGATATAATGTAGGTACATTTATGTATTTATACTTGAATATAACTTTGACGTTGCTATGAAGAATTTTGAATATTGACGCAATGCTGTCTCATACACATTCAGGACAAATGGGAAAAGGGAAGTCAGCTTGAAATTTTGACACAACAATGGACTTCTGCTGCTTCCTTTGATTGAGTTAAGCAAAGTTACATTTTCAAATACCTATTGCACCTTTGACTGACAGATCCCTCCAGCCGATTGCTCTGGACAGATGGTCTTTGTTGACATATTTGAAGATTATTTCCATTTTTAGATCCTCATTTCTTTATCCTGATCTTCAGTCGGGCAGGCTTCTGCAATTATTTGTCCAAAATGATCCACTCTGTTGATTTCCACAAAAGAGAACATTTAGTCCTACATTGACAGCAGCCAGCCAAAATGCTTTGTTTTAGTTCCTGGCAGTAACTGATCATTTGTTGTCACTCCCTCATGACTTGAAGAGGGCAAAGCGAGGCAGCCAGGGCGTGGCCTCAAAAAGATATCAGTGCTCTTTGTGATTTCACTAGGGCTGATTTCAAGAGCTGTGTTTGGCCTCGCACTTGAGTTGGCAAAAGAAATAAAGGTTGGACTTTTCTCGAGTTGGTGGACTTGTATGGCTGACTAGACACGTGTGTTGTGCTTAGAACACATTTCTGAACTAATTTTTGCTTAAATGAAACTCTGACCTTGCATGAACTCAACTCCCCGTCTATTTCTCTCACTTCTGTTGTTTGGTCGCCTCCAGCTTCTGGCTGTTGCGCAGCATTTTGAAAGCACCCCCTGAAGGTGGGATGGCACCTTGCCCAGCCTCACTGAGCCTGGCTCCTGAGCGGGACAGGTTTTGATGTGAGCTGGAATGCCCGCTTGGCTTCTACACCTCAGGCAGTCATGGTGGTAGATACAGTACCACCGCCTCAAACTGCTTTAGGAGGTTTCAATGCCAGAATTGGCGTGAGGAGATAAGTTTGGTCAGCCAGCCAGTTTAGTGGGTCCCGTTGTGAAGGAAGGGGAAGTGGGTGAAGCTGCTACTGGCCGACCAGCTCTTGCGTCGGCATCTAATATTCAGAGAAAACAACTCCCACCAGATGCGCAGAGCAATTACGCTGTGCTTCAGCCACAATCTGTTTAGTAAAACGCTGGCTGCACTGTAGCCACTCCCTGCAAGATGTCTCCTCTCTGGCCAGAATGCATGTTTTCTTTGCCCTTGGTCTTCACCAGCTGAAACTGGCCTCCTTACGACAGGAGCATCAAAATACTCCAAGTCTTTTAAATCAGACAATATCACACGTTTGCTCTGTACTTTAGATAGTGGTGGTCATCTAATTCTCAATACGTGTTATATGAAGTCAAGAAGTAGGATGCCTGGAGAAGACGTGTCCTCCTGATGTGGATGTCCTGAGGTTTTTTGCAGGGATGATGGTGGGAGAAGACAGCTGAGGGCAGGGAGGGCAGCTTCAGCCTGAGCACTGGGGTCAACAAGGTTGTTGTGCTGCAGATATGCAGAAAAGGCTGAAGGCAGCACGCTCAAGTGTTTTTTTGAAGGGAGGAAGGATGACAGGTCTGTCATCCTCAACATTAAAAGGGGTTTGCTTTTATTGTTGTCTATCAAATACATGGAAAATGTCAATTAAAATTTTGGGGGAATTTTCAGGCTTCAGGTGAAGTTCTTGCATTAGATTCATGTCTAAACAGCATATGGTAAACATAGTACAAATTGGTCTGTTCATATTTTAAAGCAACATATTCAGCAGAGGGTTGACCTGTGTGACTGCACTAAACTACAGTTGATATCTGCTCTTTCCCCTCTATAAACATCCATCTATCCAAAGTCAAATGAGTACCATTGGTTCATTTTTTGTATTGTTTTCATTCAAATGCATCATTGGTTAACCCGTAAGCTATGAGCACCCAGTCCAACTCATCGCTGTTGTCTGTCAAAGCCGCCACGGCGATTATTGAGAAGCTGTAAATGTCAGTGTTGGATTCAGAAAGAGTACTGGTCAGTTCCTTTTATAGGCTGTTTTGCCGTCTGTTAGAGAGGTTTCCTGGGAAGCTTCACTTATCTAATCTACTCTCAACGTTAATGGAATCTTTCCCTGGCACACTGATAGTATCATTGGGAGTTAACATCAGGTGACTTTAATGGGCTGGGAAAATGACAATCTGTCTTCAGTGCTGGTACTTTTATGTCTCCTAAGTTTTCTTTTGTGAAATTTGGAAAATGTTAACGTTTTATCTTTTCTAGTTCCCAGTCTTTCAATGTGAGTGTCACAACTGCTAGCTTGATTTTGTAATCTTGACATTGTGGCCTTTAGCCTTTTTAAATTGGGAATATAAATGAATTGCGCTGTCAAAATCCATCCATGGTTTCCAGTGTTGCATTAGTCCAGAGCCGCTGTCAAACCATAACTGAATGTGCGCAGAACAAAGTCAGGGGCTGCCACCATAACAGCTCTGCAGCAACCACAATATTTTACTATTATTATTGTATTAGCATGTACTAGTGTTCTTTTAAAAAAACTATTTAAGTTCAAAATACACAAAAACAAGCCTTTTTAAACACAATATCATTAATTAATTATTTTAAACATTATAACTTAAAGTAAACCCTTCTAATCTCCTAAATAATAATAAGCTTTATTTTGAAAACATGTTGGCTCATGTGCAAAATAAAGTATATAAATCAAATAAAAATACAGTTAAATATCCAAACCATAAAAGGCATCTGTACTGAAAACATGATTTGCAACTTAGCCTAAAAGGGGAAACAGTCAGGATAAAATTATTAAACAACTAAAATACAAAGCATGAGACCAGACTGAACAGGTCCCATAATCCACGAGGCAGGTTGCTTTTTCTTTTATTGTTTGTATTTTAAGAAAAAAAAAAACCTCTTCAATTTATTTCCAAGCATTATTGATAATGTTGTTTAATTGGCAAACATATCTGTTGTGTAGTTGGTCTCCTTCGCTCCGAGCTATGTCAAAGGTCATAAGTGTCATTGGTGGGTTTAGAGGGTTTCATGTGTACTTAATGGATTACAGGACTTCCCTTGAGCTTCACATCAGACAGATCATCTGCCGGAGCAGTTGTTGTGGTGGGGTCGTCTCGTAACACTGGCACATTAAAATGATCCGCTGCTGTTTACATGTCACCTCATTCTTTGAGCTGAGGCTTAACCACAGTCTGAGATTTACCCACTACACCTACCTTCCCCAGACAGCTGTCCACAAGGACAATTGTTTATCACTTTCCCATTTGTATGTTTTCCGTAGTTTGTCTGTCAGCGTTTCTGCAGACCCTCACTATTCAATAAAAACCCATCACATTGCAGATTCCTAAACACTGTATAGAGCTCCACCTTAAAACCAATTCCAGACCTATTGATATTGAGTGTAAAACTGGGAAGTGGGTTTGTCTTTTGATTTTTATGGAATAATCTCAAGCTAGTTTGTGAAAGTGTGATTAGTAGCAAGTCATGGCTGTCTCTATTTTTAAGATGATCTCGATTCGAGACTAAAATAGAGTGAGAAAACTCTTTCTTCTGTCTGTGCTTTCCTTTTTTCTATTGATATTCAGTCTGTCACATTTTTTTTTCATTTTCTCCCAAATAAGTCAAAGTGCTTCTCTATTTTTAAGTTCTGTGTGCTATTATAATTTATGCTTGAAAGATACAAGTCGGTTGACTGTCGCAGCTCATTCCTAATAGAGGCTATGCTGCCACCTTGTGGACAGATTTGGCCTGCTCAGAACAAATGTATTTAATGCAGTTGTTTTTTGTTTTTTTTAAATAGGGAAATATCACTGCAAACGATACAGCTGCACTGCATTAGACTAACATAGTACTTTCTGTGGGTGGGATGCAATTGCTATGTTTTAATTTCAGTGTCAGTTTATGTTTTTGGAAGAGGAAATATCTTTAGTGATCCATTTCTGTTGTAGCACAAAGGGGGGCGGGGGGGGGCAGCCACACAATGTTTAACACAATGGCTAAAACATATTCTTCAACAGTGGTGACACTTTCAAGACAATGCTCTGTTAGGAAGTGTATTCCAGTTCATCGGCGGGATCGTGACAAACGAGTGTGGACAGTGTCGCAGCTCTAAAACTCCAGAGTGGTTTAGTGCGTCATCAGTCCAGAGGTAATAGCAGTGACACTGAGGAAAATACAGAGCTGGAGGTGGCAGAAATTCAAATGTCGAGCTTCTCCTCAGGAACGACCAGGGTGGAGAGGATCTCGATTTAGCACATCAGAGGCACGGGGCACGGTAGATGTTTTGTCGATAAAGCCAGAGAGGCCAGGCTGAGATGGTTTGCACCTGAGAAGAGGAGTGGCCCTCTAGGAGGAAGGATGCTGAGGTTGGAAGTGCCGGGCAGGCGGCCTGGAGAAAGAGGAGAAAACTGGAGGTTTGTGGATGCAGTGAAAGAAGCCATGAAGTTAGTGGGTGTCAGAGAGGAGGATGCAGAGGCCAGGGTGAGATGGAGGCAGATGATTGGCTCAGAGCTCTGCCTTAGAGGGCCCTACAGCAAAGGGCTGTTTGATAGAACTGACATATTTATCTTCACTGTTATCAGTGTTGAGTTGCAGCTGATGCTATAATACATATGGATAGCTGGCATCTTTCAGCTTTGCCTTGCTATGCAGCAGTGATATCCTATGGACAGGCTTGCACCTTGCTGCTTTAGATGCAAAATCACCTCATGGGACTATTTGCCAGCTTCACGCAGCCAGAACTCAAACAAAGTGGTGCGTGACTAGCAATAAAAGCGTCAACATGCGACGGCAAAGAAGTGCCTGTCGTGCCTCAACAACAACCAAAAACAGGTGGGCAGTGTTCTCCGAGAATTTCAGCAGGGGGAGCCAGGAGACTGGGTTCCCTGACTCTAGTGATCTGTGATGTGAAGTGAGTTTCTCCAGCTGAGCTGGATCACAACTGACTGGCATCCATATGGCTGCAACTACAGTCAACTGGGGAACATTGGTCCCAGATAGTTGGGTCATGATACAGATTTGGGGTTTACCTGTTTGTTTGTAGCACTCTTTTGTTAACTCTCACCAGATATTTTAGTGTAGCGTGTGAAGCATCATTTTCACAGCAGCATTATTTATTTATTTTTTTAAAGCAGGCTGTCAGTTAAGATATTCCTCCCACTCGTGTGAGGTCATTAGGACGCCCACACGCGTCACTGACCCTGTTGGAGCCTACTGTGCATTACCTCGGCCTTGTGGCTGACCTGACAGCAAACTGTTGCCACGCAAGTATCAAAGCCATATGTTCCTTTTCACAGACTCACAACGTGCTGCGGGCAGCTTGCCGGCATGAAATTCAAAATGAATCCCTGGGTTGCGTTTCATCGTCATTATCGTCCTGCGTCGGGCTTTTTAACGCCACATGCGGCTCCATAATGTCCGGTGCCAATATTTGCTGCAGTCTCTTTGTTGGTTGGTGTCAGCAGTGCATGGTTCAGTCGTTGGAGACCCGGAGAGCGCTGTGTCTAACATTCATGGATCGTATCTTTCAATTGATTAACAAGGGGAATAAACAGCTGGTGGTAAAACAGACTGACAGACACCTGTGCACTTTCGTCTTGGTTGGAAGAAAATGACTAAATGATGTTAGTTTATTGATTTGCAACACGTATTATGAATTGATATTTGTAGGTAAAGTGTGAAATTTATTGTGACAATATATTGGAACTTGTTGGCTGCAGTTACACAGGGAATCTTCTGTATTCCCCTTGTTTGTGTGTCGTGTCTTTCATCCGGGGGTAAAGATAATTGACATTAGACGTGCACGCCTTCCGTTGTCTCGCAAACAAGCTGAAGGAACATTAGAAGGAAAATCCAATTAGAGAAATCAGTGATTTGTGTGCGTCTGTGCGAGCCTTTGGAAAAAAAAAATACGATAATACAAATGAGCTCTCAGAATTTTATCTTCCCTCCAGTAATTCAGGTTGCTAATAATAGCACTTTAACAGTTACATGGGCTTTTATGGGACTATGACTGTCAAAATTCATAGCACAATTAACTCTTCCAAACAGTGGCATTCCACTATTCTTATTATGACTAATGGATTGTTGCTTCGGCTCTATTTTCCCGCCTTAGCTTGTCCGCCAATTTTGTTTTACTCTATATGCATGGATTAATATACTGGATAATTGTCCACACTGTATTAGTCGGCCTCTTTATGCAGAATGTTTCTTTTTTTTTTTGTAGCCAGTGCCAGATCAATCCCTGTGCGGTTCCCAAGGCAATAGCAGGCCTTGATATTTCTGCTTTATATCAGCCTTACCCTCAGAGAACAGTTGTTGACTTGGCTTTTCACTTTCACTTATGGTCGTTTGTACATGATGCGCTCTAAGAAGCCTGATGTCGAATCCAGAGTGTGACATTCATTTCCACGGGAGAATGATTGCGCTCGCCCCTGCACATAATTACACTAAGAGTCATATATCAGTGTGCACTCTGTTCTAGTCAGACAGCCTCGGCCTCTGCTGCAGTAACCAGACTTTAAAGGCTTGATTAGCGCATCGCTAATGTGAAGCTGCTGTTATCATCGCCAGCCGTTGCGCCTCGTGTGTTGAATTGTCGAACCGCTCTTGCAGAATGAGTAGCAGTCACACAGAACTGGCTGAATTCAATTTCAAATTTGGATTCTGCAAATTTCTCCAAATGGAATAACTCGACAGGTCCGACATCCTAAATCCGAAAAGAAAATCCTTTTCACTTACGTTAATGAAGTGAATTAAGTTGTGGTATCTTTCCTGTGGACACACGCGACTTTAATCTGGAAAGACTTGACGGGATGGAAGGAGACCCTTTTCATTTTATGCTTATGAGTTTTATTGATTTTTCATCGACTAACACTAACTTCTTTTTCTTCCACATGAACCACCCAGTCAACGTCTCGCCTAAATAAACATGTACCGGTAATTTGGCTTAAAAAAACAACCAAAAAAACAATTCAATTCAATTTATTTATTTCGCAGGGATGTGATTGTACCCAATTGCAGCCAGGGGCTGGTTTACATTGGGAGTCCCCCTGCCAGTTCTTATAGGCACAGTACCTTTAAAAGGTACAACAGCCATAAAAAGCAAAAGCAACAGTGAAAAGCAGATACACACAATGACAATACACAATCATCAAAATAACGAAAAAGAAAAAGTCAAACTCGAAGGACAAACAAGGTTAAACCGATGAAACCCAGAGAATAAATACATTAATTGAAATGAAATTTAAAAAAAACAGTCAGTCGATCAATTAATAACAGATCTAAGACAATGAGACAATCTAAAACCATCACTGACTGCTTGTACAAAAGAATATTGTCTTAAATCAATGCAGTTTGATTTGCCAATATTCCAGGAGTTGAGTGACTTCAATTGCGTTTCCTGTCCACTCTCAAATATCGGGTCGGTTCTTTCCTAAAACCTTGAACTTCACCGTTGCAGAGCTCCGCCCGCGCGCTGCTCCTTCCGCTTGGACGCAACCTAGCGAAATGTTGTTTCCTTGAGGGAGGTGCGAGCGCCAGAGGAGCGAGGAGTGATGCATGACCAGTAATTGGTTGCCTGCGTGCGTTGGGAGGTAGAGGAGAGGAGGAAGGAGCAGGAGGATTAGCCTCTACCTTATTCACTGTGGAGGAGGTCTAGCCTCGGGGAAGGGATGCAGCCGTAATAATCACTCCCCAAAGAAGTGGAGGCACGCGGGGGGCCGCGCCGTTTGGCCCAGCCCGGCCCGGCCCACTCCACCCACCCGTTACATAAGCAATGAAACAAGAACTGACTATTGTGTGTATGTGTGTGTGCGTCCCCTCTGCGTAATGCTCCTTGGTGTTGGTGGGAGTTAGTGCTCATTAAAGGAAGCCGGTGGTGAAGTAGATGTGTCAGAGAAGAAAGTCAGAAGGGGCAGGAGCGATGTGTAACACATCACTGTCGAGTGCTTTCAAAGCTGAAAGGAGTGATGTCACCCGAACACATGAAAATACCCCCGGACGCTAATGACTGTAATGGATTTTCATTATGCACCAGAGAGGTGAGACTCTCATTCCCAGGACCGGATTGACTGCGTCCGTGGGTTTTCAGAGCGCCGTTTGATTTTTCTGCCTGGTGTTTGACATTTATGCTCTACATAACGCAACGCCGGCGCATTTCAATCAGCACTTCTGCTCGGAAAACAATCCGAACCCTCCGCTCCGCCAGATTGAGATTTTGCCACTGTGTTTTCTGATAAACCTCGCGGATTAACGGTTAATGCCGAAAAGCTTAACAGATAACTGCCACTGTTAGAGTGTAATCACACATTACAAAAGAGTGTGACAGAGCACTCTTCCATATTCATATGTGCGGACATTTTTGTAAATTATAAATGCAGTGTTTTTAATGCATCATTTACAAAGTGTGGATTTTCTTTTCTCTTTTTTTTTATTACGAGTATTTTTGTAAATGCACATGAAGTTTGAAATAATACTAAAAAAGAACTCTTGAACACTTACTGACTTAAAGAAAGTTTTTTTTTTTCAATTTATTGTCTCTTTAGTTGATTTCATACTATGGTATGCACCCCACCAGATTAATTGCAGTGTCAGTGTATGCACATGAATACAGCAGCATTATGTGTTTCTGCCGTGGGACGGACTGCTTGCTGTCATCATTCGTTCGACCTCGCTGACAAAAAACAATCGCCAGATTGGGATTTTGCGATTGTGTTTTCCGATAAAGCCTATGGATTAACTGTTAATACCAAAGGCTTAACAGATAACTTCCACCTCGACCAAGTATAATTACATGATTTAACATTTTAGTCGAAATCCTGTTACATAACTTTCTGAATTTCCCGCTGGTTCCTTCTCACACAGCCACAGCAACGCTGCGCCTTTAGACCGCATCGTTTTCAAAGATCTGTGCAACAAGTTGAAAGTTGTGGCTTTATATTTATTTTTTTAGCAAACTAATGAAAAACAAATCCCCAACTAAGTGGTATAAGATTAATGAGAATGATTGAGTCAAGATATGGTACACGGCTATTGACCAACAGGCAGAATGAAACGCATTGGACGCGTCTGAACACCCTGCACTAGACGTACCGTCAGCGGTGTTCACGGCCGGACCCATTGATGCTTTTTACACGCAAGCCATGTGCCTCGCATGTCGTGCCAGTTGCCATCTTTAAAGCAGCTTAGCCAGGCACGGAGTGGATGGGCCGTCGCAGGGCCGCTGGTCAGCTATCTTTGTGTCCCGTCCTTTATTCCCTTACTTGCATGTACGACGATGAAAGAAAAAAAAGAAAAAAGAAGAAGAAGCGTTGCTGCAGTTCTATGCGAGAGAGGGAGATGAGATTGGAAATGTGGATTTGTGTCACTCGTCAGCGCCAGCGTTCTGCCGACTGCGCTAAGCACATTGGCCCAGAAGAGAGGTGAATTAAAAATCAGCTGTGCCGCGTGTAAGGTCATTGTCTGCATTGAAGGGAACAGGCGGCCTCAGTGTCTGAGGATTAGGCTGTGTGTTAGCTCGCCACCAGGCATCTGGTCCTCTCACTGCAGAGCGTTGTCACAGGAGAGCAGCATGCAGACTGCATCATGACCGGAGAGAGCAGGGACGGTTTACTGCACCGTGAGTTCAACCCATTGATTCATTTCTGCAACCGCGCTTTTAAACCAAGACTTTTGTTTGTTTGTTTGCCTGCGGCCCTTGTGAAATGATAATTATTGTTGGTGTTTTCAATGGCTTGGCAAGAGGAGAATACAGGCACGGATATTCTCTCTAATAGGTATCTTCAATTTGATGGTGTTTTCTGTTGCAAAATGTCTGTGGATTATTGCCACTCACTTCTGCAAATGCTGAAAATGTTTGGTTTCACTGCATATGTTGTGCGACTGGTGTCTCAAATCCACTCACTGCAGTACAGCAAACTTCGAAAAAGCTCTTTGGGATTTGCATACATTAAACTCTCTTCATTAGTATTCACAATAGTGTGATCTCACTTGACACGCCGATAAACCTGTTTTGTAGTTTCTTTTAAACTTAGAAGAAATTTCACTATTCATCGCAGTACTTGAAACGAATTTGTCTCTCTGAAAACCAGAATGCAGGTTGTTTATTTGTCAGCGGTGGTAGAACAGACACATGACCCTTTTTTCTGGTGTGGAAGGCTGATAGTTTAGCTTAACTGTTTAACAGTCTATTTAAATGTAAATGTGTCTTTTATTTGCCTTGCTGAGCCGTTGGACCGATGTGGCTGATCTCTTGTTACGGCTCCAGTTCTCGGGTAAAACATGGGTTTCCACTCTACGAGGGGAATTTACATTTAAATGACCAACAAAAAAAGCTTGTTTCGATCATATACTGCACATTCTTCGTACTGTCTGTCTGTTTCTGGGAATCACCAGAGTGATCCAAGCATGTTGCTTAAAAAGATATTTTTTTAATACCGTTGGAAAGTGTGCTAGCTGTGATAGTGTGAGTCAGAAGGTTTTGCTCCTCAACACTTTTCCACCAACAGAAAGTCAGAAAAAGAAAGCTGTCACTCAGTACTGCACGATGGCAGTATATGAGGACAGTGTCACTGGCTAGATTTTCCACCATATCAAGATATGCAGGATCGGATCAGAGAAGCCAACCTGACACTAACAACCTAACACTGTTTTCTGAAAAGCAATGCAACCCAGAAAGATGGTAGATTTTATGTAAATCCACTTTGCAAACAAGGCGCTCTCATGCAAAGTTTCTGCAGACGATTGATTTGTCAGACAATTGAGTTTCTTGCAAAAAAGGCTCCAACGCCAAGCTGCATGATGCCGCTCCTTTATTTCCACAGACATTCAGGAGTTCTATGAAGTCACGCTGTTGAACACGCAGAAGAGCTGTGAGCAGAAGCTGGAGGAGGTCAACCACATGGCAGAGCAGTGGGAGAAGAGTGTTTCCCTACAAAAGTCTGAACGTGCACATTCTATCTGCCCAGAGGAGGAGGTGAGTCTGTTGGCGCTGACAAAAAAAAAACAAACCCTACAGCAACCAAGAATGGTGCATGCATGCGTTGTTTCTGCTCAAGCCATTCAAAAAGTGCAGCGGTTGAAGGCACAGCCACAGGTGGAGACATTTTTCATAGCAAGAAGTAGCACTCACAGCAGTATGACTCAGCAAAGCATGTGTTTAATAGTCGAAGGGGGAATGTGAGGTGTCTGCGAGACAGCATAAAGTGGTGCTTGTTGAAGAAGGACCTCGTTTAAATTGGCATCTGAGCCACAGATAACAATCAGAAACAGTGACATGGATTTTGTTGGTTTGCTTCTCATAAGCCTTTTAAATTTGATGGCAATTTCAGAAAACTATTTACCAGGACTCGGATTCCACTTAAATTAGTGGAATCAAAGGTTCATGGATTAGTAACCTGATGATAACTAGTAACCGTTGGGATCTAATAATACATATACATGTCATGACGGTACACGTTAGCTTTATGAGAAAAAAAAAATCACAGGTGCAGGTAACAAAATATTTATAGGAGTTGGAGTAAAAATCGCTCCCCTTTCACTTCCTGTTCTCCTCATTCTAGCATTATCCAATACTTCCCTTGGCCACAGAGCCATTGAACTAAGCTATGTAAGTTACAGTGGCACAGCTTTAGGAAGAAACTTTTCGTAAGGCCCAGAAGATGCACAAGTCTAACAAATGGGCATGCATTTATTTAAAGATGCAGTGAAATGCTACAGTGCATCTTCAGAGGTTGCAATGTGTGTGTCTGGCTATGTCTTTGGATACCAATACAACATCTCACACCGACTTTTGCAAAATGTTTATCTTAGAAGTTTACCTTTCGTCACAATTGATATTACTTGAATTGTATTCTAATCCATTTTTCTTTACACATACAAAATACAATAGTTGTGCTTCCATATCAAGCAAGAAAACAATTCTAACTGCTCTAAGTGTGCATTTATTTTAAAGTGTTACCAATCTATTTCCTCTGTCCTATTTCCCTCCCTCAACAAAAGCAAGGGAGTGGGAGGAGCAGAGCTGTTGAGAGTGTCTTCAACTCCTGGCAGCCCACTGCAGCTCTACCTTCCTCATCACCTTCTGTCCACTCTCTCGGACCATCAGCCTCCTTTCCTAACTACTTTGGGTGCAATGCCAGAACCAAGTGTTATAAGTGCCGCCTGGCGACATAAAGTGAAGCTTTTCTTACTCGTCACTTATCCTTTCACAAAAGTCACAAGCATCTGGCACCATCTTGGAAACATTGCACCCTGAAGTGCAGCCACAGTCAGACGTGAGCTGAAGCACTAATTCATGAAATAGTGATGAGGCAAATAAATGAAATGATTCAATTAAAATGAAACATCAGCGTGGTGTTTACAGCTTGCGTTGAAATACAGACCGGTAAATCAGTGCACACCAGGAGTGTTACAAATAGCATGTTTGACTTGGAGCGAGATCAACCAGTTTGGTAATCTACCTGTAATCCTATTTGTCTGCACTGTCAGATTGTTTGCGTAATAGCGGCAGTATCATTTCCTTTATGGCAGCATCAGTGAAGGACGTGATTGCGCGCACATGAATTGCAATATATTGAAAATTGAAAAGTGTTCACCAATTCTCCGCGATTTGAGGACGGATCCTCACCACTGTCAAAGTGCTGCCGGAGCTTTTTGCTGAGGTCACGCTGTTGAACCGGGATAAGTTGAGGTGATTACAGGAGTCCTCCGAGACTGCTGACCCCACCTTAAGGTCATTGGTGCGCCGCTCTTAAATCCCCTTTTCTGCAGTTACCAGTGGTTCTTTTGGTGTGACATTGCAGGTGAGACAGCAGTTTGATGAGGTGTATGTGTTTCAAAACGCTGCAACAAAGCATTGCGATGTGATGTAACAGCAGGCCATGTGTAAAGATTAGAAAAAGGACCCTCAGCATATTAATTAATCCTTTAAGTCGTGTTTTGCATAATGCGTGAGGCGTACAAGTATGACAGCAGCTGTAAAGGTCTACAATGGCATTTTCATTTACCCCTCGAAAACCTGCCCTCTAAATAATATAAGTACATATAAAATGTATTCATTGATAATGTGCTTAGAAAATGCTCTTCGTATAAATCCTTCAGTAGCTTGGAGTACTAATAGTTAAAAACACTGCTGGAAAAGTCACTTCTTTTTCCATTAATTGTTCTGTGTTGTTCTACTGTTACAACTTGAGGAGCTGAGGCCAAACACAGTGGAC
Organism: Nelusetta ayraudi; assembly: GCF_046127955.1. Lineage (NCBI taxonomy): Eukaryota > Metazoa > Chordata > Actinopteri > Tetraodontiformes > Monacanthidae > Nelusetta > Nelusetta ayraudi. Next base: position 3,291,281 of record NW_027466061.1, on the reverse strand, counting down.
TCATTCTGAGCGTTTCACTTCCTGTTTACCAGGACGTGCATGGTGCACTCGGAACGCCGTCATTCACACTGCGAGTTTGTGATACGCCGTAGTGTGTCAGGGATTTATTCTCAGTTGCCACAGGCACACACAGGCTTACACTATCTTAGCTTCTAATTAAAGACTTACTAAAGCAGCAGACAGACTGACCAGTCCATGATGACTCCGGCTACGTGTCACCGCCAGTTCTTACGTAACCCTGATATCTGCTTCCTGTCGCTGCGCTACAATTGAAAGATTCTTGCTCCGTGCGCTCTCCGCTTTTCAAATTCAGTTTTGACCTGCGTCAACCGTTTACGATCGTCATTTTATTGAAACAGTTTGTTTGTTTGTTTACAGACAGCATCTCAGGGTGGGGGGTTTGACCGACTTACAATCATCAAGCCTGTATACACATTCATCAACAGTGTTTGCATTAAATCTATCGCTTACGCCTGCAGGCACCTGGTCTTGACACTACTACTGTATTTTGTGGTGGAAACAAAACTGTTTATGCAAATGTTTGTCGTTTTCGGGCAGAGGGAGCAGAGCAGCACGGAGCCCAGCGGGATGGAGAAGGGTGAGCGCAGCACCAAAACTTCCGTGGTGAGTTGTGTCTGGAAGCCAGATAAGACTTCCTGCTTGTGCCGGTGGTGAAAATGTGCAGCATGTGTCTCACTGCACGCGTCAACACATTATTGCATTCCTTTCAATGTCAGTCTGTGAGTGAGAAGATACAGCATGGCAGTAAGGTGTTGGTTGAGGTGTTTATTAGGAGGAGCAATGTCTTGAATATCCAGTTGTCCTTACCATGGGTAAGTCATACAGTATATAATAACTGATAGCAAGGGGGAGACTAGGAACTTCTTCAAAGTCTCAAGTAGAGAGTTGTGCCAGGTTTCCCTCTGCACTCTCTATTAATTCCCTTCAGTCTGTCTTTTATTTTTCATGGTGAGTCAGCTCTTTTAAAAGGATCAAAATCAATTTGAACCCTTTTCCTGCTCACCTCGATGTTGACAGTGACATTTTCCAATCCAAATAACCGTCCTAGAGTTGAGAAAGAAAATTAAAAGACCAGAGGAACAGAATGAAGTTGTCTGTCCACTCCGGCCTCCCCCCCCCCCCCCCCCCACACACGTGCTTGTGATTGTCATGATCGTACAAGCGTCCTGGAGATACGACGGTCCGATTTTTCTTGTTTTCGCAAGACCAGAAATGAACAAACTATGATGATCAATCTCACATCAGTGCTGCAAGCATTGAAGAAAAAATGTGTATCCAAAAAAGGGCCACGTTGTTGCACCTAACATTTATTTTTTCATGCAATTGCTTCATGTAAATATTTTGTTTGGTTTTCATCCAGCTTGAGATCACCAAATAAACACTCTACTCTCTCTACTCTACTACACTTCACTTTGTTTCGATGCAGAAACACTGGATATTATACCTGCATTACATCCATCACTATAATTATTGTGTGGTGATAAATTTGGTTTTCATTTTTTTCCATTCATTTATTTTCTTAAATGTATTTTAATCACTTTTAGCTTGTGACCGAGACCAATCATGTCAGAGGTTATCAGCAGGACAGCCTCAAGCAGCCTATTGGAGAAATCTGTTACGCTGTCAGCTTTTCTTCTCACATTGACACATCCCGGGTTTGTCACACCTACTCTTTATATGGGACCCGTACCCCCGATTGGAGGAGGTCAAAGTATTCATTCCCTCTAATGCAATAAGTTGCAGCGGGCTGAGCCACTTCCGATAAAAAGATTAGCCTTGTTGCTGCTGCGGGAGAGGGAGTTTAAGCTGGTGATTGTGTTCTCAGAGAGCAGCGACGGACTGGGAGCGCATGGACGCTGCTCGGTCTACAAATGAAAGCTGTAATCAAGATTAAAATCTGCGACAGACCCGTTGAAGGGGATGGCTCCGACGGCCAGGTAGGGTGTGAAAAGTAGCAGTGAGGCTTTTAGTGGCGGTGGGGGGGAAAGTGAAGTCACAGAGATGCTGGTTTTACCATTACGTCCGTATGTAACCGGCTGACAGCGACCGTCACCGGTTCCCAACGTGAAGCCGTGACTCAGCTAGACTTCGAGGCAACATGTTGGCGCTGCCGGGCTACGTTGAAGTGTGATTCTCTTGTTTTCATACACCGCAATTGCATGACTCATACATTCAGTGTGCTAGTAAATAACATACTGAGCGAGAGCCTGTCCAAGAGGCGTCTGTTTAATTTGGATTTGAATTTTCTGTGGTTGTGTCCCACAATGCATCACATCATTCGGTATAGGATTACAGAGGAAGGCCTTTGTGATTGCGTTATTTTCCCCCAAAATGGAACAAAGTGTCTTTCACTGTTGGGTTTGAATGAAAAGATTTTGGGTTTGAGAAACTGCGATTTTGTGGTTGGGTCAGGCTGTGGAAGATAGTGGTCATTAGTGCGTGTTTACTGGTTGCATATGGATTGAATGTTGCTGTTTAGAAAATCTCACTTCATCAAAGATGTTTTTTTCTAATATGTAAATAAATTTAAACTTTTGAGTGAAAACTTAAAAGTTTTAAACGAAAAATAGGCACAAATAGGCGACTATGTTGTCCTGGAAGTTTGCACGAGTTGGACATTGACATTAAAACAAATATGTTACTTACACACACTCTCTCTCACACACACACACACACACACACACACACACACACACACACACACACACACACACACAAAACCACCAACCAAAACAAGCAGCTTTTTTCAAATTCCTCTGCTGTCTACAACCGAACTGATCAACGTGAACCAGAATTCACTTGAGTTCAATATTTAAACGCTGGCTGGATCCCAGTTATCTCAACTTTCACAAAATCATAGCATTGTTGCTGGTGGTGGTTTTCCCTTTGCCTCTAAGCTGTTGCCAGGAGTGGACGAGCTGGTCCAGCATATCAGGCAGTGTCCTTGTGGGATGATGACTAATGTGAGTTGGTCATAGATGTCTCTGAGTGTTTCTGCTCTCAGTTCAACTCATGATTCTCGTGTCTCTCTGAAGCTCCCAGATTAAGTTGGATTCCTTTGCTACGATTGGGATTTGTGACTCTCCTTTGGTTGTTTCCTTTTTATGAAGAGTGGTGCTAAAATGGTAGACTTGTAGGTGTTGTGTGGGTGTCTAACTCGGCTAGCCTGAGTAAAATATGCCTGGTCTTTGTTATTTTTGTTCCAGTTGTTGTTTTTGTACAGGCTTTACCTGTACATCATTATGGAGACAGCCATCTCAATAAGACTGACAGATGCTGAAAAGCTAACATGTAATTTGGTGTCAACTGAAAGTCTGTTGTAATCGCTGACATTTAACCATCTCTTGAAATTTCACATGACATTTCTGAAGTAAAGGTTCAGTCTAATAGTTTAACTACAGCTCATAGGTCACAAAGGCTTCTTGAGAAGTAAAATTAAATCATTTTGAACTTCTGGTCTAACAGAAATTTTGGATTTGAGCATTTGTAGGTTGCTTATGGAAATGTGCTAACAGATGTTTAATCCAGACCTATTTCTCATATACTTCTTCATTTAAGACTTATCTGAAGATGATGGTGTGCATCTTATCAACTCAATGGTCTCTTTCACTTGATGACAACATCTGTCTGCTGTCGCCATTAGCCCAGTCCAACAACTCAAGCTCCCTGCATTTTAATTTTTTGTGGGACAGTTTGTACGACCAAAACACATTGTCTTTATGAAAAAAATGTCATTGTTACAAAGACTTGAATAATAACAACTTGAACGCTTAAAAACAACAGGCCATTTTAAAACCTTACATTATTAATCAAAACTACTTTGAATCGATGCAATTATGAGATTTGTCCAGAAGGCAAAGTAAACTGAATTCGCGGCCGAAACAGACACCCCCCTGCCTGCCTCTCTGTCTCTCGCTCCCTCCACAAAATGTCTCGTAGTGGCTGGAAAGCAGGGTTTGCGCTGTTGTGCAGATGAAACCAGAGGCAGAGGGTTATTATCAAGTTCCATCAGCGTGCCAAAGCAGCTAATAGTCAAGCAGACAGAGAGCATGGGAATCAAATTCATTCCACTGAGCTGACGCCCGCGTCCTTTACTCACTCTCTCTCTCTCTCTCTCTCTCTCTCTCTCTCTCTCTCTCTCACTCCTTCCCTCTCTGTCTCCTCCTTTGAAACTGCTTAGTAGCTCAGCTGGGAGAGTCAGAAGGGGAGGGAGAGAGAGAGAGAGAGAGAGAGAGAGAGAGAGAGAGAGGATAAACTGAAAATAAAAGGCAGGAACAGGAAGCGGGAGATGGAAAGAAGCTGAGGAATGATTTTGTTTGGTTGGACGACGCTCTGCCAGCTGCTTTTTAAGAGAGCGTGCGTGCGCGCGCGTGTGTGTGTGTATGCACGGGCGTGTGTGAGCGCGCCAGTTGTGTTTTGGCCGATGACGCACGCACGGCTCTGAGATGGCGCTAGGAATCCTGATTGCCTTCAGCGCTGTGGAGGAGGCATCCCGCTCCTCACAGGAGGCCCACATGCAGTAACGTCTGTCCGCCGTGGCATCCAGCGAGCCAGGGAGCGAGTGCGTGTGTGACTGCGTGCACGAGTGTGGGTCCTCTCCTCCCCCACCACTTCTTCTACTTCCTCTTCTTCTTCTTCTTCTTCTTTTTCTTCGGCAGCCCTCACCTCTTTTATTGTTCCTCCTCGCTGCCTTCCTCCACCCTGGTACCTCTTTTTTTCCATTGTTTTGTCCTCCGGTGATGAGATCGCCGGTGAGGAATTTGAGCTCAGGGTGAGGAGGAGCCGAGCAGCATGGATTGCCTTTGCATTGTCACCACGAAGGTAAGAGACGGCACGGGACGACTGGAGGGGATGTTGCAGCAGCAGCGGCAGCAGCAGCAGGGGGAGGGAGGACGAGCGGCGGGGGAGAGAGTGAGCTTATGCGGCGGAGCAGCAGGAGAGAAGCTTCTGTCCAGGTCCTTCCTCTGTGTTTGCATGCTGGCATGCTGCCGTCTCCCCACATTAAGCCCCCTCGTCAGCCCGGACTGGACGCAAGGAGTTGACTCCATCCATCCCTCACCGCTGCCCGTCTGTCGTCACGCGGCTGCAGAAGTTGGGTCGAACTCCGGTCAGCGCGCGCGCGCGCGCTTTCCCCCCCGCCCCTCGCATCCCTCCGCTCACGCGTCACACGCGCACCACCGGTGGAGCCTCTGGGCACGGGTAGCGAGATGGGGCATCGTTGTGACACGGAAACCCTCGTGCAACCTGTAGAGCTGCGGGAAGCAAATGGTAGAAGTTAGATTTAATCACGGAACAGTTCCAGTGTGTCAGTTAAGTTGGAACGTCATAGTTGACAGTTTTTTTTCCCCCTTACTTTTCATTTTGGATGTGAATGATTAAAATAGGGACCTTTGTAACTGGTATAAAACTTCCTCTCTGTGAGCTGCAAGGCTGCTCTTTTCAGCTGAAGTAACTGATTCCATATTTTATTTGGCAAACACTCAGACATCTCGCTGGAGGACTGAAATTATCGTTAGCCGCTTTTCCAAGAAGCCCTCCTCACTAAATCATCTTTCACCATTGACAGTTTGATCACACGCTGCAAAACGATTTGGCTCAATGGAATCGCCGGTGTGCTTTTAGACCGTTTTTCAAGCGACAACAAGCTGCGTCTCAAACGTATTCAGATCCAACGGGGGTGGGAGGCGGGCCGATGTTAGGAAGAGCAGGAGCCAACGGGAAGGAAGTAATTCCTTACGTACTGTTTGCATCACACTAAGGTCATGGCCACTACTTGCACAGGCTGTTCTGAGTGAAACTGACGGAACACTCCTCGCCATTTAGGCGGAAAATCTTGCCTGAGTGGTCTGCAGCCTAAGTATAGGCACGGTGTGCATCCAGTCAGTGTAAGTGCGGCGCCCTGGATGGAAATGTTAATGACGGACATGTCTGACTTTTTTTTTCTTGTTAATATTGTAGAGCAGCAGCAGCAGCACATGGCAGGAGCAAGGGGGGGGGGGGGGGGGGGTGACTCAATCAAGGGGGGTCAATTAGGATGGCAATACCCTGAAAGCTATGGTGAAATATTTAGACGGCTGTTTGCGTGAAAGACTTCCCCCAGTCAGTCAGTCTGCACGCTCAGAGTGACGGCACTGACAGCCACGTCACAATAAAGTGCGGCGAGCCCTCGTAATGGAACTTGGTGATGTTTTTTCACTCTTTGTAAACAGAATCTGTTGGTCCTTGTCGGTTTGCCGCTCCCTTTTATTGACGGCAGTGAGATATAAAGAGACAACACTGAATGGAGCTGCACCGCTGTTTGAGTCATCACCTCACTGAAGTGATGTCCACACGCTTGCGTGGGTTTGTTTCCGTGGTGAAGTTTGAGGAAATCTCGTCGAATGTACTGCATAAGGTTTTTTTAAAAAAAAAATATATAACCTCAAGAATGGAAAGGTGAAGGTAAATCAGCTTCATTGTCATTTTAACATCAGGAAGGATGATCAGTCCTGAGTCACTGCATAGACATAATAGACACAGATTGTATGAATGGCAAAGAATTTGGGGAGGGTTTTAATATTCATTTGAACAGTATCACATTTCCACTGCATACAACTTGTTTCTATGTAAATGTCTGTGTCAGTCGCAGTTGTAGATATTATTTACCCTTTTACTTTATTCATTTACCAACCCGACTGTCGCAAATTGAAACAGAAGATATTGGGGGTCACTTGAACGTTAATGGTGTCATAAACTGTAAAGCTGACTCATAAAGCATGTTACAAGTTGTAACATATGCTACTGACAACATATCAGTGTCAGCCCATCCTGATGATGATGGTGGGACCATCTCCAAGGATAATAAACACTTGCATAATTTTTCAAGAACAAAACAAATTCAATTTGTAATTTTTTTTTTTGTCAAATTTACTAAGTTTGTAACTACTTATTGTAAACATGAAAGATCATTTTGCCTCACGTTAAATTCAACATAATTCAATTCAATAATTACATAAATAGATCTGACTTACTTACTCGACATCTAATAGCTGGAAAGGCACACTGTCTTTATTTGCGGATTAAAAGCACAATATTAAATGAACTTTGCCATTTCATTTTGCATGGGTATGAAGTATGGGGCGGATTAGTCAGCTTGGTGCTTTTATGCTTCAGATGATAGTTGGGTTAGCTTTAATTGTTCAAGCTGCAAGTGGTTGGAATCAGCACATCACGCCTTATCACTGTGTTTTGGAACAGGTGAAAAAAAAAATCAATAATTCATTTTTTGCTCTCTTTTTCTCAGAAACTGAAGTGTGTCACGTGTAGATGGGCTTGGAACACACTGCCAGGGCTTTGTGGCCAGCCAGTTGCACCACCACTCTGTTCAATCAGCATGACATTAATAAGATTAAGAAAAAAATGAGTTGAAACCTACAACATGTATATGTAACAATAGTATAGTACAATATGACATACCCTGAAGTTCATTGACCTAAAGTGCTTTTCATTTCATGTTGTATCCCAATTAGTCTTTTAATTAGCAAATACGTTTTTATTGAAAACTAAAACCCATTGCTGTAGGTTCGAAGATGAAATAAATCTATCTTATTTCACCCATTGAAATTTTTTTTTGTTGTCCTCTATCAACAGGTAAATCAATCAAATTTTCTCAAATCATGAAAAGAACATTTCTTATTAATATATTGATTCCGCTATTTAGCTGATCTTAAAATGTAATCACAGGTCAACCTGTGAAACCTCTTCCCCGCTGGTGTGAAATCAGTGTGGAGGAGTGTACAGTGTGACTGGTAGTTAACGCGCCTTATATAAGGTTTAACTTAAGCCCACACAATGCTGAGGCTAAGATTAGATGTTGCTATCTTTGAAACGCTCCTCTCAGCGATACAGGTGTCACACCCCTGAACTCTCACAGAAAAGAGATTTATTCAAGTAGCTGAGTGAGACGTTTTCTGCCCCGACCTCGCAGCGTCGGCATCAGGAGTCGTCATAACGTCCAGACCTCCTGTTTATACTCTGTCCATTTGGTCTCTGGAAGGATCCGATTAATAATGAATGCATCAGACATAAGTCATACTGAGCTCTTAAGAGGCCCCGCATCTTAGTGTACATGTCTTGAAATGGTGCATGGCACTGAATATTATAGCCAGCTGTACTATCTTAAGTATTCAGCTTTCCATAATGAATGTGAAAAGCGTAATGATATGCCGTTTTCATTCCACAGTCACGTTATGTAATGCTTTTGGGGGCATGGTGAATACTGTGCTGTACTTCAGCATGAGCGGATAATAGTGGGGAGGAAGGGGGTCGGGTTTGGGGGGGAATCCAGTGGAGCAAAAAGTCCCACATGAAGGGAGTGTGTTGATTTCCTGCCGCTGTTGCTGTTTTTAGATCACGTCTATCATCTGGGCTGACTTGGTTTCGCTCAAACTGACAACTGATGACTTCACTTAAACCATAAGGCTGAATATCAAGGGCAATTCCGTAGCCAGTAAAATTAAATTGGAATCAGCAATTTTGTGCACTGGAAGAAAAACGACAACAGCAAAAAACAAGAACCTATTTCAGTTTAATCATCAGTAGGTTTTTTTTGTTGTTTAGTTTTTATGGTAATATTCACTGCTACATGTGCAGTAGTAACTTGAGTGCACCTTATTAGCTACTGCTGTTGTCTGGAATAAGTGGAATGGTCTACAAAACTTCCACTAAAGCAAATGCTTATTTTCTTGCTTAGTTTCTTGGAACGTTAACGGTTCTTTGTTTCTTCTCTGTTATCTTTTATGTATCAATAGAAAGTTGCATGGCCGATATTTGTTCTGAATATACTGTGTAAATTTGTTGGCTGTCACAGAAAGTCTGCTTTACCCATATTGCCAGTCCAGTATCCACTTCTTATAATACATCCATGGTTTTACCTGTTGTAAAGATTTCCTGGATTATGGGCTCAAGTGTTCTTTGTAGTTGTCAATGTCGTCACCCTGCAGTTTTTCAGCGCTGTTAGCCTTATGAATCATGTTAGTGTTTTACTGCACAAGCTGCAAATGCCTTCACTTTTCTTTCCTACCATTTTGTTTTAAAATACCATAGTTTGGGTCCGTTCCAAATGACCCGAAGTTGTTTGAAGTTACATGCTGATCCACCATTTTTTTTTTTTTTTTTGTCACAGAACCATGCGGTCAGCACTGTGAAGTCCGTTGAAAACCCTGACCTCTAGCCCCCTTCAGAGACTGAAGCATCCTGCTTATGTCTCTGTCTTTTACCAAAAAAGTTGTTATCCTAGAAATTGCGCCCTAATTGACAATGCCTTTAAAAAATAATAATAATAATAATTAAAAAAAAAAAGTTGAATTGTTATATTTTTTTTCTTATTTTGTATTTAATGGAAAATTAGATTGTGAACATGGGGGCAGTGTTGTAGTGTTGTGGTACAGTGTCAAATTCCAGTCTGTGTGAAACGACTTAATGTTAAATTAACACCTAAGATTAAAAACGGTGTACTCTATGCTGCAGCTAATTAGCCATGTAGCAATCCAGATATGAATCTGCCACTCCATAAGATTACTTTTCGTCTTTTTAGTCTGCTGCTGTTCTTCCTTGCAGGCAGAACAATGCATTTTTTAATCATCAAAGCATATTTTAAATCATCAGAAAAAAAGCCAAGTTAACTTGGACAGAGGGCTAATTGCATCAATATTTGATGCTAAATGTTCACATGTTACATTATTCATACATAATACAGCTGCAGTGAATGCAGTAATACATTTTCTATGCCCTAAGGTTTTTCAAATGTAAGCAAACAAAACACCCGATAGTCAGAGATAGTAATGCCTCTAAATTGAAATGAACATTCTGATCACTCTCACTGTTTTCACTGGGTATCTTTTCCCCACAATCTAAGTTTAATTAAGATTATTTGTATAATAAAGCTTTTTAAGCTGTGACTTAGAAAACAGGGAGTCGGAATCATCCATCATCCTCTTGGTCTCCAGCCAGCGCTTGTGTTTATTTGCAAATTTAACAGCGTTCAGCAAATAATTGTTGTTGGAGCAAAGGCAGAGAACAAACTTCAGCACATCCTATTAACTTTACTTGGACAACACTTACTCGCTTTACTTGGCCTGCTGGTCACACGAGTCAGATCTGTTGCGTTGCCTGGAAACACCACTGCTGTCCTGTAGGGGGGCAAAGAATGGGATGAGCAAACACTGCTAAAGTGGCACGCTAAAAAGACTTCACAGTGAAGTTAATTGTTGATGCAAGGCATTGCAGAGCACCTTCCTCGAGACACTGTATAGCATGTGTGCATTCTTGTACGTTGTCCAGGAACAATCGTTCTGGATGCTTGTGATGCGCCAGTTTCACCTATTAATTGATAACAAAAAAAATCTGTCCAGTTTCAAGATCTGCAAACGATGCAGCAAGTTTCCATTCATTAAGACTGGTTGGAAGCTTCACTGGAACAATTATAATGGCATTTGCGTTACCATTGTAAAATTCAACTCTTCCAGTTTAACAGATCTTCTTTCCAAAGAACTAAGTTGCCTCAGTTTATTTTTTCTTTATTTTGGTCTCGGAGTGCCATTTTAGGACTTTTACTCAGTGAATATAACAAGATATAAAAACCTACCCATTACGGTAACACTTTATATTAAAGTACACCTATTCACCATAATTAAGTTGCTTATTAGCATGCAAATTAGCAACATAGTGGCTCTTAGTTTGTCATTATTAAGATATTTTATTAATGCCTTATTCTGCATGGCCTTATTATACAACCATTAAGCCATTAACAATGAGTTTTCCCTCTATAACCTCAGAATTATTGCTAATTTTCATGGTAATAAGCAACTACTTACTGGTGAATAGGTGTACCTTAATATAAAGTGTTATCCACTCATCCTCTTATGATGAAGAGTTTGTCCCAGTCCTGCATTCCAAGAGAAAGAGAAATTGGTTTATAGGCAATGGAGAGAGGGAGTTCCACCTCTTCCTAGTGAAGTTATCCAATCAGTCATTTGACAGCAATGTAGTGCAAGGAGACGTGGTGAAGGCGATCTGATGGACTTCAAAGCCAGCATCAGAAAAGTGAAGAAGGGGGATTTAATTGACATTGAATGCAGTATTGAGGTGGCTTGATGGTACGCTCTGAACATTTCATGGTTCATGGTTTCTTGGTACATTGGATCATTGCCAAGATATCAGATAGATAACAACTCAAAAAACCACAACCATGTAAATGACCATTATCAAGCATCTTGGACCAGAAGCACTGCAGCCACACCAGGTGCCACTCCTGTCAGCTGAGGAAAGGAAACTGCGGGTTTGAAGTTGTCTAAAAATGACATGGAGATTCTTTGGCCGACGACCAAACATGGTGTTGAGTTACTAAAACAAACTGGAGCTGTTTTTTTTTTTTTAGAAAGAAAATGTGAAGGTGTATTGGATCTTCTATGTGGTGTGTATGGGTTGCATGTTGCTGTGTTGGGAAGGGTGTTGATCTTGAATATCACACATACATATCTGCCGAGCAAGCATCCAAGGCGGACGCTCTCCCCATTCATGAGCAATATCACCTCAAGTCCGCCTCGTCTGCCACCAAGTTTCCCTGCAACACGCCGCTGTTTTTCTTCACTTCCCTCCCCCGTCTCAACTTCGCCCTCTCCGAGGTAGCATTAAACAAGTCAGACGTGTAGGAGTGGGGAGTTGTGTGCTTCCTCAACGCTGCTGAATCGATGGAGTTTCCACGGTAACAGGAAGGCTCGAACCAAAAATATATTCTATACAACATCTTAAATACCGCCCCCTAGAGTCTGTTTGCCAACCGGTGCATCTCCTCAGATACACTGATTTGAAGGCGCTTGCCAGAGCAGGGTGGGTGTTACTGCTGTCTGTTCGAGGCATTGTGACCACAAAGGGGAAGGAAAAAATATGAGCTGCAAAATGGTGTAGGAGTGCTTTCATGCATGGATTAGAATGTTGCCTTTAACCATGTGAGGAGCTCATTCATGTTTCAGGATTTGGAATTTGTGAAGCATTAAGCTGCTATGCCAAGGACAACGCAGAAGCTAAAGTTGATCCCATTGCCACAGCTCCTTTCCGTTTCACTTTGGCAGAAGAAAAAAGTCGCTCCATACTCAATGAGTGAACCACCGTGATGGTTTCTTAACTTCCATCCATATGTGCCGTAGCCTTCTCTCATCTAAACAGGCACACGTCTTGGCTAGATCTTGACTAGTTTGCTAGAGTTTGATGATCATCATTAGCAGTTTTCAAGTCATTTGTTGTGACCTTGACTTTGGCTTTAATGTTGTAGTGCATTTCCTGAGCTGATCCTTCTTTCACATCATTGGCTACTTTCCTGTAACCTCACGTGCCTAATTATTCATTTTATCAGCACACGTATGTTGCAGTTGCTTAATACAGAAAACTTACTAAAGATCAATGTGATTAAACTGATAAATTAATATACATTCTTCCTAATTAGCAATTGTGTAATGTTTGCTATCATTTTCAAATATATAAAGATAACTGTGCATTCTCCATAGGAAATGTGCATTGAATACAATGTCAAATTTGAAGTGTCGTCAGCTGTCTTCTTAAGGAATAGTTGGAGTACTGCTGGTTGTGCAACAGTGTGAGTGCGTGTGAGAGAGGATATAGGTGAAGGAAGGGGGTTTATACATCAAGCGGGGAAGCAAATCCATCTATATGATGCTCATCATGCTAGAAAAAAAACCCATGCCAAGTGCGCATTACTCTCAGGAGTATTGAAACCCAGTGTGAAGTCATACACTATGTTGACAGTGCCGGATATATTCAGCAACATGTTTTTAATCCCCGTCAATGCACCAGCGCATGCGTGTGCTGCACATTTGTCCTATTTCTCTCAGCTCTTCTTTTATTCCTCCGTTAATTCCTTTTTCTCAGGAGTTTCTTTGTTCGAACTCCACATTCAGACAGGAGACTCTTGTTTTCTTTTGCGCGTTTGCGATACCCCCCTCAATCCTTGTTATTTCAGTGTCGACTGCGAGCCGAGATGGAGCTTTGCATCAAGTGAAAGGTCTTTTTATGGATGTCAAACGCGGGAATTTCTTGCTCACGCGGGGTTACAATCCCACCGGTCCGTTATTCTACATATGCCTCAGCCGATGCCAGAGCTTCGTTTTCGCCATCCCTTTTTCAAAGCCTTTTAAGGACAGTTCTTCTGGGTTTCTTCATGTTCCTGCAAAGCTGTCATGTTGTTTGCTTGGTACTGTTCTCTGAGATCAGACAGGCAGGTAAGGGATCGTGTCGACAGTGTGTATGTTTGAAACGAGGAAACCTAAGAGTGACTGAATGCGACCTGTGGTGCTGTGCCTGAGTTTACGCGTTGTATTTTTAGCCCAGTTTCTCTTTGGAGTCGTGGCTCAACTGTGTAGGTGTAAAATTACCTAACAGCAACCCTTTTCTAATAATAAGTCACTTTGTAACCAACTCCCTTCCCTGGCATCATTATTGAAGATATACATTCTGATTATTTGTTTGTTTATATGTATCGATGGTCCAATCGTCGATTTCGACCTATTCACGTCAACCTTGGCATGTACAGAAGAAAGCCGAGCCAGCTGAGAGGCTCAGTCTTGGATCACTCACGACTGCAAGAGCTCCGTGGATTAGATTCTAGCAGAACAACAACTATTCTATTCTATTCTATTCTGTTCTGTTCTGTTCTATTCTATTCTATTCTATTCTGTTCTGTTCTGTTCTGGTCAGTCAGCAACTTTTGTTGCACCATGTGTGCAGTGAAATCAGGATTGAAGTTGAATTAAAAGCGGACATCATAATGTCATTTCTAAATGTTATTGTATGCTGGGGCAGTTATGGTTTTGTCCTTTTTATGAATTAACGTCTTGTTTTTGTAAATTTTTGTCATCTTTAAAACTGCAAACATATCTCTTTCTAACTCAACTTCAATACCTTGGACTATTTTCCTCACAATTCTTTAACTTTTCAAAAATGTACCACTTATGATGCGCTCTGCTTTGTCCCTATAATGCAATATCTTCAGCCGCATGCTTGATAATGTTATTTTGCAGTATTTCCAGTTTTCCAACATGGGACTAATAAAGGTTTATTCTATTCTTATTTAATTCTATTTGCACATGGATTTTATATAAGGAGGCCAAGAAGTGCAAAAGAAACTCACCAGATGTTTCATTGTATTTGATGATAAGCAAAGATTGTTATTGTCACGTTTAGGTGGCATTGCAGCTACTAACATAAGAGTGGCAGTGTTGGCTTTGGATTTGTCGTTTTATGTTTACACAGATTTTCATTCATTTCACGGTTTAACCTGCTTTGCCATAAGAGTGTTCTATGGGCATGAGTAGTTTCCTTCCAACCCATTTGTTATTATATTAGAGTTTCCCTGAACAGGCTTGAAAAGAACACAGACACACATCAGATCTAATTATCAATTTGACATTTGTACTAAAAAATAAGTTAATTTTGATGAATATTGTCCGGTGAACCAATACAGTTTGTTCATCCACTGTAACATTTTAGAGAGTTGCATATTATTTATTTTATGTGTGTGTGTGTGTGTGTGTGTGTGTATATATATGTATATATGTATATATGTATATATGTATATGTATATATATCTCTCTCTCTATATATATATATCTACATATATATGAGTATATTTATATGTATATATATATGTATATATATATATATATATGTATATTTATTTATATATGTATATATATATGTATATTTATTTATATATGTGTACATGTATATATATATATATATATATATATATATATATATATATATATGGATGTATATTTATTTGTATATATATATATATATACACACATATATACACATATATATACACACACATACATATTTATATATATATGTATATATATATATATATATATATATATACATATATATATATATACATATATATATATATATATATATACATATATATATATATGTATATATATATATATATATATATATATATATGTGTGTGTGTGTGTGTGTGTGTGTGTGTGTGTGTGTGTCTATATACATATATTAGAATAAGGATTGAGAAGTGCAAGCTCTGCTCTGCCTTTAATTCTAAATCACACATCTGCTGCTGCGTCCACTGCGGCCGAATGGTGGGCTTGTGTGCGTGTGTGTGTCACTGTGGAAAAAGTCCGTGCAACAGCACAGTCTGCTCAGCCTTTGGTTCCCTCTTGGCTGAACTCCCTACAGTGGGGCAGGGTGTGGGTGGGAGGGAACTCGCTTGCCGCAGTTACCGATGCAGCGATGGGAAAGCAATTCATTGCTGTTCCACTTACACACACGCACACACACACACGCGCAGACATACACACGCACAAGGTCCGGCACAATGAGTAGCCAGTCTGAGTGCTGCCAAAGAGCAGGCAGTAGTTTGATAAGAGCACTTCCCAGCTAGACAGGCAGCAAGTTGAATCTGCGCCCACCCACACATGCAAACGCACACGCACATGCACACAGAAGCAACCAACCAGGGTTCAGGCATGCAGAAGGACAAGGAAAAGATCACTGAGGTAAGAAAAGACCTACAACATTCCCAGTTCAGTATTTACAAGTGGTATGGGAGGGACTGAGAAAATCGAAAAATCTAGTGTGTGTGTGTGTGTGTGTGTGTGTGTGTGTGTGTGTGTGTGTTTGCAGTCAGCTATTCAGTTTTGGGTTTTAAGGAGATCAAACTCTGCAGCAGTGTCTGCTTGCTTCCAGATCTATCTGCCCCCCCCGCCCCCCTACCCCTCACCCCCCTCCCCACTGTGCTGTGGTTTCTTGCTCTCTCACTCTTACTGAGGTCTCTCCATAGTGGTTTTACCTTCAGAGCTTGAAGATGTCTGACTCTGAATCATTTGTGTATGTAAATGTGCTGAGATCTTTTCGGGGCCTTTCGTGAGCTGTGTTGCTTTTGTGATTTGGTATTTGGACTGGAAGGAGATTCTGGTGGTATGATAATGGCTTTGCAGTATTACAGTTTTTGCTGTATAATGTATTTTGAACTATCTTGGGCAGGGGGGGGGGGGACCTTGAATTGAAAACAATCTATTTTATTTGTAAACATATTTGAATCATTTAGTGAACATTTCTGTTAAATGATTATTAAAATTAGGTTGAATTAAAATAGTGTGGATTTTTGTTGCACATGTTGCACATGACCTGAGGGATTCCTGCACTTCCAGCAAATTCCAGTTTATATATACTACATTGAGCACAGTGGCAATATCAACCTCAAACTAAAAAAGATTTCATAAATGAAGGATAAAGGATTTCACTGCAACCACAATGCCATTAAACATCCAATCCAAAGAGGTTTTTTTGCTTTGTGCTTCTGTCTACCAATTTAAATGCAAATAGGACTGGTTGCATTGCAGGGTGGTGCTTCTCACAATGCAAACCAAATTTAGAATTGTAGAACGTTACACTTGGAGAGTAGAAGGAAATAGCCATTTTTCAGTTTTGAGGTAACTGAAAAGTCCATTGAATTTCCCCTATTTAACATTTGGTCTCTGTGCCGCTTGGGGAAAATTACTGCTGTCTATGCTCACTGCTGCAAAAAATAAACAAAAATGGTTTGACTACCCAGTGATTTTCCTAAATTCAAAATCAAGGGCTTCCCAGTCACTTCTAGAGGGCAACTTTGTGATGGGGAGACCAGGTGAGATGAAGCCTAACCATTATTCTGTCATCGGACATCTGAGTGTTCATGTAAACATCTTGACCATCGAGACATTTTCATTTTTGGTTTCTTAATGAATTTGGTACTTAAACTCTCAACACCTATGGTCTATGGTTAGCTTAGCAATCAGTCAGTCATCAGTGAGATGCCTAACAAGAGCTTTGGTCAGAACCTGCTTGTGAAGGGCAGCAGTAAAGAAGGGGACAGTCTCACCTCTTGTCCCAAAGTTTTTCATTCCTCACTGAGGCGTCTAATGCTGGATTGAGATGGAGCCCTGTGCGATTCTCTGCGCCTTGTTCACTGGCTTAAGCCAAAGTGTACTGCAGTTTCAAATGAGCAGTTGTTGCCGTGGCACAACCGACCTACAGACCTGGATTTTGTCAGTAGTATCACAAAACACTGTCTTTATGTTGGTCATTAAGACTCACTTTGCCCCCTTTTCCCTTTTTGCTTTGGGAACAACTGTTTGTTCTAATGGGAAAACATACTGACTCGACACATCCCAGGGCCTCCCTTTGTAAGGAGCAGTAAGGTGGCCTCCAGCCTATTCATCTCTCTCTCTCTCTCTCTCTCTCTCTCTCTCTCTCTCTCTCTCTCTCTCTCTCTCTCTCTCTCTCTCTCCCTCTCTCTCTCCCCCCCCCCCTCTCTCTCTCTCTCTCTTCCTCCTCCTATCTGGTCCTCCCCTTCTCTTGTCAGAATGCAGGTATTGTTCAGTGGGGGGAAACCCACTAGGTTTTGGACAGTGTACAAGGATGGTCAAAAGGTAGAAATGTGGCAGAGAGGGAGAGAAAGCCAATCCCCAGCGTCCTTTAGCTCTGTCTTCTTTCTCCAAACTCGGTTTGCAAAGCAAGGAATCTAATCTGAGCTACATTTTACTATGTAATGTATTGGTGCCATCAGGCGAAACATTGTTTTTGTTTTGTCCTTGTATGTGGGGGAAATGATTGAAACCTATTGCAGGAGATTTGTTCCTTTCTCAGAACAAGCAAATTCCAATTTACTCCTGGCTCCATATCACACTGCATATGAATCTGGTGTTGTGGTTAGTTGTCCTGCAGGCTTCTTGGAGAAATGAGTCCTTGTAGCCCAGAGTCCCTGGGCATTTAAGAGGGCTGCAAATGGAAATAATCAGTGTTACATTTCCATCTAGTGGAGGGAAAGTCTAATTTATTATTATTTTTTTTAAATCCTGCTACACTCAGTTTTGGTCAGTTCTCAGTTTTAAAAGCTGACCCTGCAGCTACCACAGCTGAGTTATGTTGTCTTTATCTTCGGCACCGCACAAGTACTCAGTGATTTGCAGGATTTTAATGATGTCTTTGCGGCTTTCCTGCAGGCTTGGGACGGATGAGTAGTCATGCAAGTGAGAGTGTACAACTTTGGCCTTTTTGTCATTGTAAAAATACTTGAAATCTTCAAGGTTGGACGTGTTGTGCTTTTAGAGACGGCTGGCATACTTACGTAAGAACCACTGGTTATTTGAGTGACAGTTCCCTTTCGATGGTCTCCAACCAGTCTGCCAATTCTGACCTCTGACATCAAGGAGGCATTTTCCTCCACAGAAGCAGTTTGTGAAATACTCGTTCCAGCTCGTCTGCCACCAACTACTATTCTATGTTCAAAATAACATAATTCCCCCTTTTTGTTCTTCATTTTGATGCTCACTTTGTGTATCAACCAGTTGTCTTTGCCACATTTAAATTTCCAAATGCACCAAGATTGGCTCTTTAGCTATTTGTGTTAAAAAGTGATATTTTACACAATAAAGTTGCCATTTATTGTATACTGAAATGTTGACATGTATTCTTGATTCATTTAGCAGCGACAGAAGTTGCTCAATTTCAATGTGCTCCAAATGTTTCTTGTGAGAGGAGAGTGATGGTGTCCAGTCTGGAGGCTCCACCTACATTATTTGGGGCGGGTGAACACTGTGTGTTTATAGACGTTGGTGCTTCTTGTAACACTAAGCTGTGTGTGTTTAAATAGGTGTTCAGTTCTCCTCTCAATAATAACATGTTGGATTTTATTAGTGAGTCTGTTTCTTACGGTGTGTGATGGATGCTTCTTGAATGAATTAGAGAACTTAGATGAAAGTGATTTCTGTACAGACTTGTCTCTGGCTGTGTCTCTTTCTTGGTTTTTATTTAAGAAAGTAGACTGCTCATTGGTTAAATTGCCTTCATTTGTGTTTCATTCTTCTGCTGCCCAGTACTGTTTTATATGTACACCTTTTTGACATAGTGGCCCAAGTTATATGTTTTTCAGAAGACTGAAAAAACCTGAACTATCATCCGCTTAAATTTTTTGTTTGTTTGTTTTTAACTTGAAAGTATGACTTGGGACATTATTTTAGCAGGATTACAATATGTGAAATTGTGACCCAAATGAAGCATCATAACATAAAACTGTGCCATATACTTCCACATTATCTAAAACATATTTCAGGTCATGGATGCCCCAGCAGAAAATGTAGTTATATCACACTCAGAGGGAGATAATGCTGCCCCAGCAGGATCTAAATTCTGAACGCATTAACCCACTGTGGTTTTGTCATTTTCACCTAGCATGCCTACATCAGTGCTTCACCTCAGGTTGTTATCTGTCGCCTGGGAGAAGTGCCAGAAGAAGACCATTGTGCCGTGTTTAGCCTCCGCATACTGTTGTCAGTCTCACACATGGTTGGCTGGATAATTTTGGCTCCAGTTTGTGCCATTCATGGAATGTATAGACTAATTATTACTTTAGGAACATTGTTAACAGTTCAGTTTCTGTGGCAGTGTTTGAGAACAAGTGCACATTGTAATCTGAATATCCAAACCTTGTCTTTTTAATGCTAAAGTTAAACATTTGCACCCTGCCTCACTGTGATTGTTTCCATTGCCCCACCTGTACCCTGCTGTCAAACCAAAACCATCTTTTAATTCTCAGAAATCACTGATGGCTTCTCTTTTATAAAAAAAAAAAAGGATTTCCCATCCTGTTACCCGAAGTGGGGAGAAGGGTTTGTGTACATACCATAAGTTGTGCAGTCACTTATTTGTCATTATAGCGTTGTTACTTGTCTTCCTCTTTATAATTTCTGAGACATTTACATTTAAAACAACTCCAGTCACCTGTATACCTCAGCCGTAGACTTAACCACCTTGTTGATATTGTAATACAATGTTTAAGGTTATTTATGGCCAATGATAATTTTAGCCCATGAAACTTTTTATTCTTTATTGTTAAACTAAATTGTTGTTCATCCGACCGGCTGGTCAAAGCTTCAAATTCAATTCAGTCATTCATTTAGAAGAATACAGTGTAACAGGTGTGAACATGTGATAAGAAGAATGTTCTTCTCATGTTCTCATTCAGCTGAGATTGTTTCAAACTTCCAGCTGGTTCATGAACTGAAAACTTTCAGTCGCCTGCAGCTTGAACTGCTCAGGTAAAACACTGACCAGCTGGGGGCGCTGCAGTACATCGAAACGCGGTGAACCATTTGGTTTGGTAAATTGCTTCACATTCATTGTTGCAACATAATCGGGGACAGATTTCCTATTTCTCCTCTTTTGTGTTTTTTTCCCCCCAGTGTTTACAACATTTGGGGGGCAAGTGATGGACATCCGTGGTAGCGAGTTAATCCCGCCACAGAAAGGACAGTTAATAGTTGGAACAGACGGAAAGGAGAGATAGAGACAGTTAGTGAGCGCGACTGGGTGGGTAGGGGGGTTGACTGTGTTCCTCTGCATGTGTGAGCAGAAGCCACTACGCAATCCCTTTCTCCCGTGAAGCGTGAATCCTCTTTGAAGCTCTCGCTCGCCGGGTACGACTTCAGCTGCTTGTCTTCCTCCACAGAATTTGCACGACAGCAAAGTCTATCCTTCCATCCTTCTTTTTTCCCCACTCTTTCTGGTCTCTGGAATGTCTCCCATAGTCAAAAGCCCGGATTGCACCCCGCTGCTGTGCCACTGCAAAGTTGCCTGCACCAACAACACTTTGTCGTTGATGTTTGGTTGCAAGGTAAGCTGCGCACCGCTTGCTTTGATTCACAGGAGTGCTGGGGGATGGAATATGTCTCACTTTGTGTCGCGGGAAAAGTTTACATCAGTGGCGATCATCCGGGGACCGTCTGGTGGTGTTGTCTGTAAGGTTTTCTGCTGAGATTGATTGCACAGATGTTGCTGCTCTGTAAAGCTGGCTGGAAGAAAAAAAGAAAAAAAGAAAAAAAAATAGTGACCTTTTCCGCATTAACAGTTTTTGTCTTTCCACTTGCATCCCGCAAAAAACGTAACGCTTTGGGTTGAAGCTTACTGGGGCTTAAAGTGTTCTGAGAAAAACAATATTCTTCTTCCTGTAAAATCACACCTCGGCACCTCAAATATTAGAGTAATGTCTCTGCCATCAGTGTAGTGTCCTTAATGTTGGTGTAGTTCTAATTCATGTCAAACATTCATTTTGAGCAGTTTCCCTCTGTTTTTTCCTATCTATCTATCTATCTATCTATCTATCATCTATCTATCCAGACATCTTTTTTATTTACTACAAGTATTTAATGAGCCACTTAAAGGCTTTTTCATAATATATGTTGCCATAAGTACAGGTTGAAAGTATGTTCCTTAAAATACGTCATTTTAAATCTTCAGTCTTTTCTGAACTACACCCACTTTTTGCAGAAACTGGCTTCAACTGTCTGACAGGGTAGCATGGATTTTTAAGGAAATGCAAGGAAAGCAGAGGGCAGGTGCTTTTTTCCTTTCTCGTAGCTCACATTCCCTTTTTCTGTCCGGAGGAATTAGGGTTGCAGGGAAGAATGGGGCATATACCCTATCTGTAGGTACATTAAGCTGCTGAATGAGGTCAGTGCACACAACCGCTAGGAGATTCCACACTAAATCCATGCTGAGGCTCCAAGTCTGCCCTCGGACATGCCACTCTACATTTCCATCTCATCTTGATTCTGTTATGTGGTTCCGTAGTGAACACGAGAGAGAGAAGGAATCCTCTCAGTGGGGCACGGCAACACCACACGTGAGTGACTACGCTTAACACACACACACACATACACACAGCTGAGCAGCCTTGCAGCTCCGGCCAGCTAGAAGCCCATGCATTGCTCAGAAGCGAGGGATCGTGCAGTATTATAGTGTTTTGCTTTGAAAGGAAGAGCATTTAAATGATGGTGATGTCGGAGAAGTAGTCAAGCTACAGATGGCTTATCAAAACATTAATTATATCAACACTTTATTATTGATTGATGTTATCATTAATTTGTGAGTCATCATTTTCTGTAGTCATAAAGCTGTAAATGCAGGGAATCTGATGCTTTTTACACTGTATTCCAGAGACAAAGATCGGTTGGGAAAATATTTGCATTGCTCAGGGGTCTGACACTGGCATCATTTTTTCACTGGATATCAGACAGACTGTGCAAATCCACATCAGCCACCCTTTCCATAGTTTGTGCTCAATGTATCACATGGCAATTTGAGACAGTCTGCACCAGGCAGCTGATGGTACAACAGCAGCTTTGTAGCTGGTTAACCCAGTATGTCCGGAGTGCAGGTATGATTAACTCTTTTTGCAACGAAAAGCCAGAACGCAACCTGAGATGTGTTTGAGGTCTACATGTGTAAAAGTACAGTTGCATCAACACAAATGGAATTAAGCATCTGGTTAAGTTGTACTTTTCTCTGAGGTTGAGACTTGGTTCTCTCTCTTCAGATGATAAAGCATTGTTCTATTTTTAATCCCTAATACTTATATTTTGCAAGTCATGCACTTTGGTTCTTTTTTTTTTCTTCCAGGTGCCCTGACTACATTATATGTCCCAGTTACCCAGTTACATATTGTCCACCATATGAACTATAGTGGTCAATGTTCTGATTAGAATTAGCCAAATCTGAAAGAAACAACCATTTAATGTCTAATTCCTCATTTGCAGCAATTTCTTCATGCACACAGACAAACCAACTGATCGCACACAATGCACAGGTCACTCCCCAAGCCACTCACTAAAATGCATAGGGAGGATAGTTCAATTGCTCATCAAACAACAATATTGTCATATTTAAATTACATATATACGTTTTATGGTGGCATGTCAAAATTAGTGTCAAATGCCCATCGTGATGCCGTCAATAGCCATATTTTTTACCCCACCTGTGCAGCTGTGTGACACCTCTAAGCACACCGTGACTTTAGCTTACCCCCTTGGGCCTTGACTGTTTGAACACAGCAGCTGACCTACAAGATGAATGAAATGCAGTATATTATTTTTGCCACCAGCCCCTCCGCACTTACTGAAAATTGCAAACCTGCAATGCGTAGAGTGACTAACGTGAGGTAGTTCCTCTTGGAGTAATTTTAGATGGTACAGAAAAAAAATAGCTCTCTGAGTGAAAGATGAATGATGTGTTTTTTCCCTCAATAGAAGGTTGCTGGCAGAGCACCAGCAAATAGTGCGGAACCACAATGCTGCCCCTTCTGTCAAATTGCTGTGATTTGCAAACAAGTTCAATTGTGGAATGTGTCTTGAAGTTGAAGGAAATGGTCTGCAGCCATCAAAGCTGTGTCAATTAAAAAATGATAAAATGTGTTTTATTTAACAAAGGACAATTTGTGCTTGTTTCAAATGTTTACTTTAAGCTGATAAGCTGTTGGTCGTGGCATTGGGTCCTTCTATCAGCAGCAAGACAGGTTTGGGTTGCATTTGATCAAATAGCATAGCAAACATCAAAGCAATGCTCTTTGAATGTTAATGTAATCAGTTTGAATACAATTGAAGTTTGAAGATTGACGTACTCTGATGTCTGTTTTAAAACCTATTGAGACCCCTGCATGGGGTTTTGGTTGTGACTATTAAACATAATTACTTAGTGAGAAGCTCCAGTTGCTTTTACAAGAGTGCTTCTGCAGTAAATCTTGTCCTGTAGTCACTAAGAGCTTCTTCCAGCAGGTCGTCACTGAGTTATTACGGTAATTGGGGACGAATTGTATTTAATGGAAGAGTAAATGTTAATGGCTGCATGCATTTCATTGTATTTTAGTGTGTGTGTGTGTGTGTGTGTGTGTGTGTGTGTGTGTGTGTGTGTGTGTGTGTGGGCAAGCTTTATCTTCTGAGATCCTAATTTACAGGACAATATAAATGAATAAATAATTTTAAAATATATGTCATGATTACTGCATTTCTATTTTCTATTTTTTTTTTTACATTTCACAGTCAGGTTTCCCAATTTTTCTTTGCACCATTGACCAAAATACCATCAGTTGAACCCGTCTACCTGCCTAATCTGTCCGCTTATTTAAGCTCGACCGCTGGTTTGATTTTTTTTATTTACAGCTGAGGGAGCTTCTGCAATCGTATCACAACAACATGTGTTGCTGCTCCTATAAAGTGCATTACATTCGCCCTCCTTCTCTCTACTTTGTCTCGCGAGCACATTTTCTCAGCCTTTATCTAGCGCGTTGTACGCCTTCCTCCTCTTCCTCCTCTTCCTCCTCCTCCTTCATCTCGCCACGTCTCTCCTTGTCCCCCTGTAGCATTAGTCACTATACATCAGCTCGCTCTCCAAGCCCTGCTTCATTAGATTCACGCTGGACTCATCGTGCATCAGCGCAATGACTTTGTTTAAGTGTGCAACAAAACTGCAAAGGTGGCACGGATGAGGCAGCGTGATGCAGCCAGTGAGTTGAGCCAGGCCCCCGACAACTGTGACAAACTCGTCATCTAGCCATCGCGACAGAACTTCGGGGCGACTTTGAAAACTGCAACGTAAATGCAGCAGATCAGCTCAGCAAACCGCAAAAAAAGTGCCAATCGGAAAACGCACGCGTAACTCTCGCTGGCCTTGCTTATCCGCATTGTAAATCCAGCAGCCAAACACTCAACTTGTGCTAATGAATCGGTCTCCTTCTAGTCGTAGCTGATGTTACATACTGGAACATCTGTTTTACTGTTATCAAGCGCTGTTGGTAATTTAATGACTCCCTCCATCATTAGTCTCTCACTCAAAGCAGTGTGATACGAGTGGATTTTACTCACTGCTCTAGCGGCTGACTCACAGCACGTTATAGGTCACTGGGCTTCTCTGGAGCTTTAGGTCAAATGGCCGTGAACTGGTACAGTAGTTCGGACTTTAGCTCTGAGCTTTTCATTTATTTCCATGCCTTGCACAATCGTTTCACCTCATTAGAGGAATGCTGCTCACCGCGTATCAGTTTATTGTAGCCCATAGTCGGGTCTAAAAATGGAAGAAAGAAAATGTTTTTCCCCTTCCGTGCTCATGAGATGGATACTGTTGAACATCCTGTAAGAGCGCACAAGCGCCACAAATGAGCAACAGAGAGAAAGAAAATAGGACATTTCTCATTGTTGTTGATATGAGGTGTTCTTTTAATTTTCTTTATGAAGTAAATCAATCAATCAATCAACTTTTATCTTTAACCAGAGGCTTATTGCACAATCAAAGAGAAAACCAACTGATCCCTCCAGAGCAAACATGAAGCGACAGTGGCTGGGAAAAATTTCCCATTTCCTCATTAAGTCTTTTTTTTTTTCTCCCCTCATTATTGCATTATTGTTTTTTTCTTGTTATTTCATGTTATTAGTTTTTACCTCATGGTGTGACAGTGATGGATTGTCGTGGACTACCTACCTCAGGGAGTGCAGCTACGAAGCAGCTTTGCAGGCTGAAAGAGGTTCAGGGTTGCCAGAGGGTGGAATTACCAAACTGATAAAAAAAAAAAAAAAAAGTGCCATATTCCTGAAATCCGTGATACTTATTTATCATACAGTTTGATTTTTTTTGCCACACAGAAAGGCTGTCAGCCTCATCACAATGCACACAGAGCCTCTCTGATTGTGGTTCTCTTTTCCCCATGATCAAATATGCAGAATTAAAAAATCTGATCACACGCATGACAAGAAAAACAATTGGATTATTATGAGGAAAAAAACTTAATGATAATTATACCGAGAAGAGCAATCACATAAAAGCTAGTAAAACTGTCTCGAAAGAGTTCAGATATTCCCCCAATACGACCTCGCACAGTGGTAGTAGTGCTGCACTGAGATGCAACAATGTGGGACTCCAATTTACTCTCAAAGGCTAAATGACCGTGGCCCCTACTGCTGTGGACGTAGATAACATATAGGCATTTGAAAGCAGTGTTGGAAGATTCTCTAAAAATGTATTCGGTCAATCAAACAACTTTTCTTATGAAGCACTAAATCACATCCAGAGACATCTCAAAGTGATGAAAAGGGGCAAGCAAGGGGGACATAGAGATCTACAAAATCTACAAAATGATTATTATATAGGCATAGATACATATTTAAATGGAAAGCGTAACTATTAAAGTTCCAAAAGTTTGTGCAACCATGGCACATGGTCTGCCGCTGATCTCAGTCCTGAGCCTTGAACCCATCTGCTGAGGTGGAGTCTTGGCAAAAGGACTTTTTGGAATGGCTTCACTTCACTGGCTTCTGGAGCCTCGCTGCCCACCTGCCAGGGGAAACACACAGGCTGCGGCAGAGTCTGGCAGGTTCTTGTAATTGCAGCAATATTGTGTCAAAAAACAGACAACAGAGAGAGAAAAAAAGCTCCCTCAGCTCTAAATTTATTTATATTTAAGAACTTTTCATCTATTTTACGTTGTGATACCAGCGGAACTGAAAAAAATGAAAGGAAGACTAATGATAAGTAATACATCAGATATGCTTTCCTTAATCCATTTCTAATGGATGAAGCCTTGGCCTGGAGGAGAGGTCATCAGGTGGACTCCAACCTTCATTGAGTATTTCGTCCCTCAACCACAACACTCTCTAGTTGGCGAGTCGGCAGTGACTGGCCAGGTCACTACCCCTCTCCTCCATGCTTCCAGCTCGTGTCCTCTCTCTTATGCCAGAGCCAGTAGGAGGCTCTCTCTGCCGCTTCTCCCAACCCACAAATGGCTGTTTTTCTGTCATGGCCTCTCAGTCCAACCTTTGTCATCAGATTCCACACTGATTGAGCTGGAAATCCCCGACATCCTACTTCCACTCCCATCAGCCATTTTGTCCACCCCTTGTCTTGACAGCCCAGGACAAGTTGCTGGTACTTGGTCTATTCTTCCACATCCTTAGTTCCACCAGGATGATCTTCTTTCCATGTGATGACCACATGATGAGGTCTGGTCTCAGAGTTGTGGACAGCACCACCTCTGGCAAGTGGAGTTTCCTCGCGAGGTCAACTTCCAGTTCCCATCCCTGGCCTGACTGCAGGAGATTTTTTTTGACTTGGTCTTGGACGACTGGTCTCTGACCCTCTTTTACGAAGGTGACGGTGCTCAACAGTGGATTTGCTTTGGCTGAACGTTTCCTTCTCTTCTCTTGTTCCATGATGTCTGCGAGCACTGCCAACACCTTGTCATGGCGCCATCTATATCTCCCCAGGGTCAATGCTGTTCTGTACCCTGATAGAATGTGCGACAAGGTCCTCCCTCATCCCTCACCTTGTCTATGCGCCTTGAGTTGCAAGCTCAATGGATTTAGCTCTCCTTCTTTAGGTAAATATAGGTAAATATAAATAATAATAATGATATATCGCAAATGCCTGATGGCCCAATGCTTGAGCCAAAAACCAAAACAAAGCAGTCTCCACGACAACTCTTTGTGTTTTGCTCCTGCATTTCACATTCTTAAGCAGAGATGCAATGGTGGCTGGCGGCTGTCCTAAATGGCCGAGAAGACAAGGTTTATTAATGAAGAAAAAGATATTCTCTGTCAATATCCGGAGGCAGCCAGCCGTGTCTCTTTGCCAGCGTCTTTTGAGCAAAGCCCTTTGATTTCAGAGGTCGAAATGAACTTTTCCTCCTCTTGTTAGCCCTGCTTGTGTGCGTGTGTGTGTGTGTGTGTGTGTGTGTGTGTATTCCCCATGGTAGCCATCGCTAAGCTTCAGGTACAAAATATAAAAAGGCAGACGTCCTCTTGATCAAAAGACAAGCAAGAGATGGGCACATCGTGTGTCCAACGCGGCTAACCGCTAGCTGCGATTCGAACTGGCCCCTCTGCACGCACGTGCTTGCAGATCCTATATTTAGACTCGCTCCTTGTACCCAATTATTTTTTGCTACAGTTAGCAAAACAACAGGAGTCACCTGCCTCCTCCTGCCCCCGCAGCTGCGGAACATCTGACTGCGGAAAGTGCCGAATCGGGCCAAAAACAGACGAGCGCTAGGCCTCGCCGCGTCCTCGTCTCCAGGGAGGACGGCTGAAGGAAAGCCGAGTGCACACGCAGTGCTCCGTCCCGGAGACCACAGCCGACACTCGAGCAGCAAACTGAATAATAAGTTGATACCGTTGAGAGACGACTTGCTGCAGGGAAACGCTGAGCAACAACTTTGGAGTATTGCAGCGTTTTCATTTGAAATTCACCAACTGTTAGAAGTGGGCCGACCGGTTTGTGATGATAAAATCAAATTTCATATAAAGAAATGATTTAATTTTTTTTTTTTAAAGTTGAGTGGGACCTGTGGGGCTTTCAAACAGAGAGTCAAATTATTATTAAATATAGCCCCTTTATGCATTTTTCTTCCATCTTCTTTTATCATCTCATCATTATCATACAATATCCTCCGTCTTAATGTTGAAAAAAAAAGTACAAAGAGTGTGGCAAATCTTAAAGAATCTCAGTTACCCCCACTCTTTATTCCTCCCACATCTTCTCGGATTATGCAAGCGGACAGCCCAAGCAAGGGAAAAAAAAACAGAGAACGCACCTCTATTTATAGTAGCCCCGCTGGCAGATATGTCACCGGCCCAGAGCGGTGTCCTGCTAACATTAAAATGCATCTCTTTACGTTGCCGGCCCTCGGGCCTCATCAAAAATGACTGTGACCACTGGAGCGTCGCCGCTCCCTATCTCGCCGATGCAGCCGCTCGCACTCTGTGCGTGAAGATTACCTCTGTTTGTGGCGCCCCTCCTTTCTACCTCCCTCCTTCCCTCCGTATTTATGGATTACAGCCGTGGCGGCGGCTCCCATCGCTCGTGCGCCGACTTGGGGCCGAGAAGCTTCTTCCAATGAGTCAGATCGACGCCGGGGTCCGTGTTTCAAACTCCTCTCGTCGCCCTCGCTGAATTGAACGATCTCAGCCCCGCACTTATAAATAACCTCCAACTGGCTGCTGAGTGCTTGAGCTCATCTTTCTTTCATTTCGACAGTCAACTATTGTCTGTACAGCGCTAAATCGCAACCGAAGGCGTGTCAAAGCGCTTTGTACAATCGGGGGTAAACCGATTGTACAAGGTGGAACAGTGGCCAGGAACAACTCCCCTGTGGGAAGAAACCGAGAGCAGATCCAGACTCCAGTGGGCGCTCATCTGCTTATGACCAGTTAGGGTGAAAAGAAAAGACAGAAAATGTTGAGAGAGAGAGAGAGAGAGAGAGAGAGAGAGAGAGAGAAATAGAAGTGCATTTAATTGTGTAGTTATACATTTAATTATTATTATACATTTAAATAGTAGCCTATTAATGGGCTGCTTTCCACACACGTTTGTCCATGCTTGCAATGCAGCCGCGTCTCCCCTCTTCCGTGTTTCCGTGTTACATTTTTAGCATGTCACTTTTCAACTGGTCATAGTTTGTGTCGGCGCAGGTTGAGCCAATCACAGCCTCATCTCTCATCCTCATCTCGCATGCCCTTTATCTGTTGTGCTCTCCAAACTCCTGTACTGCTACAACTGCTACCGGTAGTAGCAGCAGAACTGCATGTCTGACCAGAGAGCTTCTCTCCTGCCTCTGCTGCTGTGTGGATGTGCCAGTCAGATACGTTTCAGACTCGTTGCCACGGTTTTGCAGCTGTTCCATTTTTTGTTCTCAGCGGCCACATATCACATTCGGTCCTGTTGCTCTTTCCAGAACAGGCCACCAGCAGTACAGGGGTCTCCCAACAACGGCCAGCCCCAACCCTGCATGAGCCCTGCCTTGATGAACGCTCCCTGGGTGAGAGAGGGGGGATACAGAATCTTTTTCTCTCTCTCCATATGCTACTTTTTATTGTTTCATTTAAGTAAATACATACATTTACATATATATTTTAGTTGTTGGTATTTCATCTCAGTGATCCCCCTACCTGTAATGCACTAAAATGTACTTCCCCTAATGCGCTGGCTCGCATCACACAATGGAACCATATTTCTCATTATTCTTCTGCAAATAATACATTATCATTGGTCACACATCATTTTATTTTTAGGACTCTTATTTGTGATTGGCAGTATTCTATTATTTCATGCACGAAGCAAAGAAAACTTTCTTAGAATGAAAAAATGCTCCCCTTTACATGCTATCATTTGTTCATTTTCAAGATTGTTATTAGGAAATTCATCATCCAGTGGAAAACTAAATTGTCCGAGCTCCTATTATAGGCATTGAAATGTTTGCTTCAGTAATGGCGGAAGGTGCCCCTAATGCCAACCGAGACTGGCTGCCGTGCTTCCACGTGGGCTTTGCTATGCACATTTGGGAACCACTTGCTTTGATGTTCCCTTTGTAAGCCATTTCAGAACTGCACATTAACCACATAGAAGAGAGGCAGCGATCAGATTTTATTATAAATACTAAATTGGTGGCATTAGTGTTGTGTTTACTTACCAAGCTCCTCTGGCAGTCAACATCTCCACTATTCGGTGGCTGTGCATTCTAGGATCTGAATAAAGTTTTCTCATTAGGAAGCTAAACCTCGCCTACCAGCAGTCAAGACGTTTTTTAATGGTTAGAAAGATTAGATTAGATTAAATCTGTCCCTCCAAGAGTGATTACACTGCATTTTTTGCTACATTAACATCATGAGAATTAGAGTTGTGCTGATAATTTATTTATTAATAGAGTTTGTTCATGCCCATCATGTTCAGCGCTCTTGAAATTTGTACCTCTCAGTTGCGCTGTCATAATTTAGCAGAGACATAATTAAAGCAACAACAAACATGGGTGTAAAAGATATTTCACGATTCAGAGGACAGATCAATTCTGAAAAGTCTCATCATCTTTTAGTGTTAACCTCACTTATCACGACTCTTTAGTTCAAATATTTGTCACTCTTTTCTCTACTGTAAAAAATTTCCCTCACATTTCAAGTTTGGAGGGGTTTTCTTGTTAGCATGATATTTCACTTTACTTGATATGATTATATTATATTATATTATATTATGTTACTATGAATATATTATTGGCCTACCAAAGCATGGCAAGCCTTTGATTACTATATAACATTGAATGAGGTATGTTTAGTAGATATGTGAGTAACTTTTTAACCCCACTGTAAAGATGTACGCCAGGTTTAAATGCTATTAAACTATGTTTTGACAGGTTATTTGTCAGAAAAAACACCATTGTCACCCAAAACAACGTAAGAAACATGTAATTAATGTACCAACATAAGTGTTCAGGTTTTTGTTTTTCCCCTCGCTCTATTAGCATTTATGTTTTAGGCATTTGCCTTATTGCTTTTGGAATAAAAACTCAGATGCTTTGTGTCCTATTAATCATCTCCCTCTCCTGCCCACCTGCAGCAGTACCACTACCAGGAAGACGACTCGCCGCCTCTTGACCAGGGATTCCCAAGGCTAACCAATGAGGTGCGCGCGCCGGAGCTTGTGCACGTGTCAGAGAAGAACCTGTCGGAGATCGAGAATGTACACGGCTATGTCTCCCACGCCCACATCTCTCCTCTCAAGGTGAGCTCGCTCGCCTCCACTGTGACGTTCCAATGGGGTTGTTTTGCTCCTCACCTAACAGCATTAACTGTATGCATTTTCCCTCTTCATATGTGAATTACAGTTGAGTGTACCCTTCTTTTTGACATTTCCCTGACATACAGAAGCACAATTGTTTTCATGTTTTAATGAGAAGTAATGAAACACTGTCCACTTATTCTGCCCTCATTGTGCATTAATCATTCCTTTGACACATTTCCCCACTGCATTGTCTTGATTCATGGAGTAGGGATGACCGCAGCCTCTAACGTGTTAGCGCTTTTCTCTGCGCAGTTGCTTTTTGAAGCCCGTCGTGTTAGAGGCCTCAGGTGCAGAGTATAAGCTGCAGCCGTATCTGTGATTCTCATCAGCTTTACAGAAAAGATCACAAGCAGCCTGCAGATGAGCCGTTGCAGAGCGCTCGGATGTCTACTTAGACTGTCGCCAGCAGAGGGCAATGTTGTCAATGAAGAGAGGATGTTCTACATTACAGGAATACAACGTGTTGTTCCTATCAGATAGCAGATCAGGTCTGCTGAAAGATTGGAAGAATGTCTTCAGTGTTGCGACAGGAAGGTCATGGAATTTAAAACAATGCAGCCCATGAATATGTTTGTCTGACAGAACCCACCTTGTAATCTTGAGGGCTGTGCGTGTGTTTGAAGGTGCTATAGAGTGGATCTGATCTCACTGCAACACTCTCATTTATGACATTACTAAGTTCCCTCTGAATGCTAAAGTAAAATACAGCACTTTTTTTCCTACACAGCTTACATTTAAATTCACATTGTATATTTTTCAGTTTTCTCTCTGAAAGTTGCTAAATTGCATGTAGCAATCTGCCCGAGCTATAATGAGTTCCACTGGACCATCGGTTCAGGCTTTGCAGGACAATACATTTGACAAATCAGATCCCAGAGCCTTACTGCCCATAGATGGGCGCTAAAGTGGCTTGTGCTAGTGGTGGACGTAGCGAGTGGCTTAAAGCCTGTGCACATGAGTGCACAGGGTTATGGGAAACGAAAAGAAATTGTTGTTAAAAATTCAATGCCCAAGTAATGAAGAAGCTGGGTGCACTGCCACGCAGCTAAGTTGGTTCATTGTCAGTGTATCAGCAGCAGAGACGTGGGTTTGTCTCAATGAAAGCCTGTTGCTGGAATGGAAATAATGGTTTGTATTTTCACTGCCACCGCACATTCTCAGGTCCACATTAGCGGCAAGCCAAGAGCAAAGAAGGTATTCTCACCATATTATCAACAAATGTTTTTCTATTTAGCTCGAGTCACAGTGCAAGTTATGGTGTGTTTTCAGAGCAGCTTGCAGCCGTAGTGCAGGAGACAGCCCATCTGTCATTCACCCCTGTTTCAAAGACATGTTCACTTCTGATTTCCTCTGTGGGAGGCGGAGTCAGTGGCAGCTCTGCACAGGTGGCCCCTGCTTTCCCCTTTTAAAAATGCATCCATCGTGGCTGCGTGGCAGACTGTCTCACCTCCTCGTCTCTGTCGTGCATCACAGAAACGCGGCTCATAAAGCAGTCAGGGCAAGCCGGACGTCTCGCTAATTGTCTTTTCCGAGCGATGCTTCAAAGTTAACGAGCTAATTGTCCGTGTAAACACGACGCACCCGCAGACGAGGCGGCGCCGACAACCTCGGAGTGACTTTTGCGTCCATTACGCTGTGCGCCACAGCGTCGGTAGGCCGGGAATCAAAGGCTAAATTAGCAGGCGGGGACAGACGCACGTTAGCGCTCGTCGATTATCAGCAGGAGTGATATTGCTGCAGTACAAGTTGTGTGCGGTTGGCAGTTACCAGCCAATTAGACCATCGTTAGTGCACAGTTGTGTCCCTTAACGAGCTGTTCACCTGAGAAATCTCGGTCTGCTGCCCTCAGCGGTCGGCCGGGAGCTACAATTTGCAGATATGCAGCCAGTGTGTGATGGCAGGACATCCTGTTCTGCGAGAGGCTCTTCCTCATTGTCAGGAGTAATGAAGGAAGCCGGAGTGATCCCCTCGCCCTCATTCTCATTCAGCCTTTAACCCCTCTGCCCATCTCCCCCCCCCCTTCCCATCCTCCCCACCTCCCTTCAATGTGTGACAAGGTCACCATTGCTAACGCTAACTCTCAATGCACTCAGCTCATTTAACCTCTTCTCTTGATTCAAGTATCCTGGCCGGTGATGTTTTGTTTCATTTCTTACCCGCAGCCTGCGCTGGTTACCCGTTTTGATCTTGCATACCCGGGTGTGACCACAGCAAACTACATGGCAAGTTTTCATTTCATTTTAATTTTCCTCCAGGAATACCTCCCCTGAGTCGTGCCAACACTTTATTTTCTTTCTCATTTTTAAGGGGGGGTCTTACACTCTCTCCATTACTGTGTCTGGGTCGTTGTATCCAGAACCTGGTTAATCCCCCTCAGTGCTGCATGGGCTTTTTCTTTTTTTTTGTTTGTTTGGGTTTTTTTGGGGATTGTTGGTTCTGTTTTACTCCTCTCATACCCACATTTTATTTCAGAACCTCCTGTGTTTGTGAGTCATTTGCTTGCCAGCAGTTCCCATGTGCTTGCTGTGGTGTTACTGTGATCTCTTGTCAGTCTGTGTTTGTTGGTGACCGTGTATGTGAAATGTTGAAGGTTTTCTGGTCAAGTGTTCAAAATCCTGCAAGCCTCATATAAGGCCTTCGTTATCAACTAATAAGAAACAAGAAAGTGTAACATGCTTGGGCGCGCGGTGTTCCGTCTCTCCCGCGATGTTGCTGGCAGAAACATGGGAAAAGGAAATTGTGTGAAAAGTTCCAACAGGGCGAGGAGGAGTGAGCGCTCTTGGTGAGCAGAGGTGTCCTCCAGTGATGTGTTGCAGCCAACTGATGAGGAGTAGGCTCAGCCCTCTCCAGAGGATGGGCAGGGATGTATCAGATGCCACTGAGACTGGACTCGCAATGCAAAAACCAAAGACATGAATCCAGAAAAAAAGGAAGGAATAACTTAACATTAAAAGCACCGCACCCATCTCGTCAGTCTTGAATATGAGAGCTGAATTCCTTTGCTATCTTAAAAAAACATTATAAATGATTGAATTTTTTGATTTGATAAAGTTTCATTTAATGGCTCCTTGCAGTTAGACACTGATGTTGTTGTTTGATGTTCAAGCTTGTTATTAGCATCAGCCTCTACTGAAAAAAATGAAATAATTAGTTTCATTTTTACGCTGTAACATTTTCCAAAGCAGCAAAGTGGAGTTTCAGAATATAATACTTTTAATAAGTTTTGTTCTTGTCTTTCTGAAGCAGCACATGATACGATGCCCTTTGTGCTTTTGGGCATCATCTTTTTTGACATTTTATCCGCTCAATAATTCATTCAGTAACTAAAAGCTCAATCAACAATCAAGTGCTGGGATCATAATGAGACAGTATGAAGGGCACTCAGCTGTTTCTTTTTGCTTTCATTCTCTCTCTTGAATGCATTTGCATCGATAAATATCGAGTCTCTCCGAGTGTGATTTCCTTGCGGATCGCTTCCCCTTGCGGCGTTAAGCCCGACCTGATGTGACGTTTGAACGGGAGCAGTGGAGCCGAGTTGTGATCGGAAGCCACCACGCTTGTTTCCGCTCGGCCTTTGGGACTTCTGCGGCAAGAGAAATTGCTTTAATACGACCGGCGTAATTGTAAAGGCAGCGCCCGGCGAAGAATTATGATTTGTCTCGGAGCAGAGGAGGCGCATCGCAGACCCCCCTCCTCCTACCTCTCTCACCGGCCAAATAAAGCGCCGCTGATTAGAGAGTGTGACTCAGGGAAGTCTTATTGATTCCACCCGCTGTGGCGCTGGTATTGATCCGGCGCCTCTTTGTGTGGTGATAT
Organism: Nelusetta ayraudi; assembly: GCF_046127955.1. Lineage (NCBI taxonomy): Eukaryota > Metazoa > Chordata > Actinopteri > Tetraodontiformes > Monacanthidae > Nelusetta > Nelusetta ayraudi. Next base: position 3,255,959 of record NW_027466061.1, on the reverse strand, counting down.
CTCCTCGCGAAAACACGTGCGTTTTTGACGCAATTACTTCTCCTGTCAGTCAGGCGGGAAGAAGCGGAGGACGGAAGGCTGCGGCGGCATTCAGGGGTTTGAGCTGGAGAGGGTCATCGGAGGTCAGAAAGCAGGAGAAACTCTTCAGCGGCGTCTGAGCCACCTACCGTAAGGTGGAGGTTACTTTTCAGGAAGTGGCGAAATTTCTCATTGTGTTTTGCAGACGTTTATTAAAGGTTAAGTGTGTAATATTTAGAGATTTTGAGAAGAAACAGAGACATCAAGTGGTTGCATTTTAGATTGCAGCGCTCACCCTCTCGCCCTCCCGCTCCCGAGTTTGCCAGTGAACTACGGTGGCTTGCGCACACAAACCTGGATACCTCGTCCACCTTCTCCTTTGTTGGTGTATTAGAGGACGTGAGCATTCAACCTAAATACATAATCTCCTGGATTGTCCACTCCAGGCTTCCTTAGACATATGGGGGTGCAAGATGGCAGCTTGATCCTTGCTATATGAATATTCTTCTATATAAATAAGACCCGTTCTATGGGTAAGAAAGCCAAATTACTTGCAAGTACACACTTATCAATGTATTAATGGGCAGTATAATTAGTATATTTTACCAATATGATAATCATAAAGCAGGCCAAATATTACACACCGGACCTCTGAAAGGTGAAAGGGCCGCCCGCACTCTGGCGGATGTACAAGAAATCTTTCTTTACACTTTGCAGAACAGTCACTACTTGACCATCATCAACACTGATTAAAACTGCAACATCCAGAAGCCTCACACCTTTTTACGCCGCTCTCCCTTTGTTTTGTTTTGTTTTTTTCTTTTTTTGCACCTGCCATAAGAGCTACATCTCTGTTTTTTCCACTCCTGACTCCAGTATAGTGACCTTGTGCGAAAAGGTGATCAAACGATAAACTGCAAGGACAGGATTTGATGTCAGCAAGGCAACAGTTCAGTCGTCCTCGTTCCTTTCCCTTGATTTCACACCAGCGAGATTCACACCATTTCATTGGCTTTGAAGTGCAAAGACGTGCGGATGGCCTATTTTGTGAGACAAAATGTTTTGTTTTGTTTTACCTTGTGTTTTTTATTTCTTCTTGGCTCCTCTATGGACTTATTTCTTGTTTGTGGCACTGGAACACTTCCCCTGCTACAAAGTCATTAGAGGAGGCCGCCGTGCAGATTGTACCTCATGGCAAATATCCCGATCTTGATTATAACAGCCCACTCTAAATTTCCTGGCCCTTTGTAGCACGTTGCAGTAAAAGCCCTACAACAAGGACAAACCACTAAGGTTTCAGGTTCAGTGGTGCTTGAGAGTGGAAAGCAAATGTAAGAAAGTCTATTTTAGCTTCTGGGAGACTAAGCCCTCTTATATTCTCTAATATTGGTTTATTTACTTTGTACGTGCTTAGCCGCCGGGAATGGCTGAGTACATCGTACTTCATACTCATAAGGTGGTCTCTTTCTAAACTGTTTGTTGTGCAGAATTAGTCAATTAATACACGGGCATTCATCATGATGACGGCAACTGGTTTCAAGAGCTGGATCGTCCACATAAACAGTGAAATACCGATGGAGTTTTTGCCTCAGACCTCAATACGCCATGGTTTTATTACTGTTTTGAAACCGTTTGCAGTTCTAGTGCTTTAATAATAGGGGAAATGCACTTTTCATTAGGGACATGCAAAAGTGGATGAATCAAAAATCAAAAGGTAGTTTCTTGCAAAGTTTTTAGAGAAGACAGTAAAGGCTGAGATGGTTAAAATTTGATGAAAAGCTTCAGTAAATCTAAATGCCATCCTTAGAGTTACCCAGAAAGCCCAATTTATCATAGAAAAGTCATGAATATTCATTAGGTGGTTGAAAAAAAAGCCACTTTTCGGCCTTCTTATTAGGGTCAAAGGAGCTGTCTGGGCCCCCAGTCATGAAAGAGATTCAGCAAAATGTCTCCTCCTCTGCATGGATTGACAATTATTTAAAAAAGCCCATCTGCCTCATCCACATTTTGGCACTTTTGAAAATCAAGGTTTATTTAATTACCTGTGAACTGTTATGCTTAAAGAGAAATTGCCAAAGTAGGCATTCCTACAGTGCACACACCTGAGAAACAGGATAGTAACACAGCTTTGTGTTTGTGGCGTAGCTTGTTTAAAATTAATCCAAATTAGACAGTGATGCCTTGAGATCAGCGAGTTACATGAGCCATCTGATTGCGCTTTTGAGGAGTTCTTCCGAATTTGACGGGAACTCAGAAATGCCATGAAGATATTCCATACCGGAAAATGTGACATTTCTCACACTAACCTAGTTTCATTACCGGTGAAGCCGGGTTTAGCAGCAGTAGCGAGGGGTGAGGAGTAATCAGCCACTTCTCCACTTCTAATAATCCTGGCTCCATCACACTTGCTTGATAAACACCCTTCTTTAGAAACACGCAGAGGAAGATTAAAAGTAAGACATGCTGGTGAAAAATTCTAAATGTCACAATCACAGTGTTGAGGGGATACAGCCTTCAACTATGAACACTTTCAAGTCTGCACTGAAAATATACTGATTATTATAGTATTTAGTTTTTTCTTGTTCTGTAAGGCCCCGTATGATCTTTTTAAAGGGGTAGGGGGGTTGGGGGGGGGGGGGGGGTGATAAAGAGCATATAACTATAAAATACTGTAAAATTCTGGATAAATGCATGTGGATTTATATGGCAGACAGTGATTAATGTTATAACTGACTATCTCTTAAATAGTCAAGGCAGGAAACTTACTGCAGTAACTGTCTTTGGATTTTAAATGGTTGTCCTTATTATCCGGATGTGCCATGAATGTGTCCAAATAGCTGCAGCAGTGGGCAGTAGCCGTGATACGTCGGTCTTTACAGTGACCATAATGTCGTTGCTATGGTTGAAGGGTTAACGATGCAGTTGGACTACTTAGTCCCTTTCACGAAGGTTCATGCAACTCTTCCATCATTGCTCATGACCATGTGGTTGACCCTCTCTAGGTGTTCAAACCATTGTAACATCATCGGCGTCTCGACCAGGGTCGCAGCACCAATTTTATGCTTATTGCATAGAAAAATTGCCTGAATAGAAGCAAGCAGGGTGTCATGCAAAGTGTGCGGTACTTGCGGAGGCTACTGCGTTCACGAAGAGTTCTCATCAAACCTTGATTGAACATAATGGTGCACTGAAAATAACCCCACTGAGCCATTTTTTTCCATCCATGCGAAAGTTCCAGAGCTCACTTTTGACACTCAGACACACTTCGGATACTCAAAAAATGATTTTCTCCTGGTGGGATTCTATATAGGCCAATTTGATGTATTTTTTTGACCATTTACACGGCAAATTGTTTTTTCTGCTATTCCAGCAGAAGAAAAACCTCTAAGTGAGAACACAAGGTCTGGAATAATAAGTTGTGAATTAAGTAATTTTTTGACTCCAGAACCTGTAACTTGTCACAAAAAAATAGTATAATTGTTGGAATTTTCAGTGGAACAGCCGCTTTCACGCTGTCTTGTAGCCGGTAAATTGCCAGGAATGCAGCGTTTTTACTTGGGTTCACTTTTACAGGGCAGTGCTTAAAACTTGCATGACGGTAACCACTGAAGACTAGGCAAGACAGGAAATGATGACGTATATTTTCTGTTTTCTGTTTCCAAAATCACTCCCTACTCGCACTACATGGCAATATGAATATTTAGTGAAAAATATTACAGCCTATAATATAGTGGACTCAAAGTATCCCCAAAGAATTGGCTAAAAGTAGTGTACAACTAACTGACTAACCCAGCGATACATCCCATCATGCATTTAGCTCACACTGACGAGCACAGCCAAGCAAAGACCCTTAGTTTAATGTGTATTTCTCAAAGAACAAAAAAATACAAATACACACCCACACACATACATATATGCACATATATATTTTGTTGTACATGTTTACGTGTTGCAATGACAATAAAGCCTATACCAATACCAATATGTGTACATATATATATATATGTATATATATATAAATTGTTAATATTTTATACATAGCACAATTTGGAAGAAGTCAAACTTAGTATATTGCTATGTTGTCTAGTTCTTGGCAAAAAAAACAAACCCATAAATAATCTTTTGCATCGACTAAAGCGTGGGCTCTCGAAATGTGAGCCTCTTGTTTTTGGAGAACCGTTGAATGCAAATGAAGCGGGTGACCTCCTTTCCAAGGCCAAGGGTGGTTTGATGAGCTTGACCTCATCCCTGCTGCGCTCTCCTCCCCACCATACACATCTTTGTGTGTCACAAACACAATGTGCAAAAAGTTGTGTCTCCCCTCGCACACAAATTTAACTTGAATATGACCCCAGGGACCCCGGGACCCTACGCTCCAGATGGCCAAGGCTCCTCAAGCCAAGGCTGACAGCCTATCAAAATCCTCAAGAGTTTGTGAATGTCCGGCCACCGCAGACTGCCTAACCTTGACACACCAAGCTCTCAGTAACAGGCAGAAAAACACAACCAGACTACAACAGAATACTAAAGCTTCTGTTTTTGCGGGTCGTGCTCATAAGATTGTTAGTCACACATACGTCCACGATTTTGTTTTTAAGATTACATTCATCTGGGAGACTTGCGATGGTTGAGATACATAAAATTGGATTTTTTTTTTTGTGTTGTTCTTCTTTACATGTCGATTTGAACTACACAAAAGAAAGATGTATGTTTAAAAAAAAAATACCCTTTTCAATAATCATCGCAGGTAAAAATTATTAACTGGTGTTGCATAAAATGCGAGGGATTGCAGGATAAATGTCAAATATAATAACCTTACCTCAGCAGGTTCTGAAGGAATCAGCGCCGTTACACACTTTAATAATTAAAACAATGCTGATTGGGTGCTGACCTTAAGTCAGTTACCACAGGCAATGAAGTCTGAAGTAATCTAAGAATAACTTCAATTATTTATTGTTTTCTTTAACACTAACCTTGCCAGAATGCCCAAATGAAAAACGCTGACATGCTGCAATATGCTTGACACACCATTATAGCCAGTTGCAGCACATGGAATTGAATCGTGTTCCGTCCCAGCTAAACATTACAGGACAGAACACTGGACCTGCTTTGCCAGATGAAGCTAATGCTGGAGACGTGTTTATTGTCGTAATCAACTGCACTCAGTTGCCATTGCCATTGTCATTAGACCGACGGGTGGAAGTAGCCAGTTCCACGTGAAAAGGATAAAGCTACGTCCCTCTCTCCATCTTTAATCATCGCTCAGCGGTGTCGTGTCATCTTTCCCGTAATTAGTCTGCAGCACGTCATCTCTTTAATGATGGAGAGGCACCTGTGGTATTGTAAGACGCTGGTCTGGAAGAAGCTTCCCACAAAGGCAGACTCTAATGTTGGCTGAAACGGCCCTCTTTGTGGTCTTTCCTGCGGTTCTTTTGATAAATTATTAGAATGCAAAGCAAGTCATTCAATTAATCAGAGAGGTTTCAGTTGAAGGCCCGAAGCAGAATGCAGAATGGCTTTAAAGCTGATGGATGAGAGAGACATAGAGAAAGGATTGGACAGAGGGTTGTATTCTAGTCATTATTTAAATTTGACGTATATTAATTGAACACATGTTCCATTTTATACTGTCCATGACAAAAAATTTAATGGAACTGAAAATACTGCATTTTGTTTTGACCTTTCTAATCTCATCTGCATTGAATCTGTTTTTTTCTGCATCTATTGAAATATGCATCTGTATAACCGCCTGTGTGGATTATTATCATGGTATTGTATGGTTTATAATTGGTCATTAAAGTCTTTGCAGGTTTACTGATCTATGTGGTATTGTATTGCTACTTTCATAGTTTCCAATGATGGTTGAATGTGAAACGAGCACATCACAAATTTAAATGCAATGTTTGAGGAAATTAAAATGATTAAATCAAACCACACAGAGGACTGGTCAGAGTGCATGTTTTTACCATTGTGGTGCATTTCATAAAATATTTTGAATTCTTCTATTTTCTATTTCTTTTCTATTTAATGCCATTCCAAAAAAAAGTATTTCAAAAAATAAAAGTGTCCAAACACAGAACCTTGTGCAACACCGCCAATTTATAGCATTATAGTGACGAATGCACCCTTATGACGCGTAATTCCATTCATTTGCATTTACATTTGTTTTAACTTTTACGGCAGCAAATGTGTAAAGCGTCTTTGAGTTTCTTGAAAAGCGCTATAAAAATAAAATGTATTGTTATCATTATTATTGTTATATAAATGCATGTGGCTCTCAGGTTCAGCAAGAGTGTGGATGTAAGAAGGCTTTCTGTGTTTTCCTTTGTTAGTTTAAAGTTAGTTTTTTCTTTGGGTGCTGCCTGACGGCAGGAACATGTTGATCATCTTTAAAAAAGACAGGCCTTTTATTGATAAACCAAGGCTTTTAAAGGATTGTTGTTAATTGTTTCAAGACACATTAGTGGTCTCCTCCACAGAAGTTGACAGAATGGATTAATGACGGTAAATAGAAGAAAAACATGCGGTACATCTCATGTTGCTGCTCATTCCACAGTCTTTTGTCTGCTCAGTGAAATGCCTTTCTGATCGCAATTCAAGGCGCCGTAAAGGTACGACTTGCTGTGAGGCGTTGCTTAAAGTGCACCTGTTTATATTGTCTTCCTTAAATGCTGAGTAATGGGCTGCGGTGACAGTGAAGACGGCCACCGAATTAAAAGAGACCCTGCCGGTGGAACGCTCCTTCCTCTCTTGCCCGTTTCGACTCAGCGTCGCATGCAAATGGGTTTAATTGCCATGAGGAACTTTCATGTTCAAGTCGAGAGAAGCTAAAAATGGGCTTTATTGCAGGAAGCGTACAAAGGAGTGTATCGCTCCTATCTAAATGCAGCGTTATTAGTTCCTTATCCACTGATAATCTTCAGTGTGAGGATGACGGGCGGCAGCTATTCAGGCAGAACGGCGTGCCTCCCACGCCACTCGCTCACCCCCTCCCCCCAACCACACACACACACACACACACACACCAGCCCCCACCCCACCCCAACTGTGCAAACTGGGAGTTACCGACCAGCTACAGCCAAGAGGCGATTGGTTGTCGAGACGGTGTGTCCACGTGGAGAGCAACTGGTCCCTCCTCCCTTTTTCTCCCTCAACCTATCTCTCCCTTTTCATCCCACCCCCCCTCCCTCACTCCCTCCCTCCCACGGCTTTTGTGGCTGACGGAGACCTGGCTCTGCCGTGGAGACGCTCTCCTTCCCTCAGCATCATCTGGTTCTTCTTCCCTCCCCGCCTCCCATCTGTTTATGTGCGTGCGCACGCGTGTGTTTTATTTATTTATTTATTTTGGCATTATTTTTTTTTTTGTCCTCTTGCCATTGCGCTGCAGTGCACTAATAGGAAGTGCTCTGTCGAGATGGGCAGCAGCTAGAGACAGTTTGGGCTGCTTGTCACTGCTGACAAGACAACATCTGTAGTTATGTTTGCCTCTATCTGGTACGCCAAGAAGCTAGGGAGACGACTTGTGCAGAACAGCCGGAAAGCTAAGATGCTGAAAGACAAGGTGGGTTGTCACTTTGCATGCTTTTCCCGCTTTGGCCAAATGCATGAAGAATGCTGTTTCATGGTTGATCTGCGTCTAGGGACGCGTCTGCTACACCAACACAGCCTCTGATGTAACAATTTGCAGTTTGCTGCGTGGCTTTTGATCGGCGAGATGTTCGTTGGTTGCTCCGCAGCTTCAAGTCGTACTTGTGTTCACCTGTTGATTAATTTCTCTCTGGCTCTCGGCTTTTCAGTCTGGTTATAGATAAGCTGACTTTGCTGAATCACATCTCCAGCCGGCGTGAATACTGAAATAAGAGCATGCAGTTGCAAGATTAAAAAGCCAAGCCTACCTAGTGTGTTGACCCCCGCTTTGTGGACTGGGGAACCACTCAGTAGCTGGACTTATCTCAAGCCATTCACCAGCAGCAGTTCACCTATTCTGACTGCTCTGCCCCTGAGCACCATTCCTCTTCACCCACCCCTAGAACAGTATTTCTCTTGAAGGCAGATAAGAAAATCATCCCCAAGCTTGTTTTTTATGGACACTTTTCATCTACTGTAAATACTGCGGTTAACGCAACATTGAAAAAATAAGGTTATGGCTTTTCACCAAAACTGTGTCTCCCTGAGCTGGGTTTTATGTCCAGATGACATTAGAGTTTGTCTCATTTTTACATATTATTTTATTATAAAGTCTGTATGTGTGTGTATACAGACATTTTTGTACAGTCGTAGTACACTGTCCGTTAATTGCGTGTTTATACTCATCCACATGTCACGCTTTGGTCTGACAGTATTTACATTGCACATACAGGCTGTCCATTGGAATTCTAGTTTGTTTTGAGACTTCTTTCCAAATGTTGATTTTCTACTGATTCAATTGAATTAGCATGACCTGCTAATTCCCCATAGAAATCCCCCATATCAAGCCGATAAGTCTGGTCCTGTTGTCCCATTAATGAAAAAAATAAATAAGGCTTTGTATTTTAGTAACAGGTTTGGTGTCTATGTACCTTTGTCCAATATAATTCATGATAATTGTGCAGTGAGTTTTGTTTTTCAGCGTAGTTTTACACTTCACTACAGTGCTAAGGATCTCAAGTACAGCTTGATAATGTATTTCATGTTAGATCGACATCACTAAAGAGATCCCCAACCATATTATCCCATGAATGCTATGATGGCTCTATTCTCATTTAAAGAGTCCAGAGTGAATCGTTTGATTAAGAAATCTTATGCACAGCAGCAGACAGAGCCTTTGGTACCTTTGCATCAAGTCACCACAAGCGTGTGCTTCACAAACACTTACCACACTGTATTGGGAAAGATTGGCTCTTTTCGCATGCCAGTACGCCTTTGCGAGCGTTCAGTGGGACTGTCATCCACTAGTCGTCACCACTGTGATCGCATGGCTTCCACTGGGAAGTAATTGCAGCATTGGTCCTGCTGATTACACTCCATCCACACACAATCTGTGACCCTGCGGAAGAGTGCTTGCCAAGGCCACGTTCACGTGAACAAAAGGCATCAGGCTGCTTAGCAACAAATTGTGTGTGCGCTCGGGGGGGGGGGGGGGGGGGGTTCGGAGGCTGAGTGCTGCGGCAGAGTGTTTGTATTTCAACTCCAGGAGCGGGCTTGGGGGGGTGGGGGGGGGGGTGGCAGGCTTTAATGGACGTAATGCATTGAGATGATGAATTTGCAAACAAAAGAGGATTAGTAGAAATACTCGTACAGCTGCGCTACACAATTCCTGCGGCCCACCATTCCTCCAGTGCACGCGTTAATGATATTTTTGTAATGACTTCCTCGCTGTGAGGTCGTCCTCCTGCGTATATGATCCTATTTTAGCAGCAACAACAACATGCGTTGCAATATCGCTTACCTGTCTGCATGTCAGTCTGCATTTAGGAACTTGAACTGTGCTGGAACAATTGTGCAGGGTCCAGCGCACACAATGTTGACATGGGCTGACATTTTGTAGGCATTCTAAGTTAGTAGCTGTTTGCTGGAAACATAAATAATATTCTGTCTGTCTTTCTTTCTTTCTGTCTTTCTGTCTTTCTGTCTTTCCAATATAAACCAAACTCTCTCTGGTTCATGAACTGCACCACTGTGTTTCAGAAGAGAATCCCTAGCTTCAACAGTATCGATTTAAAACTGAATTCATTATGGCAGAAAGCCGAAAAGCTGCACTTTCAAGCCATTTTCTGTACAATCTGTACAATGGCTTGTTGTTGCCCAGTCCTCACTGCTGCATCAGTAATATTTCTTTTAGATTCCTTTCCTTTGACAGGGCGACAGATTTCCTGTCCACGCTTATTTTTCTTTTGTGTTTAAAATGCCTCAGCTGTAGCAAAACAAGCCTGTGCAGTGGTGCTTTAAGATCAAATTAGATTAGGAATTAGATAGGAAGCCCTTTTTCAATTACACTCTCGCTGCACCATCCTTTCAACCACATGTCACCCCCACACAGGAAACAGCTTTTATTTATTAATGATCGGAAGAGTCAAATTTTTTACTGAAGATTGATGCTTTTGTACTGGACTCTTACGGCAGATTTATTTTGAAAAATAATCAGCGGCGCAATGCGTGCAAATGAAATTGCCAAGACACTCAAAGGAATGGTTCACGGGTGGGAGTGGACCATTGCTCTCTCACTTGCAATCTTTGTCACACTTTGTGTCATTTAACATTTGGGTAACCAAAGGGCAGCTCAAAGGGCAAAAAAATTGGGAATTGAAGTGCCACATCTAAAATTGGAGCCCTGATATCAGCTTATATCACGGTCAGCGATGTGCGAAGCGGTGCTGGTGAGGTAGGATATGAGTCACCCGCCGCTTTAAAACAAAGGATGTGTTTTGCCTGACTTGCTAAGGCTGCACTATGATGTCTGCCCTAAAAAGTGCTTCAGGCTCATAACTGAAGGGTAAGTCATGAGTAAAGAACCAAAGACCAGACAAATAATGTGGCTCGGGGGAAATTAATGCAGGCCTGCAGTGGGAAATGATGCACTCTCTGCAACCAGGTAGAGGGAGTGTCTGCTGTGGGGGAAATATTTTCTTCACTCTTTATGTCAGTCTGTGACTAACTGCACTATATGCACCCTCAGTAATGTTATTTTCAGAAAATCTTACGTCAAAGCTGAGGATGGACCTACAGTATATCTTAATTGTGTACTTCACTCACATTTTAAACAATCATCAATCTTTTACAATTTTTTTTATTCTATCGGTACGGTATTTGTCTTTATTTGTCTTATTTATCCATTTTGGCTCTATATCAGTTCAAAATCTTAAATAATAATAATAATGATAAGGAGCGGGGATTTTTCTCAAACTGACACCACTGTTCAGCCACGTGGTCGACACATGCTCATTTCTTTGCTAAATATATTCATGTATCATTTCACCATTTGGGCCCAACACCGTCTCTTTCCTCTCGTTTCCTTTCCATGTGCGCGTAGCTGTACCTGGCTCACCACTTCGGATCATCGCTGGCTCTCTGAACGGCACAAATTAATCTGTCCCCACAGCTGTCCTCAGAGCAAGCTCTGCTTTATTTTAGTGGACTTAGCCAGGATCACAGCAACCCTGACAGCTGTTGAATCGCTGTCTGCTGGTAGAGATATAGTGATTACATGCTCGAACCTAAAAAAAAAACAAAAAAAAAAAAAAACAGCAAAGTAGAAGACAAATAAAGAGTTGGGTTTTTTAATAATGTGGAGTCGCAGAAATTAAAATAGGTTGTTTTTATGTAATTTCTGCGGGTAAATTTGTATGATAAGTTTATAAAGGGAAATGTTTCACCTAAATTGAAACTTTGAGAAAAACTTTGAGTAGCTTTAAAACAAAATACTTTTTTGAAAAAAGATGTTCCATGGAGCAGACACTTTATTCCATGAGCAAATTTTCCAAACAGCATCCAGGGGCGTATAACATTATCATACAATGTAGAAATGAGTCACATTCAAGGGCGCCAACTGTGCAAAAACAAAAAGGAGGCAAACTTTCAGTAGAGGCATTTTGATGAAGCCGCAGCAGAACCTGAATCACGCAATCATTTCTCAACCTTTTTTTTAGGTGACTGCACCGCATATAACAAGCAGAACAGACAACTCCATTCCCCTCACGCTGATGTCTCGATTTTAATTAGCTCCTCCGTGCGCACTGGCTTTATTCCTCTCTAAAGCAGCTGATCTGGCTCAGACGAGGTGAATATTCATATTCTCCAGGAAGTCGTGCTAACCGAACCGTTACGCATCCTGCTGCATTTAAACCCTCGCTCTGTCCTCTTCCCTTTTTTTCTATTTTTTTTAAGCAGGCATTTCTGTAATCTGCTGAGAAAAGCTCTTTGTGTAAACAAACTGCTGACACTGCTCGTACAGCTGGGGGAAATCTAATCTTTGAATATAAAGTAGACGACTTTAAGTGTCGTAGCGGTGGCAATTTCGTCGAAAGCCTGAGGAGCTCCTGCGTCCTTGGCACTGTGACACACTGGGACATGTTAACAGTCGGTGTTCCACCAATGTCGTCTCATTTAGAACAGTGCTTCTCAACTGATTGAGTCTCAGGATCCACATTTTTTTTTCCTAATTGTGAAGTCGCAACCCAAATTTATACCACAACACTGGAATTTAATCCACAAAAATAAAACCACTAGCCTAATTTCTGTCATGTCTAGTCAGTTAATTATTGAAATGATTGAATTGAATTGAATTGTGTGTCCTGCTAAATGAATGCCCAATATGATGGGCCATCTCTCTCGGACTAATCAAAACAGCTCCCACTTTTGGGTCGCAACACACTAGTTAAGAAACACTCATTCAGAAACCATCCTGTTCTTATCAAACAGGATACAGTTGATACTGCATTCTCTGCCAGCCTGCTGTTGTGACTTTATTATTTGTTTAAAAAAAAAAGGGTGCAACATATTGTTTGAAATGGGCTTTTCATTTCATTATTCTGCCTTTTTTGTTGTTGTCGCTGTCATTTGCCCACAGTATGCAAAGCTCCTGTACGACTGGCCTTTGGTTTTGTTTGCAGAATGCAAAAGATGAAACCCACTGCGTTCTTCTGTTGTGTTTCACCGTCTGCTCTGGGTCGGGTTGTTATCCATATTTTAATGGACTAATTTACTTTGTCCGGGACCTCTCTTGCGTCCTGTCCCTCCTCTTTCGCTGGCCCTGCGCTCACTCCCTGGCGGTTGTTACCTTTTATGATGCGCTGGTGGCAAAGCAGCCATTTGCTGTACGGGGGAGCCGGCTTCTCTCAATAATGGACGTGTACTCCAGCAGCATGAAAGCCGAGTGGCTTTTCTGAGAGGGCTTGTGTCAAACACCTGGAGGACACAGGGACAAAGACGGTTGGCCCAGTATGATGATGGGCTTTTTGTACTTTTTGTCTTCTGAAATATATTTGCATATAAAGTGATCAACACTGTTTCTTTCTGAAAGAAACAGCATAAAAAACGAGAGACCAAATAATAAAACAATAACTGGTTCAAAACTAAAAATGTGCTTGTTAATAATTTACTTATTATTAACTAAAAATGAAATAATTTACTTATTTTTTACTGGTCCCCTACTTTTCACCCTCTACCTCCTCCCCCGGGCCATATCATCCGACGACATGGACTCAACTTCCACTGTTACGCCGACGACATTCAATTATATATCTCCACCCACTCCATCTCCTCCACCACCATGACCATCGTCACCTCCTGCCTCAACGCAATAAAAACCTGGATGCATCACAACTTCCTCAAACTCAACAGTGATAAATCAGATCTCATAATCATTGGTCCCAAATCCCTCACTAAATCCACCTCTGACATCACCATCAGCATCGACAAATCCCATATAACCCCATCATCACTTGTCCGCAACCTCTGAATCCACCTCGACCGCAACCTCACCTTCGACCACCATATCTCCCAACTTGCCCGCTCCGCCTTCTTTCACCTGAAAAACATCGCCAGACTCCGTCCCTTCCTCACTGCCTCTGCTGCTGAAACCCTCACACATGCCTTCATCACCACCCGACTGGACTACTGCAACAGCCTTTTCTACGGCCGCCCATCCTCCACCCTCAACAAACTTCAATACATCCAGAACTCCGCCGCCAGACTTCTCACCGGTTCCCGCCCCTACGACCACATCACCCCCGTCCTCCACCAAATCCACTGGCTTCCTGTTGCCCACCGTATCCAATTCAAGATCCTCCTCCTCACCTTCTAGTCACTCCACAACGTGGCCCCTCCCTACATGTCTGACCTCATTGTCCGTCACACTCCAAACCGTCCCCTTCGCTCAGCTGATGCAAACCTCCTCTCACCCCTTGCCATAACCAAGCATTTTATTCTTGTGTTACATCTATTTTAATCGTTTTTAATTTTTTAGTCTCTCGCATTGTTTCTATTGTTATTTTACCTGTAAAGCGACTCTGAGCACCTGTAAAAGCACTTTATAAATAAAAAACATTATTATTATCATTATTATTATTATTTTGACTAATGTCAAATTGGCATCACCACATGGTCTCTTCAATGGAACCTTTTTGTTCCTGAATTTGTGCCACCTCTCTGGGCTTCCATGATAAATCAGAAATTAATCAACCATTACATTAGACACTCACTAAATAAACTGTATGTACAGGGATGTCATTTTTACATCTCATTTACATTTTTTCCATCCATCCATTTTCAAGACCCGCTTGTTCCTGAGCTTAGAATAATTGGGTCTTGAAAATGGATGGATGGATTTTCATTTTTTTGTACAGTAAAACAAATCCTCATCCTTCTGTATTCAACATTACAGAAACAAAAAAAATATTTTGTTAATTACCGATGCTGTTCATTTCAGTTGGCTGGTGAGACAATACACTTAGTACACTTAAGTATTGTATGTGTGCGTGCGTGCGGAGGTTTGTGCACGTGCACGTGATGTCTTCGTCTTGCAGCTGCGATTGTTCTCGCATCTACACACCCACCCAGTCCGTTGGAAGACATGCAGAGAGAAAATGAAGTGGACACACGAGAGGCCCGTGCGTGGGAGGAAGGTGGTTTGGGGCTGCGAGCGTGAGAGGAGGCCATTGTTGAGGTCATACATTGCCCAGCGGAAAAAGAAAGAAAAAAAAAACGACTGGCAGCAAAAATCGTGAGGGAAGATAAAGGGTAGACGGGCAGGTAGGCGAAGTGAAAGCCCTCATCTGGCTCCTCTCTGCCCAAACTACTTCCCTTTGATTGCCTCAATCACAGAGGATTGGAGCAAAAGGTTGAAGACACTCCATTCTGAGGATTTTCACTCAGTGTCAAGACAGTGGATGCAATTCACAGCACGTTCTGTTTAAAGAGCCAGTGCCGGTATGGAATGTCATGTCGTGGTTGAGAGATGTTTATATATGTATATATTTATATCTAAAATGGCAAATGAGTTTCAATTTATAAACAAATAATAAGATTGATTCGCAATATGGTGATGTATCATCAACAATCACACTTGTTGTTGGGTTTTTTTTGGTAATCAACGGCTTTAAGATGACTCACTCTCAGTGAGTGAGATGAGAGACGGCGAGAACAGTTTGGACGCTTTTACGATGGCAGTGCTTGTAGTGGCTGTTGTAACCACCTCTGACTTTTGAAAGCTGCAGATGAAGATTGACAACAAAACTTGGCGGGCCATCGTAGGGCTTCCTGAGTTCTTTTTTTTTTTTTTGCACGTTCCCACGTGGAGACAAAACTTCCAGATGCAGATCTCATCCGAGCTGTTTAGGTTGGAGGAATTTGTGCCTCCAGATAATTCACAGTTATCTCTCCTAATCGCTGTATTATGGCCTTGAACAGAATTTTGCCCCATCTCAAATATATATACGCAGTATTTGAGGGCATACGGAGATTGTAACTGGTTGTAACAGCGTTATATGGTCCTATCAACTCCTAAAATCCATCAAATTTAGTTTTGACCAGTTTATTCTGAAAGACGCATCTGTGTGAATCATTGTGATTTGGTTTGGGCTTCTATTTAGATGAAGAACATGAGGCCAGGTTGCAAACCCCCGCTGGTGTTTCTCTCAATTTACCTTTGACTGCAGTGCTGTTATTATTACTCAGTGTTTTTGCTCATAAGAGAGTGTGTGTGTGTGTGTGTGTGTGGATGTGTGTGCGCACGCACCCGCCCACCCGCCCGCCTGCCCGCTTTGGCGCATTTGGCTTGGGCCAGTGTTGCTCCGCCTATATTCCTGACGTGGTCCATTGATCCGACTCTAATCTAGTTTTGGCTTTCTGACAGAGCTTGACTTCCCTCAGGCATTAATTATGGCTCCATGTGATTTATATCAGTGGGCTCCAGCACCATGCACTCTTCCCTGCCTAATCCAATCGGATACACGTCTGTGGCCCAGCCAGCAGCTCTCACCCAATCAGATATATTGAGTATGTGTCGCAAGTGTTTCCCCTCACTTAGAGGCCCCTGGGGCGAAAACACCCATCTGTCCTTAACAGCTCTACGACATCTATTGTTGAATGTAAAGAATGCACACCTAAAAGCAGCTGGCCAAAGGAGTGGAGCGTTCACTTCCAATGGATGTTCGGCAAGTCGGTACCAAAACGGGATATGCTGGTGTCCGGAATTGTTGCTGATCCGTGGATTATCCAACTTCTAAAGATACCTTGGGAAATGACAGAACATTTAACGTCCTCCGGATTCATTTTTTCAATAGACATCTAATGGTCCGTCCATTTGGCCACACATAAGAAGGCTGATCATGAGCTATATAAGGAAGCAACGGTGGGATGGCATGATGAGCAACTCATCCCTGAGATACACTCTCCATGGAGGAAGTGTCCCAAACCTGCTGTCCCCACCGCATTCCGAGGGCCTCGGGACGCTCAAGAAAAGACTGTCCATGGAAGTCCTGCGTGGCTGGGCGCCAGACCTGGGGAGCCTAAGTATGGGGCTCAATCTCAATTTGAGCCCTGTGAAATGGCCCTCACTAGTTACTGTCTGCAAATGGAAGCAGACCCTAACAGACAAGCTGAAGAAGAGGCATAGTGCCGTTGATTCCGAGTCACAGGTTAGAAAACTCAATGGCTGGATTATATTAACATGATTACATAGTCTTAGTGTCTATACTTTCATTGCACACTTTTAATTTGGTTGATTTTTTTGCATGTTTTAGCAGATTTTGCTTAGCAACTCAACTTGCTTCCAGTGCTACGGTGCGATGGGTTTATGTTTTACATGTCAGTTATTTCTATTTCAATTCATAGTGATTTAAATAAAACTATGACAAAGATTCAGCTTCATTACAAAAAAATCTAATTGCATTTTAATGGCATTATCGCGATAATTGAGACGTTAAGATCATTACACTTTATACAGTTGCAGGGTAATTCAAGGCTGTGGTCTCAGTTCTGAGTGATTAATGATTCTAATCTCTAATGAGGTAAAACTGCATTTTAGAGCGACATTGGAGATGGACAAGCAGTTGCACTTACAGTCAAATCCAAACAATTTAGAGTTGCCATTTAGCCGAGTGTGCATGTCTTTAGAGTGTGGGAGGGAGTAGGAGTCTAGTATCCTTGACTAGTGCAGCAGTGAATAATTTAAAAAAAAGTAAAAAAAAAAAAAAAAGGGGGGGGGGGAGTTCTTCAGCCCGCTGAAGAACTCTGGATTTTTGCTTTGTGCTTAAACAAATGCCTTGTTCTTTTCCCCATGGGAAAGGATATCAATAAAGCACCATTGAGGCGCACTCAAAGGCTGGAACCAAATTTGATGAGAACGTATCAGTAACTGCACTTGCAACTAATGAGGTGTTGCTATAATGCAACAGCTATTCATACTTTAATAAGGCCTGTATGACACCAGTAAGATTTCTTTTTTTTATTTCTTCTTCTTTTTGTACTTTTTTTTTACTTTTGGTAGCTCACTTCCGGATATGAGTTGCCCCATTAACTTGCAAGTCACATCAGAGACTTCAACTCCATCACATCCATCCATCACTTTTACAGGCAGAATTTCTCTGCAGCAAAAACACAATGCACTCCAACAGTGTGCATTAGACCACAGGGCCTGTTATTGTAATTAGAATATTTTTGAATAATTACCTTTAAAAATCACATATTTTATGGATTATAGTGACATTCTACATTTAAGTAAAAATATCTGTGAGGGGGGGTAACAAACAAAACATAACTCAGACATACCGCAGCCCAGGATGCTGAATCAAAGTTTTACATAATGTGTTAAGCCTAGATAGTTTGTTGCCAGCCAGTGATATTTCCTGTCTCGAGCTGCAGCAGGAGGGGACAAGTGTGTTTTTGTCTTGGATGGTAGGTTTGGGCGGACACATGGATCAGAGGAGTGAAGCGACAGAGGTCAGAGAGAGTTCGGTTACGAAAGGCTTTTGGCAAAGTTCTTATTGATTCCATCCGCAAACAGGAACCCAGTGAGGGGTTTTCAGAGTGGGCTGACAGGACAGTGCGTTGGAATGAGTTGTAGTTCTCATGTTCTGGAGTTTAGATGATGCAATTAAGAGAGCCGTCACACCACCAATCAATGGCGCGTTTGATAGCTTGGGAAGGTTGTCCAACTTCTTTGGAGGCTCTGCGTGTCTCGCTTTTTATCATCCATGTCACAGTAGAACTCAAGATCAGTGGACAGTGAGTGATTTCCTTTTGCTTTCTTCCTTGAAAGAAAAAATGCAGTACAAATTGTATAAATGGTTCGAACATTCTGAGTCACTTGGAAATTTCTCTGAATACTGAAATTACTACATTTTGAAGACCGGAAAAAAAAACGAATCGGTGATCACGGAGGTCAAGGGCTTGTATTTACCTTAGCGGGAACATCTCACTGCTCTTAAGAAAATAAACAGCACGCTCTTTCAAACATCCAAACATGCAAACACCCAAAAAGCAAGAGATTTCTTAATGACTATTAAAAGCAAAAAGTGGGTGGGTGAGCTATCTTTACCCCTTCTTCATTGTGTGTTTTCGGTGGCATGGACACTAGGCTCAGTTGACACAATCACACACGACAAAATCCTTTCAACTGATAAAGAGCTTTGTTGCAGGAATCGACTTTTTCCCTTTTTTTTCACAATTGATCTTAATGTGATTAAAGATATGGAGGGAGGTCATGGTATGGGGAAAGATAGGTGGGGATTTTGCAGTCTCCTAATAACAAGGAAGACTCTCTGCCAACATCAGTTTCTTTTGAATGGAGGGTGACATTAAAAATGACCAGTGGGGGAGTGTCCCTATAATTAATTATAGTAAAGTAACGAAACCATGACGCCTTACAGTCATGCTGGTGAAGTCCAGAGCTGCGTTCCCTTGCTCTGCTACAAATTTGATTGTGTTGCCTGTGGCACTGCTCGAACATCCAGCCACCAGTCGGCTGCTGCCAGTGGCTCCTGTCCTTGTCGTCGTCGCCGCCGGGATTTGGCTGGCACGGCAACCTGGACGCTGGCAGGCTCCCATGATTCTCATGGTTTCAATCTGGCATTAGGAGGAGGATCTTGACAATACTTCACAGACAAATGTGCGCCCATCTCTTTGATTGTTGGTGTGGCGATCAGATGGAATTGTCTGCTTTCTATCGGAGACTGTTGAAGGCTGCGTCGTGGTGATCAAATCGCCTTTAAATGCAGAGATTCCTTTTTTCAGCATCCTTTCATGCAAAAAGAAGTCAAGCTGCTTTTAAGTGAAATTGATTTTCAGTTCTAAATCAGGAAAACCCAATCTATGTTAGATGAAGAGTTCATTTTTCCAATCCCTCTTTGTTTCTAAGAGGTTTTCATTCAAGACAACACAGCTAACTGGCAGACATTCTGAAGTCCATGTCTGACAGCCTAGTCTATTCGACGGACAAGTACAGTGGTTCGCTGTCTGTGTAACTATGGAAACATACAAGGTTCTTCTTCATGACATCATCACTTGGCCGCTTGTATAGAAGACAATGGACCAAGGCAGCTTTCTTATGCAACACTTTAGCAAAGACGGTGTCTGTCACATCATCTAGTCTGACATCAAACTCAACCGTCTGATGTTAACACACGTCTCCTGTTTTATAGATTCAGTATCAAATGCTGCATCTTAGATGCCAAAAGTTGTTGGGTTTTTTTAAATCAAAATTTAGTCCTGATTGTTAATTAGATTTTTATGCCTCTTTTCAAATATTATATATAATATATTTTTCTTTATGTTATTTTGTTTCAAAATTTGGCATTTGATTTTTGAAGGGAAGGTTTTACAACTGCTGTTTTTCAGTTCATTCCAGGATGTGTCTTAGATAACGCTGTTGGTACACTGTTGTTATGTGAGGTCAAAGCGTTAATCAAAAGGTTTTTTTTCCGTTTCAACGCCTCAAAAGAAAGGGAGGAAGTCTTTGCCGCTCATTGAAAAATAATGCTTTATTTTAGATTCTATTCATTTTAATTTAATGCAGTGTCACATGGGAAGCTGTTCAGCCTGGAGAAGCTAGTCCTTTGCTTTGTTGTTGCCTTTGTTTTTTGATCAAGGGTACATGCAACTTATATTACCCTTTCAGAATGATGTTAACACTATTTACATTTAGTGGATAATTCTAATTAGGAGATTGTAACACTAGGGTATATACAATGAATTAAGCCTTTCTTAAAAGGTTCAAACTCCCATAATGAAACTCCCATAATGATCAAGTAAGGTATTCACTATGAGACTGTCAGTACAGAATGCTGTTTATATTACGGGTGCCTCCAATGTTTCCGTGCTGACAAATGGCTTCATTTCCATTTTGGGGAAGTTCAAAGCAGATTCATCAGCTTCTCTCGAGTCATTCTTTATGATGCCATGAATATTAATTGAGGACGGAGGGTAATTTCTCATATCTAGTGATACCAGGTGCGACCAGCGCATGCAGCTCCTGATGAATATTCGGTGGCTGATACTTGATAGTGATGAGCGCTGAGAGTTGCGCTGGGAGCTCGAGAGCGAGACATTCAAATGATGGGAATGTGCTCAAGGCTTTGGAATTACTCTCAAACTTTGTGGAAACTAGAAGAATATTTATTTTTCTCCTAAGAGATTCTTGGATGCCGCGGAAAGCCAGTTGACTCACTCACAATTAGGACCCTGGCCAGACACGGACGTAAACTGCTGCTGCTGAAATCCGCCCGTGACGCAGTCTGCTGTACGCACATACGCATACACCTGCACAACCCGTCACGCAGCCCGCCTGATAAAGGATTTAACAACATTCAGCCTTGTTGCCTTTCAGCTGGAGTTTAAACAGAAGTCACCAGGCAGCAGCTGATTGGAGAGCTGCTGCACCTCCTCTGAGCACAGACGTGGAAAGTGGCATTGACAAGTTCACTCGCTTTTGGCATGGTAACAAAAAAACAAAAGGGAGAGAGAAGAATTTACCGCCTTTTCACCCTGTTGGTGAAAAGAGCCGAGTTTCCTTCTTAATAATATTCCTTGAGGCTTCTGCTGCTGCTTCAGCTTGAGCTGAACTCCTAGTGTCCCCATGTGGCAAAAAGATGTATTACATAAAGCAGAGTAAACGTCACCGGTGTTTCTATTATTTGAGAGTGGAGTTTTTGGAGTCATAAATATTCTCCAGTTCATCGAGCATAAAAATGTTGTGGTCTATCTATATTCACTATGCGCTTCATGTAATTTAAAAGACATTTCTAGTTGTCAACTGAGCTTCTAGGGGCTTCAAAAACTTCTAATCAAGAGCCTGTCACGGTTCTGTGTTGCGTCGCAATGTTATATGATTTCAAAGTTTCATATTTGCATTGATCAACACATCTGCGATGACAGCTGACAAGTGCAAGACATGCACAAGCTGCCCGCTCTTGCCCTAAGAACGTTATAAGCGGTTCTTTATTGCGCGCATGTGACAGTTGCAGCAGTTAAAAGAAAAGAAATTGCCTCTTTCAAATTACTCGTGTGCAGTTCTGCCCGCTTGCAGAGAAGATTGAGTTCCTGAGCGAGGGGCAAGCTGAGCAAATTTGCTTTGGAATCAAGAGGCGCGCGCTCACAAAATGACCTTTCAGCTTGTGATGGGCTCATCGCAGGTCTGTGTCAAGGGTCAGAAACGTGTCTTGAGTGCAGCGGCAGTGAAATGCAGAGGTGCAGACAGGCACAGGGACAGGCGCACTGTGCAGTGGACAGCACGGCACATTAGCTTGAAGAAGGTAGAAGGTATTGGACGCGAAAATACTTATGCACAACCCAGGGCTTAAGAAAATAGGAATGCTTTGGTGGAATGCAAGAGATGCTGTCTTTAGGACATGTTTTAGCAGTGACCTCACCGTTTAGAGGTGTGGTCTGCTATGCTATTGCATGGCATCAGAAATAGGGGGGAGGAAGAACAACAATGTTGTGTTTTTCTGATGCCTAGACAAAAGGTGTATGGTGGTAGGGTACAAAAGTATTTGGACACCCCATAAATTAATAAATTGCATTGTAATTTGTTCTAGTCCAGTCACCCACAAAGCCACCTTCCTCACATGCACCTTTCCATCCAGGTCAGAACTGGATGTTTCTGCAGGGCAACGTCCCCTGATGCACTTTTTAAATTAATATATAGTTATTTAATTTTCAACTTTTTTTTAAATTGCATTTGCTTGTTCTGATGCAGCCATAAATTCTTACAAATATCTCATGATAATATTTGAGATTGTGTGAAATAAAGGGTGCCTGAAAGTTGTTTATTTCCCACTACCATATAATAATGTGAGGGGAGAGCAGCGAGTGGGTTCTGTTAGCATGCGGTGACACTCCTCGAAAGAGCAGGCTGACATCTCACGCAGAACCCTCTGCAATTAGTGCATGAAATGTGCGTTCACGTGTGTGAAATAAAGAATGACTAAATTCCTCCAGCAGTCCATACACTAGAGAGGAATAACATAAATGCAGTGCTTTTTGTAGTAAGGTAAGCTTCATTCTTTCATTCACTTCACTTATCATTATACTCCTTTGTCCCTGGTACTGTTCCCACTGCTTACTTTTCCACAGCTACTTGAGTCTGAGAGCAGCTCTGACGTTTAGTGGCAGACGTAAGAAATTATTCATTTGAGCTTTGGCAGCGTAGCAGTGTCCTCAGCAGTGTCCTTCAACATAAGGCAAGTGTTTCTGGCAAGTAAAATACCTAAGACTGATAGTCCCTGTGTTGCATCAGCAGTTTCACGGTGCCAAAACTCTCAGAGAAGCTTCATAGGAATACATAGAAACTAGAACATTCACTAAGAGCAGTACTGTCACATTAGACTCAAAGCGGGGAAACATATTTTGTCATTTAATACAATGAGGAAGTGATTGGACAAGTGATTGTAAGATTGTCAGCATGGGTTTCTTTCCGTAGAAGCCTAGGTTGAAATGAAATGAATGAGAAAACATTTTTTTTTTTTTAGACTTGTTGTCAATCTTTGCTCAAGGAAAAGAATAATTAAATAAAAGCTAAATGAAAAGGTCATTAGGGTTAGGAGCATTAGGATCATTAATTCTGTTTGACAGACTTCCAAAATATACCATATACAATATACATGCTTTAGTTCCAAAATTAAAATTGTCAATTAGAGTAATTCAGGAAAGATACGGTTGTTTGGTTGATTCTTTTTCTTTTTTCTTTTTTTCTTTTTTTTTTACAGATTTTGCTTGAAAGGCATTTTTTGAACTTGATATTGACATTTCCTCTCAATTTAGATTGAGACTCTTTTGTTCCCTCGTTTAAAGAGGCTGCTACAGGGGCGGCGGAACAGGATGATGAGGTTTCAGGTTCGAGTGCAGTTTCGAGGTTTAAACGTTTTTGATAAATGTCAATAAAGGTCATGGACTCCGGTGCCCCTCTCTCACCCAAACCCTGCAGATCCCTTTGCCAAACGACGTGTGAAAATCTAAAGGTCGTACTGAATATAGTGGCGGGAGTCCGAATCGACTCAGCTGTTGATCACTCCCTCTTTTTCTCGCGAGTGTGTAAAATTGGGGAGATTTTGAAAAAAAAAAAAAAAAAAAAACGCTGTCATTAGCTCACACTCCCTCTTCCAAGATTGCCAGTGAACTACAGTGGCCTTTGCACATCAAAAAGGATGTCGTCCGCAACAAGTGGGCAAGGTTCCCTGATCCCCTTCCATCACTTAAGTGCTTCTGAGTTTAATGAAACACTGATGACTAAATGTTGTCTGAATGTTGTGTTAAATGTTTAGTAATTTTTAAAAACTATACAATATCATAGTTGATGATGTCTCTCTGGTCAGAACTCAAGTAGCTAGCTGGAGATAAAAGGTTGTCAAGAAGCAAAAAAACAAACAAAAAAACATTATTTTATGCATCTGTATTATCAATGGCGAGCCTCTGATTTCAAAGTCCATTTAATTCACATTACTACATCGTTCAAATGCAAATTGCAGTTCTTTCTGTCTAGTTATCTCCAATATTTCACAACTGTTGCTCTATACTCTTTACTACTCCATCACATCTTTTGCCGAAATCACTGATAAATCTCGATTGACATGCTGGTGTTATTGAAGCGGAACTGAAAGCTTGCTAGCCGTAGTAACCGTCGGGGAGGATAAGGTGAGTTGTAAATATGGGTTATATAATTTCATTCACTCATTTCAGTGAAAGTAAAAACCCTTTGTTCTTTGTATTTGGTTTATTTGTTTATTTTTATTTTATTTTGCATTTTATATCACATGGTGGTGCAAGATGGAGACCCCTTGTTAGCAAGACCCTTGTTATATGTATATATACTGTAAAAGAACCCCTCTGTGGATAGGAAAACCAAACTTTTTATGGGCAGTAGGTTCAGCTTTTGCCAATAAATGTTGCCATATTTTACACACTGTACATTTTTTTTTAACTTAAAACAAGCAAATGTTTGAGATGAATGAGCAAACTTGCGAGCTGGATTGGGAGGAATTGAAAAATGCCAGCAGTGCTCCAGAGCGTCACGTTACAGGATTTTTATTGGCAGCGCGCTGGCACACACACTGCGCCTCAGTTGTGCGTCAGCGCGAGGAGAGCCCTCGTGGTGACACATATGTTTCAGACACCGTGAGGCACACAGCTGCTTGTTTTCTCCGCTCACATCACAGATGATGTTGATGTTGAAGCAGCCGGATGGTTTAGCATCATTTGCTCGGAACCAAAAGCCCCGTGACCCTGATTCCAAGTGACTGAAGAAGTGGGGGAAGGAGGTGAAAGTCAAGAAATGCACTAAATTAATAGGCTTCCATTTGTTGTTGTTGTTGTTGTTGTTGTTGTTGGCCCCAAACACTTTGACTGAATCGCTGTTCAGATCAGCGTTTTGATTTGATTTGATTTTTTGTGTTTTATGGTATTGGGTTTGCTTGAGACGTCTATTGCAAGCTTTGCAAAGCAGGTCTAAAAGAGGATGAACATTTTCATGAGTAAATTGCCTATTATTCTCTTTTTTCCAATTAGTGTCATCTTTGTCAGTCTGGACTCAGGTTAATCATGTTACCGACCGAAGCAAAGCAGACACAGTCTGTCTGTCTTTTTAACCCACTAGGGAGACGTGTCAGTGACGTTTGTGATGTCACAAAGGGCTCATTTTGCATAACCGTGTGGGTTCCGGCTTCAGTTTCACCGGACGCAAACACATTTTTGAAAAAAGACATTGGTGAAGTGTTTTTTTGTTGTTGTTGTTGTTGTTTGCTTGTTTTCTTGCTTCCGTCCACCGCCGGGTCAGAAACAGCTTCATCTGGAGCTTGGTTACTATTTATCTCTCTATCAGTCGCTGACAGCCATCCAGAGACGGTGGTGGGGTTTTGCACCCACCCCCCAAACCCCCACAGTTGCCTCCAGAACTCGGCAGCATGACCCTCTATTTATTTTCTCTCTCTCTCTCTGCCTGGAGGTGCGGATGCTGTCAAGCAGCGCTGCCGCTTGATTCACTTATTGACAGAGGGTTGGCATGCAACTCTCTCTCTCTCTCTCTCTCTCTCTCTCTCTCTCTCTCTCTCTCTCTGTCTCTCTCTCTCCCCCACTTCCCGCTTATCTGCCCCCCCCCACCCCCCCGCGCCTTCGTCACTCGCCCCCTCTCTCCTCCTCCTCCTCTTCCGCCCCCCCGGTCGTCCCCCTTCCTCCCTCTCGCTCACTCACTCACTCTCCGTCTCATCCGATATCTCGCTCTATCTAACTCTCTCTCCTCCCCCTTCCCTCCCTCTCATTTATTGGTCTCCCGCTCGAGCGAGAAGCTTTGACACACACACACACACTGACGCACGCACACAAACCGGAGTCACACTCGCACTTCTTGTAGCATGTTCAGCTACGACCGCCGTCCAGCCGTCCATCCAGCCAGCCAGCCGCTCCATTCATCATCCGTATTTGCGGGAGGCGACTCATCCATCAGGCAGGGCTGCCGAGCCCCCCACTCACCACCGCCACTGCCGCTGCCGCCACCGCTCCTCCTGTTTGACGGCTGTGGCTGCAGAAAGCGCACCGGGAGCGAGAGCAAAGGGAAACTGAAGATTGATTGAAGATTAATAAAAAAAGAAGTGTTCAAGTAAGCGGCAGCAGCAGCAGGAGCAGGAGGAGGAGCAGCATGACTCTTCACCTGAGCAAACAGCAGAGCTGCTGTGCGGAGCTGGAGCGAAGGGCCGACTGCGGGGAGGCACCGTGTTCCTTTGGCTGGCAGCAGCAGCAGCGTAACGGTCACCACCACCAGCACCACCAGCACCAGCAGCAGCAGCAGCAGCAGCAGCAGCAGCAGCGTAACGGTCACCACCACCACCAACAGCAGCAGCAGCAGCAGCAGCGGCACCACTGCCAGCGGCACCACCACCACCACTACGGCTCCATCCCCAGGGGAGCCACCCTCCCCCGCAGGGGCGGCGGTCCCAGGCCGGGCTGGCATTTGGACGGCGCCTCCAGGAGCCCCGGCAGGTTGTCGGCGGTCCGAGCCAAGGGCGGCAGTTGCGACCTGTGGCCCCCTGAATGTGGCTGCACGCAGAGCTGGCAGGAGCCCTATCAGGTATCGCTGGACACCCAGCAGCAGCAGCAGCAGCAGCAGCAGCTGTCATCTCGGGGTATCGGCTACACGGCTTTGGTCAAGTTTTCGGGCCTGATTGTCGGTTGTTTCACTGTTGGTTAGAAAATGTTGGAGCAGCAGAGCGGCCGTTTCAACAGACGTCAGACAGGTTTATGGGCTGCCAGTGCTGCCCGTGTTTACTCTGCCACTGCAGAGGTGTTAAAACACTGTGTGGAAATGGTGAAAACCATTTTTTAGCAGATCAGATTTGACAGGTTGCAACACGTGGAGCAATTCAGTCCAAGCTAAATATATGTTTATGGATATTAAAAATACTTAGTGTTGCTGGTGTCAGAACAGTCTCACAGTAAAAGTTATGTTGCAGTCAAATGCACCGGAGTGATTATGGTTTTACTGCAAATATGTGGTTTAAAAATGTGTTTTATCTTGGGCAGCTTATTTGGATTTTCTAAAACTCATTACATGATGCCACCAGCTCTGAAAATTGTATGTGCTGCTTTTCCCAGGTCTAATCGTCAGCTAAAGATGTTCTTTCCTGGCCATTATCAAGCAATATTCACATTGTGACTTTTCTTCGGGCTAATATCGGGACCCTGTCCTGGATGCAGGCGTGAAACCGAAGCAATTCTCAGAACAAAAACCAGACAAACATTGACCGTAAGGTTTTAAATCCTCTTTCAGCAGTTTGAGGAAGTGGAAATACCCTTGCACGTGTGTGTCCGTGGCAAAGCGATGGTGCCTCCCAACTGTGGATGACATGTGTTGCGTTTGTGTGGCTGAAGCGGAGTGAGACAGAGCAAGGCCAGCGGGAGCTGATGGATGGCAGTTTATCACAAGGTTGAGGGAGATGTAGTCAGTTTGTGTGTGTGTGTGTGTGTGTGTGTGTGTGTGTGTGTGTGTGTGTGTGTGTGTGTGTCTGTCATGCAGCAGTTGATCTATGGTGAACTGTACAGACCCTTTGTTTCCAGTAAAGTTTGCTGTCAGTCTGGCCGACTGGACCGAACCTGGTTCCATGTGTCTTTTTTAACTTGCTAGCGAACAGATTTGCTTTCATGGGCTCATTTTTTTTATCCATCTTTTTCTCTTCCACTGTTGTGAGTCGGGCCGTTAGCTGGTAGCTGGCAGCTGACAGCTTGAACCTCTGACTCTCGCAGACGCAGTCCCCTCGCTCCTCAAGAGCTCCGCTCCCCGAGCCTCTCCCCTCCCGCCAACCCCACTTCCACCTGCCTTGTTGACTATTTTTACGTGAAATGTCAGTGAATTATTGATAGGGGCCCCCACCCCCACCCCCCAACCCCCACCCCCACGCTGTTTTCATGAACGGCCGTACACAGTTCTGGAGCTAAATTATTGACCAAGACCACTAAAAGCAGAGTGCTGGATTGAAGGAACACGCGCAGCTCTCCTTTGTCACATCGGATGCCGCGTCTTTTTATTTTATTTTTTATTTTTCTTGCAGCCTGATGGAAAAAAAAAGTTGCAGCTTTGAGCCTTTTTTTTCACGTGGCTCGAGTGTGGAGGGTCTGAATAGAAAAAAAAACAAAAAAAACAAGCCCCCACAGTTTCCGGGGTTGAACTCACATGTTTGAGTGTTTGCTGGATGATGGTGATGATGAACACGGGAAGCGAGCCATGTAGGAGGGCATCTGGCCTGACAGCAGCGGGGAGATGACCTGATTAGCGCCACAACACCGTATTCTGCTTTTGTTTAGACCGCAACAATGCGCTACGACTACATATTTTTATTCCCTCCCTGCTCACGGCAGGATTATCATTCATAATTTGACATTATTAGACTGTGGCATTATCACCGGTGTGCTTTCGAGCTACATATAGAGCCTCTTAACATATCGAGCGCAGGCTCGGAGGCGTTCACGTGACTATGTTGGGATGCTGGAGTAAGAAGAGAGAGAGAAAAATAAGCTTAAGTGCAGTTAAGCATGTCATCTGTATGTGCACAGTTGAGTGGCCAATACCTCTTGGGGTGTGTGCATGGATTCATGCTGTCAGTGGTTTTCTCATGTTGTGTGTGGTATTAGTTAGCGTTCGGTGTAACGGTTCACAGAAGCATATTTATATTCCAGAGTCGGCGCTGGAATTAGAATTACGAGCGGCGCATAGGAGCAGAAAATCTCCCGTTCTCTGGTGTACGACAAATTCAGTATTTTTGTCACTATATAAAGAGAAATTCAGTGTTCTCTCTCATGGCCCTTCACCCTTTAGGGGACGAGGAACCATATATGGTCGTTTCCATGGGCATATTATTACACTCGGACTGTTTTCTTGCTGCTGGTGACATTTGAAGTCACTCTGTTTCTTGCTTCCATGCTGTGGTTTTGCTGAGGCCCTTTAATGTTCAACATGGATGTGACATTTTGACAAATTCCCGATGACTATTTTCTTAATGGTTGGAAGGAAATTCATTTTACATTTAAAAAGAAATTCTAGTGATACAAGGAACCGTTTATGGTCATTTGTAGGCTTCTGACTTAACCTAAAAATTAAAAACTTTCAAAGTTACTTGGGAAAAATGATCTTGTTATATAACATTTCTAATGTTTCACTCAATGCATTTACATGTGTAGCTTTATCAGATAACTGTCCCTTGTTCCCTAATTAAGGACCCGATCAAAGAACTGTCCTTACTCTACGTGACGTTAGGTGGCGCTGTACTCTCATTTCAACCGGTGGGGATTACAACAAATTGAATCCATTGCCATTCCTTGTCCTTCTACTTTCGTCGGCCCTAAAGACAAGATGGTGATCGCCATGACAACACCGCTCTGCTTATTGCGTCATCTCATTCGACTTCTTGGTTAAAGCCGAGGCCTTGTGCTGAACCGTTCCTGTTCGTATATCCCCACATACACAACAGGAAAAATCAGAGCGCCATCCAATAATCTGGGTCCCTGTCTCCAATTTTGCCAGTTTCCTGTCAGATCAATGAGTTTACATGCATTTCAAAGCTCTGAACATCTCCAGAGCAGGGCAATAACTCAGTTAGTAAAGGGGCGGTGGGTGCGTGAATTTAAATTTCAGTACGTGTGAACGACAATCATGGGCATCAAGCTGGAAGCACCTCAGCCCCTCTCTGTCATTCCTCTCACCAACAACCTGAAAAAGTCACTGGTTTACAGTACAGAACATAGCTGACCAACCGTAATCCTCCTCTTCCGTGCTTGTCCGTGCTGAGTCAACCTCGCCAGGATGTTCACACTTACTCTCACTTTGTTGAATACGCCACAAGACGTTGGTCATTTACATTTACGTAAGACTTCCAGGATCAAGCGGAATGACGTCCAGCACCAAACATGGACAGTGGGGGCTCAGCGGGACATTTTTCCTGTGTGTTGAGAAGACATAGAAATGAGTCTTCTGTCCTACTTGCTGCTTTCTCTCAACAAAGAGAGGCTCTATTGTTTTTGAATCGTTGGGCATGAGGAGCCAGAGCCGTCTTTTGAATCCAATCAAAAAATGATGGGCTAAGCCATCTGCTGCCTGATCACTCACTGGCTGGGTGATCAGCTGAGGGCTCAGCCGATGCAATCGAATCGATGAACAGACTGACAGCTTCGATGGAAGGACTTTCACGTATCAATGATCCCAAATCCCAAAAAGAGAGTCAACAGGTGCTGGCAGCCAAACAGCCGTCTGGGCTGTGGAGGTGGGAGTGGTGACGGCTGACATGGTCGGACAGGCGGAGCTCTGTCTCCTGCTGCTGATGGCTGCACAGGTTGTGCCTGGACCGATGAACAAGCAAACTGTCTCCTCTGTCGGAGCATCGTGTCACTCAGCTGCACAGACGATGCGCCGGCCTCCGAGATCGCACAAAACCGAGTGACTCACACACACACGCACACACTAGGTTCATCCCTGCGGCTCATCGCAACCACTTGATATGCATTAAATTCCCTTTTTTTTATTCTAATTCTTGGTGGGGAGGTGATCAGTCATTTCCTCTGTTTTTTCTTCTTCTTCTACCTGAGGAGGTCGATTCCTCTTGTTGGGGTCCACCAACAAGAAATGGACCCCGACAGTGTCACGTCAAAGAGGGTGGTGTCCGGAGGTTCAGAGGAATCTCCGACGGTCTCCTGGCGCAGACGGGGCACGTTTGTTTCCTCGTCAAATCCAACAGCGAATCCCACGTCGGCTCGGCCGCCACGTGGGAGTGGCCGAGCCGCACGCTGCCTCTCCCTCCCGGGGGTCTCGCTGTAACCCGTCTGCTTGATTTGTCACTCTGCGTCTGCAACGCCGTTCTTGGCCTGCGATCCTGCCCCCTTTTGCGATCACTGACTCATGTGCAATATTTTTGTAGCCATACGAAATCAAATATTAATTAATTATTGCCTTTTTTCCTGATTATTTTATTTTATTTTAATAATTTATATAATGTAAATAAACATAATGTAATTAGTAGTGTAGCATTATGCTCCGTCTGCACCTTTGCCGTACAGCCACTATGTGTTTTTATTAGACTAACTGTATTCTTATACTGACTCAGGGAAACGCACAAGAACTCCAATGTACCCGTTTTAACCTGTTTTTAACTTTTACAAATGGTAATAAATCTCTAATCTACTCTAAACTAATTAGACTTCCTGACCAGCTTCCATCTTACTCTTCCATTAGTGGGACCATTGTGCTTCTTGAACTTGAAACTTGAAACTTTTTATAACGGCTCTATTACAAGACAAGCTGCCATACAAACAGGACAAACAAACTCCACAACAGCAAACGCTTTCGCCAGCATGTTAAAATTTAAAATTGCATATCCAGGCTGTGGCAAACTCACCGCGTCTATTTGTTTGCTACAGATGTTTCCCAACACTCTCCCTTGTTAAAGCCACTCAGCTAGAATAACTGTGTTTTAATCCTCTGTGCGGACGGGGAAGATAGAGAGAGAGAGAGAGAGAGAGAGAGAGAGAGAGAGAGAGAGAGAGATGTGGCCTGGTGTGTTTCCCCCCTGCCCTCCCCCAACCTCTCAGTAAATGGAAACCTGCTAAATTGTTGATGACATGGAGATCGACAAGCTTGTCCCTGGGACGCATTTATGGAAAGTAGGACAGAGCCTGTGTTAAAAGTCTTACCCTTCTCTTCCCCTTCCCCTTCTCTGCTTCTCCAACAGGCCAGCCCGGCCCCCATCATTGTCAACACCGACACGCTGGACTCCGTTCCCTATGTGAGTCTCAGTTTCTTTCACTTTCCCTGCTTCCCAGTTTTCCCGCAGCTGATTCAGGTGTCCTTGAAAGAACCTAAACGGGACGTGTGTGGGAATCAGTCCACTGCCACGTCCCCCTCAGCTCTGCCCCTGACTTTGAGAGTGTGTGTGTGGGGGGGGGGGGTGGAGGGATGCTTTTAGGAAATTCTGATTGTGTAACTTATCCCAGTAATAAGATAAGTGAGGTTACACTGTTGAATTATTGATGATTTGTCATGAATAAAAGAGCGGCACAAGACTCTCCAAAGAACTTTGCCCTTTGTACCTTGTGCAGCATTTAAAACAACAAAAAAAGGGAGAAATGTGACAGATGAATGATTGTGAGGTGCAGCCTATCATGATGTCAGCAGATAATCCATGATCCATAATTAAATAAACAGAGCAGTGTCTGCCTCATTGACGTTGTGCGCCGGCATCTTTACCGTCTTTCATCAGGACAATTTGTTGAAGTTAAAGATGTTAAACAGATGCAAACGTGCACGCGCACGCTCTGTGTGCAACCGCTCGTCTCGTGCGCCTGCCTACTGAGACGCCGCGGAGGTCTGAGAATAATAAACGTCTGATGCTGCCGAAATATGAAGCCCAACTGGGGATATAATATGCAGCTTCTCATATCCTCGCGCGCTGTTCCTGCGCGAACGCATAATGACGGAAGCGCTCGGCGCTAATTAATCATCTCGGCGAGATGCCGGATGAGCTGTAGCCGGCTTTCCGCGTCGCGGGGAAAAAAGCAAATGTTGATTAAGTGTCACCTGAGAGCTCCCCCCCCCACCCCCCCACCCCTTCCGAGCCGGGGCCTGTTTAATTCGGAAAGTGCAAGTGGTTGTGGAAGGCACCTGTCAACTTTAATTTAAGTGTGCAGAGCCTCCAGTTTGCGCAGAGGCAACGCTCAGCATCAGCCGCTCTGGATGGGATCCAGTCTGATTTCATGCGAGGCTCATGAGCAGCTTGTTTCTCTGCTTTTCTCAGGTCAACGGCACAGAAATCGAGTACGAGTTTGAGGAAATCACTCTGGAGCGGGTAAGTGGCCGGGTTTACACGCACGCTTTTTCTTCCCAATTGAAGATTTAAGGTCAACTGTTTACATGTGACGTGATCTGTGCCAATATGGTGCCGCTACATTTAACCAGGACAGCCGTCTTTACAGCTGTGTGACTGATCGATGAAAGCAGCACATGACTGATCAAAGATGGAGGTCTTTCGTCCCATCAACACAGAAGTTGCCATTGTTCTGACAGTTCATTGTTTCTTGATCTTTCTAAACTCAGGACGATGTTCAGCTCTTTCAGAGTTTGTATTAAAAAAAACAAATTCTCAGTTCTGTACTCTGCCTGGAGGCAGGCATATTTTTTATTTAATTTTGTGGAGCTGCAAACCTCACCTCATTGTGCTGTATAGCACTGTGTATGGCAATGACAATAGAAATATGTTCTATTCTAATGTTTTTTTCAAGTGATAAAATTTCGCTTTTGATCCATTTGAGAAAATTAATTTTCCACCTTTGTGAACCAGAGGCCTGTTTATTCTGATTGAGCTGTTCATATGGAGCATTTGAATATTAGGCTCCATACAAACCCATTCAGTGTCTCACGTCCCCCCCAGAATTTTTTCGAGATTGCGCCTCAGTTTGCACATCAAATTGATCGTAAGCGTTCGACTGCACACCGAATTCCCCTCCTCGTCACGACACCTAAATTTAGCGCAGTTTGTGTTCCCAATCTCGCATGATTTGACTCAAAAAGGAACTCGTGCGTGGGGCATGAAAAAGTTATATCCCTCGCAGCCCTGTGAAAGGATGGCTCGGCCGCAGCAGATGTGGCACAGTTGGCACGCACTCGTAAACGAATGTCCCAGCCGCTGAGATGGAAATATTGGCCAAGTGGACGCTAGCAGGCGCCGAATGGCAGGCAGCTCCAACACAATCAAGAGCCCAAACGACAGCAGTCGAAGCAGCAAAATGGAAAACCACCAACAAAGCGAGCCGCTGCCTGATCTTAATAGAGAAGTGTCTGGGCTAATACTCGAGCACCGAGCACACTAGGGACTCTCTGCAGGGTTTTTTAATCAACCGCTGCCTCCACAAGCTAACAGTTTAATCAGAGCTCCAGTTTCATTTAGTGACCAGACATCAGGGGGATTTAATTTGCACAGCGGACAAAATGCAACCCCGCTCTGAAATATCTGGTCTTCATCATCCTGCTGCGTCTTAAACTCAATATTTCATGCTCAAGTCACACCGGCAACCGGTCGGGAAGCAATAACCAACTCAAGTGGGAACACTAGCCACTTGGTTTTTCGACATTGGGACGCATCAGGGAGCGGTTTAGGGCCTGATAGCTTTTTAAAGAGGAGATATAAACAGTGAAACACATATGTCAATTTTCCTCTGACCTGAATACACTAAAAAAATCCTGATTCTGTGTATTCAGAGTGAGTGATAATGAAAACCCACGTGCATGCTTCTGGAAAATGCTCATCTGCAAACCAAGTCAATGTGGCATGGTAGCATCGGTGATAAATCTCGCCAGTGGGGATTAGTCCAAATTAGGCTTAGAGTCAACAACTTGACAAACTTTGCCAATTCTAAATGATGTGTAAAAAGTCACTTGGGTGCGTCAAATTGATTCCATTTTTAAAGTCGTGTAAAGTCAGCACAGAGGCAGTGGTGGTGGTTTTCCAGGCATCTGCACTGAGACCTGATGTGTTTGTGTCAGGGCATGCTTAGGCCCTGTTGTCACTGACTGCTTTCCGTGGCCACAGGGTAACTCGGGGTTGGGCTTCAGCATTGCCGGAGGGACAGATAACCCACACATCGGCGATGATCCCGGCATCTTCATCACCAAAATCATCCCAGGAGGAGCGGCCTCGGAGGACGGGCGCCTGAGGTCAGTTCAGCTCTTGTTTTCAGTGAAGAAATAACTGGAAGGTTTTTAGATCCAAGTCCAAGCACACACACACACACACACACATACATACACACACTTTTCTTAAAAAAAAACAAAAAAACTTAGGGATACATTTGTTAGGAGATGAACAGATGTATTCCTAAGGAGAAAGATTATCGCCTACAAGTTGGAGACGGTTTACTAATGGTGAGGAAAGTCAGGATACAGGTCAAATCCCACCAAGTAGAGTCGTAGCTATCAATGATTCTTTTTCAATTATTATAATTATTCAATTATTTGAGGTGACAAAAAAAAATCTCTCTCCCATTTATCTCACTCCACTTTCTTACCATATACAACTGGTATCTGAATTTTGAATGACAGTACAAGCAGCACAAATGCATTTCTCCCCCAAATCAGACTCTGGTCGCTTACGTATGTGGCCTGAAGTTGGATGTACATTTGATGTTTTGCAACGCGACTTCAGTCGGGACGGTCACGTCGCATTTCATCCGAATTTTACATCACCAAAACGCAACAGACAGCACAAATCTGGAGGGCGCGGGAGGAGGCGGGAGGAGGCGGCGCCTGCCGAAATGAAATGATGCTATGGCCAAAACAAGCGTTGCAGACCGACAACGGCCATGAAGCTAAGAAAGTGACGTCTTCCCACGATCATCTCTCGACCGTGGTGTCGTCGACTCCGATCGCACAACACCTTAAAAGCTGACACACACACACGCACTGAGACTCCACATCTTCTACTGCAGCGCACTAGATATCATTTGAGATAATGTCAGGTGTGGCGCGAAAAATTAGCCAATGCCACTTTATGATTTGAAACACTGGGTGAGTGTAAATGACTGAAGAGACTTTATTGTCATTGTGAGGCTAAAAAGTGTCATTTCATTTTGTGGTATTTTTGGTTGGTGGTGTGCCATGGGCTTTTTCAATGTACAAAATGTGCCGTGGCTCAGAAAAGGTGGAAAAACACTGTCCTACATAGAACTGGACCCTGAAAAAAAACATAGGTACTGGAGGTTTTAGTTGAAGCCACTTCCTGTGAATTATTCCAAACATCCGCATCTCAAGCATTTACTGTCGCATCGTATATTCCTGCTGGACTCATTAAGGATTCACAGAGCAGATCTCCAGAGATCCGGGCCGGGGACAAATCACTCTACGCTTATAATTGCCGGTCACTAACTTTAAGGTGGGAAACAGGACTTTATGCATTATGGATGGGGAGAGGGTCTAATCTCTGCACGAGAGGCCTGATAGCGACTTGGACTGGACCATTACAAGAGCCATGCACACTTCCTGTCACCGCTCTCTGGGACACTGGAGAGCAAAACTTAATGTACAGTCCCAACTCTCTGGGCAGCTCAGGGTTTTTTAGAGTTCTCTCTGATGTGGTGTCTCTCTCTCTTGAGGAGTCAGAAAAAACCTGGAGTCAGAACTTCTAATTTTAGAATAACATCATGGACTGTGTGAATTTTATTGATGATGTGACACGGCTAATTGACATTTAGACTTATTTTGCCACTACAAAAAAGTGATATTGCAGTGTCATAGTAAACTTAAATATGCATAGATCCGATAGACAAAAGAAATTAAGTTAATCAACTTAATTTCTTTCTTTAGTTAATGAATTAAGTTTAAATCATAATTTATATTCTAACAAAAGAAGGTGTGCAATTGCTTTGCATTGACCTGAAACAAAACAGACTTAAGAATAGCTGTATATTGATGTGTGTGTGTGTGTGTGTGTGTGTGTGTGTGTGTGTGTGTGTGTGTGTGTGTGTGTGGTCCCAGCTGGTCCCTGAGAGCGCCCCCAGGAGGGTTGTGTCCTTGAGTGCCAGGGCATAGATGTTTTGGTCGGCCCCTCGGGGGGGTGGGATTTCAAACTGAGCTGCTTACTGATTTTTTTTTTTTTTTACACACTGGCATCCTCCCCCACCGTGTGCATACACTGACTGACTCACGGTCCAACACACGCGTCACACAAACACATGTACCTCAGAGACGTTGCCTTGTGCAGATTGAAAGGACGTGCATTTCCTTTGCAGGAAGACGTCTCCTACCTGCTTGTTCTGACCTGTTAACACCCTTGAATCATTTGTCTTAACACTTGAACTTGGTGTAATTAACCAAGGAGCAACATGAGTGAGTGCAGCCCAGTTGCTGCCGGTTGTTGACTGGCTGCACTTCACGCTAAACTCACTGTTGTTTCCCCACCAGAGTGAACGACTGCATCCTGCGGGTGAACGATTCAGACGTGTCCGAAGTTTCCCACAGCAAGGCAGTGGAAGCCCTGAAGGTTGCCGGTTCCATCGTCCGACTGTACGTGCGGCGCCGCAGACCCATGCTGGAGACCATCATTGAGATCAAACTCGTCAAAGGACCCAAAGGTGGGCTGAGACACGTGGATCCGCCCCCCCGTCCACGTCCACGTGTTTGTTCCCCGAACGAAGTCGTGTCGCGACTGATTCTCTGAGACAAACGCTGCTTCTCACAGGGCTCGGCTTCAGCATCGCCGGTGGTGTCGGGAACCAGCACATCCCCGGCGACAACAGCATATACGTCACCAAGATCATCGATGGAGGCGCGGCGCAGAAAGACTGTCGGCTACAAGTGGGAGACAGGTTACTCATGGTGAGTACAAATCAGGATACGGGTCAAATCCGACCGAGGAGAGGTGTAGCTCTCAATGGTTCTCTTCTATTCAAGTTGGTTGAACAATTGTTTGAATGGACGAAAAAATGTGTATAAAGATGTGGGGGAAGAAAACCGATAAACAGCTTCCAAACAGAGTCTACAACCAGTTGAAACAACGGGCACAAAAAGTATAAAAGTAATGGGACCTAGACAATCAAAACAGCAGAACTAATGTGCAGCAGCAGTGAAGCTAAGGAAACAAAGCATCGACCCCTGAAAACTGTAATTGAATATTTTTTTAGCCAATTTCCAGTCATTTAATTGATCTGTCCTTTCAGCTCTACAACCAAGGAAAACAGTAGTAATAATATTAATGTCTGTCCATTATGATTTCTGAATTACTACATTGTCTGTACAAGTTTCCCGGAGAGTAGCGTCGATCCTGTGAACCCTCCTTAGACCCACTGTGTGCAGAACATTGTGCAGAAGCAGGTGGTGCAATCACAGACGCTGAACTATAACCAAGTATGACGAGAAGTGATGTCCTGCACTCGCTTTGAAAGCCGGGAAGCGGCGCAGTAGCGTCACAGCAAGCTTGCCTAATCAGCGCTTAATTTAATTCGCTTCCTGCAGGGGAGTTCTCACTCTAACGCCATCTGTCATAATCCAGCCTCCCTGAGACTGAAAGCCGCCTGGACTCATCCAAATGGAGCGGCGGCTCCAGGTCGTTCAGACTGACCCAGTGAGTGTCTGTCCGACTGCAGGTGAACAACTACAGTCTGGAGGAGGTGTCCCACGAAGAGGCCGTGGCCATTCTGAAGAACACGTCTGACGTGGTCTACCTAAAGGTGGGCAAGCCCACCAATGTCTACCTGTCCGATCCCTATGGGCCTCCTGATATCACGCACTGTAAGTTCTTCTATTCAAAGTGGCTCCTTAGCCTTTCGTCTCTTTAGCATGAGTAGCTTCTCTCCACATCTAAGGTCCAGGTTTTTGTTCTGCTTGTAGGTTCAGATCTGCACAAACATCCCTTCAGGCTGGACACGTGAATGTTTTTTTAATCTGGTCCAGAGTCAGAACATCAGTTTTTTTGCTCAAGGCAGCTGTCTACGTTTTTGCTAGAAGTGGTCACAGAATGAGAATGTCTTGTAAGGCTTATAAATCAAATTCTAGATTCATTCTTCGTTGAAATCATTTAATTTAAAATGAAACCTCTGCTCAGGTGAAAGAACCAATAATGATTAAATAGTTTCACTCTTTCCACGAATGTATCTCCCCAAAGGCCTTTTCCATGATTATCATCCAAACTTATGCAACCCTAAACCAAGACTGTGAAATTTATTTGAATTTTATTTTGTCAGCAAACTAAGTGTAGCATTACTGTGACGTTAATATGAAATGCCTGTGCGAAAGATAAAGATCACGCTCACTTCTGAACCTTGAACTGAGATGCTCCCAGGTCACCTCACACTGATGGACGGCAACACATTGTTTCTGGCCAACCACAAAATCTGAATATGAGATTCTTGTAACTTCTGGAACTTACACAATGGGCGACTTGATCATTTGTTATTGGAGAGCGTTGTTGGAGAAATTAGGAAAAGTTAATTAGACGCCATTGCCCTGTAGAGGATAGAAAGATTCAGTTGCAAAGTAAGATGATGATTCTCTCGGCCTCGTTGCGGCTGCCAACTAACTTTGTGCGACTCTCCGCTCCACAGCTTTCTCTCCGGCAATGGAAAATCATATCTCCTCCCCCATCAACAGCGGCACTCTGGATTACAAGTCCGGCCTCCCCCCAATCTCCCCCGGCAGTTATTCCCCTCTCCCTAAGCACTTACTTGGTGAAGAGGATATAAACAGGTTGGATGGTTTTTCCTTCTTACGGTAATTACCTCCCTTCCTGACAGACTTCTAGAACCTCAGGTAGACGACATGTCCCCATCCTGTCCCCATCCTGTCCGGCTGATCTGTGTTGCTGCTGTACTAGATCCCTTGTCGGCCTGCCCCTCGTGTATATGTGTGTTTGTGTGTGTTTTGCTTTGTTTTTTTTCCGTCTCCGTTGCAGTGAAGTCGCAGAATGTTGAGTAGTAGAAGATCAACATAGCATTGCATACTGGATCTTAAAGTCTTTCTGTTTCTGTTAGTCAGACGTGGTTTGAGTGAGACGTTCATGATGAAAAGCTTGCTGAACTCGTTTGAACTGCGACTGGATCTGCTTAAAGGACTGTAAAGACTTTATCAAATGACTCAAAGTAGTTTTAGTTGGCCCATGTTTTCCCGACATTGCTTATCGAGGCTCTGCTCCATTCTGGCCAATGCTACTTTAAATGATGCCTAACCCTGTGAATATTGTTTTGGCCGGACCTGGATCTAAAGCTAGTTTTATTGACAAGATAACTTTCTGTTCTAATTTGATGAGTTGAGTGTCAGTGTGTTCCGAAACCACAAAACAACCAGTGAAAACAAAATATATTGTAACTGACAAGGCAAGTTTCCCCTCAGTGGTATGAATTAGAGATGTTAAAACCCACGCTGGAATATTTAACAGCATATTGCAGCGCTTTCTAAAACTGAAAGACTTCTGCAAATACAATTTTAATAAGTCATAAAGAATGAAAAGCTCTTTAGTAAAATATTCTTTCATAAACAGTGGGCCCAAACTCCTTTTTGAAACATATATAAGCTTTGAAATGTCAGTGTCACTCTTGAGCAGCAGAAAAACAGAGCGTCCCATTCCAAACAGGGGGAAGCCTGACACATCCTTCTGGAATAAGCCTTGAGCAAACATTAGCAGCTCCCCACCTCAGCTGCCCACAAGCCTAATCCCAAAGCAAGCTGCCATGCGATTTAGGGCTCCGTGGACCCAAACTTACTAGCAAGTCAAACCTTAGTGTGCTGAAAATGTCGCCCGATTGATTCTGCTCCTTCTCCACCATGTGGTCTCTTCTGGGTCAAAGCTGCACATTGAATGTTTGATGTCACATTGCAGATTCTGTATGTTCAGAGAAAAGTGTGTCTAGGCGGAGCAGGAAGGGTGTCGGTCGAACCAAAACCACAGAGGGGCGGCTTGAGACTCGCGCAGAGGCTGAGTGAAGGACCCTTGTCGTAAGCTTTGTTGAGTGAGGGATTAGTCGTCCATTCTCTCTGGAGTTAAGAGGTTTACTGTATGTCTTTGGTCAAGGTGCATCCCTTGTAGCCTATGAGATTAGCGCATTGCTTAATGTGTAGCCGTGCTCATGGCTGCTTGCATCACTTTTTGTCCTCTGCTCTCCTGCGGTTCGCGTTCAGGTTAAATGGAAGAAGGTCAACCTGCTCTCGGAACACTTCAAATGATGACAGCAACAACAACAAAAAACATTAAAGCTTTGAATTGAAATGTTTTTAAATTCTGAGATGATCAAAGGCGTTGGACTTTTCTCGCAGTCAGGAAGGTGTTTGAAATGATACTTGTACAACAGTCAACAATCCAAAGGCCTCTCTAGTGCCTGTTTCCCCACGAGAGGGCCTCTGCCCGAGTGACAGTGAACGCAACTTAATCCTCGATGCTTCCTGTGAAAACCGAAGCAGCAGATGAAGCGATTTGTTTTTGAATGAGCCAATGTTAAACACAGAGGTGTTTTTTGTCCATTCACATACTTCTATATTTGACTTGGCAGCGTATAGAAATACACATTTCTAGAGATTGATCGAAAATTCGTAATGTCACAATAGCTCAGGTTCGTGATTGTTCTAGCCTCTGAGATCGCTGAGCAGCTTGCTAGGTTTTGTCCCATTCCAAACATCAGGACCACTTAAGGTGACCACAGGAAAGTGTGGGAGCCTGTAAACTAAGGGCTGTTTTTGGAAATCCATTGACTTGAATAATTAGTTGTGTGAAAAATGAAAAATGGGTGTTATATGGGCATTTAAAAGGTTTCAGGAGATCTTCTGAAAAACAGATAAATACGGTTAAGCAGCTGTTAGAGATGCTTCAATGGTCGGGCAGCATCTGTACTCAGTCCTCTTCCAGCTGAAAGTTTTGTCCTCTAGTTCAGGGAAAATCAGCAGGTCAGGGGCGATACAAAATAACTACATAATGATTGGGATTTTCCTACGTTTCTTAGAAAATTACATTATTTTGCTACATTCAAGAAAATGAAGAGCCAGCCGCTGGAGCGGAACAAGCGCTCCAACAGTGTTGTCATGTAGTAAAGTTAGAATAGTATAGAAGGATGGGATAACCAAAAAAAAAGCTGAATGTAACAATAAAGAAGTTATAAATAATAGCCGAGGAGAGTGAAAATTAAGAATGTAATTTAGAGTTGCCACGGATGAGAAACTAGTTCTAGGGGTTCCTGGGGCCAAAAAAGTTTGAGAGCCACCGCTTTATATTTGTTTATATTATTGTCTTGTTTTTAATATTTCACAGCGTCTTATTTTGATCTTAGATTAAAACTGTCGCTCTTCGCCAGCAACATTCCTCTTGTCTGCCGGTTTCAGAAAAAAAATAAATCCTAAGAGATGAGCAAAGTAAGAATCTCATGAATAAAAGAAAGAGAGAGAGATGAACTGTGCCCCTCCTCCCCCCAGCGGCCCTCAGCACAGACTCCTTTCAGACTCTAAAAGGCACCTGTGGGTCTTTGCAAGGTCACTGCTTTCTGCTCTGATCCGGACTGACTGACTGGCTGCCTCAGCTCAGCCCGTCGCCGTGTCAATGACTCAGCAAGAAAAAAAAACAGCGTTGTCCTCCGTCATGGTTTCTGCTTTTTTTTTTCCTTTTCTTTTTTTTTTCTTTTTTTTTACCACCAGTTCATCTCATGGTACCGCGCACACGTGCAAGGGGAGGAAGCTGGCTGAAAGGGTTTGGTCTTGAACACATGTTCCAGTTAAATATACAAGACTTCATCTTGCTATTTATGATCTCTGACCTTAAACCTGCCCCGAGCGCCCAAAAACAAAAAAGAAGCAGGGATTGTTTAAGCCAGGGGTGTCAAACTCAAATACACAGTGGGGCCAAAATGTGAAACTTGGACAAAGTCACGGGCCAACATTGATATTTATTGTATATTGTATTGTATAACAGTGAACCTTTTTAGATGGACCCAAACAAGTTTTGCTTCAACCTGAATATGGAACAAGCAAAGCTGAATGCTATACAATAAATAACTTGATACTGCACACATGCAAAATTGAATTTCAAATTAAAAACTCATTTTCCCTTTTAGTTATAAATTTGAAAGTACAGAATAGAACTTTATTGATCCCCCAAGAAGGAGAAATGTGTGTTGTTACAGCAGACAGAAGTGTCAACGTTTCTGTGCCAATAGTGACAACACATCAACAATAAATGATGACAATAAATAAGAGAAAAAAAATATATATATATATATATATATAAAGAACAATAAACAGGATAAGCTAAAATAACAATAAACCATTTTTTGCATTGGATTTGTATTATTAGCGATACATGCGCTG
Organism: Nelusetta ayraudi; assembly: GCF_046127955.1. Taxonomy (NCBI): domain Eukaryota; kingdom Metazoa; phylum Chordata; class Actinopteri; order Tetraodontiformes; family Monacanthidae; genus Nelusetta; species Nelusetta ayraudi. The sequence goes on along the minus strand of NW_027466061.1, from coordinate 3,213,172 downwards.
TATAATACCGGCGGGCCAGATCTATTAGTGATTTGTATTTTTGCCATATTTGCTCCGCGGGCCAGAGTTTGACACCTATGGTTTGAGCAGTTGAAGTCACCTAATTGCTGCTGCTGCTGCTGCTGCTGCTGCTGCGTTCTCGGACCTTCCTGCTGATGTTTCCCTCTGACGGCACTGTCACGTCAGTCGGCCGCGTTGAAATGTGATTTATGGGACATTTAAAGGGCAGCTGGCGACGGTCGATTCAGTGGAGCGGAAGGGGGGGGGGGATAAAACTAGCCGGTCTCACAAATGCCAGTTGAATGTTGGCAGGTGGTGGGGCTTGAGGTTCCCTCCCTCCGCGGCCGCTTCGATCTCGACCTCGGCGCAAACTCGCGGCGCCCCGGTCAGCATGTAAACGAAGGATTTTACATGCAGACGACAAAGAGGTGGCGTTTAGGTGAGAGTTCGCCTCGAGGCGGTGACGTCACCGGGGCTAGCTGACATGACATTCTGCGTGTGTATGAGCGAGCGAGCGAACGCACTGGCATTACTGAAGTTGAGCCGCATGCGCACTCCCTTGCCGACGTGGACGGACCTCACATGTTTTACGCAAACACGCCGCACTGTGCGCTCCAGTTGGCCCACTTGAAACAACAGTTGCACACAAACACACAAACGCACTCACACTGTGCCTGTCACAGAGTGTCTGGGCCGCATCAGTTTGCTTTGTGTCTGTTGTTGTTGTTGTTGTTGTTGTTGTTGTTGTTGTTGTTGTTGTTGTTGTTGTTGTTGTTGCTTTGTTTTGTTTTCAAGTCGTCTCGTTTCCTTGCATGCGCTTCTGTTGTTTTCTGATCACTGTCTGATTGCGCAGAAACATCTGAGTGTGTTGACAGGTTTTATTTCATTTTTGCTTTTTTACGTACACACCAAAACTGTACCTTTTTTTTCATATCTTGCTAGAAATCCGACATTAGATGACGGGGACGGTCACAGGTTTGATTCGCAGCACTTCCAGTTGAGGTGAGATATTAATTGTTGCCACCTACCGGCCACTGCATGCCCTCGCACGTCCATTACATGTGCAACAGTCGAAGATGCAAAGCATGGTGACTATGTACGAACAAGCGAGAGGAGGATGTGATAATCAAGCATCACCGGTATTATTTTCTTTTTGTAGTGGATATCAATCATTTTAGGACGGTTCAGATGACAGATAGTCCGGATACTCTTATATTAGAACTAGATAGCACTTTGCATTTGCAAAGGTGCCCAAAATGATTTTTTTTTTTTCTTTCTCAGAAATCATGACACAGTTCAGTTGGGGATCGATCGTAATTTCTGTCATATTTTTCTGAACGAGGGAAACTTGGTTCTCTTTTGTAGAATCATTGCAGAAGAGATATTGATACATCAAGTTGATTATTCGAGACTACTTCTACTAATTTATATCACTTTGTTAAAATTATAAAGTTATGTGTATTTATATAAATTAAAAATGTTTTTAAATCTGGAAGTTTTTAACAATGAAATTCATGTTTTCATCAACACTATATCAATGCAACCATCAAAACCAGTGTGCGTATGTGTGTGTGTGCCTGTGAGAGTTTTCTTCCTTGTTGTGCTGCTGTAACAATTCCTCCACTTCATGAATTTCCTATAGAACTTTATCAAACTATTGAAAAACTCAACATGACGACACGTTTATGTGGCAGCTTGGCCAGGATTTGCTGTGCATAGACTTACATACATTTTCAGTCTTTTCTCTCTAACTGTTCGCACGCTCATCTTAATACGAATCCCCTTACTGTTTGACCTCAAGCTGACACTTCACTCGTTCTCCACGAAGCAAAAATGTTTCAACGTAGGATGCCCTCTAGGATGCGACACCGTCTAGACTAGACTAGCGTCATATCTACACTTTGCCAAGATCTCAGCCCTCCCTCCCCCCTCCGTCCCCCACAACTCATCTTACCCTGTTTTATTTCTTTGATCCTCTGTCTCCTGTTTCTCCATCTGTGCCTCCCAGACCCTTCCCGGCCCACCGCAGCATCCCGTCACTAACCTCTCTGCTCTTGTCTTTACCCCACTGTAGGACTCCCGAGCCAGTTTACAGCACTGTGAACAAACTTTGTGACAAAGCACCCTCCCCCAGACACTATTCCCCATTTGAGTGCAACAAAAGCCTCCTCCACTCCACCCCCCTCCCCAGCTATCACTTAAGCCTGTTCCCTGACTCAGACATCTCCAGGTATTTTCTGCTACCATGCTCACCACTTGTCTGCCAGTGTCCGAACCCCCCAGCGCACCCCGTGGAAACCTGCATGCCACCGCCACCCTCTGTCGTCTCCATCTTATCCTCATGCGTTGTTTGCTTGCTCCCAGTGTCTGTTTCCTCAAACTAACATGCTTTCCTGTCCTTCATTTGTGTGTCTATCCTCAGGGCTCTGATTGAAAAGGACCCTCATAGTTTTATATTTATGAGGCAACAGATAGGGCACTCAGACAGTGTACTTGCATTGAGCAAAAACACAAATACTCTCTTATCAGTGTTAGCCTCTCTTGCATTTTAGCTTTCCTTGATTATCGTTGTATCTTTTTCTGTACAAGATGTATGAACAATTATTTTTTAGAAATTAATTGACACACCAGATTTGTCCAATGTGGAACTGGAGGACATATCCACGTGCATAAAGAATAATGTGTGCATGGGTGAGTATGAATGTGTGTGCTACTCTGTGATATAAGATAAGATAAGGTGGTGTTATTCCCAAGAAAGGGAATGCATCTCCTATATAGGCTAATGGCCTTAAACAGAATCATCCTGCTAAATGTCAAAACTTACCAAAATACATCGAAACATTACAAAAAAAGTGGTGTCAGTAGCATCAGAAAGTTCAGCCACTCAACTAGCAAACGGACACAAATTCACTCCATCCACGACTAACCAGACAGAGAAAACACGTGATAAACTGAGACAAAGCATGTCACAGCAACTTCTCACCAACTTTACCCGATCTCTCCGCCCTCGCTCCTCATTTCTAACACCGAGTTGTTTTTTTTTCTGTTTTCAATATCTTCTGTATTGTTCTCGACCACAGCCCAATGTGTCATTCTTTGCTCTCTGGCTGTGGTTCTGTATTGTGTCCAGTCAGTGGTTCCTCTCCTGACTCCTGCATTGCGGTGGTGCACTGGCACCACTATTGCCTCTCGCCAGGAAGGTTCCCTTCCTGTGTTCCCATCAGGGGCCTCTCCACGTGGACTTTGCATGTTCATCTGTTACTAATGTTCAATGATTAATCTCGCACTGTCTGTACTGGGGTTGACTGTCAACGTCAACACACATGACAGCGGCCATCTACTAAATTCCTTTCATGTAGTTAATATTGTTTAGTATTTTGTTTGGTATAAATACACCTGTGCCATCTTTTTTGGATCTGTTAAAGATTGTTTTTATGGGCTTGATAACTTCCTAATACCAACTGTCCCCCCATTCTGTTTAAAGGATGTTGTATCCATATTTTAAAAGTCCACTGTGTAAAGACACAGTCAAATGTAATGATAAGGAGGCAAACAATGGTAATGTTTTCTTCCTGTTTTATGGTCCCTGATTTGATTGCTACCTTATTCTAATACCAGCTGTGATGTCGACGTTAAAATCGCAAAAGCCAGGCCACTGTGTAATTTGAAACCCTTAACATTAGCAAATAAAAACACACAGTTCTTTCTTTTGAAAGACTTTGTCTGATTAAAAACATAGGCGCCTCATTTCGATTCCACTTCATGCGAGTAGATCTCTTCAAATGTCACACACTGGGCTTTTAAATGCCAATTTATTCTGTAGGGAACAAAAGGCGCGTTGCAACATCAACCAAATGTGTCCCAAGCAAAAAAAGTAAAAGGTTGTAGAATGTTGCAAATAGGGCTTGGAAGACATCACTTGTAGTATTTGAACATAATGAGAATAGCCTAAATGTTTGCTGCAAGTCGAGCAGCAATAATTTGTTTAATCAATTTAAAAAGACAAAATGTCAAAAATTGGGTTTGGACCTTTGAGTTTCAGGAGACATTCAGTGCTGCTCTTTAAAAGCCTCACTCCCTTAGCCTGCGTTGCCTCATTATTTTTTTTTTATTGCAATTCGCATTTACACCAGCAGATGGCAGTGTATTTCTAATAGTCATGATAATGCCCCACTGCTAGATACTTCTTTTTTTTTTTTTTTAGACAAGCAGGTTTACGTCCCATTGATATTACATTATGGGGACTAATTAGCTGAAATGTAATCCGATTACTGCTTTGTTTAGTTTGTTGCGGATTGTTCTATTTTATTTTAAAGTTGTAAGCACCTAAACAAGGTTTCATATTCAAGACTACAGAATAGAATTCTTCTCATCTTTTCCTATGAAATTAGAAAGAGCAAAGACGATGCATTCTGTAGCAGCCCATATCGACATGTTTTTTGTCAGGACATCAGCCCTAGTGTTTTTGCACCACAGTGAGATGGAGGGGAGAATTAAAGGAAAGGTAGCCAGCGCGTGTCAGTGTGTGTTAGCATGTGACCAGCTTCTTTTTCAGTCAAAGCTGAATTGGGGACAAGTGATCCTAAGTAGAGCACCATCCCCCGGTGGAGCTCCAGTAAGTCTTCCAGCCTGAGCAAAAGCACCAGTGAGGCTTTGGTCGACCTGCCGACCGCGCGATCGTATCCAACGTGTCGTCCGACCTCCGCCGACCGACCAAGCGAAGATGCTGCAGTCTTCTGACTCTCCCGAGCTGATGTACTACCTCAACTGTCTGTACAGGGAACCCAGGAAGGTGGTCCTGCACAAGGGCTCCACGGGCCTGGGCTTCAACATCGTGGGCGGCGAAGACGGCGAGGGCATCTTTGTCTCCTTCATCCTCGCTGGAGGCCCCGCCGACCTGAGCGGGGAGCTGAGGCGAGGCGACCAGATCTTATCGGTGAGTCTGAAGCTTCACATCCGAAGCATCGCAAAAACAAAGCTGGTTAACTGTCCTGCTTTGTGCCGCAACTTAAAAACCTTTCATCTGTATTAAATATAAGTTTCCTTCAGTGGAAAACAGCATGCTTACCCGGCTCATCCCACAAAAAACAGCTGCTCCCATTATATTATATGACAGTGTACTTGTTCTACTGGCCTAGATTGACTCCCACAGCCAAGCGTGGACAGCCAGTTCTTTTGAACAAGCCTCTAACTTTTCAATGCAAAACGATGGTCTGTCTTAAGTTGTTACTAAATATATACTGTATTACTAATGCAGACTTTGTGCATTATACTGGAATTGCTATAGCTTTGGCCACAGGACTGGATATATATGTACAAGTTTCCCACCGTTGACTGTGTGCAGCAGGCTTAGGTTGTTGCAAATGGTGCTAGTTTTATATTTTATTTTACTATATACCTTAAAATGTAATTTTCCCTCTTTTGCATTGTATTCCAATATGTTAATGTATGAAAATGAACGATTATCCAATCACATACCGGTAATTCTCTGGCAGTGGCCTGGTTTTGTAATCAAATGATAATTTGTCCTTCCTGTCAGCAGCTATTCACCGTACACTCTTCTAATTTCACACCTTCTATTTGCACTGATGAACATGCCCCTTCATACAGTTGCTCTACTTGCATGTATAAGGTTTCTGGTCCTCATTGTCATCGTGCTCAGATAACTGCGACCTAAAAAACATAAGGAGTGGCATTTTTAACTTAAAAAAAAAAACTTAAACAGCATTATAAAACTGTAGTTTTATGATAATATATCATCATTGCATTTTTTGTGTTGTTTCCTCTCTACACTAATATTGGATTTAAACAATCAGAATGTATTTAACTGAATTGATTTTAAGCTTCCTATGTATGTGCGCAGTACCTGACTATGTGTTCAACAAAACAAACAGATAAAAAAAAATGGCACAGGAGGAATCAAATTTCTTATTCTAGTTCCTATGATTGCTTGTGCAGCAGCATTCTAAATTGGTAGAGACTCACCAGGGTGACCTAATAATAGGAACCTCCAACAGTGCTGCCTAGGATAATAATGACATGAAATAATTTTTTCTCAAATTTTCTCTAATCTGATTCTCTTAATGCTTCAATAAATAACATGTTGCAGTGGTGGTAGCGACCATGGTGATGCTATAGTGATAAGGTTCAATTTCAGAGTTTCTCATTCCTGTCTGTGAAATGTTTGCTTAGCGCAATGCGTTACACGCACATGAACACTCACGTGAATGCTCCTCGTTTTGTCAAAACAGGTGAACGGCATCGACCTAAGAGGAGCCACGCATGAACAAGCAGCAGCAGCACTTAAAGGAGCGGGGCAGGTGGTCACCATCTTTGCCCAGTACAGACCAGAAGGTGAGTGGGGCAGGTTAGTTAGTTGGTTAGTTGTTGTACCTGCACAGCACATCAACACCAAGGCATAAAAGTCCTGATAAGCAGCGCAAACATGGTCAGCTTGTATCGACGTCAGATGCTTTCAAATACTCCACGTGGTTGGTATTATCTATCGCTCAGTGCCGCTGTGACTCTGAGTGCAGGATAAGCGGTGATAGAAGACAGAAGGATTAATATTAATAGATGAACTCTCTCGAACTGTCAGAATAGAACAGCAGCATTTTGTTTTGTTTCAAAGTATTAAAAAAAAAAAAAAAAGCCTTAAATGGGCCCTGAATAAAAAAAAAAAAACTTTTCACCTCATGTCTTTTTGTTGTTACTGGCATGTCGACTAACAGGCCAAGTATAAATATAAAATAATAAAACTTGCTGGATTTGTCCACGTTATGGCGTTGAAATGAACCGTTTTGGATTTTGGGGGGCTTGAGCTGATCATCACAGTAACTCTTCTGGACACTTGTGTGACCTCATGAGAGCGGCTGGCCAATCACAAGTGAGCAAGCTGTTCCAAGGTGAAGCAGGTGGGGGAGAGGAGAAGCTAAAATAGCCTCTTCAGGCTTTTTGACCAACCAAACCTGGTTTGTTGTTGGAAGTCGACCACCAAAATGAATGTATTACATCCCCTAATGCAGCTACAATTAGCTTTTTGTATTTCCTGGTGGCTACCACTGCTAGCAGCGTGCCACACATAACAGTCGCTCCGTGTCGAACCAATCTTTGCCCTATTCAAAAGGGTAGCATACTTGATGAAAAATCTGACATTTTCTCACACGCGGGCTGCTGAAGTCAGGCTAGAAAATGAATGATATCATTAAATTCAACAGGCGTCGACCTTACATCCGAGAATCTAGTCTTGCGCTCCGGTTGGTGTTTACGTTCGCATGCGCGCTGTAACGTGCGTTGCGTTCACGCTGATTCAGGTCCGTTGCGCCACCTGCCAACCTTCCTTAACTTAACATGTAGTGGACGGGACAGCTCTGACTGGTCGCTCCACATCATGCCTCCTCTGATTAAGGACAGCTCCAGCAGCAACGGCTACTGAGGGCTGTAGCGGCAGTGACTCATGCTCAGGGCTCTCGCTCTCTCAGTCGAGCCAAACTCCTCAAACTCTTTAGAGCCTGAGATTGAGAGCTGCGCTGGATGTTTGCCTCCAAGGTTGTACAGAAACTTGCCTGACTGTTCACTATTTCACACCGATCAAATAGAGTTAACCAGATTGATTCAACTCATCGTTTTTACCCCCAAACAGTATAAAGTAGATGCTGTCGTCACTCATGTAACACACAACTGTCCAGACGTTGTCCGCTGTTAGTTGCTTTTTAGTTTGTTCTGATATCTTGAATCAGTCTTGGATGGTCTTGATTCTGTTGGTCCAGCAGTATTTGGGACAGGTAGAGAAATTAACCTGTAATTTCTTTCTCAATTTGACCCCCCCCAGCAGAGTGAGTCAGTTATGCTTTCGGTCTTTCTAAAAATTCCATGGATGTCTTATTCCAGTTTTGTTGTTTGTACCACTTTTTTTTAGAAGCATCAAACTAGAATTTCTTTCTATTCTTTTTTTTTTTTTTTTTTTTTTTTTAAACCTTCCACACATTTATTCTGCTTTGTGGATCTTCATATCACCTTTCTGACAACGAGCTTAATTAACCGATAGCAAAGTCTTAGATTGAGTTGAGTCTTAGATAAAAGCCAACTCAAGAAATAGAGAATGCAGCCAGTGCAGAGGAGTTCGCAGTAGATTTTAATTAGATTTCTAGATTTCTTCTAGGGGTTATGGGCTAAATCTGCTGAATCAAGTTTCATCCATCCATTTCTTTTCTATTGAATCCTACACTTCACAGTCACTGACTTTTATTGGAGCTTAAAGCTCAGGCTGAAACGGTTTGATCTCTATTAGAAACACTTCAGAAGGGCTGCAAAGACCATCGGAGGTCAAGTTGAACGAAATGCCTCTTGTACCGTAAAGTGTTTGTGAAATCTAACCCGAGAATAATTGAACGCTCCCGTCGTGACCATCCTTCTGATGCCCTGTTCTCTTCTGAGGTGACATCGTGCTGACTAATTGAGCTCTGAGCCCTGCGGGACTAACGAGTGCCTTCTCTTCTTACCCATCAGAACTTGCTTTATGCTCACCACGACAGGCCCACTCTCCAGCACCAGGTTTGCACCATTGACACTTGTCGGCTGCTCTGACCCTTCGGCATCATTCACCGCCGGGGCTCGGCTAGCGAGAGCCCGGTGCGTGAATGTGATCGCAGACAGCCTGTTCACCCCCTCTTACTGAGCGTCTGACCTCCCTCCCCCCACACACACTCACACACAAAGCGCACGCCCTCGTATTGAATGTCCCAGCCTGTTTGACACTTGCCCTTCCACCACACATGCACAGTGTGACCCTCCCCACCTGACTTCACCTTTTGCTTCTGTGGCCCCAGGCTGTGAACCCTTAAATGTTAAAAGTTTCTCTTTAAAACAAATGTCTTGAAGTATTCCCCCTAATGAATCTCGTTTGAGTTGTGCATGCAAAGTGGCCCTAGAAGTCTTTTGTTTTGTTTCGTCATTAAGTGGAGTTTGTTCCCCAACTACTACACAAGTGCTTTGTTAGCTTAGAGGTTGCAAATTCTTTCTCTGGCACACACACCCAACCAGCTGGTAATGTTTCATTAAGATAACCACTTTGGAATGAGGTGAAATGAAAACATTTGGGTAGCTAGACTTAGCTAGTACAGCTGCATTAGTTAAAAAAAAATTAAAGAAATAAATAAATCCATTCAATTCCTATTCTGCACTTAATCCAGGGATTTTTATACGTAATAAAGAAACAGCCGCATAAAGTTATTAACACAGTGGCATCTCATTTACAAGACTCCAGAAAGTGAGAATTGTACAGGCTGAGAGAAAATCTTCCTCTGAGAATAGTTCTCTGGAGAACCACGAATATATAAAGTACTGTGCTACTGGCATGTAAACACTTGCCCTGTTTGGAGAGCGCGCTCGCACTTGTCTCCGCCTCTGATGCTTTTGAGCCACCAAGGGAGAGGGATGTAGCGCTGCACTCAGCGCAGTGTGTAGAGAACAGAGAGAAGGAGCATAAGCCTGATAAAGAACCAGGAAAGCATGGCAGCAGTGAGGGATGCAGCATCAGGGAGAACGTCAGGTATGTGCCTTGATATTTAAAGAAAAAAAGATGTAGATTATTAAAGGCTTTACGTAAAAAAGAAAAAAAAAATAATTTTTGATTTGTGTATTTTTCTTTTTTCTTAACTTATCATGAGTTTAATGTCAGCAAAAAACAGAAAACAATAATGACTTTGTGCATTTGTGATCATTTTAGTATTGAGTCTTTGATCATAGCAACATGAATGATGTATTTTTATTCTTTCATTCTTTTGTTTTTACATCAAAGTTGACATTTCTTCTTGTTGCTATGGGAGTAATGGCACACCTGCCTCTTATACAGTAGGACAGCGTAATGAGTGTCTGTGGCAGTCAGAGAATCATACAGAGGATATTAGATCAGTTTGAGGCGATTAAAATAAACAGTTTTGCTTGAAGATATAGAATATCACAATCAGAATACTTTGTCTTACATAAAGTTGGTAGACCAAATGAATTCCAATACCAGTGACAACAGTAAAACGCTGGTTGTGACAGTTTGTTGAAGTGATGGAACCCTCCTGGATTCAAAATCGGAATATAGATTTCACCGCGTTTTGTTTTATTTCTGGTGAAACGGTTTTGCACTGTTAGAAAATAACGTTGCATCATCAACTCCCCTGTGCGACGATCCGCTTTGCCCAACTCAGCTCAACAACTTAGAAAGACCGAGCTAAAAGAAATCATTTCTCAGAGGAAAAGGGGGCACTTTAAGTTTGGACCTGCTCCTTCCCTCTTCCCCCTGATGATGTGGAGAGTGAGTGCAAGCCTGACTGTCAGTATATATTGGTTCTCCTCTTGTCTTGCAGAGTACGGGCGTTTCGAGGCCAAAATCCACGACCTGCGGGAGCAGATGATGAACCACAGTATGAGCTCTGGGTCGGGATCCCTGCGAACCAATCAGAAGAGGTCGCTCTACGTCAGGTGGGTCCTGTTTAGGTTTCAACCTAGAATTCTTTTTGGAATATATATACTGTATAGTGGAGTGTATATAATAGTAGTATGTGTTTCTGTCTGTATTTTTATACATGTATATATGTATGTGCATATACATATATATATACATATATATATATATATATACATATATATATATATATATATATATATATATATATATATATATATATATATATATATATACATATATATATATATATATGTATATATATATATATATATATATATATATGTATATATATATATACATATATATATATATATATATATATATATATGTGTGTGTGTGTGTGTGTGTTGTATGTACAGTATGTATATACATATGTACTGTATCTATGTACATACATAGATGCATATGTATATATTTATGTGTAGATTAAAGACTAAAATATCATAGGCGTGAAGCACCTTATTGAAAAGGGACTTTTTTCTTCATGATTGTTCATTCTCAGTGCTGAGTTTCAACGTTAACGTTAAACGTTAAAATGCAAACACATGCTTAGTATGTGTGCCTGAGACTGAAGAACACGTCTTATTATAGTAACCTCCAAGGATTCACAGTCACTATTATCCCTGACCCGGTAAAACTGGGCTTCCAATTTCTCTCCGCCACATCACAATGTACCTCACATTAAAAAGTGTGACAGTAGTAACAGGGAGAAAAACGATCCACGTGCGGCAATCAACCGTCAATCCTGTGGTCTGGGCTCACACAGAGCCCTGTTTGACTACGAGAGGTCGAAGGACAGCGGGCTGCCCAGCCAGGGGCTCAGCTTCAGGTACGGGGACATCCTCCACGTCATCAACGCCTCGGACGACGAGTGGTGGCAGGCTCGCCGCGTCACGCCGCACGGGGACAGCGAGGAGATGGGCGTCATCCCCAGCAAGAGACGGTGAGGAGACGAGAGGAACACTGAACACTTGCGGGGGCTTCCTGTTAACACGAGAGTAGGGGGAGCAACTTTCAATTTACAGTGTTCAGATCACATCAAAATCACATCAAACTTTATTTATACAGCACCTTTTATGCATAAAAATGCAACCCAAAGTGCTTGACAACAATTAAAAGTAAAATAAGACAAAGATTTAAAAAAAAAGATTTGACCGAAGTGCAGCAGTCATCCACACTGAGAGGAGTCCCCAAGATGATGACATCCCATCCAGTGTGGGCCAGTGCCCCCCACGAGGAAGCACTGGAGCTAACGACTAAATAACTCAGCTAAAATACAATAGAGTAAAGAAAAAGATCTTACAGCTATAAAACAAGAGACTAAAAAGACACAGGACAAGAAAAGAGGAGGAAATAACCTAAAAGCCCACAGATACTGAGCTTTGAAGCTAGAAGATGAGACCAGTAAAAGAAAGTGAAAGAAATCAGTAGTAGGCCAAAGTGAAAAGGTGGGTGTTGAGCCTCCTCTTAAAAACATCAGCAGTCTCTGCAGTCCTGGTGTCCTCTGGCAGGCTGTTCCAAAGCCTCGCAGCAGAGTGAAGTGAAGGGTTTTGGAACACCAGAGGACCTCAGGATCCGCCAGGGCTGATATGAAAGAAGCATGTCAGATAAATCAGATGGCCCAAGATCGTTAAGACACTTAAGCCCTAATAAAAGCACCTTATGAGTGTTTGAGTGTTCACTGTGGTTCAGCGCAATAGTTTGTAGGCTCACGCACGGTCGTCAATCTGTTTGCTCGCTCTGACCGGCCCAACTCTCTGCTCTCCGCAGGGTGGAGAGGAAGGAGCGGGCTCGTCTGAAGACTGTCAAATTCAACTCCAAGCCGGGCTCGTTTGACTCTAAAGGGGTAAGTAAGTGTGTCACTGTGCGAGCTGGAAAGTGGCAATTTGAGTTTGTGTGTTTAATGATTCAGTGTAGACGAGCCGTTAACAACGTCCTTCACCTTCACACCGACTGCAGCCGCTCTGATTGGCCATTCCCCATTTGTGCTTCCCCTCTTAATACACAGTTTGACTTGTGACTCAACTGTTCTCATGCAGATGTTTTAATAGACACATCCTGATTGAAATGCACGTCGTGTATCTGCAGACGGTTCAACTGGAACCGTCGGTGTCGTGCTAACCTCCGCCATCCTGTGACAAACGTGAATCTCGGAGCTCCTCTCCTCGCCATCATGCTCCAGCACGCCGCTCAGCACATGTTCACCTTTACCGTGTCACAACACTAACGCGCCACACCAGTATTGTGGTGACAGCGCCATCATTCTCCAGAATCGCCATCCTCATATGAGTTCCATTTTTCTCTTTCCGTCGTGTGATCTTCATCTTCTCTTTGACTGAATCTCCCCGACTTCTTTTCTCAAAGCATGATTATGGTGAAAATGTCTCACTTGGTTTTATTTCAAATTACAGTGTGACACATCAAGAAGTGCTTGACTCACGGGTTTAAGGCTTCCACTCTGGACATTTGTTTGTCTCCCCTCTTTTATCCAAACACAGACATGTCAAAGTTGTGTGTTGCACATTCACTGGACAGAAGATCTGTCAGATTATTTATTATCTATTCAATTGTTCTTCTAATTAATTCATCATATTCAAATTGCTTCTTCATTTTTAACCCTAATGCATGTAGTGGTTAAAATAAGGAGAAAGACCAGATTTTGCACTTTTTGCACACAACTAATATAAAAGATACTACATTTGTGCAACTATAGACTGGAGAAAAGCACTGATGGCTCAGCTTTTAGAATGCTTGCAGGTGTGCTTCTCTTAAGTGACTGAATTGATTATTATTATTATTATTATTCGTAGTAGTAGTAGTAGTAGTAGTAGTAGTAGTAGTAGTAGTACTACTATCCAGCAGTAAAGGTGATCCAGGAAAGCTGCAGTGTCGACAAAGATCATTTACGCCTTGAGAACTTCTTGATGTCTCATGTCCATGTGTTTTTTTTTTCGTTGTTGTTTTTTTTCTGTTTTGTTTTGTTCTGTTGTGTCTGCATGACTGTGACATGTGCACCTGTTTGCCCCCCATGCTCTTTCTCCCTTCACAGTCATTCAATGACAAACGTAAAAAGAATTTCATCTTTACGCGAAAATTCCCCTTCTACAAGAACAAAGAGGGTGAGCAGGACGGCAGTGACTCTGACCGTAAGTAAGCTCTCAGACACTTCACGCGCTTGCTTTCACGCAGGGGGGGGGTCAGCGTCTCTCTACCGTGCTCTAGCGTCCTCGGCCGAGGACGCTCCTCTCTGGCCTGGATGCCGATCGCTTTGGCGGAAGAGAGGCCGAGTTGCTCTCTTTCACGTGACGTCCATCCATATGGTCGAACTTGTACGACCCATTTTTTCTCCCCCTCCGCCACCACCAGGGGTCATGTCAGCTCACTTCCTGCCAGCCTGCAGTCTGTCCTGCTGCACTTACCTCCCCCTGCTGGCTGCTGGCTGCTCGAGCAGAGCCAGGTCTCCAGGCCCACGGCTCCCTCTGTTGACTAGAAGCTAGAAACTCACGCTCACGTTGCGGCTGTCCTTCCTTCCTCTCTTTTCTCTGTTGTGGTGCCCCCTGCCTCCGCCCAATAGGACATCCTGGGGATAGGTGATGATGGGTATGGGACAAAAACTTTCAGTAAGTCGTCGGAGGGAGTAATTCCATGTGTGTGTTGCATGCCGCGTTTGTCGGTCACTTGGCAGTGCACCCGACTCGTCATTCGAGTGGTGTCGTGCTGTGGTGGGACAGGGTGTGTGAACACTTTGGGATGGTTTTCACTGGTGCATAGTGTCATTTCGCATCTGTGGACATCCAAGTGAAGAAAAAGGAGCCACATGGTTCTAGACCAGGCATGGGCAAACTACGGCCCGGGGGCCATATGCGGCCATTTAAGTTTTTAATCCGCCCCGACAAACTTGAAGAAATTATGTTAATAGTGAGTATGTAATAAAATAGCTTTATTTCATCAGTTTTTAAGGGTTTTAAGAGTCATTTCAATAAACAGCTAAATACTGTGGGGCTTCAAAGACACGTTTTATTGTAACACTTTTGTTCATTTTCAATTGACATTAAAGCACGTTTTCTACATATCCAATTATATATTAGCCCCCCTATAAGGGGGGTCAGTATAACTCTCCATCCATCTGCTCCTATTCCGACCACTCTGTCAAATTGTAGAACCCACTGTGGCTCACCAGTCAGAAAGTTTGCCCACCCCGGCTCTAGACATTCTGGAATGCTCTGTATAAAGAAGCAAAGGCACAACAGTCCACCTGCTTTGATGTCACAACTGTTCATAGTTAAGCTTAACCAGCAGTTCCAAACTCATGAAGGAATGTTAACACATGTATTAAAAAAAACCAAAATAAAGTCATCATTTATTGGCTGTCTTCAGATCTTTGCATGACTCTGGCATGAACAACTTTGACGTTTTTTGTCTTTTGTCTTTGCTAATGAGCATGTTGATCAATGTGGAGCATGTACAAAAAATTTATGTTGCAAAATTTTATATTTATTGTGCTGTTTAATGGAGCAACCAAGACATTTCAAAAACTGACATTTGTGTTTTTAGTTTTACTTTCATTGTAACTCTTTTGAGACGTTGATTTTTGTGAGCTCAGAATCTTTTTCTCCAACAGTTTTGATTTCAGTGCTTGATTTATTTATTCTGTTGCATCCAACACTGTATAGATGACAAAGACTTTACGAAATTTACCAAAGCAATTTCCAGTTGACTTAAGCTAAATCTGTGAAGTAATTCCCGGAAAGCAACATCCCATATTAAGTGGGATGTTGTAGCTGAAACCTTCACATTCTAATTTCTGTATATGAGGCCAAAGAGCTCCATATCTACTGGTTTCTATGTGCTGTTTGTCTTTTTTAACATCAAAAACATGTAACGATCTTGATGCAATAGTGCTTCTCTTATTTTACCCACCAGGGAGTCAAGAGGATGTGATTCTCTCATATGAACCCGTGCTCCGTCAAGAGAGTAGGTTTCACTCTCACTTGTTGTTCATCCAGCTCTCAACATAATGTTTAATCTATTAGTGTTAGCTGTGATCGCTGCTTTGTGATTTGTAACCATTAGCCTAATGTAAACTTATTTTGTAGCTAAATGGAAGTTAAAATTGTGAGGCTAAGTGAAAGCTGACAATGGTAAATTCTGTCTTTTTTTTTCTTTTTTTTTAATGTATAACATTTGTATTTTTTTGTCCTCTAGTAAATTATGCCAGACCCGTCATAATCCTCGGGCCAATGAAGGACAGAATCAATGATGATCTGATATCGGAGTTCCCAGACAAGTTTGGATCCTGTGTGCCTCGTAAGTATTCAGATATCATCATCATCATCATCACCATCATCATCATCATCATCATCATCATCATCATCATCATCATCATCATCACATGACAGACAACATATGATCATTCTATCATATCACTGATGTTAAACGTGTGAATCTTTTCCCCTTATGTACTAAAGTCTTGCTCAGCTTTTTAACACCAGTCACCCATTTTAGTCTCGGCGTCATGCGAGTTTATTGGAGTCTGTCATCACCCTCTCCACTCATCCTCTCATTCTCTCATCCTTTCATCCTCTGCTCTACTGCTTAAACCAATGCAGTAAGAACACATAATCTAAAATACAATTTAGTGTATTTTTCTGTATTTGCATTACATAAATACATTACAGAAATGTTTTGTTGGAAAAGTTGGTTATCAATCTAAACATACAACAACAAATAATTCAGTCAAAAAATATTTTTACTGTGATCGGAGTCACCTTAAGTGTTTTCCAAACAGATGAGATCACTTTTTTTGCACTATTTTACTACTTTCTACTCTTATGCAAACAGGTCAATTTTGAGAATAGTCCAATTTCACTTAAACATTTCTGAAACAAAAAGCATCCTGAGAAGTAAATCATAAAATTAATCAATAACTATTATTGTAAACACAAAGAAAAGCATCACCCCACCAACATCCAGATTGTGTGTTTTTGTGTTGTCACGCCTCTTCGTCAGCCAGAGCATCCTTTTAATTTTGCATGTTTTTGAATTTACCCATCTCTTTTATTTCAATGTACCCTTTAAATCATATAAAGCTGCCAACAGTTCAGGGCAACTGGGTAAGTGAGCTTACTAATAGAGTTCATCATATCTGTCTCATTAAAGTGTCTTTTGAAAGTGATTTGTCCACATCAATATCCCTTCAACCCTGTCTGGAGTTTCTATACTGTAGATTTGTGTTTGAAATAGTTGTTAGATACACTAGTGAGCAGATCATAGCGCACTTCCCACTCCTTCACCCTAGACAAGGAGAAGATATCCTATGAAATTTGCTCAAACGCAACAAGTAGACTTCCTTGTTTTCCAAAAATCTAAAATTAATAGATACATTTCATTCTTTTAACAAGTAAGACAACCTTAACTTTCTCATCACTTTTTATTTTTATTTTATTTTATTTATTTATTTTTATTTATTTTTTGCTGTTTTGTGCAAATTTCAAGACAAGACCTTGATGTCAAGGGTGGATATCTCCAAAATTCAAGCTGGTTCCCAAGTCGTCAGAGTTGACCTCGTTTTTGAAAACAGTCAGTCAGTTGGAGGGAGGTTTTGCTGAAGCCTCAGGGGTGTTGCAAAGAATGTTAGCATTTCTTCAGAGAACCATCACAGGTTATGTGTGTCACACTAGTGTGGAGTCACATGAAGTAGGAAACGGTTGTTGATCACTATGCGTGTGATGAGCCACTGAGTTGTCTATTGTAGTTGTGACACACCTCTTTACATGAACGTGTAGAACACAGGTGTCAAACTCTGGTCCATGGGCCAAATGTGGCCCGCAGTGTCATTATATTTGGCCTGCGGAGCAATACAATGTCTCTGCTAGAGTTGGCCCGCCAGTATTATACAGCATCTGTACCACTAATACTACAAATCCCAGAATGCTCTGCTCAATCAGGACACAGCATTCATTTAAGCATTCATTTATTATTATGACTTAATTGGTTTATTGTTATTTTACTTTTAAGTGTATTATTAGCCCGTGGAAAAGGGTTACTGTACTTTTTTTTATTGGAAATTCGATTTTTGCATATGTGCAATATTAATTTTAAGTTTATGGTATAGTATTAAGCTTTGCTTGTTCCATATTCAGGTTGAAGTAAAACTGGTTGGGGTTGGTGTAGAAGAAGAAACAACAAAAAAAACTTGACTTTTCACTTTCAGCCACTCGTAAATGTGACATTCTGTCATCCCGTGTCTAGCGTTGCTGTGTTCTGCATTATCACCTACACACCTGAATCTTATCTGTCTACGCTCATCACTCGGTAAAAAAAAAAAAAGGCTCCTCTGGTGTTTTCATTGAAGATACCACTCGGCCAAAGAGGGACTACGAGGTGGACGGGCGAGACTACCACTTTGTGATGTCCAGAGAACAGATGGAGAAGGACATCCAAGAGCACAAGTTCATCGAGGCGGGCCAGTACAACGATAACCTGTACGGGACCAGCGTCCAGTCTGTCAAATACGTGGCAGAGAGGGTGAGTAGTGAGAGAGGCCTGCACTTCTGCACTGCATTTAGCAAACACATAGATATGTAGAAGCGTGTGTTGCTCACAGGGTGCACGCGTCGGATCTGGTGAGTGAATGTTCTGTGACTCTTTGTGCCTGCTTCAGGGTAAACACTGCATCCTGGATGTGTCCGGAAATGCCATTAAACGACTACAAGTAGCACAACTCTACCCCATTGCCATCTTCATAAAGCCTAAATCCATCGATTCTTTAATGTGAGTAGTCTTGTCTTTACCTACTTACGTCTTAGAAAGTTTCCCAGCATTTTTTTTTTTCTTTTTGTGAGTTGGTACTCAAACATGTACTAACCGGTTTAGAACCCTGTCAGAAGCGAATGTAAATCAAAGCAATCTTTCTTTCTTTTTGTTAACACTTCAATGGCCAGACTGATCATTGCCCTATAATAAGAGACCTAAAGCTACACACGGGCTTGTAGCCTTTCAGAAGTAACTTGAACTTTTGCACTAAAATAGCCAAATCAGATGTTTCTGTGATGGTTTGTGTGTGTGATTGTTCCTTAAATCCTCACGCAGGGACATAAATAAGAGACTGACGGAAGACCAAGCCAAGAAGACCTTTGACAGGGCGCTGAAGCTGGAGCAGGAGTTTGGGGAGTTCTTCACAGGTATGAGATTTGTCCACACCAAAGTGAAAATCTGAACTTCAACTTCTGCACACTTTAAAACCAGTAGATGACTGTTTGCTCAAAGCAGAACTTTCGCAACAGAGCTAAAACGTGTAAGTGTGTGTGGGGTGGTTTAGACACAGTGGCATGTGGGTAAAGACAGAAGCAGGAGCTGATGGAGGGAGCAGAGATTAAAATGTTGATATTCTACTGTGCGAGTGACCTCGATGGTCTCACGTTTGATATTTTTTTGAGAAAAAGCCAGAGAGGCCAGACTGAGATGGTCTGCACACCTGCAGAGGAGGGACAGTGAATATAATCAAACGGATGCTGGCAGGCAGGAGCTCCAGAGGAAGAGCGGATGGTGGATGTAGTGACAGATGAAGAATGGATTTGTGTCGGCCTACCTGTAGAACTGCGATGGTGTGAATGTGACTGAGCTCTGCGCCCTAAATGATCAGTCTGTCTCTTCTGCCTTGCAGCCCTGGTTCAAGGAGACACCTTAGAAGAAATTTATAACAACTGCAAACAGGTCATAGAGGAACATTCAGGACCGTATATCTGGATCCCCTCAAAGGAGAAACTATAATAACTCATCACCCTGGACGCTTGTACTGACTGCAAGAAACTAGTAATAAGTTGTAACATATGATAACTGTGTGGCTTTCAATAGTCTTCATAAGTAATTATTGTGAATATGTTTCTGTTTTTTTGTTTTGTTTTTACTATTATTTTGTTTTCTCGTTGATTTCTTCATTGCTTCATTTTTTCACTTAACATGAATGTTCCTGAATGTATACCACAAAGTGTTAGAAAAGATTTAGTTCTTAAAACATGAACCGTTTTTTATATTATAATTATTATTATTATTATTATCATTATTATTATTATTATTATTATCATTATTATTATTATTATTATTATTATTATTATTATTATTATTATTATTATCATTATTATTATTATTCGTTGGTTTTAATTCATTTGACCAAAAGGGAAATGAGGTGGAAAAACATGACGCATGCGTCGACGATGGAGATTGCATCCAGACTTCTTTGCTTCACTAACATACAAAGGAAAGTGCTGTGAGTGTTCCGGCTGTAACACCCGTACCCTGTCCTCGCACTGCAACCGTCACATGAAGTGTAATGTTTGGACCGATGTTGTGTCAGTGCTCCCCCCACCCAACACAGCGTCGCTTTGTGTTTGTTTACACGGTCGTTTATTTATTTGGGTTTTTTATTTTCCCCCTCCAACATGATTTTCAGTGTGTGTTGGGAACAGAAAATGTAAGATTTTCATGTTTTTCTTTCTCTCTCTCTCTCCCTCTCTTTTTTTTCCTTTAAGTAGAAGCAGACATGTATCACCCAGCTGCTGAATGGACAATGATAAGGGAGAAAAACAGATGTAACACTATATTTTGCTATTTAAAATGCTAGAAGGCACAAAAGCACAGACTTATTTATTCTTGAAGATCTAACTTTTATTATAAGGTCATTTACAGAACATATTTTATTTGAGAGGTATGATGTTGTGGCTGATGGGAAAAACTGGATGTGGTGGCCGGTAACTGAATTGCGATTCTACCCGTTGGCAGTAATAAAAGACGAGGAAAAATACATTTTGAGAGAATCAACGTTCTGACTGCCAAAGAAACCTAAAAATGGGCAAGGTTGCAAACTTTATGAAGGACTTTTCGCCACTACAACACTCCCACGGTCGACGCTGGACTGATACTGTAGCTGGAGAACAGTCTGCACCAGTGACGTCGGTGACGCCGTCTTTCTTTTTCTCACACATGCTTTCTTCTGAGTTGCAGAACAGGGATTGGTCCAGTCCAGGTCCCGCTTCACATATCTTGGAAGCCCATGAGGGAGGGATCTCCTAAGACACATTGTTAGCAGGAGCAAAGGTTCAAGCGAGAGAAACCTGTTTGTTTGTCCATATGGCAGAGGTGGGGCGGAAATGTTAAGAAGCGACTTCGTCTTAATGTTCATATCGAGATTCTCAGTTCATCGAGATATTTTTTAGAAGATGTGATACAAAAATGGAATTATATAATGCTATTGTTTTTTTGTTTTTTTTCAAAGAATTAGTTAAAATGTCCTCCAATATAATGGCTGCATAATAAGAGGATGTTTTTTTATTCTAACCTAAATGGAGAATTTAATGACAGAATATTGGTGAATGCTGGGAATGACACCATACTTGTTTAATTCCAGGTGTGTCCGCATTGCACTAATTGACAATCATATTTCTAAAAAAAACAAAACAAAACCAATGCCTCTCCTCTTTGTCTTAAAAACGTGTTTACAAAAAAAGAAGGTGAGGATCCTCTCAGTTCTTAATATGCGACTTAACATGGGACTGGTGTCTGATCGAAATTGGGTCATCAGGTCTGATTCCAGATTCCCACCTCTGCTATATGCACGGCCAACAAGAAGGACAGTCAGGACGAGAGTGAACCTGCTGTTTGTTGTAAGATACGACATAGACAGATACACAAGTATAATTATTTCAAAGTATGGATCACAGAGTACTGGGATATACTGGCCTGAGCTCAAAACACTAAATTCAACATTTTCAAACTTTTGTGGCTGTTACAATACGTCCTGCTGCTGGCCTGAAGCAGAATCCATTTTTCTAGCTACAAGCCTGGCAGGGTCTCTATATATATCAATGAGACAATGGCACAAATGAGCGAAAGATACAGAAACGTAAGACTTCAAAAAGACTCTGCTGAGTCATTTTGAAACTAAATTGCCAGATCCAAGCAGCACGATACAATGTATCCACTACTTAGCGTTTACTCACCAGTGGCTTGCCTTGTTCCAAAGGGCATTCAATACCTCTATACCCAAAACCTTGCTCAAGATGTTTGTTTTTGTTTTGTTTTTGGTTTTTTTAAAAAGTAATGATAATGATAATAATAATGTGCTCTGTACATAAAGCACTTGGAATAAATAATTGCACCTGCCAGTGTGATAACCCTCCTTTTCTTTTGAAATGTCATTGGTCATGAGATTCCCATAAAGAAAATTGTGAGTTATATATTATTATTATAATTATATTTAAATATATATACATGAATACATATACTCTTATTTGTGCTATTTGATTAAGACAGCATGTTTCACCCTACCTGGTATAAAGTGATCTAGAAGTAACAATAATTGCAGGTATGTTTCTAATGGGACTTTTCAAAAGTGCACTTATTCATTGTGGGTTTTTGTTTTTTTGTTTTGTTTAGTAATAATAAATAGGCACTGTATGATAGCAGTAATACAATTTTAAAGCCAATAGAAATCAAATCCACAGATTATTGTATAGGATGACGCACTGAAACCCGAGAAGACTGACCCCTGACCTGTTTGTATGGACCACATACTGTACCTGTAGACGCTGATAAGCACTTAAAACACGCCGTTCCTGAAAGGAGTGTGTATCTTGAAGATGAAAATGTTTTTATGTACTGATTCTATTTCTCTTGTCCCCTGTCATAAGTTTTGCTTGACATTTATGGTTGATGGAAAAAATATTTTGGGGCGCGGATGTGTGCAAAACTAGTGTTTCCTTCCTTTTCTTCATTCATTTTCTTTCATTTTATACATTTTACGGCATCTGCCATCATTCTTCTGCAAATTTTCCATAACTTTTTGGTCACCACTTGCCTTAACAGAGAAGGTTTACTGTATATCAGACATTCAAGCTTAGACATGGACCACCCTGATTCCAAATACTGTAGGTGGGGCATTGGGTGAAATGTTAAGAAATACCAGAATAAAAACATTTTCAAACTCCTTTTTTAAAAAAAAACGCTAAATGCAATTGGATACTGTGCAAGGATCAGATATTTATTAATGATGTTAAATTCTTCAGAATCTGTGCACTGAGAAAACAAAACGGGATTGTTTTTGTTGTATTTTCGGAAGAACAGAGCACTTTCCAGAATGTTGATTTCATACTAATGCCTGTTACCATTGGACTTCACCAGGCTTTCTCTGATTTAGTCATCAGATGAGTACCTTGCAAAGTCTTTGTTTCCGGTATTAAACTCAGAATAATGATATATTTTAAGAAAAGAATACTTGTGCTTGATAAAATTGTTCAATCGAAGGTTTTTGTCCAGTGCACATTTAAGCTGAATGAAGGCCAAAAAGGGGTTTGGAAATAACCACATTCTCTTGTGCATACATTTGACAAAGTGTAGCCCAGCTTTTGTTTTGGAATCTGGTCCTGCTTTTCCATTCAACAGAACATTTGATTTCATCCTCCCTCACATCCAAACCTTAGCGGAAGAAGGCTGAAGGCTGAATCAAACATACATTTAATGTCATACTGAGGCTGTTAACGACTTGTTCAGCTAGAGCTTAAGGCTATATATATATATATATATAGTTATGAAATTAGGCACCTCTATGCCATTGAATAAACAGTCTACGATTAGACACCACCATATATATTGACCCTGATTTCACTAAAGTTTTGTCTGCCAGCAATATGTTGAAATGCGAAAGGAAATGTTTGCTCACAATGGTTTAATATTAATGCTAAAGCTAATAAAGAATTTCCAAAGTCAACTTTTTTTAAACATTGTAACACATTGTAACATCATGATTACATGATCCAGCAGGCCGGCGTGCGTGCGTGCGTATTTGTGCGTCTGTGCGTCCAGCGTGTGTGTGTGTGTGTGTGTGTGTGTGTGTGTGTGTGTGTGTGCGTGTGTGTGTGTGTGTGAAGGATGTTTGACTAAGCATGTTGCAACGGTCTTCTGTTTCCTGTGGATGTGCAATATTCAACACGACTGAAGCATTTGGGGTACTCGCATTGTTTGAAGACATGAACAACAGATTTAAGTCATTAAATCAGACTTGTGTCTATTTTGAACTGAAATAAAGAAAATACACTGGTGCAAGAGTGTCACAGCTGTACATTTTTATTTACACACCAAAGCATATTAACTTCCCAGTAGTAAAAGTTCACTTCACAGGGAACAAAGGGAACAAAGAAAAATCATAGCTCTTTTAATGGATTTTTAAACCAAGTATTGAAACAGCAATTTCAGCGTAATTCTTTCTGTATAATTGACTTGCAGGATTTTACCCTCCATCGCAGACAGTGGAAGCCACAGTGATCCTTGAGAAGGTTGATGTCCTGGTTTGAGCTGTTATGGCTGATTGATTGATTTATCATTGGCTGTTGAGATTAATAACACGATAATGGAACTGAACTGGAGCAAATATTAAGATGCTCTGACATTGCAAAAAAAAAGAATTAAAGCAAGGACGTTTGCACGCAGTTTAACAGTTCTGTTATGAATACAGTAAATAATGCAATTTTGAATGGAGAATAGATTTCATTCGTGTGACAATATTGAAGCAACATTCAATACTGAAAGGGGTTTATTATCAGTGATGGTAAGAAATGAAATATAACATGATACATCTAAGCTATGGTTTTTTCCCCCCAAATTTCTCAAGAGTTTCCTCAGAATTCAGCTTTTTGTTTCCTGATATGATATAGGTGTGTAAACAATGACGCTTGTCTTAAATGTAGTACTTTAAGTAAAGTTCTGCCTTACCCAGACTGTCCAGCTGTTTTTGTGTCATGGGCCACAAGAACCACACTGTTTAAATCAGGAGTTTTAGAGGTATTTTGTTGTTGTTGATGTTTCAGTTAGTTCTCTGAACAATCTTGCAGAAGATTTCACTTTTTGCTGACACAAGGAACCTGGTATTTGCCATCTAGTTTCTGCAGCGAAAGGAAAGAATAACAGCTTGAGGCAAAAGACTTTGTCAGCGTGGATGTCGTGATTGGGGCAGACAATGATTCCCCATGTTGAGTAATGCTGTTATCACAGCCATGCCAAACGTAGTTTGACTTAAACCAAAGGAATTAAGTACAATCATATTAATAATCATTTAATAGTCACCAGTAATTGTTATTCACGCACATTGTGGCATTCTTCTTAATTCGTGTGCATCTGTTAGATTTTGTTTTCCGTTTGTATCAGTTCAATTTAACGTGGCCTGACTTGTCAGTGAGACGTTGATGGAAGGGAAGTGAAAAGCGCTCAGAACATTTAATCTCACGACCTCTTGAGGCCAAACTAGGTACATGCAGTGTAGTACATCGGTAACACCTATTGAATTCCCATTTCAGAATTAGGCCAAGATGTCTTTCTCTCTGTCATCAGGTTTGCTTTGTTTGTTTGTAGTCTACACACACTGGCAAATGGAGAAGGGGCTGGGGAAAAACTACAAGTGCAGCCTAGCATTTCACTGCCACTTTTAAATGTGCCTTTGTTGGTTTGTCGCAGCTTACGATTACAATTTGTTATCAGACACTTTAAACATTTTATAAAACCACAGACTGACCTTCTTTATGAAACATAGTTTAAATCATCTCACAAAACACTTATAAAGGTATGAACTTTTTGTGCTCTTCTCATAAATGGCATATACTTTTCTTCTTCTATGCTTTGTTTTTTTAGACCTACTTTGCACCTTTTGGGTCAAAAAATAATAATTAGTTGTTGTCATTTGGCCCTTTATGAATAATCATTTTCTTAACTTGTGCAGCCAAAGTAGCTAAGGTGGATTCCAGACATGTTGCATGTTACGCCACCTGGAGCCAATCAAACAGTTCCCCTTAAACTCTGTTAAGTTGTGTCCATTGACTCTGTTAATTAAAACCATTTGTTGACAATACAATTGGATTGAAGGCCAAATTGTCCCTGTGTTCCAAACTATTATTGAGCTATTTTGATGCACAATTTTGCTAAAACAAAGTGTTTCACTATTTACACACTTAGATGTTCTGTGTTCTGCAGCAGTTTTAGAGATCGGGGAGTCATGAACTAAAGAGCGTCATGATGAACTACACGGTCGTTACAGGTCTTTAACAATACAATGCAACTGCATCTGGAGAAACACAGCTGCACTGATGTAGTCAAAGTCTTATATGCTGCAACTATAGAGGCAGTTTTAATCAAAACTGAATTTTGAACTGAATGTCTTGTTGTTTGTCTGTTTTTTAATCTCACTCCAGACAGGTTTGGACAAGAATTTAAACATTGCAGCTCTTGAGTGACTGATTTGTGTCTAGTTTCAAGCACTTCAAGTATGAGTTGTTCACTTTGAATGTGAGAGAACTTTCATCACATCACCTTTTTTTCTCTTTACCAAATTAATGTGGAAAAATAAAAGCAGTGGCTCTGGGAAACAGACTTTGGCTCATCAAGTGTCAAGATTGTTCCACAACCAAGGCATGCCTGTATTCAAACAGTCGACTGTCTACATGATGTAAAACACATCATGACTCATCAGACAGGCCGTCTTCCTCCACTGTTCAGTTTTACGCATGTTCCAGTTGGGACAGTCACATGCTCAGTGTGCCCACTTTAACCATTGGAAATGTGACAATATGGTAACTCTGATCTCCCCATTCCTCCATATTCCTTTGATACAGTCATGCACTGAAATATCCAGCAGATCATTCACAAAGCACTACTTCAGCACAACAGGAGCGTTTGATAAATACAAACACCAGTTCAATTGCTTGAACACAAATAGCTAATGAGCCAGTCACATGCAAGAAACTTGATGCATGGACATAGTAGATGTGGTGAGGGGCAACTTGTGGAAAATTTAAACATGTTTGCTCACTCACGTTTCATGCCAACACATCATTTTAGACATCTGTGGTTTTAATGTTAATGGTAAAGGTCTCTAACATCCTTCTGGGTCGAGGATGGCACCATGGCCTCACAGATACAAGGTCTTAATTATAGGCCAGGCTCTGTCTGGTACACTAACTTTCTTATTTATAATATATATATATTAAAAGAAAAAAGAAAAAAAAAAAGAGGGGGCCTCCAATTAATCATGCGCCCTGGCTACTTGGCCAAGGGGATATCCCTTTGGCTGAATGGTTAAGCGCATGGCTATTACCCGGGAGTCTGGGGTTTGAAGCCCGCCTGGGCCCTCCGCTCTTTGCCACATATATATTGGAGCACACATTTGTTGAGTCTATAGGGAATATAGTTAATCTAGCAACTGTGTTTAGCTCTGTTTAGGTATGAGTTCAAGAATCATACTCTCACTTTTATCCACTATGTGAATTTAGTGTTAGTGCTCAAATGTCTCAGTACGAAACATGGAATTAATGCCATAATTTGAATAATCAATGTGAGAAATGTGTAGAAATGTTTGGTATGGAGTAGTTTTTTGTATGCAGTCAGCACTCATCAACACTATTAAGTTGTTGTGAAGACTACTCATCACCACTGTGATGGTCTGCGGTGAGGTCCTTTACAGGCTACTCAGACGGTGCCTTTTGATTAGCTTGATGTAATTCATCAACGCGCATGATAAACAACCGAGAGTGGACACTGAGAGTCTCGTCTGCTCCTGAAAACAAATTCGACCAAAAAAAGTACAACGCCGTGAAAAAGACTGACTGCTGTTTGAGCCTACGTCAACTCACGTCGCCAGTAAGCTCTTTATATTATCGTTATTTGCATTGTTTGGCCCTGAATTTACCACACGTGTACCGAACATTAGAATAGAGAAGGTTACGCTAATCTCGCAACGCTACAATCAAAGCTCGCCGGCCATTGGTCGGACGGACCTGCCAATCAAAACGGGCGTCCAGTCACAGGCGGCATTACATGACGAGGTGGATATTTTCAATGTGTACAGTATGCTTCTAAACTGTTGAGAATTTTAAATAGACTCAAACTTTATTCGGATGAGACGAGCACCGGGTCGTCTTTTGCATCGCCGCCGCTCACAGGTCGGTCCTGCTCGGCCAGTGCTCTCCGTGTACGTGACAACGGTAAGAAAAATAATAATGAGTGAACGTTATCACGCGTAAGAACACCCAGGAAGCTCACAACAAGTAGTTAGTCCGCTGAATTAAACTGACGCCAGCCGCGAGCGAGGCGCTATCTGGTGTTTGCTTTGTCGTCTCAACCTTTTCTGTGACCTTTGACAGTCGGACAGTGCTCAGAGATAAAGTTAAATCAGGGATGTAAGTCAGCAAGTACAGGCCATTCCGGCTCGGAGAGGACTTTGCAAACCGGGGGAGGGGAGGGGATATAACCCCTTTGGCTGAGAGGAGAATTCTTCCCTCACGTCGAGCAAAACGAAAGTGATTTTTTTTCCACTTTATATGACTGAACAAGTCGGTATTTCTGGCCGAATCGTCGTGTCGCGGTGTTACTGACGTGGGTTCGTGCGGTTTAACGTGTCGCCTTCGAGGACAGTAGCATTCATCATCTCGCGAAATGCTGCGTTTCTGTGTACGTCAAGCGAGACAAGATGTCGGCAATTTCCCCCCGGAAACGCCTTATAAAAATAGAGGCATTTTATTTAAACTGGCATGGGGGAACTAAATATATACCTTTATTTCTTTGAGAAATTGAAGATATAAATAATTGTAAAAAAAAAAATAATAATAAATGAATATACACACATACACACATGTATAGTGACATGTTGTTGATGTTTTGGGGTGGGTGTTCTTGGTTTAACAATAGTTATATCTATCCTAAAAAGGCCAAGATGTGTTTTCTACAACTCAACCATTCTTTGTGAATGTATTTGGCAAATTCCATGGTCCATTTCTGACCACCCAATTTTTGCTCGTCAAAAGTGCATGTTTTTAGGGGTCCCATTTTCACCTTGCCAATTTCCTCACAATGATATGTCTCCAGCCCGTTATTACACTGTCCAGAAACAAACATTTTTCATCCTATACTTCTTTTTTTAAAACAAAGTATTTTACATAGAGACAGCTGCAAACAGAAGCTGCATAAGTGTTTTCTCTGAATATTTACAGAGCTTGTTGAGGGAATAATTGTTGATAATTGATAATAATTGATAATAGAGGATGTTTTTCAGAGTTTGGGGTAAAATTAAAAGTCAGGAAATAGCATGTTGCCTTTCCATTATAATTTCTTCAGTAAATGTAAGACAAATAATCTTATCACTGTTGTTTTTTATTGTTGTTTTTTTTATGTGTACAATGTGAGCATTCTTGTGCCCGTTCTTACTGTTATCTAATGCAGATCATCTTTTTGTTATATTTTTTGTTTTTTACTTATTATTATTTTTGTTGTTATATGTTATAAAGTCATACACGTCAAAATTAGCCAAATAGTGTGACTTCATACTTTCTTATGAGAAGATGTTAAACCTATTTCAGATGTCTGTATACATGCTTTCAAAACACATTCAAAGTATGGACTGAATATATCCTATTTTGGTTTTACATATCTCCTCGTATGAAACATGACAGACGTATAGAGCTTGGTTAACAGCCGACCAGGTAGTTGGTAGAGGCGCAGCTCTGTCGATAGATTCAACTTCGTTAAAGAAGTTGAACAACAAGCCGAAAACGTATTAAGAAAACACGAGCATCGAGCTCCCGTTTTCTTATTGTGGTGATCTGTGTCTGCTTCCGGTTTCCGCTCGGCTCACTTGGTCGCACTTGATGTTGGCGTTCCTGACTGCCAGTGCTGAACTGTGTGTCAATAAGTTAAAAGGTGGACGGCACCGATGATGAGCGGGCCCGCTCGGTACCTGGGCAGGATACCGGAGGTAGGTGGACTGCCGCGCAGGGCGACAGCGTTTTATGACGGGGAACTTTTCGCTTTGACGTACCGTCGAATCTTCCTCGGCAATTTCCCTGCCTCCTCACTCACTCACTCACTCCGAAAATTTGTTATTATCGCCGGGTTGCGTGATGTCCGCCCGTTGGCTTCTCTTCACCCTTCCAATTCGTCTTTCCCCCCCGACCGTCGACACTTGAACCGCCGCCAGCTCGACGGTCCTCACGGCGTCGTCATTGCTAACGTGCCGCTCCACTATCTCAGAGCCTCTCCTGTTCGAACCCCGTGTAAAATACACGGTAGGGGCAACTGTTTCTCAGTGAGGTGGTATGACTTGCCCTCCTCCACCACCTCCCTCCTCTTCCTCTCCGCATCAACTACAGCGGCTCAGAGAGCTGCGGTGGACGTGAACCGACGAACGCAGGAACGGGGCGAACAAGCACCGCGGTCACCGTTTCCGTTTATTCTGTGTTTTGTTTTGCTTTTTTCTTCGTCGGCGGCTCCACCGAGAAGCAGCACACTTGTTTTTGGACGCCGTCGCACGCATATACCCTGACACGTCCAGTGAAGCGGGGCTGCCGAGCTAGCAAGCTAACTAGCTACTTTTTATTCCTAGTATGAGTGCGAGAAAATGGAGCTAGTGGCCAGCCGAGCACTGGCCACAGATGCGTGGCCCCGCTCAGAAGATCCCCAGTTTAATTAACCACCGGCGCCGTTTCTCTCCTCGGTGTGCGGACATTTCGACGAGATCGGCCGAGTTTGACAAGACTGAAATATCCCCCACCTCCACCACCACCAGCACCACCACCAGCAGCAGCGCTGTTACTGTACTTGGGGGGGGGGGGTGTTCTCCCTCCTCCTCCTCCTCCCTCCCTCCCTCCCTTCTAAACCGAGGCAAGATGGACTCTCGTTCGGCTTGTCCGTCTTGTCAGAGCTCAGATCGACATTTCGCACGGTGATGAGAACGTGTGCTCAAGTGGCACGGACGGCCTGAGAGACCAACCGTCCGTTTCGAAAAAAATTCCCCCGTGCCGTCGTCGTGCGTTGCAGGAGATCGACACGGTAGCTGGAGGTTGCGGGGAGAGAGAGAGACTCCGCTGCCGAGACAGACAGACCTCGCTCGCTCGCTCGCTCGGCCGGGCATCAGCAGTTTCACCTGAGAACACAAGCAAACATCTGCGCAGCAACTAAACCGCAAACAGAAGAGTGCTGCCGACATTTGGCCGGACAACGCCGGACGACATGCGCCCAGCGATCGCAGGGTTTCGGCCTACGTGTTTTGGTTGTGGCCACAAGGGCGGATCGACTGCACGATTGAAGTGATCGGTAATCAGATGAGACAAAATGTAGCACCGTGCATTGAGTGGGGGGGATGGGGGGGGGGGGGGGGTGGTGGTGTTTGAGAGGGGAGGGGGGCACTGACGGGACTCATGCTATGTATGTTAGTGTCACTCCGCAAATGTGTCTTATCGAAGTTGCATTGCTCACATGTTCTTTTTCTTGCAACCGAGCTAATGTGTGTGTGGGGGGGATAGTTGCAGAGATGACAGTGTAAACGCATGACTGAGAGCGCTGTCTTGTATTTTATAGGTCATCGTCATTGCATGACAAAGGCTGAGGCAGAGTCATCTTCATCACTCATCATACAGCATTTCCATAGTTTTTTCTTCAGTAAGTATCTCCCCCCCCCCCCCCCTCGCCCGTCTCTCTCTCTCTCTCTCTCTCTCTCTCCCCCCCCCTCCCCCGCCGTCTGCCACTCGACATCCATGAACACCAACAGCAGCTCCCGAGTCTGCTTGACGTCCAGGACAATCTTGGGTCTTTGAATCACTCATCCATCGGTCGGCTAATCTCATCGGGGTCGCGTTGAGGAGACGTCCACCAGGACAGATGCAAACATGTTGAAAAATTCAAAATCGATAAGGGTTTTAGCCGTTGACAGATTTAGCATCACTTGCGCTATCTAGTTTTTCTTATTCACTGTTATAAATTAGTAGGTGGTATTTGCGAGAGGCATAGTATTCTGCATATGTTTTGCTGCCTTTTGTCTTTTAGAAGTGTAA
Source organism: Nelusetta ayraudi (assembly GCF_046127955.1). Taxonomy (NCBI): domain Eukaryota; kingdom Metazoa; phylum Chordata; class Actinopteri; order Tetraodontiformes; family Monacanthidae; genus Nelusetta; species Nelusetta ayraudi. The sequence continues at coordinate 3,181,852 of NW_027466061.1, read as the reverse complement.
CACAGCAGCACATTCTTTCACCATCAAACACTTCAATCTTCTAAAATGTATCTAAACCCTGATGCAGTTGTAGCTGGTACACAGAGAGTCACTCAACAGTCACTTTTAAGATGTGTTTGTGAGCTAGTGTAGAAACACTATTTTTCATATTCATTGGGGGGGAACTTTAAACTTAGTAAGCCATTCGTCATTCGGTAAACCCAATAAACACTTTATTAACACATTAAAGCATTGCCGACACGGTTGGTTTAAACAATGGAAAACAATATAAAACTTTCCAAAAGCGTTGCATGTTAAAAACAGTCCAATTTGATAGAAATAAGCATTAAATCCACTGAGTCAGATGTCCTACTGTTGCAGCTTCCCAGGTTGTGCCAAGCGTTGAGTGCACAAACAGTACAAGGTAGCATCTTCTTGTTCCTAAAGGGGACCATGTAGAGCATAATATACCATCAGATGGTATCTAATTTAATCTATAAGCCACAGCGATGTCCATCATGTATGGAACAACTGTCCTCAGCAGCTGTGTTTTTATTCCTGGTGGGTTACACAGCGGTGCCCCTCTCCAAGACAGAATAGCAAATTAAAGGTAATCAAATGATGGTCATTAGGGGGATCATTTAGCTTCTTCACTTGATCCCTCGCTCATCTCAATTCAAACCAAATTATTAGTAAACGAGCATGAAATCATCCCACACGGATTGTATGGTTAGGATATTATGATGGTGCAGAATGGGTATAATTATTTAGTGATCCATACCGTTTACAGCGTGATAGAGGTTATCTGTGCATAATGTAACTGTAAGGGACTTGATTGACAAGTCATCATTTGAGGGATAAAATCGACAAATGTGCACCTCAGTATGCAACAGTAATTACTGTGGCATTAGAAAAAAAGTGTTTAATTTCTTTCCAAGAATTTGCTCATGAAGCTGCCTGACTTCACCACTGTTCTGTTGCTCTGAAGATTCTCATAAAGACAGAAAAAATGTAAATCTTTATCCAGAGAAACATTGTTTACTTAAAAGAGTTATGTGCGGAAGAAAGCTTCAGACATGTTGCAACAAATAGAAGTCAGTATTTTTACATACAAACTTAAAAGGGAAATCCTCTTGTCTTAAAATAATGTCTTGATTTGAGGCAGGAGGAGGCTTCCCCCCCGGTCATCTTAGTTTATTTTTCAATAATTACATGTTTGAATCCGCGACACTCTCGCAACACTTGTTGCCTTCCATCAACCCTCTCCTCTTTTTCATGGGTGTCTCTTCCTTGACGCTAAAGTCTGGGTCACGTTTCTAAATTTCTGACTCAACTTTAATTTGCACCAGATTTATTTTGAGCAGAAATGCCTGAAAAGTTGACACTGAAGTCATTTTGGGGTTTGTGGGTTGAAAGTTAAAATCCTGGTGATTGCCACATCCTGAAGGATGCAAAATCTGTTCTCTGCATTTGACCCATCATCCCCTGAGGGAAGTTCCATAGGTAATAATAATTGTCATCTTAGAATAGGAGTCAGCAACTAAGTTTTTTAGAAGGCCTTTTACCAGAGCCAGTAGATGGCAGGCAGCAGAACGAAAGCCTTTTCCAGCCCCTTTAGAAAATGTAAGAAAAAAGATGTCAATGAGACTTTTTGGCTTTCTATTGAAGAGAAAAACAAAAGCAATGTATTATTCTTATTGCATATGTAAATAATAATAATAATAATGATATTAATAATAGTAATCGTAATAATAATAATAGTGTGTAGATCAGCATTCCCTCCCCCATCTAATGACAATATAATATGTGGACTCACCATTAATCGGTGCGTAACTCAATCTCACCATTAATTGACATGCACACTTCTAATCATGACAGCCTCACAGATGTACATCTCAACGTTGACGTCACCTGTTTACAGATGACGTCAACACGTCACATGAAGCTGAGTGCTAAAACGTTTGTCCTGGCAATCTGTCGAGCAGACGTACCCACGTAGCGACAAGGACGGTTTTGCCAAATACTCAGCAGTCAGGAGTGGTGCGTTGTCCACCCTGAGACAGGGAGTGGGTTGTGGGTTCTACCTCGGCTGGGTCGTACCAATGATTGGAGAAACGGGACCCATTGCCTCCCACTTGGCCACGCAGCTTTGAGGGTTGGACTTGAGAGGTCAGATCACCAAATGATTCCCGTGTGGCTCAGCTGCTGCTCACCCCTCCCTCAGGGCACGGCTCCACTGCCGAGCACAAATTTCATATCCTTTGGGATGTGACAGTGAGTGGGGTTTTAACGATCGATGATCTCTGTTGTTTTGGGAGTTTCAAAAAAAAAAAACCTCTGTTCTCAAATGTTCTTAAAACCTTCTTTAGTTTTTTTTTTTTACATTCATTATTATCTTATGGTCTTTTTATGAATTAAATCTACTAGTCCTGAATTATCTGAACGGTAAATCGGAGTGTAAATGCAAGATATTTTTTTTACACACCGGGGCCGAGGCAGGAAGCTAAAGTAGGCAGCTTTTCATTGGAGGCCATAAACAAAATAGCAGCTGTACTCTTTGACAAGACGGATGTCAGAGATGGCTTTCAAGTAGCCAACTGTAGTTCATCCATCCTCTGTGACAGTAAAGGAATGCAACAAATAAGCTGTAAATATCCAAACAATGTCACATTCAACCAGCGGTGAGGGGAACAAAACCAGCGAAACATGATCGACCACATCAAAGTCAATGAATGTCCCGGACAGGCTGTCCAGTTTGTTGCAGTGGTGGTTATCACCACTGGTGGTTATCACCACTGCAACAAACTGGTCATTAAAGCACACAAAACTCCTAATGAATGTTTTCATGGCGATGGTTTTTACGGTGTGTCTTGTTAATCAGGTGAGCTAGGACCATGAAGGGCGGCGGCAGGGCCAAGGAGCCACTGGTTACCGGGGAGGTCGCGGGCAAACGGCCGAAGCGTAAATGCCTGCAGTGGCACCCGCTCCTCTCCAAGAAGGCCTTCGACTTCTCCGAGGAGGAGGAAGAGGAGGAGGAAGAGGAGCTCGACAAGGTGAGTGCGCATCCGAGCGCCCAGTGTTCCCCCGCCGCATCTTCATTCATCCCAAACAAAAAGCCACAACTGCGGTACGACGTGTCGCCAGCAGGCGGTGCTGTGCGGCCCCGAGCAGGGCCTGCAGGTGCAATGTGGAAGCACGGCGGAGGAGGCGGAGGAGGACTCCAGCGAGCAGAGGGCCCGGCGGCCCATGAACGCCTTCCTCCTCTTCTGCAAGCGCCACCGCTCCCTGGTGCGGCAGGAGCACCCGCGCCTGGACAACCGCGGCGCCACCAAGATCCTGGCCGACTGGTGGGCCGTGCTGGAGCCCAAAGAGAAGCAAAAATACACCGACATGGCCAAGGAGGTGAGCAGGTCGCCCGCTTCTCGCCGCGCATAGACTCTCCTTGAACGACGACGACGAGTAGGAGGCAGCAGCCCTTCGCTCAAAAAGTAAAGTCAAAGATGAGGAAAATCCACCGAGAATGTTTGAGCGACGTCCGTCGGTGCAGAAGTGTGAAAGGGCGTCAGTGGCGCTGTGGCACATTCTCGGAGCGTTTCATAGAGCAGAGCTTTTCAACCCTTTTTGAGCCACGGCGCATTTTTTTTTTTTTTACATTGAATGAATCTCATGCCACACCACCAAACCAAAATATTATAAAATGAGACTTTTTAGTCTAATAATGACAATAAAGTCTCTTCATTTACTTATGCTCACTCAGTGCAAAACCTGGGCCTGTTGAGATGCACACAAAGCTGATATCCTGGGAGGAAAATAGGCTTAAAATCATTTTAAAGCACAGTCACTCCATGATGGAATGTTGTTATTTTTTAGACCAATGAAGTGAAATTACACACAGTGGTTGAAAAACACTGTCATAGAGGGTGAGCAGTTGACTCACACCCATCAGTAGACCCCAGTACACGACAGGTCAGATGGGGTTTGAACAAATATTTTGATATTATACTTGCTTTGAGTTTTGAATCAACTGTTTTTTCAAGTGTATCAAGAGAAAAAGTCCTTTTCTCTTTGATGTTTATTTCCATGACGACTCCTGATCACACATCTCGCACTGCGTCTGTGCTTGCAGTTTCCAGGCCAAGTCTCAAGTGCGTTCAAAGCAGCCCAACTGCGCAGCCTGTGTAAAGTGATGCCTTTTGACTGTTACATGCAAAGGGCCCTGAACGCCACACGTGTGTGACTGCAGTGTACAAGGCTGTAACCGTCGCAACAACAACGGTGTGACAAAAAAAACTCTGCGACTCAGTTCAAAACTGCGTTGGTCTCAGTTTGATCTCTGGCAAAAAACAGAATGATTTTTTTAATTTTTTTGTTCAAGGGCCAGGTGCGATTACTACTGCACCAGACCGAGACCGAATATGTTGCCTGAGTTGCACTCTATCATAAAGTTATGAATATTTAATCCCTGATTCATTATTAAAAAGATGAACATTGCTTTGAGTTAAAGACCTATTTCTGCTTGATATTATGAGGCACAAAAGATAATGGCAGAGTCGGAGACAGCGCTTCTGTCTTGTAGCGAGTTCCACCTGCCTCGTGAATACAGCTGTTTCAAACATAGGCCAACAGAAAATCATCAAGAGGGGTCAAACTTGCTGGCTCCTCTGTCACCCCCAGGAGAGTCTGTGACATAATGCACATTCCCATTGTATTTTTCTCTTGATTGTCCATCATTTTGCTTGATATCTCATCTTGATTCTCAACTTAACTGCAGTTTGTAATAACGTTGACATTGAAGAGGATCTATTGACCTCTAAGTAGAGAATACATTCAAATGTTTTTAGCCTATTAGTCACTTAAATTCAATAACTGTTGTCTTTTCATTCTCTAATAATATTTGTTCATTCATTCACTATTAATAGTAATTTACCTCATTGCACGGCCACACATCTTTATGATCAATATAGGATAATAAAAAGATAATAATAATAATAATAATAATAATAATAATAATAATAATAATAATAATATGTGATTGATGATTTTTACACAGCTGGTATAATAAAGATCAAGTGCGTCAGTAAAATATTAGGAATCACTTTATTTTTAAGGGCACCCATTTAACACTGGAGACCTTCCAGAAGGTTCTGGTGAAGGATTCTTCTCATAAGCAGTCAGTTTGATGGAGGGACAGAACTCCAGCCAGCAGAGGCTTTAAAACAAACAAACAAACAAAAAAAAGCATGATTTTTGCTCTTGCGGTTGTTTGTCCCCAAGATGCAACGTCCCAATTTGTCTTTTTATTTGTCCTCAATTAGCCAGAATTTCCACTCGAACCCCATAGCTCTGATATGACTTTTGTGAGAACTGCAAGTTCTGGTGACGCGCAAACTACTCACCAAAGCCACAGAGTTGGGTCACCAGTTAGAGTCATTACACTGTCGCATCTCAGGGAAACTTGGGGAAACACCGCAGGAGTCTTATCTATGATAGGAACATGTTGGTTTTTGTTGTTGTTATTTTTACATTGGAGTATTTGACCTCAATAGCTTTACATTGAGTGAAGTTCTTTATTCCTGTGAAACTCCAAAACGGGCACATGGATTTGAAAATTGTCACCAGAGCTTCCTGTATCGTTGCACTGCGTTTGAGTCAACTAGCCCTTTAAAGTGATTGAGGAATTTAAGTGATTCTGTTTGCTTAGACACAAATGGAATTCTTTGTTGTTTGCCATACAGTAATACGAATAATTAACTCAAGGTGCCGCATCAAGCAGGGTTCAAATAGTGTCTTATGAAGTCCTCATGCTGTGGAGAGACAGTTTGATATAAGTTACAGATAAGTGTAAATACTTTTGTCTTTTTTTCAGTGCTAGCATGATCATTGACACTACGTAAAATTGGGCAGAGCTTTGTCATCAAAAGAAGTGGCTGAGCTTTTAACCAAATGGATTCTTGATGTTGTTTCAGTACAAGGACGCCTTCATGAAGGCGAACCCAGGCTACAAGTGGTGTCCCACCACCAGCAAACCAGTGAAGAGCCCCTCCTGTCAACCAGTGAGCAACCCTCGCAAAAAGGTTTGGTCCTCCCCTTCCCACTCCAATAAGGATGCTACCACTGCCAAGAAAGTGCCCAAGACTGAGAGTATGCCACAGTTAAACTTTGCCATGGCAGGTGAGTTTGATCACAAGTCAGTAGAATAATGTTGGAAAACGCCAGCGTCGTTTTTGTTTCTTCTTCATCTTCTTCTTTTTGCAACCGCTGTTACTGTTTTGCAGACCCGACAAAGATGGGAGGCCTTAGCATGTTGCTGTTAGCTGGGGAGCATGCCCTAACAAACAAAGAGGTAGGTTGCAGATCAGTCGTTGGGTCAACACTTCTTTTTTTCAGTTTTGTTCAGTTGATATCGCTCAGCCATTTAAACCTGTTGTTTGCGGCTGTAGATCCCCTCCAGCACTAAACCTAGTTTACCTGACACTGGCAGTCAAGAAAGCTCCTGTCCGGCACATGAGGAAGAGGTGGGGCCCGGCACTTCTTTTTCTTTATCTCTTCCACTGTGTAAACTGAATATACTGCACATTATTGACCCGCTACACAATGGGGTATGAACTGACAAAAGTGAGTGACTAATGTCACATGATGGGATGGAGGTATGTGCAGCAGACGCTTGGCTCTCATTTCGTTTTGTTTTGCACAATTTTCCATTCTTTTAAATGAGTTATACGCTGAATTCAGTTTGTGCCCTTCCGTGGAAACAAATTCGCTGCAGGCTAAATAATCACTGTGACGACATCAAGAGTTTAAAGTGACATCACATGCCCACTGTTTGTAGTTGTTTTCTATTTCTTTTGTAAAACTAACCTTGCTAGTAAACAACAAATAGCAGTGAATGGAGACCACATGCTAATAATCACAATCACAAATCCTAATAGATTGGTGCCCTAAATTACAATATATATTGGAATCAATGCTGTCCACAAAACAGACTTGAGTTGTGTTGATGCCCTAGAGAGTTCCTACCCACTGCACCTGAAGTTGCCAAGAGTATGATTTTGTTTGTAGCTCTTGTAGTGGAACAAATCATACAACAAAAAAATGTCCAAACTGAAAAATCTGATCAAACAAACAAAATCAGAGATAAACAAATGCATGAAAATATTTTGTGTGATTGCTGCAAATACAATTTTGGGATTATTTTTTTTAGCACAGACAAATTTCTGAATTAGTTCATCTGCATTTCTCTGGTATTTGATCAATATAACTGAAAAAAAATGTATTGAGAGGGCACATTAAACCAGTAAGAGTCAGTTTAATCTCAGAGTCAATTTAATGAAGCCCTTTCAAACAATGAATTGTAAATTATTTCACTTGAATGAAATGGGTTTTGAATGTGGTGGAATGTTGATGGGATAATCGTACCGCAGTGTTGACTGGTCATGTGATGACTTACGGCAGAGCTGATTTGCTTCCACTGTTTTATTTGCAGAAGTTGTCGGCGACACTTCCAGACCGAGTGCCTGAAAACACTGAGAGCCTGGTCAAGTCCGCGATGTCTCCACTGGCAGAGGTAGGACTGGATTAATTTGGTGTCACTGATGCGCCACTGACTCGGTGATATGTATGTGTCATGAACACATAATGAACACATAATGAACAAAAGCAAAACAAACTGATTAACCAAAAAGTAAAAGTGTTTGCTTCACTCAAATTCTTGATATTCTCAAATTTTACTCTTTTTTTCTCCCCCTTGTGTCACTTCTTTGCAACAACCAAATACATTGAAAACATGGATTAGGATATTTGCACTGTAACATTCAATAAAAGTCCAAATTATGTTTTATTTTATTTTAATTTAGACCACCATAATAATCCACTGTAAAGAATTTTCATTATATATTTTCATTGGCATGGAAGAGTGAAAATGTTTCACCTTTTGTGTTGTTATGACCCTGCTGAGTCAGCAGGTGTCACTGTTTCACCTGATTCAACTCATCCTTTTCACTTTGAACGCTGTCATAGCAATAGGTCCACCTCATGCATGCGTGATTCAAACATCAGTTTGGTTCACTGGGACGCTGCTAAAGTTGCCAGTGGCAGGAAGTTTTGGGAAGCAATTTAATGGTTTACCAGTGATTTTGCCGCCTCTTCACAGTCGTCCCTCTCTGCGGCTCCTGAAGGAAAACCATGTCGACAGTCGGCTCTGTTCCAGCTTGCTGAGGTAAGCCAGCGAAATGTTTGCACTTGCAGATGGACTCCACAGTTTATGACTTCTAACTAAGTGACAAGTTTAAGCTCTGGAAAGGTTCACATCCCCTGTCTTGTTGAAGCCTCAGTGCTGGTGTGCGTTGCTAATGCTGAGATTCATTGCGGTCGAGCGCATATTAAAAGAACATTTAGTGATAAATGCCCATTTTGCATATTCTTTCCCCTACATTTTTATACTTCTGTCATTATTTTAATATATCTTATATATTGATATTATTAAATAATAGTTCTTAATGCTAAGGTCCATTGCACTCAAGTGCAAATTAAAAGCATATTTAGGGACAAATGTCTATTTTGCCCATTCCCCCCCCCCGACATTTTTATACTTTTTACTTATGTAATATTGATATTATTGAATATTGATGCAATGCAATTAACCATAATCACAATCTTTTAATCCTATTACTTAACGGCACTGTATCTCCTTCCTTTAACCAGATGTGCTTGGCCTCTGAAGCTGGGAAGATGGACGTGGTCCAGTCTCACCCGGAGGACAGCTCCTCCAAAGCCTCCCTGCCGCAAACTCCGCTCAAGTCCGAGGTCAAGGAGGAGAAAGTGGACGGCGACGCGTGCGCCCCTCTGCCCGGCGGGCCGGCCGTCGCGCCCTCGCCCCCGGCCGTCACCTCTACCTCTACCGATGCCATTCCCCCACAGCTCGGCGGCCAAAATGCGCGCGTTGTCAAAAGCAAGAGCAAGAGGAAGGAGGCGGCCAAGTCGCCCGAGGCCGAGGAGACGCCCTGCCCCGCCAAGAAGAAGTGCGCCCACGCGGCGGGCGACAAAGACAGTGTGGTCAACAGCGTCCAGGCGGCGGCCAGAGGGGCCCGGAAGGACTCGGAGGAGAAGCCCAGGAAGAAGCTGCAGACCGGGCCCAGCGGCGCCAGCACCGCTGCGCCCAAAAAGAGCAGCAAACCCAAAGTCAAGACCCCGGTCAAAGAACTGGAGGAGGGGGAGGAGAAGAAGGAGGAGGAGGAGGAGGAGGTGAAGGAAAGCAGCGGTCCGTGTGCGCAGGAGGCTCCGTCTGAGGCGGAGGTGAAGGAGGAGTCGCCCGCCGTCGGCCCCGAGCCCGAGGCAAAGACGCCGGACGACCAGGGGGCCGCGGCGGAGTCCTGCAGTCCACCCTGCAGCCCCTCCAGCACCAAGCTCAAGGAGGCGGACAAGAGGAGAGAGGAGTCCGGCGACGGGACCAGCGAGTCCAAAGCGGAAAGCTGCGGCTCCAGGAAGTCGGAGCGGAGGTGCAAAGGCGCCTTGTACAAAACGCTGGTTTCCGAGGGGATGCTGACGTCGCTGAGGGCCAACATCGATCGAGGTACCTGCCACGAAGCAAACGCACACACACACACACACACACACACACACACACACACACACACACACACACACACACACACACACACACCGTCCAACCTGTTGTCCCTGACGTCCTCTTGTCGCTGGCCACCTCAGCAGGGAAGAGAGGGGCGCTCCGAGCCTCCGAGCACGATGCCAACTGGAGCGATGACAGCTGGACGCTCTCTCAGGTGGGGCCCAGCAACCCCAAGAAGCTGAAAAAGTCCAAGTCCAAAGATGAGTCTTCGCCAGGGTGAGTCCCACCTACCCCGTTTTAATATGTGTCCTATTCTGAAAACTTCTCTGAAATCTTCTTTCCTCTACCGCTACTGAAAACCATCGCCCCTGCTGAGGTTCTTTGATTTCCTCGTGAGGCCACACTGCAACAATTAGTCGACGTAATAGATTATGTCGGCAACAAAGATTTGTCGACAAGAGTACAACACAGGTGTGAAGGTTTAAGCAAGTAAGGTTAAACAGAAGTTCAAAACAGGTGAAAAATAAAGAAAATAATGACTAAATGACTAATTGAAAACCGAATTGATAAATTAGTCGACAGCAAAAATAATCATTAGTTGCAGCTCTACCTCTGTGTTACGAACCACTTAGTCTAGGGGAAAATGGTTAGTAACAAAAGTGGGACCAACAAACACGTTCCATGAGCAGGTTTCAAACTTAAGATGTTTTTAATGGTTTTAACAAAAGGAATAACAACAACAAACAACAGCAGCAGCAACAACAACAGAGGAAGGGCAGCGGGTGGTGCCAAATCAATAACCTAATATAAACAAAGTGGTCTCAGGCGGAGACCCGACACGGGAAACCGTTCCCAAAAAGGACGCCACCCATAAGCCTAAACAAAAAGGCTACAGAAAACAAGGGGAAACTAAACCCCAAAGAAAACCCAAAACTAAACCTAGAGCCCAATAATTCCAACAAACAAATACATAAACACGAGCGTCAAACAGTAAGGGTACGAGTGCTACACCTAAAACTAGCACAAACACAAGTCACCGCACAATACGAAAGTCGAACAGTACGAGAGAGAATCACGGTGGGCGGAGACAGGAACTCCCCCCAGTTGATGACGTTGATCCAGCTGATTCTCGGGGAACCACCTGGCGAACGGAGTTAGAAACACACCCACGCCCCAACATACACACCCAAAATACGGTACCCGTAACACTCTGCCCTGCATGTCAGCGACCAGAGAGCCGTGACGGAGTTCACACTCACTTTCAAAACCGGTTCAGTTTGAAGCCAGCGGTTTGAGTTGATTGATTGCCCACCAAAACAGCTGTGCTGAGACCCCTGTGATCAGGTGGTCACTGATAGCTGCTGCTATCTGGAGTACACCAGCCTCCATAGCCTGCAGTGTTGTGATGATGGGTGTTGCTATTTTTGCATCATGACCGTTATTGTGGTATCTACTTCTCATCTCAGCATGATGTCGGGAAACACAACATGTTACACAAAAGTGCTTTTGAAAGTGATGTGTTGCTGGAATAGCAGCCACAATTATGAGGAGATCCAAGTTGTGTTATTTCCCCTTTTTTTGCCCCGCAAAATCAGACCCAAACCAACCAAGGGGGAAATAAACCACGCCCACCCACCCTCAGTTTTTGCAAAATAATTCCATACACTTTGACCTACTGACTTTTTTTTTGACTGTCATGTCAGCTAAAAGCATTATTAAAGAAATGGTGTTGAATGATTATTGTCTACCTTGATAAAAGAAAAGAATTCATGCAAAGCGTAGACACACAAATAGGTTCGTACCGTACATACTTCAACGGCAAAACCTCCCCCTTCAGCATGTTGACGCAGAAACATGTAAAGTTTGAACAAACCTATTTGTGTCTGACTGAGTTGAAACTTCCCTCTATGAAAAGTACAGACGCTATCAATCTTTTTGGACTTCCATGTAAAGCGTGTAAGTGTGAGGTCGTTACTGAGACCAAACCAGAAGTCTTTACGTGCGGGTGAAAGGTTTCATCATTTACAAGTCTGGTGAAGCACACACACTGCAGGTGAAGAGTGTGGCACGTGCTCACTGATGTCGTCATGCGCGGCGCAATGACTGGACATTAGTGGGAAATCATCCGCGGGTTTCCTACACACAGCCACTTGCACAACTCTCCATACTTATTAGCAAACCATTCATTTATACAAGGAATGAGGCTTTGTTAAGTGATTAGAACTGAGCCATGGGTTGAAGCGCTCTTAATGAAGACGACAGGATTGCCAATTAATGCAATTTGCTACTTACATTAGTTTCTTTCTTTCTTTCTTTCAGACCCAAGAGATCCGTATCACAGTTTAAAAAAGGGAAGACATAGAGAGAAAAACAATAAAAGTAAACAAATAGATAAATAATGTTTTTAGATTTAGAAAATCGTCATCTTGATACGACGATTGATGATCTGGTTTCTTTTAACTCTTAACTTGTTTAAATTTCTTTTTGAGTCATTCAATTTTCCTGCTTTTGCACTATGTTGTTGCTGTAATTATGCAAATCTCCCCAATGTGGGATTAATAAAGGCATTCTATTCCTAAATCGTGCCTTTCAGCCTTGGGAAGCTGGAGGAGGAGTTTGAAAGGAAATTCAACAGCCTCCCGCAGTACAGCCCGATGACCTTTGACAAGAAGGGTTCAGCCGTCACCAAGAAGAAGAAGACTGACGGCGCGCCGGGCCACGAGGAGCCAGCAAAAGCTGGAAAAGGTACGACTGGGTCGTTGTCCTGGTAGACGTAATTTTACCCGTCAACAGTAGTTCCCCATTCCATTCATCGCCCCGTCTGCACCTGTTTGCATTAGGGACAATCATGTTGATAGTCCTTTTATATAGAGAATAGAGTTGTGATACAGTTGTGTCAAGGTTCCTCAGCCCCGGCACGGTTGGAGGGGGTTGGCTTAAATGCAGCACGGATCGTGCACGAGCACGAGCACGAGCATAACACAAGCGTGCTCGCGTACGCAGCGTGTTCAGCGAGTGCATTCGTTGAATTTGGACGCGTCGGCCGACTGAAGTGAATCCAAAAACCCCACAAAGTCGTTAAAGCGTGGGCTGTGTTTTCATATCCTTGACTTTCCAAGAGTAGTTTGTGTGCATCTTCACTGTGCTCTCCTCTAACTTTGACATATTAAGTGGCTCCGCTGGCAGGGAGGAAATATGATTGGCACATGTTGACAGAAGGGGCCTCCCTTCTCCCGGCTGGATCAACGAGCTGTTTCTTCTGGCGCTGAGATCATGCCAGCGTTGAGTTGCGCTGATCACTTGAGGCTGTCGAACACACACACACACACACACACACACACTCAAATGCAGGACGGCATGATTTGTCGGGATGGCAGCCGAACTTTTGAAATAATTTTATTTTCTTTGTCCTTGTTTCCTGTTCGAATCTCACAACAAGTCATGCTGCAACTGTACACTGGCTCCATAAACGCAATGTAATTGTGCAGTTAGAATGGATGTAGGGAGTGAGCAGAGTGAGCAACGGGCAAACAGATCGTACCCAAGACATAACTTCAGCCTAACTTTGACTCTGCCATTGCAGCAGCTGACATTAATGCGATTGATCTGGCCGTGCAGTGCTAGACACATCCTATTCTGAGTTTCAGCCGTTACGTTTTACTGTTTTCATAGCATTGCGATCAATTATTTGCACCGTAGTGATCACAGCCGCACCGGAGAATAATGGAGGTCTTTAATCCTCACTTCCAGGAAGCTCTTCTGCCGTCCATTTTGACACACATGTGACATTTTGAATGTTTTTCCTCATTTGTGGTGGTGTGGACCTGCTCTTTGTAAAACAAACACACTTGGATTCCATAACATGGCATTTCCATGCTCTATGTTTTTTTGTTTTGCTATATCAGGACCATCTCCATCTCAGAAAAAGACTTCATTCCACAAGATTGTTAGGAAGCACAAACACAAAAAGGAGAAACCGGTGGACAAAGGTGAACTAGAATGTTGATCATTGTTCGTTGTACAGCTGAGATGTGAATATTTTAGCCGACGTTTCACAGACTGTTGTAAAGACTAAACATTCCATATTCTCAATCATTCTGATTATTTTAATCTTACATTTTTACAAGTTGCTTTGGATTTTATAGAGAACTCAGTGTCAAATATTGCTAACTGACTAAACTGCTACATTTTTGAGTATGTTTGACATCGTCAGTAAAGTTCTGTGTTCTCATATACTGCATTTACAGTCTGCTCACATTTACTGTGATTTAATGGAGTCTGGAAAGTTTGATGTTTCTATGTTATTGAGCTGTATTGTGAACCTTCTGTGTGCAGCAGTGATACAGAGCGATTCCAGCCAACCGGAGGCAGCGTCAAAAGCCAAACTTTGCACCCCCCTTGCCATAATGTGCCCGGACTCGCAGGGCACCGCTAGTATGGAGATGCTAGTTGGTAGCCAGAAGAGAAAGGCCAGGAAGACCAAGATCACACATTTAGTTCGGACAGCGGATGGCCGCGTGTCTCCTGTCGAAGGTGAGTGACGCCACAAGCGACGGTCCACACTTGCGAGGGTTCTCATTACATCGCTTTTCAACAATGTGAAGCAGTGGCTAATAGTGAGCTTCGCGTAGACGTGGTGGCATTTTATTTACCACTGCGACTGTCACCACATGCACTATCAGTGGTGAGACTGAAGGCATTTTGACTGATGTGTGATGGGATGACAGGCGGGAGTGTATGCAGGACCCAGAGCTTTCAGTTGAGGCAAGACCATGAGAGCACCAGAGCGGTCTCTCATAAAGGTGCAGTTACAATATGTGACCCCTAGAGGGTGTCAGAGCATTGGTAGACCAGCTGGGGGAGTCTCAGGAGCCACATTTCTTTCCCTTGTAATGCAGTGGCGACCCAACTTTATTCCACAAACATGAAAACGAAAGCCCACTTCATGTATTGTCTAGGATATAAATTATTGAATTGAAGCGTGTCCTACAAATAAATGCCCAACATTTTAGGAATACAGAAATTATAAATATGTATGTTTTAAAATCCCTTTTTAGAGAAAAAATAGGGAAATCGCTCACGAAGCCGTGACCCAATACAAACAGCTCTGCGAGTCACGTTTGGATCGCGGTCCGCCAGTTGGCAAAGGCTGTTGGTAGACGGTAAATTTTTTAATAAAAAAAAGAGAGAGAGAGAGAGAGAGAATGTTGTTTTTACTGCTGCTGCTGCTCAAGAGACCTAACATTTAGTGAGCCAGAAAAAGGAATAATGAATATGCATGTTGCATGAGTGTGTATGTTTTTAAAAGGAGCCTCCATGCATTTGATAATGTCAATTGTTTCTTCTCAGCCAACAGGGTTAATGTACTTTTTTTGTGTTTTCGCAGAGGACAAAACTAAGGACGTGAGCCAGGAACAGGAAAAGAAGCCATTACCCCAACTGAATTTATGCAATGAAGACGGGTGCTTCAGTCATCCCGGCGGCGAGGAGGCCGAGAGGAGTGCCACCCCACAAGAGCTACCTGCCTTTTTCAGCTTGGAAGCCCTCGCTGAGGTAGCAGCCATGGAAAATGTTCACAGGTAGAGACCCAGCCCAACGGCCACTTTGGTTTTTTATTTTTTTTTTATTTCTCATTTTCCACATTCACACATTGTCCATGTGACTGGACCTTAAAGCTACTGTGGCAGCGTGTCTATTTAAGTTTGAACCAGAGTGATGATTATTTTAATGATAGATGATGCAGCTTGCATGAGAACTGCACTGAAACTTCTCCTTTTTTAACTTATCAGTATGTAAAGCATATTCTTCCCTGTTCAGAATTCCTCTATGATTTAAGAAACACTCCCTTGTTTGTTTGCTTCTTCAAAGATGTTGGGGAATTGATTTATCACTGAGCACTCTCCTCATCACATTTCAGGGGCCAACGAAGTTTGTCTGAGACTCAGAAGAAGGAGCTGGGTCAGACTCCAGTCCTCATCTCCTGCGCTGATCAGTGAAATATCCTGTTACTCCTTTTCTCAGTGGTTACCCCACGCCAAGGGATTCCTGATCAGAGAGCTCTGGGCAGATCTTTCTTGGACTCAGCTTCCTGATCAAGGAAAAAAGGACCCTCCTCTTCCTCCTCCTCTTCAACCCGCTCCTCACTGTCTCTGTGTTTTTTCCTGAAACCTTCCTTTTGGTGTGAAGCAGGACGCCTTTCTGACCTCCTCACCACTTTAGATGCTGTGTTAGGACACTTGGGGGGGGGGGGGGGGGGGGGGGGGCGCAAGCTGTCCCTCAGTGCATGGCTTCCCGTCAAAGAAATGGTTGTCATGGGTTTATCATAAGCTGTTTTGTCTAATAGGGACCATTTTAAGGTCTTGGAGTTTAAATCTAACATTTTAGGTAAGATATTGAAAAAGACAAGAAAATCACACCGCATTAGTTTTATAGAGGAACGCAGCTTTCTGTTACCTTTGTACCTCACGCACAATGCCTACTGAAGAGTTCCCTCCACCTCTGGTAGAATACCTCTTGGAATAGTCTTTATCCCTTTTCGATTCCGCTGAGCTTCGACCCAAAATGACTTGAACCAGGGTAAAAGATCACAACGGATTGACTTCCAACGGCGACTGCTCGCTCTGTGTCTCCTCCTGCGCTGTGCCGACGCCGTGCACTCAAACGACTTAGGAATGGTGGTCGAGTATTTGATACGTCGGTCCGGATGACGCTACTGTAAAACAGTATTTTGGTAGCGGCAAACAATCATGTTAGGTTGAATGTGTAAGAGCAGACGCGTGCATCTGAACTCGTGTTGGCCGTCGCTGAGGGTGTTTGTGTGTCCGTTTCATCCCCGACTAGTAGGTTTTATTTTTTCCCCTCTCAGGCTTATTAGACAGTAGGTCAAATTATATACGGCTTGTTGTGATTGGTAGGTTGTGTGAAAAGGATTCAAATTTAGCCTTAACCCTCCCAACCTGTGCACATGTTGGCGCCACAGCCCCACCCCCCTGCCGACCCCGCCAAGAAACTTCCTGCTGAGTTCCGTCATCGTCTCCCCAAGTCAGTCGACAAAAGATTTAAAATAGTGGAAATGCAGTTTATGTCTATACTTGATCTTATTGCAGTTTGCGTAGCAATTAGAAAGTGGAATTTCTCGCAAGCGACTTGTTTATTTTTTCTCCTATTTGTTATTTATGTAAATATGCTGTAATTTGCAGCTGATGTCTGAGTTGTTTTTAGAGTGGTAAGAAAATGCCTTGTCTCTGCGGATTTCAAATTTCCTACTCCAGACTAATCTCAATGTCACAGCAAAGTTCCAACGCAGAATAGAATCAGGACTTTACCTTTGGCAAGGGGGGAGTTATGCTTTACGAAACTGTACATAGAGAACACCTTTATCAAGAGAGCAAGAAATGAAGGAAATGCAATACAGGAACTCAATATTCAGGTTTTTATTCAGAGAAAAATGAGAGTTTAACAGATCCGACCTCGCCAGCTGTCTCAGAGCTACTGGTTACAAAGCGTTTTAAGCACGTTTCCTGTTTGCATCGGCCCTCTGAGATTTCACAGCCATGTAGTGGTCTAATCAGAGGTCACTTTAATTCAGTGTGTCAACTCGTCCAGTGTTTTCAACTCTGCAGAGCTTTATGGTTTTGTTTTGTTTCAGTTCTCTTTTACATTTTTGTGTATGTTTGGTCCAAGTCATTCCATTTCCCGACCGCTCTCCCGGTCGAGGCTCCGTTCTCTGGTTGAACAGCGTCAGTAAGCGAGGAAAAAGGAAGTTGTTCCGATTTGTCGTCTTCCGAAGAGCCCAGACTCTGAGAGACTACCACAGGCTACTGAAGCCTAGCAGAGAAACACACGCAGACTTGCCAGCAATACTCCCATCTCTTCAAACAGCCGTTCCCTCTCTCTTTAGATCGGCCAGTAGGTGAACCGTTGTGGTTTAGATTCACACGCTTCTGTACATTTTTACATTTCCTCCTAGTATTTTGATCATATTTAGGATGAAATCGTGTTTACTTCTGATCTCTTTTAACAAGTTCATCTTTAATAAGCTCAGTGCCCCCCATCCCCGATGAGATTAAACTCATTAGTGCGAGACACATCTCTGCTTCAACACGAAACAATGATCTTTGCCTTTTCACCGCTGGAGGTGTGTATTTTATTTTAAAAATGTGACCGCAGCACGATGTTGCGCACGTGTGTTAAGATGTGCTCAGAGCGCCGTTAAACACGTGAAGACTTGAGAGTGAAATACGAAATGAGGTCTTAGAGAACTCATGCATCTATTTTTTTTCCCTCTAATGGTGAATCAAGTTTGAACTATTTAAATTTTAACATTTTGTGAGAAAATAGTCCTGTTCTTGAAACAATGCTGTTATTACTATGTAATTTGTCCTGAAAGATGATAAAAAAGTAATTGTGGTTATTCCCAACTAAGCTTAAGGCAACAAAAGAAGTAGGCCTACTTTGTAGAAAGGAGAAGACTTGCTTCGGTTATGAATTTATCCTTCTTCCACTGGTGGATATCTATATATATATATATATTTCTTTCAAGACAAAGAAACTGTCTTCCCACAAAATAGAGATGCATTTGCTTATAGCAAGTGAGTTTATTGATATTTGCCAAAGAAAAGGTAAAGATATATTCACAGAGAAATCCTGACAAATTATTATTTTTTTCCTGTATAGAAAGCGAGTGTATCGGTTGCACTGCATTTTCTAGGCGTGTTAATCTTCAGGTAATAATAGCAGCACAATTCAACTGGTGTACCTGATGGGATCTCCTCTGTGTTACAAGCCCAGAGTTTGAATGAAGTGTAAAAAAAAACAAAAAACACAAAAACAAACGGCACCACGTAATGCCTCTTTTAATATCCAGTGTTTGCACCTTATAACCCAAACCAAAATGATCATGGTCTTGATGAAAATCCATAATTTGTACCCACTCAATAGAAGTTATGCATATTAACTATTACACACGTGAGGATGTAGTCACCATCAAAATCCACACGTGTACCAAACAGCCATAATACTGTCATTTCCCCATCGATTCACTTTTTCTATCTAGAAAATGCTTATATAAAGTTCCTATATTAGTTACCTAAATGACTATAATACCCTTTTGTGCTAGTACTGTCTTCTTGAATGTAATCATTTTGTACCTGTATTTTTCTAATTCAGTCTTTGATTGTACTGTATGTATGCAATGATGGTATACTGTTCCTTAGACGCGTAGTTGGTTACAAACACCAGTTCTAATAATGACGGGATGGCTGCTGCGCTGCAGACTCTGTCCAGAGGTGTTGGAGGCGTCGAGTCCAAGGGACTTCCTGTAGACATGGGAAATGCCAGATCCTTGCATCTTGAGAAGTAGGACCATAGCTTCCCTCGGTTAGCTCCTCCTTTTCCCTTTGTAGTAAAAGTTCAGTCTGTTCAGGACCGTTTATAAAAAAACAAAAAAAAAAATTAAAAAAAAAAACAGGGACGCTGTCACAAGCAGATAGAACAAGTGAATGCTTGAGTTTTGATTTATTTATTACCGTTCCATTTGTTTTTTATAGGTAGAGTTAAATGAAAATAGAAAAAAATTACAATAAGATACACAACTGAATATGCATCCATTTATACATGAACGTGTATAAGATTATCTACCCTTTACTGGAATGTAGATCATGGCTTCCTTTTTTTAATTTTTATGTGAAGAAGAGGTCATGCCAGATCTTTAAGTCGCTTTCCTTTATTAGTTTGTACATGTGTTTAATCTAATTTATGTCGATGGTAATTTTCATGAATGATTTTTCTGTTTTTGTTTTTTGTTTTGTTTTTCCTTTGATTGTGACAGCCCAGTTGTTAAATGCAGCCTTGCCTTACTGTAACCCCTGCTTAGTGAGGGATCCCTCTCAGCCCCCTGCCCCACCCTATTATACCCCACTGCACCTACAACTCTTATGTCATAACACTGTTTGCTGATGCAACTATTATTCCTTTTACACTTTGTGCTGATGGAACTATGACTTCTTGAACACCTATTAAAATAACACCCATAACACCTGGTTGTCTGTGTGAGAGTTTGTCTGTTACATGAACGGTAATCCAAATTTATTATTTATTTATTTATTTATTTATTTTTTACATCCATTCCATGCACCTCAAATGGGACTTTGGTTGCTGTTTTTTTCAAGGCCATATGCAGCCCGTTAAGCTTTTTAATCCGGCCCGCCAAACTTGCAGAAATCATGTTAATAGTAACTAAGTCATAAAATAGCTGTATTTCATCCATTGTTTCAGTGTTCTAAGAGTAATTTCAACAAAGAGATAAAAAACATGAGGCTTCAAAGACACATATTTTGTCATATCTTTTCTTTTGTGTTTTCTACATATCCCTGTTACATATTTATTGGCTCTAACAGCCTTGATCCTCAACAAATCACTTACGCCGAAAAAAGTGAACAAACACACGCACGCAGATAGATAGATATAGATAGAAATTTGTATTAGGAGTTTCATAGCACTTTTCTATACTGAAAGTGAATGAAAACACCTTTAAATGAAATCTTTCAGGATGTCTCTTTTTTTTTTGTTTTAAAAAAAATAATGTGTATATATATATATAGGAAGGAACATCTGTCTCACGTGACTACGGTGTCACATGATACCGCCCTGTCAGAGCCGCTACGCTAGCGCTAACAAAATGGCAGCGTTCTTACAGTGGAGGAAATTTGTTTTCTTTGACAAAGAAACTGTCAAGGACCCCGTGGACAATGGCAAAAACTTTGCCCTGCCAGCCGGAATATCTGTGTGCGACTCTGGTCGGGGTCACATCGTCCTGGGAGATATCCTTATCACGGCTCTATCTAATTTAGCCCAGTTAGCTCAGGTGTTGTTGTTGACTGTTGATGCTAATTCAGACCTCTGTCTCGAAAATGAAGTGTTTTTTTGTCGCTGTGTTCACAGCCATACCTCGATTAGGACTGAATAGAATGTTTAAGCTAAGGGTTGGACATGGGGTTCAGGCTAGGATACGTTGTTGGCAACGTCAGTAGCATTACTGGACTAGGACAACATTAACTGTCTAATATCCCCTGTTGTCATGTTCTGAGTTGTAGCTAATTTGCTCCTTGCGGTCGATAGATCCTGTCGCTCCCGTTGAAATAAGTGTTACATGTTGAGACAATACAGCATGAGAATTCTCTCGAAATATAAATAAAATGATATTGTGTCTACAAGCAAGAGGAGCTACAATGTGAAATAGGTTTGAAGTTTGTAGTTGACATGTATTCTGTGCAGCTGACTAGTTTTTGGCGTCAGTTCTGTGCCTGCCAGTCCTCATTTTTTTTCATGATTTGCAGCAATGTGTTTCTTCATTGCTATGCCTGGAAAAAATGGTCCTCCTTGACCACCAAATGATTACATATGGAGGGAAAGATCTGGCTTCTGACCCGCTCCCTGCAGCTGACATTTTTCCAGGCCTACAAGTTGCGAGTGACGCACTTGTTTCAACTGAAGCAGCACAGCATCCTTGTGTCTGTGGGACAGGACGAACACGGAATAAACCCTCTCGTAAGCATGCTGTCCCCCCTTAAAGCCTCCAGTCTGGACAGTCTGTTTTATGCTGTTTTATTGTAAATGTTCTCATTCCTACAGGTTAAAGTCTGGAACCTTGACAAGAGAGACAGCGGAAATCCTCTGTGCACTCGGATTTTTCCTGCAATTCCCGGCAACAAACCCACTGAAGTTTCTTGTCTTGGCGTACATGAAAACCTCAACTTCATGGGCATTGGTGAGATACACAGAAAAGACGCCAATTCCAACAGATTTTAAGTCAAGTTAATGTTCCATTTTATAGGAAATTGTGTGCATTTTAAAGGGCATTCTTCTTGTTAGAAAGACCAGGCCTAACTTTTGGTAAAAAGGGTTTCAGTGTAGCTGGAAGATAGTTCTAAATGCTTTATTAAGCTCCTCCTCTTTTCCCTTTTCCTTTGGTTTTCAGCTCCTTTAAGAAAAGAAATGCAACCTGCTGATTACTGGCTCCTGTTTCTTATTATGCTTTCCAGTCATGACTTGGCCATGCAATGGTTTAATTAGTTCATCTATGATTTATGTTTCACTGTGTGTGCATGTGTGTGTGCAAAAGGCTAATCGGGTGTTTTGTTTTCTTTTTATTGCACAGGCTTTACAGACGGCAGTGTGGTTCTGACCAAAGGTGACATCACTCGGGACCGTCACAGTAAAACTCTGACACTGCATGAGGGCACCAGCCCGGTCACCGGCCTCGCTTTCCGACAAGTGGCCAAGGTCACACATCTGTTTGTCGCCACCCTGGAGAAAGTCCACGTACGTTTTTGGTTCACTCGCTAAAACACTGGTAGAATAGAAAGTCCATCTGCGCGTTGGCAACTTTAACGTGCGTCTGCCTCCCTCTGGCCTCTCCTCTCCTCTGCTCAGTGCTACACCCTGTCCGTCAAGGAGTATCCCAAGCTAGAGCTGGACACACACGGGTGTGCCCTGTTGTGCTCCTCCCTGGCAGACCCCTCCCAAGACTCCCAGTTCATTGTGGCTGGTGATGAATGTGTGTACTTGTATCAGCCTGATGGACGGGGACCCTGCTTTGCTTTCGATGGACACAAGCTGTTGGCCCATTGGCACCGTGGCTACCTGTTTTTACTCATCAAGGATCCAAAATCGCCCAACAAGTAAGGGAGAAAATGGATTAAACAGTGGAGTATTAAAGTTTCTTAACTTAAAAGGATTTATTTTGATCTTCACACAGTCAATTCTCAATACTTTTTTCAATTTTTTATTTTTATTTTTTTATTTATTTATTTTTTTGATATAATTTACTGTTGACAGTTTCCATCGGTCAAACCTCTTCGGTAAATGCAATGCTGATGTAGTTCTGTCGTCCCATTACCTTTCGATGCTCGGGCGTGTTGCTTCAATGTCGATCTATTTAATCCAATGTGTCCAGATTGTTTTGGTCAATGGGAAAAAAAATAAAATAGAAAGTCACTGTTACAAAGTTACTAACAACTTTTTGTCATGAAGGTCTTGTCTATGTCATACTCCGATTTCAAGTCTGTCTCACCTACGGTTTCTGAGCCGGTTTTTCGCGAGTTCTGACCTGTGTGCAAAAATAAACATGTTTCCGTAAATGTTAAGGGGGTCAAATTGGGATACGAACACGCGGCGGAAGAATAATGAAGAAGAAACGGAGCAAAAATACAATCGGGTCTTTGCCCTGTAATGACCTGCTCTGCTCCAGAGCTGGTCGTCGCAGGGGCTCAGTCCCGAATTAAATGTAAAATCAATATAAATACTATAAACAATTGCGTGAAAGAGACCGTTTCCAGGTGATGGAGCGGGATTATGAGCTCAGTGTGATTCGGACAATTAATACTCTGCTAACAGTAAAGATATTCTTGGAAAATGAAAACTTTACGGCTGGCTCAGCATTGCCTTTTTGACATTTTTTACTAAAATCAGTTCAAGATCTGTACATTGATGCTTAAAAAGTGCAAAAGTTGTGACTTTGTGTCTTTTGCGCCCAGGCCAGAGTTTGGCAGCAGGGAGAGCTCGTCGTCGGAGAGACAGCTGCTGACCATTTACGACCTGGACAACAAGTTCATCGCCTACAGCGCCCCGTTTGATGACGTCATCGACGTGGTGGCCGAGTGGGGCTCCTTCTACATCCTGACCAGGGATGGCAAAATGTTTGTTCTCCAGGAGAAAGACACACAGACCAAACTGGAGGTGGGAACGCTTCAGTCAGTCAGTCAATCACCCCGCTCAGTGATGCGGCTGCTGGCTAGGGAACAGTGTTGTCATCTCTTAATTTTGTTGTTGTTTCTTTTTGAAGATGCTGTTTAAGAAGAACCTGTTTGTAATGGCCATAAACCTGGCAAAAAGCCAGCACCTGGATAGTGATGGGCTCTCTGAAATCTTCAGACAGTACGGTGATCACCTTTACCTTAAGGGAGACCACGACGGAGCCATCCAGCAGTACATTCGGTGAGTATGTCACTAAAAATCTCAAGGTGGTCTTTGTGCTCCGAGAACCTATGAGTTACACCTGCTAATGTACAAGACAAGTATCTGATTTTATCATTGGACTGTTTTTTTAATTATCCTGTCATTTGTACTGTGATTTTTACTACTGTGCACGTTGAGATTTGCCTATAAATGGAAAGTGTGTTATAAATAAAATCTATTATTATTATAACACAAGTGACAAAGAGGTGCAACGTGCTTCTATGTTTCAGATTTCTTTATTTGCCATTGTGTAAACACGTAGGAATTTGTTTTGGCAATGCATGTGTGCATTTCAGTTCTTTTCACATATATATCAACTAACAAACATACAACACAGTGCAATGCGGAAGTAAACAAAGACCATATATATAGTAATATATATATATATAGATAAAGTGCACGTTGGGATTAGTTAGTGCAAGGAATTTATGTACTGCTGGTGGTGAGTGCTGGTGTCACTGGTGTCACTGGTATGTAATGTATGTATGTGTGTGTTTTTTGTTTTGTTTTTTTGAGACTTAAAGGTCCAATGTGTAAAATCTGGCTTGATTTATGATTTTTATATTGGTATAAGCCTAACATACTGCCTATAAATACATTAATAAAAGTGTATACTTGCAGTACAAAAAGCGGTTCACATATACATTATATAGACACATACATCTTGCACCACTATTGTTTAAGGAAGGCTGTCTGTCAGTGACCTAAATACGAAACGTGCTGTCAGGCGGGCTTCCTTGAAAATTTTACACACTGGACCTTTAATTAGCACGCGTGACCGGTGAGGTAGCTCTGAAATCCTCCGTGTGTTCTTTTGCAGCACAATTGGGAAACTGGAGCCCTCATACGTCATCAGGAAGTTCCTGGATGCTCAAAGGATCCACAACCTCACCGCGTACCTGCAAGCCCTGCACAGGCAGTCGCTGGCCAACGCAGACCACACCACACTGCTGCTGAACTGCTACACCAAACTCAAGGACAGCTCCAAGCTGGAGGAGTTCATCAAGGTGGCTGACCACTTGACAAAGTGCAGAGTGTGCCTTTTTTCTTTGTTCTTAATAAACGAAAGCATTGCCACGTTATGAACCTACTGTCGTCCCGCAATGTGTTTGAGCAGAGCAGCGAGAGCGAAGTCCACTTTGACGTGGAGATCGCCATCAAGGTTCTGCGACAGGCTGGCTACCACAGCCACGCCGTCTTCCTGGCGGAGAAGCACATGCATCACGAATGGTACCTGAAGATACAGCTGGAAGACCTCAAGGTGAACCACGCAAGCTTGTCCACACGCCTCAGGATTTGTGACGACGAGCTTGATTCTAATTCTTAAGGCCAAAACCAACCAGAGCGTCTGCCGCTCGGCAAACAATAAAGCAGATTTCACTTTAAATCTTAAACTATAAAGAAGAAAATGTATGTATACTTTAAATACCTGGTAGCCAGATATGGCTGCCTCTCCTTCTATATACAGTATATACAGCATCTAGAATACATGTGTCGTGAATTTGATATTACAGCAGCAGGTCCTAGACCCGCCACGGCTCCTCTGAAGGCCTTGTGCTGTTGCCTCTCAAACGCAGAACTATCAGGAAGGCCTGCGCTACATCGGGCGCCTGCCCTTTGAGCAAGCCGAGAGCAACATGAAGCGATATGGCAAGACGCTGATGCACCACGTCCCTGAAGGCACCACGCTACTCCTGAAAGGCCTGTGCACCAACTACCAACCCAGCGGAGATGCAGCTGAGAAGGACAGCTTGGGCAGGGGGCGGATCAATAAGGTAGGCGTCTGAGAGATCTTAGTTGCTGCTCGTGTAGCTCCGTGCACCAGAGCTTTCAAATGAGCTCTTTCATTTAATAAAATAAAGTCTGTTTTGCTGTATTTCCTTGGGATCAAGGCCAACCCTGAGGAATTCATCCCAATATTTGCCAACAACCCTCGGGAGCTGAAAGCGTTCCTGGAACACATGATTGAGGTGGATCCACATTCTCCTCAGGGGGTGTATGACACCCTGCTGGAGCTGCGGCTGCACGACTGGGCCCATGAGAAGAACCGTGAGGTGCGTCAAACACTAGAAAGTCTTGCATGATAAACACAAAAATCCAGGTCTGATTCTGCTGCTAATTTACTGAGTGCTGATCTTCAATTTGCAAATGTCATCCAAGTGCCTGTAAGCAAAACTAATTTATTGGCTGTTTTATTTCTGCTCTTGTTTGGCAGAGAAAGAAAGTGTTGCAGGTGGAAGCTGTGTCTCTCCTGAGGAGCGACAACACTGTGTTTGATAAGACTCTGGTGCTCTGTCAGATGCACAACTTCAAAGAAGGAATCCTCTACCTTTATGAGAAGGGTAAACTGTAAGTTGGGGACGTGCAACAATAAAGACAGTACATTGGAACTGGTGACATCTTGATTTCAGCAGTTAAATGCTGCACCTCATAATAATAGGAGCAAGGATGTAAATTTGGGTTCAAAGATGGCATCCATGCATGCATGAAAGTTTGTGGAGCTGAAAAAATCGATTCCATATCCATAAAACCTTAAAAGAATAACCACAGATAACGGTGTGTCGCTGCTGGTTTGCAGGTACCAGCAGATAATGCATTACCATATGCAGAATGAGGAATATGGGAAAGTGATAGAGGCGTGCAAACGCTTCGGGGACCAGGAAAGTTGCCTGTGGGAGCAGGCACTGGGCTACTTTGCCAGAAAAGAAGAGGACTGCAAGACCTACATCAGCGAAGTCTTGCAGCACATCGACCAGAACAACCTGATGCCCCCTTTGCTTGGTGAGCCTGGGGGACGTTTAAAGGAATGAAACACACTCAACATTGCATCTGGAAGTGAAGATTTCTTTTTAAAGATAGTGGTTAATTTTTTTTAGTTTTTTTCTTTGTCTGCTACAGTGGTGCAGACTCTTGCACACAACTCAACAGCGACCCTGTCAGTCATCAAGGACTACCTCATCAACAAGCTGCAGAGGGAGAGCCAACAGATCGAGGAAGACGAGCGAAAGATCCGGCAGTACCGCGAAGAAACCGCTCTTCTCCGCTCCGAGATCCAGGACCTAAAAACCAGGTGGGTCGCTGAGTGGATCAGAGTGTTTTACCATCTTACAGCTTTCTTTCCCCTGTACTTTATAAATGTTTTGTCGTCACTTCTCTCCATCTGCACAGTGCCAAGATATTCCAGAAGACCAAGTGCAACATGTGCAACAGTCCCCTGGAGCTGCCGTCAGTTCATTTCCTCTGCAGCCACTCCTTCCACCAGCACTGCTTTGACAGCTACGCTGAGAGCGAGGCCGAGTGTCCCACCTGCACTCCGGAGAACCGCAAAGTCATGGACATGCTACGTGCACAGGACCAGAAGCGGGACCTGCACGACCACTTCAACAGACAGGTAATAGGAAACGAGTGCTGACAAGTGGGCAGTTCATGAAAAACAATACAAGTTTTAATTTATTGGCTTTGCTCAGTTGACTTAGTGAATATCACATTTGAATTTATTTCAGCTTTATTTATCTAGCACCATATCATTACAGAGTTGTCTCAGCACACTTAAAGGTCCAGTGTGTAAGATCTTTAAGGAAGCCTGGTATTGGAGGTAGTCCACCTGACAGCGCTTGTCATATTTAAGCCACTGTCAGGCGGCTTCCTTAAATACTGGACTCCCTTCAAATATGGCAGTGCAAGATGGCTGCTAACTAGAGCGAGACCCTTTTTTCTGTATGTTTATTCTTTTATATATGAGAACCGTCTAGGAAACCCAAATGACTTTTATTGTACTGCGAGTATAATAAAAGACAAATTTTACACATTGGACCTTTAACAAGTTATGTTTGGATAGATGGCTGTTCCTTTAGTAGCCCTGAAGTTTAAGGCATTAATGTTCTAGCTACTCTGGAGAAGTTTAAATCCTTTCATATAAACTATTCTAAAAATAGTCTTCAGTCTTTTAATGATGCTTTCTTGCTCAAAATCACCTGACTGTCTGCTAATGGGAATGTTTTTTTCCTCCTTTTTCTTGCAGTTGCGCGGCTCCAATGACGGTTTCTCTGTGGTGGCCGATTACTTTGGTCGAGGAGTTTTTAACAAACTGACTCTGGTCACCGACCCGCCGGGTAGCAAATCTGTTGGAAGCCTGGAGGTGAACCTGCAAAGAGACCTTCTCATCAACACCAAGAGAAACTGCTAGAGGCTGAGCACTGACACCCTGTGTTGAGCTCAACATCCTGCTGTGCCGCACTGCGACTTGCATTGTTTTTGCACCGAAGGCAGCTTGCCTGCTATTAGCACTAGTCATGGGCCTATTTGCGTCATGTAGTTGGAATCTTGATTGATGATAAACTGTATAAATGTGTTTTTATTTAAAACATCAAATACTGTGTCCTAAAGCCTTACTGAATGACGCCCTTGTACATTCGGTTGTATGTTTGCCTGTATTCGGTATCTTGCTGATAACAATTATGTTTCTCTGATTCTTTAACCAAATGTCACTCACTTCAAAATGTGAATTATGTCACGATTAATTGCATTTCCATCGATTAAATAACAATCCAATTAAAAGAGTTTTAAAAATCCTCCTCATAATTGCTGCATATAAATATATCTAGCATGTTAACACAATTTCAATTAAAATGCCTTCATAAGTCCATTTTGTTTATCTTTTCTAATCATGTTAGACCTTTAATAGTTATTTTAGGGCGGTGGAAAGAAACGACCCAAATCAGAGCGAGGAAATAAACAATTAACCCAGTTTTAGCAAGCATGCGGCTCGCTGGGCTTACCTGGAAATGCCGTCATCCAAACCACTCCCCCTGTCAGAACGTGGACCAATCACATTTAGCCAGAGGTTGTTTTTTGACGTCACCCAGCACGTGGACCAATGACGGGGTCGTGCGTGGAGTGAAGTGGGAGGATTTTGGGGCAAAGAGTCAATACTAGTTCTGGCACAGGTGTCAAGACAGCCGAAGTTACTTACCGGATATGTGGGATATTTCTGTCATACTACCTCTGATGAGCGTCTTAGAAAAAAACCCATGTAGCTTTTGATGCAAATAATAGCACGAATTCACGGGAAGAATCATTGTGTATAACGCTTGTTTTATATAAAAATAATCCAACCGTCAATATAATTTAAATATGTAGTTATTTTTCTTAGTCGACAACATTTTTATTTTATTTCTTTATTGTCGTCTTATATAATATAATTTTCTTTCTTGGCACTGTATTGTTGCTGAAATTGTAGGATTAATCAAGGCTTCTTCTTCTTCTTCTTCTTCTTCTTCTTCTTCTTAGTCAACGCCGATTATTATTTATTATATATTATTTAATATTGTGAAATAATTTACAAACTTGACAATACGAATATTGTTTGCAAATATTTTTATCACTATATGGCCCAAGTAATTATTTGATTACGCGAACAAAAACGCATAATTCTTTGATAGTAATTATTTTATGTTGTTATAGAAGAAACGCAAGCGAGCGATTCGCTGGGTGTTTTTCTTTTGCTTTGCTTTGAAATACAAACCGGAACTCGCAGCTTTAAGCGACGTACACTTGACAGCAATTTCCCCTCCAGGCAGCGCTATCGGTGGATCCAATGAGGTGACGCCGCGTTCCGGGCCCGTGTACTGAGAGCAAGCCGGTGATAAGGAGAACGGAAAAACGAGCGTGACAATTGAGAGCTGTTTTATAATAAAGACAAAAGCAGAGACACTTGGCTCAGGCCGGAGAAAACAAGAGGTTCGTCGGTGGCCCGCTCGCACTCCGTTTAGTTCCGTCGTCGGCGAAGGTAAGTTTTATTGTTCCGCTCAGCAGCAACATGCTTTGATGCTCCTGGATGGAAGACATGGAGCTAGCTAACGGAATAGCTGTCAACTTCTGTGAGAACTCCAGTCTATGCTCAGCCCCTTTACCGTAAACACTCAGCGATTGTTCAGTTTATGATTTACTTTTCTCTTTTCTGCTTAACGTTACTTAAATGTGTCATGCAGCTAAGTGGCTAGTTCACTGCCCATCCTACAGCTAGCCTGCTCTGGCTGCTTACTTTCGGAGCTAAAAGTGCCTTTTCACCATTGATTGCCTATTTCCCATTGAGATCAAACATTTGTACGTCTATTCGGCGTCGGTGCGTCGCCCACCGACTCTTCAGTTGTGAGAACTTTCACTGCAGGTAGCCTTTATCTTTATATTCCATGGAAAAGAATAAATCATAGACTTGAATGGTGCCATACAAGGGTTGGTTTTTCCACTGCATCTGTTACTCTGACTGCAATACGAGTGGCATTATCCTAGAAGGAGATTAATCTCATACTTTCCCGGGAGTGCGGAGGCGTCTGTCGGTTGGAATTGAAGCCAGAAGCACGTGCTTAGGAGGACTGTGCACCTTTAGTGGGAGCAGGAGGTGGGAAGGTGCAGCAGGTCATTTGCATATCCTCGTACAGAGGCCTGAGTTCTGCCGGACACTGTGATCAGCAGCCACGTTAGCACGCATCAGCCAAGGGGAAGGAAGCATCACTAGGAAATGTCTGTTCGTGTTTCTACCAACTTATGGTAACTGTCTCGAGTCAAAAGGAAGTAGTTTTGCCTCTGGGGTTCATTTCATTTTTAAATGTATTTGTTGGTGGGGGGGGCAGTTGATTTCACCTGTAAGTACCAGTGGTGAGATGGGAGAGTTGCCCTGTTAAAGATTTGGGCTAGCTCTGCACAGACTTAGAACAGAAACAGAGGAGCGTTTTGATTCTGTGAAGCCGGCCCTTCTTGTCTGTTAATTACAAAGACAAGTGACAACGTTGTACTTGCACCAAACATTTGTCTGATGAAGGCTGGGACACAGAGATGAGACGGCTGTAGTTTGTCTGCCACAACTGTGTTTCCCTCCAAGATTTTCCAGAGGTATCTCAGGGAAATATAGATTAGTTCAGACTAAACAATGTTGTTTTTAAAAGTCATTGCCTGTTTGTTCATCCTTTCAGCTCATCATGGAGGCAAGGAAGCTGGCATTAGTGGCTGTCTTCTGCCTGGTCCTGGCAATGTTACCTTCCCATATGGGTAATAGAATGTTTTCCACTCATAAATATACCTTCACAATGAAGTCTTTTCAATTTAAGATAAGTTACAAAATTCTTATTGCTCTGTTACTCAGCATCTTGGAGCTGCTTTATGTAACAGGTCTTTGTTCCTTCAGACACAGTAGCCGTCATGTCCGTGGATTTGGGCAGCGAGTGGATGAAAATGGCAATCGTGAAACCTGGAGTGCCAATGGAAATCGTGCTCAACAAGTGAGTGTTTGTCACTGTGCCACTAACTAACTAACACGCTGCTCCTGGTTGCTTAACCAACACTGTATGTTGATGAATATCACAGTGACAAAAGGTCAGAATTCACCCCGGGGCTCGAGTGATCTTCACCCACTGAAGCCTGAGCAGTCTGGGTTATTGATTGATATCAACACAGCTGCCACTGCTGGAGTCTATTTGGATAGACTTGTATAACGTACCAATGTAATCTCCATGACCTTCAGCCTGAACATGTCTGAAAGTGTCTGCTGATGTGTAAGAGACTCCACCAGTTACCAGCTGCGACCATGGGCGGCTGTGTCTGATCCATTATGATGCCGATCAGCCAATCGGCCCTCTACTGACGAGGAAGTTGTTTTTATACCAATATTTAAGATGTCGCCAAGTAGCTGCAAAATGGATGGAAACATTGAAGCGCTGGAGATGATCACACAACTCTTGTCTGTTTTCCTTTTCCTCAGGGAGTCGAGGAGGAAAACACCCACAGCCGTCTGCCTGAAGGAAAACGAGAGGCTCTTAGGGGACAGCGCTCTCGGAATGGTACGACGTTCCCTCTCTGATGGGCGTCGTCAGCGAGGTAGCAAATGCTCCCAATGTTAAGATCAACTAACAGTCAATTCTGCATTTCAGTCGGTGAAGAACCCCAAAACTGTGTATAGACATTTACAAATCCTCTTGGGCAAGAAGCATGACAACCCCCAGGTGGCGCTCTACCAGAAACGGTTCCCGGAGCACCAGCTGCAGGAAGACCCTGTGAGAGGCACAGTCTACTTTAAGTTCTCTGAGTAAGTTTGATTTTCTTTTTTTTGTAATTATACTTACATGCCCTCCTTCATGTGTTCCACATTAATACGTAATACTTTTCAAAAGCCACGTCCGTGTGACTCTGCCCTCCCTGCAGGCGCTGTGAACAGCATTAAGTTGTTTAAGATTGTTGTGTTTTCTCAACAGATGTTTAAGACTAAAGATCCTCATCCCTTTTTTCATCATTCAAAAAAAAAAAAAATATACATGTTAAACTTCAGTCAGCACTACCAGTAGGCTATGATAAAAAACACTTTTTTTGTTGATGCCAGAGAGATCCAGTACACACCCGAGGAGCTGCTCGGCATGATGCTCAATTACTCTTGTGGACTCGCTCAGGACTTTGCAGGTCAGTCAACACGCAGACAGGCGTGTCGTCATGTGGCCCATTCAAGTTTAGGGAAGCAAAATTCATCTGTCTTTTTTTTTTTTTTTCATCTGCGCCTTCCTCCCAATCTTTTAAACTCACAGAACAGCCGATCAAAGACGCGGTGATCACCGTCCCAACCTTCTTCAACCAGGCAGAGCGCAGGGCAGTCCTGCAGGCGGCGCAGATGGCAGGTCTGAAGGTTCTGCAGCTCATCAACGACAACACAGCCGTGGCCTTGAACTATGGCGTGTTCAGGAGGAAAGACATTGACGCCACACCAAAGGTGCGTAGAAATGGAAATATGTCCAATGAGAAGAACTCTTCTAGATATTTTGATGTTGGATAAACTGATGTATTAATAACCGCTGTCTGTTTACAACCTTGTGTCTTGAGATTCATTCAAGTATTTTCTGCTGCACAGCAATCACACTTTATTACAGTTTCCCATCATTAAAAATATGGACATACTGTATATGTTTGACTTTTTTTTTTTTTTTTTTTTCTTAATTTGAGGAGCATCTTCCTCAACTGGATCGTAAGAAAATTCTATTTTAGACTGGCTGTGTTAAAATACTTGAATGTCCCTCAACCTTGAGTTTCTTATTATAAACCAGTAACAACAATATTAATCATCAAATTTCCAAATATGGAAACAGGCTCTCCATCTAATGCTTCCACTGGTATTTGGAGTGTGTTTTACTGGAAGGCAATTTTGCATGAAGAAAAACACATGTTTGACTTTAGTCGCCGTGGGCTGAAAATCTGCTCTTCTTCTCTTTCAGAGTGTCATGTTTTACGATATGGGGTCCGGCAGCACCACTGCCACCATTGTCACCTATCAGACGGTCAAGAGCAAGGAGTTTGGCACACAGCCACAGCTGCAGATCAGAGGTGTCGGGTGAGTGCAGGCAGAAGGGTTTCCCTCCCTTAATTGTTGTAAAGTCACTTTCCTGATCAGAATGACTTTGGTTGTGGTTTGAGCCACACTCACACACAAGTGTCTGGTCTGTAGGTTAGAGGGAAGTGCTCATTTAGAAGCGTTCTGTTGGTTTCAGTTCACTTGGAAATGGCCGTTGATGTACTATTACACCGTACAATTCAAAAAGGTCTAAATATATCTAACTTGCAAAAATTGGCTGATTCTTTATTTAGGTCCTTGAAGCTGTGAACCAAACTACGACTCAGTGACTACAAGAGACTTGCATGCATGTTTTTTTTTCTTTTTTCTGCTGACTTCCTGATTGAGACTCAGGAAACAGGACACTCGCAGAACAGATTGCACAAATGCTGAGCAGCATATTTGCGTGAGGCTGCTGGTTTGAAGTTGAAAGACGGAGAGAGGGCAACCTGTAGGCAACCTGTAGGCAAACTATATTGAAATGTGAAGGGAGGAGAAATAAAAATGATATTGTGTGGGTAGGAAGGATGCTGTGGTTTTGTAGTATGAGGAAAAAATGATCAGTCTGGCTGACGAAACCTCTGTTGATTGCCACATTAAGTGGCTTCACTCGGAATGAGCAATATGATACATGCGGTAATGAGTAACTTTTTTTTAATATACAATTTACACTTTTGCGTTTCAGTTGTGCTCGTCAATTGATTTTGAGACGACAAAACTTTTGTTTTAAGAACAAGGCTTTTAGGAACACCTCTCCCTTCTTGACGCCGCAGGTTCGACCGCGGACTGGGAGGCTTTGAGATGGACATTCGACTGCGGGATCACCTGGCCAAACTCTTCAACGGGCAAAAAAAGAGCAAGAAAGACGTGACGGGGAACCACCGGGCCATGGCCAAGCTCCTCAAAGAAGCCCAGCGGCTCAAGACGGTGCTCAGTGCAAATGTAGATTTCATGGCACAGGTGGGTGAAAGTCTTTCTTTCTCAGTAATGAGCTTCTGAAAACACACATTAGAACGTCATAATGGTGTAATTGATAGATTTATTTGTATCCCCCACTTAACAAGAGAAGACCCCCCCCCCCCAACCTCTTTCTCCATTAAGATTCCATCTCCCAACACCTAGAACTAGGATGACATCTGCAGCTCATTGTGTTTTCCAGGTTGAAGGCCTGATGGATGACATTGACTTCAAGGCGAAGGTGACCAGGGCCGAGTTTGAAGAGTTGTGTGCTGATCTTTTTGAGCGAGTGCCTCTTCCAGTGCAGGACGCCCTCGCCGCTGCAGAAATGAGCATGGTTAGCAGCCCGTCACCCTTCACATCTGCTCAGGGGCAGCCCGAGAAATCCTCGGGACAATTTGTTTACATGCCTGACCTTAAAATAGTCCAATTAGACTCACACGTAGAATTAGTGTGAAATAGTGTGAAATGTGCGCTGAACTGCATTCTTTTACATTGTGTGCAGGTTGAAATCGAGCAGGTGATTCTAGTCGGAGGTTCCACTCGCGTCCCCAAGGTTCAGGAAGTGCTGCTGAAGGCCGTGGGAAAGTAAGCGTCTGCCGCTGCACTTGTCTCATTGGCCGCTGGCTGGATCGGGGATATTTGAAGTGAAAAAAAGGTTCAGCGGACTGACACGCGTCTTCTCCTGGACAGAGAGGAGCTCAGCAAGAACATCAACGCAGACGAGGCAGCGGCCATGGGAGCTGTGTACCAGGCAGCTGCTCTCAGCAAGGCCTTCAAGGTGAAAACCTTCCTCATCCGAGACGCTGCTGTCTTCCCCATTCAGGTCAGTGCTGCTCACCCCGACCAGTATGAACGATGTCGCCTTGAAAAGGTTCTGTATTATTGCAGTTCGGGCCGCAACCTTATTGGCATGTTCTTCAGGTGGAGTTCGACCGTGAGACGGAGGAAGACGGCGCCAAAACTCTCAAGCACAGCAAACGCATCCTCTTCCAGAGGATGGCGCCCTACCCTCAGCGCAAAGTCATCACCTTCAACCGCTACACCAACGACTTTGCTTTCGACATCAACTACGGCGACCTGAACTTCCTCAGTCAGGAGGACATCAGGTTGGACGACTCTGCCTGTTCTATTTTAACTTTATTCTCGCCAAAAAATCCCACTCGTCCTCTGAGAATGAGTTTCACTTTAAATTCTGCTTGTTTGTCCACTCCGGCTGCTCTCTGCAGTGTGTTCGGCTCGCTCAACCTGACCACAGTCAAACTGTCTGGAGTGGGCAGCAGCTTCCTCAAGCACGCGGACGCCGAGTCGAAAGGCATCAAAGCCCATTTCAACATGGACGAAAGTGGAGTGCTCCTGCTAGATCGGGTCAGTCCTGCTCCCAGTCCTGCTCCCAGTCCTGCTCCCAGTCCTGCTCCCAGTCCTGCTCCCAGTCCTGCTCCCAGTCCTGCTCCCAGTCCTGCTCCCAGTCCTGCTCCCAGTCCTGCTCCCAGTCCTGCACCCAGTCCTGCACCCAGTCCTGCTCTCCTGTGGCTAGTGTGGTTCCCTCTGAAATCTACTGGGTTTCAGGCCAAAATGCCCTGATAAGAAAAGCAGCCTAATTCTAAGAGGATTAATACAATTAAAAACATCTGAGGTGTTAAATGTTCTAATCAATTTATGATCAACATAGAAATTTGTGAGGATTACGGTTTATTTTTTTATATTTTTTATTCTCTGGCTGAAATGGATAGAAATAATGTGGATGTATGTTTGTCTGGAATGAACTTTTTTTTTTGAATACAACTTCTGATTATATTATTTATGTACTCCGAGGAGTAGAAATCAAAAACTTGACTTTTGACCGAAGACCAGTGATGTGGTCTCATTTTAATTTTAGTTGAATGAAAGTAGAATTCAGTCGTATGTATTAATCATGAGGTTGTTTTCATTCACAGGTGGAGTCTGTCTTCGAGACGGTTGAAGAGGAGAAGGAGGAGGAATCTACGTTAACTAGTATGTTTTCTCAACGCGTCATTCTGAACTTTCTCTCAGTGCTTCTGTTGGTTACGTCTGTATAAAACCCGGCACGGTGTCCGACTGCCACAGGTTAACAAAGTTAATCTCGTGGTTCTGTGCCGCTCTCACTCTCCTCCGACATCCGACACCGATCACATTGTGCGACGTCGCGTTGCGTAACTCAAATGTTGCTTTGTTGCTTTTCAGAGCTGGGCAACACAATTTCCACCTTGTTTGGAGGAGGATCTTCAGAACCAGCCCCCAATGTAACTGAACCTGTGCAGGTACGCGTGCGTCTACACATGATTCCTTTTGGGTGTTTTGGAAAGGCACAAATAATGTGCCGTAGAGCAGCGTGTGGGCCCGGTCCCAAATTACAGCCAACAGATTTACAGCCAACATTTTTCCATGGTCAGGATGAGGAGGAAGTACCTCCAGAGTCTGGAAAGGAAGGCAAGGAAGAGGAAGGAAAGGACGAGGCCCCGAAGGAGGAGGCTCCAAAAGACACGCAGGAGGATGCGGAGAAAAGTGCTGGCGAAGAGAAAAATCAGGAGAAAACTGAGGAGGCCGGAAGCGACGCTGACGCCAAGGTACGATCCTGTCTGAATAATGTGACCTCTGACCTCACGGTGAGTGTTTGCATTTAATCTGAGCTTTTATACCGTTTGTTAAAAAGGAAACGGAGGCAGAAAAGTCAGGAAACGCTGAGGCGGAGAAAGATGTTGAGAAGGCCAAACCGAAAAAGAAAAGCAAGATCTCTGAAGACGTCACCGTGGAGCTGGTCCACAAGGACATGCGGGACCCCACTGCAGCTGCCCTGACGTCCTCAAAGAAGAAGTGAGCCAGCTCGGCCAGCTCTTTTTACCCTCATCCACTCTTGAGTGCTTTGGCTCCGCGTTATGTTGATGTTAACAACTCCCTCCTCTTTTCAGACTGCAGGATCTGACAGACAGAGACCTGGCCAAACACGAACGCGAGAAGATGCTCAACAGTCTGGAGGCTTTCATCTTCGAGACTCAGGTACGAGAGAGAACATCTCTGTCGCTGTGGTCTTTTCCTTCAAAGCAACAAGTGCCGTTACGATGACGTTATTTTTTTCCCCCCACCAGGACAAGTTGTACCAGGACGAATACCAGCTGGTGGTGTCTGAGGAGGAGATGGCGCAGATCACGGGCAAACTGAGGGAGGCGTCCGAGTGGATGGACGAGGACGGCTACTCGGCGACCACCAAGGAGCTCCGGGAGAAGCTGTCGCAGCTCCGCAGCCTCTGCAAAGACATGTTCTTCAGGGTGGAGGAGCGGCGCAAGTGGCCCGAGCGCCTGGCCGCCCTGGAGAGCATGCTCAACACCTCCAGCTTCTTCCTCAGGTCAGCTGAGGGCCGGGTGGAGAGATGGGGAGGGATGGTAGAGGTCTGGTGGTGGTGGTGGTGGTGGTGGTGGTGGTGGTGTCAACCAGGTGCTGACCGGTTCTCATGTCTGTCTTTAAAGGAGTGCCAGACTGATTCCAGAAGACGACCAGATCTTTACTGAAGTTGAGCTGAACATGTTGGACAAAGTCATCAATGAAACCACGGTAAGTGTTTTTAAGGTGGTGCTCGGCTCCCAGTTCACTTTTTTCTTTTTTAAATATGTCTCCAATTCAAGATTCAAGAACTTTATTTGCCACATGCTCACACTGGATGTGCAGTGAAATGACATAAGTTGCAACAGCAACAACAGATGATGCAAACAGCACGGAGATACTTGTACCTAGTTAATGCCATTCATGCCACTGTCTCTATCGGTATTGCTCGCTCAGGTGCTTAAGTGTTTTCATTTGTCATTTTGTTTTTGTATCTTATTTATATTAGTTTGTTTTTCTACTCGCACATGTTTGAACGCAAAGCTTTCATTCATTCATTCATTCTTTCCCGCCAGACGTGGAAGAACGAGACGGTGGCAGCGCAGGACAAGCGCTCGGTGAAGGAGCGACCCATCCTGCTGTCCAAAGACATCGAGTCCAAGCTGAGCCTGCTGGACCGCGAGGTCAACTACCTGCTCAACAAGGCCAAGTTTGCCAAGCCAAAGAGCAAAGCCAAGGCCAAAGACGGCGGCAACGCCGAGAAAAACGACAAGAGCAACACCACGGCGGAGGAGAAGGTCATCCCGCCGTCCAAGGAGGGGGCGGACAAAGAGAATAGTGGGTCGAACGCTTCGCGGCTCACAATCCATCCCACAGATCGGCACCAGGCGTCAAATAACCGCTCTCTTGTTGTGCTTTGTTTTTCCCGCTCAGCTGTAGAAAGCCCGGAGGAAGTGAAGCCAGGCGAAACACCGCCGGTGGACGAGAGCGCCGCCCACACGGACTCGGAAAACCAATCAGAGCCCACAGAAAAAGAAGCAACTACAGGTCGGTCCGCCAAACCGGTCGCGAGTAACGGCGATGAACTTTAGAGCGCGAGCCGTTTTTTTAATGTCGTCAGTCAAGCCTGCAGTCGGAAGCGGTGGAAGTTGCCGCCGAGAGCTCAAAGGGAACTTCCTCCCAACTCTGGACCACCCAGCGGCTGTAGGTTGCACTCGTGTGAGAATGACCCAGTGGGTCCCAGTGGGCACGGACACAGGAATTGAACTGACCCAAGGCTATTTATTGTGCTTTTGCAACTTCTTTAAAAAAAAAACAAAAAAAAAAACACACGCACATAAAACATTTTTAAGAAGCATTGTACTTAATAAATGTGGAGGAAAAATTCCAAAATTTGTCTGTGTGACTTTCCAATAGGGGGCAGAGTCATGGTGACGATGACACGAGTTCTAAAATAAGCCCTGACATCTTCATACAGGTTGGGTCCACTTCTGAACAGGACACAGCTGAATGGTGGCTGCTGGTAAAGACGCATGAGGCTCAGTCAAAGAAAAGAGGAAGTGGCGTTTGAAGAGCTGTCGTTCGTTGTGCCTACATTAGTAAACCTTGACAGATGGAGGGTCACAGCTCTGATGTGGCAGCAGGGCAGAAACCCGTATTCAGTCGAGGGGAAAGGCGTTTTGTTTGTTCAGAGTTCACATTTTCACCACTAGATGCCACTAAAGCGCAGAAACTGGCCTCAACGTTTTTAGGTTGTACAAGGTTGTATCTGAGATTGTTTTCTCTCGCTCTCTTTAAACATATATCACACAAGTAGTGACATAATAGTAAAATAAATTTTACATATGACTAAGTAAGTATAACTCGGTACATGTAATTTTTATAGAGTGTCTATGTCTAGTTTTATTTGTTTTAATATTTCACCTCCCATCTCCAGTAGTTGTATGTTTTATGTGCATGCCAAGTATGTTATTGTTAAAAGAAAAAGAAAAAAGGACTGATCACTAAATAATCACACTTGTTCTTCTCAGTATAGAAAAGAAGATTATAAATGTATAGCATGTTTACCAAACAAAGGTGAGCTTGGCAGCTTGGCCGTGTCGCTCACCTGAATTCTCAGACTTGGTGAGACAGTTTGTATTGACCTGTCTGGGTTTGTAGTTACAAGCTTTGAAGGGAAACCTTAAGAAAAGCCAATATTGACACATCTGCACAGAACTCTGAACTGATTCAATTCAATCTCTGAAAATCAAATGCATTCTAATAGGTCGCCTTTAGAGAGTTTAAAATAATAATTTTGGCTTTCTGTACAAAAACAGAGAGTCGAGAGGTTTTGTACCTGGTTTCCTCTGATGCCAGGATAAAGCAGCATTGGACTGTTCCAATTAAAGAATCAGTTTACATGAGCCACACGCGGCGTAACAGTCACTTTAAGAGCACAGTGGAGAGGCTCACGCCGCATCCTGTTCCACCTGTGATGTGTTTTTCTCTCCCCTCCTTATTTCCAGGCCCAACAGAGAAGGACCAACACGAAAACCACTTAGGGGACGAGTTATAACGGCTGGAACAGAGGAATAATCAAAATCACTATTTATTGACGGTGTACAAATGTTCAAGTTCATTCTCAGTTTGTTTTTTTTTCTTTCTTCCCCTCCTTTCCTCTGGAGGAGGAGGAGGGGGTGAGTAATGTCCCTGGCTCTTGAACTACTGGAAGCTGATTGGATCACGGCTACGAACCCGCCCGTGGTTCCGTCTCCGTGCAGAGCGTTGGCAACAGGTGCGCATCCTCAAGATGACGGCTTGGGAAGTGTTAGCATCTCCATCGGTTGACTTCATGGACACGGACGGGCAACCCCACCACTCCCCCGACACCGTAATATTTCCACTTTCCACACTGTAGCCTCAACCACAGAGTGTTGTTGTCCGATTCTGTTCCAACGTTTTGCCAGAATGTGCTTCTTTACTGACTCTCCATGGCCACCGTGTTGCTGCTGCTGACCAAGCAAGGCTGCTAAGCGATAAGTGGAATGGAAGTTTCTTTTTTTTCTTTTCCTTTTTTTTTTTTTTTAAAGAATGAAAATTGGTTCTGCAGAAAAAGATGGTCCGTTCCATCATTTAACAGTCGGCTTGATTAATGGCCGCTCAGGTTTTTACACATACCTTTATTTACACTCGGAAGGACACCAACGGTTCCCCTTATTTGTATTGTTGGCAAATTAAATCCGTTTAACATGTTTGCATTTCAATGGAATCACAAATGGGAAAAATTTAAATAGAAACTGAAATGGGAAATTACCATGGAATTTGAACTGAGAGAAACTCTTATCTCTAAAGTGCGTACAACGTTATCCCATGAGTGAGGAGCGCTGTGAGAGAAGGCTGACATTCCAAGATCGGCATTAACTCCTGGGACCTCGAGCACTGGCAAGATGCTTGGCTGAGTTATGTGGGAACTTGAATTCCACTCAAGCAACCTAGAAATGTTAGGCGGTTGTTCACCTGTCAGTGCTTTAAAAATGTAGATGAGCCAT
The DNA here is from genome assembly GCF_046127955.1 of Nelusetta ayraudi. Classification (NCBI taxonomy): domain Eukaryota; kingdom Metazoa; phylum Chordata; class Actinopteri; order Tetraodontiformes; family Monacanthidae; genus Nelusetta; species Nelusetta ayraudi. Next base: position 3,141,099 of record NW_027466061.1, on the reverse strand, counting down.
TATGTCTGTTATGTCTATCGGATAGAGAAGGCCGGCCAACCTTGCTGTGTAATTCACGGTGATGGGTGTTGCAATTGTCTCCAGTGATAAAGTGGAAAGCCATGGATGAATATCCTGCTTTGTGTGTTAGTTCTGAGGTTGAACCTTGAATATAAAATCCCCAACTCCCTGTACTCCCACCGTGTCAGCTAAACAGCCCATATTCATTGTCCTTTTTCTTTGTTTCTTTTTTTTTTTTTTTTTTTACACAGTAAACTTGAAAGTCATTGGTTCCAAGTTGTTGCGCTCCTTTCTTTAAAGACTCACAAGCTGCTAACCGTAGTGGAAGAGGTGGTGTCGTCATTGCTCTGTACTTCAACAGGCCCTGTCACTTTTGCTGGGGTTGATCATTTCATGTTTGTTTTTTTTCTGTTTTGTTGGGGTGGGGATAGAGGCAGGGGGATGCATTGTTGGAAGATGGAGGATGGAGGGGTGAAGGAAGAAAAAAAAAGACTGGATAAAGGAAAAACTATGTTGTGTTTCTAAACTGTTAATAAAAGATGAATTTTTGGTTTCGTTTTCGTGCCTGTTAATGCAAAGTGGTTCTTCAGATCTTAGTGCCATGGATGTCTTGTGAAATTCAGCCATCAGAGATTCCCTGGTTTACAAGTGGACATCAAATCAAGATGGGTGCCATTAATACACAGGGTCTGCAGGGACAGATAGTTCAACACTATGAGGGCTTTTAAATTGTTTCATTGTCATGCCATCGTTATTGTTTATCCTCATCATTTGAATGGCTGAAAGTAAGTTTATCGCGTGCGTGCGTGCGTGCGTGCGTGCGTGCGTGCGTGCGTGCGTGCGTGCGTGCGTGCGTGCGTGCACTTGCGATGGGAGTTAGCAGTTACATCTCGCTCGGCTTGCCAAGGAGTGCTTACTCTTTCGACTTCAGGCAGACTGGATGTTGGTACAAAAATCCTTTGAAAACTTTTGAGTTTAAAAGTACTAGTTTAAAAGACCATAACTGACAGGAGTTCTACAACAGTAGTTGGTGCCTTGGCTGTGAATCAAGAGACTTTGAGTTTGAATCTTTACCCCAACCCTGACACTATCCACGACCCTAACTCGTATTCTAACCCAAACACTAATTCTAACCTGTACAGCAACCCTAACCCTAACCCCAACCCCACTTATTCTAACCCTAGCTCTAATGCTAACACTAACCCCGACCCCAACCCTTAGCTTGATGCTAACCCGAGCTGAAGAATATTTTTGAATGCTTGCCGGGGTACTCTCGTCTGGCCTTTGTCCTCGGTCAGAAGAACTGCAGCTACTTCAGAGTTTTCCTTCTTTATTAGAACGTGCTGAGTTGTGTGGTTTCCTTTAAACATACAAATGAACAGTAATTCTGTTAAGAAGTGTCAAAATAATATAACTAAACAGACACATGATGACCTGTTGCCTAACAATAACGTCAACATTACCACAGGTGACCGCAAGAGGGCGCCTCAGACTACCTCGTTACGGTGTAGAAACTAAAATAAACTTAGATATAAGCAAATATAATGCCCATCCACAATATTTTACCAGCTCAATCCAAACAGTGTTTAATGTTCTAAACATAAATATACCGAGAGGCAAACATATTAATAATCCCGTGACTATATTTACATGCAACCAACGTCACAAGTTACGAATGCGGGGACACACATGGCAACACGGCGGCTACTGCGAGCAAACATCTTACACAGAGAAACGACAGACGACAATTAATAAATGTCCGTTGCCAACTCCCTCGACATCCACGCGCAGAACGTCAACATTGAATCGTCCCGACCCGGCTTCGCCTGAAGATGAACTCCCGAAGATGCGCGTAGCACTCAACAGGAAGCCCAGCTGCGCGCGGGTCGTCCTGGTCTTTCCTCGGAAAACGCTCGGGTCCTTCCGATAAGGTGACGCTCGCGTCGTTCCGTGCGAAGGCGATGGGAACAGGCGATTGGTCTCCCACATGACAGTGACTGGTTTAACCCCGACCCTAATTCCAACCCTGACCCTAACTCCAGCCCTATTACCCTAGCTCCAGCCTTAAAACTAACCTCAGCCTTAACCATAACACCTAACTTCAGCCCTAACTCCAGAACTAAACCTAACCATAACCCCAGCTCCAATTCCAACTAAACTCTAAACCTAACTTCAACCTTAACCATAACTCCAACCCTGACAAAACCCTGAAAAAAAACAACACACAAGTTTTTCTGTTTTTTAGGGGGGCAAAAAATGATTAGTCGCAGAACAGCTATTATTTTATATATTTTCACATAATTGACGCCCACAAAAAAAGACAAAATGCATTTTTTTTTATTGAAAACTCAACATAAAAACAATGTACCGTTGCTTTAAAGGAAACATAAAAAACACCATAAATAGCATGCAAGCAAACAAAAAAAAACCTTCACTACACTACCCATCAAACAAAGTGTGATACAAATGAAATGTAAAACATTTTTTCAAAAAGTTACCATAGCTTATAACCTTAACCTTTCTGTGTTCTCCCTGTGTCCCACTCTCCAGCTTCCTCCTATAGTCCAGAGACATTCACATTTAGCTGATTAGCATCTCTAAAACTGCCAACAGCTTTTTTTTCCCCTCTTAATGCTGCCTGCAATGATCTGCTGACTTGTCCAGGGTACATACCAAAGACAACTTGGTGGGGCCCTGGGAACCTCCCAACCCTGAGTTTAATTTAAAGAAGACAAAAAATAAAATAAAATAAAAAAAAATAGATAAATGGTGTATAAAGATACCAATTCTGAACACCAAATACACAAGAATCTTATTCTTCTGCCAAGGTAAACGTGAGAGAATGAATCAGGACAGAATTGTTTTGTTAAAGGGGATGTTGGAGTTCCGCTTATGGTGAACAATGAAAGCCACCAGGGCGACGCAGATGGCACCTACAATCCCTGCAACCACTGAAACCACCACCACCACCACGCTGCTGTTCACATCCGTCTGTTGAGCACCTGTGAAGGAGACAGGCACCAGATATCAGAATACAGAGTGTGTTGAGTGTCAGGCCCTTTTGTTTCCTGTTCACTCAGATGCTAATGTCATAGCCAGCTGATGACACCTTAACATGGTCCTACTCAGTTATTGCTTGTCAGCTGTAGCAAAGTGGATTAGACCAGGACAGATAAAATAGGATTATTTTTTTTCTCATTTCTAATTTACATAACCATCTGAGAAAAAGCCCATAAATACACCACCTGGAATAGACTGCCCCCTTTGAAAACACACGCGTTCTCTCTGTGACATTTAAAATGGGCCAATCACATTTATTTAATGTCAGTTAAGAGAGAAGCGCTGAAATGCAAGTCTTATAACTCTGCTGCCATTGAATCACCTACAGCGCTAGCATATACTACAGATCTGCAAGTCGTCCTCCTGCAGCAGCAGGAATCATTGCAATTAAACTGTGGATTTGCTGTGATGTGTCAAATAAGGTGACAGTCAAAAATACTCTTCCTATTGCATCACCTCAATCAATGGGAATTTTGTTTGTGTGGCAGAAGGCTTTATTCCCTGTGAAGATGCAACACCCACAAACCAGGGAAAAGAAGAGACTTCTAAAGGGCAGGTATGCAATAGATGCCAAATACAGAAGACAACAGCCTGACAGTGTTGCAGAATGGTGGAGAGCAAGCGGGTGGGAGAAAGAGACAACTGCCAAAGGTTTTCAAAGTTGGATCTGCAAGAACTGCGAGCTAAAATCTCAATAATGCAGCTGCTGTTGGAGTTTCTCATCAGTTCTAGCTCCTTTACCTCTTAATATAGTAAGTGTGTACAGTGTGAGCATACCTTCAGATGGTCCCAGATATGCTACATAAAAAGGGGGAGAAGAAGGTTCAGATCAGTCAAAACAAAAGCACAAGTTAGTTTCTAGTTTCCACCTTAATGTCATTAGTTGGAATTCCTACCACGTTCCAGGCGTATCTTGATGGGGATGGAGGTGACAGTGGCCATGTCACTCACTTGGGTGCCTTCATTGTCAGAGGTATCACGCCGCCTCCTGTTGTTGGTTACACTGCTGCAGTTCTGCAAGAGAACGCAATGGTTTTTACTTTTATTTTGGTCAGGGAAGTTTTCCTTGCAAACATAATGAGATGCATCGTTTCTCATATGCAAGGAGGCTCTCTTGTAGCAGCTTTCATTGGGAGACAGGTCAGGCTATTAAATAGCCACAGCTTCCTGCTCTTTCTCCAATGCACATCATCAACATTTGGGTGTTGTCAAAACTGTTAGTATCTATGCTTTGTAAAGAGGTGAACCTAACCTGATTTAAAGTGGGGCAAAAAGAATGTACACACAGCCTAGTTGCACAGTGCACATAGTAGGTGGAGACTGTTTCTTCCATGCTTTGAATAAAGCGGAAAGTCTCAAAGGAGAAGCGGGCAGTCTGCTCCTCGCCATTGACTCCCATCACTGTTTGACCATCCCGATTACACCTGGAAGAAACATATTGAAGGACAAAGTGAAGTTTTGTCCAGTTTGTCAAAGTTGATGAGCAGATTTCAGTTTAGCAAGAATTTAGAATTTTATAAGGATCTATTATGATTTTGCACTGATCAGACATTTGCAATTAATCATCAAAACAAAGGATGCGACGAATCTGTCCTTTCTAAAGTGGATCTTTCTGTCTCCCTCTGAGAGATGGACATTGCTTAATATCAAACAAGTTAAATGTGAAATGTATATTCAACGACTCAGCCCATCAAAACACTACTTGGGAAGTGGGCACGTGTCACATAAAAACTCACCCAATAAAAAGATCATGAAATGTGGTGTCGGTGTGAAAGGGCAAAGCTGTGGCATAACATCGATCTAGCAGCACATTGAATCTGCAAAAAAGAAATCAGGTTTTGGGTTGTTTATTTTATCCAGGAAGGTAAGGCATAGTTTTGAAAAAATCAAACAAAAACAAAATAATTCATATATGACTTCAGGACACCTATATGTCACCCCAGTGAGTGCTAAACATTGTTACATGTTTATGTTTAAATTAGACATTCCTGATTAAAATATTGTTGTTGTTTTTGTTTAAATCACATTCAGGCATTTTAAAGATGCGTGTGCTCTGTTAAGAGTTTGAAATGAGTTTGAAGTACCTATTGGTGAGGTTGGATGCCTTCACCTCGACAAAGATCCTGGTCTTAAGCTCAAGGCCTTCTGTAGGGATTCTCAGCATGGAGGAGTAGGCATTATCCTTATGCACAAAAACACAAGAGCAAAAAGCACAGTTAAACCCTATTGACTGTACTGTTAGGACTGAAGGGTACAACACAAATATTGGGTGGAACCCTGTGTTTTTCTTGTGTAGACTGTAAACAAATGCCAAATAATGAGTCCATTAGTGTCCCAGTAAGCCGTGTGTGAGAGTGAGTCAGTAGTAGTGAGTCATGGATGCATAAACACTTCGCACACACACAATCCTGAAAGTGAAACACATGTAAATCTGTCATGAACGAATGTTTTGCTCTGTGACATGCCAGAATGTCCTCTGTTCAGCGCAGTGACATGATTATATAACATGTATGTTCAAGGTTTGTGCATGTTGCACTAATTAAAATGATGATGATGGTAAGATCACACTAATTTGCACTCAGCTCCAAGTTGCTCTGAACAGAACAGTCCTCAGGTCAAGGGCCTTCCTTTAATGAGTATTTCTTGGGAATTGTTTATTCCTGTTGATGAGTTAAATTGTTTCCACCTCCTGTTTTCAATCTTACCGTGTAAAGTCGCATGCCCAGTGTGCTGACAAAACTCCCGTTGGTGTCTCTGACTGCCAAGCTGGCCCCGGCACTGTTGGGGAACGGAAGAGGAGTCAGCAAGTACAGTGGGAAAAACCCAAGATGTCCAAAAAAAACCAGGTCACTTATCATCTAATGCAGAACTCAACACTTCACACTTCACACAAAAACCTCTGAAACTAGACACAGAGTAACAGACACCTGTGTGCACACTGACTTCTTATGAGGCCTCACCAAATATGGCAAAATGCGGTAACGTGAGACTTTCCTTTTTCATTACACGCTTAAAAAAATATGACACGTGTCCCAATGACAGAATACTATCTGCATACTACTGTGCATTTATCTGCGTACGTTGTAACACAATGCTGATTACATATGCAGTAATATCGATACTATAATTCTTCCAAAGGCCCAAAGGCCAAAATGGGACAGACAATGTGCTTTCCTCAGCAGGATACATTTAGTATAGAAGCTTTTGTAAAGCAGCGGCAAAACTTTCCAGCAGAATGATCTCATCAAATTTGAAAAGATGGACAACACTGACTTCATCATGCCAGTTGTGCCAAGTGTGCAACAGGGAAGATTACCTGTGTGAGTGACTGAATTCAATTTTATCAAGCTGATTTTGTCGACCGTCAAAGATTTGTCTCTGTTTGCTCAGCCCAGGGAATTAGAGCCCAAGGTCTGCGACTGGTATCAGGACCAATTGGCAATGCACTCTTTGTGTTAAACTCAACTCTTGCCAAAGGCAGTCGTGTGTGATGCAAAAACATAAAAAAAAAAAAAAACCTTCAGTGGTTTTAGATCTGATCTTTGTAAATTGCCAATTATAAAGCAAATATCCAAGACAGACTGAAAATAGTTTTGGAATTTTTTGAAAGCCTGATCAGCAAGATTTGACTGATATCTGTACCATCCCACTGCCTTGTAGGATTAAGGAGAAAAAGATCTACATAGTTCATATATTTATTTATATGAACTTGGAAGTGAGTGCCCTGAAAGCCTGTCTCAAAAAAACAGCAGTGTTTAAACTCAAAGTGCAAATAACACTTACACGCTCATCTGAGTGTTGTTGACCAGATACTGCAGTGGATAATGGCAGGAGAACTTGTACATCATCTCTTGGTGATAGGTGACGGATCCTGCTCCAGGGTCCTTGGAGCAAATCATGCCCGAGACAGTGATATACTGGACGGTGGAGAAGTCTGCAAAAACTCCTGTTCCCATCGCGTCTGTGACCTTAAAAAAAAAAGAAACAAATAGGAGGAGCAGGAAAGGAAGTATTTCAAATTTAAAGAACTTACCACCATATTGCTGGAGCAGGCAGCGATGCCTTCCTCTGTGATGGAGAAATTGAATTTGAGGACAGGAGGGTCAGCTGTAAAGTCAGGAGTTCCTTTACACTGTTCTTTGGAGTGCACCGAGTTGAGGGATAGCAGCGTTTCATTGTATCCATTAAAGTAGATTGGACACAGGAGGATCTGGATATCCAGTGCCTGAGAGCCACAGAGGACCTGGATGTCTGACATAGCTGGACGGAAGAGAAAATGAGGCTGAAATTAACATCACATTGTTCATTTTCATATTTTTTTTTTTATTCTACCTTAATTTTAAATTGAAGTGAGTGATTGTAATCGCTCAAAAAAGAGAAATATTCCATAAACTAAGCAAGTAGCGCTTAATTATAAGGTAACTAACTGCCATGTATTCTTAACATCCCAAAAACTTTGGATGTTAAAAAACATCCAAAAATCATTAACAAATCCAAAAAGTAAGGAACATAGCAGCACGACGACAATTTGCCTTCACTAACAAGTATATAAATTCAACATGTGGAAAAGAGCAGGAAAGCGCAGACGATAACTATAGGCACTGACTGGTGTCTCTGACCTGGAGCTCTGAAAGTGGAGTGTCCAGTGCAGGCATTTTGGCCGTGGGCAAGTAGGAGTGTGGTAAAATGATATGTAAGTAAGGCCAGCCACATTGTCTTCAGAGTGCTGTGAAAAAACAAACACACAGAAAAACTGAGAGAAAAAAAAATGAAAAGAGCACATTGTGTTTGGATAGTGTCCAAAAAAGGTCTGGTAGTACACCCTCCACTGACTGACCTCACATCAGACAAGGGGTGTGATAATATATCATTGTTGGTACAAACAGTGCGGCTGGAATGACACACCAAAAACCGTGGTTCAGTTCAGTAGAGGAACAAATGCTAAATGTTAATCTGCAAGTTAATCTGATGTGTAAACAGGAATGTGGATGAAACATTAAACATAAAACACACAAAACTGCACACTGGAAGGAGAATATTGCCCAATGAATAAAAATATTCGGAAATGAACAAAATATAAATCTATACAATCATTCAATCATTAACAACTTAAAAATTTTAATCTTTTTTTCTTTTTTTTTTGCTTTTTATGAAAATAATAAGACTAGTTGCAATGTCACTATTTTCTTTCTCTTTCCATCTTTGATGTAATGGGTAGTCACTGCTTGGAATGAGCACACCCTGGACATTTTAGAGCGTGAAGATATCTCACACAGGGAAGCCAAAGTGTTCTTCAGCAGACAGCTGGTACTAAAAAGTGATTCGATGAACCGCTTAATTTAATCTGCATATTTATACAAAATGTAACTTTTAACGATGATTAAATTAGAACGATTAGGATAACTACATTTCTAGAACAATATAAATTTAGGCAACTTGATGCCTAAACCTATGGCTTTATGAGAAAAATGATCAGAAAATGAACAATAAAAAGTTGAATCCCTGCAATTATCAAAATTTAAAAAGAAAAATTGTTGATGTTCAAAAGTTGATGAATTTGAACAATGTTGAATTTGTTATATAATTCTATATTATTTTATAATGTTGAATTTGAACAAGTAATAATTTAAATATTCTATAAAGTGAGTTCATAATATCGTCCGCAATATCCTGTGAAAACCAGTAGCAGCTCCACCAACATCTAAATGAGACCTTGGAGTGATTTAAAACAGGTATCAAATGGATAAACAACACCAGTACAAATAGGTGGTGTCAGCTTTATAGCTAGTCTCTAGCAGGAACTCTCCAATTATAACTCACAGTTAAAGATGTTGCAGTAGACACAACATGTGGCAGGAGACTCGGAGCTTACCGTGTGTCAGTGGCCACTGTGATGCTCCACGTCAGAGTGCCTGGACTGACTTTCCTGGAGCCTTGATTTATACTGGCCTCGTTTCCAGCCAAAATGAGTTCACAGGAAGCCCACGGAGAAAAAAGGGGTAGACGCGTAGAGCAACACAAGACGCATGGATTGTCTGACAGCCAAGGGACAAAAGACCAACCATAATGTAGGGCCGTTCTTTTGGTGGAACGTAATGTCAACTGAGCATGAATCAAAGTGTGATCGCTCACCTTGACTGCACTGTTTCTATAAAGCAAGCACCAAAATACACCTTAGGGTGCATACTTAGACAAACTCATTGAAAAGATGTTTTTCATTAGAAATTATTTTGGTCACGGACATTATTAGTTCAATGCAAGATAATTTGAAAATTTACAAGGTCCATCATCTCAAATAAACACAATATTCGATGTAATATTTATTAAGAGAGCTCAAGATCAAGTAAAAATAATTTAGCTGCCTGTGCTTAACCCATCAATACATCCCACTGACATGACATAACCAATGCATTATTACATATCTAATTGTTTCACATGTATTCATGGCAGAGCCCCTCAACAGGTCTCTTATGGACTCCTTGTCCCTTTGTGCCATTTGTCATCTTTAGCCAGGGGCTACCTCTCTTTGGAAAGTAGGTCTCCAGTACACACAGTATAGGAAAGGCACACCCTGCCAGACAAAACCTTTGACAGCTGCCACCTGAACCATGAACCCCCACCACCAGATCCCTTCCAGGAACCTTGATAGCAAGTCCAAACAATGGAGCACAGATGGGCTTACAAGAAGCTTAGCATTAAACAGAAGTTCTTCCTTGCCTTTTTTCCATTCAGCATCTCTAAGTGCACCTGAGTGGATTATTAGCCCCAGATCACCTCAACAATCTACTTGTACTTTATGTCTTCAAAAACACAAGGTATTCATGAGTCTGAGCCACCTGAAATTGCTCTCGTTTCTTATTTGGTTTCTCTTACTTGGCAAACGAGGCTCATCAGTTGGCCAAATTGGAATCTTGTCTTCGTGATGTCAGAACTTGGATGACACAGAATTTCCTGTTGCTTAATTCCGACAAAACTGAGGTCATTATATTTGGATCGCGAGAGAGTAGGGACAGAGTTTTTGATGGACAAAGTGGACAAAGTCAGGACCTGACCTTTAATTCTCATATACAGAATGTAGGGAGGTCAGCTTTCTTCCACTTAAGAAACATTGCCAAAATTCGAAGTTTTTTGTCCTTCAAAGATGCGGAAAAAATAATCCATGCTTTTGTTACGTCTAGGCTAGATTACTGTAACTCGGTACTAGCAGGATGCCCAAATTCATCCCTTAGGACATTACAGTTAATCCAAAACTCTGCGGCACGATTGTTAACCGGAACTAGAAGGAGGCAGCATATTACTCCAATTTTAGCTTCCTTGCATTGGCTGCCTGTCAAATTTAGATTCTAGTTTTAACTTACAAAGCTCTTCATTCTCAGGCTCCTTCTTATATTAGGGAACTCATTGAACTTTATCATCCTCCAAGAGCCCTTCGCTCTGAGGATTCAGGTCTTTTAGTTATCCCAAAAATTTCTAGAGTTAGATCAGGAGGTAGGTGTTTCAGTTTCCTGGCACCTCTATTTTGGAACCATCTTCCAGCCTCGGTGAGGGGGGCAGACACAGTTAGTTTATTTAGGAGTAGACTTAAGACTTTCCTTTTTCTTAAAGCTTATAGTTAGACTCCATCCACTGTCAGTTAAGCTGCTGTAGGCTTACGCCGTGGAGGGAGATCTTTCGCTCCCGTTACAGGGATCGTTGCTCTGTGCAGGCGGAGCCTTTATCACTCTCCTCACCCAATCAATCTTTTACTCTATCCACTCTGTCCAAGCTCTCATTATGCTTTGTACAGTATGCTCGATATGCATGATACTGCCGCAGTCTCTGTGTCCCCGGCAGGTGATGACCACTGCGCCAGGAGCTGGATTGTGCTGTCCTGGGGGTCTTGCTGTCATCGCTTCATCCCACCGCCACGCTTAAGACCTGGACTTGTCCTATCCGGGGGCCCAGTTGGTTCTCTCTGATTGTATAAAGCGCTTTGAGACGCCTTTGGCTGTGATTTAGCGCTGTACAAATAAAAGTTTATTATTTATTATTATTATTACTTGGTGCTGTACCTATTTTCATGTGTTTGAGGGAAAATCAAGAATATGCCAGTGTAAGAGGCCAAAGGTGTTTTTGGGCTATTGTTTTAAACCACTTTAGAGGCATATTTCCAAAACAGTGTCAACAAACTTTATGAGGGTGTGTATTCATTATATCTTTCATCCAGCTGAAAGGTGACTAACAAGCAAAGTCATACATCAAGTTTTCTTTCAAACAGACTTTAGTTTGTTTCAAAATCAAATTTATGGTATCTAACTTTGTTTTTTTTAATATCCAAGAAAAAAACCCTAATGTTTTGTTTATTTCTGTGTAAAGTCCCTTTTGTTAACAAATTTGTAACCTGATCTGTATTAGAGAATTTCATTCTTTTTGGTCTGCCAACTCGAAACAGCTGTTCAAACGAATTTCTGGAGTGTGAACACCTGGTTGGTGATTTGCAGACTGACTGAATGCCTTACAAACTTACTAAATAAGGCAATATGTCTGAATTTAGTGTAATCTGGCATAATATTTTTGTTCTGTTAAGATAAACTGTTTTTCAGTTACTACAGCTACTACTTGTTTAACACTGTGTGGCTATATGTGCCCCCCCCCCCCCACACACACACACACCCCTCGCCCCCCCAAAAAACAAAAAAAAAAAAAAAACTGCACCATCGTGGTGGTTCCGTCTTTCAGTTCCCAATTTTCAAAAGTACTTCCCTCCTTGGCATTCTTTGGATCTGTTCTAACACACTAAACCACTTACCATCTGTATACAAATGATATGCTGGACTTGGATCTTTGCAAACTAAATTAGTGTTTGCTGTGAGCTGGCCCACAGCAATTAATGGTATGACTTAATTTATAAACCAAGCACTGAATAAATTATTCTATTAACAGTTACAAAGAACACAGCATCAATTATTTCTGCATATATTTATTGAATATTAGTTTAACACAATCAGCTGCACTTTGTCTGCTCACAATGAGGACCTCACATTTTTAAGGCACAGTCACAAATGCAAGTTTAAAACTGACAAGCCCTGATCTGGGCCTTACTTTCACAAAAACATCTATCATGATAGGTTTTTTTTTTTTAAAGCCCATACCTTCATTTTAAGACAGGCTGTGTGCACTTGAGCATATTTGCAAAGGGTTGGAATAAAATAGCAATCCCTTTGACAATGTACCAGACTTTTGACAGCCTATAAGACGGATATAAAACAGTCCCAAGTCAGGGCAGTTAATCACAATATAACCAGAAAGAGAAGCAAAAGCAGGCAAACAATTCTGCTCGACAGCTGACAATTACTCCGACTAGTGCATTCATATATAAAGGACAAGGCTTGTTCAAAGCCCATGTCAGTAACATCTTACTTTATTGACTTTAACTTTTAAAAAACATCAAAAAGCCCAGCCAGGGAGTTAAAAGAAAGTGCCTACATATCCTTCCAAACTTGAGCCCTTGGGCCAAAAGGCCTCAAAATGAAAAAAAAAGGAAATTGTGCCCGGAAAAACACAATTTTGTTATTATCGTTATTTTTGCAGAAGGCTCACGGTCATGGAGCTTGGTCACAATTCTTATGTGGCGCTGGTGTACTTGGTCACAAGTCTTATTTGGAGCTGGTGTACTTGGTCACAAGTCTTATTTGGAGCTGGTGTACTTGGTCACAAGTCTTATTTGGAGCTGGTGTACTTGGTCACAAGTCTTATTTGGAGCTGGTGTACTTGGTCACGGCCTTGGTGCCCTCGGACACGGCGTGTTTGGCCAGCTCCCCGGGCAGCAGCAGGCGGACGGCGGTCTGGATCTCCCTGGAGGTGATAGTGGACCTCTTGTTGTAGTGCGCCAGGCGCGACGCCTCACCGCCGATGCGCTCGAAAATGTCGTTGACGAAGGAATTCATGATGCTCATGGCCTTCGAGGAGATCCCTGTGTCCGGATGCACTTGCTTCAGGACCTTGTAAACGTAAATGGAATAGCTTTCCTTTCTGCCCTTTCGTCGCTTCCGGGTTCCTTTCTTCTGTGTTTTGGGCATGGCCTTTTTGGTGCCCTTTTTGGGCGCTGTGGTTAATTTCGCTGGATCAGGCATTGCTTCCGGTTTCTTCACTTGTTGCGCCGACAACCCCACCGACGGAGTACCGTTATAAGCGTTCAGCGTTTGCTATGTGAGCCGTGTCCTATTTATAACATACGTATGTAAATCTGAATGTGCCGTTGCGACTCTACGATTGGGCAGCCCTCGTTCCAGCGCACGGAATTGCTGGGAACAGAAGCTTCCCTATTGGTCTGCTTCGTCCGACTTCAACCGGCCAATCGGAGAAGCTCTCCCGAACAACATCCCTTTGGTCCCAATAACATTACGTAAAGCTCTCAGCGTTCCTGCCGTCGTCGTAAGGGATTTCGTTTGGGATACCCAAGTCTGTATTTTTTAAAAACATGTCTGGTCGAGGAAAAACCGGAGGCAAAGCCCGAGCCAAGGCTAAGTCCCGCTCCTCTCGCGCTGGGCTCCAGTTCCCGGTGGGCCGAGTCCACCGACTCCTGCGCAAGGGGAACTATGCGGAGCGCGTCGGCGCCGGGGCGCCGGTGTATCTGGCGGCCGTGCTGGAGTACCTGACCGCTGAGATTCTGGAGCTGGCGGGGAACGCGGCTCGGGACAACAAGAAGACCAGGATCATCCCGCGGCACCTCCAGCTGGCCGTGCGCAACGACGAGGAGCTCAACAAGCTCCTGGGAGGTGTGACCATCGCTCAGGGAGGAGTGTTGCCCAACATCCAGGCTGTCCTCCTCCCAAAGAAGACGGAGAAACCGGCAAAGAGCAAGTAAAAAGAGGGAGAGGGGAGAGAGAAAGACTGCTCCCACAGGCCCCTCAGTCAGTCGGGACAAAAGGTTCGCCTCAGCGGCGGCCATTTTTTCATATTCGTGTTTTTTTCGTTCTTTTTCTGAATAATGATCTTTGAAGTAACGGACAGTGTTTGGTGTTGCTGTTTCTTACAATGAAGTAAACACTCAATTCTCCACTGGGACTATTCCGAGACAGCCGAGTCGCCCCTTTGAAGCTGCTTGCGTAGAAAATGGAGGACGCGTTCAGCAAGCTGGGAATGACGAAGGCCGCAGAAGAAAAGGAAAAAAAATAATATTTGAAGACCAATTCTGCAAGGGATAGTCGTTTTAATGTCGCATCGCTGCTTTACAAAATGTGAAAATTGTTGTATTTATGTCATGTTTCAATAAATGTTCACTGGCAATTTGGGAAAAGGTAGAATCCAGTCTTTGTTTTGTTTTGTTTTTTTTGTGCTAGGCCTCATTTTCCTCCTTAGTGAGAGAACACAGAACAATATCTTGGGACCTTTTTGTGGGATGAACATATTTTTTGATTGGAATGTAGATGGAGGGCAGGGGAACAGCTGAGCACGGGGGAGGGGTCAGAACAGCACCCCTCACAAGTATACAGATGCATGAAATTAACCCAACCATTAGGAACAGCATTTTAATCAATGCACAATGGTGTTCATGCAAATGTTTGTATTTGCAACTTAATGTATTTTTTCGAGGGACATTTGCAGCAATGAGGAGTTTCGGGTTAACATGAAGGTGTCATGGTTGGTATGAACAATTGGGGTAGTTGTCTCCATGGCACGTTTCCTGCTATGTTTGCTTACATGGCAGGGAGAGATGCATTGCAAATGTAAGGCTCTCACACCTGATGGTGTGGACTATTTCAGTGGCAAAAAATAAGCAAAATTCTCCTTTCTCCCAAATATTCTAATGTGAATGAAAGTGTTGCTTGGCTCTCTGATTTATTTTAGTGATCTAGAGATGTTGCAGATTTGTAGACAAGTCTCCTTGTTTTGTCTGTTAGCAGAGAAAGTCTTTGGACTGCCCTACATCACACCAACGTTCCTCTGTCCATCAAGTATTGGACCTAAATTTGTCATAGCAACGTTAGAATAAAACTACTGCATAGAGAGCAATCCCTGCGCCTAAACATTAGTGGTTTAAAGAAATAGAATCAGGTTATAATAAATACTGATACCAGTACATTTGCCTTTATACACTTATACAGAACATTTTTTTGTCGAAAGAAAACAAAGTAAACATTTTTAAAGGGCAGCCTCATTTGATTCTTTGATTTTGGGAATTAACGTGCAATACTGTTTTAATGAAACCATTTCACAATTCCTTACTTTCTCTGTCTGGCACCGACATCTGACACAAAACACATTTTAGAGCATAATGAGCACATGTGAGAAGCAAGACAGAAAACTTTGAGCTCACTTTGGGACTGTGCAAGATCTTCTTGTTAGGGAAATATATTGTTCCATAGATTTCCCTTACTATTAGAACATCTTCAGAGGATCTTCCATCACAAGAGGTGCCACCACCCAGAGGGTGTCCTGGCATGTATACCCACCACTCTGCAATAGGCCCGAAGACACTTTCCTTTCCATATGTATGTGTGTGTGAATGACTTACTTACAAATCTCTTGCAACAGTATAAATCATCTTTAAGTGAAAACCTTTTTCAAGTAACCAAATGAAAACTGACCTCTTTTCCCAATTATACTCTGAGTGAACAATACATCTGTTTCCAAACAACTGTGTTTAAAATATTAGAATCCAGTTATTTAAATGTGTGGTTTGAATAACGATGTAAATCTACCTACTTGCAGTTCATTCTCATACTTGATTCGAGGGACTGTGAGAAATTTCTGGACTTTTACGTTTGAGGATCTAGTTACAATTCTGACGCAAACTACATCATCAAGTCGAATGGCTCATGTAGCATCGTTTCCAGCAGGGGGCAATGTTACTCAATCATCAGGTTAATGACGTTCACTTAAAAAAAATAAAATAATAATAATTAAAGGACTTTAGTTGGTTACGATAATACTTGATAACGAATTAATTTAAGCCAGTTCATTAGTTCCGAGTATATGGCAAGTGTTGGTAAAACGTTTAATTAAATTGTGACTATTATTGTAAGAGTGGGCTTTTGAAGTATTTTCTTCAGAGATTTACTGAAATAAATAAATAAATTGAATGTGTAATTATTCTTAAATACAAAACCCAGACGCCTGTACTCGCAATATACAGTATGTCGTATAACCTAGTGCCTGTTGTCTTTCATGGAGCAATGACAGCAATATTCCTAAATCGAAATACATTATTTCCATGAAACTTGCACGTGGTTGCAGGTGACAATTTTCTGCAGCGGTCTCCTGTCATTACTTGCAAAGATTTCTGATGGTTTAAAAGACAGCAGATACCAATACTGACTTCTTGTCTATCACATAGGAGTGGAGTTACAGCTGTGAAGTATTCTTAAATAATACTGTAAACAAAATTGCTAAATTATGTGAATTGAGGTGTAAATTTCTTAAATCATCTCGACTTCAAATGCTGCATGTCTGCAGCCACCTACTCCTTTGGGAGTAGACTATGCAGCAATTCTTTTTGTACAAAGCTGTGCTGTTGGCATTCTAATTCAGACCGTTCTCGTCATCTCAGGTGCTTGCACCTTTCCCACTTTACTTGGTGAAGATCTGCTGCAGTGGGTTTATTGCCGGGGGTGGTGTATTGGAAACAGTAGTAGGTGTTCAAGACTTGCGGGTGCAGTGGAAAAAATATCTTGAAGTTCTGCTGCTCCATAAATAAATATACAAAAAAAGAGAGAGAGAGAGAGAAAAAAAAGAAATGCTGACTTCAACATTGCTTTTTATACAACATTTTTGCTTGTAAATATATTGTCAGTATTACTGGGGCGCAACATTTTTAGCATGTTACTATTACCAAGATTGGGTCACTGTTTCAAACTGGCAACAAGCACATATCAACATCCCGTTGAGAGATGTTTGGTTTGGTTTTACTGGTGCAGTCTTTCATCAGCTGATACAGTAGACCATGTGGGCATTTGCTCTTTCCTACTGGCTTACCCAAAGGAGGTCCATAAACCAATGAGCAAACAGAGCAGCACTGAGTTTCCAGCACATTCTGCATCATTCCACACGTTTCCGTCCGGCGAGTCGTTGCTCTGATTGGCTAATTTGAGGCAGCTTTATGAAAAAGGGATTAGTGATAAAAATAACCAGAGAAAGTTCGAGGGCTTTCCTCGGTGGACAGATGGCGCTAACCACCATTGTTACACCCGACTACTCTCTCATGTTCATATTATGCTTCTGCTGCCCGACAACGACTATTACGTTTCCAGAAAACACATTACAGTATTTCAGTGGCGAGTGCCCTCAGCCATTATTGCATTCTCACCACTGATCAGGTCTTCAAAATCTGCTTAGAATTACTCTGTCCAGCATATGTTTACTCGTTCAGTCAAAAGAAGTTGCTCGAGGATAAAAACGAAACAAAACGCTAAGCAAATTCATGGTGTGCTCGGTAAGTTTCGTTTAGGAAACAAACACTTGGAGCTCTAGCTGCTCTAAATGGACAGAGGAGTATATTGTGTTTTCATTGTTCCCCCACCCCTGAAAATGCAATATCATCCAGCATTCAAACAGACAACTCAAGTGCCCTAACCTTGTAGGTAAAAGATCGAATATATATGTTCAATTTAATGAAACGCGTGTGAGTATTTATCCTTTGCAACATGAACTGAATTAGTCAAGCTTGCTTGCTCTGAGCAGCACGTAGCCCCTTGTGAGTTTCATTGCGAGCCACTACCTCTTGATTTACAGGTGCCTTTTTAATGCAGAAAACAAATACAAGTTGTAAAAAGAAACCTAAAAGTGTGGTCTATCCTTAGCAATGAAACAGCCATGGATTTATGCCTGTAGTATGGCTCTTGATCCGATGGGTGAACGAGCTGCGTCTGGGAAAGTGGGCGGGCCCTTTAAAGAAATATCTAGCTGTCATTGGTGCATGGTCGTCTAAGACTTAAAGACTCGACATCTGATTGGATGGATGGCCGGTAAGCTATGACCCTCAACTACTGTTTACACCGCCTCTCGCCACCACCCACTGGCATAAAAGGGAGCCAAGTTTGCCGCAGTCCATCTCATCCCACCATCAGAGGGAATACTCGACTCATTAACAAGGTAAGATATATATTTTAAATATTCTTATTACTTGATTTGTTTAGCGTAGGACTGATGAGCTGATTTTGTCACAATACCATCACATATGTCATCTGCCAAAGCGATGCAACCATTTATCTGACCATTACATAAATTGGCGTTTAAGAATGGAGGAAGTTTCTGTAATTATTTCAGTGTACATACGCGGCGCATGTCACGTAAATTAAAGCATTTACTAGTGTGTCAGCATCCAGGGGCTCAAGCTGACGGTATTTGCCGAGCAGCTTGGGGGAGGAGGGCGTTGGGCTTTCGCGAAGATTCTCGATTCCGGTCATCCCCCTTCAAAATCAAAGTATGTTTCCAAAAATAGTTAAAGATTGATCGTTTATGTCAAAGCAAGATTTAAATATTTATGAAGCAGAGTTATATGCTGTGCCTACAGTTTGTAGCCGCGTAACAGCGGCGTCGTCGTTAACCTCCAATACCATGTATTAGCTAAATTAAGGGATGGTCACATTCTTCAGTTACGTAAATATGAACAAAACACGTCCCCCCCCCACCCCACCCCTCTCCAAATGGGATTGACTCTTAAAAAAAAAAAAAAAACAACAACAACAACAACAGCATTATATGAAGTATGGGTTAAATAAAACGTATTTCCCGTAATGATCTAATTTTTATTTGTAGCTGTCTTTTCTAAACTTCCTTTTTGCCCCAACGTTTCCATTCTGTGCCGCCTTTCATCTGTTCTTTCTCCTTTCAAAACTATGTTTTTGTGAAAGTATGGCTTTAATCACAGATTCAAGTAACAGGAAAAATACATATGTATTTCTAAATACCTCTATAGGCAAATAAACCGAATGGAAAATGACTTTATAACGTGAAGTGAAAAACGTCATACTGCCAATTTTTAGTGAATACAACCTTCTTGCAAGGCAGTACTTGAAATATTTGAATAACAAACCTAGGCTGTACAGCTTGTTGAAATCATAAAATCACTCTTCAGGTAAGCCTAGAAGATTAGAATTTGAATTGCACCCTCTTTATAAAGTATGCAAAATAAACTGGTAGTGCTTAAAATGCACCCAAAACAAAAATGATAATCAAAAACCCCAGAGGGAAAATGTCACATTTGTGTAGTTTACTGCATTGTGTATCGAATTGTGACGGTGCAATTCTGCTTGACTTTACGATTGAAATTCATTCATTCATCTTCCATTCCCGCTTATTCCCGAGCTCAGGGTCACGGGGGTCTGCTGGAGCCTATCCCAGCTATCATAGGGCAAAGGCCTGGACAAGTCGCCAGTTCATCGCAGGGCTATTATTGAAATTAAAATGTGTTTTTCTCATTTCTTTCTAAAGGCAACATGTCTAAGGGACCAGCAGTCGGCATCGATCTTGGGACCACCTACTCCTGTGTTGGTGTGTTCCAGCATGGCAAAGTTGAAATCATCGCCAATGACCAGGGCAACAGGACCACACCCAGCTATGTGGCCTTCACAGACAGCGAGAGGCTGATTGGGGACGCAGCCAAGAATCAGGTTGCCATGAACCCAACCAACACAGTTTTTGGTATGCCCACACGCCACACACAAACGCCTCGTTTCCTGTTCTTTGTTAGTTATGTAACTTTTCTGTTTCTTGTTTCACCCATCATGTTATAAGAGGTCAAGTAATTTAAACAGTTCAACTACATTGGGAGGCTTGACTACTTGTTTGCCATCATGAATGGACCAATTGCTTTAATAGTGTTTTTTCTTATTTTTAACACATATTTATTTATATATAGATGCCAAGCGTCTGATTGGCCGCAGATTCGATGACGCAGTTGTGCAGTCAGACATGAAGCACTGGCCATTCAATGTGATCAATGACAACACCCGCCCCAAGGTGCAAGTTGAGTACAAGGGCGAGTCAAAGAGCTTCTACCCAGAGGAGATTTCATCCATGGTGCTGACCAAGATGAAGGAAATTGCTGAAGCCTACCTTGGAAAAGTATGTTCAGAATATTTGAGTGAAGCATTATGCAGATTTTCTTAAATGTCCGCTAACAATGAAATCTTTTTCCCTTCCTAAGACCGTGAACAACGCTGTGGTCACTGTGCCAGCCTACTTCAATGACTCCCAGCGCCAGGCCACCAAGGATGCTGGCACCATTTCTGGCCTGAATGTGCTCCGTATCATTAATGAGCCAACAGCCGCTGCCATTGCCTATGGGTTGGACAAGAAGGTAAACAAAACTCTTGCTCAAACCAGTAATCTATGACTCATTTGGCTACCAAATGATGCAGTTATTCCCGTTGAGCTCTTAATAATAATGACACTTGTCAAATTTCAGGTTGGGGCTGAAAGGAACGTGCTGATCTTTGACCTTGGCGGTGGCACTTTCGACGTGTCCATCCTCACCATCGAAGATGGTATCTTTGAGGTGAAGTCCACAGCTGGAGACACTCATCTGGGTGGAGAGGATTTCGACAACCGCATGGTCAACCACTTCATTGCTGAGTTCAAGCGCAAGTTCAAGAAGGACATCAGCGACAACAAGAGAGCCGTCCGTCGTCTGCGCACCGCCTGCGAGAGGGCAAAGCGCACCCTGTCCTCCAGCACCCAGGCCAGCATTGAGATTGACTCTCTGTACGAGGGAGTTGATTTCTACACGTCCATCACCAGGGCTCGCTTTGAAGAGCTCAACGCCGACCTCTTCCGTGGCACCTTGGACCCCGTGGAGAAGTCTCTGCGTGATGCCAAGATGGACAAAGGACAGATCCATGACATCGTGCTGGTTGGCGGCTCCACTCGTATCCCCAAGATCCAGAAGCTGCTCCAGGATTTCTTCAATGGAAAGGAGCTGAACAAGAGCATCAACCCAGACGAAGCTGTGGCCTATGGAGCCGGTATGTGTACTCTCAGAGTGATTGATCTCAGATTGCCTGATTGATGTACATGAATCATATTGCTGTACTGCTTTTTTTTGGTTCAAATATTGAATTTCTTTCTTTTTTGTGATTTAACAGCTGTCCAGGCAGCCATCCTGTCAGGTGACAAGTCTGAGAACGTGCAGGACTTGCTGCTCCTGGATGTGACACCTTTGTCCCTGGGTATTGAGACCGCTGGAGGTGTCATGACTGTCCTCATCAAGCGCAACACCACCATTCCCACCAAGCAAACTCAGACCTTCACCACCTACTCCGATAACCAGCCTGGTGTGCTCATCCAGGTAAGGAGAACGTTGTGTTTTTATCATTTGTCCGTTTCGCTGTGATGATGTTTGTTCCTGCCATTCGTAGTTTCCACCAGAGGTTGTAAAACCAAAGATGGCCAAAACCTTCCTTGGATGTCTGAGCGAAATGAAGGGGGGTGGATGGTACTGCAGTGACATGTATACGGTTTATTAACTCTGGACAACTTCACCAGGTCTATGAGGGTGAGCGTGCTATGACCAAGGATAATAACCTGCTGGGCAAGTTCGAGCTGACCGGCATTCCTCCAGCTCCTCGTGGGGTTCCCCAGATTGAGGTGACATTTGATATCGACGCTAATGGAATCATGAACGTCCATGCAGTGGACAAGAGCACTGGAAAGGAGAACAAGATCACCATCACCAACGACAAGGGTAAACTAGAAGGAGTGGTTGGAATACAGCTGCTGTGAAAATTGATCCAGCGGTTGAGTAGAGACTAATTATGTGCACCCCTTTTTTTTTTTTGGCAGGTCGTCTGAGCAAGGACGACATTGAGCGCATGGTTCAGGAGGCTGAGAAGTACAAGGCTGAAGATGATGTCCAGCGTGACAAGGTGTCTGCAAAGAATGGCCTGGAGTCATATGCTTTCAACATGAAGTCAACTGTGGAGGATGAGAAACTGGCTGGCAAGATCAGTGATGAGGACAAGCAGAAGATCTTGGACAAGTGCAATGAGGTCATCGGCTGGTTGGACAAGAATCAGGTTGGTATTTTGTCTTTTAAAAACCAACAAAACCTTTGTATAAATGTAGAGAAGTAACTCAAATGTTCCCTGTGTTGCAGACTGCCGAGAAGGATGAGTATGAACATCAACAGAAGGAGCTGGAGAAGGTGTGCAACCCCATCATCACCAAGCTGTACCAGAGTGCAGGAGGCATGCCTGAGGGTATGCCTGATGGCATGCCTGGTGGCTTCCCTGGTGCTGGTGGCGCTGCCCCTGGTGCTGGTGGATCCTCTGGACCCACCATCGAGGAGGTCGACTAAACATGCCATCATCTCCATCGCAAAAGTACATTTTAAAAAGTACATGCAAGAGAGAAATTCAATTGTAACAAGGATCCCAGGATCAACTATTGCTTTTTGTGACACCAGGGAACATTTTAAGATCTAAACATTCACATGTGTTATTTTTTGATTATGTCACTGCCTTGGCAATAAAAATCTTGTGTTGTTGAACTCTTCTTGCTGGTTTGGTTTCTGTTCAAGCTTTGTGAATTACTTGACCTTCAGTGGATCATCAAAGATGCTGCCATTTCAATTGTTAACATTAGTTTCTGTATAACATTAATACTACTACTACTACCATTACTACTACTACTAATAATAATCTAGGTCATCTTTGCTCACTGCTCAATTACTGTTATTAGCCTCTATAGCGTCTACTATGTCAACCAATTTATGTAGTTTTTGTTTACTCTGATCTTCTGTTTTTATTTTTTGGACATTACTTAGTTGAAATGATCTATAATATTGCAATTAATAAGAGCAATAATAACACAAAAAACATAACACACACAACACAAATATATAATATTGAATAAATTCCTCTAATTTAAACTAGAATTTAAAACCAAACAAAAAATGTCAATTTTGTTTCTAAATTGAAATAGGTTTGAAGTTCAAAACGGGTAAATACAAGTAAAAGCTACTGCGTGTGTGTGTTAGAAAATACAAGGCTGTGGGATTTTATTTCCCTTAAACTGTTTCTTAAATGCTTTAAAAAAAACGGTTGCTGGAATTCACAGAGCATTCGGCCTTTGACAGAGAAACTGCGAAGTGTGAAAACTGAAGTGTCACATGATTGTCCTTTGTATCAAACTCTTGTGGAAACCACACAGCCGTGATGTCATGGAGATCCCCTAGCGGAGTAAAACTATATGAAGAGAAGAGGAAGCTCAGAGCCACATTTTGACTGCTGAGTGACAGATATGGAACAGAAGCTGCTGTTCTGCGTCTTCATGCTACTAGTACAAGGTGAGCGCTTGACTCTGAGAAACTCTTACTGACATCTAAAAACTAGGTGCTAGAATGACGGTTGTTACATATGGAGGGGGTGTTTAAAAAGCAATGTGACTTTTTGATCGGTAATAGGTTAGATGAGTTTGATGGGTAATTTTGAAAAACATGTACAGATGACAACATTGCTTTTGTGGCTTCAGTGTTGGTAGAGGTATTTTGTAGGCAACAGTTACATGTTCTAAGGCTCATGAATGCATTGGACTAGTTCAATGTCCTCATATTGTATGATTTCCCACACTTAAGTTAAACGTATGAGTTTAACGTGTGCATATTTCATGTGCATATATGTTACATGCATGATTTGCTATGATGTTGTATGATATGTGCATATGTGTATATATGCGGGTCTATAGGAGGGTAATATAGCCCATTTGAGCTTATTTGAGTTTAAGTATCAGCATGTCTGAGTGTGTGGACAGGTTTAGACAAAGAAAGGAAAGGTTATTGTAAGTTATTTAAGGAGACGGTGTGGGAGTTTAGAAGTATTAGTTCCTCTCACTCCTTTTCAAATATATATTTTTATGTTTTTTTTAATTGTTTTGTTTTATTTACTTTTTTTGAATATTTAAAATAAACAGAATCAATCAATCAATCAATGTTTTGTGCCAATTTTTGGACAGAACATTTTTGCCATTGTGATGCTGCTGCTGCTGCTGCTGCTGCTGCTGCTGCTGCTGCTGCTGCTGATGATGATGATAATGATGACGACGATAGGATTTCAGAAATCAGATATTTTTGAAGGAACGTTGAGTAGTGAAGAAAATACAGGCCGCAGAGGGAAAGTTGTTGCCGTCCAGTGACACGCCTACATTGTCGTCTGTGGTTTTATGACAAACATTTTCTGACAACCCACTTGTGACACATATCTAAATGCCAAAGTGACCTCCTACGTTTTCACTGCCCTCACCTCTCACCTCTTTAGTTTTCCGAAAAAAGCATGTAGCCCCCCATAGGAAAGAAAGACGACGACCCCTCCTGTGAACAACCCACGACGTGTGTTAATTTGTTCTTCCACACTGAAAATACTTTCTCTTTCAGCATGGTGGGACTGACCACAGACATCCTGTCACATCGCAAATGCGCTCTATGTGTGATGAGGGGGGGCTGTATTTTCTGTTGCTGGTGGAATCAGTCACCTCCTACCCCCGACACGTACACTTCTTGAGTCCCACATACGTGGTTCAGATATAACCTCTCAAGTTTTAAAGGCCACAAGCAATGTACAATTCACTTTATCATTTTTTTTTTGTAATAACACGCATCTCTGAACTCTCCAGAAATGTGAAGTTCATTCTTTTCTTCTCTTGCTTGTTTTAGAAAGTGGGTAATAAAACATCTGAGAAATTAATTTGTCCTTTGTGATGTCATAAAGGACATAACAACTACTCCTGGGTTTGAGACAAGTGTCTCCAGCCAGGTGTGCATTCTGTCCTCTGACACAGCCTTGCGGCCACCTTGCAGCCACCCTCTGCCTTTCCAATGTGTAAAAGATACAACAATACATCAATTTTAGGAGGGGGCTATATCTCTCAACCCTGAAAGTGCACAACCAAATGTATAATCAAACTTTATGGAGAAGTGTTTATCTTTGTGTTTTTTTCCACGAAAAATGACAATCTCTTTTTATGTTCAGTTTCTCTCGCCAAATGGCAGCACATGACGGCAGTAAAAGGTGAAACAGTCCACTTGAGGTGCCCAACTCCTGGTGCTAATGAGACGAGCATGGATTGGAAGAACCAGCAAGGACACATTCTCTTCTTTAAGCTTAACAGCAGCAAAGGTAACATATGTGAGGTTCACTAAGACTAAAGAATTTAATAACCCGGAAAACACCTGTTTGTTTTTAGGGCCAGTTTAAAGAATCTTGTCCCCTCTCCTTTTTTCTTTGTCTTTAGTCTTTAAAGGTTTAAGGTCGCAACGGTTCCAAATTGTCGAGCTGTCAGCCTCTGAATTCACTGTCAGAATTTCCCCTGTCATGCTGAAGGATGGAGGCAACTACACATGCACTCAGTATGGCGATCAACCAACACAAAATATAGTGCAGCTGACAGTTTTAGGTAAGAATAATGCATCAAATTTCCTCTAATTTATAGTTTACTAGTGATACGGCATCAAATGAAGCAGCTTTACAAGTACTTTTGCTGTATTGCCCGGACAAAACCGACAACACACATTTTGTAATATAATAATATTTTATGTTGTCATTAATAACTTAGGTCCTCCTAAAATGAAAACCGCCAAGAAAAGGGGGACACTTTTTGTGAAATGCACAGCAGAGGCGAGCCACTATCATCCCCAAATTTCATGGAACTTTGGTCGCGATTCTGAAATTCCTGGTAAGTTTAACTGTACTCGGATTATGTAAAAATGACACTGTATGTAGACGGTTTCATTTTAAAATTAAGTTTAATTTTAAAACTGTGGTTTCCTTCAATGTGCCAGATGTCTGACCTGAATCGTTTTGGTCTGGAAGAAAGTTGTAACCATCATGTTAACCTTTTAGAAGCAGCTAAAGATTTGGCCCATTTAACCGCCCCACACCTCCACCCCCACCACCGCCCCACCCCCACTCCCTCTACAGATGTTATCTTAAACTCCCAACCAATACATTAGAACATTACTCATGTCATTTATTGATAAATCATTGTGTTAGTTAACATACATCACAAACTGTGAGATATTTGAACTTATCAGTGACATTATGAAGCACTATAATTGCTACCAATGCCACTACAACTACTATTACTCTAACTATTGATGATAATCGTAAAATTTCTTTGATTTTGCAGCAGAGGCTCATTTCATACAAAGAAATAAGAAATACGTTTCCAGAGCTACATTAATTCTCCCATCCAGCAATAAAAGCCTCACTGTGATCTGCCTGGTTCGCCCCCCTGATTTAAAGGGATATCTTCTGATGGACATTGTCAAGTTCGGACAAAACTGTGAGTATTTTTTTTGGTGTGTGTGTGTGTGTGTGTGTGTGTGTGTGTGTGTGTGTGTGTGTGTGTGTGTGTGTGTGTGTGTGTGTGTGTGACAAAAATGAAATGAAAACTCATGTGTTAAGCACCACTTTATTTACTTTGAGGCACTTCACCATTAAAGCTGATATTTGAGTGCGAGTAAAGAAAGTGGCAGGGGCAGTGGTGTCCTGACTGAAATACGGGAAGTGCTAAGAGGGAATTTTCTAACTCCCCCCTCTTGTGATACTGTCACCAACACCACTCTGTGAATCAATTTCCTCTTTATTGGAAGCTGTAAATCACCCGACTACCTGGAAGAAATAACTTTGTCTGACATCAGCAAACATTTCCACGTTTGTCCCACCCTCAAATTTCAAATGAGGAAAATGATCATTTCATGTCATCCACAGCAGAGAAAGGCCCCGACAGAAGCACTGCGGCAACTACTCGATTTTCAACAGATGAGCTGCATACAGCAACCACCAGCTGGTTAGAACATGGGGAAACAACCGGAGGTGTGGATGAACTGCTCACAGGGAGCACTTTGGACTCGTCTACTGCTTCCCCAGGCGAGCAAGGCACAGAATGTGAGTGATGCACACAAGAACAGACAACCATCGCTTATCAGACGATCTGACGAGACAAGGAACGAACTGCAAATAGTGAAATTTAGAATATATGGCAACACGGTGAACCGTCTTTGTACTCTTAGAAATTACAAATTGATGTAAGCAGATTTTAGCAAAAAGCCACAATATCGGGGGCACAGTCACGTGTGTAACCTGGCATTAAAAAATATATATATATTGTTACATTACAATTCAGAAATACACGTCACATTCCAAATGTATTTCAGGATAATTGCCCAGGAGTTTTGTTTTTGATTCTCTGAGACTTTTTTGTTAAATTATATATGTTCAAAACATAAAAAAAAAACACTAATCTCTATCTTATCTTTGTTGTAGACAACTCAAGAAACAAGGAAAAAAACACAGTTCCAGATGGTTCAACTTACCACACGGACACAACAGGTATGGACCGCTCTAAGGGCACAGCAAAAATAAAGGCAAAACCTTTAAAGACATAAAAAGCTGCGGTGCCACCTTGTGGTTACTTTGAACAACTGCGTGTACTCAGCGGTGTATTAAATTGTCTCATAATTTCCTCCTCATCCCTCGTTCAGGTGGAACATCTTTTAATGAGACAACAGAAGAGCCCATGCCCTACAATAACACAGGTACAATACAATACACTGCTCACAGGACTAACCTAACTGGCTTAAAAAGGGATTGAAGTGTATCTAAACTAAGAACACACCGTCTGCTCCCAGGACCTCCTAATGACTTGAACAGGCGGGAAGGAGGCCCCAGAGGTTCAGGCATGCTGATCTTCATGGTGACATGTCTGATCCTTTGTCTCATGGTGGTCGTCATTTTCATTGCCATCAAGCTGAGGAAGGCACACATCGCATGGAAGAAAGGTGAACAGAATATATTCACATTGTCACATGACATCATTTGTTCTTTGGGAATTAAGTCAGACTCACAAGTTCACAGAGGAAATGCTCTGCACTGCTGTTATTGCTGCAACTTCCTGTAAACTAGGCATGGTAGCAAAGGGAAGTTAGATGACTCACACGCAACGCCCAATTAATAACCTGAATTGCGTTGCACAGTTGCACAAATGTCACTGTTTTTGTTGTTACAGAGAATGAAGACTCCATCCCGTCCGTGGAGAGCAGTAAATCAAAATCGAGCCAGGATGAGAGCGCCTCTCAAGGACAAAGGCGAAGAGGTATGCCAGATGATTCAGCACTTCTTTACAGCCTCTTAGTAGCATAGCTACAACATTTTCATAAAGCAGTGGACCGAAAGATACTGTAATGCAGCACATTTAACCCCCAGCTTCCATCAAACATTACTGAAATGTATCATATAATCTTACACATGAGACCTGAACAATAAAGTATTATTAATAAAACATTATACTTCTGGTTAACAAACTAACAAACTAAGGTTGTCCAAACACTTAATCCTATTCAAGCTACAAATAAGATTCTCAGCCAAAAGTGCTGTTCTTGTACCTGTACTGCCAATGAGTATCTGGACTGTACATGTTCACACAGTACTTAGTTTAGTGACCAATGCTCTAGAAATTAAAACACACCCCGTGAACCACTGAAAAAGAGGAAAATGTTCACAGTAAAATGCTGTCATTACTGTCTGGCGCATGTCTGATTGACATCTCATATTTTCATACTGTTTCTATTTTTTAGACAGGCTCGTCCTGTTAAGTTTATATGCATGTCTTCTCAATGAATTCCTTGTTACGTTTTTCTTGGTTCCATGTCAACATGTTAATTTGACTTTGTGCTGTTCAAACACAACTCCTGGGGACAAGAGGGAGTGTGTATGTGAGTTGCTGTTACAGAATTCATTTTCTCTCACAGGGATCTTGAACACAGCATTCGCACACTATGCTGTGGAACAACAAATGGCTACCTCAGTGATAAACACCGCGGCGATGGCGGCACCAAGCAGTCCCATTAAAGAGCCAACTTCTTCGCCTCAAACCACACAACATATTGCATCCATATGCTATCCAAAGGAAACTGAGCTTTAACATATCAAAGTGTTGTATAATTTCATTGTAGCTGTTTACATACGCATTTTATTCATGTGTAACCGAAGTGTACTTAATGTATATATGTGTGTACATTGTTTAATGTAAAAATAAAGAATATTTTTTATATATATTTTGTTGTAGTCACAGTTATTTACGTAATTATATCTCAGCGTGAGTTAGTCTAACACAGGCAGTTTCAACTGTATATTTCTACCTGGCATCACACAACAGACACGCATTTTTGTTTTGAGAACGTCATTAACGAGAACGTTTACTGCGACACATTCGTCTGTAAGCGCAGCATAAAAATAATGTAATAAGAAACTGTGTGAGTGTGAGCGTACTTGTTTTCTAAAGTCGGCCCCTGAAACGTAGCTCACTACATATAATACAAATGGAAATATCGTTATGGTTTTCCAATTGTAAAAGTGGATCATTCACTTCCGTATTTATTCATCCGGTTCATATATCTGGTTAGGTGTATACGGTAAAGAATTAAGTCTACCAGACAGCAACTTTTGGAGATGGTAATATTGCCGATTCGTTTAAAAGGTGGCTTTAATTCGGAACAAAATTAAATTAAATACCAGCCTTGCAAGCAGGGTACACGGATATAACGCTTTATTTCGAGCCATGCGGTCAAACAAAATGGGACACAATGGGGAAGTGGGCAGCAGATTAAAACGTCATAGAAATAATGACCCTCATTGGTTAAGATTGCACGAACGCGTCAAAGAACCGCTGCCTGATTGGCTGTTTGCCGGCACTATATAAATCCCAAGCAACATTTCCCACCCCTTTCCCTTCTCTCACCGGCACGGAGGACGATCGACCTGCTGCAGGCCATTTTATTCCATCAACCAAGGTCATCAATAAATAGGTATTGGTATGTTCTTCGACACATTTTGTACATCGCTCGTTGCTGTTTTAGCAAAACTTGTATCTTCCACGGGGTGGTATCTTTTAACGGGATTGTAATTTGTTATTTGCTTACTACTGCCGCCGCCATTTGGCGTTAAAACAAAGAAAAACGTTTTAAACACCAAGTCAACCCTCGAGTGTTTTTCAACGGTAACGAAATCCAGGGATTGGAGCCGTTTTTGCGTTATTTATGTATTTTACAGGCATTAGCTAATGGCTCTCGGCACGTGGGGGAGGGGAAAACCGGGGACGTTCTAGAATTTTCCTCGAAACGTCTGTTACCCAACACGTTGAGCACGATGCTAGCACTTCCGGTAATTGGTTTCCCGAACAAAGGTTGCCTACCAGTTCCCGGTTTTGTTCCTTTCGTCCAATATTTTATGAAGTTCTGCATTTTTGTCTCTCTGCCGCTTATCCGAACGCTAGAGCTCCTTGCGACAATTTATAAAACCTCGTTGAGAACCGGTTACTGTAGAGAACGTGGACTGAACAAAGGGACGGAAGCTCTTCGACGACGAATTTTATTTTAAATGTTCAGTGCGGTCGAACATCCCTTGTTTAATTTAACCGCAACTGGATTTGATTAATGCGTAGTTCCTACGTTTGAGGGGAAAAAAAAGCAATTTAACCGCCCCCCCCACTAAACACGGCTACTTTATTCTGCCATAAGGGACTCAACCGGAAGAGCTGCAGACCGTTAGTTCTATATCGTTGGATTTGTGAGGACGAGTAAATGCGACCGCAACGTGTATGCGTTCGATACCAAACTACCGTCTCAATTACCGAATAGCTTTCATATATTAATTTCTAATAATTAATATAATACAAATTTTCACCGACACTTTCAAAATTCTAGCTTGTTTGAGCTTTTTCAGGGTCAGGTTGGAGAAGGGAAAACAATACTACTAGTACTATTTTTTATTTTTATTTATAAATCTGTGCCATTAATTATGAAAATCAGTCTTTTGGTCACGGTTAGCCTATTATAATGGGTAATTTTGCATCTGACTTTGCATAAAATGGTAACCTTGTTCAAATTTCTTTTTGAAGGCAACATGTCTAAGGGACCAGCAGTCGGCATCGATCTTGGGACCACCTACTCCTGTGTTGGTGTGTTCCAGCATGGCAAAGTTGAAATCATCGCCAATGACCAGGGCAACAGGACCACACCCAGCTATGTGGCCTTCACAGACAGCGAGAGGCTGATTGGGGACGCAGCCAAGAATCAGGTTGCCATGAACCCAACCAACACAGTTTTTGGTATGTTCCCAGTAATACTGGTATTTATGATAACAATCTTTCAATTCCTAACTCCTGCAACATTATTTTAGCACAGATTTTCAAGTCTGAAAGGTTTAATAGGATCCCTGAATAGAGACAAATCAGCATAAAAATGACAGTGTGCCACATTGCGATCACCAAACCCACCACTTGATGATAAAAATGTATAAAAAGTTTTTTTTTTATCAGTAACACTATATACAGAATGTATGCCATTCGTATTACTGGAGAGCCGCAAAGCTTTGAGGTACTGTCTTGAAAGGATTTTTCTCTGATCACACTTGTGATACTTAATTTCTTAAATCTTTTTGAGACAAACTGGTTTGATTCGGTTGAATGAAAACAGGAAAGCACTTTTAAAACTCCAGACACGAGACAATTTGTTCTGAGAGTAAATCAGTCTTGCCACCTCAGGTGTGTGGCAAGACTGGTTTTCTCAAACTTTCCCCTCATCAAACTGCTTCTATTTGTCCAACTGAACTACGCAACCTTTTAACTGCTTGACATGAGACACAGGTCAATTCTGTCATGGAGGTACACTGTTTTCTCAATGTTGATATTGAGAATGAATAAAAGTTTGTTTTTTCTTCCCTAGATGCCAAGCGTCTGATTGGCCGCAGATTCGATGACGCAGTTGTGCAGTCAGACATGAAGCACTGGCCATTCAATGTGATCAATGACAACACCCGCCCCAAGGTGCAAGTTGAGTACAAGGGCGAGTCAAAGAGCTTCTACCCAGAGGAGATTTCATCCATGGTGCTGACCAAGATGAAGGAAATTGCTGAAGCCTACCTTGGAAAAGTATGTTCAGAATATTTGAGTGAAGCATTATGCAGATTTTCTTAAATGTCCGCTAACAATCAAATCTTTTTCCCTTCTTAAGACCGTGAACAACGCTGTGGTCACTGTGCCAGCCTACTTCAATGACTCCCAGCGCCAGGCCACCAAGGATGCTGGCACTATTTCTGGCCTGAATGTGCTGCGTATCATTAATGAGCCAACAGCCGCTGCCATTGCCTATGGGTTGGACAAGAAGGTAAACAAAACTCTTGCTCAAACCAGTAATCTATGACTCATTTGGCTACCAAATGATGCAGCTATTCCCGTTGAGCTCTTAATAATGATGACACTTGTCAAATTTCAGGTTGGGGCTGAAAGGAACGTGCTGATCTTTGACCTTGGCGGTGGCACTTTCGACGTGTCCATCCTCACCATCGAAGATGGTATCTTTGAGGTGAAGTCCACAGCTGGAGACACTCATCTGGGTGGAGAGGATTTCGACAACCGCATGGTCAACCACTTCATTGCTGAGTTCAAGCGCAAGTTCAAGAAGGACATCAGCGACAACAAGAGAGCCGTCCGTCGTCTGCGCACCGCCTGCGAGAGGGCAAAGCGCACCCTGTCCTCCAGCACCCAGGCCAGCATTGAGATTGACTCTCTGTACGAGGGAGTTGATTTCTACACGTCCATCACCAGGGCTCGCTTTGAAGAGCTCAACGCCGACCTCTTCCGTGGCACCTTGGACCCCGTGGAGAAGTCTCTGCGTGATGCCAAGATGGACAAAGGACAGATCCATGACATCGTGCTGGTTGGCGGCTCCACTCGTATCCCCAAGATCCAGAAGCTGCTCCAGGATTTCTTCAATGGAAAGGAGCTGAACAAGAGCATCAACCCAGACGAAGCTGTGGCCTATGGAGCCGGTATGTGTACTCTCAGAGTGATTGATCTCAGATTGCCTGATTGATGTACATGAATCATATTGCTGTACTGCTTTTTTTTGGTTCAAATATTGAATTTCTTTCTTTTTTGTGATTTAACAGCTGTCCAGGCAGCCATCCTGTCAGGTGACAAGTCTGAGAACGTGCAGGACTTGCTGCTCCTGGATGTGACACCTTTGTCCCTGGGTATTGAGACCGCTGGAGGTGTCATGACTGTCCTCATCAAGCGCAACACCACCATTCCCACCAAGCAAACTCAGACCTTCACCACCTACTCCGATAACCAGCCTGGTGTGCTCATCCAGGTAAGGAGAACGTTGTGTTTTTATCATTTGTCCGTTTTGCTGTGATGATGTTTGTTCCTGCCATTCGTAGTTTCCACCAGAGGTTGTAAAACCAAAGATGGCCAAAACCTTCCTTGGATGTCTGAGCGAAATGAAGGGGGGTGGATGGTACTGCAGTGACATGTATACGGTTTATTAACTCTGGACAACTTCACCAGGTCTATGAGGGTGAGCGTGCTATGACCAAGGATAATAACCTGTTGGGCAAGTTCGAGCTGACCGGCATTCCTCCAGCTCCTCGTGGGGTTCCCCAGATTGAGGTGACATTTGATATCGACGCTAATGGAATCATGAACGTCCATGCAGTGGACAAGAGCACTGGAAAGGAGAACAAGATCACCATCACCAACGACAAGGGTAAACTAGGAGTGGTTGGAATACAGTTGCTGTGAAAATTGATCCAGCGGTTGAGTAGAGACTAATTATGTGCACCCCCTTTTTTTTTTTTTGGCAGGTCGTCTGAGCAAGGACGACATTGAGCGCATGGTTCAGGAGGCTGAGAAGTACAAGGCTGAAGATGATGTCCAGCGTGACAAGGTGTCTGCAAAGAATGGCCTGGAGTCATATGCTTTCAACATGAAGTCAACTGTGGAGGATGAGAAACTGGCTGGCAAGATCAGCGATGAGGACAAGCAGAAGATCTTGGACAAGTGCAATGAGGTCATCGGCTGGTTGGACAAGAATCAGGTTGGTATTTTGTCTTTTAAAAACCAACAAAACCGTTGTATAAATGTAGAGAAGTAACTCAAATGTTCCCCGTGTTGCAGACTGCCGAGAAGGATGAGTATGAACATCAACAGAAGGAGCTGGAGAAGGTGTGCAACCCCATCATCACCAAGCTGTACCAGAGTGCAGGAGGCATGCCTGAGGGTATGCCTGGTGGCATGCCTGGTGGCTTCCCTGGTGCTGGTGGCGCTGCCCCTGGTGCTGGTGGATCCTCTGGACCCACCATCGAGGAGGTCGACTAAACATGCCATCATCTCCATCGCAAATGTTCTACGCAAAAGTAACCCTCATAGCTAAGTTCCAACACGCTTGAGAGTGCAATATAAATAAGGATTCAGGGATCAAATATTGCTTTGTTTGTGACACCAGGGAACAATTTAAGTTTGAAACATGTTTATGTTTTGTTGTCACTGCCTGGGCAATAAAATCTCGTGCTCCTCTTAAACTACTGAAGTTGTTTTTGTTGTGTTTTGTTCAACATTAAAAGCACATTCCATGAGACTGCTCTCGTCATGAGGATGAAAAATAAAGAGCTAATGTCTACAGTGGTGTTTTAAATGCGGATTTACATTTCAACCTTTAACAATTATATAGAACACTTCCAATTTCTTAGGTCTTTCCAATTTATACTGATTATTAAATTTGGTCAATATTACTGGAATGCTGGTTTAAAGAGGTGCAAAAAGTCACAATGAGGTGCCACGGGCCTTTTCCCCACATCAGCTTTGACTAAGCACCTGCCCATCCTTGGTGAGATATCAGTGTCTTTGACTTCACTTTTGTTCGTAAAAAGACAAATCAAAATCATTTTTACCAGTCTATTCATAGCAACAGCTTGGCTCAGGCTTATGTATCAAAGTCTCAATGAAAGCAAGCCATGTGCCATTTGTAAAATCACCGACTTACTGGGTTAGGGTTAACCCTAACCAATGCAAATACATCATTTCTAAGGACCCATTTTAGAGGACAGCCTAAAGCTGTGGATGGCTGATTCATGACTACCTTGACCTTTAATTAGTCTGGAGTGTACTTTAATTAGAAAATGACGATGTACGGACAAACGACTCCTTTGTACCTGCCGGTATGGAAGGACGATATTTCAGTCAGAACATCAGAGGTGATGGCGACCAAAAGCTACGGAAGCCGAAAAGTATCATTTTACCCGTATTTTCATCTCGTTGAATTGAAACTAAAGCTCTCCGCCCATTGTTGCTGTTTATCCCATAATATCAAACTGAATAACTACTCTTGAGTTATGTATTCACATTGTGACGGGAGTACAGTGGTTGACTTTGCAACTGCTGCTAACGGAAACCTATTGTAACGCTGCGGATCCCTCTACTTTATTTGCAAAATGCCCTCTTTGTTTTGGACACAGAAATGAACGGACTTCAGATATGACGTCGTCCGTGTAAATATCAGGGACATTTCGTGGTCAGTTTAAAAGGAATAAACCAAACAAATATCCTTCCCACAGTAACAACAACGACCTTGACTGCATGCAGACACGCCTACACCGGAAAAGTTCAGGGGCAACTAAATAAAAATGTAAATCTTGAGGAAAGAACATTAAGAGAGAGAGAGAGAAAAAAAATCCAATTACAAGAATTTTTCAATTCGTTCCTTGATACCTCCCACACATGACGACGACTCGACAACGGCTGTGCGTCGGCGTTTCCATGGTAACCCGGCCGCAGTACACAGACGAAAACAGGTAGGCATTTCTTGTTCGCTGAATTATAAATAAACTCCACGGAGTTTTTTAGACTGTTGACATGATGAAAAAAACGGAGCCTAAACCTGTTCAAAAATAAACTCCATGTATATTATGTATAATACAAATAAGAGCTGCATAAGAGCTACAGAGCCGTCAAATGGCCGTGTCTTCGGTCTTTCCACTTGTTACTGCAGAATGGAAAACAGAAAAATAAATAATAAAAACATTAAAATAAATAGAGCTATTTACGATAAGAGTAGTGTGATATTTTTTTTTTTTAGAATGGATTCACTGAAGAACAGTCTCGCATTTGCAGATATTTTATTTTTTAAATATTCTTTTAAAGCTAACACTTTCTGACAGTGATCTCGGAATTTTAACTTTCTCATCATCAAAATTGTATTTGTGTCTTAGAGTTAGAATAAGGATAAGAGTAAATTAAAACACTGAGCGCAGATTTTCAGCTAAATGACAAATGAGGTTTAGAGCAGAGGTAGCATTTTTTCAATGGGGTGGAAAATTGATGTAAATATAATAAATACAATGTATTAACAATATCCAGTATCTAAAATATTCCTTTTTGTTTTAATATTCATTGACTACCAACTAATACAAGCTAAAATGTATTTTTTTTTAAAGTAAGGAACCTGTGCTTATGAACACTCTAAACCATGAAGAACCCAAGTATCTGTAGTGACTGATCTGTAACCATCCAAAGACCCGATGGTGTAAACTTTTACCAAGAGGTAGGCTTCTTTGAAACAAATTGTTATAAGCTGACATTGTGACACATAGCCCTGAAATAATTAAAGGAGTTTGCAAATCATGTACATTAGAATGACTGTCATGTCATGTTTATTGTTATTGTCCTGAATAATGTTTTATAAATCGAAAAATAGTTTGAACAAAGACAGTGGAGGTATCCGTCTATCAATTTTCCATATTCACCTCACATGCATGTGTTTGAACTGAGGGAGGAAGCCGGAGAACGTGGAAAGAACCCACGCAGACACAGGGAGAACATGCATTGGGCAAAAGTTGAATTACTTTATAATGATGATAATAATTTTGAATTCCATCAGTCAGTGAAACATTGGATCATGCACCTATTCTCAATCATAATTTCATGGAAGTGTAACGCATCATGTGAAATGTTTGAAAGAAGTGCAATTTACGTATGGCAATGTGGCCTACACAATTATTTACTATGATGTCTAACTGTGTCACATTATGATGCAGTTTGTACCAATTGCACAGGGTATCCTATGGTGACTGTTGACCCTTAGGGACCAAAAGATCAAAGTCGAATCATGATTACATTGCCAGAAAAATTTCCCCTATTTATAACCCTACCAAATTATTATATCAATAAATCCAAATTTTATGCACAGGAGCTTGCAATCCAAGTGCCCTCCATAGAGTTTATCCTAAACATTAGTCCTATGTTCATGCCACCAGTATTTGGTACTGTATTTGTAATATACTACTCTTTGAGGGAACATTTTTTATTAGATTTCATGGCATGACAGAAACTATCTTTAAGATTCTGATCCATTACAAAGAAGGCAATGTGTAGTGATTTGAAGTAAATGTTCATTTGTTGGCTGCGGTACTTTTAGATTAGCTTCACCTGTCTCACCTTTTTATTGGATATCATGTGTTGCAGTTATTTCATTCATCTTGTACGTTAGTTGTAGATTTTGAATCTCTCTAATCTTTGAATATCTCTGTGCAGCACAGGCATGGATGACAGACTACAACAGAAGACTGAGAAGCATTATGAGTATATGACCAACCGAAGAGAGTTTGTGGAAACTACTACACTGAGCTCAGCCCAGGAAAGGGCTTACCAGCAACGACAACACCAATCTGTCGTGCAGAAACACTACAAAGTGTCCACAGGGGAAAACGTTCACAGCTTAATGCATGAAGATGACAAAGGAGATGCAAATGACATTGAAATTAAAGATCTTCAGATTTATGATAGCCTGGAAGTTGATGCACATCCCTGCTACAAAAAGAGACCCCCTCTGTTACAAATGGACACGGCTATACAAAAATCAGGAAGGGAAGGAGGAAGGTAGGACTAAAAACTTGAATGTGTCTTTCCACTCAGCTGATGTATCTATAGATTCCACAAGGGTTCCAGAGAAAATGGAATTCTTGAGAAATGAAATTCTCTCTTTACCCTTCTATGATGCAGTATTATATTTAAATCAAGTCAAGATTGAATTTTTATACCCCAAATTTGAAAAGACGATTTTCCCTCAAGGACTTTACATTCTGTTCAGATTCGTATGGCAGCTGGTTTTTCTTTTTATCCACCTGTGTCCACCTAAGCCAAGACCAAGCATTCAACCACACATCGACGAGAGAATAGTCCTTCTCTCAGTTTTAGTTCCACACTTCGGCCAGTAGATGGTAGTATTGGCTCTTAGTACTAAAACGCTGACCTCCAAAAATGCTGCAGCCTTTGTGTGTGTGTGTGTGTGTATATCTATATCTATACACATATAAAAGCATCGTCCAAATAGTTCACCAGGGTAAGGTTGTTTCTGACCTTTAATCCGACTATTCAATATGACCGTCACTGTTATTGGCTGTGACAGATTCATTAGAATTAAGCAGATAATAGTGTGGCTGGGATGAAATATGGCAAGGATATTCACAACGACAGTTAAACAACAGCGTGCACGTTACAAAAGATAAATAGCCTGTATTCACCACGTCACAATGGAATGCTGCTAGTTATTTAATGAGATGTGGGCATTACGGCGTAGAACGGCCTAATTCAAATGCTTTCAGAATAACGGCTTTCATTGGAGGGAAATTAGATTTTTGTTTTGTGTGGTTGCATCACAATAAGCGGTCACTCACTCATGGTCCATTAACAAAGATCATTGTTACTGTAAAGGAGACCTCTTTGGATAGAGCAGAAGCAGACGTCCGGGCTGGGGCTTTCTCTTGTTTCCTCCGCCCTCTTGCCCTCAGACTCGGCCTCATAGTTATTTCCCAACTGGAATAGAAAAGGGACTCTCTCCATTTTCATGTCAATAACCCATGCAGATTGACAGCCACCAAGTGTTGCTCTGCTTCCACGGTATATTGTTTCAGGGGAAAATGACCATGACATGTTTTCACAAAAGAGTCTATTTCATAGCACCAAGGCAGTGTACGGTTTCCCATTCCCCATCCAGCACATTGTCATAGCCCACTCCACTGCCCCTTCAAAGCAGGTAAACCTTTTCCCACATCGCCACCACATACTTGTACAATGGGCATTCCTAATTCAGGCAAAAGATTCCTATTTATCCACCTCCATTCAGCCCCTACCGTCTCGCTGAAAATATTGCCAAAAGATATTTGAGTATGGCCTGCCGATATTTTCATCCCCATTTTTCCATTCAGTGTAACAATATTTTGCTCCCTTTTGTATGCAGGCGTCCGTGTCTTGGCAAGAAATAATGGGACGTAGGGTTTGAATCCCACCTAGTCGCATGTTTTCGGTAATGCATTCTCCGACTTGTTTGAGTTTGAGTCATTAGTGAAACATCCCTTACCCTTTTGGCCTCATCCAAGTGAAGGGCCCTACACCGAGCACCCACACACCGCCTCCCACCCACCCGACGCACAGCATCATGACAGGAGAATTAGGCTCCCCTCGTCCTCCAGTAAGCACAACAAAGAGGCTCTCCGCTATTTATTTTAATGAGATCTTTTCATCACCATCAGACAGAGCATTTTAGCCTGCAATTTTCAGGCAATTTCGTAAGCTGAAAAGTGCCGTTTGTGAACCATTCCCCCGCTAGTAGCTCTCAAATACGCTCGCATTAGTGAGCCTGGAGGTGAAAATACGAAAATTATCCGTAAATACAGCCTCATCTGTTTCAATTTCACAAGTCTCTGATAAGGCTTGGCACTCTTTGTTTGAGCACATCATCATTCTAACAATAGTGTAATGCCTCTTGTTCCTTTGACCTCCCTCGGCAGGCCCATGTGGCATACAGGTGTCTGCAAAAGCTACTTCCAATATGGAAATGACATTGATATGGCGGCTTAACAACAATTAAAATAATTGCTAATTATATGAGAGGCTACTTCACACAGGCATTTCCTTTAATGATTTAATTTACTCTCTTGTCCCCAACAAGGCCGGCCACCTCAGCAGATGATGCAATTAGTTGTCCGAAGTCGTCTTTACAGACATTTTTTGACCTTTTGTGTTTTTTCTCTTTATCTTTGCAGTAGGATGGTCTCAGAAAATGTCTATTCTGAACTTTGCAGTGATCCTAACATGATGCCCAACCTGTCGGGAGCTGGAAGCCTGAGTCCAAAGATTACAACACAGGAATATTACATCGTCCCCAAAGATAGGGAGAGTCACACCGAACACATTCCAGGCACAGACTCTGTCCTGTCGCTTCCTTCACACATGTCTGGAGACAAGCGTGACCAGTTTTGCCATCATCATCTACAAGATGGTCGCACGAGCTCGTCATCACCACACAATGATGATGTAGCGTGGGGATCAGCGGAAATTGATCATCCAACGTCAACTGACGTTTTCAGTGATAATCAAAGTGATGTCACGTCACAGACAGGATTTAGAAGGAATTCAGAAAGTGACCTCCATCCTGAAGATGGCGAGGACGGTCCCGAGCAAGGCAACAACAAACCAGAATCAAACATCCATCAGCCACCTGAGGTTACAGCCGGCAAAAAGCTTGAAAGACAAGAGGACATTGTGGAACGGAACAAAATAACCCTTGGACGCAATACATTTCCGGGTGGCTCCTACATGATGGCGTATGCACATAAGCAAGGCGTGGCTCACAGTGGAAATAAGGTGCGTAGGCAAATTCTATTTCTTCAGGTACAATGTTCAGATCTTTATGTTTTCATCCTGGACTCCAGTTGAGCAGATGCATGATTGAAAACAAACAAACAAACAAACAAACAAACAAACAAACAAAAAACCCAA
This sequence comes from Nelusetta ayraudi, assembly GCF_046127955.1. Lineage (NCBI taxonomy): Eukaryota > Metazoa > Chordata > Actinopteri > Tetraodontiformes > Monacanthidae > Nelusetta > Nelusetta ayraudi. The sequence goes on along the minus strand of NW_027466061.1, from coordinate 3,100,452 downwards.
CACACAACAAAAAATAATGTTAACAGTCTAATGCAGAAAAACTGGGAGTAGCTTCCACATAGTTGAAAAGACACAAAAACAAGCCAGTAATAAGATGGTTCCAGTGGACAGAACCAACAATTAATTGAAGTGCGGAGGTAGCAAGGAGAGATATCGGTGAGGTATTGTTTTCCTTTGTGACATCATGAAGGGGTGATTTCTAGAACACACTTTATGACAAGTGGAGCAAATGAAGGAAGCAGAGGTTGGACTTTTGAAAGGCTTTATCCACATTTAAACAATGGTAAAGTGAGGTTTGCATAATATGAGTTCATGAGCACATGATGCCATATGTCAGTAATCAGAGTTATTTGTTGAAATGTAATGACTGGCCTGATGACCATGTCAAGTTCCAGATAAACTGAGATTGACTCATGAAAGTCCAAAAGGTTGCAATTATAGAAACTGACACCAGGAGCTGCCCTAACATTGATAATGATTCATGGCCAAGCAAGCGAACGCTTTTATTCCATGGACAGACTGCCAAGAATTCTGTAAACATAGGAAAAATGTTGCTATAGGTTTTGTTATGGACAGTTCTCCTTAATTCACTCGCAGACTTTTTGGGGAAGCAGACAAGCATAAATATATTTACTCTTCAAAGCGTACCATAATCTCGGAGAGACTTGAAAAGGCTGATGCTTGAATTCAACTTTTCCAATGAGCACGTTTCCGAGATTGGTTTCTCTTGGGCTTATGATCTTTTGGAAATATTATTGGTATCGATATGCCTCCATTGTTACGGCAGACAACAGATGAGAGAATATCCTATGATGTTAGCTCTGACCCAGTCTGCAAAATTAATTTGGCAGAGAAGCATAGCTGTATTCATCAGCCTTCTTCTCCACCGTATGAAAAGAGCCATGTCTGGCGATGCAGTGCTTATTATGAGTTGATGTGTACAACAAGAGCATCAGAGACGCATGGTTACCAATAGGCTCTTAGACATCCCTGCACCTGGCACAGTGGCATAATTGGTCGGGATGGCCCGCATTCCCCATTTGTCGGACCACAAGACTGTTTGCTGTCTATAATACCCCCAACCTTGTTCACCCATCTGAGCCCCAGGCCCTCTCATATCATCACCATTTACATAGTCAAGAGCCGTTAGCTTTGTGCAATAGTAAACAGAGCCAGAGCCTTTCCCTCTCCTGAACCCTTGTGTTTTGTCATTTTCCTCCTGAATTTGCTTATTAGTTTTCCATTGCCCTGTCTCCCCAAAGACATGTCTCACTTAATGGGGGACACAGGCCATGAAAGACGGGGGCACCAATTTGCATGAAGTCTATTTCTTGTTACGTTGTATCCATCCATGAATTGCGTGTCTTGGCGAGACAGTACAATGTCTCTATTCAGGAGTAGTTCTAAAAAGGGTTTAAGGCAGTTTGCACAGAATTTGAATGCTCAGTGAGAGCTGCAGCTTGCGGATATGTTACTGTGAAAAATAAAATGTAATGACAGGAAGTCAGTCCATAGGGCTTGTATTGACTTAAATAGTGAAATATAAAAAATACAAATCTCATTTTTGTGAGCCTTGTGTTTCTATTTGTAATCAAAGTTTTTTTGATAATCAATTTTTTGGGATATTTGTGAAGTTCTTTTTTTTACAAAGGTTTTATTGCACTGTGGCGCCGTGTTAATACACACACGTACGCGCACAGACACTCAAACACACAGAAAGCAATTGGAGATGATTTAGGGGTATCTTTTTCTGTTTTTGTGATGAAAAATGCAACACTAAATATTAGAGAAATAGGACTAGACATGTTGTTTCACATACCAAAAACACATTTTTTTCATATATGCAAAATAGTCACACCTCTTTTATCAAAACATTTTCTTTTCCTCTGTTTGTCACTGTATAAAAATGTCACTGCACTCCATGTTCAATTGACATACATTTTACAAATCAATATGTGACCCCTTTTGGTCAGTGGAAGAAGAGTGCTAATACAGGCCAACTTGCGATAATTGAAATTGTTATTAAATGTACACAATTCCTAATGCAGAAAAAAATGCTTAGCCCAGCCAAGTGTCTGCAGCAATGATTGGCTTCTCAGTGGCTCAGGCATCCTTTGATAAAGACAGAAGTAGCAGATCAATCTTCTGCTATTGCACTCACCCCTTTGAGTCTTTTCTCCTCTTGGGGGCCCTCACTTCAAAGCCAGGGGACATAATGTACAATCTTTTAATAGCTTTAGTCCAAAGCTCCGCGGAGCTCTCTGCCACTGTATACCCTGGCTCAGTCTAAACACCTAATCAAGATTACCTGGGCTGGCCACAATAGCAGCTAAATGCAATTCAAGATCCACCAATCCTTTGAAGTCTTCATTGGCAAGGCAGATGTTTCCTGGGTACAGGAGGTAATACTGCTGACTGCAATTGCCAGACTTTGTTGTGACATCGTTTCACAGGGAAGCAATTATGGCCCGCCCAATCTAGTAGAAAAGATATTACACAGTTTACCATCCTCAAAATGCAATACAGACATGGTCATTTGCTCCAAGCGATTGGGATGTTTATAATGTGCGACAAAAGGCAAAGGCAGGGGAAATGGTAAAAGGTGAGGGTCATGATGCACGGTTGTGTGTGTATTCTGCTGAACGTAGGTGTGCGACATCACAGGCAATGCGTCGTCACAATCACAGCACTACTTGGTTTCCATGAAAAGATGCCCAATTTCTGGCAAGAGGTCACTTTGGTTAATTTTCCAATGATTAACATTCACTTAAAAGCTAGAAACAATAAGAGAAAGCTTAGATTTTTTTTAAATCCTCAATACTGGAAGCTAATTTTAGTCCATTAGACACAAACACACATATTGATGAAGAGGTTACAGCTGGATCCGCTCACTCCCTTTGACCTTCACCCATTCACTCTGGCAGAATCACTGACATTCTGCGCAAAAGTCCTCAGCCTGTCAATACCATTGATTCTCTGAGATGGTCCTCTGCCACAGAGGGGAGTCTTGACATTAACTGAGTGATTTACATGACAGTATTAACAGAACGTGATTCACGGACGCAGACAGTTACATCAGGAGTGACGGACATAAGCTGTGCGATATGATGTAATGAAGAAGACAAGCACCGAGGAAATGGAAAGGAGCATCGATTGGTGTAGGAGTCGCTGTCAGGTTTCTATCAGCGTAATTATTGGCAGTTTTTTTGTTTAGATTTTTCTGATGATTGATATCCTGCTTTTATTGTATGTTTTATGTTCAACTGTCCCATACTATGCTCATTTTTGTATGTTTACTGGATCTGGATTGCAGTTTAGAGCAGCCTTTTGAAATTTATTTGCCAAACTGCACAGACCCTCGGATCATTTTCACATCTCCAAGTGTTTGGAACGGGATTAAAAGCAAGGAGACTGTGAGGAGATCTGCATGAGTGGAACAAAAGTGTGGCCGAGGGTTTTGTCACTAACAGGAAAAGCTATCAGTGCCCTTGGTGATGTCATAGAGTGGTGTGTTTTCACCACACACTTTCTAATAAGCCAACGAACAGAGTAAAAAGATTGACTTCCTTATTTCTTGGGAGCTAATTGAAGGGCTGATATAGGCTATATTATTGAGGTATTATGGAATGCACTGTATCTGTGAAAAGAAGGAAAAGACAAGAGTTATGAAAAGTATTCAACTTATGGACCTCAACTCAAAATGAGGAGATTTCATGAATTCAATTTGTGGAAAAAAACAACATGGAGTATAAAAATACAGTGGAAATTACATACAATGAGTCTTATTGTATTTAAATGTCTAGGAAGGTCAGTCTGCTCAGCAGGGACCCCTAACAAGGCTTTTTAATGTACTTTAGGGAATGAGGATTATCAATCATCAACAATGTGGATGCACTGCGGAACCTACCAGCCACAATTTAAAATGAATTAAAGTGAGATTTTCGGATTCAGAGAGGAGAAGATTTAAGGAGCATGATTATTTTGAGCACTTGAGCAGCCACCTTCACGCTTCTAGCAGAGTGAATATGAATGTTTCCCCACTGGAACGGGCAAACCTGGCGTTTGCTAAATCAGTAGCATCGAATGCATGAGACACTGGCTCATAAACCTCCTGCTGAATAATTTTGTAAAGTCATGCAGAGAAGAGCAGCAGCCCCTCTTTGACTTGGAAAACAATTGCAGCTATTTAGAGCTCATATTTGCCTGTTTTTTTTTTAATGGAAATATTTTACGCTGCCCAAAAAATATGAGGATGTGCCAGGAAATTAAACCGACAGGCATTAAAATAAAAACATAGAAACAGGAGAAAGACTTTTATTTTGTCATCTTGCATTAAACAAGCACAGGATGATGATGATGACAATATCTGCTAGTACATGCACAGTATCTGATCTGCTTGTTGCGACATACTGATGCAACAATATATTCCTAATCTGTCCTAATCCTTCTCTAACCCTGGGTCGCCCAGATTTGCAAAGAGAAGAAAGGCCAGCGGAAAGAATCCCCCAACCTCCCCCTTCAAAAGGAGCAGCCCTCAGCACTAGGGGTCAATGCTGAGCAGGGAGACTGTCTGAACCCCCCATCAGAGAGACCAGCTGCTGTCAGTCAGCCAAAGGTTCAGAGGACGACTTCATTGCACCCCAACTGTCACCCCAACGCCAACACGCCAGCCCATCTCCTTCCACTAGTCGAGCGGAGGGCCCAGGATGCCGTCATCAATAAATCATATCCTGCCTACACTTGTCTGGGACCTGCATCTGTAGCTGGGCAGCCACTGTCACCTGGATATCAAGAAATGGACCATGAAAGATTCAACCAGATGTCTCAGCAAGGGGCAGTTGGTCGGGCTTATCAAGTCAATCGAGTGACAAGCCCTGTGCATGGGCAATGGTAAATAGTTCCTTTGTATTCACTCACTCACCCACCAAGAAAAAGGCCCATAGGAAACAGTTATTTAATTATTAAAATCATTAAAACAGACCAATCAAGATTTGTTACTGCTAGTTTGACCAATTCCTACTAGTATGGGTTGGCATTAGCCCTGTATCTCTGTCGCAGTGAGGTCCACAGTGTTAAACCTAACCTTATTAACAGTCATTAGTACAGCAAAAATAATTTTTCCACCAGAAGAGCACCAGAAGAACATATGCCTTGATTTTGAAAACCACCCCAATTCTGATAAAACTGTTGCAGCATCCATTAATCCAATTAATAATAATTACTTTCTTTTACAACAGCGTGGCCAGCATGTGTGTGTGTGTGTGCGCGTGTGTGTGCGTGTGTAGCTTGCAGCAGTATGTTATCATGACACATTTTAGCATTTCAACCTTTGCGACCTTTGTGAAGGCTTGGATGAAAGTTACATAATTTTGACATGTAAATATTGGGAACGAAAGTCAATCCAATTAAAAGCATGTACAGCACCACAGTGATATGATAACATATTACATCATACCTAACACTTGAAACATAAGCATCATGCAAATCTTGGAAAAAAACTCCCCCCCCCAAAAAAACAAGCAAAAACATCTGAATGCGTACAAAGTAGCAGAGCGCTACGTGGGAAACCTCCTAACACTTTACAATGTGTTTCAGGATTGCTGCAACAAACTGGGCGTTACCCTATGAGGGAGACGACCACAAGTGGATTCCAGATGAGTTTCAACGTATACCATCTCCTCAAAGGCTCCCCAGGACCCCAAGCTCCTCTGCCTCTCTGTCGCTGGGCTCGGACACCTACTCAGTTCTCCCCCCAGTAGGAAAGCCACCGACAGGAGAAGAGCTTGAGCTGAGCCCCGGTCAAAGTGTAAACACTGCCGACAGCATCCATAGGAGCAGCTCTGATAGCTACTTGGGTCAAATGGGAAAACAGAAACAGCTGGGGGCCACTTATAAGGTTGGTGTGTGTGTGTGTTGTGAATATGTGTGTGTGTGTGTTTCTGAATAATCGGAATAGGGAATGTTCTATAACCCATGCCATCTGCTGACTCATGAACCTACACAGAATTAGGATCTTCTAATAGTACTGAGCAGAATACTAGAGTTTGTAGCATGAATGTATATGATAAATAAAACTTCAGGTTTTGTGCATAGATTCAAGAAAAAAACAGAACAAACTGTGAAATTGACACAAACTAAAAGATCATGTCCTCCTCCTTTCTTTAATTTGATAGAATCTACACAGTGATTTAGAAATCATTGCATTCTGTTTCGTAATTGTTGACACGCCACATTGTTCACCAGCCTGTTTTCGCTTGAAACTGTTTCAACAGGGATACATCACACACAAGTCACTCAAGGCATATTGAATAATCACATTTAGCCCAGAGAAAGAACTCATTATGCAGCTTCACCAAACAAAAGTAACACGTGAATCCAATCGAGTGGCATTCCCCCTTTATTCCCACGTACGCGAGGGGTTACACAAATAAACGCCTCTTTGAAGTCTCCATTAATCCCCTCAGCTGTCTCCATGCTGGGCCAGCTTAATCCAAGAGGAGTGTCGCAGTGACCGCGGGGCACAAAACATCAGGTTAATTGTCCAGCTCCACTAAGATACACTTAATTGCTGTAAGATGATGACTATATAAAGCATGGGCTCTGAAAAGCCAAGTGAAGATGTGTTAGAGGATAAGGTGATTTGAAGCGAGAGAGTCTGCGAGTCACAGGGCCACTAAAGACGCCCATTTGCATTTAATGATTTGGCTGTTTGTTTGGTATTTTTTCCTTTCACGTTTGGAGTTGTGCAGGTGGGTCCCAAGTAGAAATTAATCAGCCATGCTGTGTAGAATACAGTTTTTAAATCTTATGTCTACTACAGCTGTCAAAATATTCGATTTCTGCTTACAAAGAGCAGAAAATACCTCCTACCACCAGCAAACACTGAGATCTAAAATTCTTTATTAGCTTTAATAAATGATATTGCAGAATGCATTTGTTTCTAATGAGCTCATAACATTGAGGTTGTTTAATTCCGTCCATTCTGTATACAAAGAGCAAATAAAGTATACTGTGAGGTCAAAGTTTCCTGAACTGCATTGGAGCCTGACAGTTGGAGGCCGACAGGAGAGTTTAAAAATAACCACATCAAGTGTGTTATTTATCACATCTGCCGACCAGAGTAATAAAAAATTGATAGTACAAAGTGGTTTACCTTCAGGTTACCGGTGTTAAAACGTGTACGTTAACCGTAGTTTACGCCTCACAGTTGGGTTAAATAGATCCAACAAAGGCTGCAAGGTATGATTAAATGCTTAGTCGTATTTACACCGAAGTACTCTCATGGTACCCGGCGCTCCCCACTCTTTGACCTCCTGTCTCTCCCACCATGTCAGCCATCATGTCTGATGAGATTACGAGCCTGATTTGTAAAGCAGCCTGGCTGCGGTGCCGGGCTTGAAAGCAGATGAGCACGACTTTGGGAGCCGGAGTAAAATGGGGGCAGGGCTTGGAAATAAAGGTACCCTGTTGTTCTCTCGGCCAGTGGCTCAAGCTCAGAGTGAAATCCTCCTTCCGTCTGCAGCCGGTACAGTCTGGAATGATTAGCTCCCCTTTGTCCAGAGCAGCATGTGGTTTTAATGCAGCGGCGTCAGCACCTGCGAAGGAATACAGCGCAGAGTACAACGCCCCTTTGTCACTTTATCGTTTGTGCTACGGCATCGCTTCACTGCACAGCACTGCTGCATTAAAGTCCATGAGGAAAATAATTCAATGTCATATCATAGACATTTATATGATGCCAGGGCTCTATTATTTGAAAGAAAAACACTGTGTACTTGCTTTGTAAATTGAATTTCTCATCGTTGTAAAGTTAAAAAGAAAAAAAAAAGGAGGGCATGTAGGCCAATGCGTAGTCAGGACTTATTGCGATTTCATTTGAGGTAAATTGGAATGCGAAGCCTGACCTAGACATCCACTATCCACTAAACAGAGTGCTCAAGACTGCGGTGAGAACACAAAGCGTCTCTGCAGTGCCACAAGGCTGTGTCACAGTGACAGGGAGTTTCTCCTGTAACAAGCCTCAGTGCCTTCCTGCTTGTTTGACCATGCATCAGAAGACAGTGTCCTAAGATTAGTGACTGAGGCACTGAGCTTGAGGAAGGCACATCTACCCTTAACAATATCACAAAAGCAGGAATTGATTTTGACTTTAGATGAATGCAGCTCTCATCGAAATACAAGTGAGGTAAAAGGTGCACTGGGGTGATGGACCAAGAAGGTCTCCGGCTTCGCCAAGAATGAGGCAAAAGCCAGGTCATTTTAAACCTCACTGTCTTTACATGGACATAATGTCAATGAAAAGTATTTTACTTACTGGTTATTGTAGTGTGTGACAAGCAGGTAACTATTGAGCAAGCCCTTCAGGCTTTTGTGCTTCCTGCCAGGCACTGTCTATCATTTGGTGCATTACTAGTTATTTCTTATTTTTCTCACAACTTGATTTAAACCCAAACACAGACGTCAAATTGAGGTCGGGACAAGTGTGTTTCCTCTCTTGTCGGTCGTCATGAATGCATGATTGTACACTTGTCAACCTAGAAAATGTTGTCTACCCCCCTCTATCCTCCACTCTGTCTCTCAGGCGTACAGTCTCAACGATTACAACCAGCTGCAGTTAAACGTGACTCTGCGAGGGCTGGGTCCTGACTACAAAGCTGTTGAAGAGGCAGTAAGTCCCGGCCTGCTCCTGCAGAGGTTTCAACACTTTGATTTGTAGAGCTTTGTTGAATTTCATTGAAGCAGGCTATTCTCTTGGTGGGCAGGAGATTTTAATAAGAAGCTACTGTCGACAAAATACTCAAGTAACTTATTCCTAGAAAGGGAAAACAATGTAACATACGCAAATATTGTATATTATGTTTTCCCTCCTTGGACCCATTCTCTGTCAACCCTATAGAAGGTTGTGATTGAAACCTCAGTAGCAGCACTTGGTGAAACACGCCAAACTGGGCCTGACATTGATAAAATCATGTTCAAAATCACGTAAATCCCTTTTCTTCCCGTTCCGACGCTGGCTTTGAACTTCAGAGAGCCGTTTCAGCGCTTCTACATGGCCAAATCTGTTCCGTGTTAAATGAGTTGACGCCACATGATTGGCTGATTATCTATTGTCTTACCAAGCAAGTGAACATTGTACCTAATGCTACTAAGACCACTGCACCTTCAGGTGAGGCTTTTATGTTGATGAAACGTGACCTCCTTAAAAATGCATTCATTCTTGTTAGAACTATACACAGAGAGCTTACAGCAAGTGGGTTCCAGAACATCTAAAAGGGTCCCAATGCTTCTCCATGGGTAAAATTCCATTTCTAGAGAAAATGAGAGCAGACCAAAGAAGTGAAATGCTATTTTAGTTTCGAGGTATCTTTTGTTAATCCCTCAGTTGTAAAAAGTGAGCATGTTTGGCTAATTTAACCTCGATTGAGCCCTGTGCATTTCCACAGCCAAGCCTACTAGTGAATGATATGTGTAAATGTTGATGGGGCTGCTGAACAGCTCCCTGTGTGTGTGTTTTTTAAACCTCCTCCCGGGATATGTGGAGAGGTTCTGCTGAAGGGGGCCGCGCACAAAGAGATGGGTCTTAAGGGAGAAATGGCTCAGTTAATTAAAGCTCCCCCTTTCATAATCTGCCTCTGTTTTTCTCCCTCCCTCCTTTTTTCCCCTCCTCTTTCACCGTCATCAGGCTGAGAAAATGAGACGACAGAGGCTGTATTCAAACGTGATCCGCGAGCAGAACAAAAAGATAAGTAGGATGACCCTTCTACCCGCCAAGAACCTGCAAGGCACTGACAAGAAAGTTCCCAGGATGAAGGTGTGCAGGTGTGTGTGTGTGTGTGTGTGTGTGTGTGTGTGTGTGTGTGTGTGTCTGAAAATTAGGAGAGATGTTTGATAGGAGGTGGTGACCAAAATTTGTCTCGGTGTCAAATGATCACGAGACAACATACCACCATGCGGTAACAACCTCATTCTATGACCGTATTTCCCTCACTATATGAAAAAGTGTGTTTTCGGAGGTTGTGACCTCGTGTGGACCTGACTGTGTCAAATATCGAGACGGCCTTAATACACACACACATCCTCCTCCTCCTCTCCGTCTCGTCTCGTGCAGGCCTTGGAGTACGCCAAGACCATCGTCAAGCCCTGCGCACAAGCTCAAGCCAAGCAGAGGCAGCAAGGCCATTCGAAGGGCTTTGAGGAGCACGCTCCCGCCGCAAAGGGCCTGGACACGTTCCAGCCTGACACACTGGCGGTCCTTTTAAAACGGCACGAGGAGGAGAAGAAAGCTGCGGCACAAAGAGTGCACGCCGTCTAAAGCCAGGGGGCCAACTCGCGCCGAGCGCACATGCTAGCTGCGCATGCTAGCATAAGTACTACGCTGGCAGATTTTCTGCCTTCAAGTGTCACATCAGCAAAATATTACTAATCTCTGGAAGCCTCACTGTCACTTTTTTTTGGATTCCCTGTCTGGTTGGATTTAACTGGGTTCTGACTGGATGCTAACAGACGCTGGTTTGAAGTTGTGGTTCGTGCTGGAAGTGTAGTGTGCATTAGTTATCCCCAAAGTGTAGGTGGCGCAGTTTCGCAGGTGATGTGACGTATTGAATGCTTCATGACAGCCTGATATTGCAGACTGACCTTTTCACTCCTGAGCATATGAATGTTGCCGTTAATGTTTTTGTAGCCGTTTGTCATGATGACACTGGTTCATGTTTTTGGGTCATTGTGAACGTCAGATATTGTGAGCGCAATTGCTAAGCAGGGAAAAAAATAATATTTTGGTGTGCTCTCTGGTGTATCTTGGGATGATAGATGACATTCTTTTCTTTTTTTGTTGTTGACGATTTTGGTTTCAGGTTGTGCCGTATTCAATGATTCTTTGTGATGAAGTGTTGCTTCATGGAAAATAGTGCAGTTTGCAGCTTCAAATTTCCCTCCCAAAATGTAAAACTTCATGGTTTCATCTACTTTTTCACAGTCTTTGTGAATCCTTTTTGTTTGCTGTACATGTATACATATATGTATATATATATATATATATATATATATATATATATATATATATATATATATATATATATATACATATATATATATATATATATATATATACATATATATATATATATATATATATATATATGTATATATATATATATATATATATATATATATATATATGTATATATATATATATATATATATATATATATATATATATATATATATATATATATACATATATATTTTGTTTTTGTTTACCAAGCTTTATTGCCATTTTATGACACTAATCGCTGTAATCCGGCACTGGTGAAATAAATAACACTGCCTCTCTTTTTTTAGGGTCTGGAATCAAAAATGATCTGGAATTTTTTTTTTTTCCAAAATGTCTTATGACTTTCATGTTTAAATTGGTAGTGAAAAAAGAATCCCTGAAAAAAATTGGAGCAACTATAGCATCCAGCAGCAGAACAAGTGTAACACAAATCATGCTTGTTCTGTATTTGCAGCCAGTGCCCACGCTGACCCCAGTCCTGAAAGACATCCTGGGGTCACATGATCACCAGTTCCCAGTCAGGAAGTGATGGATAATGACGTGTTTGATTTACTAAGATCGGAAACATGGGGCGCTAAATGAACTGCACGCGCTATTTTGCCCGTTTGACAGACCAAACCCTCATTGCGTCCCCTCAGTAGATCAGCCTCGTCACTGGTTTGCGTGTGCAATGACGTTCGCGTACGTTTTTGCGCACGGAAACCTTCAGTAAACCAGGCGGTTGATAAATCCAACGGAAATGGATCAGGTTTTGGGAAAGGTTTCGCTTGGAATGCCAGAGTGACAGTAAGACAAGCTATAATATCTGAACTGCAGTTTTTAAACCAACAATTACCCCCCCCCCCCCCCCCCCCCCACACACACACACACACACACACTTGATCAATAAGTTGATAACTTTTACGTAACACACTAATGTTAAAAAGAAGAAACGGGCTACTGGTCATACTCCCATGTTTCCTCCTGCCACCGATATAAAACACTCTCAAGCAGCTCATTTTACTAATTGAACCCTTAGATCATTATCAAAGCACAATTTACCTCAGTGCAATATTTTAATTAGATTATAGTCTCTATTTAACCCATCATGGACTCTTTGAAGCTCTGTGTTTTTAGTGTTAAGTCCTCAGATGCGCTGTTGGAAACAAATGACGGGGGCCCTTTTTAATTTAATGAGAAAATCCTGCCTGTCCAGTCTGAATCTCTCTGCTTCTTTTTTAGGTCCCACCTACTTGTTTTCCGCCATTGAAATCCAGTTAATTGAAGGAGTCTTTCAGCGTTATACATGAAGGGGGCCAAATTAGCATCCCTTTCTGCCCATTGGGAAGCAAAGGCAGACGTGTGCGCTTTGATGTGAGAAGCACGCTTTCAGTAGGCGGCAGGCTCCCTGTAAATGAGCTGATGGCCCTGCTATTAGGGCCCAAATGCAGATGCGTCCATGTGTTGCAAAACGCTTAATCTTTTAATTGATCACCTTCTGCATGCCCTATTCTCCTGACAGCTTCCCCCTCCTCCCCTGCTGCCTGTTAATCAGAGTTACATTTGGATGATGACATAAATTGTTTTTTCCAAAGGCGAAAAATGGACGGCTAACCCAGTGCAAGGGAGCAAAGTGAAAGGCTGCGTAAAATATGTATCTACTGGAGTAAACATTAATTAAAGTAACATTTTCAGAATTAATCTGAACACGCCCCCATGATATTCACATTTGCTTCTAATATTTTTCTAAAACAAAAACCCAACTATTGCAGTAGCTATGATAGAAGGCCATTGTGTTAGAGTTTTTTTTTGAAAACTTTATTTCGGACAAATTCAGATACAAACAAACACGTAAGTGATTCGGAGATGTATAAATAAAACCCCTTCGCCCCCCCTTAAGATTTAAATACAAACTACCTAATGTTGTGCAACGTCAGCTGTAAATGATGACACTGAATTGACAAAACTAAAAATTATTTCAGTATCTGCAAAAATCCATCTAATAGTTCTAGCTATAATAATAATAATAATAATAATAATAATAATAATAATAATAATAATAAATGTAATACTTATTTCTGCATGTTTATCAATTAACTTGTTTATTCTGTTTATTAAAAATATGCAATATATGCAGTACACTTATACATAATAATACAGAATTAACACACTGCATGCTTTCCTTCAGCATTCTTTTATTTATAAGCATATTGGATACATATGCTTCAAGAGCTCTTCCGTCAAATAAAATGTTCATACAAACAAGTTTTTTTTTTGCAACAGTGTTTTTCCAGATTAATTCAAATATAACAGCAATGGATTTTCTTTTTTGTCAACAGTGAGAGGCTAATGAACCGCAAAGCTGCAAATTCTGCGGAAAAATCGCCACAAGCATGGCTGCTCATTAAATGTTCCTGGAATTTAAAACATTGCTTTCCACTATATGTGTAAAAAAAAAACATTGCCACTTCTGGGTACACCCAACATTGTGACTAAGCATTCATTATTCCTCACTTCAGAAAATTGGTCCCTATTTCCTGTATTTTATTTTTAATTTTTTGCAAAAATAAAGAGAAAACACGACTGCGTATGAAACATGGCTGTTGGGTGTAACATGAAAGTAAAAAAATAAAATAAATATAAAATATTAGGTCTAACCTGATAAACGGAACTGATTAAATTCAAAGGGTCTCATAAAAATGTAGTAACAATATAGACAAAATTATACATCAACAAAAAACGAAAACATTATAAAAACACGTTTAGTTTTGGATAAAAGTGCAAAAGGATGGAGTAGCATGATCAATGTTAGAAAGAGCTTTCCAGCTGTTATTTATAAAACATTTTTTTTTTTTTTTTACATATTTTGCGTAGATAAATATGCAAGAATACAAGGGTTATTTATAATAGTAATTATATGAATACGGATATTGACATAATTTTCTCACAGTCTATTCAAAAAGAAAAAGATGTTTCTATGTCGCATGTTTTCATAAATATTAGATTTGCATTTCACCGATTCATCGACTGACTCATTAAAATATATATCTAAAAAAAAACAAAAAAAAAACAAACGAACGAAAAATCCGAGTGGACTAAAATTGAAATATTTTCAACGAAAAAAACAAACCAAACCAAGTGGCCTCTATCTACAGGACATTTACAGTGTGACTGGAGCCGCCGCAGCCTACTATAGTAGATGATCCGGGGAGCAAATGTCGTCCTCGATATCCACATCATCGTCGTCGTCGTCGTTTTCCTCCAACATGTACGAGTCCGGCTCCAGTCCTCCGTGCTTCAGCTCGTCGGCGCTCTTATCGTTCAGTTCGCTCTCGCTCAAGTTGTCCGCGGATCTCTCCAGCTCCCCGGGCGTCTTTCGCTCGTCCTGCGCTTTCCTCAGCTGCTTCTTGTGCTTCATCCGCCGGTTCTGGAACCACGTTTTCACCTGATGGAACGAAAAAAAACGGGGGGTGGGGGGGTTAAATCAAGAGGAGCATCCTAACAAAATCCGTTCTGGGCTACAGATTAGTATAAAAAAACGTGTTTTAAACAAACAAGCAAAAATAATAGGAAATTAAAAATAGTGACGGGTCTATTTATTATTTTTTGTTCAAATTTAAGACAATGAAGCCATCAAACGGAGGCAGGTGACATGCCGCTGACGATGAACGGAGGGGATGTTGACTATTTCCTAGATGCACGTGCAATAAATAAAACCTAATTAACTCAATGCGGTGACAGTGAAACAACAGGTGCATGAGCAACACGTGCGGCAGAACACCTCGTGTCGGTCTGAATAAAACAATAACAACAAAAAGTATTTTAAAGAACGTTTTTTTTTTTACACGATATTATCAAAAATATTTATTATATGTATTTTGAAGAATTCTCCAACATGACAGTCATGAGGGAGGTGTGTGTGAATTTCTCTCTTCGTTCGGAAGCTGCGTCAAACTGTAGAGCGCAGGGGAATATTTGCCTTTTAGACATTGTCATGCCCTTTCATTAATGTATTAAAAATGGCCTCGTTACGTTGTTTAGATCGTTCAACTTCTAGAGTGTGTGTGTGTGTGTGTGTGTGTGTGTGTGTGTGTGTGTGTGTGTGTGTGTGTGTGTGTGTGTGTGTGTGTGTGTGACTCGCACCTGTGTCTCGGACAGGCTGAGCGCCGTGGCCAGCTCCACTCTCTCCGGCGTGGACAGGTACCGCTGGATCTCGAACCTCTTCTCCAGGCCGGAGAGCTGCGAGTCGGAGAAAACCGTCCGGGCTTTGCGGCGCCTGCAGTGCTTCCCCGGCAACTCTGCGTGGTGCTGAAACAAGGCCGGCATCTGCATCCCTGCAGGTGGCGGACGCCAGAGATTTACAAGTGGGAAAGCTTTTCTCCTGCGAACACTTGTTTGAATTGTGTTTTTACTGCCTATAAATAGATGCAATTTTACAAGATGACTGCTCATGGTCCATGTAGAAGTTCTACAATAGGAATTGGAAAGAGGGAGCTTATCGCGTCTTTCTGCAAATTAGAAATCGCGCTTATAAGAGACACTTGCCATTTTTTCCCGCGTTTGTTCAATGCACAATCTGGTCACATTTTAAAGCTCACACTTCTATCAATACTTTCTGGTCCCAGCAAAGTTGTGCTCTCCGTCTTACCGGACGTGAAGAGGTACTGGTGATGCTCTGGCTTGTGCAGAGGATGGTGCGGATGCGGCGCCAGTATCGGCGTCGGCATCAGCGGGTATCCGTACTCGAGGAGGGGCATGCGCGAGGCCAGGGTGCTGCAGAACGGCGACGGGATGACCTCCCTCAGTGGCTTGGGCTTGTGCAGCAGGATGTCCTCGATGAAGAACGACGTGGACCTCTGCGTGGGCGGCACCACGGACGCGTAGTTTATACTCATGATTGTTACTTTATGAGTTGTGGTTGTTGTTGTTGTTTCTTCTTCTTTCTTTCTGTCTTTCTTTCTTTCTTTCTTTCTTTTTTTTAGTTCTAATTATTGTATTTCCCCCTCCGCTTTGCTCAAAAACCGTGCGCCAGCATCTGCCTGTTTCTCCCGCTGGGCAGCCAGGCTTCAATGCAGCGCCGGTGTCTGATCCGTGAGTGACACGACGCCGAGCATTACACAGTCAGTGGGAGGGCGCTCTGCCCAACAAGTGGCTATTTATCACCAGACAGTAGCTGTACGGGAGTTGGGGAGGGGGATGAGGGGGGGATTGATTTGCTCGTCGGCCAATTAGAGCCGAGAAGTAGCGGAGGGGGCGATGCGGGGGGCAGACTCTCTGACGCGATTGGCTGAGGGGTGTTTTTTTTTTTTTTTTTTTAAAAAATAAAATAAAATATATATATATATATATATATTTTTTTAAGGCGGATGAATCAACAACAAAAAAAAGTGATGCCGGAGATGCGGCGCACCTGGGACCGCGCGCCTCACTGGAGAATTAGACTCACCCTTTTTCCCCCGTATAATGTGCTTTGCACACGGTCGCCCACAGTTAATAACTGACAATTATTGTAGCGCTATAACATGTTCAGTTAGTACTTTAAATAAGAATTTCAAATACATTATTATTATTATTATTGGAAAAAACAAAACGATTTTAAAGATTTTTTAAAAGCAATCCGGTCGCTGTCCTTAGTGCTGAAAAACATCAGGTCTTTTTCTTCTCTGTCTTAATGGGTAAAAAAAATGTGACGAAGCAGCTTTATGTCGTAAACACGAGTTACTCACCGTTTTTAATAGTTTTTTTTTTTTTTTCACATGTCATGTAAATTAATTCAAATATTCTGTCAGGTCTTGTGGCCCTATAATGTGTTCGAGGATAACTGGGCTTTGTGGTGTTTTGTACTTTAAATGAACCTATACACGCGCGTACCTGAAGTTCTGTTTGCTTTCAATAATCCCAATAGAATAACGAAAAACTTGGATTTCATATTTTGAGCGATGCATTACAAATTACTGACCAAAGCAGCAGCAGCCCACCCCCTCGTGTAACTTCTGGAGTTTTTCCTTTGTGTTTGCAGCTTTCCAGCTCTTCAAGTGACGTCGGCTCCATCTCACAGGAGGCTTTTCCCCTTGCCACGGGTCTGTCTCGCAATTCCGCTCAAATTAGCAGTAATTGTCGGTATTAAAATCTGGGAGAGTACAAGTGCCGCTCCTGTGCCCATTTGCTAAAAAGCGGTGCGCTGTAATTTGTTGATATGGTGTTGTCATCACATTTCCAATCAGGCCGGTTAATGTAAAAGTGTCTAATGTAGGCAGAATTCACGCTGCAATGCTATTAGGCAATTACGGGAGATGTCAGAGCGGAAGTTGTAATCTTTAGGCTGGAGGACAGGATTTCCATTTGATCAGATGGAGGGAGAACAAATTAATTACTGGGAATCAGTTACGCCGGGAAGCGCTGTTGTGCTGCATTAGTTTGCGTAAGTGGACATGTTCGCACAAAATGTATTTCGTTTTACCTAAAGACGTCTCTATCACAACTCCAACCGCCATTTGAGACGCAGCAAAGTGTGTGCGACCTCTTTTATAAGGCACGAAGCGCACATCTTGGTCTAATAATAGGTCCAGACATACCAGGAGGCGCCACGGTGGAGTGAATTAATGCGACGCTCGTCTCGGACTGACACATAGGGAAATAACAATAGCGCTTGTCAAACCTCTCTCTAGTCTCGAACCGCAGAATGGACCTTCAAAAAGAATCCACCGGAGCAGATGGAGGCAACCCTGCTGCACCGCACAGTGTGTCAATCCCTTTTATGGAGCGCACCGGGATAACAAGTTGCTTTTAGGAGAAAATGAGAAAGAAAATGAAACAAATGGCGGTGAAATCGCCTTAAGGATCCGTTCTTGAGGCGCGGTTAAGCGGCTTTCTGTGGCCATTTCATTAAGTAAAAATCGTGAGCCGGTCAGGCAGCGCGTCACTCCGTTAAGTGACACGTTTGCGGTGCATGGCGGGTAACAGAGGGCTTACAGGGTCATCAAAGTGAAGGAAAGTAATAACTACATCCTTCGAAGCAATGCTTCAACACCCACGAAATCCTGATAATAGCGACAAAGCATTTTGAGATTGAAGCACTAGACTGTTCAAGTTAAAAGTTAACGGCAGTGAGACGTGATCAAAAAGCGTTTACTTTTTGGACAGTGCAATAAGAAAATGTGGGAAATTGGAATAAAACAACAAACTACGACCATAACAACGTCTTTATGTATGTTTCTGTGTATTTATATATGGTTAAAAAAGTAAACACTTTTTATTTTTTATTTTTAGAACAAACAGATTTGCTCTACCCAAATGTCATATTCATGCATCTGTGGCAGTTTCTGCATTTACAGAACTCAGGGCCAGAAGCCCAAATGGACCACTGAAGACACTGAACCCGTTCCAATCTACTTCATCTGAGTTAGCCAATGAATAATGAAGATTTGTGCATCAATCTTTTATTGAAACAATTTATTGAGTATTGATGTAAACTCCATATGCATGCCAGGTGCAGCTCCCATGTCCATGATCCACTGATGGCTCATTTCCAAAGTCTTCTAATGAGAGTTGGCACTCCGAGGGCATTCATGCATTCTATAGGCACAGAGATAGAATATACCTAAAAAGAAACAGAGTTATTTTAAGAATGATAGAATTATTGTATTAGAATTCCCCATTCATTGTGTTTTGAATACTTAGGCATGCAGTTAGTGCTTGTTAATATAATACACAACACCAATATTTTGGTAAAAATGTTATTTTTAAAGGATATATAAAGGGATACAAATATACATTCTACATATAAATATATATATATAAAAATATATATATACATAAATATATTTAGTTATTAGGAAAATACAACAGTTTTATGTCACTCTTAGTACTAATAAACATAATCTGTTAAATGTAACAACTGCTGTCCCTCTCACTTTTCACACATATAACATTAGAAATCCTATTGGACATATTTATTGTGACAGCACTGATTAAATTGTTTTATGTCTCAGGCTTTTCTTTTTCTTTTTCCTTACACAGTAAATATCATTTGAGGGCCGGACAAAATGCTAAAACCTTCTTTTTTAATTAAAAATTCTGAATTGATAAATGAATTGAATTTGTCATCCACCCTCACAACACACAAAACAACTAATGTCGAAGTGACACTTTCAAGTTTTGAAAGAATACCTCAACCTTTTGAAATCACTATAATGTATTATGACCTGCATAGAAAGTGTTTCATTGAGGACTCTATGTGGCGTCTTGGTTTGATAGTCCCATATTTACCTGAGAAGAAAGTGAGCACCACTGACACCCAGCCAATGATATAGGACCAGGAAAACCTCCAGTTTCCATAGCGTTTCCCGTAGTAATTGATAGTCACACCAGTGTACACTGCCATGGCAAGAAACACTAAGAAGCCTGAGGACACACACACACAGAAAAACAGTTACATGTAACTTCTAATTACCAATTCCTATTGGGGAGGGGATATCATTTTAATTAGTTCATTTGAGGATATTCTTGAAGTATCAATCAAAGGTGGGTATGGATGATGGATGTTGCACGATTTCTCACATGATGTAACAATTTAAAGGTGTTAAATGTGGAAGATCCTTAAAACTTGGGCCTTATTTAATATATTTGGGTCTGGAAATGACTGCTACACATACAAAGTTATAGAACTGTAGCATCAGATCTACAATGGTTGTAACAAAGCCCGCAAGGGAAACAACAACCCTCATTTATTTTGGCTGCGAGAGTTATTTGCCCCTCGGACTCCGACTTTATCTAAGTGTCGATGAGTTACAGAAAGGAAGCTGAAGATATATTCCTCTGTGTTGGAGTAAACACGTCTTTGTTTTCCTGAAAGTGTAATTTCACACAGTGACCTTGACTGCAGGATAAGCGGTGATAGAAAAATAAATGGAATATATTTTTTTGAAGAAGAAAAGCAGAACTTTAAATGACCCCTGGGCCAAGTGCTGACAATGAGAGCTGCCTCCAGAAGGCATGATTAGAGATAATATCAACACTGTTGCTGCGGTTAACTGAGAGTGTTTCCTGTCCGTGTTAAAGGCAGTTTGCTCAAACTTGCATTTGTACTTTTTTGTAATTATGATTTCTTTCTATTGCGAGTTTATCTATTAGCGTGATCGAACTCTTCAAATATTCATGGCTCACTTGCTTGTTAGTTTTGAACTCACTCTTAATTGCTGAAGCACCCAAATTAATCCTTGTAGCGGATCCAATATTTGGCTGCGTTTCAAAAATCTAATCAAGAGTTCTATGTTTTTAAAGTTACTTGTGCTGCTAGACAATCTTCCCAAGTAACCCCACAAGGCTGTAGTTAAATTACGCTACTGAAATCATTAGGATCAGAATACCATCATTATTTTCTAAAGACCTCCCTTGAAGCCCCTTTATTGCGGCGGTTGCAATCCATTGTCGTTTAATGAAAGCGGAAATTGAAGCGAGCACCAAGAAAATGAGGTCCGACTTACAGGAGATGAAAAACAATATGCCTGCAGCGAAGGTCTTGTCAAACCGGTCAAAGGAGGAGTAATGGATGAACGCCATGATGCCGATGATGATGCCAATGAAGCAGGCCAGAAGAGAGAGGATCATGAGGGCTCGGGTGGCATCTAAGTGGGCTGTGGACAAGGTCAGATGTCAACAGGAGTCACAGGGGGTCTCCAGCACATGTCAATAGAGGGGAACATTGTGACTTGAATGATAACGGCCCTGTCAGGTCACTGTCAACAAACCGATAAATTACAGGATGGTTTGAGAAAAATGCTTTGGCCAGAGCGCAGGGGAAGGTGTTTTTGTGTGTCCATGATGAAAGAGCATGACAATAAATGGAAGACGTCAGAGAAATATTCTCTATATGAAGCCTTAATCTCTAGTCTTTATGGAAAAATGTGATCTCCTTACATTTCAGTCAATTGTAAAGAAAGCACTTCAGCCTTTGCTGTAGATTTGCAAAGGACAAAAGCAAGAAGCTAAGAAGGTTTCATTTTCATAATTAAACTGTTTATTTTTCACTAAAGTGTGAAGAAATTTTTATTCTCCAACTTTAGAAATGTTGAGAGGTTGGTGACAAAAAAGGTCCTCCTGCCACTGGACACATACGCAAAGATTCCATTTGAAAAAAAAAAAAATCTGTTTTTTTTTGTAAAATAGAATCAGTTTTTTCTTGAATTTCATGAATAATAACTGACCATTTTAGTCAAGTCAGTGGTTTAACATGTAGGCCAGAACAATCAGGCATGTCATCAGAATGTCAACACTGCAGTCATGTCACACTGAGGACCACACTTGTGTCTGTAGTAAAATTAAAACAGTTGATCACAAATGCATGTGGATCACTGTTGCCCACATGAGCTTGGTGATGATGCCGAAGCACAGGTCACTTCAGCGTATACGTGTCTCAATGAAGCTGTCAGTGTCTCGCTGTCCTCGTTGGCAAGCGATCCACAAAGTCATAAAAAACTTCTCAATCTCCCACCACCCCCAACAAGCTGAAGACCTCTCCCATCGGTCAGTTGCAGAGCCCGCCACCTCTCGGGGGCCCGTCCCTTACCGATGCTGTCGTTGTGCGGGAAGCATTTCCCCGGCATACAGTAGCGCCACAGGCCCTGGTGCATGTAGTTGCCGGACTGCCGATACTGCATCCAGTAATCAGTTGCTGTGGAAACGATCAGGAGGATGTTCCCCACGCCTGCACAAAACAGCCCTCCGCCCATGAAGCTGTACATCCTGCACCTGCGCACACACACACACACACACAGAGGAACATAAGGTCATTGGGAATCAGTCGTCGGCGCGTGTGCGCGTGGACACGTGCGCACGCACACACACACACTTGAGCGCCAGAGAGGGTCTAAGTGTCAGTAATTGGGTTGTAATGAACATATTATTTCCACTGGACGGAGCCGCAGGGTCGCCCGTGTGTGCACGCTCCACTTTGTTCTACAGGGGATCAGTCTCTGAAGGCAGGCTTTGCATGGGTTCACCCTCAACCCTCTCTCTCTCTCTACTCTCTCGCGCACACAGGCGCACTCTCACACACACACTCACAAACACGCCCAATGATGCTTTGATACTTGATACATCTATTGCCCATTGTTCCACCTGGGTGCAATATCCTGCAGCCGTACCGCTGCCTCTCATAGAGAGCCCCGTTGTGAATTTTTTTTGTCCCTTTTTTTTTTTTTTTTTTTTTTTGGATGGTTGTGGGTGGGGCGGTGGGTGATAGATTGATATATCTTGTTATGTTGCTTGTTGAAGAGCTCTGTGTATTCATTGAAGAGCTCTGTATTTTCGCTGGATCGCATTTTCTCTCTGGCAAGTTCCAGCAGCTGCCTCTTTGTGAATCCAATTCATTGGCAGCGCGTCTATTTGCTTGCGGATGCCAACATATGTGGCAAATATGAAATTCTCATCATTGTGTTCAATAATCCGTCGGCCGGTTGGATCTGCTCAAGCTGATTATGGTTATTTTTTTTGTTGTTGTTTGGACTGAGGCCTTGGTTGACGTTGGCTGAGTTTCCCCGAAGCAAGCCGTCCTAATAACACAATCACATATCACACAAACTTTTATATCACCCGACTGTCACGACTCCTGAAAACGTCAAACATCACCATTAGATTCAGCATTGCAAACACATGTCTGTGGCAGTGACACTTGCAGGCCAGCGATACTTCGGACGTTCTTAAAAAATCTTTCACATTCATCATCAGCCTAAGGGCTTGTCTCCCAGGTATTTAAAATAACATAAAATAAAACAGAGATGCATAACAGCGTTTTCATTTTCCGAAAGTGCTGATGTTTGCTCTGACAACGGGAGCCTCGTCCCCACACGGGGGATTAAAACACACAAAGAAATCCAAACGCCAAATAAACACAGACGGCGCTGGAGAAAATTCACCTTACCTTAAATCGACGTCTTTTTCACACTGATGATTCCCGAGACAGGGTTAGCTGATAAAATGAAACTAGATCTTTTAATGCCAAGACAGGCGGATTTCCCGCAGGCGAACAGAACTATTGCTTGACGGGGTGAATGGGGGGGAACCGGGGGCCACAGCAAACACGGCGCTGAGACAATAGGCTAGGCCCGCCACTGGCCAATCAGCACGCACCAGTTTTGTGGAATGGGAATCTGCTGAAAAAACAGAAACGGTCAAAGCGTGGCGAGCTGAAGTAATACTGATGACTGCGTGCTTTCGATTGAAAGTGGAGGACTCAGCTGGCTTTAGTGGAGGGCAAGCCACGCGTTAAAGCGGCGTCTCTGGCAGCTCGGCGTCTGAATTCAGTCTATTTATAAATGCAAACAGGGTGACACTGATCAATAACTATCTGTAGTTTATATCTACTACCTACATTTGAAAGCATTATCTTTCACTGCTCCTTGAAAAAAAACTACGACTCTGTTTTTTCTTCCAGCTTTCATAAGACTAAAGAAATACTATCATTGGATTTACTGTTATTGATTTCAATCGTTCATGCAAGGCAAGCAAAAATAATCTTCACTTATTAAATGCAATTAACTGTGGTGGTTTTAAACAGTTTTGGTTTTGTGATCATTTCAGCACTTAAATAATAAATATATTTTCTCTTTTTTTTCTTATACTTTAACATAGATACTGAAACATTTAAATATGCCACTTAGAAAAATTAGGAAAGTTATTAAGAGATTGTTTGGACAAAGAAAGGCCTCTTCAGGGAAAGCAGCTCTTTACACACTTACACACTTCACACATTTCATTACCTTGATCACAGAATTTGTTACAAGTCTGATAAAATGATGGTGGTGGATTTGAAATCACCCCTCCCCATGTTTGTTTGGGCTTTCTTCCCTTGTTGGACACCGCTTTGTGGCAAAGTGTTCACAAGATACACCAGAGTGGCCTATTTAGCTGAACAGCTTATACTGTTTTTTTTTGTATTTTACAATTGTTTGTCTTTGTTAGTGTGTTTTTCAGATTTGTGTTTCTTCTCCAGGCGAAAACAGAAATAGCTTTGTGTGTGTTTATGTGTGTGTATAAAAAAAGATGTACTCACAGTGCAGCCATGCAATAGTTTGCCGCAATCTTATTGTTGAGCGTGCAGCTTTTTGTGCTGCACGGAAATGCAGGAAAAGATCTATTTGAATAGGACAGAGACGGACATTTGGGTTTGCCGTCTGAATGCCCTGAACAGGAGGCAGTGTTTGTGTATAACACATTCAGCAACATTCTCCCGTTGAAATACTTCAATTTTGGCGAGATTCCTCCTCCAGGATTGGCAGCGGCGATGGTAAATGGAGGCGGCAGATGTTTGAAGAAGCGGCTCACGCCGGTACACATCCCCTCGCCGTGTGCTCTGACTCGATGTTTCCTTCGTTCTGGCCATCATCTGGCTGTATTTCCTCCCGTTGTACCTCTTTCCAATATACAGCCGGGCCTCCCTTTTGCTTTGACACCCACACACACACACACACACACACACCCACAGACGCACGAACGCTGAAGATGAAAGGAGAAGAGTAGCTCCATTACCTGCATTACAGCAAGTTGCTCAGACCAATTGACAACAACAAAATGGCCCAGAAAAAGCTTTTTTTTTTTTACTCCGAGATTTGAGTGCTGTACTTACATCTAACTTCATTTTTATAGACACAGCCTATTTTCTTCCATCTGGAGTGTGGCAGCCGGGAAGGGTGGGTCTGTGGGTGGGGGGGCATTTGATATCCTCCAATGCACCATCAAAGTGGACAATATGCCTCCGTGACAGAAGAGCAAATCCATGCTTTTTTGAAGCCGTCCATCTTTTGAGAGATTAATTTTTGTTATGGAAAGTCTGCATTTAGGCGGCATCATCGCTGGCACATTACTTCCCCTTGGGAGGTAATGGGAGGAGAGTAATTACAATGAATGTGCGTGGCTGTTGTGTTGGCTTGTGCTTTTGTGGAGTAGTTATCAAGCTGAAATTAAACTTTGACTTAAATTTCTCAAGTACTTTTGCATTTGTTAAGAGAGTTACAGAACTGCAGGCGTACATCTAGAACAAAGTGTGACCTGGAAGGCTAGCCCAGAAGATACTGTCATACATTATTGTTATAAAAGTTCTAAAAGTTGTAAATATTCACATTCTTGGGAACATTCTAATAAGTTTGAAGAGTAGTTAAAAGACAGCTAATAAGCTTTTTGAAGCTCTTGTTCTAGTTTTCTATTCAAATGAAACATTTCCTATTGAGAAATGTACACAAGTTTGTTGCAGTGGCGCTTACCTACCGTCAGCAAATAATGTCTCACCCATAACTTGACTGGAGTGACGTCTGGACTCCTTGTATTTGGCCACTGCATCATGTTTTTAGGGAAAAAGACACGAGGTGCTCGCTTTCCAATTGGAGGAAAATCTCTAAAAGCCACAGTGTCATAACAGATGCAGCCACAAAGCAAGAGTAAGCCACAGGAAGACGGGAAAAAGAGATCTTGAGCCATGAAATGTAACAAGGACATACCTCATGTTACTGTGAAGCCAATCACCACAGCAGGGACTCAAATATTCATATCACTGGGATCAGTACATATCAAATGAGACAGAGGTTTTATTCATTTATTTTGTTATTTTGTCAGTTAGTTGCGTGTCCACAGCGCCCCCTGGTGTAGTGGAGTGTCGTGAGCATTGAATCTCCATGGAGCAAACAAGGATAAGGCAACCATCATCAATTTGTACAAAATGGTCAGTGAGTAATTAAGAGAGTGGATGCCATTCTTGTTGTTTTTTTCATGTTCCTTTGTTTTCCTGTAAATTCAAATTTAGGCCATAAATTAAGGAGGCTGTGTTTTCATTAACATTTGTTCACTGCTATTTGTTGTTTAACGCGGCAATAATTCTACTATGCGTACTTGTGCTTGCCCAAATTGTTTCAATTTTTTTTTTCTTGTTTTACTTTCTTTTGATTTTTCTTTTTACATCACAAAATCATACTTTTGACATACACACAAAGTTTTGGAGTCAGTGCTTATTTATAGTTTCAATATTCCATACTCTCTGAAAACAGAGCCTATTATATCAATTCAAACCTTTGTTTCATATTTGCACAAAAATTAAGAGTTGATCGAGTGTAAAAATGACCTTTTTTTTTGTTTAAGGACAAAAAGCCTTTCAACAGAGATACCAGAAGTGGGCTGTACATCAGCCCAGATGTAAAGATTAAAGCAACAAGGCAAACAAATTGTGACATGCTTGCTGCTGGCATTTTCTAGCTGTACCGCTCCCAAGGCCATGCGAAACCTAAAAAGGCCTTTGGAAGTTATAAACATTAGAGGGCAAAATGCTTCTAAATCTTTATGTTCCAGCTGCGCTTTGCCTAAATGCTTAAATCAACTGCTCGGAATTGAATTTTCGAGCCTTCAAATGGCTAATTTGTGCGGCAAGTGCTTTCAGCGTTTTCCTCAGCAAATGAACGGCGGCTCTAATCATAAGAGCATGTGGATGGCGCTGGCCCTCCACACCCACCCATGAGACGGCCGCGCGGATGGGGGAGAAGAAACATTTCCACTTAAGCACTTAAATGAATATATCAAGAAACTAATTTGCCATTTTAATTGCATGATTTAGGAAGACGCTCCTTCACTTGCCCCTCTTCCATCTTGGTTGATTTCCAATGTGAGCGCACATTAGATTGATCTATGAAAGACTGCAGAAATCACAACACTTAAGTCTTTTCATTTTCTCCTCCTAATGAAATAATTGAAATTCCTGTCAGTGTCTGCACTTAAGCCTCACACATAGCGGCCATGCTGCCTGGCTGAATGAATCGTGAAAGGCTTGTTTTTCTTATCTTTTCTTGTTTATAGCCTTTTCTTTACCTCTGCCTTTCCCTTTTTTTCTCCCGTCTTCTGAGAGCCGCAGATTCATTCCGTCTGTCAAGCCCAGGAATAGATCAGTACATCCATTTCGCCGAGATTTGCCGTCCCATTAAGTGATTGCTTGCAGAAATGGCAGGGGACATTTCTTCTGATACATTCTCTGAAACAGCGCTGGCAGACATTAAGGACATATTATTGAGTCCCATTTTCTCCCAGCCACAAGGATATCCATTAGAGTGGCACACAGCCCTAAATTTTTCCATTTTCTCCCTCACCAAACTTGACTTTACACATTATTTCTACCTGTGTTTTGTAATTTGCAGCCTCAAATTATATCAGGGAAAAGCCATTTCATAGCATGTGGCTCCTCTTCCCAGGGCTATTTGCCGAGACTTGATTCTGAAGTGTCAAAATGGACCCATCGTTATGGCTAATCATGACTGACAGGAGAGTGCTTTAAAGTCCATACAAGTTGGCCCACATGGGAAACTTTCCGTGTGTGTGTATGTGAAGCCTTTGGCATTTTTTTTTAGAGTGCATAGAGTGTGTCATCCTGATTTTGTTTGACAGACAGCACACTGTTTATTCTCTGAAGCCACACTCCTGTCAACACATCCAAATACTGTTTGGTGGAAGGGATTCCTTAAAGCAAAATAGATTTTTAAAAATGTACAGAATCAGTCAGGGCAAATAAGATCCAAGGAAATACCCTGAAGCATGGCTAATAATTACTATAGGACTGATAGTTAGAACTAAATCATATGGCACCAAACCGGTTACCAGACCAGGGTTTTTTTTTGTTGTTGTTAAAAACGGTGAAAAATACAAATCATTATTCTAATGTTCCTTATTCATCCCATAAGTACCACAGCACATAAATGGTTGGGTCCTCTCAATATCTTTCATTCCAAAGCAATCCAATAGTTTTGTTGAGTCATTTTTAGCCCTGGTGTACACACAGCCCGCATATGCAAATGCACAATGCATTCGGATAAAAAGACCACACATCATATGGTGCTTCAGTTTGAAAAAGATTATATTTTTTTTGATTTTTGAATCTGTTTCCTGAGGGGCTGTGCACAGTGATTTGCAGCCACCCTTGATGAAAGATAGCAATCCTGTGAGAGTATGTTGTGCCGGGCTCGTGACTGCAGGCACCCAGTGAGGATATTTTAATACTGTCAGATAATTAGGATGGCCATCTCACAGTGTGACTTCAGCAATTAACCAGCTGATGAAAAGGCAGCATGGAATGACGCAGGCTGCTGAACGCCGGGACATGGATTCTGAACCTAAAGAGGCAGTTTGCAGCTCGACACTGATTCATAGGGGATGAAAAAAAACACTTTTTTTTTTTGCTGTAAAGTGGATTAAATAATGATTCTTGCACAAGTCGCTCACAATGATTCCACAAATGTTGATTCTGCGTTTCCACCGCATCAGCTCGCACCAAGCACCGTGTCATATCGAGGTTTAGATTAGATTTGTGTTTGTGTTGCTTCCTCTGGCCCTGTAGGATTGTTATGACAACAGAGTGCGCAGCCGGCACCAAGGTGCACTTGGCTTAAAACGGAGGAAAGTCCGTGTTTTTGCGAGGGGGAGCCTGTCGCACCTCGCGCTGGAAGCCTCGTCCTCCAACAACGACGTCTGCCCGGTGCTCATCATGGTGTCGCTGTTGCCATTTGCTCTTTTACAGATGAATCCTGGAGTATTGTACCGTGACGGACACAATAAAAAAAAGAGGGGGGGAAGAAAAACCCCAGCAAACTTTCATTGGAGATCAGATCCACCAGCCGACGGGTCAAGCCTCTCTCGCCGTGCTGTGGAGAGCACAATCACGGAGGCGTCGGGAGGCGACTCAAAGGCCACAGCGGCGCCGTGCTGAGCTGACATTCTCATCGTGCCTTGCCCATTAATTCTGTCATTGTTGCCGCCCCGGCCTCCCGGAGTCCTATCAAAGACTCAATAACCACTGCTTAACCAAAAGTCCATTGGCGACCCCAAGCCCCCCTCCCCGTCCCACTCCCTCTCTGTCGCTCACTCTCCGCTACAAACCATCTGACAGCATGCGGCCGCGCGGAGCAACTGCCTTTCACTTCAACATGGCCAGGATGAAAAGGCCATTATTACCCTGTAATTGTGGGAGTCAAACCCAATTAAGCAAATCTGTATGGGGGCAGATGCTGCCCAGACAACCCGCCACCCACCCACCCAACTGCACACACACACACACACACACACACACACACACACACACACACGCACGCACGCACACACCTTATTTACCCTCTCTTCACTTGTCGGCCCTAATCTGCCATGCAGCGCCGTGCAGGCAGAGAGTCGCAACCCCGGCTGTGCGGGACACGTCGCTAATTGAAAACGCACCGGTCGTTTGCTCCTTCCAAGTGAGCAAGAAGAAAAACAGGAGGAAAAAAAAAAACGACCAAAAATAATAAAACACCCAGCCGCCTCGTCCCCTCAAGGCCTCAGGTGTGAAGTGAAGCGAAGTGCCACTCCTGTCGACGACGGCAGGCAGGCGAGGGAAGAAGAGGCGAGCGAAAGCCATTTAATCCACGGGGAAGGAAGGCAAGAAAAGAGGAGCTTAGGCCTGCCGGGCTGATCCCCGCTGGAGCGGCCCGGCTACGAGGGGCTCCGGCTCGGCGAGCAAACGCTCCCATTCAAGCAGCACGCCACCTCCTGCGTCCGACACTTCCTGTCTCTGGGAGGGCTGCATGTAAAATTAGGAAGGGGAAAAAACTGAGGCGGTGTTCAGCCTCACCGGAATCCCTGTGAGATCAACCCAAAACCTTTTTGCGCCACATGGCAGGTGTTTCATGACAAGTGGAACTCTAGCACTTGGAACACAGTTAGGAAAAAAGGTAGCATCAGGCGACATATATTTGCACTATATATTATTAATTAACTAAATTATAGAAATTTGATCATGAAGCAAACAATTAATTAATTCTTGATATTACTTTTCACTGTTGTGAGTGCATGTATGATCCATTTTTTTTTGGACATGCACATGCACTGATTGATGAAGTTTAATAAAAAAAAAGATTGGTGTATTTTGACCAAACAGCCCATGTTCTGTTAGTCAAGAGTCTCTATTGTATTAGTTATACATGCAGTAAACATAAATAGAGTTAGTTAGTTAGATAGATAGATAGATAGATAGATAGATAGATAGATAGATAGACAATTGTTTTCATTTTACTGATACGAGACGCAGGAGGAGCAATCTCAAAAAACACACATGTGGTTATTAGTACAATCATTACATAAACTGGACTTCTTTAACTAATCCAATCAAACCAATAGAGGCAGAGACAGAGAAAAGACATGAGCGGCACATTAGAGGCGTAAGTCATATCCAAAGATTCACTCTACTGAAGTTAAGTTACAGTTTTCCAACTTTTTAAAAGCTTATCTGGGTAAAAATTATACTCTGGAACGAAGAATGATTAAATTAAATTATGTATGAGGCCGTAAGAAAAAAACTGAAAGGAAAAGAAAATTTGTAGAGTCCCACATGGTGACTTCAGTTTATTATAAATTCACAAACAGAATGAATCCAACAATTCATTTCATTCATTTTCAAATGGCTATGACTATTTTCTATTAGCTGTCATTTGTTTTCAACTCAGCATTACTCTAAGACCGTGGAAACGAGTTATCCTCGGCGATCACGAGCAAATCTATCTTTCTTAACAAGCCCTTCTATCGCTCTAAGTGACGCCTCAATCTATTGTGATGAAGTGAGCAGATTGAGGACAGTCACGTGGGCCGGCAATCAATCCCACAATCATCTCAGTTTGCACACAACAGGTATTGAACTAATAACAAGACACTCAGTGAGGAAAGACAATGATTTTATCTGATGAGCAGTGCGAGCTGCTGCGGCCGCGACTAAATTGGAGGCGGCGAACAGGCAGCACATTGTCAGCGTCGGGCCCAGTGGGTATCACATGAATAAGAGTGCTCATCCAGTTGATTTAAATGTGTGTGATCTCACGCCTCTTTCACTCCCACCTTTGTTGCTTTAGAAAAGACAGGTCATAACGGGCCAGTGGACTCACACAGCCGTTAACAGGCTGCATATGTCCATGTGTGTGTGTGTGTGTGTGTGTGTGGGTTTGTGTGTCCTTCAGCAGACTGGGGAGGCAAAGGGGGGAGGAGAAGGAGGAGGAGGAGATGAGGTTGCCCTGTTTTTTAAGCTGCAACCCAGTTGAGTGCACGTGCAGTTTCCTTTTATTTGATTGGGCAGGAAACACAAAGCTCAGACCCGGACCGCAGAGGTACAAGGAGTCATGTGGTTTTGAATAACCCCAGGCCCCCTCAACACACACACACGCGCACACACACACACACTTACTTAGGCTTGGGATTGGTTCTCCTCCCTGACTCTCACATGCTTTAACCCCCTTTAACCCCTCTGATCAGTCTTCCCTCTTATTCTCCATCCTTCCTGGGTATTAAGCAAGTGATCAAATAATGAGACAAATGTCTCTCTCTCTCTCTCTCTCTCTCTCTGTAATTTTAACTTTTCACCTTTTTCACTTTCACCCAAGTGTTTAGGATGTTTTGAGGGGCAAGAATTGTTTTTTTTTTATCATTAGTTTAGAACTACATTACTCCTCTACATCTTGGAAAACACCTGAGACAAAGTTTTATGAAGGGGTCCATAAAAAAACCTTTGGACCTTGCTTGATTTAACCAGGTGGTGAAATCATGACTTCTTTGCCGCCGGTGGAGATGCTTGCAAAATGCACACTGGTTGTAGCTCAATAAACTTAACAGCTCGTGCCTGCTTCTGGTCCATGCTGTCCGATTGGTCTGCTCATAGTCCAAATTGTTGAAGACAAGTTAGATAGAAAGACTGACTGTCATTCAATGTCTAAATGCAAGTGCAATAACTAAAACATATGGACAGTGACCACAAAATAAACCCACAGGTCAGTTCAGGATGGTGTTGTATATCAACAAACAGAAAACAGAAACATTAAAGGGATGTGGCGACACGGTGGCGCAGTGGTTAGCGCTGCTGCCTCACAGCAAGAAGGTCGTGGGTTCGATTCCGGGGCCCGGACCTGAGACCTTTCTGTGTGGAGTTTGCATGTTCTCCCTGTGTCTGCGTGGGTTTGCTCCGGGTTCTCCGGCTTCCTCCATTTCCTCCAATTCCAAAATTAAGATTTAAGATTAAATGGATGTCAAATGTTCTCAAATTTCCATTTAAGATAACATTGCAATAGAATAGGTGTAAAGCTCATATAATAGTCATATTATCTGTTTATGACTGCAATAAACTCTATTGTAAAGTGTATTTGTAGCATTGTCCTAAGTAAGCAAGTAAATTAAACTTTGATTGATTGACTGATTGATTGATCAAAGCAAGCCTTTCCCCAAATCACAATACCTCTCAGTTTCATTGTCATTCAAACCCTTGCGTTTACACTTCATCTCTGCAGTCTGACTGCTCCTCTCCAGACATAATAATTTCCGGTCTTAGTTATCCACAGACTGTTTTCCATCTGTAAATAGCCCACTAACATACCCTCGGATGCAGTGATTTTCTCCTGTGGTTGCTGTCAATCAGGGCATAATGGCAACTGGGGGAACAAATGCTGCACTTGGAGGGACAATTGAAGAGGCCAACAGTCAGTAATTAAGCAGTTCATAAAGCAATCTCATTAATTATCCCCTTCACTTGTTGCTGCATTCTGTGGACATCCTGATTACACGCTTATTGACTCAGAATCCTATGACGAAATGTTCCTCGCGCCGCTTCCTAATGGAATCTAAGGGAGGAGTAATTTACAAATGGCTTTATTGTGCAGAGTGCCCACATGGACCTTTAAAATGTTATTTAATAATGAAATTCCTCCTGTTGTTTGCCAGGGGGCTTTCATGCACTTAAGCTGGGGTCACGCTAACAGCAGCGCAATTAGCCGCCTCCCTTTTTACAGAAGCCTGCTGATCTGAAAAGCGTTGCGCACCTTTTCCCCTCTATTCAGCATTAATCATTCATTTTCAGGGGCAAATTGTAAGTTGTGAAAGACTGGTGAAAGACAAAATGTCATTGTGGTGAGCCGTTGCATGGGGCTCCGTGTTTTCTCTGGCTTTGTGTGACAGTCAGGTGTTAACGTCCCATAAAGGAGGACGCATTTTTGATGTTTTGAACCATTGAAAATTGAGGAGGGGTTCAAGGAGGGGGACATTTTTTGAACATACTTGGTTTCATGTTGATTGTCACTTAGTACATCAATGCACCTGCAACAAATAAATAAAAAAAATGGACAAATGTGGGCATTGGGGCCAAATCTGGGCCGTTGTTGTCTCATCAGTACGCAGTGGTAATTATTCTAGGTCACAAAAAAACGTGAATTATGACCAAATCTAGTGCAGTGGAGGGACCACTCAACAGCTGAAAATTTGTTAGACCTCCTCAAAGCCAATCCGAGCTCACATCGAGCCTCTCAGCATGACTCTGAATGTAGATAACGAAGAAATGGAAAATGGAGGCCAAATTGACCCTTTCACAGCATGTTAAGTCAGTTTGTATGGTTACCTGGAGTGGCTGTCCCCCTCCCATCAATAAAATAATTTAAGAACACATTATACTCCTTTAAAAGGGCCCATTTGTCAGACCAGGTGACTCTTAAAAGACCCTGCGGATTAGAGACGCCCCGCATCAGGTACTTTTAATTCAGCCACAATCGATATGACTTAGCCCGCTGTTGTGCCGGGAGTGAATATTAAAAAAGGGTATTTCAGTTCAAATGTCTCTTGTGCATATTGTCGATAAAAATGGACGAGGCGGCGCGAAAGAACTGGAGCCCTCACGCTCTGTTAAAAGCCGCTTGGCACAGAATTTGAAGCATTTTAATGGCGTGTTTGAGAAGTAGACCCAGAAATAATAATAATAACAATGATGTGGTACGGGGGATGCGGTAGGTGGGGGAAGGGTGGTGGATCAACTCCTCAAGAAGCATTTTTATGTGTCTGTTCTTAGCTCTGTTATGCATACAGCCATCTATAACGTAGTGAAGAAATGACAGGACTCATTTGTGATTGTCCCAGTCCATAAATGGCTCAATAAAGGACACAATCAACTGTGGTTGTATTGAAAAAAAAAGAAAGAGAGAAACCGATCAATCACCTGTGAGTTCAATGCTGTGTTAAGGCTGCCACTGCTCTCCTCTTCCTTTTTCTTCCATTTTTCCTTTATGATCTGCAGAGATGATGTATTTTGAGGGCATGTACTGGAGTTCAGTGCTGACGTTCATCACAGATTGAATATTGTTCTTTCTTTTGAAGTTATTTTGATTTGATTTGAGCATCTGGCTTAAATCAAACTGTAGGTAAAACACTCGTTTTGGTGGTTTTGTAAGCAAAAACAAAACAGTTATTCTTAGTACTGATCACAGAATTCATTTTACACCACCATCCCGACAAACATTACTGTACTTTTTGTGGTATTTATGCTCTCTGATGTGATAAAGAAATGTTCAGCTCTCTACTGGCGCTATTTTAATCTAACTGACCGAGTCACAGAGTGTTCAGTGCGAACCAAGCCTTTGCCCCAACACCCAGCCGACCCTGAGAGCAGGGCAAAATGGATGGATGGATGGATGGATGGAGGGATGGATGGAATGGTTCATGAGACGAAAAACTGAACTGATGGAACTCAAGCAACAAACCAGCTGCCTAACAAACTGAAGATTAGCGCTTTGCAAAGTAATTCCATTAGTCCACTTTGGTCATTATCCAACACAGTCAACACATTGTATTGTCCATGCTGTGCAATAGAATGATTGCATTTCCTTGCTTCTTGAGTTAGATAGCTCAACAGGTGAACAAGAACTAGAAAACATCATGATTCAGCCTCAACGTGTTGCTTCACTTTCGCAGTGCTTTTGCAAATGCAGTGCTGCTCGCTCATATTCGTTGTTTGGAAGATTTGCTCTGGAACAAAAACAAAAATAAAATAAAATAAGATGAAATAAAATAAAAAAATAACTTTGTTTGGCTGCCTGCATGTGAGTGAGCCCATTTGTCCTCAACACTCCCGTCTCTCTCTCTCGCTCCCTCTGTCCCTCTCTCCGTCTTGGCTGCCGCCTGTTTGTCGGCGAGTGGAGGTCCGCGTCGGCCGAGTGAGGCAGTGATTTGGCATGTTAGTGAGTGTGTTTGGGCTAATCAGACAGAGGGGCCACTGTAATGGACAGAATCTGGGCAGAATCACAGCTAGAGCTGCTGCGGTGAAGAGCGGGTAATACAACTAATTCCTCCACTGTCTCGGCGAGCGCACAGGCAGAAATGGGGTCAGCAAAGGTGGAGGCGGCATCAAATGAGCAGCTGTTGCCTTTTCTCATCGCTGGGCCGCCGAAGAGGAGAATCTTTCGCGGCGTCGGACGCCTTTTTCCCTGCAAATGTAGCCCAATGTATGTACAAATTAAGGGCAGGACCTGTGCCTATTACGTTCATTCTTCATCTCACGGTCCGGCCGTCAGTGACGCATAGCGCTGGAACACTCGTCGCCGCAGTGTGATGAAATGTGTATATAGGACGTCTCATAGGTTCCTTTATTGGCTGCGGCCGGAGAAACAATTGGCTATTATAAAGGCGCCTCTCGTAGGGAAATAAGGCGCTCGTGTGTACATTAAAAAGGGTCTGGAGGCAGCTGCGGCGAGTGCGAGTCTTTGTGATGACATGCATTAAATGCAGATATTAGGTTTCCATCGGTGGCGGCTCGGCGAGTTTGTTGTCCCCCGTTTCTCCGGGATTGGACTGTCCAATTCTAATCACACAGCAAAGACACTTCATTTACTCTGGATTGTTTGTGTTTACGGCGAGTATGTTTTCAAGACAGCGGTCAGAGGGTTTGTCTGCATGACACCAACAGGATCTGCGCCTTCCATGATACCATTACTTTTTTTAATTTAGCTTTTAACTGTATATTTTTTTGTTAATTTGTTGGCATTTGCACACAACCTGATTTATTTATTCACTTATCTATTCACTTGTATAGTTTCCCCTTAAATCCTCTTGTTTGGGATGTATTTACCTACACTTCAGATATGGTGGATGTGGTGATGGTGTGAGGCAGTATGCTAACATCAAACCTACGCTGGTTCAATTTATCTCCAGTTTTTAACTGAATTATATTCTTGCTTTTCTCTAGCATATTATTTTGATCTGATTGATTGAGACGTGTCTGTCTTGATGCATCTGGTGAGTAAACTGTTTCTGATTGTGATTCTCATTCATGCATATT
Source organism: Nelusetta ayraudi (assembly GCF_046127955.1). Classification (NCBI taxonomy): domain Eukaryota; kingdom Metazoa; phylum Chordata; class Actinopteri; order Tetraodontiformes; family Monacanthidae; genus Nelusetta; species Nelusetta ayraudi. The sequence continues at coordinate 3,064,297 of NW_027466061.1, read as the reverse complement.
TTAGTGTCATTTTCTATCCTGCTTTAACCTTGAGTCGCGAAGAGTCTTTTTTTGTTGATCATCAAGTTGTCTACTCCTGATAAGAACACTCACACACAACAGTCAGGAGAACCAGGAAAGCTCAACCAAAACCATGTTGGGTGCTCAATCTTGGATTTGACCCAACCTATGTAAAGGAGCAGCGGAAGTGAATTCTGCGAGCAAGGTGGGATGGGCCGGCAGCAAGAACCAAGAAGGGAGGGGCAAATACAGGCTAAATAGGAGTGGACCAAATGACCAGCATGCATTCATTTTCACACATAGGCTAGATAGATAGAATCCTTTCTTGTGACTGTTAAAACTTTCACTGACTTTAACAGTTAAAATTACATTAGGAGCTCTACATTACAGCAAATAAGTACACATGTAAACAAAAAGCACATATCAACATTAGAGACAAATCTTTGGCTCCTGCTAAGCTTCCTGTACGACGCAGCTGCCAATATGCCGCGATGGCACCTGCTCCGGCTGTTGTAATGAAAACAGGACTGGACCTGTTTTGGGCGGCTGTCAGATAAGGAGCATGTGGATGGGTATGAATCACTTGAAAAGATGTGCTACTTACACAATACAACACAGCACAGGCACCGGGGCGGCGCGGCCCCTTGGCCTCCGGCAGCCTCGCTGAGACGGCCATCTCCTGTCACCCATCGGTAGTGGGTGATTTAAACACCGATAAACTGGGCCAGTCAGACGACATCTGCGCAAGTGGTTCAAGTGGCAAACATTGGTGCTGAATGCTAAAGCCATGCTGTTGGCACTTGGGGTTTCTACAAGTTATTGCTGTTAGTGTGAGGTGGGGAATAAATGCACTCACAGGATAGTAAACTACAACCTCCGGACACATCATGAGCCTCGAGTTGCAGCAGTGACGCAACAAAATTCCCCAAATAACAGCGACGTCTGAAAGCCATGAATGAAATGAGTGGATGAATGAGGGCCTGTAAAACTACACACAGTTACATTTATGAACTATACATTTATGTATGAACTATACATTTATATACAGTACATAGCCAACCAATTTTAGGTTAATGTTTTGTGAAAAAGAACATTCAGTGAAGCAGATTGTCTCTTCTGGTTTCTTCTCCACTACTAGCGCGAGTAACAGACAGTAGGAGGCAGCAGAGTTCACCAGAGTTTCTGGTGGAAAAGCACCTATGATGCTTTTCCACTTTTCTGAGCTCTAAATACTGTTACAATGTTGAACCCTATCGTCAAACGATCCAAAATCGTCAAATAATGAGGTTCATGTGGTTGGACGTGAGCCCTGCAAGTTGTTGGGCATGGTTCTAAACACTCTGTTCATGGAGATTTTTTTAACACTGGGAACACATTGACATGAATGCGTTCTGGATCTCCTTTCATGGCCAAGCTCAGGCACACTCTCGGACTGGTTCCGCCCTCCCCGCTCAGCCCTGGAAGTGATGTCGCAATGCGCTGCTCCAAGAAAATGTTTTTTCGGTGTCAGGGAAATTAAAATAAATAAATAAATAAATAAATAAATAAAATACAGAGTGACTGCCGAGGCACCAAGGACCACAACCGTTGGAGTGGAATGAACAGAGAAAATGTTGGAGGTTTGTTCAGCCTAATGCGGATGCGAGAGGAGAGAGGAGAGAATAGCCAGCCAGGGCAATATTTGAAAACATGTATGATGACTGTGAGTGTATTGTGACCTCAAACAACATTAGTTTTACGACTACTTGCAACGTACAACCGCTGAATGGTGTTGATGAACTGTTAGCCACCACCGCTAACTCCGTGCTCTGCTTGTTATGTGTGTTGTGTTCGCTGGCAGCCGAACTGAAGAGGCAGCGATTTTGACTGGCAAGTTTCGCTCCTTATAGCGATGTTCACGCTGCCAGCATGGTAACATCGGTTGTATGGAGCTCTTCCTGCTTTGTGCTTGGTGTGGACTTGGTGTGGGGGCGTACACGGAGGAGGCCGGGGGTGGAGTGAAGTAAAACAGAGCGTTTTCGCGGGATGCAGGAAATACGAGGAAACGAGCAGCGAGATACACAGATGTACAAAGCTTTTAGTGCGGGTAACCGTGTGTTGCTACTCTGGACGGGCCAGAATTCAAATACAAATCAAAACACCTTTAAGGAAACCCTGCTGCTCCTCGTACAGAAATTGCCGCCGTACTAGTAGATATCCATTCGGATGTAAGTTAGCTGGATATTTTAGCAACTTTTACTGTGTGTTTTGTTCTTGATGTTGGTCGAATGAAAAATTGTTGATGCAGGCCAACATGTGTCAGTATCACTATGAACTGCATCATGAGATTGTGACGATAAATATCACGTTTGTTCTTTATGTGAGCCGACAAGCAATGCCTGCCAGTCTCTCACAAACATGCCTACGAAAAAACGAGACAGAATGAACGACGCACACTTAGCACACTTTGGAGTAACGAGCGGCTTTAGCCAGACACGTCATCCACGGCTGAGATTCAGTAAAACTTCCCCATCAGGAGCACTAATGGATTAAAGGCCACTGTTGCTCTGCAGTTTGCCAGTCAATGTTCTTTCTCTCTCTCTCCTCCACCACCGAGCTGCACTCCTCCCATCCCCTCCCCCCGCCCCTCCCCCTCCGCACCTCCCTACTCCCCTCCCCTGCTGGAAGAAGTTGATTTGCCATCAATTGCCATCTTGGCTGTGGCCATTAATGCACGCCCACAAAAGGATGACACATCGCATTATCACCTCACTCCCCTTCAAATTAGAGCTGAGCGACGCCTCGGCGCAGCTTGTGACTGGTTAACACTATCAGCTATTTGTGGGGATTGTTCCCTAATACGCAGCGTCTACAGATTTCATCAGGCATTTGATGACGGAAATAAACCACTGCCCACAGGGAAATTGAACTGATTAATGGAATTATGTGGTGGAGGGGATATAGGCGGCGCGCACTCACACGGGGGATGAGCGGAGCTGTCCATCACGGCCCGAGGAGCCGTGGTCACCAGGAGCCAAACACGGGGGAGCCGGGACCTGAGATGTGTGTTTGTGAGGTATGAAGACCCCTGGCTGGTCTAAACCCGCCTGCGCTCTCACCCTGCGGGTCCTCGGAGCTGATTTTATTTCTTCAATCGGGCAGGAAAAAGTACCGCTAAACCTTCCCCTGTCAGGCAAGAAGGGCGCAGCAGAATCGCCACTTCTTCTGCCTTTGTGCTCTTATTCCAGGACAGTTTTGCCCTCTTGCACAGATCGACCCCCTCGGCAGTGTTAAGTGCCTCTCTTAGTCCGCCCTAATGCACCTCCACCCCGCCATAGAAACCGAGGACGCCCCCCCCCCCTCTCCTTCCGCCGTCTCAGCCCCGACTGTGCGCCACATTAAAATCTCTTTTTATATCCGCGGTGTCTGAAGCGGGATGCAGATCTGTAGCTCTCCATCTCCCCCTGACAATGAACCAGAGTTCAAAGTGGCAAAGAGCCTTGTTTGTTTGTTTGTTTGTTTGTTTGTATTCGGAATGAGTAAAACTAATATCGTAAAGCCTACGCAAAGCTATCAAGATTGCAGGTCAAAGACATAAAGTGTAAATAGAGGGGGAGGGGGGGTGATTGGTCACACATCCTGCACTTATCAGGATACGAAGTACTAGACTTGGTTCACACCTACATACTCAAATAATCATCAGTTAACATTGCTATTCATTTTATTACATACCTTTCCTTTGGAAATATAATGAAGCTGTTAACTATATTTTGCCACATCGTCGTAATGTACATCATTAGTTACACATTGGGAAGTCATGGTCAAGCTACATGACATACAGTCCACGTTTAAATACTAACAGTTTTTAGAGGATCAATGGCACTTTGCGTTTATGTTGTTTGTATCCATAAAAAGTCTCCTCAGATTGACAAACTGTTACTCTCAGCATCGGCATTTGAAGGCATTTTCAGATCTAATTTTGAAAAAGATTTAGAGACATTCTTTTCTTTAAAGAATGTTTTTCTTTAATTATTTCAATACAAACTCAAGTTAAATGTGTCGCAGAATTTAACTGTGATGCTACAAATAAAGAATGATAATCTAGGATTTATGGGGTGAATAGAAATAAGATGATAAAAATCGAGTTATCTGGAATTGAATTTGAATTGATTGTTTTTTTTTTTGTATCGTACCTAACATTTTAGTCACTGCTTAAACAAATGAATGTAAATTTGGCCGCATGGTTAGGGAATTGGAATTTAGCGTTAACCGATTACAGTCAAAAGAAAAGTAATAATAAATATAAAAAAGAGTTCTGAGCGCTTTCATATTTTAAAAACTTTAAGTTTGTAATGTTTAATGCCTTCTCCTCAATACCTGCGTAGAACATTCAGTGCACTATGGATACTTTTTTGTTTTTTTGTTTTTGTTTTACTTCTTAATCATTATCAGTGAGACTTATTTGGTTGAAATGCAAACGTTTTAAATGATTACTCAAGACATTTATAGGACGCAAACTCAACATTTTGAATAAAAGATGGTTATAGGACTTTATTTTGTACTGTAACGCTGCTATTCTGTTGTTTCACACCCAGTTTTCTGTAGATCGAGCCCCATAAACGGTCTTGACCAACTCCAAAACTGTAACGGAGGCGCCCTCTGCTGTGCAACAACTGGAAGTGGAACAAGTCAAGCCCGAGCATGACTGAGCATAAAAAAAAGAAAACCATGTAAAAGTTCTGGCCAAATCAGTGTACTGCCAGTGTTTTTTTTTGTACATCAACACTATAATGGGGACATTTTCATAATCCTAAAAAGTATTTCATAATGTATAGCAGTGTTTTTTCTTCTACTTAATTTCTACTCCACTTGTTCTGAGTTTATCTCTCTTGATTTATAAATTAACCTCTGGTCCTGCTGACATTCTTTCTCTACGTCACCTCCTGCCTGGGCTTTTCTCTGTCTCAGCTGTATTTATCACCTTGACTATCTTTGCATTGCAATGCATTGGCGCGATGCTGTCAGTGCAGTTCAAGACAGAAAGAGGTTCATCGCACATCCCCACCAGAATGGCGAATCTGCAAATGTCTGTCTGAGGAGAGAGGCTGTCCAATTAGAGCTCCATTTTAAAGGCGGGGGGATAAGCTTCCCTTGCAGTGCTTCTCCTTCCAATCCCTTTAGTCAAGGCTTCTCTGCAGTGATCTTCTTTGACTGCAGATCCGGCTGAGACTGGAGTGCAACGCTCAATCTTTCACCCATTAACCCTCGGTTACACACACACTCACTGAAAGCAAAGTTTTTAATGCATCTCTTGACTTTGTGGATCTGCACAAGAATATGGAGCGTATCCCTGCAATATAAACTATATTATAAAGCTACCTTCTGTTCTGCTCTGTGAGGGTGAGGTGAAGGCCAGATTCCTTCACAATGTGACGGTGGAATAATGGGAGTCTGATGCAGGTACATCTGAAGGGGAAGAAGTGACGACGAGTTAACCACTTCACATTTCCTCCTCCAGGTATCTTTCTCTCCGGGACGACTCCAGCTACGTCTGGCAGCCTCCGAGGCATCGGATTGGAAAGCACTGGGAGTTTGAGGCAGAGTCAGCCTAAAAAAAAAACCTCTGGCAAGAAGTAAACTTAGATGAAAAGTCAGCGTTTGCACAAGTGACTGCCCACATTTTGACACCTTAATGACATGTTTTTCCTTTCTTTTTAAATTTTCTTTTTATCTTTCGAATCTTGAATCAAAGTGAATTCACAAAAAAGGCTTGAGCTTGAGCTCAAACCTCAGCGGAGCCAAACAGCCTCAAAAGCTGTTGCAAAAGCTCAGAGATCCCCTACACAAGCCGCCGGGTCTCAGCTTCAGTGGGTCTCAGTGGGTCTCAGATTTCAAAAGTGAGATGCGGCTGCAGTCGGCCCCTTCCGCTTCTCACTTCTGGCACTCATTTAGAGTTCAAGAAGCAAAAGTTTGACGGCAACGGGGAGAGGTCGGATCTTTCAGATCTAAAACTGCATCGCTTTAACTTCCCATAAATATTAGACACTGATGTGAGATCAGGTTGTATTTGGTGAGATCAAAGTGGCATCAGACTGCTAAATGAAAGCATTTATCCGTGAGCTGAAATGGATTCTCAAGGAGTTCCTTGAGTTATATTTGGATTCACCGCTCGCGGCAGCGGAGCAAGACGGATGGGTACAATGAAACAATGTGAGGACGTAGTGGACCCGGCCGCCCAGCCATGAAAACAGACCTGTCACCCCGAGAGACACGCATTTCGAGCTCCTGCCGCTGTGTTCCCAAATACATTAAATAAATCCCCTTTCCACTGGCAAGTCGATAATGAGATTACACACGGAGACAGTGTGAAAAGTGGGCCGGAGAGAAGGCGAGCTGAGTCAGGCAGGCGGCAGAGATGAGGGGCAGTGGAGGGTATGAATCAGGAGTGGGAGGGGGAGAGGCAGGCGCTCAGACATAAAGTTGGAAGCCTCTATAATGATGCTGCTGCTGCTGCTGCTGCTGTGAAAGATAGGAATGAGAAAAGTTTTTTAATGCAATGAAAAGATGAAGCTGTCTCACCTCTGGTGCGGCCAGGCTGCTTCCGACGCCTGGTGGAACTGCGATTCATCATCAGTCAAAAATAAGAGGATGATAATTACCGTGAGTGCATTAAGCATTATGTAATTTTAAGTAGGGGGCAGATTTACAGCAGTCCTTCCAGCGGTCACTGATCTGCATGTTAATGACATGTGGTTGTTTAAAGGGCCGACATGTAGAGTTTAGGGGAATTAATGTTGTTGGAACGCATTGGCAGTTGTGTGCTAGGCAGCAATCTGCTGTGCACCTCGTCACCCAAAACAGTTTTTCCGCCTGTCGTCTGGACTCCTCCACCCCAGGGGAGACGTCACTACATTCTCTTCCAGACTTCTACAACACCTTCAGTGTAACCGCTTTTAAAACATGCTTAAGTGCCTGGGTCTGCTGACCCCAAACTCCTGTCCAAACACCAGAACCCATCCCATACAAGAAGTGCTTAAAAAGATTTACCACTGTTATTCTAGGAATTGACTTACTCACTGGATTTACACCATGACTATTTATTAGTTGACTATAAAGATTTTTACAGCTAGAATACACATTCTTTCTTTCTTTTTAGAGCCGTACATTTCGCAGGTTTCACGTCAGCACGTTCCTCACAACCTGCACGTAAATAATAGCTCACTCTGCTCTCATTTATGTTTCCTCTTGATGGGTGTGGTCTTTATGTCTTTACCAGTTTGACTGGAAAAATGGTGGACTATTGTTGTTGCTCCATAATTTCCAACTCTGGGTGGGGCATGGTATGCAATATATAAACTCCTTCTGTATATTTGGCAAATAAATGTATTACTGCCTCCTGCCCCTGTGTTCATGCTTCAAATGGTCACTTTGACTTGAGAGGTTGGTATCTGCAGGTCATCAAATGCTCCTCGTCCGCTCTCTTCTTTTATCCTCAGGCTATCAAAAATTAAATGAATACGAGTGACCTCTCAATTCAACAAAACCTTGGAGCAGTGGATTTGGACTTGGGTCTGGTCAGGAGGGCCAGCTCTGTCCTGGGACATCCCCTAGACTCAGTGGAGGTAGAAGGTGAGAGGAGGAGGATGGCTAAGCTGCCATTCATGATTGACGACGGCTCCCACCCCATGCAGGACACTCTAACTACACTGCAGAGCTCCTTCAGCGACAGACTGCTTCATCCAAAGTGTCTCATCTTATCTTATCTTATTTAATCCTATCTTCTCTTATATTAGTTTATCTTATCTTATTTTATCTAATTCGAGACTACTTGCTCTACTTTCGCCAATATTCATTTTCTTCGACAAGAGACAGGTCTGTCGGACAGACAGGTGGCCCGCTTATTTGGATTCTTGGGAGTGATGTAAAGTTTAGGTTGGCGTCTTTGGCCAGAGACCTCAGTGATGTCGGGCGTGGCAGGAGAAACGAAGTGGGGAGCCGACTGCAGCACCGCAGAGGCGGCAGAAAGAGCCTTGGGATGTCCTGCGGCTCAAAGGAGGAGAGCCGTGGAGTCAGAGCAGCTGGCTGTGTGGACTCAAGCTGAGGTCTGGTCTGATCGTCACCCCCGCCTGGAGGACGGCGCATGAAGTGGAAAAACCTGAAACGTCTGATGAGTCCAGGAACATGACAGGAAATCAAACCAGAGGCATCAGCAGATGCTCGTTCACCGAGTGAAAAAACACACTGGAAAGAAAAAATATTTGACTAATGTACAGTACCTGACCAGTTTGTTAAAGAATGACTCAATATGACATGGTGGTGCTCACTGTAAGAAAGTTGTGGGTTCGATTCTGGGCCAGAGGCCTTTCTGCGTGGAGTTTGCATGTTCTCCCTGTGTCTGCGTGGGTTCTCTCTGGGTTGCGTTGAAACGTTGACTTGTCCAGGGTGTCACCCTGCCTTCACCCTCTGACAGCTGGGAGGGGCTCCAGAAGACCCCCATTACCCTGAGTGCAGCGGGAATTGAAAAAGGATGATTTTCTTACTTTGAAAAGGCCGGTATGTGTCTGAATATCAGCTGAGCTCAACTTTATTCGTCATTGTCTTCTTTGCAATGTACAAGGGCACAGGTGCCATCATTTCTGAACAGTGCTGCAAGGCAATAAACTGAAAGAGCATAAATACAGCCCAAACAGACTCGTGGAGTTTCTCCTAACGACAACCTATTTAGTAACATTCTGTATCCGCCACCTGTGTCAACACTGCTTTGCTGTGCTAATTGCAGAGTGCAAAAGCGCGCAAAACAGATCATTTCTGTTACAGTTTGGAGGACATTTCTTCCATAATTTCCCCAGAGGCTCAGGTGGCGTCGGTCTGTTGTAATAAGGCTTTTACCTCGGCTCATCATGTCTCTCTTGTCTCCTGCCGTTTGATAAAGTGTTAAAGCCCGCCATTATTCTAAGTAACGCCAGCCTCACGTCTCCCCATTAGCTCCGAGCTTCCTGTAAAGTGCAGGGGAAATGCCCCCGAGAGACTCCGGCTGAATGTATGCACTCACTGCCACTCCGCCTTCACAGTCGCTCGCTGCTGCCCAGCAGTGTTACCAACTCACAACTTTGTGACATTGTCGCTATATTTGGCGAATATGAATATCCCTCTAGCAAACTTTTTTTTTCTCTCTAGAAAAGCGACTAGCAACTAAAATCGAACAACTTACTGGTGCTCTTGATGACTTTTGGCGAGTCGAATGTGAAACCACGTATCGTTCTAGTTACCTGCTCACAAATCATGGTGGTTTTATGTTTAAATGTTATGGTTAAAATGGTTGCTTCGTTCTTATTTCTGGCTATGATTATTGTCAAATGGCGCTTTTACTTGTCACTTGTAGGTTTCCATGTGGACCATAAATCAATGGACCAAAAAGAAGAAAAAATGTAAATGTTCCAGAATTTCCCTTATCTCTCAGAAGCAAGTTAATTACTAGTTCAAAACATACAGTATTTATTTGTCTCTCCCAAGACTTTATCCCTCTCTCATATGGCCCTACAGTGTCCATTACAATGACATGCTCATGACCAGTCCTGCCAACTAGGTGATGACTTCATTTCGCAACTTGTAGCCAATAGCTACTTAGCAATAGCTTCTTTTCTTCCTGAGGTGTCGGCATCACTGCTGCAAAGCAGTGAAGCAACTTCACGTCAAGAGTGAAGTGGTAGGTAGACAGCTGGGGAGGAAACTGAAATGAAGCAAAAACAAACAAACAAACAAACAAACAAACAAACAAACAAAAAGCTCAATTTTAAGTGCAAACATTGACGCAGGGATTGACGAGCCTTCTGTGATTCCGCCGTGGGAGCAGCGCAAACAAATTAGCGGGACAAACGCAGCAGAGGAAACAACAGATGCACGCGAGTGAAAACAGATCCTCTCTCTGTCTGTCTCGTTGTGACATAGCAGCCAACGGATGAGGAGACTCATTAAAATTAAGCTTTTCCAGACATGCTATTCGAAGACCAGGCAGCAGAGGGCGCAAAGCTCCACGCATTTGACTGCGTCTGTCGGCACGGGGGTTTCAGAATCAGCCACACAGTCGTTAATAAGCTCTGCGTGAGTCGGACCAAAGGGCATGCAAAATAAGATACACACGCTGCCGAAAACACGGAACGAACTTATAATCAACTTTGTCACTCCATGAAAAGGAAAGTCTTAAAATAGAGACTAGGAGGAATTGGCAGAGAGGATTCCGTCACCTTTCCCTTGAGGTATGAACAAATGAGGATATAAACACACGCGCACACTTGCCTTGTTATGCTAATAGGCAACGGCAGAAAAAGAAGGCTCGTGCCACCGCTGTCAGAAAATTGGTACGCCACCCCTCGCAGTCACACGCGGTTAAATGAGGCATCTCATTAGGCTTTTTAATGCACTTCAAACACTACAAGAAAAACATCCCTGGCAGCGCGTCTGCAGAACACAACAGAAACAGCAGGTGAGAAAGAAATGTTTTTTAGTTTTGGGTGGGGGGTTGGGCACCCCCGCCACCTCCGCCAAACACACACACAACACAGCCAGCCCCACTGTGATGTATTTCCACTGATCAAGACAGATCATGTGAAAAGGTACGGAAATATTAGTTCTGGTTAGTCAAAACAGACAAGCAAACTTTTACTGGGAAGAACAATTAGTGCACCCCCCCAATAATAATAATAATAATGATAATAATAATAATAATAATAATGATAATAATAATGATAATGATAATAATAATAATAATAATAATAATGATGATAAAGAAAATACTGAAAATGTGCTTGGAGGAGAAAATGGCATTACAAATATACAGAAACAGCATCATTAGCAACAACTTTCTCTGTTTTAATCCATGTGGACCATAAATCAATGGACCAAAAAGAAGAAAAAAAGTCAATTTTCCAGAATTTCTCTTATCTCTCAGAAGCAAGTTAATTACTAGTTCAAAACATACAGTATTTATTTGTCTCTCCCAAGACTTTATCCCTCTCTCATATGGCCCTACAATGTCCATTACAATGACATTACATGGCATTACAAATATACGGAAACAGCATCATTAGCAACAACTTTCTCTGTTTTAATCTAGAATCAGAATCAATGTGCACTGAAGTGTTTTTGAAACAGTCACATGCTGCACCATCATCGCAGACGTGCCCGTGGCTAGCAGGGAAACATGGAACAAACAGGTGTGTTTATGTTCTCTTGGTTTTGTTTACCTCTGCTTCTTCTGGGAGCTTTGTAGCCATGGTCATTTGCATGGAATCACCTAATGGAAAAAGCACAAGCATCTTTATTTTTTTGATTTTCAAAGCTTTTTTTTTTTTTTTTTTTTCTTAAAGTTTACTTAAAATTCGCTCAGCATTTCATGGAAACTCACTTAATGATCATTGGTGCACTTGGCCTGTACAATCTCAAGAACTGACAAAGTAAAGGGGGAATACAATATCAGTGCTTTTGAAGTAAATAAACGTGAAGAATTTAAGAAACAATCTTGCTAGAAAAAATGCCAACCTGATATCTAAATATCCAATACTGTATATTTTACTGAATGAACCCAGTGTTTGACACATTAAGGTTCTCCTCTGCCAGTAAATCCCATTGCTCCTCACTGGAGTCTCTACCAAACCTTGCCCATAGCTGTATTCTTGGCCTCAAAGGAAACTGTGGCTCTTTTCATACTGCAACTGGCCGAAAACTGATTCAGGGCGAGAGCTTTTGAAGACCTTCCGAGATGTATGGGATCTTGCCCTTGAGATCCCAAAGTCCCATCAGCCTTGCCAGGTTTTAAGAAATGCACATATTTGTGATGACATCCCCCAGAAGAAAACATTAAGAAAAAAAAAGAAGCCCTTCCTGGCCTTCACAGTGCAGCTGTTAACAAGCTCCGCTTTGTGCTTGACAGAGAGATGTGGACACCTCCTCAAGCACAACAGCAGGGTTCTCAAAGTCATAACGCCTCAGCCTACTAATAAGCAGATTGCCACAAAATGTCATGATCCCAAGGGAGATGATGATGAATTGAAAAAAAACAAAAAACAAAAAATGACAAAACAAAACAAAAAATCAAAACAACCATGTTTGTTCCTTAATTTCACTCACGTAAAGTCACAAATAGGTCAGAATTTCAATTTCCACTGAACTCAAACATGAGCAAATGAAAAACTTTTCTGTTTATCTTGCGTAGTGGTTATTTTTTAAAATCATATTACTGTGCGTGCAGCACCAGGCTCAGTGCATTAAAGGACGGCCACCAAGGTGTGAAAATCTTAGATGAATATTCAACCACTCCTGAATTTCTTTTTTTTGTCCATTTCCATTTTTTTCAAGCATCGTCAGTGGCATAGTAGGAGTGTATGCTATGACACTCTTGAAAAACAAACAAACACGTTTACCCATAGGCGCCCTACGTAACATCTCGGTACGTACGTATTCAGGCATTTCCACGGGCCCCAGCACGGTCCCAGGGGTTACGATTTTGGTACCTGCCTCCTTGGGGTTCGAAGCGAGCGGAGCTGACACCGTATGGGTGACGTCGCAACGTGCAGGGCACTGATTGGGTAAAAGTTTTGACGAAAGCCAAAGGCAGTCTCTCACGAAAGACCAAAACCGCCATTTTTTTAAATGCCCCACGTGTGGATTTTTACAGTTTCACGTATTAAAAACTGAAAAGATTATGAAACTGTACCATGGGCGTAACGTAGAACTACAGACGTTTCTGTTCTCTGTGGCCGAAGAAAAAGCTCATAGAGAGCTGGACGGACGGTGCGACACGCAATGAAAAGCCTTCCTGGTTTCACAGCCGGTGGCCGTCGCTGTACAGCGAAACAGTGTCCGCAGAATAAAAAAATAAATAAATTGCCGAGTGACTACCGAAGCACCAAGGACTACAACAGTCGGAGTGGAACGAACAGAGAAAATGTTGGAGGTTTGTTCAGCCTAATTCGGATGCGACGGAACACCGACGCGGTGGCCAACGGGAGTGAGACGGGCTCGACTCGGCCGGTGGACGACGAGAGAATAGTCGAACACGACGCTATTTGAAAACATGCTTGAGGACTGTAAATGTGTTTTGTAACATCAAGCAACTTTAGTTTGAAGGCTATTTACAAAATAGAGCCGTTGAATCGTGTCGATAAACCGTTAGCCACCACCGCTAACTCCGTGCTCTGCTTGTGTTGCGTTCGCTGGCAGCAAAACTTAAGAGGCGGCGATTTTGGCTCGCAAGTTTCGTAAGTTTCACTCCCTATAGCGATTTTTAAACGCTGCTCGCTTGTTAACGCCGGTCGAATAGAGTTGTTGCTGTTTTGTGCTTTGTGTGGACTTAAGTTGTGCAGATATTCTTGTCTAATAATAAACGACTGTGAGACTCAAGGTGATCGTTTCAGTGTCTACATTTTCTCTTCTAGGACAGTGTTTTGATACAAGTCAACAGTATGAAACAAAATAATTCTAAGCCCTATGAAAATGTCTCGCACAAAACAAAACAAAACCACGGTTAATACAAAAAGTGAATCCTATGGTTTCGGGGACACGGGAGGCACAAAAAAAACCTTTGGTTCGCCTTGCAACCGTGACTCCGCCCACGCTCAGGTACTAGTCAGGCTTTTGGAAATACCTTTCAACCGAGCTGTCCTGTACCGTGAAGGGCTGGCACTAGCCGCACAGGGCTAGTGGGTAAACGCCCTAAGTGAGAGCATCTTTTATAATAAAAAGCAGGGCCCAGTGTCATTATCACCATCTGTATTTGCTCAAGGCTTTACAATTAGGAAGCAGAGACTCAAACTGATGTGGCCCTGCTTTCCTAAACATTACTGGTCCAAGCCAAATCATAATGGTGAGTGCCAAAATATTTTCATGTTTATTATTTATGACAAAGTCACTTCCATGGACATAACCGTCCATTACAGCATTTGATGTGACTGAAACAACATCGTGTCTGTGTTTCTTATTTGTTAATCCCCTTTGCAGGGGTGTAACACATGCATGTTAACACACTGTGGGTGGAAGCTGGAGAAGCCAGAGAGAACCCTGGTCGGCACAGGTAGAACATGCAAACTCCACACAGAAAGGCCCAAGGATCTTTCAAGAAGAAAGGATTGTTACTTTTAAGAAAGCAACCGGGGTGAATACTAAAACGGCCAAACGGAATCAATTCCAGAACACTGAGCTGTCACCCAGGGGGTATACCTGCAGGTATTTCAAGCTTAGGAACCTAAGGCAAAGGGGCGGGCAAGCAGAACTATACACAGGCAGGCGCAGGACTGTAACAAAAGGCAGTGGAACTTGTTAGACGCTGGGCTTTTCAGAGCACTAAATGAAAAACTTCACCCTACTGATGAAAGTATCAACACATTTTCACCGAATGAAAGAAGTTTTTGCACTTCATGCTCACTGCAGCTGTGGGTAATAAAAGTGATGTGGATGACAATTTGAAGACTGCAAACAATTTTGAGAAAATAGCACATCCACGGGAGATTTGTCTGCTTCCCAATTTTTCATAAGAGTGTTTGCATTCGAACAGGTTGGCTAATGGATCTCTGAGCCAGCGGCACAGGTAAGCGCTGGCATTTCAGTGTGTCAGTGTAATCTGTTTGTGAAAAATAAACCCATACATTTAAAACGGAAACAGACTTGGAGTGCCTCTGGCATTCCCATAAGGAACATCTCTGGAAGAGATGGCGGTTTGGTTATGATGGTCAGCTGCTGAACTCTACATTGCCAATGATCCACTCAGAAGTCCCAGACTCACTGTTTCACAAATGGCTTTCATTGCTTTGCGCTGGGATATTTACATACTCAGTAGTAGATGACAATGAATAGGTAAGAATGCCATCCATAAAGTGTCACTGCCTCTCACAGAACTCTGGGTTTGTTGTATTCCCAGGCCACGAGCCCACGCAGGCCAATAAATGCAGAGGCAGGCAAGTTAGACATTCGCCTATGTGACTATTTGATCCATAAATGTAACAGACCCCATTACCCAGACTGTGCCATTTCAAATGAAGTCTGCTCACTTCCCTCATAGTCGGTGTGATGGGCTGCACTCAGTCTCATTCTTTGCACATTTTATATGCACGCTCCCACCGAGCACCTTGTTGCACTTACTCTGGTTTTTCCCTTCAGTCTAAGGGGTGTTGTACATCGCTTTGGATCAAAGCGTCTGCTTAATGAAATTGTAAAATTATAAATTATTTTCCCAATGAGTTAACTGGGGGGAATGGTGGAGAGATGTCATTATTCCTTTTGCTTTACATCTCAAAACCCAACAGGGGTTTGCAAGACTTGAGGTGAATACTGGTTCAACATTTTTGTGGTGGTGTGGGCTGAAAGATGAGAAGAAAGTGAAAAAAAAGTTGTCATTTTTTTTGTTTCTTTTTTTACCCCACAATCGCACAACCACTGTTCTGCTGTCCGGGAGGTGTGACTGTTGCTGATATCACCTTTGATGTTCCATAGTTCACAGCTTCAGTCTTTACATATATATATCTACATATATATATACACACACACACACACACTCACACACACACACACATACACATCACACTGCCCTCATCTTTCATTTGATGCATGCACTTCAGATCCTGAGTCGTCCCGGCATTAGGATTCAGCAGGCCATTATGCACATCGTAATGTCTCTCTCTGAACAGAGACACTTTTGTAGGTGGCTCCCGCGACTGGTGCTCGATTGTGACAATCAGGGACAAGTTAATTTTTGATCAAAAAGATGAACAGCCTAAGTGGGGCACGGTTTAATAAGTGAGAATAGAGTCAAGGTTTTACGGAACCTGAGGATAACTTTGATCGGAGCTGCTGTTTTCTAAGTGGCTGTGGACTTGCCACGCACGCTTCATTAAACAGTCGTGAAAAGGTTCACTCAGCCTCCGCTCGTGCCAATGCTTCAGTCTTTCATCTGACCTCCACGGCTTATCTTTTATTCTTTGTGTCAAAACACTCTTTGAGAGAGTACTCAATCATTTTCGTGCTCCATAATGACTCATAAATGCCCCGCGATTGCAGACACTTTTGCTGTCTCCAATTGACTTTGAAGATGTTTTTCTCCGAACATTGTCGAGAACCACATCCAGTCAGCTGTTTGTGTTTTAACTGCTTCATTTTCTATACTTATTCATGCAAATAAAACCGAAGAGTTTCATACATTTGCATAATACTGCACAGATTGGAATGCATAAAGACCCGGAGGTGTGTAAAGGAACCCGCTTAACATTTTAAACAGCAACCGCAGCATCTGCTTACCACGCCTTATAAAGACGGCAGTGTACCAGAATCCTAAGAGGAAAGCGGGGCATAAAAAAGTATTGACCTAATAGGATGAAAATCCAAATTCAAAGGTGTCATGAACAGCTGGTCCTTCTCTTAACGTAATAGAGAAAAAAAAGTTTCTTGGTTTTCTTGGGCTGCTGAGAAACAAACTTGAAAAAGCCCCTGGAAATAATGATAAGCCAAAGTCTGTCAACAGATTTTGTGAAAACGCTCAACAGATCTAATTCAGAGCAATGCCGGGGATTTTGGAACAAATGAAAAGCTTTGGGGAAAATGGCAATTAGCATTCAGAAATAAAAATTGTGCAGATGTGAAACGTGTTTGCACTGTTAACTTTGAAAACATCTACCAGTGGAGGGACTAGTCTCGGCAGCTCTGAAAATAGGGATTGGAAATGAAGCTGTTAAGCGGTTCCAGGGTTTGATCTGATTTAAATATTGAATTTTAGAAGAACAGCCAGTTTGGTGGACAGACTTCCTACTCCTCCTTCTAACGCTCTACTTTTAAAAGGAGATGACTTGATCTGTTGTCACAGGGGTACCTTGAAGCTCTGGGCTCTTCCCTTCAGACTTTGGGCCAATTCCAATTCCTCCCTTAACCCTCAATCTCAACCCTCGCTCTTAACCCTCAATCTCAACCCTCACCCTTAACCCTCAATCTTTGGCCCTCAATAATAAGTGTAAGGGCTATCTTGTGACTTAGAAATGGGACACCCCTTAAGTGCAGTTACGTCTTCAGACTGTGGGGGGCGGCCTTACGCCAAAGCTACGTCCAGTCTGTCAAGAAGACGACGACGATGAAGAAGAAGGAGAAGAAGAAGAAGAAGACGATGAAAAAGAAGAAGTCCTCCGTCGCTACACAACGAGTTATACAAGTAACGTGAAGCCGGGACCGCCGGTCCGGCTGACAAACCTCGTAAAGTAAAAAAAAAGATTGTTACGCCACAACGATGTCAATAATCCATAAAAAAGTCTTAAACTAAGACTTTAAAATGGTTTTGTAATATTTATATCTTTATTAACTAAGAAAATACTTCCATTTGTAGCTCGCTTTTACATCGCCATCTTTTTCGAAGATGTCTTGGCGAAAATACACAATGCCTTCTGGGTAGCCCTTACTGCCAGGGGTGGTGCCGGAGAATCTCAATATTGAGGGCGATACAGCCCTTAAACTCGTCCCTCAACTTGACGTTCTTAGAATCGGGACAGCACTTGTACTTCGCGTGAGCGCGCATTTTTGTGATTGAGGGTTGAGATTGAGGGTTGAGATTGAGGGTTATGGGATGAATTGGAATTCACCCTTAATCCTCCCAGCGTCTTTTCAGCGGCGCTGCAAAGTGAGCGTGAGGCTTTGTGCATTGCTTTTTCTTTTTGTCTTCCTTTACAGTATGCAGACACAAAGTTGCTTTATGGTGAAATCCTCCGTCTTCTCTTGTTTCTTGTGTACTGTAGAGTTTGCACAAGCAGCCCCCCCTCCCGGCCAATACAAAGACACTGCCGTGGGCATAGAAGTAAAGGCAACTATATTGCGTTGTCGCTGAGCTTGTGCACGTAACATGCCTGTGCCTCCGGGTAGGAGGCGACTGTGGACACCTTGTTCCAACACCATAGTCAGTCAACTTTGCTGCTCCAGGATAAACTGAGCCACCGTGAATGAAGGCGAAACATCAAGATGGGGAAAGTTTCCATGTGACGCCACCATATTTAAGAGGAGTTCCTTGAATCTCCAGAATGTCTGTGTAGATCAAAAATGTCACCATAGCCCGAATCCACAAAGTGGTGCGTTGTAAACAACGCACAGTGGAGATGCTTTGTGAATGCTGAGTTGCTTGCAGTGCAGCCAAGACTTTATTCTGCACAGCTGCCAGATCTATGCAAAATGATTGCAACATGCATTATAGAAAGATGGGGAGATCTAACTGTGACTTCCTCCAGAGCCCTAAAATCTTCCACCAGCCACAACCACTTTGGAAAACATTTGCGCACCATTGCAGTTTTTCCCCCCCCTTCTGTTACAAATAAGTAAATTCAAAATAAGGAAACCCTCTCGCATCAGCCATTGCTGGAGACGTAGGTACAACTCAAGGTCATGTTGCCATAGACAATCATAAAATAGGAATACAAGAGGGCAACCCAGGGCCTGTTGCAACCCAGTTTGTAAGAGAGAAGCAACACAGTGCTCTCATAGAAAAGAAAGAAATATAACAAAAAAAAAACAAAAACAAATGGAGCTAACAGGAGATCCTGTTGGTCTATACAGCCATGACAAACAACAATAACAACAATAAAAATACAATACAGTGATCAACAAAGCACTATTAAGTCCAAGTTCAACCCATTTTGATTGTTAGTAGCCCGTTGAATTTTCACATGTGAGTAAGGAAACTGATTGTCTCTCTCTCCCTACTGCCATTCAAACTATAATGAGCATTATCATTCGACCCAGTACCGTGTTTAACAGACAAGTAAATCACTTGAGTCACTTTCCACAGCATAAATTAACAAGGCTGCCATAACATATAATCAGTGAAATATCGCATATTTTTTTCCCTCACAAAAGTGAAGAGTGAATGTAATTCATTTCCACAATCTTCTTTCACTAAATGTATAATGACGTTTAGATTGGGCCACTGACTGGAGAGCAGAGTTTAATCAAAGCAAAGAACACGCTTTTCAGGACTGGAGCAAACTGAAGGCAATAAATTGGAAAACAGAGAATTTTAGGACGGGTGAACTGTTGAACGCGAGCGCTATAAATAACAACTGCTCAGAAATGACAACACATCTCCATCTTGTTAATAAGTCATGAGATCTTTTCATCCTTTTGCGTTGCTTTTCACTGCTGATTTATTGATAACTGATGATTACTTCGCTTCCTCAGACTGGCAGAATTCACTTGGGAGGCGACGAACGCGGATTGTTCTGGGAGACGAAAAGGTCAAGACGGTCAAGACGAGGAAGAATCAATATGGACAGAGCCGCAGAATCAGTTTAATCCGCCGTGGCCATGTTTTACTGCAAAAATTAAAAGAGGATGTGACTCTAAACGTGTGACACTAACGTTCTTGAGCATTAACACTGATAAGAATGGTGACACACTGTCATTCAGAAAAGAACCAAATTGGCCCTTGCACATGAATTACACATTTTTGCTGCCTGAGAGAGGAACTTAAATTTCACCGTCCTTGCACCCGTCCTTCAGTGTGAACCGTGCTGTTTTTGAGTCTGCTCTGTCTCGGTATCTTTGTGGTGCACAGCAGGCAGCACATCACACAGCCATTTCGTAGACCTTGTGAATGATGTGCCGTCCACCATGTGCCCACTCCCTCCTTTATCCAGGTGTTTTCCAACTGTGAGAATTGGAGCCCTGTTTCTGTAATGGATGTATGCTTCTCTTCGCAAAGATGGAACACCAGCCCAGCAATTGAACAATTAAACACAAAACATTTGCTCATTAATACATGCAGCTGCAGGCGTAGTGCAGTAAAGAAAAGTTAACTGTAGCATTATAAATGTACTGTGTGTCAGATAAAGAGTCAAATGGAAAGCAAATTCCATTTGGCTCTTTGTTTTACAGCCCCACATGAAGGGTTCAGTAGCACAGAATGGTCCTGACTGGAAGATCCGCTTTACCAAAGTGAAAGCAAAAAACATTGATCACAGTATCAGAAGTGGTAAACATTATTGTCTTAAGCCTGTTGTCAAGCTGAGGTAAAATAAGTTTCAAGAATATAAACTGGGAACACATTCAAGTTAGGTTCAAAAAAATTAGACTTGACTACAGTATAAATAATGATTATGGCCAGAAATTACACGATCACTTTAAATGAAACATTACTAACTGAAAATAAATACATACAAGTTAATAACTTATATTTCAAGTCAATATTTTAAGATTTAAATCAGGATGTGAAAATGCCTGAATCCACTGTATAAAACACCCCGCTTAGCTTCTTTTGAAACAACTAAACTGAGCTGCTTTCTTTATGCTGTGGGCGTAATAATCAAAGCTTCATTTTGAAGATTCATTGGAATATCTATGAGCCATTGGGCACCGAGCCTCATGGGCAAACAAAGGCCCGAGGACACCGGAGAGGCACCATTTACATCCTGTTTCAAACGCAGTATATTACCAACTTTTATTTCTGAACTTGCACTCTCCTCACCAGAACACTGAGTCACACCGCGGACAGGATGATTTCTAATGAACTTCATCCCTCATTCCTTATTGTAATCCGCTCTGCTTATATGAACAAAGGCAACGGTGTCAACTAATCTGTTCTTATTGAATAAAACACTGTGGGGGTTTCTGCTGTCTGACCCTCAACGCTTGCAGCCGCGCAGGCTAATTAGCTCTGATGTGGCGGCTTTGAGCGGAGAAGAATGAGACCGGACGCCCGCCTCGCGCTCTTGAAATTGCTGCTGGTTGAGGTCTGTTTTTTACGGGTGGCGGCCTGTGAGACGGCCAGTCGCGCTCATCATGCCAAACATCAACACAAATAAATGTCAGAAAAAACCAGGACGTTCACCCGTCTCTCCCGGGTGCAACCGTCATTTGGTTCGCCCTGAAAAAGATTAACTGTGACTGTGAAACGTTCAAGCAGCAGCTGCTGTCAAGTCATCAAACACAATTCGGGGCTTCATTAGCAGGCAGAGACCTGCGCTGCAGCTCTCACAATGCCGTTAACCCTCTCGGTCTCTCGCGTAAAGTTCAGTGTACGTCGTTAGTGTGTAACAGAAACGATTCAACTCTGGATTTGTTGGATTTTTTCCTTAATTTGATGCACATATTTTAGCGGTTCCCTTACACTGGCGTGCAATACACTCCTCTGTGTGGTTGCCGAAAAGAAATCTCCGCTAAGATTTACATGAGGATTAATATGACTGGCGGGGGGAGGGGGTGGGGTTATTTTGCATGCAACAAAAGTGCTCGTGGTGAGGATGAAAAAAAAATGCATAAAAATTCTGGCATTAACTACGCTATCGTCTTCTCTCAGGTCCCTGGAGTTGCAGTCGCCGGGATTTTCATTGCACGTGCTCCATCTTGCTGCTCAGAACAAAAACAGTCTGTTGAAATTCTTCACAAATTCACATTCTCTGGCACAGCATCTGGCATTCCTTAATGTGGCTAGCATAATATCAGGAGGTTTTTAGTATTTGATGACTAATTTGACGCAGTCCAAAATAGACTACAGGCCATGTGCGCGTCAGTCGTAATGATGAGCCTCTGTCTGTTCGGAAACAGTGGTACTGTTGAGACAAGGTTAGTGCAGCAAGCAGTAAACAGCATCCCTGCACTGAGTGGTGGATGGATGCATACACAGCTTGGTTAATCTCAACAACGAAGAGTTGGTGCTTTCCTACAGACAGGAGGGAGCGTGTGTATCCATGTGTGTGCATGTCTAAATTCCTTCCTGATAGCTTTTTACATCACTCTTTGACTCGACTGCTACATTCAACACACCAGGGCTCTGCTGCCAACCACCCCGCTGCCGAAACATGCAATAATGTTGAAAAGAGCAGCTGCAGTATTGATTTCAGACCTGCTTATACCTACCTTAGTATTCCTCCCTGTGCTGTTTTTTCACTGTTGCCTGTTATGCAACACAGGTGTTGTCTTTACGCCAAATAGTATTTTTTGAAAGAAATCATTCATCCACTGCTCCCTCTTTGTTTGCATATGTACGACGAGGCGGAATCGGTGGTAAATATTGAAAGATTGCATGCTGATTGAGAGTAAGAACATGAGAACAAGACCTTAATCTCGAGCCGCTGCAGTATAGATCCAGGCGAGCTAAAGTGGGGGACGCTTATGCAACAATCCTCTGTGGAGCAGGATGGAAGATAGGAAGTTAATTGTTCAATCAGCCCTGAATGTGGTGCGTGTGTGGGGAGGCTGCAAGGCGGCTGGTATTGTGGATTAAGCCGGTTGCTGGTGATTAATTCAACATGTAGAGACCACGACGTTGGCCACCAGTACTGTGTTTGTCTCGTTGTGTGTTCCATTCACTGTTGCAGGTCTTTCAGGCTAGCTGGCGCATTTGTGCGAGCGATTGTCTGCGAGCGCAACGATAATCCATAAGGGTTGGGTCTGACGTTAGGAGTTAAGCAGGATTGTCAAACAATCAATTTCAGCCCAGTGACTTTAGGTTTTTAACCAAAGCGCCGTTCCGTCCTGTTGGGATTTGTCTCTGATTTCTCCAATTGATCCCAGGGATTTTATAGACACATGGGCTTGACTGCTGTTGCACTCTTGCTCTCTGTGGCAGTCGAGCCGGACCAGGCTGCTTAATGATTTGTTGCCTTGCATATTTATCCACAGCCGCGTTTTCCAAAGCTGAGTGGCACTAATACTGCATCAATAATGTATCCGGTTGTCTCACAAATGAACTGTTTGATACGGAGCGGCTGAGTGACTCGTAGAGTGTGAAGGGAATGTACGCGTCCAATTAAAACCAATAACTCTGAACATTTTCAGGGAAATGGCTATCTGTGTATTTCCAGTTCATGTGCCACAATAATGATTTAGTCTATGATGTGACGGAATTTTAAACGTGAGAATTTGCTGCTATGCTACACTCTAATTGGTCATCCACAGACTCAGTGTCTCTGGTAAAGAAGTCAAACAGACTCTGACACACTGAGCTGAACAGTAAGAATTAGTGTAAATACTATGAGCTGCTGGTTTCACACATGCTGCTATGTTCAATGATACCACGCTCACAAGACAAAACTTTTCTTTTAATAGGTCACTTGACAGACATCTGATTGTTCATGCACTAATGGCCTGTTTTGGCAGAAAATTGACTTTTTGCCTTCACATGAAGTAATATTTATTTTAAAATCGAAAAAAATCAGACGTATTGTCCATTGTACTGGAGTAGAGGAGGAGTGAGGAAAATAGGTAAGCAGAAAGAGGTCACTGACGAGGCCACTGCGGCTTTGGAAAAAGAAGAGAGTGGTGGTGGAGTACAAGCTCATTTTAAAAGGTTAACAATTTTTCTAACTAATATGTGTTTGTGTGTGTGTGTGTGTGTGCGTGCGCGCATGTGTGTGAATAGAGTGTGTATTTGATGTTCTCTGTACTGTTATTAAAACCTTTTTATTTACAACAATACAGCCATTCTATAAAATATGCATTCAAGACTGAAAATGACAAAGACAAACAGCAGCCCACATATTACGAGCTGCTATACATCATGAGCCGTTTAAAACAGTCCTTAATCAAAGAGCAACTGGCCACGGACTTGGGAACAGAAGACTGAAGCATGACTGCTTTTCAGCGATGGCAGCTTTATGAAAAGCCAATGGCAATAACAGTGAATGACCATAAAGTGAAAAAGATGTTTTTGCTCCCCTCCTGACAGATGTTGGCGACAGTTCAGTTAAATACCAGAGTTCATTACTGCTTGTCACAGGGAGGTGACACATGTCTCATATCACTTGTACCGACTGGAAACCTTTACAATCAGCTCACTGAGTCGACCGGCAGTAAAAATCAAATTCATCTACATTGGTGTGTCTTTTTTTTGTTAGCATTTTCCAATCTTTTTATTAGATAAGGTTATAATGTTTCATGATTGCTGTGCTTGGTAGACGTTGTTCTTTTCTCCTTTTTATGAGAAAACGTTAAAAAGTGATGACGATGAAGATGATGTTAACATGTATGTATCAGTCCAAGGCTAATATACATCGTTATATTGAGAACAAGAACGATCGGAACCAAATAAAAATTCAGACATGAAGATTAGCTGGCAAGTTTTCAGACAAAAAAAAAAAAAATCTCTATTCATCTAATCCTCTATCCATTTATATGGATAAAACAACAAAAAAAAAACAAAACAAAACAAAAAAAACTGTGAACCATTGTACTGGCATTGGCATTTTGGAAAGCACAATTTAGCATTTGAATTAAACTCGAGTGCAATGGGAAGTGTGGTTTGGAAGGGATGAGGGTTTTTGTTTCAGAGCTTCTCTAACATCAGTTCAAAAGTGCTCTGTAAGGTCATTGGTCTTTGACTGTGAAAATCCCTTACATGGCCTAACACACAGCTTAGAAGAAGAAAAAAAAAAACACACCAGAAAAAAATAATAGCCTGCATGTTTTGCAGAAAGCATGCCGTTATGGTTTTCACCAGAACTTTAGAATCTTGTTGTGTATTGTGTATAAAGTGTTGGTATCATCTTGTTCCTGTTCCGTTAAATCTTTTTCTTTTTTTTTTTTTTTAACTTTGCTCAAGGACAAACACAAAAGGCCATTGTCATACCATCACACTTGTTGTAAAGGTGCAAAAACAAAGAAAAAGGAATACAGTCTGGAGCAGATAAAAGACAGGAGATGCGAGGTGGGGTTGGGTGTGCCTTTGGATTGAAAGCTGTTGTAAAAATTAATGAAACTGTTGTATGAAGTCATTATAGATTCCAAAATCTCTCTCTCAAGGACACAAAGCACCCTGTTGCTGGACACTGCCTGGAACTATCTTGCGTTGTGCAGATGAGCATTAAGCAAATACATTTCCATCTGCTTACTGGTTCCATAGGAAACGTGTGTACCTTCTAAAATCCAAGTTTATGCACATTATTTAGTAATTTCAGGGAGCTTTAGTTGTTCTCCATGCAGAGGAATCTGACAGACTGGCTAGAATGCATTCTAAGATACTTCCATATTGTGGACCTTCACTGTTCATTGGAATTTAATCTTGAGTTTTTGGACAGGACATTTTAAGCATTTAGCCTAACTGACAGGCAACCGATTGTAAACACAAGCACCCACACATGCTTGCACTTCCGTAGTTGAGGCTGCCAAGGAACTTCCCATGATGCACTGAGCTCCGCCATTCTCCACTGCTTTGTTTGATCTGACTTGCACAGTAATGTGAGTTCTGCCCACAGATGAGCCCTTGGAGAGGTGGCCCCTTGGTGCAGGCATGTTGAGTCTATGTATATTAGTACGTCGGTAAAAATAGACAGCCAAGTGTCATGAGATTGTGTTTACCCAATGATGTTGCTGCAGAATCTTTGTTTGCTTTGAGCGGTTCCCTTCAAGGGGTGATGAGAGCCAACCAGCCCCCGTACACTTCAACCTGTCCTCTGCATGGTCTTCCAACTAATGTCCTCTTTCACGACATGCATGAACATCCTCTTTGCTCTTCCACGAGGCCTCCTGCTTTCCAGTACCAACCTCAGCATCCTTCAACCAAGTGAACAGCGAGCTCTGTTTCAGTGGAAACAGTTATTCTCAGATTCTTTTTCTGCATTATTTAGCTCTTAAATTAGTTTTCTTGGGCATCATGGAGCCACAAAGACAATGTTCTTCACATATGTTTTTGCCACTCAAAAGAAGCTATGAATGAATGTAGTTTGCTGTGTATCACAATTTTTTCATAATCCAAATCCATCTCGATGAACTATTTACTTCTTTTTTTTTTTTTATAATAATCCTTGCGGCATTGGGGCAATTGCAAGGAATCCACAATGAGCATGATGACTTCTGACACACACCAACAAATAACACCACTGACATTTATGAAAGTCAGACTGTTACTGTCAAGAAATGTTTTTTTTTAACATGGCAACAAATCAAAACATTGCAAGAAAAACATGGAACAAAAAAGAAAGAAAAAGAGGGAAGCACCGTTCTGCTTGATGAATGTGGTGTTGGGATAAAAGGTGTGATTATTCCCGGGTTATTTCAGAAGGCCACCATTTTCCCATTAAAACGCTTGTACATGCAAATTCCTGAACTGCTTGGAGCCCTTGGAGCTGACGTGAAATGAGACCAAGTGTTATACAAATGAACATGACACAAAGCTAAAGTAAAAGTGGTGAGTGCAGAATTAGAGAGAAGAGCTTTAAAATTCATAGGATTTCAGAATTAACCGCTGAAAACAAGAATGTGAAAAGGTATCTGTGGCAGCATTGTTGTGCGGCTTATTGGTTGGATTGCAGCCACTCGTTCGCGTATATTTGAATGTTTTCGTCTTCTCTGCACACTCATCCCCTCACTGACTCTTAGGGCTAGCAGTAGCTCATTAATATTCGGCACTCTTTCTGGGTACAGTAGATATTTTGGTGAAGAGATTTTGTAAAAGCAGCATCTACTGTGCTTCTGGTTGATAAGTTTGGCGCTGATTGCTTTTCTCTTTCAGCCACTATACACAAATGTTTTGCCCATTCACTTTCTGCTGCCTAATTTTAAAAGCTGTGCCCTGACTCTCAATCATTTGATTGTTCCTCCACAAACTAAACCATTAGCGGCAGACAGAGCAGTGGTGCATTAAGGAGTTATAAAATCGCTGGTTTTCTGATGGTGACATTTTACAACTTCTACTGCACTCATGAAAGCAGACATTCTCTTGACTCCTACCCACAGCTTCAATAATTGACGCAGGTGATATCTGTGGAGCTCAATGTCCATATCATATTGAGTAGACCTTCGGTATCTCCAGCAGGGCATTTTACTGTCTCATCAAAAGTTTCTTTTTTTTAATGGTATTTTTCAAAAGGGAAATTAGTGGCGAGGTCGCTTCTCCTTGAGAAATGGAGGCAGATGTCTCAGAGTGGACGGAAAACAGATAATATGAGTCGCATTATTGGTTCGAGCACTTTTCCGATATATCGCCTTGAGAACAAATTAATGGTCTTTCACAAGTCGATGTGTACAGCCTTCGAGGTTTCTGAAAGACACAGTAAATCTACAGTCAATGGTTAACTTTTATGGCCTGCATCTGTGTATTTTTCAAGGATGGTCCATCTCTGTAATCCCTGTAATATTAAATAATTCTAATAAAACAAATAATGAAAAAATATTACCACATGAAATGCAACTTATCTAAAATCAGAGGATCTTCAATTCTCATTTCGATGCTGTCAGGCAATGATCTTCCAGTTTTCTTGTTAAGAACAATGAAAGCCTCACACTATGATATGGTAATTATAATGCAAGCCTGGAGCATGTCTCTTATCTATAAGCTTTCTTTTATGATTCTGTGCTATATTTAATGCTGTTGTTTGCTTTACAAGCAGTGCTTAAAGTGTCTGTTTATTCTGTACAAATCTGTGAAACAGTCCAACTTTTAATAATGCTTTTCCTGCGGGGCAACGTTAACATTATAAGATAGGGGTTTGCACCCATTCTAAACTAATTTGTTTAACAGTGGGGTATGCAAACCCCCTAATCCACACCGCACTCTCCATCCCCCCCAAAAAATACTGTGGATTTTCTCATTGCCCTAGTTTTATCAGTGGAGTGAAGTCACCCTGCTTTGTGTTTGTTCAACGTCTGGAGGAAAGGTAAGACCATCACAGTGGTCCTGTGCTAAGTGTTCTACTAGCCTGCTTTTGTGGAAGGTAGTGGAGAGATATGAGCTGAGGGAAATCTACTCCAATTTGAAATCACAATTTCAAAGAGAGCCTTTTAAAATAATAGTTGCGGAAACCTCGAGACCAGGACTGGTTAATGGCTAAACTGGACTAAACACTGGGACACTTGAAGGTGACCCTGCTTGCCCTGTGACATTCTCACAGCCAAATCACAGAAATATGACCTGCTCCACGTAAGAAGACCTTAGGTTAAAACACATGAACTGGGATCAGACAACCACATATGCTATCTCTGCTGCATCAGCAGTGGAAACTTGTGGGTGAATAAGTTAAGACCATATCCATTCCATTCACTTTACCTTTCAGGACCTGCCATAGTTTGTGTAAGACCTTTGCTGTGGCTGTCTTTCTTGTGGCATCCTCAGGGTTCCTATTGGCCTGTGGGCACACTGGGAGGACGGTGGTTTGACCCACAGAACATTAATATTCTACTGGCCTCGTCTTCCCCTTTGGAGTACTTTGTTCTGGCAGCATAAGCCGACAGTCTTTAGCACATCAGGATTGGACAAGGTAATACTTTCTGTATCTCTGAGAGTTGACTGTTTACTCTCTGTTGCCTTGATCTTAACCTCCAACCTCTTTCTCATGGGTGGTGATGCTCTGCAGTTTACGTTACTCATCATGTAGCCAAGCGTTTCTTGTATCGCTGTTGCCATGGTGTGCAACTGATTTATCCTGCTAATAGAGAGTGGACTATTTCTCCCACTGGGGTTTACTGTTATCAGACCATTCTTTTCTATTTTTTTTTATTTCCGCTAAGTACACTCAGGCTTTAGTTCACATTGTCACCAGGTTGTTCTGGTACCCGATTTACGTTCAAGGGAGCACAGGAGAAGCGTTAGAAAACGGAATGACCCCTGAATGGAGCAAGCAAAAGGTTTTTCTTTGCTTCCTCTTGTGAGAAATTCAACAGACTTTTGCTGAAGTGCTCGGAGTTCAGGTGAGATATTTCTGAGTGTCAGATTGTTTGACAAGTCTGTGTCAATATTTCAAGGCTGCAGATCTTCTCACTGAAGAATTACCCACAACTGATCGTACAATCAAGTTTATTTACTTTAAGTTGGACTGTGAAAAATAAAATACATGTTCTATAACCTTTCTGCTTCTCTCTTATCAGTATGTTTAATGTAAGTGAGTAGAATATTGGTGTAGATCATTCCTGTTATTAACATATGGTTGGAAAGATGCACCAGTTTTTATGAGCAATCTAATAACTTATTTTCTGTTTTTCAGTGTCTGAAATGTAGTACGACAGGATCCATGTTATAAATTGGGTTACAATCTGTGCACACAACTCACATCAAGACAGAGAAAATGAGAAATTCCATGTTTTGTCGTATCACCACATGTAATTTTTTTCTTCTACCTGTGAATTAATAGGTACACCACTCAGAAATATTGATTTAAAACTAATTGAAATGACAAATAAAGACAAAGTTTGAGGCATGTTAGGAAAAATCTGTTTGTACTTTGGACCTCTTTTATAGCATCTGCCCCCGATTGACACAGAAATGTACACTGCTATTTTTGAGTGGTAGGGGCAGCTCCAGTGACCACATTAGTCGCTGTTAGGCCCAATGCTACCAGCTGGGATAATGTCTGAATGGGAAGTCTGACTGCTGCGGTGTCGCTGCTGGACGGCTGAAAGAGAAGAAAAGAAAAAGAAAAACAAGCACTCAACCAAAGACCTGTTCAATACGAGCAGCCACGTCAGCTCAAGGTATATCAAGCAATGCGACAAGAAAAGGGCTTCAAAGTCATTATCCATCCATCCATCCATCCATCCAGCCATCCACTTTCAATACCCGCTTCTTCCTGAGCTCAGGGTCACAGGGTTCTGTTGGAGCCAATCCTAGCTCTAAAAAAAAATCTCCCTTCAAATAGCTCCACTTTTACCAACAACTATAATAATTAGTGAATTTCTTATAGAAATTAATTTAAATACTTATATACTACCACTAATACTTTTAAACACAAAACAGGCATGTTTTTCCAATGTAAAAAGTAGAAAACACAGATATTTGTGTACAAATGCATGGAAAGTAAAAATAAAAAGTTGTCAGAAAAAGTAATACTTGAGTAAAGTACAAAGTAGAGCCGCTGCTCCTCCGCATCCAGAGGGGCCAGCTGAGGTGACTCGGACATCTGTTTGGGAGGCCTCCTGGACGCCTCCCTAGAGAGGTGTTCCAGGCATGTCCCACCGGGAGGAGACCCCTAGGAAAAGTCTCAGGACACGCTGGAGGGACGATGTCTCTCGGCTGGCCTGGGAACGCCTTGGGGTCCCGCCGGATGAGCTGGAGGAGGTGACTGGGGTCAGGGAAGTCTGGGTGTCTCTGCTGAGACTGATGCACTCGCAACCCGACTTTGGATAAAGTGGCAGAAGAAGAAGAAGAAGAAGAAGAAGAAGAAGAAGAAGAAGAAGAAGCAGAATATAATATAGATACATGTAATCCAATATATACCAAGAGGGCACAAAAAAGAAAACATAGCCCAGGCTCTGTATTGGGCCAGGAAAGGCCGTCAAAGGTGCAAAATAAAAACACAAAACTTGCGGTTGCAATCAGCTTCAGCTACGGTGTATTACAATGTGACCACTGGATAATTTACATATTTACATATTCATTAAGCCAAAACGCTGTAAATGGATTCTGTGCGTTAATATGCATTATTTTGTCCGTGTTACGGTCGCAACCCTTATTGCGCCCTCTTAGTACATCAACTTAATTATTAATTAGCGGGTGTAATGAATGATAATGAATTGGTTTTTTTGCACGCAAATCATTCGTAAATCAGGCCCTCGGTGTTTCAAATCTGGAGGTACAACAGGGGTCACAGCTTTAGAAGGCACATATTGCACATGCGGATTGAAACCTTAATAAAACCCAGAAGTTGAGAGATGGTGTTGCAGATCAGTTTTAAAATGTTTTCAAACCTTCAGATGATGCAGAGCTGAAAATGTTCTTAAAAGTCTGACATGAATATGAAGTGCGTGTGTGTGCTTTCTGCTTCACAGCAGTAACAGGAGGAAAGTGCTGAACCTTGCAGTTCAGCCTCAGGCTATCAATGTTTTGTTTAAGTCCAGGGTTATATGCCGCAGGGCTTTGTTCACATGCAGATGGGCGAGTCGGGCGCCGGCACAACGTGCAGCTTGTACGTCTACTTTGCTATTATGTGGAAAGCGTTGGCTTGTGTTTGCAGAATTTTTGAAAATTGGTATTCATAAAGATGGATTTTTGAATCTCCACTTCCTCCCACTTCACATGACTAAAAAATTGAAATGTACCTGTAAGTGGTCAGATGCTCAGTTAAGTGCAGACATTATCTTGTGTGCTCTCCCAGTTTAAAACTTGAAAAAAACCAAAATTTATACATATATGTATTTATATGTATATATATATATATATATACATATATATATACACACAGCCGTAACTCAATCATTCTTCCATTTATATAGCATATTTACAGTGGAGGCATATGTAAGAGGAAATGAGAGATCATGGCAGACTATTAACATGCAGGCAGAGGAGACATGAAAGAGCTGAGGAAAGACAAACAAGGAAATTGCAATTTAAAGAGACTTTTATAAAATAATAATTGCAGAAACTTTGAGACCAGAACTGGTTAATGGCTAAGCTGGAGAAAACACTGGGAACATACAGCAGGAGACAAACCTTCATCACGACTCTTCTTTATGAGGGTTCATCTGTTGCTGCAGAAAAGAAAGTAACAGAAACTCAGTAGAGCAGATAATATTGAACTGAATGTGCAAATGTGCAATTAAAAAGTCAGATTGCATTGACCAGATCCATTCTAATAATATGTTTTGTGAAAATATATTCTTTAGGTTAATTTTGCAGTCAAACAAATAGAAGAATCTAACAAATAAACAAACAAAAATGGAGTAATCAGGTGCGCCACTGAAACATCCTCACTGAGTCTCAGCACTATTTGACATCTTCACTAGAAGACAGAGAAAAGTGGAAGGAATAATTGTTATGCAGCAGCGAAAGATTGATATATTCATCAAAAAAGTTTAATGCCACTAATTTATTTCGCCTTTACAGCTTATCATAAAGGCACAATGGAACTTCTCTTTTGGAAACTGAAAAACAAGGAAAAGAAAGTTTCAAAATAAAGCACCAGGTTCTTTGCTTTGCTTTGCTTGCAGGGTTAAGGGGGGCAGTGGTTGAGGGCCCGCCAAAAGTTTTTTTAAATTTATTTTTACCCTATAGTCAAAATTAGAGAAGATTTTATTTCATTCAATGTTATTTTTATTATTACCAGAGAATTTCTAAAGCCCAACACTGAATTTCTTTTATGAATCTAAATTTAAATAAATATTTGAGTTTTGAGAAATAAGGAAAAACTCACCATTCAACTTTCATGTGAGTTTTGTAATTTGCAACGCTGGTAAAAGAATGGTACGTTTCAATGCTTGATCGTCTACATTCATCGGCTTGAACATTCACTAAGTAGATATTTGAAGGTGAAAGTCAAGGTTTGGAGACAAAAAATAAAAGTAAAAAATATAATATTCTTCATGCGTCCCACTGGGACCAAACTTAGTTTGCTTATGCAACCATTTGTGGGCTATAATCCAAGGTCTTTTTAATGGGTCTCTTAATTGAATAAAACTACAGGACATTTTTTTCCCACATAAGTAGGGACAGAGCTTGTGCTCAGCAATGCATTATGCATGATAAATGATGTGAAGGTAAAAGGTGAAGATTGAAAAATAGTTTCCTGGTTTTTAGAAAAGCTGTATATATCAGATAAACACACACATCAACGCACGTACACACACTGTTACAAAGCGTAACATGTTTAAATTTGATATTCACAGTGTCAAATTACATTTTTCAGATCAGAGTTTTGAACCATACATACCTATTTCACATGATCAGTGGAAAATCTGGTTTTAAATGAATCCCGTCCCCCCACCAAAAAAAAAAAAAGAAAAGAAAAATCAATTGTAATCATATTCTCATTAACCAGTCAGCCAGTTGGCAGTCTGGTTCTAATCTTTAACTCTGCAGACATTGACATTGTGTCACCTTACCCACTCGATGTAAATGCCAGATGAAAGTTTGTCCTCAGTTGGCTTTGCAAAGACGAGCAATTTATGAGTACTGATGAACTGATGAAGAAAAACGGGCAAAGGATAAAGGTAAGTTATTTGTTTGTGTTCTGGGCTGGAGACGTGGAGGTGAGCCAGCTAGCTAGCGTCGGATAAATGTTAGCTGGCTGGCTAATATTTGTTTGTCATTAACTCGGCTTTTCTGTTTGTTATATGAAAGTTGGCCATTTCCTGCCATGGGAATGCCTGATTGACTCCAGACCCGTTCACATTCTAACAGGGAGGGAGGGCTTGTTGTAGTCAGTGCTCTGTCATTGTTGAGTGGAAGTTGTCTCTCACATATGTGACACTTATGTTGTTTTAGCCTTACTTAGGACTAATTTGCTAAGCTTAGTGTGTATTGTATAGGCCCCTAATTAGAAGTGTGCTACTGTTTTAAAATCAAAGAAATATTTTATGGAAATATTTTATTAGGTATGGTGTTGACTATTTTAGATTATTGTGGCAGTGGATCATTTATCTTAGTTTTATTACTTTAACTAGTGCAGTGGGTAAACTAATGCAAAAAACTCTTAAAAGTGACAATTTTGTAGTTGGGTAAAAGCTTTAAAGGGACACTGCATTCACAAAATCACAAAACAAATACATTTAAATTTTTCTGTATTACTGCAACATCACTCAAATAATAAAATTGGACTACGCACTCATGATCTGTTTTGCTTGATGATCCAATGAGCTTTATCTTTGCAGGAGCAACTCTAAAATATTTTGGAGCTTCAGACATTGAGCCAGAGGGATCTCCCGATCATCCTGACCAGGAAGCTCCAGGACTAACACGTTCCTCAGAACCTCCTTCTGTGCAGGTGAATAATATGTGTTATCATTAGGTGTTATGCTGATAAGTGTGAGACTAAGGTAATTAAGCATTATTATATAAGTGTTGGTTTGTTTTTATTGTTGCACTTGTTGGTTTGTTGAGTCTTCTTATTTAAAGAAAGAGGCGGGCTGCCAGACAAAATCAACCAACCAAATTACTCCTGATCTCTGTTATGTTCAAATGACAGTTCGGTCAAATATGTATTTTCAGCCTTTTTTATGAATACAGGCTTTGCTCACGTTCTGTATTTTTTTTTTTTTACATTATGATTCTGGGATTTTATATGTGTAAAGAATTCCTCTCGGTGGCCATACACTCCAATGTTAATCAGCAACATATATAAACATAATACAGCTGCACTCTGTTTGTCTAGACGATGCAGCAGATCAAATTGACTCCAAAATTGACAAAATAACTGCTGTAGCCTCCAAACTCTGCTGCTTTATTAGAAAATACCTCTTATGTTTAATCGTTCTGGAAAATACTAAATTTGTAAGAGCACAGTGTGCTTTTGAAGAGCATTTTTATTTATTTTTAATTTTTTTTTACAGCAGGTGATAAATATTCAACTTCTGTTCGAGAGATGAACGATACAGCTGTGAATTTTCAGAGACCACTACTGTACAAACACGGACCAAAGCTGTGGCTACTTTCTCTTTGTTCGGATCCCAACTCCCCGTGGAATTGTTCAGATGTATCAGAGTGTGCAGTGAACATATTTCATGCTCAGATTACTCTTATAAACATGCCGGTGAGAACAGGGAAAGTTCCTCGAGTCCACAGCTGTGCCGACGGTATCAAACAAATACATTCTCAAAGGACCCCAGTACACACAGTAGCTCCTCCTTTATCTTGGAATCCTCATCCAACATCTGAAATGATTTCACACAAGCAGCTTTCGGTCCCCCTGTCTGAAATGGAAAGATGTAAAAGTGACACTTTTACCCTTTGCAACTAAGTGCTGACCTATTGCCAGTCTTGTGTGATGAAGTTGAGAAGATGGATAGATGGATGACACACAATCCAGCAATGGCTGACTTTTTAATGGCTGTTTTGGCTACTTATTACGACATCTCTCTGTCTATAACTTTCCAGGAGAAAATCTGATTGCTCCAAAAGAAAAAGAAAAAAGGTTTTTAAACTTCAGGAATGTGGATTCAGAGTTCAGATGCTTGTCAAATTAAGGTTTAACTAGGTTGTTTCAGGACATTCCCCTGCTGTCTTCCTTGGCCTGTTGGTCTCTGTATGCAGTGTGAACAGATAGGTGTGATTGCTGGACTGCAGAAACTGAATTCCACTATGGGGATGAATATTGTTTCACGTGGCAGCTCAGCCTGTCATCCACATTTGTAATAGGTAAATTTCAAAGAGCACAACATCATTCCAGTCAGAATTTTGAAACGAAACCTGTGCGAAACAGACAAAGGATCCAAGCCAAACCACAGCAGCCGTCACACATGTTCTCCCCCAGAAGCCAACTCTCTCATCAGCACCTCATCCTTTTTTCTCCATCCTCACCATCACCACCCACCACTCGGCACAATCACTGCTACAGTGCCCTCCAACCCAACTGCACACACACACACACACACACACACACACACACACGCACACGCACATGCACACACACACACACGTTTACGACTGTTCTATACACTTTAGCTCTCAGTCTTCTAGTAAATACCCCTTTTTATGGCCATCCAGCAGTATGTAATCATTGTACGTGTGCTGCCTCTTTTCACATCCTCTCCTGTTCTGGTGGATGATGTCCCCTTTATTTGACTGCCAGAATCTGTTTGAGGCTTCTTCTTTTTCAAAAAGGCAGTTTTCCCATGCTGCTGGGAAGTGGCCTGAGATAACATATGACGCTACACAAATAAAGTTGAGTTGAATTGCTTTATTAAATTGGTCAACTTTTCATGTTTGGACAACCCATGACGGTGAGTACTTCATTCTGCTGAATTCTGCTCATGGCATCATATCTTTCCCTTTATCCTTAAACGGGTTGCATTTGTTAGAAAAATCAACTATTTTTCTTAATTTATTTATTTATTTATTTTCTTATTTTTATTTTTCTTATTTTATTTTTACTATTTTTTACATTTATTTTTTCACCATCTAGATTACCTTCTTTTTTATTTGTACCACACATCGATGTACAATTCACCCCTCAACAAGAACCATAAGAACAAGTATGACACATCACTTAAAAATGATTGAAATTCTTCTTTTTAGTAGTATGTATAATTAAATTATATATCCATCCATTTTCTATGCCCGCTTGCTCCTGCACACAACGTTACCCATAAATTATATGTTTATAATTGAATCTAAACAAAATTAAATAAAATAGATCTTTTTATTGAATAATTTCATTTTCATCAGCAGTAACTCAGAGACAAACTGTGGACAGCAGCACCTCCACGGGTCGCCGCCGCTGACAGCAGCTTCAAGCTGGCCGTGGTGGAACCGCGACACGGTAGGAAGTTCAGCTCTTCAAAATAAATGCGGTGAGGGTCCCGCGGCGGCGCGAAAGCAAATTGCGGGCAAACCGGAAGTGATGTCGCCCTCCGTGCCGCCGGCTTGCCTCGCGCACCTCCTGCTTGCCTCCCTCGCGGCTGAAGGAGGGATTTTGGTTGCGCGCAGCGTTGGTGGATGCTGTAACCTCCAGTCGGCCAGCCAGCCAGCCAGCCAGTCAGTAGGAGCGCGGAGTTGAAGAAAAAAAAAGAAAGAAAAAAAAGGAGAAGAAGCACTTTTCAGGATTTTCGTAGAGTCGCAGGCTGTATTTCCCCCACCGACAACGACAATAAACGTCTGAGCAAGAATACAACAGCAAACATGAAGAACCCGCTGTACTGGGCTATGCTGGTCGGAATGACCGTCCTGCTGATGGAGCAAGGTAAGTGCTGGATTCTTGTTTTTTCCCCTTCTTTCCCCCCCTCCTCTCCTTACATCGTTGGAGCGCACTTGTTATCGCTCTTCGGAGTGGAGTTGTTGTCCTGTTGCAGGCGACGCGCAGCTTACATATATATATATATATTTTTTTGCGCCTGTTTCGTTTGCCACGCTGTTTGTTCATCTGAGCGGCAGCTTAAATCAGGAGATTAGTCAAGTGCAGTTGAGCTCTTCCCGCGAGTAGACTCGTCTTTAAGTATCCGAGCGGCTTGCTCTGGATGTATTTTTGCACCCTTGTCTATTAGACAGCAGCTCTTCCTGCCAAAGTTTATTCCGGGCAAAAGACGATGCCACTCAGGAGCAAATTAGTTCTGCTTTGACTCCCGCCGAGGTGATGGTGAAGATGCGCATCTCTGTTTGCTCCTCGCCCGTTTTAATGCGCGGGCACTTGAAATTGACCGACTGCGTGTTGCGCCTCCCCCCCTCCTTCCCTCCGAGGAATCATCTTGACGCATGGAGAAGCTCACGAACGCGGAGGTCTTTGCCGCAAAGTTGATTAAGTATTAGTCCTTAATCCTCATTGACTGCGTGCTCAGGTCATCCGAGTTAAGCCATGCATTCTCTGGGAAGCCGTGATGTGTTTTTATTTATTTATTTTTGCTGTTGCACAAGTGAGCTGCGAAGGAGCGCGGGCTTCTTGACCTTGTTTGCAATTCCTGGAGTGTAATTGAAAGAGGGACGAAAGAAAGCGCAGGTGGACCACAGAGACCTTTGCAATTCCCCGCTGCTATTGTGATGTTAAGTTTCCAACGCGCTCCATTCCGTGCATGGGACTCGGGAAAAACGGCCGTTTCATAATAGTAGCAGCACTCAGATGTGACCAGTTTAATAAATAAATAAATGAATGAATAATTAAATAGATGAATCTATTATAATAGATGAACAAGGCAGGTGGCCCAGTAAATTCACAGATAGAGGTATATATATCTTTACTGGTTGTGAAAACCTAGTTATGTTTTGCCGGTATTTGGCACTAATCTTAGCTAATACGTTTTTAAAACGCACAAAAGTTGCATCATTTATGCCAATTGAGACAAAATAATGCTGCATGCCTGCAAAAAGAAAGCGCACACAAATCTTTGCCTTTACGTTGTTCACACCTCTGTTGCGGTTTTCGTCTTGTTAAGTTTCACCCCGTGTTGCCCCTGCAGTGTGAAACCTAACTTAAACAAAAGTTCAAGTCAGACCGTGTGATGAAAAAAAAAACAAAAAACTTAAAACCTCATTAAGCTTGAGAGATATGCAGGTGGTAAGAAGATGGAATTAATCACTGGACCGAGTCCTTGGATTTGAGGTGTCAGGAGGGAACTTGTTATAACTGGCACCTAAGAAAGCCCCACATATACTGTCACTGCACCATATACCACGATCACTGCTGTGATCATTATTTTGCTACCAAAGTGTAGCAAAAAACAAACAAACAACCCAAAAAACAAGACCATTCAAGAGCCGCTGCATACGTGTTTTGTTTTTGAAAGTGCTGAAATTACCACTAGAACAAACAGCAGCAAAGTGCAGCACCAAGCACTATCTGCCTCTGATAAACCCAGACTTCCACTGAGATTTCAAGTCAAATTCATTCTCCAGACAGCAAGGAAATTGTGCTGAAGTCATGAAGCCATGCAAGCAGATCTCTTGCAGAATGCGCAATGTGTTTGATTAATTTAGCTGAAATTTAAATGGTCCGTTATCAGCGAAGCGGGTCATTGCGGTACGAGAGGAAGGCATGAATCAAAGCCAGCTGAACGCTCGAGTCACTGTGGCTAAAGAACGTACTGACTGAGGGTGGACATTTGTTTGCATGGAGGGATGCAGATCATGACATCATGTGAATGAACCAGATCGTATTATAGGGTTGGGCAGCATGTTCTTGGAGGTGGTATAGAAATTTGTAAACCTCTGACTTCAATTCATAGTAGGATTTCATCAGACATCAGACTTTTGTAAAACAATTCAGACGCTACAGAGTCTCACTGCGTTTTCACATTGGCCCAAAGGCCCGAGCGATCAGAGTAAAAAAAAAAAAAAAAGCGCTGACTGACCTGATTTGCGTGGGGGAGTATGCAGCTCTTCAGCTTTGTATTGTGGTACAAGGATAACTTTTCTTTCTTTTCTTTCTCTCCATTCCACCAAGTGTCGAGCACAAGTGCAGACCCTGCATTGCTTTAACCTCCACTACTCCGCTGATAGAGACTCTGAATGGCCGTCACACATTGCAGGACATTGTATTAAAAATACATGCATACATTTATCTACTTTAAACAAGCTAAGGAAAAGGAGCTCGGGAAGAAAATTCCGCACCACTGGCTGTCAGAAACAAGCCGGAGACATTCCACAAAGACTACATTTATTTGTTATTATCTCCCGGGGCTCCTTCTGTCTATATTCTACCCCAGCTGTCACCAGCCGAGGCCATGGTTGTCAGTTTACCACACGGATCGTGCACACTAACTTTCTTCATTTATTACACTCAAAAGTTACCGTTAACAACGTCTCTCGCCGCCGTTCGGACCTATTAGCATCAGTGCGGGTCCGGCTGACAAGCACGCTGTCATTATTGCCTTTGCTTGCAGAGTCTATTTTTAAACGAGGATGTAAGCGCTCCGGTTGCCCGTCTACCCGGTGAGGATCTGATACTAATAATGACACGCGGAGGCAGCTTGCGCACGTCCCAGCTGCTGAAATGATGTTATTCCCTTGCAGAGATAACGGCTCGGGTAGAAGGTAGGGAGGGCGGGCGAACTGAGACAATGGAAGTCCTGCTCTGGCGGGGGGTTCGCGCTCGGCGTGCTGTGCATGGGAGTGACGGCCGACATGAATAAGTGTTCCTCGCTGCTCCTCCAGGGGACGAGCCTCCAGCTGAACCTGCTGTAAGGCCACTGCCCCCTCAGGAGAAACACATCTTTTTTTGCAGCCTCCATTATTGTTTTTTCCCCCACCACACACACCTAAAATGTGTGCAGCGGTCATGCGAAATTGTCATTGCAGCCGATCTCGCAGCGGCTACGGCGTTGAAAGGTGGCCCACCGGTCAGCTTCACCCTTCAGTGCCTGATATGTCCTGCTTACTGTATGGAATGCTTGCGACGCCACATCGTATAAAAAGAAGCACGGGTGCAAAGGTCGCGGCGGTCCCGTCACAACGGTCTGGGAGGTGAGACAGTGCGCGAACGGAAAGAGCCGCCTCCCTGCAGCTTCAGCAGCTGGTGGTGGCCCTTCCTGTCAGTGAATATGCAAGCAAGGATACGGAACCCTGGAGCCGATCACCTCCAAGAGGAAGTGAGTGAAGAGTTTCGCAGCGCATGAAATCCAAGCAGGAAGCGCTGAAATGCTGACACTAGTGGGCCAAAAGGGGGAGTGGGTGAAAAAAACAAGTTGGGTAAGGAAAAAGAGATACAAAACAACAGCAAAAACTGGGCCCAGAAGATCAAGCAGCTCATGTTCTTTGCCCACAACAAAGCAAAAGAGCAGCGTCTCGTGTATTAATCCGTCTCAGGATAGATCCTGGTAATGAGGCTGCCTCATCGTCCCCACACTCTGCCTTCCTCCGTCTCTCTCTGTCTGTGTGCGTTTGTGTGTGTTTGTCAGGGAGACGGCCGTGCTGCTGCGTTGCCAGGTTGCAGCACAAACTCCTGTGATTCTCCTCGTTTTCCTCTTTTTCGCTGTCTTTTTTTTTTTTCTTTTTGCGACTCAAGCCCTCAAAGGTCCGGGCATTGTGCCCCTCTCTTTCTTCATCAGCTCGAGTCAGCCAAACATGATAATTACACCACGGAACGTGTGGAAATCTGGAGCGAGCGCAGGTAGCGGACAAGCAGCTCGGGGAGCAGAGATGGATGAGGCCGGCCGGCGGTGCGGGAGCCCCTGCGCCACGTTGTATGCAGCCTTTTGTTAAAAGGCGTGGAGATCATTGTTGATGGGCTAGAATGTGTTGCCTTCTTATCGCAGGGCTCCAGCTACTCGGAGAGGGTCTTAAGGCGGGAGGGGGCAGAGCTGCTCGCTCGGAGGTGGGGGTGGTGGGATACATTTTTTTTTTGTCGCTTGTCTCGGTGCAGAGTGCGCAGGCAGCCCGGGAGCAGAATGCACAAGCGAAGCAGGCAGATGGCTGACAGTCCCAGGCAGGTATTGCCACCTGTGTACAGTGGCGGGGTATCAAAACGTGATAAATTGACTCAGGTGGATTTATGTTTTTTTTTCTCCGAGACGCCTCTTGAGCCAGGTGGCCTCTCAGCGAGGCTTGCACCGTGAGATAAATCGATGTGTACAATTGGAACCCCTGGAAGTGCTGGAATGGATCTTGCTGCCATTTTCCTTCCCAGTCATCCGTCTTCATTTAAACTGAAACTCGCATTTGGGTGTAAACCTGTGGCATACAAGCGCAAGCTACGGTGTTCTGCGGATGTGCAACCAAACATGCAGAAAAAGTTACGTTGTCTTGTTAAGTTTACAGAGGGATGTCAACATCTTTGTAGACTTGAGTACGTCTGACAGGAAGTTCAACATATTTACATCTTGTTTTTCTTGATCACTTTTTTGAACACATTTTCAATTGCCGTCTTGTTTTGCAATTGGCTTCGTTTTATTTTTTATTTTTGAAAACTTAGTGTGCGTGTATCAAAAACAATATAGCCTATTTATTGCAGCAACAGAATCTAAATTGGCAATGTAGAATATCAACATTTCTGCTCTGGTCTAGTCTAGGTGGTGAATGTTGAGTATATTAACATAGGAAACAGGAACAAACATGTCTTGGGCTTGCTGTTCCTGAATACCTTTTGGCTAATGATGCTCTTGAACAGGGGTCCCCAAACTACGGCCCACGGGCCACATCCGGCCCGCTGCGTGTCTCTGTCCGGCCCGCTTGAAGGCAGTCATAATTCCCCCCACCCGGGACGTGACTTTGCCGACACGTTAGCGTAGCGCGACAGCGATAGCGCACTCCCACTCCCGTTCCCCCGCTCAACAAAGAAATGCTGGGACGTTAGCGCTATTTCCAACCAACAACCCCCCCCCCCCCCCCCCCCCCCCCCGTCAACGCACCGTGGCCCGCTGACACGATGCAGTTCCGTCATGTGGCCCATTGCTAAAAAAGTTTGGAGACCACTGCTCTTGAACTTCAGAAGGTTTCTGTGGAGGTGTTTTATTCATACTGGCATGGTATTGAGGGTGTGAAGACGGCTATGGTAGTACTGACAGAGCTTGTCCTTGTGTGGGCTGGCCTCAGCCTCCACTGTGTGCTCATGTCATGAGCGTTAGGCTCAATCTCAATCTCATAATCTTACCCCCTCACCAACAAGGCGTAGTGGTTGAACTCTGGCCCTACGAAGGAATGGAAATCCCCTTCAAGAGCAAATGACTTCATAAGTTGCCATCACTTTAACAGGCATATATCTATATATTTTTTTTTTTTGCTTGCGATGTGATTTTCATGAAAGAATAGACTATTGTAACAACATACAAAAATCCTGTGTCTGGTTTCAGCAGTTATAGTTTCAGAAGGCACTGTGGAAAAGATCTTGTAGCTCTCCATTTGGAATGTTCCTCTAGACACTCTTCATTATTTAGTCGTAATGCTAACTGTGCACTGACTTACTGCCGTTAGCTTTTCATTGGACAAGTATTCAGTGTTTCGTCCACATTTCTTTTTTTTAGGAATTCAGTAAAAAAAAATAAAAAATGCACGTGTGTGTGGGAGTGCGCGCCCACTGCTCCTCTGTTATATTTAAAAATGTTTAATTAAGCTAAACAGCAGGTGGTTTTAGTGTCTTTTAGCCAGATGTCGTTATGAGGCTGCAGAGGAAGAACGTGCAGGGAGGGAGCTCCTGATACATGGTGGTGTGTTGTTGCTGCTTCCCATTAAAAATGTTTTCCATTACATCCCTCCCCCTCCCCCTTCCACCAGCTTTAGGGGTGTAACAGTCTTCTCATCAGTCATCTACCCCTTTAGCCTAGTGGAAGGTGGGAACTAGTAATATTCATCGTTGCAGATTTTGCAAATGTTCTCATTTATTCACCTCGCCCGTCTGACTTGCCCTTATTTGCATTTATCTTTTATCAGTTTCGCAAAGCTTTTACCTCATTATTGGCAAAGCAATATTTCATTTTTTTTGGGGGGCGGGGGGTGTTCTCTGAAGTCATTTTTATTGGAATATAGAATATGTGAATATATATAAGATGAACAGCAGGAAGGAGCAGCAGATGGAAAAACAACTATTGAGGCAGTCAACGAGAAACATTGACATCTTCATACATACACACACACACACATATATATGTATAGGTGTATACATATACACACACACACACACACACATATGTATGTATATATATATATGTATATATATATATATATATATATATATATATATATATATATATATATTCATATATATAGACACACACACGCACACACACACACAGTATCATTTCAGTATCTCCAGGCAGAATTTTAAAAACAAAGGAGATGCTACTGTTTGCATAAAAATGGGGATTTATTGGATACTGCAGGTGGCTGAATCTGTTAAAAATGGTCAAGAAAACACAGTCGCCTCTATCAAACGAGGTGAGGCGTTACGGAACGCAGCCGCATCACACTTCATCATCACTCGCGCTGCAGAGGGATATATACTTTATTGCTCCAACACAATGTGCATTTTGAATTCAGACAGGTAGTGAGCCACGCGGCAAATATATAATACATATTTTACAGCCCACAAATGCTCTACGGTAGAATGCAAAGTTAGGTCCCTGGCTGGGGAAGGTGTCAAAATGATGGAGTGTTAAAATTATGAAAGAAACTATGATGGAAAGTGCAAGAGCATTTAAAATATTACTGATCTGAGGGCTGCTTTCCCGGATGGTGTATTCTGCCGTCATGGTTTGCTGAGACTTGTGAGACTGATTTCTCAGCCGCTTTTATATTATATACGCCGATGACAACACCAAATGAAGAGACATAAGCCTGGTTTTCTTGTATTGCAGGACTGAATGCAAAGAATGCTCACCTCTGCTTTCCCCAGAACATCACTGTCACCTAAAACAGACAAGAGGCCTTTGTC
Source organism: Nelusetta ayraudi (assembly GCF_046127955.1). Taxonomy (NCBI): domain Eukaryota; kingdom Metazoa; phylum Chordata; class Actinopteri; order Tetraodontiformes; family Monacanthidae; genus Nelusetta; species Nelusetta ayraudi. The sequence continues at coordinate 3,020,660 of NW_027466061.1, read as the reverse complement.
GTTTTTTAAAAACAAAAAGACAAAAACAAAAAGACAAAAACAAATTGACGATCAGGTCATTATAGTGTATATGGGAAGCATGTTATGCAAAACTTTATATTAATGTATGAAGTCATTTTTTCACTCAATATCTGTCACAAATTATGAAACATTTTTGATAGAGGAGATTTGAGGAGTATTCTGAGCGTTAGAGTGGCCAGAATTGTGTGGTTTGCTCACACTTGGTTTGTGCCTGCAGTCAATTTGAAAGCGCTCTATAGGGCAATTCACCTTCTGACGGGGGTAATAAAGACGATGTTAATAGGTATAGTGCATTATTACCATGCACTGACTCCTGCTTCATGGGTACAAATAGTAAAAAAAGCGAAAACCAAACGTCAGACAGACAGACAGACAGACCGATAGAAACTTAACCCCTAAAGAAAACTTTTGAATACGTTGATTTTTGAAACTCAGACCCCCTCAATCAATCTTTCTACATCTTTTGTAATTTGGGGTCTTTTTGGTTTGCGCACAGGCTCACTCTTGAAGTTTTGCTCCACCAACACCAAGTGGCACCGCTCGATGTTGCACAGAAGTTCAACTGAAAGCCAGTTTGCGGAGCTTTTACTACCCCTCACACACAATTTGCCAAGTCTCAGTAAAGCAGTCATTGACTCGGTGGCCAGAAAGGGTATTGCCAGCAAGAGCTGATTAATAAGCAACGGGGATAGTGCCTTCAGACTGTGTTCATTCATCAGGCCTGCCACTTCTGAGAGGCTCACAATGTTCTCAGTAGTGGGTAGAATCCTTGCCGGATGTATATACAGTGTGTTGCTCCTTGTTGTGACGGAATACCAGAGGCGGTAAAAGAGTCACATAGAGAAACAAAAGTTTGGAAGTCTTCCAGCCATTCATTTGACTTTTGACTCAAAGGACTGACATTTCAAACCCTTCCAGACAAGTTGTTAGTCAGCAGCAGCGTGGGTATATGCAACTGCAAAATGACATTTTCAATTTTTTACTTCTGCAAGCTCCAACATACGCGCAGAAAAATTCCTAATCCGTCAATTAAACCTGTTATCTAAAGTCTTTTCATTACGGATAAGGTGTTTTTTAATACAGTTGAAACAAAAGTTGGTGCATTCTGAAAATATATGAATAAAGATGTGACACACAATTAGCATGAGCACCAATTCTCCTTTGGGGTTTGATTCTCCAGCTAACCAGTCTACCAGAGTACGCCCACCCACCCACCCACTGTAGTCTTGCAACTAAACAGCTTGCCATGAACATCAAGACAAGAGGAGTTCCAGGCCGTCTGTGGTTAAAAACTGTGAAGGCTCGTCCAAAGAGCAGCTCACGCCTGTGCCCCCCGGGTGTCAAAACACCAGGCCCTGATATTTAAAGTGAATGAACCTACTCACAAGACTGTAGAGAATATGGTGGAACAATTTGCCTAAAATGTTGGAACCGTCCCTCATGCTAAGAGTGTCATGGAGTTTCAGCCATATATGTTTCTTTGCAGGAAGAGCATTTTTGGAGGCGCTAGAAGTTGATTCATGTGAAGCAGTTTCTAACACCACTTTCTTAGTAACAATAGGTTTACCCTATAAATACCAGGCTTAGCAAAAAGTGGATTTTTGTCTTGTTGCCTGACTTCTAATTAGCCCGTTGTTTTATTCTCCTCCTGTCTTCCCTGCTGTGAGTGACCTCGCCACGATAAGGGTATTCCATTGTCTGTATTGTAATCAGCTTAACTCTAGTTCATGTGTCTTAAAATAACATCCCCCTAATGGCGCCAACCTACCTACCTACCTCTGCGGCCTGCGCTAATGACACAGCATAACCTGCTTCTGATTCTATTTTTTCCCACTTGATGGCATTGACCTCCCAGCAGCCTTTCAGTGTGAAGTAATTCTCACGTGAATTTTTTTTTGTCTTTATTTATTTAATCTGAACGGATATCTCAGGGGATGTAAAAGGATACAAAGTGAAGCCAGTCAGGCACTCCAGAGCAACATCAATCACCTGGCAGCCACCTGCCTGAATCCTGAACACGGACATTGATGATAACCCTGCCACTTGAGAATTAACCCCCTGCTGCTTCGCCCACTAAAATCCCCGAGGTACCTCGTGCTCGGGCAGATGCTGCTATGCAGAGGGCACTTAACCAGTGCAGCGGCGTGGTTGTAATTTTGGAGCAGATGGCAGTTTTAGTGGTTAGAAAGCACATGCTCCGCGGAGCAATCCGTGTGCAATAATTGAGGCTTTGCTGGGGCATTTTTTGCCAAGCACAGGAGATAATATTTCAATTAGCTCTGTCATTGATTGCGCTGGAAGCCACTCAGCGAAAGGCCTTTGTGGTGGAATCTGAGAATTTTAATAGGAAACAGCCAAGGCTCCTTGAGGGAATAAAGCTTTATTAGAGAAAAAGTTGTCATTTTTTTGGATTCTTTGAAATGAAAAAAAAAAAAATTGCAAAATTATTTAGTCTGCTCCAACCTGCGAGCTGCCCTTTATTCCTTCAGCTCACCTTTTGCTGCAGCGCACAACAAATATGTTGCAGCCTGCAAAAAGAGGTGACATCGGCTTGCCGACAGAGGGTGAAATGCATCAGGACACTGGGGTATTAATTCTAAATTTCCCACTGGGGGAGGACAGGGTGTGCTGATGTTATCTGAATCATTGCTTTAACCTTGTGATTGATGAATGCAGAGTTAACAGATCAATAAAACTGCTACAAAGTACCGCTGAGAGAACCTCACACCGACGCACAGGGACAGCCCCAGGATGCTCTGTTTTTTTTCCCTCCTTGTTGTTTCACAGACACGCAAATTTGCAAGTGTACGCTGGGGATATGTCACCTCATGAAAATTAAACACGGCTTCTACGCAAGGGTTTCCAATATTATGGTTGTATTGACATTCATGTGTCATTCTTAAGCGATTCAGCTGACAAAACAAGGCGTGCGTCCGTCCACAAACCCCACCCCCTCCTCGTGCTTGCGCATATTCATAGAGTGTTGGTTTGCTGACGAGACTCGCTGCATTACAGTGTGAGCTCACTTCTCACAACCTACGATGGAGAAGTGTTGCCTGCTGACACCTGGGCTGCTGTGGAGGGGAGATAGATGGGCACCGCAGAGGCGTTTTAAATTGCAATCACATCATCGGCAGCTGTCCACGACCAACCTGATTAAAGTGAACGACAGCTCAGCTCTTTGAGAGCAGTCGGGCCCGCGTTGAACACAAACAATCCCCTGTGATCGCCGTGCAGTGAACGGCGGTCGGACTCGCATCCTGATGTTGACGTCTGACGCTCTGATGCCACGCAAGCATAAATGACGGTAATCTTTGGTGATCAATGAATTCGGAAAGATTTCAGGCTGCTTTAGACAAATTGGTCTGATGAGTCGCAACAGTTGCGGCTTTTGCCAGAAATGTTTAAGTTTACATGGGTTAACAGGGTTTCGCACTGTTTTACCCCATTCAGTTAAAAAAGATAACTGATATATTATGGAAAGGCTCTAAAACAGTAAATTGTGTACACAAACAACACCTTCGACTTTCCACTTGCCTCGCATTCACCCACTCATGCTCATAAATAAACAGGCGTCTGCTGTCATGCAAGGGGCTGCCAGGCCTATTTAGAGTTTAGTGTCTTGCCCAAGGACACTTCGATGTGTGGAAAAAGGGAAGATTTGAACCGTCAACCCCTTGGTCAATGAACAGAAAAAGCACTTTGAACTTGGGTGTGATACAGTGTTGTAGTAGAATTTCAGTTGTTCGTAAAAGTTGTCTTTTTGGCTCTTTAAAACCAGCTAAATGTTTTGTCTTGATGATATGAAGCCCTCACGCCAACTGCGCTCCCTGGATTTTTATATATATATATATGTATATATATATGTATGTATATATATATATATATATATATATATATATATATATATATATATATACATATATATATATATATATATATATACATATATGTGTATATATATATATATATATATATATATATATATATATATATATATATATAAATATATATATATGTATATATATATATATATATATATATATATACATATTTTTTTTTTTTTTTTTTTTTTTCTGATTTGCAATTTTGAGCACACCTCCAAATCTTTGACAGCTTGATCTTGATTTGTTAGATGACACTATATATTACATTTGCAACAGCATGATGACATTGCACACGTTGTGCCCTTGGCCAAACAAAACAAAACAAAACAACACAACACGTGTAAGACGTTAATGCACAAGTTTGGAAAAAGGCGGGGTTTCATCTCACAGATTTTTGGATTCCATTTACCTCCTAATTCTCTGCACAGCTTCCTGCTCAACTTCCAACTTTACAATACTGATTAAATTTCATGGAAGCTTTCATGGAAGAGGCCTGTCTTATAATTAATGCTCAACGCTCGAGTGGCAATCTTAATAGTCTTTTAAATGGTCAGTACAAAAATGAATGTTTCTCATTAATCAAAATCCCATTGCTGTGAGTTCTCCTAAACCATTTTCCTAGCAATGCGCTTAGACATTAATGTTTTATTCCTAAAAGCCATTTTCCCTAATAACATTATTTTTCCTTCTTGTAAAGTGGAAATCTTGTAGGATTTGGAACTTCAGTGTCATTGTCTGGCACAACCAATGCATGTTTGAGGGCGAAAATAAGCCTCACTGGTCGATTTGTTCTTGGATCGCTTCCAGTTCGGCAGAAAATGGTCAATTTCAAGTAGGAGTGCAATTGAAATAGGTATTGTTTTGTGATTCTTTCAATAGACATGATGATACCTTTTTTGATACCAGTGAAGATCAGAGAAAACAACATTGCCAGCCTATGAAAAAATAAGTCTTATTATTAGCGCCTTCAAAGCCTTATTTTTTTTTTTGTCCCAGTGACGTCTTCATTACCACCAATAGTAACAGTATTCTATGAGTCCTGTATTGAACATCCATGCTGCTGTGGCTACTTAACTCCCATGTGGAGATGTAGATACCACTGATAATGAGGTAAATCAAAGCAGCTTAAGAAAAAAACTTATTTATTATTTTTATTGAGATATTGAATTCCTGTTTGCCCACATCTTTTATTTGAAATATAGACAGCAACACATGTACCTGCTAATGTTTAATACGGCAAGTTTGAGCAGCAGTTAAGAATAACTGGAAAACGGGAACTAACAGCTTAGGGTGCATTTAGGGTTCAGACTGTTCTTTCGGGGTGTGAAACAACAACTCCTCGCAAGGAGTTGTAGATCAGATAACGTGTCTGCCGTCTTGGTTGCTGCAGACGATTCCTGTCGACTTTACACAGACATGGTTATTTTAGCAGTCTTCACAACAATCTATGCAAGCATTAATTTTACCACTACAATGGTTCAGTGGGTGAAGTTCAGAGCCGTTCATAAGCACAATGCAGAGCACACATCCCTTTGAGAGAGCGTTGCTGGGAGGGATGTAAAGCAACCAGCCAACCTGCACAGTTTTAATAAAGAATACATTGTTCATTTTCTTTTACTGTCAATATAATCATGCTGCCACTGACTTGACTCAGAAGTGTGAAATAATCTACTCTCAAAGATTTTTTTTTTTTTTTACACTTATATCTTCACATTGAAATATTTACATGAAGTCTAAGCAAACATTTGATTTCTGACTTTTTCTCTCAGTGACAAACAATGGTCATGCCTCCCTGAGACACTACAGGGGTATAAAAGCCCCAAAAGGGATGGTGGTGTTTATTTGGCGACCTCGCAGATGCAATCTAAAACCCAGCCTCAAATATTGGCATCCGAGCGCTCCACCTTCTCCTCCGGCGTACCTGCAGCCATCTGTCAAGACGAAGCAAAACGCCAAGGAGAGACGTCTAGTTCCAGCCTGTCGTCTGTTTCATCTCTTGTTTCGGGTGTCGTTAATTGTGCAGCGCCCTCACCAGCATGATCTAGGTCTCGTCCCTTTCCTTTGTCACACCTCCAATAGTTCGCTCCGTTCTGTAACGAGTTAATTAAGTTTTACGGCAAGCAAACAACGAGTGAATGTAAACAGATTAATGCGGGCGGAAGAGAGACACTGTGTGTGATGTGCATGTGTTTGGAGCTGAGCGTTTGCCCTCAGCAACGTCAGCAACAATGGAACCTTCGCGTGCAACCTTGGGGACTTTTTTTTTTTATTATTTCCCTCTGTTTTTTTATTCATCTTCACCTTTTGTTTGGGTCAACTTCAGCTTGAATGCGTCGTGTTATTTTTCAAAAATTATAATACTGGCTGATGGATGATAAAAGCAATGTTTGTATGTGTTGATTCATCTGCTGTACATTGTTAACAAGTCAAAAATTAAATAAGATAAAAAGTACTTGCATGGCATGGCCAAAAACATTGCACAGTAGAGACAGGGAGCAATACCTCAAAGCAATATTACACTACATTAGGAACTATGTTTACCAGCTGATTACTGGACATGATAAATTGTGATATACCACAATTTAAGGCTTTTTGAGACGTGACTAAAGTATGTAATTATTTAAAGGCCTAAAAGTCTTTAATCAAATGACTATACTGTTTGAAATGCTATACCTCAATATCCATACATGTTTTATTGAGTATTGAGTAATTCATCATGATTAACAGCATGGTTAGGAAAAAAAAAAAAAAGGGCTCTATACTGTTCAGTTAATTTGTGTTGTGTCCAGTCTGCTGAATGCTTTTATTCTGATATTGTTAATGTTGCGTAATTGATATTGTTCTCATAGCTGCTGCATTAAGGCTAATTGTTGACTGCTGTTGGTGGAGAGTAATGTTGCTTCTAACAAATGAAGCCTCCTATAACATGCTGCAAATGGTTCCCGGTTCTAGATTGGATGTGAAGAGTGCAGATAGATAAGCCAATGAGCAGCTGAAGAACCTCCACGGAAGGTTATAAGAGATGAAGCCAGACGCCAACCAAGCTTGTCAGCATGTCTCAGCAAAGTGACAGATGATAATGTACATGGGCTGTATAGCAAGTGTCTGCAGCTGCCAGAAGAAAAAAAACGTTCCCCAAGTAAGATCAGCTACACTTGTCATGTTGCTGCTTGGCACACTGTCGCTGAGATGTTGGTACTGAGTCCGATTGTTCTGTGTGGGATTTTAATGATACAAGTAAAGCCTCTACAGAGCCTCTGTCACTCCACAAAGTTCATATAAAACTGGACGTTCCATTGGTTGAGTAGTTTATTCATAGACATCAGTTTCCATTAAACATGCATTAAAAAAGGTTTTATAGGAACACATAAATAGACAACATTTGGTGAGGCAAAACCGTTCAATAAAGTGTTTTTGAACGAACATGTTGTAATATTCAAAAAGGATGAGTCAGCTTTCTTCTACACCAGTCGAGCTCGTCTGTGCACCTCCTTTAATTTGGGAGCATTGTCCACTTCTGATAAAACTGCAGACACCACAGTTGCCCTGAGCCACCATTGTTCAAAGGTTTGCAGTTGCTTCACTTTTTGCCGACTACGCTCCAATGCTCTTGCCTCTTTTTCCTTAATACAAACTGTCTTTCTTTTAGTATTCAAACTGACTTCTAAAAAATTAAATGAGAGGTTTTCAAAAATGAATTTGAGCAATTTTAGAGTTAAAATATTGGCAATGGACCTGCAAGGTTGACTTAGTAACATTAGTGGATACCAACTTCTATCTGAATCATCTTATGACTTGCAAATTAACATTGTGCTGACTAGTGATACGTTGGCTTAGTTTCTATCCCCTGTTTTTTGTGAATTTGGAACTTTGCAACTGAAACATTTCAAAATAGAAAAACAAATTCAAAGGTTTTTACACTTTATTGATTGATTTTTGCATTGACACCTGATGAGACTGTAATTATCAGCCAATGGAAATGCATACAATTAGCATTTCGTTATTGTTTTGACTCTTGTTTGCAATTTTTTAAGAATATTCACTCCATATTAAGATGGGAACTAGACTTTTGACTTATCAGCCAGCATAATGTTCAGTCTTATAATGCACAGGGTACAACGCTTGTATGATTATCCGTATGCAGAGTGGAGGTGCTGTACAGTCTTAATCGAGGTGTGTATGAAGCAGTGGCTGTAGCCTTAGGGAGCCCATTAATTGTTGTTTGAAATGTGCTGTGAAGGTGACCTTTGACATCAGCTGTCCATGTGAACACTCATAGGTTATTTTATTGAATTTTTAGCTGTCCATATATATTATCCTAAGGGTAATATTTTATCTTTTTAAAGATATTTCAACATGTAACTGATCAGCCACCCTATGTACCATTTTTGTTCAAACGTTATGAATGTAACAATAGCAACAACCCCAGACTCTCTCTTTCCATAAGCTAGTCTATCATCTCACTAGAATCATCTATTTACAGGTAAGACGGTTTGTGTGTGTCACATACCTGATCCTTTTCTGTCTTTCCCTCTTTATTCCATCCAACATTAGTGCCTAATAAACAAGCTATGTTCCAACTTGACTAGCAAGACAGATTGTGGGGGGTGCGAGGTTGTGTCGAAGGTGCGCTTACATGCATGTAAGACAAGCACAAGCACAAGCGCAACAAGTAAATAATTACCCATAAACTGGCCTTGAGAGAGGTACAGTTCAACATGTTGTCCTTTTTGCGTTTCAGTGAAGCACTCATTCATCTCTTCTGCTCATTAGTATACAACGGCAGCATGCCCATAGAATCAGGCTTCAGCTGTGATAGTGGTGAGGGATTTACATTGTTGCTGCCACTTATTGAATGGCGATATTCCACATGGACCTGGATACACATTGATGAAAGAAATAACAATGGAGTGATTGTCAGTTTTCCACATCGTCTCTTGGTCTAGATTTGCAGATAAAGTGACACATCTCAATAGAATTCCAACCAAACAGGAATGTACACGTGACAAATCCCACAACAGGGCTTGCAATAAACTTGAACAGAATCCTGATGGGGCCACAAATTCGGATATTGAAACTCCGTCTAACTTTGTAAAGTTGAACGTTTTCGGATTATTTCAGAGATGTACAATAAAGGGTTTTAGCGACCGTCGTGGGGGGATCCAGGGACTGCACACATACAAAGCCGAAGCTCTCATCTGTCTCCTCAACGCTCTCTTGAGGAATCCCTGGATCTCAGTCTGACAGTCTGAAAACTGATAAAGCAGATCCGACTAGTTTATTCACAAGGATATTTGAAGACACTTACATAAGTGGCTGATTCAGAATATGATTTGGGACGGCAGCATCCTCTGGGCTAGCCGGAAGCTACTCTGAAGGCCATGCATTGGTAATGTCCTCTGGGAAGGTGGACAGCAGCCGGCGCTATCCTTTTTTCTGCTTGAGTGTCCCAGACAGAAGGATGTCGTAGGGTGGGGGGTGGGGGGAGGGGGGTGGGGGGGTGGGTGGCTGAGCCACTCACTTTTTCTCTGGGTCTATTTTGCTCAATCCCGGAGATTGACTGAGCTGCACACTCACAGTAATGGCTGTTGTGCTTGTCGCTGTATTAGAGCTGATTGGCTAAAGGTTTCAGCCTCGGAGACGTCCACCAACGGTGCGCTCACAGTCCCGCGTCTCCCTATCAGCAGTATGTCGACGGCGGCCCATTCGGAGAGGCACATCGTCTTATCATAATATGCCCAAATGCATTTTTATGTTGCAGCCTTCCTCTGCCGCTTCTTCATGCGCGCCATTCACACTCCCACCCGGGGCAGAATACGGCGGAGGAGTTCATTGGTATGTGCGCGGTGTGCTAAAAAAAAAAAGCCGGGCCCACACTGGGATCATCAATAGGCTGATATAGTTGCAGTTGCGGTGGTGGACATAAGAGGTTAGAGGAAAAAAAAGAAAGATCTAAATTAGGACACTCTGGGAGTTGTAAGAGCGAAATGAGTCACTGCTGTCTTATGGAATTTTCTGCGGCACCTCTTTGAAAATCCTGACACGCTGTATCTCTCCTGCCAGATGGTGGGCCACTTGGAAGTTGTTTTCACGGCGCTCTTTTTGCTCGACAACCAGATAGGTGCTGGGGAATATTGCCGCCATTAGTATGCAAGCAAAATGCCGCGGCCCCTCTTAATGAAAACCTCGGACCTGTGTGCCTTTGACTCACTGTCAAGAGTTCTGTCAGAGCGACGGCGTGAACTCAGCTTCACAGGGGACAAACAATAAATCAATACTGTATAATATCTGCAGCCATTGTAATCCTCCTTGTTCGTGTGTTGTATTTGACAACCCAGGGGATTTCACTGTGTATTAAGCATAGGTGTGTGATATTATATAAAAGATCACACTCTGCCACTTGGTTCAATTCCATATCCATTTATTACCCATACGCCCTCCATAAGAGAGACACTTTTTTTTTTTGACTAAGTCTGAAAATTTTCCCTACTAATTAGGCTTACTAGTTACTTAATGAGGCAGAAGTGTCATTATCAGTAATTATCAGTGGTGTCTGGTTCACAACCTGCCCTTGGCTCTGATCCTTTTCTCATTTTGACTTTTCTTTTTTACTCAAACCTAAAATTATTGTGGTCGTCCTTTGTTGTCTCATCAAAAAAGCTTTCAGTCATCTTTAATGAACAACGTGTCATGATCTAAGCAGGAATAACTGGATAAAGACGTTTCTGCTTTGTTCACTGACTGGCATCATCAGTGTCATTCATGTGCAACATGTTTGAACATATGCCTGCGTTGTATCCATTATTTTCCTTTGTCCTACAACTCTGCTGCTTTGTTCCTGTCGCTGTCTGCTGTCAAATGAAACAAAAAACAAATCACACGCCTTCGTGTTGTGAGACAATCGGTGGCACCTTGAGACAAAACACCGTCAGGCTAGAGGAACTTTCAGCATCAAGTGATCAAGGGGACATTAAACATTTGTGTCTAAACTTTATTTCAGATTTCTAGATGCAAACCTGCTATACAGAATAAGCCACCATGGCTGTCTTTTGTCATTCTATTGTCTTTGCGCGGCTTAAAGCGTTATCTTTTTTTTTTTTCATTGTTAGAAAGCAAAGCTGAGGACTGTGTGTTAACCAAAAGAAAGAGGCTTCAACCTCCCCTCTTCCCTGTGATGGGCGGGGGGAGCTGGAGATCCATATGCACTAATATGGACCCACTTTGTAAACAAGAGTAGAGAAAATGCTGAAGATGGCGTATGATGTGACGCTCTACCCAGGATCAAATAACCCCACTGGAGCTCCACACACCATTATTTTATTTCCTTACATCTGATAATAATGAAAATCGCTTATTGTCCCTTTAAGATCACAGAACACTTGTGGGCCAGCAGCTTTATTTGCTGCAGCGTCGCACATTACTGCATTATCACTAACCTTAACCCCATAACAATGCTCCATTCCCTGTGACACCGAGATCGTTGTGAAGTGTTTATTAAAGGATACTGTGTCTTGCTTTTCTCACAATGTTTAAGAGATCTTGAGCGTGGACACACTCACACACTCCTCCTGACACCAGCAAGTAGTGAAACATGTCACATGATGGATTATCTGGATTATCTGTTGATCACAGCATCTCACAAGGTCACTTCATGGCGACAATAGATGAAATGAAAAGACCATTTGGCAACACGGTCAATGTATATACACCTTTATTCTAAAAATAAATTATTCATATGTGAATCCAGTGGATTTAATGCATTTTGCATATGAAAATAATCAGCTTCGTGACCTTGGCCAGATGCAAAAGTGAAGTGCTTGAAGATCCCTGAGAAAGGCTTATTAGTAGGCCCAGGTTCCAACATGTATGACCTTTCAAACTCACACACCTGAGCCAAAAAGAGGACCTCATTAAAAATTCAAGGTCAAAGCGCGAAAAGACTGGAATCAGGTAATGATGGCGAGGCTGCCACGCTCCTGTTCTGAAGACCTGGTCTTCAAAAGGATCATAGGCTTTTAAAAAAGTGCTCAGTTTCAGGCTTTTTTAAAAATTTTTATCCTATCTCATTGTTGGGGCTGTTTTTTTGAGCTCCAGTCTTGAAAGGGCATGTTGCATGTCAGGAAATCCCAGTCACTAGATGTGTCTGGAAATAATGTGGCTGCTATATTTTCATTATAATGAGCCAATATTTACATGTTACAGGATCCTTGCAGTTGTTGTGTTTTTTTTTGATTTTTTTCCCATTTTTTTGAATTAATTTTTTTGAAGCTTTGCAGCCAAAGTGGTCACAGCGCTTAATCATCACACATGCTCTTGTGAAGTGTTACTACTTGCTCAATATGCTTTTCATTTTTTTCACAAGGAATTTTAGAACATTTTTCTTCGTTATCAGCAACTTTTCTTCGTTGCAACATGTATCGCAATACGTGGTTAAGGAGTGTGTGTGGGGGGGGGAGAGGGGTTAAAAACAACAACAATATTCATGCACTAAATTCCACAGAAGAATCTTTCCATACTTGTTGCTGCATGAAGGCGCATAATAAACAGACACCTGACAGCACGTACATGAATGATAGGAAGAATGCAGGCTGGTTTTTACAGAGCAGGAAGGAAGAGGTTGTAAATAATTCACAAGCCCATGATGGACCATTCATTTTCTTGTTGGGGGAAATAGAAAACTTGATGTCCTGGCCTTTGTTTGTGCAGTCTACATAAACAGAATGTTCACGGAAGGGTGTCTCTATCACGTCCCTGTAATGAAATCCGAGTCAGTAAACGGTATGAAGAACAGACCATCGGAAAACAGTGTGTTACGTGACTTGACGACGTTCTTCCTCTGACTGCGAGCAATTTGATTTGTATATTTGAGAGTGGATATTCAGCCTAAAAAAAAAAATAAATCCAGATTATTAGTTTTGGGTGCAAGAGATAAATGTATGTTGGACCACTTCTTCATACATTTGAAATGATATTTGTCGCTTTTATAACTTGCATGTTTTATTACCATTTAAAAACATGAATACACTAAAAATGACAAAATGTGACACCATATTCTGATTACTGAGAATATAATCGAACTGTGAATGGAAACAACAATTGAAGTTTCTGCTCGCTTCTTTTTCTGCCTTTCCTACAGTTAGCCAGCGCCGCTGTCGCTCCTGTTGAGTCTTCTACATGCTTTCACATTTTCAGCACATCAGGAGCAGCTGTGACCTTGCAGCTCATTCGAAATCCTCTTTTGCGTTTCCATTGAGTTTCAAAAGTGGACTGCACGTGGGTCTCTCTCTCTCTCTCTCTCTCTCTCTCTCTCTCTCTCTCTCTCTCTCTCTTTTTAATGCGTCCAACGCAGCACAGTGAGTTAGTTTCAGAGTTAATTAACTCTAAGTCAGTAAAGCGGTTGTGATTTTTTAAATCCCTCCATGAAACCCCTGCAGCATGCCAGAGGGGGAGGCTTGTGATTAGGATTTCTCCTAAGTGGCCCTCCTGCCCACATGCTACCGTGAATCACCGCATAATTTTGGCTTCCACATCAAACTCCGTAGAGGCCAAACTGTCGGTATGGTTTAAAATTTTTTAATTATGGACAGTACACCCTCTTAAAGAAATGAGGACCTGCAGCACAGCCGGTGTGGTCTTTTAGCGATGCTGCACATTTTGGCTAAATTCATGTCACAGGGTTCCATCAAGGGGGAGAAAAAGTGGAAGTGGCTTTAGTGCAGTGCCTGGCAATCACTCTTCCCTCTGTTTCGCAGTGCAAGTCAGAGGTGGGAGCATAGCCATCAATATTCTGTCTTTTTTCTCGCCTGTGCCTCCCTCCTCCTGTCTCTCTTGGCTCAGACAAACCACGGCTTTATTCGGTAAAGAGCAGCGGCTGCAGAAGATCTATTTCCTTATGCTTTGTTTAGAGGAGAGGGTTGCATATAAACAATTCCACAGACTCACAACGTCGAGCTCTGGAAATCCCCAGGAACTAACACTCTGACTTCTGAGTTTTCCATTAGATTAATTAAAATCTTATGAATGCAGATTTTAACATAAGGTCATGACATTTTCAAACTATATAGACCGTAGATGGGTGTAGTGGTCTAGCACATCATTCATTATTCACGCACATGATTAGTTAAGTTGTTAAATTAGATGAATTATTAGCCACCTTGTCAGCTTTAGAATCAGCACAATTCACAGGCAGCTTTGGAATTCTCCTCACTATTTTTTGATACAAACCAAGTCATTTAACGATTGCGTCAAAAGACAAGGTCAGAGACGCAAATCAATTTAACTTCCAAAGAGCCTTTGCGGCAAAAGTTTTGATAACTGTCGGAATTACAACTGAGACGGCAATATCCAATAGTGTTTGACATGTACAGTTCAGAGGAAACTACAAAATAGTACTCTACATTATTTATCATACTCTGTCTGAAATTTAGAATGTCTTAATTTAATTACGTGTGACAAGCCACAACGTTGAAATTATTGATTATTGATCAGCTCGCCAATGTGCAATATTCTGCCAAACAACGTAACAACAACATAAAAGAAGACAAAACAAAACCAAAAAAAAACCCAAAAAACAAACAAACACCAAAGAGAAGCTCTCTGGCACTGGCATGGTTGCAGCCTTGTGTTTAGATATTCACATGTCCCTCAAAATGCTCAAACTCTCAGAAGTCCACTCAGTTGACTTCCAGCAGGACAGTGAGTGCAAAGCCTCAGGCTGTTCCAGCTGTTCCTGTGGCCATCAACCTGAAAACCCAATGAGCTGCACGGCAGCCACAACTGACTGTGGGGTGACGTAATGCATTTGTGAATTTGATGGGTTGGGAAACATTGTCATTACCACATCGTTCACTTTGTATGTGATTGCAATATGGAAGAACCACTGCAAGGTTTAACCAAAGGGGGGCATTTTAAGACACTTAAACTGCGTTTGAAGTCTCAAACATCTGCATGTGTCTGTGGCGAACTTGTGTCTGAAACTAGAGATTATCTGGAAGGGGAGTGCATGCATGGGCGGAGTGAGTGATCTTGTTTTGTAATTACAATCTCAGCATCAGATCAATCCTCCCGTCTGTGTCATACTGCTAAAAAAAATCTTTGAAATAAGTCTTCCTTTATGCTTAAATTCACACCGTGAAAATTTGTCTACTGTCCCAATATTTGTGTTCCGCCCACAAAACCATCATTTTAAATTGAATAATAACGAAATGAATCATTTTGATGCAGGGACGTCTGCTCATTTTTCCAGACAGAGATTGCCAGGTGTGGAAGCAACTGACTTTGTTGTGGAGTAGCAGCATGGCATCTCAAGCATTATTCAGTTTGCAGCAAAAGATCTTTGTCACCTTATATTTCCTTCTTTTAGGCTTTGCCTGCTAGTTTCTTTCCGCACTATGTGTTATATCCCAAACACCCACCTGTGGACACTTGACAGGAAGAGGGCTTATGCAGCAGATGATAGACTACTGTGTCAGAAGTGGACAACTGTTACCAGAATACCTTAAGCTTGTAACCGGAGGACTGTGTTGTGGGGCTTTTGTTTATTTGTAATGCAACTTTTTGTTATTCCAATATGCCGGAATCATCTTGAAGGAAATGCTCAAGGTTATGTGCACAGTGCGCTTGGATCTAAGGAAGAATCCATTTCACCAGTCCATGAGCCAGAAAATTCCAACATTTTACACAAAATAAAAAGGTCAAATTGAGTGTGCCACCAAAAAATATGCAGCGTTGTTTGAACATTCAGCATGCGGCAAACAAGATTTTAATCATCACACATGCTCTTGTGAAGTGTTACTACTTGCTCAATATGCTTTTCATTTTTTTCACAAGGAATTTTAGAACATTTTTCTTTGTTATCAGCAACTTTTCTTCGTTGCAACATGTATCACAATACGTGGTTAAGGAGTGTGTGTGTGGGGGGGAGAGGGGTTAAAAACAACAACAATATTCATGCACTAAATTCCACAGAAGAATCTTTCCATACTTGTCAAATAGTAACAGAATCAGCAGGGCAGGATACTGAGGGTCGGTGTTTTGTGTTTCAAAGGCTACATGGTCAATATCACCAGTTAACAGAACAGGTTGACAGAAACATTGCCAAGAACTGTCCGCTGCTTGTCCTATTCGATCAGCACCTCTGAACACTTAGAGGTAGAGGTCGATTTGCAGTGAACCCAGGTCTGAGGTTCATCCTGCTCCATTTGAGTTTTCCCATAGAATCAGTCTTAACTTTGTGACAGAGGTGGGCAATAGAATTAAATGCTGCAGTACATCTTTGTTTGCATTTGTCTTTTCAAACAAAATGAATTGATCGTGTTTGCAGGTAACTGCAGCTGGATTGCCATCGCGTTAATTTGACATCATACACCCAGCATTATCAATGGGCAGCGGCATCCACGGCTTGCAGCTTGTTCTGAATATTACAGCCTTCAGTTGCCGCCGAGCGTTGCTCCGAGCGCACGCCTTAGCTGTTGTGATGTTGATCACAAGGTGACAGTTTGCGTGCCAACCCGGGCGCAGTGAAGGACAGCTCGGAGAACTGTGTTGTGACATGTTAAAAATATATGTAACGCTTGTTAAAAGCGTGAGGGGGCAGCGGGAAGTGATATGGGAGGAAGTGCGGGGTAATATGTCTGACACTCATCGCGCACCCACTCCATGCATGCATGGCAAGGGCGCCATGACTGGAGGTGCCAAAAATAGAAGAAATCAATTTGTGGAGTGTGTTAATGCTGCAGAATTGTTCCTCTGGTGGTGTTGAAATAATGAGCAGAGGCAGCTCCTTCTTGGATTTGATCAAAAAGGACCAGTGAAATGGAATTACTATGAAACATTGAAACCAGCAGGGTGGAAAGGAAGCAGGACTAACCCTCTCTCTGCAATATGTGAAAGCAAAAGCCCCTGCCTCAAGATACAGAGGATCCGAGTGTGTCAATGTTTAGAGAGCGGGCACTTTTTGTTCCCACCAAACTGAGGGCCAATTCAAACCGTATGTCCACCGAGGTGCCTTTGTCACTGCCTGAAAAAGTTTACACAATGTACCGCACTCTTTTCCCAGCCCTTTCATGTGGGATTGATCCACTTATGCCACATTCACTGTTTGCCAAGTGGGCAAGAGACGTTCTGTAAAATACTGGTCCAAAGGGTTTTTTAATCCATTAAAAGCTGTGTCTGCTCTGCTGTTATGTCAACAGCTTTGCCACCCTCCTCATACTGCCGTCTGATCAAACAGCTGGCACGTCGCATTGTGTTGGCACTGCTAATTGCATGGCATGGTCGGCGTAACATCAAGGCTAAGGAGATGCCGAGCCACACAGATGCCACAATATGGCTGACTGACTCTTTAACACGACTGAATTAAGGGTGCTTTCACACAAGACCGGATAGGTGATACTGTCCGGAGATAAAGGGGCGTTTCCTCTACGGCTCGGCGAGTTTGGACCATTGACTGTATTTAAAGATTGACAAAGTCATGGTAACCCATTGGTTACTGAATACTTGAACACTTGTTCTGAAGCCTAGCGATTGGTGCCATCTTGAGTTTCTCGTCGTATTTGATATTGGAAGACTTCACATATGGATGTGTGGGTGGTACCGGCAGTGAGCAATGATTGAAGCTAGTGCAGCGTTTGCCCCAACACCCACCTGGCAAGCTGACCACAGTTGGTTAGTCGGCTGTAATGGTATGAATTTATGGCTGACAGCCGCTCATTTTCAGTCTTTTAGCAGCCAACTTGGTCCCTGTTGACCAAATGATAGAATGCAAGTTTTTGATACTTGTGCTTTGGCCTCCCCTTTGAAACTGGAAACCCCATCCCTCTTTTTATATAGTCAAACGTTTTGACATATATGAAAACGGCAATGGCACACTAATGGGGCAGTATGACCAAAGTCTAGTGATGTTCTTGGTTTGATTCCACTTGTAACCCGGTGGATATTTATTTTTTTTTGCTGCCTTTGATACTGTATGTTCTGACAATAGGTACCAGAAGATAGAAGAAAACTGTTTCTATTTTTCTGTCTAATGTTGTGGGACGACTCTCTCTCTGTTGTCCTCATTTTCATCTCATGGCGAGGGCCTGCCAATGCAGAGTGCGACCAGCGTGGAGGAGATGGCAAGGAAATTGCTGCAAGGGCGAATGCACAATGCCTGCCCTCAATCATACTTTGCAAACACAAAATAATCCAAGGTAAACATGCCAATTGTCTTGAAACAAAGCAAAACCGTCCAAGTGTGAAAGCATCCCAGAATATGACTTAATCTGGATTTTCCCACTGCTTCATTTCAAATACTCGGCACTATGCATATGCATGTGACAACGTTGAGAAGTGGCCTCGGATGCAGTTCGGCAGGCTGAATTTTGATTTGTTTGTGTTGTTGAGAGGACATGAAGAGCATCTTTACTGTATGGAGTGAAAAAAGTGGTTTGCAGTAAAAGCAGCGCACCTGTGCCGAGCAGTAACTCCGGTGATAGAGACGGAAAGTTCCGCACAATGACAAGATTAAGTAACTTTGTGTTGTCCACTTAAATTGCAATGCACCCTCCGCTGATTCTGTCCGCCATATGTGCCGCCCAAGAACAGCTCTCCCTCCAAAAACAATCTACTCTTTCATCCCGGCTGCATTTTTCTACTTTTCTGCCCACACTGAACCATGACCTCTTCCCTTCACCTCTCTAAAGACCGGTTTGGAAGATGAGCACATAGTGGCTTAACCCAGGGTTGTTTCTCAACATGAAGAAAAATACAGTTACTGAAGTCACCCTCTTCACCTCTCAGTGTGTTGCGGCTATCTCTAAAAAGCCCTCGGATGCAGCTCATGTTAGAAAGTTTGAAGCAGCTTATCTTGCAGCCAAACGCTGTGAGATCAACTGCACAAATAGGAAATATGGGCTTTGGGACTTCATTTCGCACCTCAAAAGACAATAAACAGGGTATATTATTTAAAAGGGAATGTTTTTCCATCACGAGATGGCACCTTCACCTTCTCTCAAGCCAGACATGAAAATTGCACGTCACCTCTCAAAGATAAGACAGTTTTGCTCTCTCCGGTGAACGGAGCCGTATTGCTGGAATCAAAGTGGTGGATCGGGCATCACAATTCATCATGCACGCGCAGTGACAGTGTGCATAAAAACACTAACAAGCAACACCACTGAGTTCAGCCTGCAAGATAAGGTTACGGCTGTGCGTATATGTGCGCTCTGGTACATCATGTAGATAGACCAACTAGTGGTCCTCCCTCACACTGAAGCTCATGCTTCTTCATGGATGTGGATCTCTGATGCCACTGGTGTATTTAAAAACAGGATTTCATTCCTCACCCTGCTGGGTTCTTCAGTTGTGTCTTCTGACTGTGCTGCCAGAACCAGAAACAGCAACTCAACAAAGAGATGCGGAAGAGGTAGCTGCTCTATACAAATGCACTGCATTTGAGAAGTTCAAGTCAAAAAGGTCAAACCCATGACTTTATGGATGAAAAAGCTGAACAGCTGATAGTGCAGTCGGGAACAACGTCGGCCATATCTTTGCATTTTTTTTTAAAAACATTTTTATCTTGGTTGTTTTAATGAAGGCAGAAAGTGAGAGCACACATTCATTACCGAACAAATTTTTGTATTTTTAATTCCATGTTAATACTTTTGAGCATTCTTTTGCTGGTAGTGTATATTTCCCATCTGCTGCATGGCTTTGCAGTCGTGAGTTGGAGTGACTGTGTGGAGCCTTGATTGTTTGACACCAGGGTGCCTCTTGAATTGGGTAAAATAGCTGCTCTCCCACCTCACTGCTCTCACACGCCACGTCACACGAGGTAACCAACATCCAATCAAAAAGGCTATATAGCTCTGATTAAAGGCATAAATAGATATTACACTGTGGCGCAAAGGACTCATTTGTTCCCTGCCTCCAAAGTCATTTATTTCAGCTGTTATATAACTCACTAATCATAAAACACAGAATGGTTATGGCTCAAAGGTCAGTGGCAGGACTGCGGCTAGAGGTGCCATTTGTTTCTTAATACCCGTAGTGAAACTCTAACATTATTGATCTCCTGCACCGCATGACTTTGAAATGTAATTACCCGCTTACATATGATGAGTTTTCTGCCCCCAAGGGATAACTTTATTACCACAATATAACACCGCTTCTCCACCTCCGAAGAAGCGCAAGCTTGGTCGTCGCAGGATCGCTGCTGTTTACATGATAAACGGATGGGAGGCTCCAGTGGCAGGATCCCTTCATTTATTGCTGCTTTAGAAGCAGCTCTCAGAAATAAGAGCTTTTGCAAAAAAGCGGAAAAACTTTCATTTCTTACTCGAAGCCTCAACATGGTTGTGCTATTTTGCATTATGCAGGTCCAATCTGCATCTCACCTTGGTTTGTTTGGTTGTAACTGGCGTCCCAAAACTATTTATGTCTAAGGCGGGGGGGGGGGGAAGTTGCCTTTTTAGGTATGGTTGCCTTGTGAGAGGAAACATGGTATGGTCCAATTGGTGCTGAGAGGACCAAACCAGAGGGAGGCCAGCCAGGGAAGGTAAAAAGAAATGGGAGTGAAAGGACTAGATGGTGCGAGATTAAGAATGTGGGAAAGGACGGAGGAGGAATAAAAAGTCGGGGAGCGGCTGGATGGAAAAAAAAAGAAGGAAAATAGGATAGAGCAAGGGAGGAGAGTTATGATTACTGCTGCTCCATGCTGTTTCGCATGGCTCCTCTTCCCACTAGCCTGAAGCGTCCAAGGCTCAGATTTGGGCTGCCAACCAAAAGGTGGACATCAGAATTCGTTTGAGTGCTCCTGCCTCCTCTCATCCCCAAACCAGACTCCACACACACACACACACACACACACACACACACACACACACACACACACACACACACACAGAGCCTCGGTCAGACTTCATCCGTGTGCTCGTCTTTGAAGTGCGAGGTATGTGACTTTCATGCAGTTTTTAATTCCTTTTCACAGGTCATGGCAGCAGTATTAATTATCAGTCGGTTGTTGTACAAGGTCTTCCGAAGCCACTTCAGAATCAGAGTAGTGCAAGGTCATCTCACACTGACTCTAACTGGTAATGCGGGAAAAGTGAGCATAAGGTCAGCAGCATAGGAAAATGTGCAAATTGATGTGCAAATTGTATTCAAAATATTTAAAATTTTATATAAACAAACACAAGGAAATGCAGTTGCCCGTCACTGTTATGTGCTTTTTGTGTTTCTCTTCTTACTTGATATTTTTGAGGGTTAAAAATTCAGTGCTCTTTAATCCTTTATTCGTTTTGCTCAGCCTGCTTATGCCTGACCTCTGGCTTTCAAGAAAGGCGTTGACTGAGTGATGCATTCCCACTCCTGCAAGTGAAATAGTGGCATATTAATCTTTCTTTTGTGCCATAAACCAACAAATCAGGTTAGTTTTGGAATCATAATTCAGCGGGAGAGGAAAATGTCTCATAAATCAACAATCCATGCACTTTGGACTAAAGGCTGCATACAACTGGGTGCCAGGAGATGAGCTGATGTTCCAGAATGCACAGTGGTGGTTTAAGTACAGTTCTTCCATGAACACCTACTGATATAATAGAAAATTACATTTTAATATATGTCCACTTAAGTAACTGTTATGCATGAAAGAGTTAATATACTGTATAATGCTAGGTGAAGTGACAAAGGTTCATTATACTGTGTGCATCAGTCTAAAAATCAACCGGCTAGAGGATCATTACTAATCGTGTATTCTTTATTTGCTATGGCCGAAACAGGCTCAAAATTACTGCTGGTGCCCCCGGGGTCTACATGACACACGGTGTCCCAAAAGTTGTGATAGGGTTGCATGAAAAATATGAGGGCAAAGTTTCACAAGCGAACAGGAGCAACACGACTAGCGCAAGCAACTTTACATCCGAGTGCAGGAATGTGGTGTGAGCAGAATCGTAGTAGCGCAAGCAGAGGCTCAACTGGGAGTTCAGGGTTTTAACGGGCTGCATCTCAAAATTCCGTCATGTAATCAATAAACTGCCACCCTGCACCCTCCAGACTGATGTACCAAGCTCTTGAATGAAGACAGCATACAGTAACTTCTTATACGTTTAGTTAAAGTGTCTTTCTAACGGAATCAATCCTCATCTTTGTCCAAACACCACTCGAGTGTGTGGTGTCGATAAGGTTACTTTACTGCTGCTGAGCGAGTCAGACTCTCACTGAACCTGAACTGTAAATATCAAACGCGCGTGATATTTACGACTCCTCTGCGACAGCTGCGCAATAATTGCCAGTGAGAGAGAGCGGACAGTAATGCGTCGGAAACTGGGTATTGCGCAGTTGTGCAGAGCAAGTCCTTCATGGTTCCTGTAGCATCTTCTCAGCCAAGATTCGAACCCTGTTTTTTTTTTTTATTATCCCCATTGTTAGACATAACAGATACTTGTTCACATAAGCCAACCCCAGCTATTCCCCTGAGGTTACTGTAGGTTTTATTCAGACTGGAATATGAAATCGCAGCATGAAGTCATTTGTTTAGCATGAGGCTAATGTGAACAGCTTTCTTCCTCCTGGCACACGGAGGCAACTAGAGGCACCAGCAGCGTTAATAAGATTAAATTTCTTTTATTTTCGGGGTTGATCAGCTCATGTATGTATTAACTAATGGAAGAACTTTTCATTAATTTGCGTGAAGGGTTAAAAGGAGTTCAGATCTGATTTGAATTTACTAAAGCAGTGCTTCTAGTTGGTTCTTTTATCTCAGACATAAGGTTTTTATTTACCTGACATGTTTCGGCATATTCTTCCGCCTTCATCAGAGTGTCACATGATATTGGTATGTGACTCGTCTTATCAGCTGATGTTTTTTTGAAGGGGTGATCCACCTGTCACATTTGACAGGTGTATCACTCCCTCCGCTGTCCGTTCGCCCCCTCCAGGATGCTGCTCCAGGTGGGCGAGAGCCCGAATACTCCCTCGTCCCTGTTGATGGTCCGCGGGCCCCACTTCCTGATCTTTATGGCCTCCCTTATCACTGCACAACATGTGATTTGGAGATTTTTACTTTTTTCATTTGCCGTCTGCTGAGCCAATAGCTTCAGCAAATGAAGGCTAGCTAGCCTCGGATCTTTGTCCTACCTGGTGCTGAGCAAAGAGCAAGTTGCAGATCACTTGAAGACCCCTGAGGCATCTTTCTACTTGATAATGTTATTGTTTGGAATTTTGGAATTTATTGTCTGCAAAAAAATTGGCAGATGTAAACCTTCAAATGAAATTGCAATGCAGCACCAGTCAGCTGATGTGGGTGTCGGTGCAGGCAGGACCACCTTGTGCTCAACGTCGCTGTCTTGAAGATAATCAAGCAGCGATGTCACAGACACTTTGACAATGAGGACATCCTCCATTTTGGGAGCCTGTATGAATGGTGGTGGTGTTGAAGTCTTTGTTCATCCACCTCAGAAGACCTCACTGGTGGTTTTGCTTCTTCCTGCACACGGCCTTCTCGCTCTCGCTCTTCCCTGCTCCCGCTCCCTAGAGAACTCAAATCCAGTGGAGAACTTTGTTCTTGGCGGTTAATTACTTTAGGCCAATGTTTTCTGTTGCCCCACTCCAGAAGCTATTACATTGGGTACAGGCAGCGTGCTTACCTCCCTGCCACTCCAGCCTGCCATGACATCATTTCGTATTTTGCTCAATGGTCACCCAGGGGAATTTGTAAAGGCAGAAGAGTCTCCCACTTAGAGAGAAACATCCGAGTCATCAGCCAACCCGGTTGTTCATCTGATAAATGCTACTTGGTGGGAGCCACTCTGGTTTGACAATGTGCCATTGAGGCTTCCGCAGAGCCACTCTTGCAGACACTCGCTGATTAATGTCTTTTGCTTCTCCTCCGTATTTAGCCCTTCAACAATGAAGCACACTTAATGAGACCTTGCTCCCGGTGTCAAGTTTTGCAAACACGCTCCTTATGAGTGCTCGCGCACAAAGTCAACCCCCTCCTTTAAATCCCTCTCAGCACTCGCAAGTGACGACGGGAGTGACGTCACCACCTGCGTTTTTGCGGCAGCGGCCTTTCAAGTGCTGCATCAAGGGAGAAGAGAACGATGTTCAAGGCTGCATGTTGTTACAGAGACAGAACATGTTGAAAGGGAGGAATGAGAAAGAAAGATAAATGAAACCCATCCAACTTTCTTTTCAGCATTATATTTTTCTGGTTTGTTCCCTCATAAAATAAAAGAATAAAAAAAACATATATATTGCTTTCAAAGGGAGTAGCCTTAGCTGCTTTATAGCCTTGTGAAGATTTAAGTGGATTCGCTGGAGAGCTACATATAAGCGCCTCATCAGCCTGTACATAGCAGAGTGTTTGAGGTTAATGTCATGCAGACCGCCGGTGAAAAATTTACATTTCATACCTGAAATATTCCTCAGTTGCAAGAAATCAGGTAACATATTTTTTTAAACGCCCTGTGACATTTATGGTTTCCGCCCTCATCACTCTTCAATTTTGGCAGCGCCTTGATGCTGCAGTCGGGGCGCTCGGGGATGCGGCATGCGCTGAATGTCATGTCACACATAAAACTGGATTACACTCGACCAGGTGGAGGTTAGATAAAGTTCCACCGCTCAAAGCAGGGGAGGGGGGAAAAAAACCCCACATACTCTAAACCAGTATATTGTTGTTGCTCTGCAGCGCTGCCTTGTCAGAGCTCAGCTGACACTTGTATTGTGACCTGAGGTTTATGAAGCATCCGAACCCTCGCTCTCAACTTTTTTTTAAAGCGATAAACAAACTCGGATGGGAGAGGGAACAAGTTGTTTGAGAGGAAAAAAACAACAACAGTGAGTTTGGAAAATTTTTGCCAAACTGTCGCCTGAGTCAAAAACTCTGCTTATCAGTGAAGTTCTGCAAGTATAAGTGGGAATTTATTATTATCCCCCTTCCCCCCCAAAAAATTCCGAGATACTGCTGAAAAACAACAGAGTCAGCCAAACATTGCGTACTTCTTGTTGGGATTCTGCATTTTGCATGTTCATTCAGGTGTGGAGCAAAAAAAAAAACAAAAAAACCTTACAAGAACACTTCCAGCTTCCAAAATTCCATGCTTTTGAACAATGAACGTTTGAATGGAAAAGGGAAGAATGATGAAATTCTGAAAAGGATCTTATGAACTTATTTTCTTGTTAGTGGAGCAGATTGGAAATATGATACTTTCTCAATGTTTTTTTGTTTTTTTTGGATGCAAAATTTAATCAGGAGTAATGGGAAGCCCCCAGTGCTGTTCTTTGCATTGAAAAATGAGGAGGTGCTCCCCAGTTCTGATAAACCGGCTGCTAATACGGCATCCATGCTACAATTGCTCACAAGCTCATTGTTGTTTCCCAACTAAACTCTCACCTTAGCTCTGCAGCCAGTAACTGAGGGGTGCAGACCCCTCAGACCGAGTGTCCTCTGTCTGAAGGAAGCGTTCTTCGAGTACCCATCCTAGAAGGACGGACCAAACCCCGCCTCCCCGTAACCACTCGGGACGGTCTAGCCTTCGGCGTATTTCCTTGTTGCGTCACCGCCGTTCCCTCCTGCTGGCCAACCCCGGAAGTGACATTTTTATAGCATCAAGCTAACCATTGGTTCGCCATCTAACCAGGCGTTTTATGATAAAATAAGTAAAATCCTACTTTATGTGAAACTTCAATACTTAAATTTATATGTTGTGTCTTTACCAGTACATGCCGCTAATTTCAGCTGACTTTCAAGGATCCTGCGATGCTTTGCAGCAGCACGCAAAGCATCATGGGATACATAAGTACGCGAAGGATAGTAGCGGTGCATCCTTGGAATCGGCTAAAACGAGTGAGTATTTCCGAGTACGCATTTTGAGCGTCCCAAGGACCCTTGGGAATTGGGACAAGCCTTCGCGCAGTGCGATGACGCAACTTCCTTTCAAAATGCATACTTCAAGGATGCAGAACCTGAATTGAGACACAGCATAAGTGTCTTTCCCTGCAGCAGCCAGCCGACAGAACAGACAGACAAAGGAAGCTCACACCTGCCTGCTGGGACTCTTAATCAGAGCCACCTCTCACTCACTCTCTCGCCCCTGTGCACCAGTTTGACGACTGTTTTGTTTACAATAATGAAAACAATAAAGTGTATTAATATTAATACATCACTTTTTTTTTTATAAATTAGAGAAAAGTGGGAAAAAAAAGATATGTATTTTCTCTCAACCTAACAGAAAGTGCTTCCCAGACTCTGCTGCACTGGCCCTCACTGAAAACCTGTTATTAATGGAAAGGTCAAAGCAGGGTGGCTAGTTAGATGCTATCGAGGAGATACTGTCACTTCTGTCCCCTTCACTCTCTAAGGCTGAGGCAAGAAAAGGATAAAGGAGCTGCTGGCTCATGTGGAATAATACAGAGTGTCTGTGCTGTTGTTCCAAGACCTGCATTTCCATACATATATATATATTCTGTATTTGTTAAGGGTTCAACTCATTTTCTTTAGCAATAGCCAATGTATTTTCCTCTTTCTTTCAAGCACCCTCGGCTTGTCTATCTGAAATGCCTCTGGAGTTGGTAATTACGGCCTTGACTATAATGACGGTGTCAATGCCACGAATATGAATACTTCTGTGTAGTCTCAGGGCAGACCTACGAACAATTTTATTCTGTTAATTAAACAATGAATTTCTGCAGGTATTCGGAATGGAAATTAAATGTGTTGGGCTCAAGTGCAGCGATTCCTCTGCAGTTCTTTCATCCTGCTCAATTTCAGAGTGCTGCTTCAATTATTCCCTGATTGCTCCGAGAAGGAGCCATATTGACATTCACAGGAAATGAGAGCATAAGATAATGTTTGTTTTGGGAAACAGCACAGCCATGGAAACGTGGCGGTGTAATTGCTCTATATATCTAATATGCGGTCTCAAATGCCACAGCACATTATTGCGTCTGAACTTTTTTTTTATGGGCTTGGCAACAAAACTACTGTTTATTTGCGTTTTATTTTCCCAAAGTTTGTCTCCTTTCAGCTACATCACTACTTCTGGCAATCCCAAATTTGAAAGCTTCCACCATTTCAAAAATGTCATCCGAACTTTTGACAGTTTTCTCCTCTCTTTCGTCGACACCCCGCTGCCGGCTGCTATTTATCTTTGTTTGTCAAGTCAAGTTTGTCTCTGTAGCCGTCTCTCTGCTCACAGTCAGCTCGGGATCCCTCTTCGTTTTTTTTGCACCCGCCATCTGTTTTAACTGTCTTGACAAGGTTAATGGTCTCACAAATGTCTGTGTCGCAGAAATCCTGTGGGCAATATTCTGTCCCTGCGGAGGAACTTATTATTATTGGAATTTTTTTTTGTTTTTAGTGTTGCCTCGGTACAGGCTGTCACACGAGCATTCGCCGTCTTTGATCTCGGCAGTTGAGCGAACTCCTTGCCGAAGGCATGACACAGAGGATGCCGCAACTCTGCTCAGTTCAGGGTTGTTTGTGTCAAGGTGCCGGAGTCACGGTGCATAATGGCAGCAAGTGTTTGGCCTCAGTCAAATGTCAGAATATGTTACATGGTGGGAGCAGCAGCTCCACATATGGCGCCTCTGATGGAAATCGGTTTAGCGGGTGGATATGCATGAGGTACGAAGTGTTCCGTTGGTATGTTTGGCCAATTCACCCTCAAACCAGGGGGAAGGAGCGGAGGGGGGGGTGCATGAATTGTACAAATACAAGAATATACATACAATATTTAACCTCAACCATGTTTATGCTGGCAAATGGTGAAATGCACATAAATGTATTTTCAAACCAAAAAATGCTGAACAATCTGAATGTGACAAAACCTCCGTGGATGGGATTGTGGTTCTGACCAGAAAAGAACCATCTCATCTGCATCAAGGTGCTGACATACACGGATAGTGTACGTCATTCAGAATATGCTGATTAACATATAAATGAGAATGTTCTTGTGGTGACTGTATGTTTGGACATCTTATTTGGAACACAGTCCTCTTCAGAATACTGACATTAATCAGGCTAAGAGCTGCAGTTTTTCTATCAATGCCAAGAAAAGGGAAAAACAATAACAGAGAAGCTAGACAGTGTCATATAATCTGATGAAGTCTCAGTTAGTGGCTGCAGTATAAATTCAATGACACTCCTGCAGGTTTTAAAGATTTATTCAAAAAGGAAGGAATACCTTCAACAACCCCAGGATGATGTTAAACTCTCTATTTTTAGTCCCTTGCAAGGTCACTGAGCGAGTTGACGATTACAGCTAAATAATGATGATAAAAAAAAAAAATCCCCTACAACAATTTTCCCCGCCCCCTCACAGTAGGAATCTCTTGATTGCATTCAAGTGTGCATCCAGGATTTTCACACAATGCCATTCAGTTAGCAATTTTAAAATAAATGTAAAACATCTGGATTCAAGCAGTTGAGTGTTAGGAAATAGCTCAGGTGGGTAGATACTGTAATATATGATACAAAGAAATATCTCTCTATACATTTTTAATGATCTAATTGCAGGCCTAACCGCACACACACACACACACACACACACACACACACACACACACACACACACACACACACACACACACACACACACACGTGCGCACAGGGAAGCTTTCATTTTGTTCTGTTTGTGGTCCTTCCATTGCCAAAGCAAAACACTAGTGTGTGGTGCGGAGTGCTGGACATTGCATAACAATGAATTAATCAAATAATTAGCTGTGATAAAGGGAATTTAAAACAATGTTTGTTTAAGATCTTCCTTGTGGTTACAGAGTTTGACACGGTCATTCATGTGCTTTCGAACCCCCACTACTGAAATAGTTGCTAACAGATTACCTTCTTATTCCTGCTAATTCCTGCTGGGACGTTAAAGCCAACAAAGTCAATTGTACCTTGGTAATTCCACAGGAGCGAGAGAGAAAAAAAGCTCACAAAGCTTCTTTTGTTAGTCTTAGCTGGCTTTATCTGTCTGTTTCCAATTACAGTCCTTGAGCATGTCTGCCTGCCATGTCTATAAGACAAACCCTGCCAGCTTCAGAGCCTTCATGAAAAGTTAATGCTGTGACCGTGCTGCATATCAAGCGAATGTCTGCATGCGCATGTATATACACGCAGGATTGGCCACTTGTGGGCAGGGATTCTCAGTCGTTCCTGGAATCTGCTGGTGCCACAGCAGCAACGTCTTCTTGCGCCCCATCTTCTTGATTTCAGTGTCACTTGGCCTGGTTTCGTCATCACTGTTAGCAGGTTATATAAAAGCACGTACAGTGACAGAGTGCATTGGTCCAGTGTATCTTATTTAGAAAGAATTCTCACAAAACCATTGGGGGATGATCCCTGCCGTCCCTTTTGTTTTCTTTGACTCAGGTCCCGATGTGTCAGTGCACCTTCAGTCTGTTGCGGGGTTGTCGATAATGTAATCGCTATCACACCGAGCCCCTCTTGAGCCTCATTTGTATCATATAAACCACAGACACCTTAATTGAGCCGTTTCTCCTTTTGCACCAATATTGAACCAAACAACTCCACTTGTTAATCCAAAGTGCCCAAATAAATTTCTCCTCCTCGTTACAGCTGTAGCTGGAGGGAAAGAAAATCAAATTCAAATGTACACCCGGCTGCCACTGCTTAGTTGTGGTTCTAATGTCTGGGGACGTTACAGTGGTTACAAAGCTTGGGTTTGCTCACTGGCCTAAACTGTAGCGTTGCAAGAGGAGGAGGAAGAGGAGGAGGAGGGTGTGAACACAGCTGCATTGACTCATTTCCAGCATTGATAAAGCAGGAAGAGATCAGAATCAGTAGATGTGATATATCCGTGTTGTTTCGGCTGACTGCCTCATCCATGCTTTATGCCATTGAAGAAACCCCTATATGCCCTGTTTGACTGTACTCGTAAAAAATTGAATGGACCTGTGGGTCGATGGGTGGGTTCTCAGCGCAGACGTGTCGCACACTGCCACAACAACAATGCGACACCAAGGACACCTGGGTGTCTGCGACCTTTGAGATGTTGGCAAACATTTAACTCAGAGGATCCCCACTTCAGCTGTGAAGGACGTCTCTCATAATGTCGCACGCAGAGCACTCTCATGATATTTGAGTGAGATAAAGGCTCGGATAGCGCCTGAGTGACGGAGATACCTTCACAGCACTCCTGCTAAGAGGCAGCGTGTCGACCTTTCAGGCACTGATGTGGCACACTCAGCGGAAACGGAAGCCCTTCAAAATTGTGTCCCAGCGTTGACTCAACCTGCGGAGCTGTCACTTCATCCTTGAAGAAGGCAGCTCAGGTTTGGGGGTGACAGGCAGCAGCATCAGTGCCGTCACATAGATTGGACAGATTTTTACAATTGTCTGTTAAAAGCCAATGAAAGTAAAAAAAATAAATAAATAATTGGACATTTTTTGATAAAACCTTTAATTATCATAGTTTTTTTGAAAAGTCTAATTTAGACCGTCTCCAACACTGCCGTGAACCGATTGGTTTCTCATTCATGTTTTATAAGGCCAATTCAATTGTATGTACACTGCAGCTGGTGGCTGAAAATAAAATTATTATATATATATATATATATATATATATATATATATATATATATATATATGTATATATATATATATATATATATATATATATATATATATATATGTATATATATATATATATATATATATATATATATATATATATATATGTATATATATATATATATATATACACATATATATATGTGTACGCTGTGACCTTTAGTTCTGTCTAACAGTAACCAGAACAGATGAATTGCGGTAAAAGTAAAAGAAAATCCAACTTCCCTGTTCGTCTGTGGCTGTGTGGAACAACCACAACAAACAATCGTTAGGTGTAGATAATAATAAAAACAAAACAAAACTTAATACAACTTAACAATATTAAATATGTGATGATTAAAGACCCCGACTATGACTCTTGTCTGACAAGATGTCTATTAAATTTAGCGGAAGGACACTGAGAAAGCCGTCTTGGCAGACTGCTATGTGCCTAACTATGAGTCATTTTGTAATTGGGATTTCATGCTTGCAGTTCACACTCGTCGGAACGTGGAGTGATGAAATGGCAGCTGCAAAAACCCAGACAGGGCTGATGTGGGAGTGAAATCTATATCCGAGGTATTTATGTACTTCAATAAAAAATGTGCCATTTGTAAAGGAAACCGCGGCACATCTGCGTGTTATGTCACAAGTTCAGAGCGAGCTCCATTGAACAAGTGCCCGATCTCCCCTGGGCTTCGCAGGCATGCCAGTCAGGGTCAAGCATCTATAAAGGATGTGTCAGGGCTTAGCATGAAGACAGGCAGGGCCGAGCCTCTACAGATCTTTACCAATGGAGAGAGTCAGGCAGTCCAATGTGCAATGAGATCCCGGAGGAGCCTGAGCTCTCAGAAATTCACCTCAGCCAAGCCTGTAATTGATATTTGTCAGAGGGAAAGGGGGTGGTCGATGTCTGCGCCACAAGCTGCTGGGAGACGGAGGAAGGCAGCGGGGAGCCTGAAGTCCGAGATGGTGAAGGAATATGGCCGCCGACATTTGAGACACTCTGTGGAGTCATTAATGTACTTACTTTGTTTCCCTTTATGGCTCTGAAAATGCTGCGGTACAATTTTGCTCTCTTTTAAATACAGTCAATAGCAATAGCGGTTGTTTTAGAGTCTTTTTTAACCACTAAAATACACAAAATAAAAGTGCAAGAGCTGTTAATATTCAAAGCCCTCACTCTTAAGACAAACATGCCTGACATAAGATCAATATTGTAATGAAGTGACTCCTCTTTGGCGAGAGATAACAGAAAGTCAGAAAAAGGTCCCATGGCGGAGGCACTGAAACGGAGTGTAAAACAGTAAAATGAATTACAAAAGACAAAATTAGGGCAGCTGTTTATGCAGCTATAATTAAATTGCTCCACTAAACAAAAGAGGAGACTCTGAATGCAGATGAGGTAGAAAACAGCCTGAAGCTCCGTCATTCATCACATTTCTTGCTGCATCATCCAAGTCTCAAGGGACTCAAAAATGGTAGTAGATTACTTTTCATTTCAGAATCAAAAAACAATACCTTGACTTGTCTACCTATGACACTCCATGTTGTCCTGTTTTGTTTGGCTTCTGCCACTCAACAGACCCAGGGTTAAATCTGTTGTGGAAAGATTTAACCCTAGGATTAGCGCTCTCCTCCAAAATGTAGTTTGCAGTAGTCTGTAGCTCATAATACTTCGCAGTGACTTCTTTTAGTTTACTGCGGCTTCCTCTCATAGCCCGAAGACCCGCCCGTTCGACCAACTGCCAGCTCTAAATCATCAGTCCAAGCGAGTCTCTCGACAAAACTGGCGACCTGTCAAGAGTGTACCTCGTCTTTAACCCAGGTCTCCTGGGACGGGCTCCAGCACATCTATGATGGTGAGTGCAGGAAAAGCGGTGATAGAAAATGGATGGATGTATCCCACCGGAGTGACTCCATCTGTGAATGACATGTCCACATAAGGGGTCAGCGCACGGACCAGGGTATTATTGACCACAAAGCCCGGCTCATTTAAGGCCAAGCTGGCTGTGCTTGGCCAATGATTTAGTTCCCCTCAAACCGTATTCATGACAAAGTCGTTTCGGGCTAGGGCGATGAAAATGAGGCAGGCATTAAATATACGCCGGCTCTAATCTTCGAGCATCTCCTCACCCCTTTCCTCTCTTGCCAGACATTTCACTTATTTCAAGATAGATTCCAAGACTGCTTCCTGACCTGCTGGGTTGTTCAGAGCATTGAGCTTCCAGAACGACTAATGCGGCTGTGGTCCAGCAGAGTAGTAGCTTGGTTTTAATCAACCCTGCGAGGGTACTCGTTGGGAGACAATGCATTCTGTCGTGACATGTTCTTTAAAACGCAGTGCAACTCCTCCAACCCCACTTCTCCTCGACAAGAGCTCTGAAGACCAGCTCAAGACCTTGTCAGCGAGAAGAACTGCATCGGATCCCAAGGTGTGTCCATCACCTCAGTCGGAAAAGCCACTGCAGTTTTCATTTCTCCCAGCGTCCGTCATCAGCCCGTCTCCCGCCCGTCTCCCGCCCGGCGGTCACACACACTGTCCTTTGCAGCGCCCTCCTGCTGTCGTCCTCGACTCTGCATTGTGTCTCACTCCTCCCCAGTTCTTTCTTTGACTGTTGACCTTGCAGAAATTGTGGGTTGCTCCAGGGGGGCTTCACCTGCTTTCACCTCAAGTGCTGAAAGCCATAACTCACCGGACAATGTTTTTCATTGCATATTTTGGTAAATGTGCATCAGTCTATAAAGTAGTGGTTTATGGTGTTATCAATACTGCAAAAGTACTGTGGCAGCCAGCTGAAATATTTTAACAGCAGCTTCTACCAGTGATTGAAAGACTACGACTGATTTGGAAGTGTTTTTTTTGTGCTTGTGCTTCAGTGTTAGTGAGAGACATAGAGGACAGGTTGTTCAGGGCTGTGGTCTTACTCACTCCCTGCTGTTTTTCCCATCAGGCACTGCTGTGGGTGTTGTTTGTGCTCGAGGTGTGAAGAAGGACTAGATGACATCGTTGCTAACGTTTCAGTTGCTGGTATTGTTGATTATCAACTGCTCGTTGCTTTAAGCTGACGCACAAAGTGAGACAGACATGACCAATATGTGAGGCACAGGGAGAATAATATCTGACCTGCTGTAGCAACAACAACCAATGGCTTTCATGTCTTTGTCATAGCAGTTTACTTTGTAAAATAAAAATACCCATATGATGTATAACTTCTCAACTTCAACAATCATAATTTCATTTGTAAATCTAAATTTAATGAATTCATCAGGTTTTGATAAAGCCCGATGAAACTGTACCATGTGGAAAACAGCATCCTGGGTTGGTTTTGCTGGTTGCCACAAAACCATATTTTTGTACTTTGACATAAAATATTGCTTTAGTGAAGAATATCAATTCTAATGTTAAGCTTCCTGGACCAAAAAAATTGTTCCCTGGTATATTTTCATGATGTTTCCCAGTGTCATTTTCAATGGCAATGATAATGGTGATAAAATGATAAACTCATTGTAAACACAGCCTTGGCCTGGCTCAGCAGAGAGGCGGTCAAATACAATTGCTGAATTTATTTATTCAGCGCTGACAACTACCGGTAATCAAAGGTAGACCCTGCCCTCCAGGTGCCTCCTGCAGTAGATAAACTAGTGCGAGGCTGACAGAGAGAAAAAGGTTGGGCTGCATCATAACCAATCCAAATCCAAATCATTTGGGCAGGCTAAATTTATTCAAGCCAGTATTTTGCTGTCATTGCTACACATACAAAAACTCCTCTCTCTTCTAACTGTACTTGCATTGGAGATGCTGTCAAAGCATTTGTTGTACTTTGCAAAGTTTCACATGTGCCCATGCTTATCTTCTGCTTTGATAAAGTAGCATTTTCTGAATTTTCCTCATCATTTCTAGAATTTTTGCACCCTGTCTCTCCCCGTTAGTCCAAGGGATGCAAGAGTTACTCCAAGGGGGGGAAGTTCAGTTAAGCCGGATCATAACTGGCGAGGGACCCACAAAACAATGCAAGATTGTGATCGACTGTGTTATGAATAGGCTCGTTTGCGAGGGGAGCTTCTGAGATGGATTGAGGAAGGCGTTGTGCAGACATGAGGCAGGAAGAGGACTAAATCCATGTCTGAAGCCATCTCCCCCGACTTCTTCTGCCATAATTAGAGTGGAGCAGATATGATCAGCACAAAGTTGGCACAGTGAGGCTCATATTTTTTTTGTTATATTCTCTCCTCCTTATTCATGCACTCAGTACATGAAACAAAAACAAAAAAAAAAACAAAAATGATTTTCCATTGCCAGGGTAGGCATCGGAGATGCACGGGCCCAATTGGATTGTTGACACCTCAAAGTGCATTAAACTTTACCTCATGTTTGGACTGGGCGGTAATAATGCAGAGGAACGTTAATTCATTCAGAATGTTCCATTTTACGCCCAAAAATCCTTTTTTAACAAACTGTTGTGTTTTTATGTGACGCTGACATCAACAAGAATAATAAAAGAAAGTGTAAACTCGAGTTAACCATGTTCACGATGATGTGAGACAGGTGAGACGACGTCAAAGAGAGTTGGATGAGATGAGCGGTGGGTCAAACAGGAAATTGGCTATTGACCAGAGAAAGGTGTGGACTCAATGCTAATGACGTGCTTTTCAACTTTGTCAACTTTGCTGTTTATTTGCTGTTTATTTCCCAAACTGTTGGTTTTGTGATTGCAACAGTAAAACCATACCAAAATTATCCCATGTTATTATCTATAAATCCAAAGCTGGACATCTTTCTTTTTATTTTTATAAGCCATGATGTAACATCCAGCTGTTTTTTTTTTTTTTTTTTTGTAGGAAGCAGTTACTGATGTTGCAGTTTACTGTATAGACTGAGGTAAAAGAAAGTCTCCTGCCAAAGCAGCATTATCTTCTTGCATTCACATTTGTCTCATTCACTTTCATTAAATTGTACAAAATGATTGGAAAATAGAGACAGCATCTCTTATATAAGGTTTAGAACTTGGTTGGGTGTCCAAATAGCTTGGGATGAAGGCCGCAGTTTTTATCTAAAGTCAGCAGCACACAGTGTATAAATACATTACCCAATTAAAGGGAGGGAAAAGTTCCAGCAGCAGTCACTTCTATAATCCCATGCTGGACTGGTGCAGGACAGACACAAGCAGCAACTTGTTGGGAAGAATAGACATTCCCGCTGATGAAATGAAATGGATGTGTAATGCCAGTTTATCTTTAACAGATAATTGCTAAATCCTGAAGAAGCAGAAGGTAACAGGGGATGGAATTAGCTTGCAGTGAGGCCACACAGTCTGTGTCTGTCAGGGACCTGCTGCAGGGAAGCCATTCAGACCTGGCTGTCTCATGCAGCTTTAACGTGAGCGGTTTGTTTTATTTATTTATTTCATGATCTGTC
The DNA here is from genome assembly GCF_046127955.1 of Nelusetta ayraudi. NCBI lineage: Eukaryota > Metazoa > Chordata > Actinopteri > Tetraodontiformes > Monacanthidae > Nelusetta > Nelusetta ayraudi. Next base: position 2,984,782 of record NW_027466061.1, on the reverse strand, counting down.
CATTGCTGATCAAATATAAATGCAGTGCACACTGAATTGTAATTCATTGCAACAAATGATTTTTACTGTTAATCAGGAAAAAAGCAAACAAATAAGTTTGAAAAGAAGAGTTGCACAAAGAAAACCCCTCAGGAATGATCTGAATGCCCATTTGTTTAAATTAATTGTGTATTATGGTATTATGTGAACGTGTCCGTCACTAAAGTATTTGCGCCGTGCAATTTTACCTCATGTACCGTTCCACTCATAAGCATTCACCACAGAGCCTGCAAGGACCACGAGGTTAGTAGCTTTGTGGCATATTACAGACATTAATCTTACAAGAAAATGATGTATTGATCTTTGGTGAACCATATGAAATGACCTCTAGTGCATAATTTAGCATACATCTTCCAGATTAGTTGCATTTAAAAAATAATGAAAAAAGGATGCACACAGGTGGCCCATTGCTCGGGACTGAAAGAAACCATTGGCACTTGCTGTCAATCACAGTGACATTTCAGCTGTTAACAACCAGAACTCCCAAAGTTCATGTCAGCAGTATTTCTGCAGATATCTGTAGACAGTCATTCCTGTGAAGTGGGATTTCAGTTTTTTTCTCTTCTTTTATAAGCATTCAAGACGTACTGAAGTGTCCGAAATCATTTGGATGTATCGCACATCTCCATCTGGCAAGGAGCCAGTGGGAAGCCTTTGAAGAGAGGAGGCAAAACTGCATAAAATATCTGTCTGGAACAATAAAGATGTAAAAAAAAAAAATTGTATTTGTTACTGCACAATGTTAGATGAGCGTCTGCGTAACAGCTTAATCTAGTCTTACCAGTAAAGCAAAAACAATGATATGCTTCTCCATGTTATCCTTTTAGTGGGAAAATTCCATCCAATTTGTGATACAACCGCCTCTATAGCAGCTCCCACGCTAAGCTCTTTAGCAGCAGCCATGGTTTACAACTTGCACTCGACGTCCTCTTCCAAGGCTTCTTGTGAGGTTTTCCACAGCGGCACGCAGCAGTTCGCCCTCACACCTCCTGCATCTTTTACATGTGAAGCAAGCAACTTGATTATGAACTCCAACCACATTTTAACGTTCAAATCGTCCACCTTGCAGCCTGAATGAATGAAAGTCAAATGAAATGCTAGTGACATTCTGAATAGGGATGGTTCATTTGTGTAGCCTGTTTGGCTTCTGACGAGGTTATGCAGCTAGCATAGCTGGGATTTTTAGCGCTTCAATGTTGTTGATGGCGGTGCAGACGTCAGAGCAAATGCAGATGAGGTATCTGTAATGGGCGACAGCAATGTCTCTTTGATAAGGCATTAAAACCCAAATAGTGTATGGCGGTATTGTGTGACAAAACGCTCTAGCTCTTATTAAGTAAACCTGCTTTAGCAAAATGTGTTTCTTTGTGTTGAAATTAGAACTCCCTCTGCTGCTTTGCCGGTCGTCTCATCTGTTAAACTGTCATTGTTGCATTAGATAAGATTATTAATTTGTTGAGATTTAAAAATTCTTGAATTTATGCCGCTTTACATTTGTTCGATATTTGAATAAAAGTAATCTAGTTGAGTATCAAACTTTTATTTTTTATAATATGCTTGAATCCCTGAAGGGGTCTGATTAGAAGATAGTGTAGGAGGAAAAACAAAGAACATCCAGCAGGTTCCTAAATATTTAACCGATTTGAACTGCAGATGTTCAACAGGATACTAGCGAGAGTGCTTAGAATTAGATTTGACCTGTTTTGGACTTTCTCAGGCATCCAGCAGGATCCTGAGGCAAATAATCAAATATTCAACCCATGTTTGAGGGGATTTTTTTCAGATAGAGAATCTGGGCAAGCTCATGTCTTGCATAAAATTTGACAGTATCAGCCGTAGCAGAAATAAGCATCGCAAGCAGCGATGGGAAGATGAATGAGAGCCGCACGGACCCTTGGACTCTGGTTTCCTCTTTGCTCCCTTTTCACCATGAAGGTCTCTGCTTTTCCAATGCTGGGTGAAAAAGAAGACACAGTGGTGGCCTGGAAATACTGTAATTATTTCTGTGGGTGGGAAAAAAAACCTCTGCGAGGTGAGAAAAGGACGGGAAAGAAATCTCATTTCTGCAGGATAGCAGGCATGTGAAATATATGTCAACCTCTCAAAAGCCTAGAAAATTGGAAGAGTGAAGACCAGGTGGCAAATTGGGAAAGACATTGTAATCCTCTTCACACTTATGTTTGTAGCATAAACAGCAACTATTTTTCCTTAAAGGAAAAGTGTTTGTCATGTGATATTTAATTCCGGAACTCATCTCAAACTTTGACAGCAAATATTCTCATGTCACTTGTAATTTTCTGACAAACAAATACTGGTGGCACTCTCACCTTGGAGGAGGGTATGCATGCTTGCTGCTCGCAGAGAAGTTGTCACCCTTGACTGAGTCCCAAGTATAGCCTACTGTATATGTGAAATCAATTTCAGGGATCTCTGAGGATAAGGAAAAAAAGACAGATATTCGGTCTTCTCTCTGTTTTTAAAGACAGCTTCGGTGAGTAAAAAGGAAGTATGATACTCCCACTTGGCCGAATCCTTTCGTGATGGACAGGACTTAAAATTTAGCTGAGGATTAGAGGTGGATCAATACAAGTGTGTCAGATGAAAAAGAAAAAGAAAAAGGAGCATCAGAGCAGAGATGCTTCTGTGGCCCAGATACACTGCAGTCATTTAGAAGACTTTCGAAAATTGGGAGACGTCACTTCATATTGAAATGCACCTTAAAAACAATCTGCTTTATCATTGTGCCTCAGCAGACAGTGACACACGAGACGGTCTCCTCATAATTATATACTGATGGTTTGTTTGAGGACCCTTGATCCAAGCAAAGCCTCTTTGTTGCAAATTTGCACTAATGCGAGGTGTCGAGGTCAGCCAGCGCTCTGGCATACCCTAAATATTCGTGTTGAAGTTTCAATGATGAGTCATTTTTCTTCTTTGCTGTTTTGGAAAGTGAATCACTGCCACAGACGCTCAACCTGAAAATAATTATCTTTTGTTCAGTTTTTCTTTCTTTTTTCTTTTTTTTTTCAAATCCCCAGTGAGGAGGACAAGTTGTGTCAGGTAATTCTGGGCTTGTTCATCTTCTGCAGATCAAAAGTCACCGTTGGGCCCTTCCACAACCATGATGGAGATAGAAAAAAAATCACCCCCCACCAAAGAAAAAAAATAAAATTGGTGCTTCGGCAGTACTGAACTAACTCATTGTAATATTTTGTGTTGCCCAATAAATTCACATTTGCTGTTGCTGTGCAGGCTCCTGCAGCATCTGTCTGTTGTTTGAAAGACAAAGTCCTGACAGCTCGAGACAGATCGAGTTGGATCGATTGTGATATTTGGGGGCCAGATGCCTGTTTAGCAGCAGCTGCTGTTACTTCTGCCCTGTTCCTCTCCGTGACGTTGATGCATTTAACCAGTGAAAGCGACCCAACGTTTGAACTTGCTCATATATAATACAGCAAGTAAGTACGTACATTTTATTTACAGCACCCTTCACAGCACAGATGCACAGGGTGCTTTACAAGCAGATAAAAGAACTTTGAATAAAACCAGAATAGAAGACAAACACATATAACATCACAGTGTATGCATAAAGACCTACTGTATCACTCATTATCTGCAACAATAAATAGCATCAGAATAATATGTATTATACCATATAAAAAATCTGTCTTATACGACATAATACATATAAAAAACAAAAAGCTCTTTCAGTACTTTTATTTCAAAGATGGTTTGATGCAGTCTCCTCTGTTTTTAATCAAACGCTGACTCTGCCCAATGAGATTCTATTTCGACTTTTTTTTTTTTTTCTGGCTTGAAGTGTGGTGTAGTCAAACGTTTTTTTTTCCCCATAAAAAAAAATAATCAAAGAGATGATGTTAAAAGTGAAAAGATGATACACTCCCAATCCCAGGTCCATCACGAGCAGTTAGAGAAGAGGCAGTTCAGCCTTAAAGGGGCAATATGTGAGTTTCATCACTGTCAGATATAAGGGAATTAAAAATTAGTATGTTAAGCGCTAGTGCTGTTATTTTATCTGGTGTAGAGTATCACATCACACAAACCATGCTGTCTGTTGATTTGGAATCTCTGCTTCCTCCTGCCCATCTGAACAGTTGCCCCATCACCCTTGTAGAAAGCGAGAAGCAACCGCCCCCACAGCCAAACACGTCGCAACTGCAGCACCAGCTAGCTAAAAGTATGCTAGCTATATCCCTAAATCCGGTGGTGTGCCTTCAATTATCGGACCCCTGTTGCCACGTCATGTTTTCAAGAGGACCACATTCAGTGATGGACCTGCAAATGACACATTTCTCCAATTAGTGGCTTAGTTTTCGTTTACCTGATGTTGGCTAAATAAAAGGAAACAAATTTTGTCAGTAAACATTTTATACTTGCGTCATCACTCACCGTTTTCCATGCTCGCTTACAAGGTATTTGTTGCTTCCATAAGAGACCGGAGATGAGCGTGAGTGTGAAGTTTCTTTGTTTTGGGTTTTCATGCTATGCTCAGCTGCGCTCTCAAGTGGCGCAAAGTGTCAGAAAGGGCCAGAAGCGCAGGGTGACTAAAGAGACGCATTTCACTTTCCAAAGGACGGCTTCTGCAGCTGCTGCTCATCCTGTATATGGATTAGGTAAAACAGTCCGTCCGTCAACAAAGATAGCTATCACAACATTAGTAAGTAGCTAATGACTTTTCTTTTTTTTCTTTTTTTGGTCTTTGTGGCTGCTTTGCTTTCACAGCGCTGTTGCAGGGCGCCACTTCATTGAGTAAATAAATGGAAACCCGCGTGCATTCTGCTCCATCCACTGGGCTTTGGCGGAGGGAATTATCCCGGCATATTGAATTCATAGATCATTGTGGCTTGCTGGGGGCTTCAAAGTGTCATTAATATTCTGATTCTGGAGATGTGTGAACTACTTTGCTCGTTCCCCCACTGTTATTAGACCGTTGTTCCCAGGGCTGAAAAGCGGCTCTGTGGGAGATTTTAAATAACTTTTTTTCTTTTTTTGTTTGTTGATACTGAAGGATAGGAACAGCAAACTGTGTCTTTCTTTTTTTTGTCATTGTTTGAATGTAGCTTATTTGAATGCAATTATTATTCAAAGCCTTCCCTACTCTTGGCTTGTGTGAAGGTTGTGATATCTTGATGGAGAGACTTGGCTCGGTATGTGCGTAGTTCATGTCACCTTTGGATTTCACCTTTTTTTATTCATTAAAATGAGGAGTCAGGTGCTTGCTGTCTAGTTCCAGTCAATTTTCTGAATTGTATAAGATTCTGAGCCAGATTGACTTATTCTGTTCATGTTGAGCCTGAAGCAAAGAAAGAGGAATGAAACAGAAATGAATGAGGAAGAGAAAGTATTGTTTGAACTTTTCAAGCTGAGAGCAGGGAGACTGAGAGGAAGTAGCTGGCTGGAAATTACAAATTCCTTTTAAGTTTCCTTTATGAAAGTCGTGCCTTGCTCCATAATGACGGCCTCGAACTGTTATTAAAGGACAGAGTGGATGAGTCCCAGCCAGCTGAACCACTGTGCCAGTGTAGCGAGTGCGTTCTTTGTGTAGAATAACATGATGAAACCCAACTCCCATCTTGTCCCCAGTGTTGTGCCTTTGCAAAAATCCAGAGCAGTAAAGGCTTTTGAATGACTTTGGATGTTGCAAGTTTTTGGAAAGGCTTCACTTAAGTAGTGGTTTTATGTTGGAGGGTCCCAGAAGGAAGTTTCTTGGCTCGCTTCAAGCTATAGCTCATAAATATTGATGGAAGGTACAGTATGGCACGTCTAACCATACCGAGAAGCTTTAGGGCGACACGGTGGCGCAGTGGTTAGCGCTGCCGCCTCACAGCAAGAAGGTCGTGGGTTCGATTCCAGGCCTGGGACCTTTCTGTGTGGAGTTTGCATGTTCTCCCTGTGTCTGCGTGGGTTCTCTCCGGGTTCTCTCCGGGTTCTCCAGCTTCCTCCTTCCTTCCACACTCCAAAAACATGCGTGTGAGGTCAACTGAACACTCTAAATTGTCCGTAGGTGTGCATGTGAGTGTGAATGGTTGGTTGTCTCTATGTGGCCCTGCGATGAACTGGCCACTTGTCCAGGGTGTCACCCTGCCTTCACCCTAAGACAGCTGGGATAGGCTCCAGCAGACCCCCGTGACCCTGAATAGGAATAAGTGGGTAAAGAAGATAAATGAATAGATAAAGAAAAATGTTTAAACACTGTTTTTTGTTTTTTTGTATGTTTATTTTGTATGTTTCGTCTTGTCCAAGAGACATGCTTTGACAACAAGACAAAAACAATGAAAAAAAATCTATATGTTCACATGAGGAAATTTAACAGATGATAAGCACTATAAGAAAAATAAGACATTATTACAAATCCGAAAAAAAAATGAACTCCTATCCGAAAAATGAAATAACTATGCTTAACCGAACAAAGAAACTGTGCGGGACTTTCGGAGCACTTCAGGATGCTGAATTGAAGACTATGATTAAAATGGCTTTGCCTCGGTTTTATTAGTATTTCAAAAGCCAAACCCCAAAGTCACGTCTTTATTCCTCCAAACTGAGGACGACTGCACTGTACCACTGGTGTACTTCCATTCACGACGCAGGATTAAGTGGAGTAGTAGCTCTCATGCATGTGGCTTCATGTCGCTGCTGGCCAGAAACGACCTATGTCATGTCCTGCACTCAGAAGATTAAAGAACAGTTTCCTCAGCTTTACACTTGATGATGCTCAGCCACCACTTTTTTTATGGGAAGAATGCTCACACCATCAATGTTTAGTGTGGTATTTTTTTATTTTTTTATTTTTGGTGCTTTGGGTGTTGAAGAAAACTGATTTATATGACTAATTCACCACAGGTGCACAAGGCAAAGACAAAGATGTAATTTGAGTAAGTCTAACTTAAGTCTAAGTAAGTTTCAACAGCAGGGGTGAACATCATCCACCGGAATCACTTCAGCCGTTTCCCGTTCAGCAGTCTGCACATCTGCATCTCCATCTTTTCAGCCTTGGCACTAATCATTCATTTATTTCCTCTTGGTAGTTATGTGCACTGCCACTTTGCTTGGTGCTAAAGGGCAACAGCTTTTTGCTCCTTCACAACTCTGAACTTGTATCTGATCCAAGTCTTGGCTGGGTTTTGTAGTAATTGCAGATGGCAAACCACAGTTTGCATATTTGATTCTTTCAAAAAGCGAGTAATTATTTTTTCGCCAATTTAAACCAGTTCAAAAATATTTTTTATTAAAAATGTCAGAAATATCCAAAATACACAATCGGAATGGGGGAATGAACATCTAAATTTCTTGTAGAAATTTTGAGGCAACCCAATCTGTGATGACATAAATAGCTTTGATTTTCCTTCAGTATCCCTGCAAACCACTGTCTTAGGCTGGTTCTTCCATTTATAACCTGGCATTCATCACATGATCAGCGGAGTTGTAATATGATAGGTCAGGGCAGTCACATGGCACAATTACCCACAGACAATCTGCAGGTGAACAGATCACGTGTTTTTAAAAAATTAGAGCAATTTCCCATTCAAACCTGAAAACAATGTAATCTTTAAGGTAAATATCTGAAAGGATTTGCAAGCCTTTCTACTGTAAAGCCACGGGGTATGTTGCGTATTATATAATTACTCCATTTATAGCGCTCATAGCGCTAAATTATGCATGACCTCTGGGGACCAAAATTGAAAAAGGGACTCAACAGCTGATTCAGTTACTCTTTTTTTTAAATGATTATGATTGAAAATTAGGCTGCTAATTAGAGCAAAATTGCAACAACAACAGCCCGCTGCAGATCTAGCAGTGAGTGAGATGCGGTACTTTTCTTGATTTACGTCAGTTGAAGAGTGCCACTGCAAAACGTCCAGCGCACACCTTACAATCCTGAATAAAACCTGCACTGAAAATGGTCGTACACCTCTGTGGGAATCCGAGCGTTACCTCTTTGTTGAACTCCTGCTGTTCAGCATCAGCAGAGCTTTTATTTCTTCACTGACAGAAGTTTGCCTACAATTTTTTATTTTTTTTGTTGCTGCACTCTGATGCAACGGCTAACCACATCTCCGAGCGCACACAGCGTCACATAATAGGTCCTGTTATTTAAAGTATTCGAGACCCCCTCCTGCGGCACAACCCTGTCAGTTTTCTATGCACTGCACAGATCTGGCGTGAATGCAGCCTAAACTGGAGTCACAGAAACTGAAATAGCTTTTGCAGTTTGCAGGTTTTGACCACTAAGGTAGTAAAACTCTGGTGCTGGTGACCATCTCAGCTGACTTACACCTCAGACAAGTCGCCAATGCAAGACCAACACAGAAAGTCAAAGAACCATTTGCACACACACACACACACACACACACACACACACACACACTTTCATACAGTTTCGAGTCTTCAGTTAATCTAATGTGCATGTCTTTGGACTGTGGAATGACTTTTTCAGAAAAAATCAAGGAGAAAAAGAGAGATGACGATAGCGCCAAACAATTAACCAAACTGTCAAACATTGTCTTCGCCCTTCAGATTCAAATCCCCCCTCTTCACTTTTCATTGTGAACCTGAATATGGCCTAGTGATTGATAGTGATTGAACGCACTTTTACACACATACCTCCAGGCGTATATTTTCAAGCGCACTCACGCAAGGGAATGTGTCCTGTGCCCAAATGTGTTTGACCCACATAGTCCAGATTATTTGACAAGCGCGAGTGCTCAGTTCTCTTGCTTCAATGCGGTGCACTTCCCTTGCACGGTTCGCTTGTCTGCTTCAGCCCAGTGCAGACGACCATGGACGAGCGCGGCCACGTGCACAATGCGCGGAACGTGGACGTGACGTGCAGTTGGCAAGGAAAGCCTTGCAGGTCTCCTGCATTTCGCGATGCCTCAGCAAAAATCTTATTTCATGAACAGCACGATTAAATGCAAATCACTGGTTTCACGCAGTTCTTAAAGTTTTTGCTTTGCTTTCTCTGCCGTTCTTTGTGGGGTTGCAACATACGCCATGCTGAAGTACAGTTGGGTGGAGATAATGTGAGTGTGGGCAAGCAGGGGACTGGGGACAGCGGAGAGGGGTGGGGCACAGATGGAACAACTCTTCCCAGAGTGAACGCACCCTTTGATGCTTCACAGGTGATGTAACCTGGGGGTCATTGGGTGTTTGGGGGCCTTTTCAACATATCCAACATGCCCCCTCGCTGGGAAGACCACGCTGGGATTTATTAAGCCCCAAACCTTCTTGGTCCACATTCATCTCCTTGCCCTCTCTGCGGCCTCCCACATCTTCCCCATGGCTTCCTTGCTGTGCAGCCCTCCCACTTCCAGCCTCTCGAGTGGCCTGCAGAGAGACCGGCACTTCCAACTTCCACGGTGGTCACACCAGCTCCTCCATCTCTCGCTCGGCCATTCGTTCACCAGCTCCTGGTCCTCTTATTCACCGAGTTCTCCTCCGTCCTGTCCTCCCCGGATATTGTCACCTCCAGCATGAACACGAGCCTCAATCTTTCAAATTTGAGCTATCTGCCTTGATCCACCTTCAACTTTGATCAAAATCCCCTCTGACAGCAACAGTCAATCGGCAAATAAAAGAAAATATAAAAACCTAACATCTTTGTATGGGCTGTAACATGAGATAATAACTACTTCCTTCTCTTTTTCTTTGATGAGACTCTGACCCTTCAGCGCTAATAGTGGGAGAATTTTTCTGTGTTACGCCTTGAAGAAAAAATAGATTTGTCTGTTCAGGAACAATATTACTGTCACTGCTTGCATAATTGCATTTACTTTGGTGTGGATTTAAAGCACTGTGCACGCCAAAGGCTGCTGCTTAGTGTCAGGAGTCTCATCAAAGAAATAGGGTGCAAAGTCTCCATGACCTAGATGTAACTGTGCTCATAAAAATCTAAATTTAAACTAGATTTTCTCTGATAACAAGGAGATGCACCGCCCCGCTGGTCCGCCTTCAGCCATTAGGAAACATGCAGATGTAAATACAGAGAGTTCTGGGAAACATTTTGTCAGTATCCATGCAGTATGTGTAGCTGGCAGTGGGTAACAATGACTGCCAGTGACTATCCATGTGAAAGCCTTGAAAAGCTACTGTGTGACTCATATTTGGAGGCCGAGATGCTCCACATCTCACTTTGCAGGATTCTATATTTGATTTTAAAAAGGACCAGGCCACCCACATTTGTAATCCATACTCCATTAATAAATTGTGGGTGAACATACTAATAATATAAAAAACAGACTTTGAACTGCAAAGAGAAAATGTAGGTCAAGCGCTGGCACGCCGCGGCTTCACGCAGCTTGCAGGCCACTCCAGTTGTCCTTCGAGTCTGGACAGAAATGGCATTGATACGACTGAACGAGATCCTCACAGAACATGCAAATGAGGTTTGAAAGAGCCCTCGGAATACATGACAGCGTAATGAAGCGTCACAAAGTGAACTGGGGGAGGGGTGGGTACTTTCAAAATTTTTTAAAGGGTTTTGAAATTTGACAATGTCAGTGAGTCACAGCTGGGGAGAGCGATGCAAGCATTAAATATGAACAATCATATCAAACACTCAAGGATGTGACTGGCTCACTACTTCACATTGTGTCTTTCTCGTTGTCCCCAAACTTTCTGTCCTTGTGTTAAATAACATAAGCCCTCTTTTCCATTGTGAATGCCTGTACAAATTATTTCTCTCTTCCTATAAAAATAACAGCTTCTATTTGTTCTATTGCACACATCATATCGTCAAATATCTATCTATCTGTCTATCTATCTGATCAAAGGTAGAACTCAACCCATTAACTCAGTTTTGTGTAGTCTTGTTCCTGAACAGACAGATCTACAGCAACACTGATAAGCCCTTAAGGGTCGGAGCATCATCAAAGCGTAAGCAACAGTAAATTGGCTCACATTGTTATTGTCAGTCGGCTCATCCACAGATATTTGTTTGCTTGTCGATGGCTGTAAGCATATGTCTGTTTCCATCCAACAGCTACCTGCGTAGTTTCTGTGCTTTCATGTGCAAACTTTCATGCAGCTCGTGGCTGATATTTCTTATAACTGGGACTCTGCATAGAAGCCTTCGTGTTGTTTGTCCAAATTAGAAGAACACTGTCAACTTGATGAGCGGGAACATGAGAAACAATAGGCAACAAACCGTCTTTGCTGCGGCCCCTGGATGCAATTTTGGAAATTCAACCTTGCTCCTTGTCAGTCACTGTGCCGAGGTCACCCCGCACCATATGGATGCATGTCAGTGCAGGTCACTGCTCCAGATGTGCATGAATTTTAAATTTGTCCCAGGAGTAAATATGAGTAATTAGTGGCCCTTCCCTTCGTGTCATTTGAAGCTGTCATTTGGGAAATGTCAGGTATTCTTCTCGCTGAAACTCATTAGCACATTTCATCATCAAAACGGAATCTGAACGTTTAATGAAGAGAATCACGGTTCATCATTATGCCAGTTAATGATAAAGGCATTTTGAGGTGAAGCAGCGATGGACAGATCTCCCTTTGACTTTCAATAAATCATTGATTAAATTTGAAAGACACTTTTTGGACAAAACAACAATAGTTCTCCTCTATGCAGCTGATGCAAGTATTTGGTTTTGGCTTTAAATATTTCCCAGAGGTCACTTTCCAGCCTGAGATAAGAAGATAAGGAAACAGGCGGACAAACAATGTCATTGCTTTTAAAATGCCTTTGCGGTAAATGTGTCCAATGAACAGGAAGGAGAGTACAGGTCAAAGCCCACACACCATCTCTCAACAAATTACTTCTATAGTGTGAGCTGCTTAATTGTATTGATCCAGCTGTCTTTCTCCACTAGGGGGTCGATTATTTGTGGTCCAACTGGAGACCGAAACAAGTAGAGAGAATTTACTATAAGCCCTACAATCCTGAAGGGGCTTTTCAGAGGCTTTTTTGGGGTAAAAACAGCTCCTGCTTTATCTTCATTAGGGTGGCTCCACTGCACGGAGTCAACTTAACCATAATTATACAAAATTCACCAACAAAGTTGCTTGCAAAGTTGCAGAGTCCATCCGCCACTTTAAAGTAGATGTTTTTCTCTGTGTGTCTGGGTAATGAACTTGACCTCCAGTGACCTTCACTCGTGTTCCCACCTCCTGCAAAGTAGTACAGCCAGACATGTCACGGTCGTTCTTTTAAGGGATTCAGCGCCTCATACAGGGATGAAGCCATCACAGAGAAATAATGACTGTGGTGATCGGCTGGGCTATAATTTGTGTTTGCCGCAAATGTACGTTGAGTATTGATTACCGACATTTATCTGTATGCACTCTTTTCTATGCAATTAGCCATGCATTTTCTGTCACTGCTGATGATGCCCTCCAGTCCAGCCAGAGAGGGCCCACACAGGGGGCGTGGCACGCCAGTTAATCTCAAGACCAACAGCCAGCCGCATCCTATGGAGTTTTTCCAATTAGACTAATGTGCACGGACTGTGGAAGGAAGCCCGTGCATTCGAATAGAAACCACGCAGATGCAGGGAGAACATTCAAACTCCTGTTTAGTTGTTTAGTTTTGCACTTGTATATGTTGTCTTGTTAATTTGCATTTAAAGGATCTAGCCCCTCATTCTCTTTACTTTCTTACTGGAAAGGAGTGCTGTAATTTCCCTTGGGGATCAATAAAGTCCTCTGATTGTGACTCTGATTAAAAGCTGACCTTCTTGCTGTGTGGCATGAGTGTTAGCCGCTGCAACAGCGTGCACTGTCTCGGTGTGTTCTTTGTCAGTAATTCAGTGTTGGGAAGCCAGGTGGCCACGGGGGGGGGGTCACCTTTTCTTGTCTGTTTTGAGCTTTTTGCAAGATTGTGAAACATTCACCTTAACTGTATGTTGCTTCAGGGCATTTGACTACAGTGGTTCTGCTGCTTTTCGCCCGAGACCTTTGAATGTAGACTAAAAAGAGGATGGATCAGACTGTTCTGGGGATGCTTCACATTTTAGTGTGAATAAAATAAAAAAAGATGTGTGTGTGTGTGTGTGTGTGTTTTAAATCATTAGCATTAAAGGATTTGCTGTAAAAAAAAAAGTGAATAATTTTCATTTTTCATTCTTTTTTCTGTAATTTGGAATCCCTTTAAATAATAAACTGCCCAGGAGTTAGCGCAGCGATTCTGTAACTCTGCTCTTCATCTCCATTATTCAGTGCGACCTCATGTTAGGCAGGGTTTAACAGTATCATAGTTTGAGTGGATTTTCGGCGATAAATTATAGATCCCTCCCCGTCTTGACTGAGAGATCTTGACTGAATTATGCAACCACTAAGCTGCAGCATTAAGGGTTATACGGTATCTTCCACTCCATCAGCCTTTTTTTCTATGCTAAAGAAACTTGCTGTATCTGCACGTGCCGCTGATAATCTACCCCCCCATCACGGATAATTACTCGGGTAAATTAGCAGCGGGAACAAATTGCTTCCTCCCACCATCCCACGTGGTAGGTCGCTCACTGGTTGGCTTGATGTCAAGGAGGTCGGTTGTCACAAAAGCGGCTTCTCTCAAAGATCACGTTGGAAGCGTCTGTGACATGTTCCCAGTACAGAAGTCCAGTGCCGCATGTTGACCTGTTGCTACAGAGTTGCAGTTTTACTCAGAGCTTACACTTCCGCATCATTAAGTAAATTACTGAGCAGCCAGCCAAAAGTGAAGGAAAAAAAAGAATTCAAATGAAATAGTTGGCATATGGGATAAAAGGGGATCAGATCAGATACAGCGCAGGGAATAGATGTTGGCGAGAGACGGAGGTTTGAAGTGCTGCAGACTGACCAGGCAGCCGCTTCAGCCGGGTCTCAACGCCTCTTTTCAATCTGTGATCATATGGAATCCTTATTAGGTGTGAAACGATTTAATGGGCAGGCATAAAATTCAGTTAGCAGTTGACTTCCGTGACCTGCTCTAAATTAGTGGGCATCATCCTGATTCTTGGAATTCCGGCTTCCGACAGCTTGAGTTTAGGCAGTCAAGTGGAACCCTCGCAGTCTCCTTTTTGAATTATTAAACAAAACCTTGTGACAGATGACTTGGAAGTTAGAGAGTTTGCATGAACATCTTTTTTTATTTTTTATTTTCTTTCCCAGAGGAACCTGGCAATCCTTTAGTTCAGGATTTCGGGAGACATTTGACATCTTGAAATATATTCTAACAGGATTTCAGTGGGTGCTTTTCCTCCCCAATCTAGCAGTGCTTTCTCAGGTCATGGTGAAGCAAGACATTTATTTTTTTTAAGAAAAGGAATAATATCTTGTTCTAACTCCTGTACCTCACGAGCTTAATTAGGACCCCGAAAACAGAAGAAGGGGGAGAATGCACTGCGCAGAGAGAACGAGATGAGATGCTAAATTCAGAGAGTGATTCACTTTGGTGGCCGCGGGACATTTTTGCATTTGGGGTAACAGCCGCATTCATTTGCAACACCCAAGGGACTTTTCAGTGGCTTGCCAAGTCTCAGGAGAAGAATAGGGAGCCGCTTAGGTGGGAGGGGAGGCAGCAAGAGTGGCAGATCCGTGCCTCCGCTCTCAAAAGCCGGTGATTAGAGGAAATTGCGGATACAAATATTGTCTTCCCGACCCGGCTACAAGGACCGGTTTATTGAGTGTCAGCGATAAGTATAGATTAGTGGACTGCAGAATAGTGGGCGTGGGCCAAATGTGGAACCATTATTTCTGCAGGGAGAGTATCTTTTGTTAAAGGTAGTCACTCTCCGTGCTCTGGCCTGTTATCTTTGTGCACACCGCCGCAGTGCGGCATCAATTATTAGACACATTGGATCAGTATTAATCGATGCTTTTCGATGTAACTCTCATTTTTTGATGTTATTGTGCTATCCTTGTCAAAATTGAATCTTAGCGTATTATTCAGGCCTGAACTTTTCCAAAGTTCATTAAGTGCACATTCTGGAGTTCATTGTGCTTAAAACTTTGGAGAAAATGTGAACGAAAAAAAACAAAACTATCTTGAACAGATCAACAAAATGTAATTCTTCTTGCGGCGTAAGCTTTGGTTAAATGGTGGTTGGAATATGAGTGGAGAGATTTTAGGGAGGTCAGGGATGTCACTTGCCTTTAAGGGCCGGAGCAAGAAATCCAACTCAACATCTTCCTCTCTGTTGATGAGCATACAGACAGTGTGGATCCTGCTTTTGTTTCATTTTCTCAGTCAGTCTTCAAAACCCTTCTTTCATCCTCAGAGACGACAACTTGAGCTTATGTCTCTTACAATTTTGATGTGACCTTCCTAAACACATGTATCCTGTTGCCATAGCATGTTTTTGACTCAGGCGATTTCATCCAGAACTCCCCTCCCCCGACTCATCGCATGGCTTTGACCCATTTTCCTCAACCAACCCACAGACTGGCTTCACATGATTAGTAAACTAAATGTTTTACTGCAACCCCATTATGACACCAACACTGACAAGATGTCATTATATTGAGTCGACTGCGTCACGAAAGGCAACCATTCACACACACATGCCAATCACGACTGTGCCACAAAACACTTCACCTGCACCGGCCTTAACGCAGTGATCGCACACACCTCGGCGACTCGTGACATTGGAAGTTGGAACAGTCAACCAGTAAAAGTTCCGCCTGGTCTCTCTCTCTTTCTCTTTCTTTCACATTTCATTTCATAGCTCTTGTTATATCTCGTGACCCTTTGACCCACTTCACCCCTTTACTTCCATCTCTTTTTAACCTGGCAGCTCTGGTGAGGCATCAAGCCAGATCAGCAATCTGTGATGGATGAGGCTGGACGGGAGTCAGGAGTTTTGATGTGTTTCCAGCAACTTGTCAAAGCCGGCTGGATGGAGAAAACGGATGAGGGACAAAGAAAAATGAAAGAAAGAAGGGAAACACGTCTGAGAAACCCTCTAACAAGATGTATGGAGGAAGGTGTCAGGGGCCATATGTGCTGGAATAAAAACCTCAACAGCTGAGGCTTTTATTTCCATTACCCACCTATATGCGTTGGTGCGTTCTTCAGTATGGAGCCAGTGAAGGATTGCGGGGTGAAAGCTCTCAAGAGATTACGCCAATGAATTGAGACGATCATATCTGAAGGTGCATATCCCGTCACTGCCACTCTCAGCCTTCTGATCAATGATGCACTGTTCTAGGGATTAACTGCAGTATTTCAGCTTCAGGCTGCTGTGGCAGGAGGCATCAAAGCAAGTCGTTGCCTGTTCATTAAAAAAACAAAAAACAAAACAAAAGCACATTGTCAGAACTTCTTTTTATTTTGTATTTTTTCTGCCAAAGGAGGAACTCAGATTTTTGCAGAGAAGTCATGCCTTGAAACCAAAAATAAACAAACACAAACATAATGTTATAATATTCTCCAAAAGCAAACCGTCTTTTGAAGCAACGTCCATATTTGCAGCTTGTTCCGTCCACTGCTGCCTCTTTAATTGTGTTCACGCTGAGCCTGGTTGATGTTGCACCACATGACCAGGCTCTGTCACCTCGTCCAGTACATCAAATAGTGAGGATGCTGACAAGCATTGATTAAAGGGGATAATAATCCACAGCATGGTAGACTGTAATGACAGAGAGCGGTGCGGAAGCACTTCACTGTTTCTCTGTCTATGTGCGTCTCTGCAAATTATCCTGTGTGCGCATTCAGAGGCGGCCGTTACAGCAGGTCAGTTTGACTGCATAGGAAAATACATCAACATGAACGACCCTGCACTTTTACAATGTTGTCATTATCGCTGGGGATGCTGAATTACGTCTGCCGTTAAAGGGATTATGCCAATTCTCCCATCGCCATCATCGGTTCCCTCTAATGATCAGTGCCTGTTGTCAGATCCAGGGGGCAGAGACTCCAGCTGCTCAGTGAACATTCTGCAGGTGAACGGTACAGGTCTCCCTCCCTCGAAACTACCAAGTAATAATGTTTGCCAAGTTTTGTGTGTTTTATTTTTCGGTCAACCACAACTCTGCCCAAACTTGAAAAACTGCTAGTAAGGACCACTCGATTCTCATTTCCTTTATTTTTTCTCTTTTTATTTTCTTGAGATCTTTGGAAAATGACATGCTGTGTCTCAATTCAGGTTCTGCACCCTTGAGACCGAGTGTCCTCCGTCTGAAGGAAGCGTTCTTAGAGTTCCCAGCCTAGAAGGACGGACCAAACCCCGCCTCCCCGGTCACCACTCGGGACGGTCTAGCCTTCGGCGTATTTCCTGGTTGCGTCACCGCCGTTCCCTCCTGCTGGCCAACCCCGGAAGTGACGTTTTTATAGCATCAAGCTAACCATTGGTTAGCCATCTAACGATGCCGTTGGATGATCAAATAAATAAAATCCTACGTTAAAAACTGGATACTTTATGTGAAACTTCAAAATTTAAATTTATATGACGTGTCTTTACCAGTACATGCCGTTAATTTCAGCTGACTTCCCAGGATCCTACGATGCTTTGCAGCAGCACGCAAAGCATCATGGGATACACAATGACGCAAAGGATAGTAGCGGTGCATCCTTGGAATCGGCTAAAACGAGTGCGTATTTCCGAGTACGCATATTGAGCGTCCTAAGCACCCTTGGGAATTGGGAGGAGCCTTCGCGCAGTGCTATGATGCAACTTCCTTTCAAAATGCGTACTTCAAGGATGCAGACCCTGAATTGAGACACAGCAACAGCCAGAGCCCACTGGGCTCCTCTCCATTGTATTGCTGCCTGTGAAGTACTTCCTGTGGAACATCCTGAGATTTGGGCTGAACCAAATTGTGGGGTTGCCCCCTACAGGTTTGGGGTGCATCCTGAGAATATGTGTGTCTGTCCTATGCATTTGTGGATTTAAATTGACTTTTGACACAACAATGTTGCATTAGGAGACAGAGTTGTTTTCAAGTCAAATACATAACCAGAACTCCAGTCCACACACGCACCTGCTGGGTGGAGGCATTTCAAAAACTTCTGAACACATCTGAAGTTCAGCCACTGCCGCCATCAATACCAAACCCTTGTTGAGCCAATGTTTGGCCAATGTCAGACTTGATGGTGGACAATGATAATGACCTCTTCACTGACAGAGACCCAGAACCTTATTCATTTGAGCCAGAAACCAACTGAGAAACTGCAGCACTGGCTATCATGTTTTACTTTAGTGTATGTTCTTCATGGTTCCTGATGGTACATAATTATTTCAGGGTGATGAAAGTGCAATCCCAATTTGTCCATGTGAGTTGTTGGATCGTGTGTTTGAATGAGTTTTGAGGGGAGACCACCAGCACCATTCACCTCAGGCACTGACAATCGGAGCGACTGTACTCATGTGACTACGGGGATGTTGAAATATCCCTTTAAGTTGATTCTGTATGTTGTGCGTTGTTCTGAATGCACGGATGATAAATGAAAGGCAAGCTCCTAAAATAAGGCAGTGCCAAAGCCCCGATGATTACGACATGATGCCGCCCGCTGTACTGTAAACCAGCGAACATATGGCGCTGTTAAAGGATGATGATTAAATGTCACTGCCTAAGTGGAGCGTAAATCAGTTTGTTGCTGCCAAAGAGTGATGTCAGTCAGTCTGCCACCGCACACTTTTCCTGCGAGGGAACGGATCCAATTTCCGCCGCTCTTCAATAAATGTAACGCATTTGACAGCATCCTGACATCCGTTCGTGTTTTATTGCCGATACATCAGAAACACGGCACAGTTATTTGCTGCCATCAGTCTTCTGCCCATTCGGGCATCTGTTACATTAAACGTTAGTTCCAACCAATGGCTTCATCCCTCTATTGAATTACCTCTTCACATGGAGGATATATGGGATTATTTATTATTATTTTTTAGTCACTATAGGGCTTCAGCTGTATAAATAAATGCAAGAAGCTACAATTTTATTAAAAAAAAATCCATACTTGTAATGCAGTTCATTCAAAACTTAATACGGCGGCTCTACTTCCCTTTTCATTCTCACTTGTTTTTCAAATCCCTCTCTCTCTCTCCATGGTTCTTGGAGTACCTGGACGAGACCTTGGGGCTGTGACATGATAATCAATATGTGAAAAGTGTGGAATGAAGTGAAGTCAGTTTCATATATATTTAACAGCCACATAGTGCTTTCCTGTGTGCTCTTCACTGTCTTCACATACACACAGCACAAACTGAACAGAACAGGGAGCTTCTGGAAAATGGTCAAAAGTGGGTAAGCTCATTCTTAGAATCCTTTCTGGTTTGCTCTTTCTACTCCTAACTTGACGTTGTCGTTCTCCCTGGCTTGTGGTGCTTCACACGCAACCTTTCAAATGATACATTTTGACATAAAGGAGCTTGCTTCCACCTTCCTGTTTGCAAATCTGAATCCCTCACACTGCTGGCTGAAACATCGCCGGCTGTCTGACTGCGGCCGAGTGTTACTCAGCTGCTTCACCCACCTAACAAGAGGCCCGGAAGGATTTCTGAATTCAACACTTTGTGCTGGAGGAGCTTTCTCATTGTCAGGATTTACATCCCTCTGAAGCAGCTTTGCACCTCTTGAGCAGTAACATTTTTCCTCTGTGCAAATGTTCACTGTTGTGAAACTTAGGGAAAGTACTTTCAGGTTGTACAAGCAGAAGGAATGTGTGTGAAATTGTCAACATCAAGGTTTTCAACCTTCCAGTACCTCAAATTTGAAGTGGCATGTATCATGTTCTCACTGTACGGATAAAGGAGATTAAAGAATACAGGCATTGTGCTGAGTAAAGGTTTCAAGGACTTGGTTCTATTGAAACTCTGTGCACTCTTAAGTTTTAGGCTACTTTTGCAGCAGACTCTGCTGTTTCCCCACAGTTCTCCCAAACCACCAAAACAGCCCCAGGGGAAATAACAATAAAATGCAAACCAGCTTCACAGCATAAGTGTGGCTCTTAAAGTCAATTTCATTACATGTTCCTTAATTTTTCGAGGACAAATTAAATTTAACTGCATTCAATTTTTTTATGATGTTGGTGAAACTGGAAATTACATTTCAGGAGTTTTCTTTCTTTGGGCCAGTGGGATTTCTAACCAGTATAAGACTATGCACATGCACTGCGCTAAATTTCATTACGAGACACTGAATTAACAACAAGACTGCTGTATTTGTATAGCATTTCAAGGGCAATTTAAGGAGCTTTGCAGAAAAAAAGAAAAAAACACAATCAAGACCACACATACAATTGAAGTTGCATCAAAATGATGTAAAATAAATGACTGAGTGATTTACAATTTAAAATCCATGATTAAAACAAATCAAACAACCAGGGTGAGGAGCTCTCACCCACAGGCATGAGTCAAAAGGAGAGTTTTTAACTACCAATATGAAACTTCTTTTTAATTAAAATTGCAATCTTTTCAGGTTCTGACCTCACAAAATCCTGGGTTTGCTTTGCATGTGAGCTAAATGTCTGGGCTGCTTTTCGCCGACATGGTGCCATATTAACTTCACCAGCAGCGTTCCCTCATTTGGTGATTCATCAAGCAGCAGAATTGCAATTCTTCCACAAGCCGCATACTTATTAGCCAGCTCTCTCAAAGGTGCGGAAGTTATGCACGCGCAGCAAATTCCAGACTCTGCCAGGTTATTCTGGACATCTGGCACATCTGCTCTTGCAGCCACTAATTTTTACACGAGCGTCTCCTGCTTTTGCCAAAAAGATCCCCACCCCCCCGTCCCGTGCTCACCTCCTGAAAGAAGGACAATGTGTTCCCTGGCAGAAGAACGAGGATCGTTGTGTGGGGCTTGTAAATAGGCTCCATTTGCATCAAGCATCGCTGTAGTGTCCTGACACCAGCAATCTGGGGAAATCTCAGCAAAACGCGGCAGGTAATGATGAATTTAAATGCAAATGGCAACTTGATAGGGGGAAACAAATTACACCCATCACTTGGTTAAATATGTCCAAATTAAAGACTAGTCCCCAAACCTGAACAGATTGGAGCTGCGTTATTTTTTTTAAAAAAAAGGAGGGAAAAAAAAAATGGAAAAAAAGAAAGTCAACCGCAAGTTAATGGCTAATTTCACTTTGCCTTCGGGGGAAAAAAAACAAAAAAAAAAACAAAACAGAATGCACTCAAAGGATATCTTATTACAAATCGTACATACAAATTAGATTTGTGCGTGTGTGTCTGTGTTTTGTAATCTAAGATGCATCGTCTGTTTCTCCTTAACGAGCACAGAGGATTGTGCGTTTGCGTGGGGGGGCTTTGTCTGAGAGAGACGCAGTAAGCAGAGCAGTCAAGGGCTCTTGCCAGCGTCCTGTCCTGAAGGAGACACTGGCCTGTGATGCCGTCGCCGCAGATTGATGGGGAATTACTGCCAATGTCTAAAATCACACGTGTCCTGTGCCTGCCGTGCACCCAGTGGGGGTTGTTTTGCATGGCGGGATGGAACCAGCGGGATAGCTCTGGTTGATGGACTGATTGCTGTCTGACACCTCATTGACCCCCCTGCCACGACGTGCACTGTTTTATTAGCCATCGCCCCTCCGCTGCTGACTCACTGAGGAGAGCCAGCACGGGAGGGGAATATCGTTTCTTTCTTTCCATTAAGACACAGAGGGATGAAAGAACCCTCCCCCCCGCCCCGGAGCTGCGTCTCCTCTCCTTCTCCTTCTCCTCTCACTCCATGTTATCCTCAGACTGGGGGAGTGGAGGGGGTGAAGGGAGACTTGGAGATCAGCGCAGGAGTCGGGAGCAGAATACAGATCAGCAGCAGGGGGGGAACTGATGCCCACGCTACTTAGCATACGTAATTGACCCCGAGCTAAAAATAAATAAATAAATAAAATAAAAACCCTCTGTGCCTAACACCATCCCCTGCCCTCCTGTCACTGCTGACCGGCATCTGCTCCGATATTATTTCCTGACCGGTGTTATGCCCCAGCCATATCAAGTGATGAGCTCGCTTAATCACCATTCAAGGCATTTTCCTGCTGCTCCTGAGCTCCACAGCAAAATGAAAACCCCTGGCGAACCCCCTGTGCTCTGTTTTGTTCCTCCCCCCTCCTTCCATCCTGCTGCTGTCAGCTAAAGAATCGAGTTCACTCAGCCTTGACTATAGAGAGAGAAAGTTAAAGTCATTTCACCTCCGACGTTACAAAGGATACGACGGGAATGGCGGAAGAGTGAAGCCCAGTTCCAGTTGATTTTAATCATCTCAGGCCTGAACTTGCCCCGGTGTTTAACATTCCCTGATGACCCAGTGAGCAGTGGAAAGGCCACACACACTCTCGCCTCTTGCTTCCGCATCCCAGGGGGGCTCTTAAAAGTGTGCAGCAATTCAGAGGAATACAGAATTTCTCATTCCAATAGGATAATTAGAATTACCAGTCGGCGTCTCTCAGTGTTGTAGGGAGTGAGAGGAGCTGGATATGAGCTGAAACATGTACTGTAATATAACATGGGGACCCAGATTAGTTTTGTTGGATGAGAAAAAGACATTTGATTAGGTGGCCGAACAGTGTTCAACTACTCACCAACCAGTTGTCAAGAGTTAAATGAAATAACTTTGGTTTAAATGTGTCCTATAAATTTTGAAGACCACGATGAATCTCTGAAGATTGCATCATATTTGTGTGAGTGTAATTATGACCTACTGTGTCCACGACAGCTTGTGAGCACATATTTATGTTACAGTGAAACTAAAAATGTGGATTAACTTCTGGATCATATAACCTGCATTTTTGCATTAAATGTGTGACAAGTTTCTTTACTTCCGTGGCTCATTGTCAGAACCACTTGGATCAAGATGACGTTGTATACCCAAGTTTTCCACTGGATGGTGTTTTAAATGTTTAACAGAATTACGTGTACAAAACAGATCAAACAGTCAATGTTACAGACTGACTGTACTTTAATCAGACCCAATATGTATAGCTAGCCTAGACATATATGGTGGAGCTAGGTGCAGGTGGCTGCTAGGTGATAGAGTGAGGAAAAGGTAAACAGAGTCAACAGAAAAAAAAAATAGGTTGGCAATTGGCAAAGTTGATTTGCCACCCAGTCAGAGATTTGAAAATGGGATAATGACTGACTGTGTGAAGCAGGCCTGGCTCGTTGTTCCCAATAAGGCGGCACTTCCTGGGTTGCCAGATGTTTGCTCAATCAGAATTCATATTTAGGCCAGTGAAATTTGAGTAAAATTTAAAAAAAAAAGGAAATTTATACCATTTAAATAACTCACTACTCACTATGCAAAACATAAGTCAGTAGTTTTGGGAGAAATTTGTTGGGGATCCTGAAATTACCTTTATTTCAGAAAACACAAAAAGTCTCAACAAGGTCACAAAAGTACAAACAAAAAAACACTCCTACCTAAAAACCCACTGAATCACAAAACTCTCACCAGGGGCCCGTTGCACGAAAGTAGGATTCCGTCGTCCAAGATGAGTAACTAAGCCGCGCTCAACCAATCCACAACACGTGTGTCCAGGCTTAATCGGTTGCACAAAAACACATCCAGGATGAGAGCACACGGATTCATCAAGCCAGGTGAAACCTATCCTGGATAAGTGCGCGCACGCGGCTTCCTCAGATAGACCCCCGTTATCGAGCTCAGAATCAAGGATTTGCCATGACAACGAGAGCGGCGTCCTTTTCTCGTCCGAGGCGGAATTCTAAATGGAGGTTTATGAGGAGGTAAAAGAAGAAATACAGAAGAAAGGCAACACCACCACAGCATTAAAACAGAGAGAAAAGCGTGGCGAAATATTGCAGACCGTCTGAATGCGTAGGAAGTGCACAAATACGAACTCGCTCCTCCGCTGGAACAATCGCAATTACGATCATAATAGTTAATAATAATAATAATCATATCCGAAAACGATGTCGTACTCCGATTACGAGCCAGTTGAAATTGTAGGTGGAAATTATTGCAGATGTGAGTGAAATTGTGTAAATGTAGCTCCAGAAAACCGTAACAATGATAAATAGACAACTTCACTGAATGTCCGTTTGAGCTTAAAAAACAGTTCTGCGATAAAATACAAGAACATCCTGCAAAATGGTAACCCTAACTAATATTTAAGATACACAAGTGTACATTGTATGCAGAAGGTGCCTGCTCACCTTTTGTTTTAGCATCATTTGGTACCCACACAAAATTTCATTTGTGTAACAGGACTCAGATGCTGTGTATGGAGAGAGCCATCCTGGCAACACAGTGGGAATTAATGGAAGGAAATTTCCATTATGCAAAGTTGCCACTGTGCTAATTGTCATGGGTTAACAGAACTCATAAGTTATCAGACAATTGTATGCCCAGCATCTACAGCAGCAAATGCAACTGGCTGATTTGGGCATACAATACAAGAAGGTGAAGACTGCAGACATTTTATAAGAGTCCGAAATAAAAAGGAAAACAAAAAGAAAACTCAACCTTGAAATGGAGAAAAAAAAAAGATGAAGAAAAAAACTTGAATTAGAGCGGAGTCGTGCTTTCAATGCACACTGTATGCTGACTGGAACAAAAATGTAATAATAATTATTCTCCTTTCCTCTCCCAGCTCCAAGAACATGACACATCTTAAAATAAATAAAGGTCAATTGAATTATGATGGTGTCTGTTTGTTTCATGTATGCACCTTTTGACCTAAACAGAGATGAAAGTTTTTTTTTTTTTATCTGTAATCCTACCTTGGTGCTATGATTGGTTGGAAGTTGAAACTCGGGCATTCATAAGGTTAGAAGAAATGCACTTAATGTACCATGAAATGCAACTTCTCAGAAATATTAAAACACTTTATGGTAATGTGGTGAATTCTTCTGGTGGATTCAGGTGATGTAGATGTTGAAGGAGTCTTCACTGACACAGACTTAGTTGGATAAAAACTGGTTTATTTCAAAGAAGTCAAAAGTCAGACAGGCACCATGGAAAGCCTGGGGATGTCTCTGGGCCAGATGTGAGCAACTCCAATGATGCTTTGTTCGCATCACCTTTTATACCTCCCAACAACAAAAGGAGGAAGATCCAGGATATGGGGGGGATGTATGCATTCATAGTTACACCCCTAATGGCCATCTGGTCTCAATCTAATAACAGTGGTGATAACAAAACCATACATGGACAATAATTCCCCTTTTTGGGAGGAAGGCAGCAGCGGGTTCACGACTGAGTTCACATTCTGCCATATATCAAATGGTGTCATATGCATAGGAAGGCAGCAGCGGGTTCAGATACTACAGTAATAAAACGTGAGAACAGGGAACAGTTGAAATATCTATTCTTTAAGGTAGTAGATATCACAATGACATTGAATTGAAGAAAAAAAAGTACAATGATAATAAACTAACGATTTGCAGCTTGTGAGGTGTAAATAGAAACCTCAATAAATGTGGCAAGACGCAATGGGCCTGGGCAGGCTTCAAACCCCAGACTCCCAGGTGATACTCATGCGCACCAACCATTTGGTCAAGTAGCCAGGGTGCATGATCAATTATTGGAGGCATAGTGCCAGGACCGTCAACTGTCACAAAAAGAACCTTATGTTACTCTTTGATGTGTATTCATGTTTATATGGGATGTGTATTTTTATATATGATGCATGGTAAAGTATAAGTTATGTAACAAATTATCAAATGATTGCAACATTATCTCAACTAATTTCTCTATAATGATTGAAATTAAATGATTCCAAAAGTTGAAATGATATAATTAAATTATTCCAAATGTTGAAATAATGCCAGTGAGTCTAGTTGAATGTGATAACAATGTGCAGTGTTGAGTGGAATAACGATTGGTTTCCGTTGGTGGTGATTGTTTACTGAAATACAGGGTGAGATTAAATAGATCCTAGAATTTAGCCTGGTCTGGAGCAGGTTCACTCCACAGAATAAATCTCCATGGTAACGTATACCATAACATGTTGCTCTTCCACCTATCCTACTTTTGTGCAACCGGATCACGGACAAATTCATCTAGGATGACCAACATATCCCGGCTTAATCCCTTATCCTAGTTTCGTGCAACGGGCCCCAGGAGGATAAAAAAAGGAAACACAAAATCACTCACATGGGGAAAAATAAAATTTTCTCACAATTTTAAACCTGGACTATTCTTGGCAAAGCGAGCGCGTGACTTGGCCAATGTGACTTGGCAAGACAGATCAAGACAAACTAACACAGTACAAAGGAAAACACTGGCTATATATACAATGGGTAACAGGTGGAGACAATCTAGACTAAGGGACTGAAGGGAATCAGGGTCAGACAAAAGAAGAAGAAGGTGGCTCTGTCCAAAATCGCCCCCTACTCACTATACAGTATAGTGCACTATATAGAGAATACACCATTTTGTCGTGGTGTCAGAATTCTGAGTGAACATCGGTATTGACTATTTCATCCACTCAATTTGTCCAACAATGCATCAGTAAAAGTAGTGCACAACCAATGGTCACTACTCCGGCAATATACCCCCATCATGGATTGTGCTCACTCTAGGTAGAAAATGCACATATGTGTGTGTGTGTGTCTGTGTTTGTGTGTGTGTGTGTGTGTGTGTGTGTGTGTGTGTGTGTGTGTGTGTGTGTGTGTGTGTGAATGCATTCATATATGCAATTCATTTATTTATTACCACCTGCCGATGGAACGTTCTGATAATGAGACCACAATGGTGTCATTAGCGGCGCCAAGCGTGGTGTCCGAAAGTAGTTTTTTCTTTTGTTGTTGTTGTTTTTTTTGTTTTTTTTAATTTGGTTAATGAGTTTACTATATAGTTGGCTACCAATCTAGTGCTGGAACTGGAAATGAGCTGAAACATGCACTGCAATATAACATGGTGACCCAGATCAGCTTTGTTTGATAGGATAAACAATTTGGTGTGTGTTTAGTTACTCAGAAACCAGTTGTTAACAGTGAAGAAGAAGAAGAAATAAATTCAAATTTCTGAATAATAGTATATTTTGAAGACCATGATGGATCTCAAAAGATCACATTGTATTTGTGCAAGTGTCATAAGGACCTACCGTTTATAGGAAAGTCTGAACGTGACAAAAAAGAAATGCATTTGACCGACTGTCAGTTTTGTGACAGAACCGAGTGATGCAACAACACCGTGGACACGGTGACCTCAGCGGTTCAGTCAGGTTTGTCGGCCACGTCAGACCTGCCTCGAGTGACACCTCCATTCACATTTTTTTTTTTTTTTTTTACAGAGCCATCAATCCGTCCATGCATTGTGTTGTGGTGACATCCAGCTGACAGCATAATGGACAGTAGAGTCGCTGTCTGATGGACCCTGAGCTATTAATCTCTCACCGTTAGTCCCCTGCAGGCACCTACATCTGAGAAGATTTTACACAAGCTCTCCAGGGCAACACGTGAATGTCTTGAGCAGTGCACTGTGTGACAGGGAAAACCAAATGGCTCCAAGTAGCATTACGGTCTAATTTAAACCTCTGGGATTATTGTCGTACTGCAGCTCTCTTTAATTTGTGCCCCACTGACAACACCGTCGTCTTGACTCACCCTTCGGTTTCGGCTTCACTCTCCAACATGACGCAGGGAGGATTATGTCCGCGTTTATGAATTCCACTGGATATTACGTCAAGGAAGAAATACGTCTCCGATAAACCGTACCCAGCCGTGCCAGTATGGCCGACCGTGCTTTAGCTTTGTACGGAGAGCTCACACTGTAGGCAAGTGCATCGCACTTTAGGGCAGGGTGCTTGGGATTGGTACAGATTGCAGAGTGTGAGAGCCGCCCTAGAGGCACATCTCCAGCAGTGGAAAAAAAAAAAAGTTGGAGCAATATGACGCCCATGGCAAAGCAGAAGGACAAGAACAAGAGAACTACAATAATGAAGTTTTCTTATTTTGTCTTATTAACAACAAAATAATTTCCATTTGTTTGTGTGCTTCTGATGCAGCTAAACCTTTTGGCAAGCAATAACAAATATTTATTACGTATTTAATATTTGAATTTTACATTTAATATCTAAAAAAGGAAAATGTTTCCCCGAGTGTATGAATCAACATTAGTTTTGCATTCAACTTGCCTGGTACCAGGATATTTTTTTCTTGATCTTCTCCTTCTTGCCTCCTCCAACAATATCTCTCTGTCACCGTTGCCTAAGTGAACATGCAGACCTACCTTTTCCTAATTACGTAGATGGTGGTGTGTGAAGTGTTGTATAAAGGGCAAGGTTGCTTGGCAGGCAACTAAAGTTACAAAGTGGAACCCAGGACTGGTGTGCTGGTGCCATTCTGCTATTACAATGAATTTACTGGAAAGATTTGAAAAATATGTTGGCAGAAAATGTATTTTACAGTCACAGGCCCTGTTTAACTACTCAACACACACTCATATGCACGTCTAAACTTGAATGAGTCCAGACTTTCAAAATTCTACTGAGATCAGAGAATACACAGATGGCTAAGTGTGTATCACCAGACACGTGTGTGTGTGTGTGTGTGTGTGTGTGTGTTTGTGTATCTGGTGAAAGGCAGACGGATTGCGAGCGCAGGAATGCCAATAATCAAACATGACTACTGGCGTTCCAGTTGTTTTTTCCTGCATCAGTAAGCTGGAAAGCAAAGAAAGATCCTGCCAGCGCTTACTGGACCGGTGCGGAGAGCAAAGGCGATTTTCTTTTTTTTTCTCTCCCTTTTTCTTTTTTTTCCCCCAGGCACTTCCAGCAAGACTGTCTGCGTTGTGATTGTAAATTAGGCTCTGTGAACGGTGGCGTCATACATCCAGCCCAGTGGTGGGGAGACATCATGTTGTTTTAAATGCTCCACATATAATTAGTGGCTGCGACACGGTGGCGCAGTGGTTAGCGCTGCCGCCTCACAGCAAGAAGGTCGTGGGTTCGATTCCGGGCCCGGACCTGGGACCTTTCTGTGTGGAGTTTGCATGTTCTCCCTGTGTCTGCGTGGGTTCTCTCCGGGTTCTCCGGCTTCCTCCCACACTCCAAAAACATGCATGTGAGGTCAATTGAACATTCTAAATTGTCTGTAGGTGTGCATGTGAGTTTGAATGGTTGTTTGTCTCTATGTGGCCCTGCGATGAACTGGCGACTTGTCCAGGGTGTCCCCTGCCTTCGCCCTAAGACGGCTGGGATAGGCTCCAGCAGACCCCCGTGACCCTGACCTCGGGACTAAGCGGGTATGGAAAATGGATGGATGGATGGATAATTAGTGGCCCTGAGCGGTAATCAGTAGGCTCGTTTTGATCCATGGCTGATTGTTAACGGCGTCGACATTAATAGAACTCAGTCATTTGTTAAAATCCTCTGCGGTTATTATGGTAACAGTTGGGGTTTGTTATATTACCATGGCAGCTTAAAGGGTAATTGTGCAGCAGTGTTTGATTGCCATACATTCAGCCAGGGCCATGGCTGCCTTCAATCAGGGTGGCCACAATACTAGATTGTGATATATGTTGATGATTTTGCATGCTTCGTTTACGATACTTTTTTTTTTTTAATACATTGATTGGGAGGGTGTTCTATCAGGATGTTTCAACCCCAGACTGCAAGTAACCCAGCCGGTGCTGATGAGATTTGTGTCCCACTGCACTACACCACCATCTGTCCTTCCACTCCATAGTCCTTCTGTCAGGAGGCGCTGCGGTGCTCAGCCTTGTGATTTCTTCACAGGTTGATCAGGAAGGAGATCCAACATGCATCCCACCTATTTGCACGCAAAAAAACAGCATGTCGCTCTGACACCAGCGGTCTTCTTTCTTTTCAGCACCTTCCTTTGTCTACAGTCAGTTGATCATGAGCACGATTTGTCTTCTGAAATTCACTCACGAACGTGCTCATTCACGGCGGCTCGACTTAAAAGGAATATTCACTATTTCAAACCAATCTTTGTAACTTTTTTTTGCTACAATGTTAGACTCACTTTTGAAGCTTTCTTCAGATTCCTGAGGGGACCGTTACCGTGTTAAATTTCAAATCAGGGACAGCACAGATCTTCGACAAGCTGAAGTGAGCTTTTACCAAGACCACCACACTCTAATCATTCCTCTGTGTTCTCACAAATCCTCGGGTTTTGTGTCGACTTATAAAAAATGAACCTGCTGTGTTGTTTAATTAATGTGTGCCGTTTCCAAATGCATTTAATTTGACACCATAATGAGGAAGAAATCTGAACAGCCTGCTACCTCCATCAGGCTGCATTTGGTTTTTATCATTTTTTGTTGTTGGCTGGTGTCATATTTACATCAATCTCAAAAACAAAGAAAAAGCTTTTGAGTTGCATTTTTGCAGTCGTATTCTCAAGGAAAGACATCTTTATGTATGACTCCCCTATCACAGGGAGAGACTCTTGGATCCAGCCCGAGACAACACTGCTTTACCAACCAGTGCTCAATTTTATCCCTTTATCCCCTTGTAAAGTTGCAGAAAAGACAGGAGAAACGGGTGAAGTGACTGTGCTTTGCACCGTTCCAGTCAGAGTTTGTGATTTGATTCTGTCTTTTTCTGTTGCTGTTGTTGTTTGCTTGTTTTCTGTTTCACAAGTGACAGCGTGTCAAGAAAGGCTCGCACCAGAGCCGACATGCAGTTTGGCTGCAGTCGGCTGAGGGATAAGTCAGCCGCAGTTCAAGCGTTGGAGCCGCGCTGAGAAGTACGATTGCTGCTATTATGTCTGGCGATTAGCCTGGCGCGGATTAGCACTTTCTCCAGTCTGGGACACTCCTCCTGTGCCAAGGTTAGCATCACACGAATGCGAGAGGCGGCCGGGCGAGGGAGCGGAGCAGTGGGGTGCACGGGGGGGGGCAGCAAGCAGCTTTGGGGAGATGAGAATCTGCCAACGCGACAGCAAAACAAACAGGGGGCCAGCAGGCCGCCGATCAATCACTGCTGTGTCACAGGGGCGATTGGCTGAGGTGCCGCGCAGCTGAAGCCAAGCTGACAGCGGGGTTCCTACGTGCGCGTGTCACACTGTAATCTGCAGAAGGTGGAGCCGCTGTCAAGATGGATCACGTCGTAATTGACGTGAAGAGATGAAATATCGCCGAGCTGGGTGGTCAGAAAATAGCACAGACTGACAATAATCAAACAGCTCTCTGCGTCGCACAACAGGACGCGCATTGAAGAACATTTAGCTCAGTGACACTGTGCGGCGCCCCTGCTACTGCGCTAACCCCGCCTTTAAATAGTTTCAATTTCTTTTGAAATTGATTTATTTTCAGAGTTACTGTAAATGAGGCGTCAGGCAACAATGAGTCTCCGTTCGAGAAAGAAGAGTTTGATTCGCACTCAGTGTCACAGGAAGTCTCGCTAAGACAATACTTTGGCGACTTTGGCTCAGGAGGTAGAGCGGGTTGTCCAATGAGTGAAAGGTTGGCGGTTCAAATCCCGCTCCATCCCAGTCTGTCGTTGGGCAAGACACTTAACCCACATTGCCTCATACGAATGTGAGTGGATGTTTGGGTGGTTGGTAGGAGGGGCCACTTGGCGCAGATTGGCTCCCACGCTTCCGTCAGTCTGCCCCAGGGCAGCTGTGGCTACACATGTAGCTCACCTCCACCAGTGTGACTGTGGTGTGAATCAGTAATGGGTTCAGTTGTAAAGTGCTTGGGGTATCTTGAAAAGCGCAATATAAATTCATGCCATCAATACAAATGTATTTAAGCCCATTAAGAGGTGTAGGTCAGCGTCCCTGATTTGTCTACATGACACCAAATGCTCACACACACATATGACATAAACAATCACTTTTCAGCGTGGACATAGAGTCCCAAGGGTGTGGTTGTCGAGCAGAAAACGGAAGTCCTGTCTTTCTTTTCTAATCACATGATCTCGATCTCCCCAACGCAAAAGTCACCGCCAACACAGTGAACCGTCGCAAACCATTTGCCCGAGCCGTGACTCCCCCTGTAAAATCTCACCGCCGCTCAGCTCCCGTTCACAGCCCTCGACAGAAACTTCTCGCTCTTGATACATCATCTCTTCACCTCCACCCACCCTCCCTCCCCCAACTCTCTTTTTTTCCTCCTCCTCCTTCGGGGAATATAATCTCAATCTTTGAACCTCAAACAGAAGTCTGGCGCTGATCGCACAGACACCTTTGGGCTGCCTGATTTTCCCAGCGTGTTGCCGGCAGAATATAAAACAAAAGCGGCAGGGAGGCCGGACTGAAGGGGGAGATAAGTGAACATGACAGTGGCCGGCGCCTGTGCGTCACCTTGAGTCCAATAAAGACACAATTATGCAGGTACACTCGACGACGACGCAGGGAGAAAATATCAGGCAGTGGTAATGAAGTCCCACCCCTGGTGCCTGACAATATCATTTCAAGTGTTTCACACCGTTTCTTAAAATATACGTTCATTTTGCAAGATGCCCCCTCACCAAGTAATAATTAGCTCCCCGGAACAGCTGATTTGTTGGGCATGTGCAACACTAAGGGGTGTTCTTGTACATTGTATTCCTTTCACAAAAGAAAGAGAGACTTTGACCATCAGATTTCACCTCTCCAGCGTCTAAAAGCATTGTCTTCAACTGGAACATGAGGAAGTTGAAAAAAACATTCTGCTTCACGATCAACGCAGAAGAATAAACAGCAAGTTGATACATTAGACTGATATTTCCTTTACCAGTTTTAACTGACTGGAGTAATTGAGGAGGCATGAGGCATTGTGTGATGTTGGGGAGCCGCTGTTGATTTTGAACTTCTCATCTCTCCATCATTGTCTCAGAATCGCTGCCCGCTTCTTCCTTCTTGGCTGCGTCTCAGTCATCTACGGTCTGCCTTGGGCCCCCGTCGCCACCCGACTGTTGCCAAATCTGTGCTGGAAACCCAAAGACAAAAGACAGCAGGCTGAGCATTAGGTGGTATTTGATGAGGTGTAGCAGGATAGAAGAAAATACTTTCCCCTTTGATTAAATCAGGCAAGGAGTGCTTCAAAAGATACCATGTTGCTTTCACTCTGCAATCACTCAACTAATAACTAATAATTGCGAATAAAGAACCAGCTACGAAAGGAACAACAACAGAAACACCATGGAAAAACAAGTTTTGCGCCTCTGTAATTACTGTAATACCAAAAAGTGAATGTTTGTGTGTTAAAATGAGTTTCCATGTTTCACCTGCAAGTCCGCTATTCCTAACTTTTTGTGCGCATGCGTTGAACTGGTCCCTCACATCATTTACTTCATGGGCCAAGCCGAGCACCTGAAGGCTTTTGGAGGGATGATCGGCTTTAGCTCTTCACCTCCAGACAAGATGGGGTGAGGTGAGGCTGACTCAGGCAATGATAGAAAAAAAAAAAAAACCTTCCCTTTTAAATGGTGACATGCTGCTACAGTTTTGAGGTTGCAGGGATTGATTACTTAAAGGTCATCCTGCCGCTGCTACACACTACTTCCTTATACAACCAAGACCTGACCCTTGTCTCCGACAGTCTGGGGTTTTAGTGTCGAATAGCATCCCAGGGGGCTGACTGGAGGGAGATGAACTTAGGTATCAGTTGGTATCAGCTGCCCTGAATACTGTGCGGATATTGTTGTCTCATCACAGGTCTGAGTTCCTGTAAGAAGGTGCGAGGGGTGCAGGGGTGTTGATTATGTCTTGTCACCTGGGGCTCTGACTGGTCTGTCTGAGATCCAGTGTTCTCTTGTCAAAGTGTACAATCGCTCTCAACGATCTCAACGATCGCCAGATCCAAGCCCGCGCAGCGATGAAGCCTCACAGAGAAAAAAAGCACCTTTCCTTTTTGTTTTGAATTATAATAATTTTGTTATTTTATGTTGATTGTTTCTCCTCCTGAAATATTTTCTGTCTCACTTCTGTCTGCCTCCGCCTCCTTCTTTTTTTTTTTTTTTTTAAATGCCGATAACCCTGTCAGCCGCCTGGACTGTCAGCTCTCCCCGAGGCTGTGCTCCACTCCTAATGGAGACCAACTCTAGCTCTGCTGGAAGAGGCTGTGTGTCAAAACACCTATTATCTGTGTATGGGCAAATGCTGGTGCTGTGCAAAAAAACCATTAGGGAAAAAAAAAAACATTACGATTTGGTTCAGAGTGAAATCTTCCATGTGAGCAAAAGGGGCTTGGAAGGTTTTACACAAAGACCTGCTTGAATCATTTCCCTCCACTGACTTACAAAAAAAAAAATCAATTTTCCTGATGAAAGCCACGGGAAAGGGTCAAAGATAAAAGGGATTGTGGGCTTATGAATAAATAAGAATAAAAAAGTGTAATGAATTACAAGCATCACAACTTCCCTGATGGCTTCGCTACCTGCCGAGGAAAAGAAAGGTGGACTAAAGAGCAAAGGTGAAAGTGAAAAAAAATATATATTTTCTTTCACCAAAAGTTTACAGAAACTCTAACAGAGTAACACAGCGGTTCTTCATCCTTACCAGCCTCCTGTTTTGTGGCTCTCAATGAAAGTCAGGTACAACTACACCCACACACTCTTGATGGGCTCAATGTTTTAGACAGGCGACTTTCAACATGCAGGACACCCTGGACGCCCTTGAACCTGACATTCATAGCGCGAGTGATGGCGGCTCTACACCGCTCATTGACACTAGAGGTTTTCGCTTTCGCTTCTGTTAAGACTACACCAAAGTAAAAAAAAAGAGAGGCAAATATTATTCAAAGCAGCTCTAACACATAGAGCATATATATATATATGTATATATATGTATATATATATATATATATATATATATATATATATATATACATATATATATATATATATATATATATATATATATATATATATATGTATATATATTCTCTCTCTCTTCCTATGCCCCATCTAGGTCCCATTTTTCTTTTCGATCACTTCCTGCCCCTCTGTCCGGTCTGCTAAACCAAGAAAACCTGCGTTACGGAGAAACAAATAAATTTGTTTGGTGGATTTTGGTGGTTTACGTATATATATATATATATATATATATATACATATATATATATATATGTATATATATATATATATATATATATATATATATATATATATATATATATGTATATATATAATAAATAAAGTTATTTAAATTGAAAATGTATTCAAATTGAGATTAATGGTCAATGTTGATGCTGGTGTGTGTTGGTTTACTTAAAGGGGACCTATTATACTAATTTTCGGGCTTTTGTATTTGATATCTTGCCCCTCCAGAGCAGCAACGCACGATTTTCCGTGCTGAAAGCTTTTTAGATTTGCGTATCTCGCGGCTCGTTTCCTCGTATTTACTGCGTCCCTGAAAACGCTCTGTTTCACTTCACTCCACCCCAGCCTTGCTGGTACACGCCCCCGCCCGGGGTCACACTCTTCGTCGCTGCTGAGCCTCACTTCCTCAGTTTGCCGGTGCGGGAGTGAAGAGTAAACGGCAAACTTTATGAAACAGGCACAATTTAAACACTGACCGTCGTGAAGGCTTCACCCTTTAGCAGCTGTTTAGCGGCTAATCCAGCTTCGTACGGACCCAGCGAGGGCTGAGTTACGGCCGCAAGGCCGACTGAAGGTCCCTGGACGTTTTTTGTGCCTTCCGTGTCCCCGGAAATATATTTTACTTTGTGTACTGACCGTGTTTTTGTTTTGTATTTTTGCGAGACATTTTAATAGGGCTTAGAATGATTTGGTTTCATACTGTTGACTTGTATCAAAACACTGTCCTAGCAGATGAAACGATCACTTCAGTCATAGAGTCGTTTATTATTAGACAAGAATATCTGCACAACTTACGTCCACACCAAGCACAAAGCAGGAAGAGCTCTATACAACCCATGTGACCATGCTGGCAGCGTGAACATCGCTATAAGGAGCGAAACTTGCCAGTCAAAATCGCTGCCTCTTCAGTTCGGCTGCCAGCGAACACAACACACATAACAAGCAGAGCACGGAGTTAGCGGTGGTGGCTAACAGTTCATCAACACCATTCAGCGGTTGTACGTTGCAAGTAGTCTTAAAACTAATGTTGCTTGAGGTCACAATACACTCACAGTCATCATACATGTTTTCAAATATTGCTGTGGCTGACTATTCTCTCGTCGTTCACCGGCCGAGTCGAGCCCGTCTCACTCCCGTTGCCGACCGGACGAGAGGGGTCTGGCTGCAGTCCGGTGTTCCATCGCATCCGCATTAGGCTGAACAAACCTCCAACATTTTCTCTGTTCGTTCCACTCCGACGGTTGTGGTCCTTGGTGCTTCGGTAGAAAAAAAAACATTTTCTTGGAGCAGCGCATTGTGACATCACTTCCGGGGCAGAGCGGGGGAGGGCGGAACCAGTCCGAGACGGTGCCGGAGCTTGGCCATGAAAGGAGATCCGGCACACAATTACGTAATTCCGTGCCCAGTGATGAAAAAATCTCCGTGAACAGAGCGTTTAGAACCATGCCCAACTATTTGCAGGGCTCACGTCCAAACGCATGAACGTCATTATTTGACGATATCGAGATCGTTTGACGATAGAGTTCTACATTGTAACAGTTTTTAAAGCTCAGAAAAGTGGAAAAGCATAGGTCCCCTTTAAGGAGTGGACTGAGATAAGAAAAAGATTGTGAAATATTGAAGAATAAACCAATCAAGTACATACAAGGATCTCTACTGTTTGGTTGCCAGAACAGTCTCAGTTAAGCTGAGAAGAAGTTTCTCCAGAAGACCTCCAAGAGAGAATGCTTAGCATTGTAACTTAGCATTATACAAAGTTTATATGAATGTGCTGCTATCTGATTGGCACAAAAAAAGTGCAGAGGGACTGTTGTTTAGTTTGTCTCCTCTGATTGGTGCCTTCTGTTTCATCCTTGTTGATCTTCAGACAGCAGGTGCATCAACCTAAGAGCAGGAAAGAGAGATAGCGATAGAGAAGAAAAATACATTCTGTCTTGCTTTCTCCTGTGTTTTTCTTCCGCCTCTTGATTCTTCTTGTAATTTGCTGGTTAGACTTAACCGCAACTCTAACAAGTATATATTTCAGTCTCTGAGTGTCAAACACCTCTCGGCCCGCCTGCACTTGTGCAAAGGTCACAAGGACAGCGGTGTCTGTAGACATCTCCAAAACATCCTGTTACTGTCTTCCTGTGGCTGATGCTTTGCTGGTGCAACCTCTAAGTCTGTATGTCAAAGCATAAATGTGAAAATGTCTCAGTCTGTTGCATAATGTTGATACTGAAGCACAATATATGAATGTGTTACTTTGTTATATGTCATTTATTCTAATACTTGGATGCATTTAATGCATTCCCATATGATTTTCACCCCAACAGTAATGTTCTATTGTGGTACAAAAAATGGCAAAATAACAACATAACATATAGACTTTGAATTTACAGATGCAGGAGAGGGGTAGAAAGAAAGATCTAGAGCAGTTGACCAGGATTACCAGGAGTGTAGCAATACGAGCTTCTTTTTCATAAACGTTTTTTTTTTTTTTTTTTTTTTGCTGCATGGATGCTACTTGATGTATTAGTGCCCTGCACAAGTCTTAAGTTCAGTCGACTCAACCATTTGTCTGCGTCCTGCTAGCATAAGATTACAAGTATGCAGTGGACGGGGACAAATTGGTTGCAACACTGTACAGCTTCCTCTCCGCCATAGCTATCTGTCTTTGTAGACGTTGGGTTCGGTGTGTGTCCTGCAGTGTTGGGTGTGCTGTTGCGTGTGTCACAGGGACAACAGTCATGCTGGGTCAACAGAACTGCTCTGTTCAGACCATTGATTGTATGGGTTGACTCAACATGGCATCACCTGTAGGTTTGCAAATACTAGTGATAGGTGGTTTCACACCATCTTTCATTGTTTGTTTTCAAACCTGAAGATTACATACTTGGATGTGTAGGTGGTACTGGGGGTAAGCAGTGATCACATTGTGAGTTACAGTGCGTGCTCCAGTGCTTGCTTACTTCACATTATTTCCACAATTGTATTGCCATTTCACTTGAAATTAGACAAAATTAAAGTGAAAAAAACATTGGATTTTATTTTTACTAGGTATTTAGACCAGCAAACTTATCTAATTGTGCGCAAAATGTATGTATGTATGTATGTATATATATATATATGTATGTATATATATATATATATATATATATGTGTGTATGTATATATATATATATATATATATATGTGTGTATATATATATATATATATATATATATATGTGTGTATATATATATGTATATATATATATATATATATATATATATATATATATATGTATGTATACATGTATACATACATACATATATATATATATATATATATATATATATATATATATATGTATGTATACATGTATACATATATATATATATATATATATATATATATATATATATATATATATATATATATACATATATATATATATATACATATACACACACACACACACACACACACACACACACACACATACATATTACATACATGTGGTGCCTATATTGCACAGGCAGGCTAATACGAATCACTGAGAAACTGCGCCTGAGCTATTTGTAACATTTGATTTGGCCTTTGGAGGTGCAAAGGGAAAGCACTTACCTTCCAAAGCCAGAACCATCTGTCTTCTTTAACAAAGTATATCACATGAAATGAACAATCCATCATTGTAGTCCTGCTGTGTTCTCATAAAGTCAATGGAATACCTTTCCACGTATTTGAGGTGAGTTTCTTGAGTCACATTTTCTGCTAATGTTTCTTAATGCTTTTACTTTGATGGGATGGAATGATTTTTATATATTTTTCTTAAAGCACATTCACTGTTTTGATGCAGGTGTTTTGCTTGTTTGCGTCATAGTGGGCGAGCACCACAAACAGAAGTCTGAGATTATTGATCCATACCTGAAGACGTCACGATCAATAATGTCTGATTAGTAAAAGCCGGTGCAGCATTGAATGATTCAATAATAACTGAGCAATACTGACAGTGTGTGGGCAGAGATTGGCCGTCAACATGACTTAAATGTTGAGCAGATGATTTATGTCAATGTCAACATTCAGGCCTAATGCTGTTTCATATTTGTAATGGTCATGTTCAACACAATGTGACATCCTAATGTCCTTTAGAGATCTAGCTGCCATAACTCGGCAAAAGAATCCTAATATCTGACCATTCCTCACACAGTATTATAAGGAAATTCAAATTATGCTCATGCATCGTTCAATTATAATTTGAAATTTGAACCACTTCTGTTTTTAAAGCAAAACGGCTGCTGCTTTTTGTCGTGCATGCTTTCCATCATTTCCTAGTAGCAAGTCCTTTATTCATCCCTCCCTCCAACTACAGGGGTAGCCTGATCATTCCAACCATTTTGATTCATGTGCTCTACCCAGTGCTTTGGAAACTTCTCTCTAATGTTACGTGCAACTCCAAGAGGGAGTGTGTGTGTGTGTGTGTGTGTGTGTGTGTGTGTGTGTGTGTGTGTGTGTGTGTGTGTGTGAATGAATGAATCCACTAATGCATCCACTTTTTCTTTGCAAGGGCAAACAAAAAGTGTTTCAGGCCAGCCATTTAGTAAGACTGACAGTAAACATTTGGCAAAGGGAGTGCGTGGCTCCTCCATACCTCCTGTGTATCATCAGCATATTGAATTAGAACATAAAAGAGCAACTCAAGTGTTTACAACTACATCATGTTGAAATACTGCTCATTTACCCTGCCTGCTTCGACCAAGTTTTGGAATCCTTCCCTTGTCATTGTTGTGACTCATTTAAATATAAATAGTTAGCCAAACACACAGATTAATATATAGTTAACTATGGAAGAAACCACTTTCCAGTCCCATGAAGCTGGTTCATTTGGGTACATCACCATGGTACAGTGGTTGGGCTCAAATTGAAGGAGGGATCAAATCCTGATAAAACCACACACACTGATCAGTCAGTTGTTTTGGTTATGAAATTGCCTGCGTACTGAAGATGGCAGAGCATCAGGAAACGTAATTTAAGTTAGTCGTATAGAAACAAAATGACTCCAATCATTTAAATTTCTCATTTCTTCAGTTTTGATGGATGCTCCGACATCCTCCGTTCAATATTAGATAGCGACTCGCTCAAGGCAGTGTTTTGTTTCATTTGATTGGAGAGTCAGCTTCGAGCCTTATGATACATGAAAAGGGCCAGCTTGTCATTCTGTATGATGTTATGTTTATTTTCCCCCTGCTCTCAGGTTCTCATCCTCCCTGAGGACTTGCCTTTGAGAGGATGAGACTATCGTTGCAATGCACGCTTGTCTTGTGCAACGCATTGATTTCATGGGATCCACATCTGTAATTAGCGTCATGTCCATTTGTGTCTGAAGAACGGACACGTTAAAAGGGTTTGCTTTTCGTTGTCAGGTATGCTGTGAATTTCTCTCTTATGATTTTCTATTTTAAATTCACTTCCTTCTAGCTTTTCAAAACG
Organism: Nelusetta ayraudi; assembly: GCF_046127955.1. Taxonomy (NCBI): domain Eukaryota; kingdom Metazoa; phylum Chordata; class Actinopteri; order Tetraodontiformes; family Monacanthidae; genus Nelusetta; species Nelusetta ayraudi. The sequence continues at coordinate 2,944,437 of NW_027466061.1, read as the reverse complement.
GTAGTTTGCTTGTCACTGTCGTCTCATATTCATCTCGGTGTGCTTGGAGGACACGATTGCAATTGGCCCAACGCTGGCATCAGACCCTTTTGTTTGCGCCTTCACAGCTTTAGCTTCAGCAAACCTGGGTCGACTGAGAAAAAGCAGATAATGGATTGATTAATCTTGATTGCTGTCATAGGTTTAGTTGAACAAAATCTGAGGGTCCAGGAGAAAGTTGAACTCGCTTTATGATTCTGGCCTCTTCTGCCTCATTCCTTGACAACTTGACAAAGTCTGTAATTTACTCCCAGGCAAACATATTTCTTTCCTTCGGTTCCTGTTAAAAAGGCAATGTGGCTGCCGGGGGGGGGGGGGGGGGGGGCAACCAACCCTCAGTGTGTTTTTAGGGGCATTGTGACTTTTTTGCGCACTTCAAATTGGAAATCTCAGAGCTGGCACCTGTTCCCATGGCTACAAAGAACGTGGAAGAGAACTTTGCCCCATCCACGTCTCGGAGTGAGGCTTTGCCAAGATGGAATAACAAGTTGTAACTGTGACAGGAAGTCCATTTTGTGCAGGCTGATCAAGTGGACACTGATTTTAGCCATGAGCACTTATCAGAGCTTTAGAGGAGTCCAAACCGAACCTGACATGCACACACACACACATACACACACACACACACACACACACACACACACACACACACACACACTTTTATGCAGCTTAATTTAATTATTATTTACAACAATTATTTGGGTTATTATAAACGAATAAACTAGACTCCAACGCATCTGCATCAATATTTCAATATTTAGAACTGTTGGTTTTGACAATCTCTCTCTCTCTCTCTCTCTCTGTATATGCATATAAACAGACAGTATAAATGTATATACTCATTGAAACCATATCTTGCAGACGCTAAGATTACAACAATAAATAATAATAACAGCAACAATGATGAATATGATAAAAGAATCAAAATGTTTCAACACGTTTTGCAGATAAGCTTTGGCAGTTTCTCTGTTCTACACTGTGGGCGTTCAGCTTTAAAAGCCTCGTGTATTGAGGCTCTTATCGCTTCTTGCACATTGTTTAAACACTCCGTGGTATTGCTTGGCCATTAGCGCTCATACTCCATTACCTCTTTGAAGGTTTTCTTCCATGTGAGACACGTGCGAGGCAGTTCGTTATCTAAACAATCAACTAGTGTTACATCTGAGGAGCGGAGCCTCTCGCAGGGCGCGTTGGTGAACCTCTGCCTCAGATGGGATAACCTTGGGATATCTCCATCGTGGCAGAGCCGTCACAAGAAGCTTGCTTGTGATGTTGGAACTGAATGCCAACATCCTACAGTCAGGAACTCGGGAAGAACCTTCTTAGACTGTCAGGAGAGCTGTGAGCTCAGATGGAGCTGGAAAAAAAAGTTGTTTTGAGATAGGGGAATGAAACTATATAGTGTATGAATTTTTAATGATGTAGACATGATGACACCATGAAACTGTAATGGCAGATAGGCCTGATGGGAAATGTTGATGTTTTTTATAGATCAGAGCCATTTCCAGGAGGAGTCTTGGCTCTGCAGACCTAGAGTACCATCATACTGCAAAGCAGTGACTATTCTTACTCTGATGATTTTCATGTTTCAGCCCATCATTGTGGGCTGAAACATTGTGGGCTGTGTCTCATGGCCATTTCTTAGTGAGGTTTTTTTTATTTCTCACACTGCAAAGCCCAATTGCCAACTTTTACCAGTAGACTTGAGTTCACCGTCTTGAAGTCTCAAAGTTGATAACAGATGGCTTCAGATTTTTTCCCACTAAATTCAAGAGAACAGCAAAGAAAACAAGCAAAGTTGCATGTTTGCGACCTACTGAGGATGGAGTATTATCTGCGTGAGTCAGTTTGTGCCCTATGTCAAGATGATGAAAATCTCAAATCTCTAACTTTCTTCGATTTTCTGAAAATGCGTTGCCATAAAGTTTCTTTAATCAAAGTTTCTGATACATTCAGAAAGTTTGTCCATTCAGGATGTTGAAAGGTGGTGATTGACTGATAGCATTGAAGTTTGCAGAATTTCCCTTGTTTAGAGAAGTAGCTCCAACAGTGTTTTTAACCAAACTGTATTTTACCAGCATTTTTTTTTTTTTTTCTTAATTCCTATGAACATTTTGGTTTCCCATGATCATGATAACATGATAAGGGAGTTATCTGTGCGTGAGAATTTCATGCATGATTGCGTAAAATTCTAAAGTTGTTATTAATTGACTTTATTCTTAATTTAACATTAATTCTCACTGCAGTATAAAATTAGAGATTTGTTTTCTTTATTATCATACTACTTCAAATTTAATGTGTGTTTTGTGTTTGGTAAAACGCTGAAAAATAATAATGAGAATCTGGATTTTACGAATCATTCAGTAGGCCTGTACATGTTTAAGGTCACTTAGTTCAGCAGGATGAGGGGTGCACATCTTCAAGCGGGGTCGGGTGGTCACTTGCTGTGTGTGTGTGTGTGTGTGTGTGTGTGTGTGTGTGTGGGGGGGGGGGGTGCTGGATCAAAGCGACTAGTCTGGCTGGGTGATCAAGAGAAGGGCTTGAAAAATACTGCTATCCTGCTCTGAAGCCCAAGTGAGCGTTGTCGGGACTCGCCAGGAGGCAAAGCTCTGCAACACTTTGTTGTCCAAGGCCTCCTCTATGATCAGTAATGCAGGTGGTCTCTGCTCAGCATGGGTCGCACAGAATTCAACATCTCCAAATCTCATGTTTCTTCTTCTTCTTCCTCTTCATCAAACACTCAGCTTCACTTTTTCAATATTTTGGAAAAAAATGAGCATCTTTAATATGCTCCAGAATTGTTTTCCAGTAGCACACAGCGCAGAGCTAAAGCTAATACTTCCCATGACTGACTAACCTGTAAATCACTTTATCAGTTAATTGAGTCATTTCAACACATCAGTAAGTCACACTGCACTCCCCGGGTGACAAAACAATTATGAAGACAACTCAAGCATAGCCGTAGCATGCCTAACAATCAGAGTTAAGTGTACCTTAGAGTAGAACGTAGCGTGCAAATCACTGAAGTAGGCACAGAAACACAGCTCTCTTGATAGAGACTCGACATAGGGGTGACTTGATGGTTGGAAAAGGAAAATCATCATGTGATGTGCATAAAAGTGAACAAACTGTTTTAAACTATTATGTCTGAAAAGAGGTGACATGGTGGTGCAGTGGTTAGCGCTGCCGCCTCACAGCAAGAAGGTCGTGGGTTTGATTCCGGGGCCTGGACCTGGGACCTTTCTGTGTGGAGTTTGCATGTTCTCCCTGTGTCTGCGTGGGTTCTCTCCGGGTTCTCCGGCTTCCTCCCACACTCCAAAAACATGCATGTGAGGTCAATTGAACATTCTAAATTGTCCGTAGGTGTGCATGTGAGTGTGAATGGTTGTCTGTTTCTATGTGGCCCTGTGATGAACTGGCGACTTGTTCAGGGTGTCACCCTGCCTTCACCCTATGACAGCTGGGAGAGGCTCCAGCAGACCCCTGTGACCCTGATCTCAGGAAGAAAGCGGGTATAGAAGATGAATGATGAATGAATGTCTGAAAAGAAGTATTCCTATTCTAAAAGTCAACAACTTGATGATCTCTTTGTTGACTTTTAAACCAACCACTTTTAATAGACTTCTTTTAAACTTTATTTGAAAAAAAACCCCAACAACAATCGATTTCTCCATCCGGGTTCTGTTCAAAAGTCAATCACAACTGATGTGCTGGAGTTCAGTACTGGTTGCAGCTTACATAAATGTCTGTTCAGGCATGTGAGATATGGCTATGATAGATAGATAGATATGATTTCTTTTGTGATTTCCAATTATTCATATTCATATTTTCCTATTTTCCTAACTGAATTTAAACCTATGCAAATTGCACGTCTTCTGAATGGAATCATACTGCAGTCGACAGCACAATGTGAACAGACAACACAGACAAAACCGACGTCCACTTTCTTGTGTCAGCAGATGAAAAAGGAGCACGGAGGAGAAACGTTTTACAAAAACGAAAAAGTGAAATAGGAATGTGAAAGAGGTGGACTGAGATGTCAGAGCACGTGGTGCAGAAGAAGCCATTCAACTGTGGGCAATTTGAGAAAACATATCTGGCTGTAATTTTCAATATTTAGCCTGTTTCTTTAGTATTCATGCGGAAAGGAAAGAAAAGAAAAGATAAGAAAAGAAAAACTCCCAACCCGGTTGACCAACTGTATTGTACCATAAAACTCATTGACCCATCATTTCTGTAGGGGTCATTTGGATAAAGCTAAACATTGTGGTTGGACATTTGCTACAGTTCCTTTCAAAAAAGAAAGCGAGGGCATTCAGGAACTTTGAGGACAGCTACACTTTCAACATAAAAATGCAATCCTTGTGCACATCTCCCTGCCCACGTTAGGACGGCCCCCCTGTTGTATTACTGTGCTCAGGGGAGCAGTGTGTGGGTGTAACCCACCAACCCCCCTCTGAGCCTTGTTCCACCTACATTGCCTGGGGGCAACCAGGACGCTGTGGCAGCCTTTATTTTCAGCCTTTGAACGGCTCAGTGTGATTTTAGAGAAATGCTGCGGAACACCTATGTATGTGCGTATGTGTGTGTGCATCAAAATGTGGTATTGCAGGGCCAGATATTAACAATAGAGGAGAGGCTAGACAGAAGGGTGTGTGCATAGCCTTGCTGTGACCCTCCTTCCTGTTCATTAATTTAATGCATCTCCCCCCAAAATCCAGGACTTCTGTTGCGCTGCCACAATAATCACACTAACCGCACAAATTCCACCGGGAACACAAATCAGCGCCCGCCAACTGGAGACAGTTATCTTTGGTTGCTAAATCAATACCGTCACCTGCCACACTAGCTGCTAACTATTTCTACTTCTTCCCATTTTTTCCTCCCCAGTGAAAAGCTCAGTGATTCAGAGTTTGGCCGGCCTCAGGGGCTTGTTCTTAAACTTTTGTTTTCCCCCCGAATTGAACGGCCGCGACGGCCTCTGTTAGTGAGCCAGACAAAGCGGTGAGAAAACCATGGCTCGCCATCAATAGAAGCCTGTGATTGGCCGCCTCCACCGTGCACCGGCGATTGTGAGCCGCGTAAACAGATTACTGGCCTCATATTAGTTGATGGACAGAATGTTTTCATCACTGAGGGACCCATGTGCTAAACTTCCTCGGTGACACATTTCTGGGCTCAGTGGAAGACCGCTTGGGTTGGCTGCTGAAACAAATTAAAACAAGTTAAAGGTGAGCAAATCTGTTCCACCGACACTGATGAACTTTGCTCCCTCGTCTGCTATTTCACCCGTGTTTTCAAAGCATCCTGCCGCTCTCTGGTGTCCTTTGCAGCGGGAGTGACGAGTTGCCGACAGGGTTGCATTCGCGCCTCTGCGTGTGTAGGACGTGTCGGCGCCCGAGGGCAGCGATACATCAGGGCAGCCGCGAGTCGCAGCCGCGTCTGTAGAAGCTCGAACGGCGCTCACAGGCTGCCATCAATCAGTGAGTCCCTCCCCAGACGCTCCGTCCCGCGCCTTGCTCTCCGTCCCCCTGCTTCCAGACGTCGTCGTTTGTCGTGGCCCCGAGCACTTTGCTTGCGTCCGTCCGCCTCCGTTTACAATGGCATGGATTGGAATTTGTCATGGCATTGCACCATTTGTATCCCACCTGCTGCCGTCGACTCTGAACCCATCCATCCGTTTTCAATACACGCTTCCTCCTACACTCAGGGTCACAGGGGTCTGCTGGAGCCTATACCTGTTGTCATAGGGCAAAGGCAGGTTGACACCCTGGACAAGTCGCCAGTTCATCGCAGGGCCACATAAAGACACACAAAGACAAACAACTATTCTCTCTCTCACAGACAATTTAGAATTCCCAATTCTGCTCACATGCATATTTTTGGAGTGTGGGTGGAAGCCGGAGAACCCGCAGAGAACCCATGGAGACACAGGGACAACATGCAAACTCCACACCGGAAGGTCCCAGGCCCGGGATCGAACCCCTGACCTTCTTGCTGCGTGGAAACCATGCAACCCCACTGTGTCGCCGTTGACTCGGAACCCATGCCGCATTCCGTTTTACGTGACAGACGCATTGGCCGTGTTCTTGAGTGCAGCAGCAGAGTGGCGTCTGTCATCGCTGGTAAAAATGGTGGGAAATGAAATAAACACTTTTTGACTTTGACAGGTAAAAGAAGCGAACTGAACACAACCAAATAGAAAACCATTCACATCGTCATCTGGAGCAAAACGCAGCTAACAAAAAGGATTCAGTGGACTCAGTGGACTGCGACCTTAAACATTTGCCATTTTTCACTTGTGCGCACAGAGAGAATTCATGACAGACTCTTCCCGTTTATTTTGGCACCTGCTCATTTTCCCCTCATGACGCAGGAGCCATGTAATGGCAACGCAGAGCAGTGTACTGTCATCCATCCCCCACGCTGCCCTTGCCAATATTTTCTCGCCGCCATCCGTGTGCCCGTGCGCTTAAATGTTGCAAAATTCCATGCTACGGGCGTTCCTTGAAGGCAACGTGGCATATCAATGTCAACGTAGCCCCCTGAGGCAGGAGGCTGCAGGCGGCACCAAACCACTTGTTCAACACACACACTGTTATTTGCCCAGCTGGGACTCTCTCAAACACGTGCTACATTTCCTCATCGCTCCTTTACAAACAGTGTCGACCTGACGCATTGCTAGAGGCGGTGGGGGTCATTACTCTCACGGGCCGGAATCAACGATGGTTGCATTTTCCCAGCACGTTTGACTGTCAGCAGTAATGTTGAAAATACCTCTTGCGCCGTTGTGGTGATTCTGCTCTTTGACGGGCAGTTGGGTTGGGTGAGTGCAAAACGAGCTGCCAGAAATTAGTGTTTGCAGTGTAACCAAAAGGGGTGCATTAGGAAAGTCTTGCTGCTTTTCCAGACAGGAAAAAAAAAAGTCGTAAATCACATGATCAATTACTCATGAAATCATATATGATCTGCCTTAGTGTCGCCAAAGTAATTATGTAAATATTGTATGCAACTGCAAAGTGCTTAGGGATTTAGGTGAGCGCGGCTCAGGCCTTCTGAGCCGCGCTCACCTAAATCTTTGCTCTTGGAAAGAAAAAAATAAAAGTTCTGAAAGTTTTTTTTTTTTTCCCTTCCCTGAGGCAAATCTTATATAAAACCTTCCACAATCCAAACTTGTCATCAGCCCAAGCATTTGGGAGATGAATTGAGACATGTCCAAGATGACGAAAACTGAGTGGTGGGAGAGACCTTCAGAAAAGAAAGTGCTGCTCTTTCAGGTTTCTGGGGTTGGGGGTAGGGGGAAGGGGGGTTGGGAAGACTGTCCTTTTTGCAACCTGGCCATCAGAGAATTCCATCATCCTGTGAAGGTCTGGGAATATGCTTTCAAAGAGAGACCCATCAGAAAATCTGCCTGTGAAACATAAAAGTATCCCGAGCTGCGTTAGCGATGCTCTCGGCGGATTTACCTTCAACGATTAATATTCATTGTTAGCAGCAGACTTTTATTACACTACACTTTTATCATTGTTTGTCAATATCACTGGAGCCAAGAGTTTGCATATATATGTATATATACATATATGTATATATGTATGTATGTATGTATATATATATATATATATATATATACATACATATATGTGTGTATATATATATATATATATATATATATATATATATATATATGTATACCCTGCACTATATGTAACTTAACAAGATGTTTATTGTTTTTCTTATACTCTACAAAAAATTGGAGAGGCCAATAATAATTCATTTGTGGAAAAATGTATTTTCATTGGAAGATTCCAAAACGATCACATACTTATACCGTCCAGATACTCTAAAGAGAATCTGAGGTATTCTCAAGCTATGATCGCATTCGTCAATCAATGTATTTATTTTTGAAAATTAACCGGATTCTTTCGTGCGACTTCCTGTCCAGCTTGCTGTGCATCGTTCGCAGCTCGCGCACAAAATAGACCATACGCCGAAACGAGCCGGCCGCGGAGGTGAGCGCCGCTTCGAGTTTGGTGTGAACAAAGCCATTAGTTAGCAAGGGCGCCGAAAGGAAGCGGGCTCCATTCCGTGGCTATTCACGGCGCTTCCGCGGCCGGTGTGAACCACGCCTAAGCAGGAGAGATGTGGCGTTTCCACATCTGGTTTGAACCAGGCGTTAATCGCGCATTAAAAAAAAAAAAAAATAGTGCCGTTTGAAGGAGTTTCAGTTAAGCGTTATTAACTTTGACAGCCCTAATATATACATATATACTTGAGATATTTGAGACATACATGAGACATATATGAGACATGATCTCATACCTTGACATGTTTTTTGCTGGGAACGTCTGTGTTTGTCAGTCGCTGTTGCTTCATGTTTAAGCTACACTCGACTAAACACCTTATTCCATTCCTTGTCCACTGCACGCGCCCATATTAAGATTGTAAACGCAGAACCGATGAACACGAGGAAGTGCATGTGTCATTTAACAACCGCCCCTCAGCCTCCCTCTGCTTGCGCCTTGATGATTTTACCGTCTCTGCAATCTGCACAAGTTGGGGCCGAGGCGGCGGTGCAATAACGATGACTCTGCAAGCCTCCGGAATGGATCTGCATTATTAATACACAAACACATTAGCCGAGGATTATTAGCTGTTCATTGTACTGTCAACTGACTGCAGCTGTGATTGCCCGATTAGTGGCCATTTTTCCCGCGTGGAGATTATGATAATAGCCGGCCCGCCAGGCGGTGAACCCTGCTCTTGGCAGACGTGCTGATATGGAGCGCGTGTTTACATCTGCTTCTCCGCGCTCGTCCGCTCACGGATCCTGCTTTCGATTAACGCCCGCGCTCTGAGTCGGCCACCGCGTGTGCAAAGACACTGAGGGCATGTAATCTTTCATGCACATTACACATGTTTCTGCTGTTTGTTTTATCTCTAATCCCAAGAGCTGTACCTTGTTTTTGTTTTTTTACTACATCCCGCCTCACAGCATGAGGTTGACCGATCCAAACCAAATCCTTTAAATGCATATTTTTCTACAAACCTAATAACGCCCCAGAGCAGGTAAAGCTTCACTCATATACCTCTGCTTTGAGGTCACGAGATGAGTTCAGGGGGTGTTTTGCTGCCATCAGTTCCAGGCAGAGAAAAACGCTTCATTACCTTCTCATTTATTCACAATTTTCTTGATCTGCTTTGAGTTCTCATTCATTTCTGCAGCCCTTCAGGGTCTAATCGTGACTAAAGGGGCCCAATGAAACAAAGCGTGTGCTTGTCGCATTGACATTCAAGGTGCGCTGATCGAGTCGGTGTCGGCGCATACATTTATATGGCTGCACAAACATTTGACCTTAAAGATTCAGAGGGGCTCAGTGAATATATTCCCCACGAGAGAGAATGAGAACAAAGAGGTGGAAGAAAACGTTCTGTGTCGTCTCTCCCACCAACACGAACTGCTTTGAAACATCAGGGTTTGATAAAAAAAAATGCTGTGGGGAAAATAAATAAATAAACAAACAATTAGACAGCAGCGTGAAGAACAAGACGACATGCTGCGATAAACTGCTGCGATTCGAAATGGCTTAGAAGATATTTTTTTCTGGCACAGTTCACTTTGTTTCATAGTTAAACTAAAAATTTAAGCGGATTTGAGCTGCTTTGCTCGTGCTTGAATTCAATTCAACATTCTCTGCTGCCGTTTGATAAACGGCAGCAGAGGAAAATAAGACCAAGGATGTAGGGATGCAGCTTTTCTTTCATTAATGATTTGTAGTACAGATGAACTCAAGAAATGTTACTGGAAAATACTGGAAATACACACAAATATCGTAAGCAGAGGGGGGCGAGGCGGAGGCCGGATCCACCTGTTCACTATACAAATCCTGTTGTTGCACGCGCAAAATAGTTTCGCTGAAACTGTTTTCAATCATTTGCGTCGACAAAAAAAGCAAATGGTTTGAGTTTGGTGTGGCGAACCTCCGGGGTTGACTGCGGAATGTTAAACACGGAGCACAGTGAATGAACACTATGTAACATCGCCGGGGCTTAATTAACTCGAGCGTCTAACTCAATCATATTGGCTCTGTGAGGAAACCCAGCGGCTTTACTCTCAATAACTGACTGTTTTAATTCCCCTCAGTCATTAAAGGTTAATACAGCAGTCTCGTCCATAATAGAAATTACATTTTTTCAGACAGAATTCATGTATATATAAAGGCTCTTGGACAAAACGATCCGACAGGCTGAATCCCCCTGAAGCTGCTGTCAACTCCATGCAACAGAAAATAAATCCTCCTGGGTAAATTAACCTCAGTGACAGCGTGGATAATGAACACATACCTACAACTGCATTCATCCGGCTGCATTCGGCAACAGATTTTAGCAATCTGTCGCCAAATTTAGTCTCGTGGCCATCAACCCTGAACTTCCCCGACAGCAAGAACGGCTGTTGCTTTACAACTTTTCATTAATTTGTTTCCCTCAGTTGCAATTACGACTGAAGTTTCTGAAGGAAGTCCAAGGCAAAATGGCTTTTTAATTTCATGCAAAATAGGCTCGCCTGAGCTTCGTGCCATCACAAAAATAAATAAATAAATAAAATAAAATAAAATAAAAAAAACATTTAAATTCAGAACAACTTTGGCTCCATCACACTATTATTAATAGTCTGGGGTCCTTTGTTAATAAAAAGGTGCTTTTGATTTCAAAGTGATAGAGACGACGGCTCAGGAGAAAACACTTGGCTGATTACACTAATGTGTGTGCGCGAGCGGGTGTGCGCGTCTGCCCTCCCAGCTTTGATTCCTGTGAAAGTTCAGGCTGTCTCCTGTGGCTGAGGCGTCTTGTGCTGCTGCCCGTCCTCGTTCAGCCCCGGAGCCGCAAACACTCGAGAGCAATCAAAACAGCGGCGGCTCTTTCCAACGTAATCTGACACCAATCTCATCCTTGATCCATATCCACCCGCGCTTGCATGTCCCTGTGATGTCTCCACTCATCGGCAAATTTCACGGGACGTCCGATGTGATCTCGGCACCGACCTGTCTGGGGAGGAAGCCCCTCTCAGTCGCTATCGCTCGCTGAGAGCGGCCACCTTTGGAAACAGCGGCAAGAGACCGCGTCTCGTTTTCTCCCCAGAATAAACAAGTGTCAAAAGTGTTTTTTTATATTTAATTTTCTCAACTCCTGGAGTGTCTGACCTTCCCTCCCTCCATCGTCATGTTTGTCCTGACCCCCACCCCCCTGAAATGAGAGCGGCCGTGGCGATGAGGTGGAGGGCGTTGGGGGGAGGGAGGGGCAGGTTTCCGGAAGACTCTGCTCGGGCGGCCGGCCCTGTCAGCGTGATTGATGAGGGAGGCGAGCTGTGCTCCTGGCAGCTCGGGGATTCATCCTCCTGGCTGCGCTGATGCACTTACGGATGCTGCGAGATGCAGCGGAGGCGCTCGAGGTGCTAGCAGGACGCAGATTAGGCAGCGGCTGGCCGAGCCAAATGAGCTCGCGTGCGCGGCACAATGTCATATGAACGCATGTACGTTCTCCACGAGGCGCCCAGCGGAATAACCTGGCTGAGGGCCAAGGAGGGGCGGCGGCGGGGGCTGGATGTGCACGTTTTCTGTCTTGCCGGCACTAAATCTGAGATGAGCACGGACTCGCCGGCTAAATGGAAGAAAACAAACAAAAGAAATCTGAAAAATGAGACAGGAGGCTCTCGTCCTGACAGACGATGTTCCGCCTCGGAGGCTTTACGGAAGCACGGCTCCCCTTCCGATCCATTTCTCCGCTCTTTTCTGCTGAGCGACCCCAAAGGTCTCTCAGTGCCATCGGATGAATCGCAAAGTGCTGCAAACGATTCCGTCTCATCTGCGCTATCGACCGAAGCGACGCTTGATCTTGGAGGCACGTGGAGGTTGAATTGACAGTGGGATCAGTACCGGAAATAAAGCAGGTTGATTCAGTTTGACCAGCCTTTCAATCCTGAGAACCAAGACCATCACGCTGTCGTGGCCCCTGAGAAAAAATGCTGTCTCTTTCCCCCCCCGCTGGTTATTTTTGTGGCTGGTCTTTGCTACTCGGTTAATTTTGTATTCAGTGGAGGCTTCAGCTTTGATATCCTTCCTGCAAACAATGGAAATTCGGAAGTCTTTTGTGTACATGATCAAAGAGAATCTGCTAAGTACAATGATGATGAAAAACCCTAACAAGCACGCTCGTGCATTCTGACACGCACGCACACACGCATGCAGCCTACAAATAAACAAATGAATGCCTGGAGTTCTAAAGCTAAACAGAACTTACACCTGATTTATTGAAGGCTTTAATGAAATAAACAGCACTTTTATTTATTTATTTATCTTTTAAGGATCTGACTGAAAATGAAAAACCTTCAACTTTCATCCCCACATTGGCAGCTGTTCGCTGGAGGGAGAGCAGCCTGTTCGCCCAATTCGTTTACCATGGAGGAGAGTTGGAATTGCATTGCCACGCACCAGCACTGAAGGGGAAGGGATTTGTCTTATAGATGTGACATTATCTTAATCCACTGTCCAGATCCTGGCCTAGAAAGCAAAAAAAAAAGAAAGAAAAGAAGACGTCAGTTCTCTTTCCATTTGTGGCAAATTCGTTTGCCTCTCCAATGAAAAACACTGTACAGGACCAGAGTGCTGTCAAAAAAAGGGATTTCAAATAGCAGTGGTTGGCTTTAGTGAGCTGCGCGCCTTGCATCATGCGTGAACATAACAGTTATCCCGAAGCCGCATATCTCATCGACAGGTAAGACTGACTCAGGACTATTGCGTGGAAATATTTGCGCCGTTAAACGGTGCATCGTTTCTTCTCGATAAGACCGACACCCCTGAGCCCTCGCTGCAAGACAACGAGGTCAGTCCTCCCACCAGTGATGAATAAAGGAATGAAATTTTTATTGCCTCCCATCATGCCTGACCCGGGAGGATTGCAGATTCATGCTGCAATTTCTTTTTCGGCCTTTATTTATCCAGGGAGAAGACATTTTCAGACTAGAGTGAGGTCTTTTGCAACATCAAGCAAGGAATTGCAGGTGGACTCGACGCCTCTACACACGTTTATGTTCCATTCTGTACATCTGCAGCACACTGAATGCACTTTAGACGGTTGGTTCGCCCATCAGTAAACTAAAGCTGAGTTTCCATTTCTATGCCTTCACTTTGCGGGGCGTGAGAGGCGATTGTAACCCGAGTAATGGAAACTTATAAGTGGAGGCTTGTTTTCATTTATGTTGTTTTGTGATTACCATGAAGCCCAGTCATATGTTAATATTGCAGAGTATGTATGCATTTCAAATGTATTTGTCAAAGTACGCAAGTCATACGACACGAGTCGGCAAATTTTCCTTCCATGTTTTCAAATGTGGAAGAGAAAACTGGTGATTTTCCAGGAATTTCCATTCACTAACGTAACTGTTTCCACACTATGGGGAAATTTCAGATGGCTGTAAATTACCTGCCTAAGTGAAAACATGACACTATTGTAACATTTGTATGTATATGTTTTCTTCAGAACCCACTAAAATCTGCAAAACAACCAAATATGCCAATGAGTCAACATCTCCCGCTATTTGTGGGAGTCTCACACTGCTTAAAAGCAGCACTGAGTGCCTATATGCTCATTCAGTATACAACATTCCCATAACATACATAATTTAAGTGCAACGTGATTCATTGTGATGCATGTCAGCCTGTAGAAATGTCCAGGGAAAATGTAGGTGGGAAGAAAAAACTAAATGCTTCTGAGCATTTAACCCCTCAGATTCTCCAGTGGTGCTGGCCAAAGGCTAAGAGTGCAGGATGGCGGGTAGAGTGGGCTGACCATAGTGCCAAAGGTTAAGATTAGGCCAGAATCTCAAGTTTACAGCAATAAAAAAAACAAAAAAAAAATGAATTTCACTCATTAAGCTACCTTTGGCAGTGAGTTTCAAACTGTGTATTTTAGTTTCATTTAATTGAAACACACAAGGAAGAAATTAACGCACAAATTAATTTCTATTTTCCACAACAATTTTTTCGATTTGGAAATGCTGCAAATGTATCTCTTTGCTAATGGTTGCTCTAAATTTACATTAAAGTGTTTTTAACACGAGATGATTTCTAAGACCGTCTCACACCTTGCATTTAAACCGTCTGATTAATTCATTTGACAGTTTTATCTTGTTTTTCATTTTATTGGTCCGTAAAGGCCTTCATCCACAACTGCGCATATTAAAGTCCTTCTGTCTAAGTAACTCTGAACTACTACTGTTTTAATTGACACAATAACTGAATTATGTAGGTGCTTTTATAAAAAAACAAAAAAACAACATCAACATGGCATCTATTTGAATGTGTTTGCATGGGTTCCCAAAATGCCCTCATCCTCACTTTTCTGCATTGTAGATCCACGATAAAAATGAACAGGATGACCTAGAAGGGGAAGGAACCAAAGGGTGAAGTGTATCAATCAAAGTTAATTTTAGGGTGACACAAAAACTTTTCTGAACCGTACAGCAGCAAATAGAGTGCTCTCAATTCACCGACACTATATATTTAAATAACAATTTTTATTTCCTTTTGTAATATAATTGAAACAGCATAAACATACCTCTCAGGATAATAGATATGAGGAAAGCGACCCTGTGTTGCAAAGAAACATGAGAGTTGTGCTTTCACTGGTTGCCGACCACCAAAAGTACCTTGTTTGTTTGGAGTCTTGTGTGATTTAAGACAAAATCATTCTATCTGACATTGCTTGGGAAAAGGGGCTTCAGAGGATTGGAGCCCTTTTGTCTAGCACCAGCTAACACAATAGAAAAAAAGACCATATCGTAGACAACAAAACCTTTTGGTGCGAAAAATGAAAAACCCAATATTAAACAAAACAAAGCTAGCCAAAGCTAGATCGGCATATCATGCATAATAAATACAGAAACACTTTGTTAACAACAAGTGTTTCCTCCATCTGGCACCCCAGAGCAATTATTGACATTACCTCCATCGACATTGACGTTGTTCCCAGGACAACAGAGGAAATAATGAAAAGTGGCACATGCATGAATTTTTATTTTTTTGTTGTTGTTAGTGAATTGGTTGTATTTTGTTAAAAGACATTTTGAACCTAAATTGATGCTGTGTCGCCTTTGAACTGAGCTGACGTGCACGCTCATTATGCAGTCCGGGATTGTAACACAACAGCTCTAGTATTTCGACATGTCCCCAGGGTGCTATTAGGAGCTGTTACTCATAACTCCAAAAACATCTATCAGCAATGACCTTTGTAGAAGTGATCAATGAACAAATTAGATGCTTGGAATTTGTAAGGCTGCTCATAATACTCCAAGGCAACCACTGGAGCTATAAAAACAAGCCTCATTTTCCAGGAAAAAAAAAATAAATAAAAAAACAAGCCAAGGTGACCTGAATAAATAAGCATTGACATAAAATTGTAACGTCAGGAGGGATTATTACAACTCATTCTTTATGAAAAACACACTGGCATGCAGATATATAATTTATTACATGGTATATCAAGGTTACAAACAACAGATGCCAGTTTCAACATAGTGCAAAAAGTTTGCACTTTAGCACAAACTCTTGGCTTTATTCCTTCATGATCTTTAAATGTCACTCTATTAACAAATCATTCTAGTTTGAATCAAAATGAAAATGAAAAATAAAGATGAACAGCAACGCTCAGTATAAGGCCCAATGCCATATATCCATATATCTTTTCTACTCTTACCCTGAAACTCTTGGGATCAAGCATCACCCTTCAACAACACGTCATCGGTTGTCTACCATTGTACTCAGGCAGACATCCCGAGTTATTGCCAGAGACTGAGCTGCCATATACTTTAAACCATGCACATCGGTGCATATCCACATTCTACACCGTCTTCAACCAAACTTTAATTTTAGCTAAATAGCCACTAATGTTCAGATGTTCTGGTCTTGCAAATATTTTTCTTTTCCCTATCTGGCTTTAATGCTGAGGGGGAGCACCATGCATTCGTATCGATTTTGGTCCTTTTTGATGGAAAACTATTTACACTTGTGAGGATTTTTATTGAAGCCGTACATTTGTAGGCCATATGAAAATGCCCTCTGTTTGAAGTGTGCTGCCTGGAAAGTGTCTGTCTCAAGGGCGCCATGGCTCCAACACCTCACTTGCCCTGACCGTTTATCTGTTCAGGAATTGAGACCCTCAGTGTGAGTCCACAGTGTGGTCCACAAGTGAAAGGTTGGAGTAAGTGGTAGCAACAAAGCTTGAAATGGGATTGAGCAATGCTATTTATTAAAGTAAATCATTGAATAAATGAAATAATGCCCAGTTAACACATAGATAAACTGTAATTGCTAGATGAAAAGCTGATAAATCTTTTCATCTCTGGAGTGAAATAAAGTTTCCAATGCAGCAGGAATGCTTAATATTGGACATGCACAGAAAAAAATAAATAGACAAACATCCCCAATGATTTGTGGAACCTTAGAAAAATGGAAACTCAGAAGTGGGAGTTCAGTCTGCAATAAAAAATGAAGAAGGTGCGTGGAAATCGTTTGACATTTAGACCATGAAAAAAATCTATCAGGTACAAGGAAGAGGCGAGACCACAGGGGTTTTGTCACGGCAAGTACAAGCTCCTTTACCGGTGCATGTCCACATTCTACACTGTCTAAAAACAGAATTATAAAAGAATAATTGTATCAAGGCTTCTCCGGCTTTGGTAAGTAGTGGATAAATCACTGCCTCAACATACAATCTCACAGCAAGAGGAAGTATGTCCATTTCTACTAAAGAAAGTTGAGACATTTTATGGAGCTGTTCAGAATCCTGCGACCTTCAAATCTTTGAAAAGAGCCTCCATAACAAGCAGTCGGACTGAGGCCTGCACAGGCTCCAGGTTATATGACTGCAGCAAAAGTGGAGTGTCTAAAATTCTGAACACAAGTCAGCACATCACATTTACATGCACTAGAGGAGTCAGTACAGTCCTGGAGTTGAAGGCATTCAATATAAAACTATAGTTTCCATCCTCTTCATCAATCGCTGCTGTGTCCATTATGGACATTTTAGCTTGCAGACTACACACTTTTTCAGCAGTCTCCCTTGACATGTTTCCTTTCAAAACACCTTCTCCGCTCTGCTCATCTGTGCTTGCTGCATGCCTGTTATAGTTAGAAAAAAAAATATTGTGCACTATTGTTTGTTGTAGTGGAGGCTAATGGGAAGACATCATGCTGATCATTAGTAGCAGTAACACAAGTCGACTGCCCGACGTTGTTATTGTTGTTGTGAGTGGTCATCTGCGGTTCTCGGGCCGGCTCAGCTTGCAAAAACGAGGCTGTGACATCATTGTTTTCACAAATGATCACTTTCGGCGTTTACTCAAAGCCAGGCTACTTTCTGACCCCGGAGAGCGTTTTTGAAAATGTGCGGTTTCTGCCTGTGCCGTTTAAGTGCAAAACGCCGGCTTTGTGTCAACGCAAGGGCCAAGACGAGAAAATGTTCACAGTTTTCCGAGAAACTGGTCTCTGCGTTAACGTGACCTAAGTCACACTTTCATCAGCACTGTACCATGCAGTTTAACCATTCAGCCACTCTTCTCCCTGTGACTCTCATCAAATGGCAGTCAGTGAAAGACCCCCAACAGTTTCCTGCCTTTGGCAGATTGCCTGAAATAAGGGAGTGAGGCGTAGTTAGTGGGAGAACTGTTGCCAGGGTAGATCTTTAATCTTTCAGATCGCAGGAACAGACCACAATACAATTAACATAATTATTCATTAATATGCAAACGAGCCCAGATGTTCAACAAGCAAGCGATGTGCACTTCCTTGCACCCGCTCAATATGTAGGAGTGCTCTTAGCTGACAAAACCGAACAGGATGGGCGCACTGGTGATTTATCTCAATGCATTTTACAGCCGCGTTAATTGTCCAAATCGGAAAATATTTCAGTGAGATGCAGAAAACCGCACAGTCTCTCAGAACAGGAGCGACAAAAACAAATGAAGGAATAGAAAAACAACCTCGAAAGCTCAAAGATATTTTCTGCAACGCTAGGCGGTGGGATGGGTGTATTGATGCTGTTTACTGGCGACAACCTCAAACCTGACCGTCACATTTGTTATTAGAAATTGATGCTTCTTGGTTGTGAGTTGAATGAGCTTCAGGCAAAAAAAAAATGCCTGTCTATTTGCTTAAGCAGTCATGCCGACCCTGGCTGTTAATCACTTGGTTGTAAAAACAAGAGGAAGTCAAACATTTGGAGCCATTTAAACAGCGCTAACCTTTGAAGCACTTCCAGAGTTTGTCTTTGCAGCAAAAACTTTGGTGAGAACGCAGAATGAAATAATCTATGATTATATTTAAATTCCGAGGCAGGAGAAGAGTAATCTTGTTCTGGAATACGCCTAAAGATAGCTCCTATTTGACTGTATCAAACAGTGTCTGCTGCAACAAAACCGCCAGGCATGTAGATAGTGGGTGTGCATTTTTATACTCTTGGACCCAAAAACAGGAACAAATTCAGCTCAGTTTGTTAAGACACACTGGAGGGACACACAAAGTCACAAGTCCCACTCTGGTCTCCATAATGGTTCACCATTGTCTCTCCTGCAGTTACTCAGTTGCCATTCAAAATTGTTTTCAATTAGAATCACTAAAAAAGTTAACAAGATGTGGCCAAATAAATTTCTTTGTGAGTAGAGACTGTATTCTTTGGACTTCTGGAATGTTTATTTGTCACATTAATTTTTGCTGTTTGTTTCCACACTCATGATAAGGTTGACTGGGAGTAATGCCAGTTAAAGTTTGATGATATTTTGGTCATTTAGGTTTTCTGGCTCTATATCCCAGTCCGTCTAACCAGAGGGGGGGAAAAAAGTATAGAACAGAAGCTCTGCAAATCGCTTTTGTTGTGCTTATCTTCACTTTGCACACAATCCATGGTCGATACAAGAGCAGCGTGTCGCTGCCCATTATGGTTTGGTAATTATTGTAGGTTAGGGTAAAGAGAAGAGTTCATGCTGATCATCTTTGGTAGCAGTAACACAAATCCATTGCCCAACGTTGTTATTGTTATTGTAGTTGTTGTTGTTGTTGTTGTTCTTCGTGGTCGGATGCACCTCACGACGTCTCGGGGAGACTGTAACATCATCATTTCCAAAAAAAAAAAAATGTTTTTCGCCATACACAAAGCCGAACAATGCTGTGTTTTCAAACTTTCTGAAAATTCCGGATTTCAGTGAAAACGCTGTTTTAGTGTAAATGCAAGACCAAAACAAAATTTTTCTTTTCTTTAAACAGTTTTCAAAGAAACCCATCTTCATGTAAACAGTCCGGCAGGGTTGATCAGCCCGTGCACCGGTTTGAGTTAAAATGGATTTGGCCGTTAAAAGAGGCCACGGTTCGTTATCGCCTCTGGGCCCATTAGTGCTTTGTTGCATCCTGACCGGTAGATCATGTGACACCAGTGGGCGTTTAGAGCGATGGCCCAAATGCTGCAGAGAGACTCAGCAGTGGTCTGTCAGTCACTACGTTTACATGACATTCGAGAAAACCAAATTATTGCCTTATTACGATTATGATCGGAAAACTCAAGTGCATGTAAACGCGTCAGTCTGACTAAAATCTTTGAACTCCGATTGGAATCGGAGGACTACGATGGAGACACCCAGATAATGCAATTGGAATCCGAATTTCTCCCTCATTAGTCCGAGTTAAACTGGACAATGCATGTGCGCATGCGCCCCTGGAACGAATCAAGACACGAACTTCTTCAACGCGTGGCTCTCGTATGAGTTTGTGTATAACTGAGGACACAAGAGTTTGCAACGGCATGGTGCTTGGTACAACTCACCAGCTTATACAGAACAGTGGCGTTCCTCATCTGGAGTGGGATCGGCGCTCGTAGTTACTACTCGTAGGAAAGTAGTAATAGAGAGGGTGACGCAAAGCAATAACAGATTCTAACGTGTCGCCGCAGACAAGCACAGCTGATAGTCTACAGTATTTGTGTAGGTGATAAAGAGCCTACGTTAACATGTGTGTTGTCTGTTGTGCTTCTACAGGAGAGAAGGGGAAAATGGTTGACAATAAGAGCGAATCTATGTGTGGCTGTTTCGTAATTGAAGTCTGAGATTGAGGGTATGTGAGTTAAATTTACGTTTTGAATGTATCGTCTCCGAGTGATTACCTAGTGAAGAGGAAACAATGGCTAGCCCGTTGCTAGGTTACCAGCAGGCGGGGTTGGCGCTCGAGTCCGTTCGGTTACGCTAGTGTTCGTTTAACGTTATGGGATGTTTATTTAATAGAAATGTGAAGATTTAATTGTAAATGTAGTCAATGAGGAGAGAGAGAAAAAAAAAATCCTGCAATAGCAAGACTTCATCAAATCGAAGTTGGACTTTTTTCGCATGACCTGACCTTGCACATTAAAATAAAGTGATGCAGAGCCATCGCAGCCGTAAGCCTGGCTCACCACAGCAGGCCCACAGATAATACAGTCCGAGGCTTTTGAACACAGCTGGAGTGATTTTCCTGCTAAAATGAACTTTCCTTTTCAATCGTTTGTCTCTCTGTTTAGCAAATATTATTATTATCATTATTCATTGTGTTGGGCCTGGTGAACTGCAGTTCACAGCAAACAATAGAACTTTCCTTCTGTTTTTCTTTTTTTTTTGTTTGTTTTTTTCACTCACACCGAATGGAACACATTGTTGTGGATTGTGCATAATAATTGTAATAGCAAACTCTTTTCCTCGTTTCATTCCCTACGCACTTCCTTGGACTGAAGCACCACCAATTATTTGAATAGTAGCAAGTACTCTGCACGGTTGAGTCACCTACTCATTATTTATTGTGGCCAGCATGCATCTCTTGGGTGCCTTGTCACCCTGAGAAGAATATCCAAGACCCAAGTCTCTATCAAAGGGTTTCAGAGTTGAAAGGATGCGTTGACAAACCCAAAAAAAAAGAAAGAAAGGAAGAAAGAAACAGTGCAGTGTGCAAAGCAGGATGCTTATTTCATGAGTAAACAGTGTGGAATAAAAGCCCTGAGGAAAAGTAAAGGTGAAAGTTGATAAATTGAGAGAGTCTCTAACATAAAAATAAAAAATAAAATATACACAGCTCCTGCTTCTTGAGAGGCAAGAATTGTCTCAATATCAGACAAGGGATGCGCAGATATATGGTGCTAGCTAGTTTATCTTCCCAGTTTATGTTATATTTCCACTTGGAAAACACCAGTGATTGTATGTGGTATGTAAGCTTGTCAAGTTCTGAGAGGGGTGACCCCTGCAGTGTGTAATCACACCTTTTGCATACTTCTCAGGCTTGATTTGGAGCCTTTAAGTGGATTATACAAGTCTCACTTAACATAGTAGTAATGAGTATGGTGATTGACATCACAGCAAGAAAAGGAAGAAAACCTTTAACACCCCTGTAATGTACAGCTATATTGTCCCTACATCCATATTCAGAAGTATTTTGAACGGCTATCTATAATGTTTTCACCGGTTGAGCTGCAGCGTAGATGCTTTTTTTCCCAGACTGTAGCAGTGGGAACGTCATTCTTTCTGTATTGTTGTGGTGCTCAGCAAGCTTTACAGTTAATTGGAAGAATGTTGGAAACAAAAGAACCTCTAACCTGGAACGGTGGATAAAGGTTGAAGTGATTTTTTTTTTTCTATCTAAGTCTTTGAGTTCATCAGATGACACCAACAAAAACAAAGACAGAGAAAAGCGTTGTTCCAATGGGGAAGATACAGTAAAGATGTAAATTTCCCACCGGCCTGTCCTGTTCCGGCATCTTGGAGTGCTGTAGCAGCATTCTGCTGTCCCCTGGGGGTCTGGGATAATCGAGAGGAAGATGTCCAGCTAAAACATACTTAGTTTTACTTCCTTAAATCTCTGAACAAACTTTCTGGCATAAGCCAATGCATTTAAAACACAAGACAACATGAAACAATAACAATTGAAGCAACAATATGTAGCTTCTTTACCATATTGGTACAATTTCAGAATCATGGTAATTTATGTAATTGATTGTAAGTGGCAGATTTGGTATACGACTACTAAGCCAGCCTGTGTGTCAATGAATCATAAAAAGAATTACTATTATTAACTATTTAAAGTTAACTTCACAGTCATTGCTTGAAGTAAAACAATCTCTTTGTAATAAACAGTTTTTCTTTTTGTTGTTTTTTTACACTTTGAGACTTAAGCTGATCTCTGACTACCGAAGAGTCTTTGAAGTTGTCTTCAGGTGTCATTTATGAGTACAATTTTTATATATTATCCAAGTTGTATTGCACACTGATTTCTTTGCGTTCACAGAACATTCTACTCCTACTTCTACTACTACTTCTAATCCATTCTACTTTCTACTTACAGCTACTGCTGTATACACTGCAAATTCCCCTGTTGTGGGAAGATAAAGGCTCATCATACCTCATCTTGTCTCATCTCATTGTACAGCACTAGCCCAAAACATGACCTGGTAATGTGACTTGTGTCTACATTATTTCAAAGTATTTCAAATGGAGAGAAAAGAACAGTCGGTAAGGTTGTCCCATGAATGAGTGTAATCTTTTCCCAGAGGTTGATTTGTGCGGGTGGAACTGTAAAGTGTCCTCAAAAGAAATGAGAGCAGAGCGGTTTGACCCAGTATGAGCCAACAGTCGTAGTCATTTTGTCTTCTGTTGTATCAGTTGTGTCAGAAGATGGAGGAAAAAAGCGGGTCTGTCAGAGCACTGTTTGTAATCTTCTTATACAGTGAGGAGGCAGGGGTGCACGCTAAAGAGAAAACTGTCAGGCCATGGGGCCTCATCTCAGTAGCGTTTCCTGTAAAGCATTAAAGCTTTTCAGCCTCACTGCGGAGAAGCACGCCAGCATATGGATCACCTGCCACAATTAAATTACCATTAGCGTTTTCCAGATTGATTCGCCTTTACTTCTGAATGGTGTCGCTGAGAAGTGGCCTGCTCAAATGTCTTACATGAGCATATCAATAAGCTGCGGTCAGATCTCCTTCAAAGATCTATTTCAGGCTCCGATTTGTCGGGCGTCTTGATGTAAAGAGAGTCTGACAGGCAGCAATGTAATACCGCGGTGCGGTGAGAAATAGAAAGGTGGAAAATATACACAAGTTGTCACACGCACGTGCACTAATGTGAGCGCCAGGCTGATTTGTAAAAAGAGAAAAAACATGAAAAAACCAAAAAGCCTTTGAGCAAGTGATGCATGGGTGGTATCTAAAAACAGACCAACAGATCTGATGTGCTGGTGATTAAGTTATCAGGATGAACAAGTCACCTGGCTATTGGCCAGATTATCTTTTTTCTCCTTTTTATTTTTTTTTTAATAAATCCTCTTCATGTTGCTTGGGGGCAAACTCACACTGAGGAGACTTTCAGGCTTAGTGATTCAAACTCCCTCAAACTGCTCGGTCTGATGCTAAGAAGTTAAATATATTTTAAGCATCTTAGCAAAACTAAGTCTAACCTCTTTGAAACTTTATCCATACAAGGCAATTATACGCTCACCAATAGTCATTAACAAGCTGATGGCAAAGACCTCACTTTTTCTTTTTTCTTTTCGTGTGCTCTGGCCCTCATTATTATGCTCAACATACTTTCTTTTCTTTCTTTCTTTCTTTTTGAAGCAGTGCTTTCCAGGCTGCAGGGCCTGCTTGGTAATGGAAAGGGGACTAATTGTATGGGCAGTAGCTATGTACGATAAATGAAGACAAATAGACAAATTGCTTCCTGGGAGGAAAGTAACAGTAGGCTTACACTTAGAATCTAGAGACCCTGGAATAAATGGTGGAATGCAGAGTGGCTCTGTAAGATAAACAAAGTGTCACCTTGGAGAAGTTACCAAAGAGCTTTCTTGGATATATATAATAGGTTTTTCATTAAATACCAATGATCTGTGGAGGACAATATTCTAATACGTTTCAGTCACTGAAAACAGATACGATACCTTTAGAAAAAAATGAAAAAAAAAAAAACTTTGTGGGGTACATAATTGCTTTCTGAGTCCACCTACCTTCGGGCATTGTAATGTCACATAAGGAAAAATACTTCTTACTTTGCTAAGTTAATGCATTTTTTAAACAGCACTCTCTCTAACTCTCAACATCACACTCAAAATAATATAAATTAACCAGCAATTACTCCGAAGACTTTTGAAATGTAGTTCGCTTGCACTTGCACTGGACTAAAGGTTATCTAATAATCAAAGACAGTTCAACAAAAGCAAAACACTAGTTTGTTTTCCAGAAAGCACTGCACCACAGAGCAAGGCCATCAGCTGCCCCTGCCCTATCTGGACCAGTCCATTTAACACCACTTTAGCCTCCATGCCCCACTTTAACCAGTCCATTTAGCCACTATGTCCCACTTTAACCAGTCCATTTGGCCACAACATTTAACACCGACCAGTTCATTTAAGCAGTGTCCCCAGAAACTCTCCTCTTAGACTCACCGTCCCACTGCACCCGGACAATTCACGCTTTCTGTCTCTCTCTATCTAGTCCATTTAGCCTCTCTCCACAACTGCAAAGATCGACTTTCAGGCGCTGCTGTTCCAGTTTTTCCAACATATATAGAAAAAGTGTTTAATGCACTAACGCCTCATTGAAAGTTGAAGTTCATGAGAAATGCTGCAGATCTATAGTTTTTACCGGAGGATCTGTCATGAGAATTTTAGATTTTAGGACTTCTGCAGACACCATTGACCGCTTATAATGCAGTATTGGCATATGGTTTATCTGTGTCACTAATGGAACAAAACATTTACTCTGAGGTCAATGGAGGAAACAATGGACACGTTTAACTTCACAAAAATAAATAAAATGAGCCAATAAATCTTAAACTTGAAATACGATTGTCAATCTCGTCCTATTTTTTTTTTAAAGAAACAAACAAAAAAGTAAATGTGGTAAAATACATTTATTCGGCATTCAACCTACAGAATTCAAGCTAGGTACCACGATTCAGTCCAAAGATGTGATCTAAATCAAACAATTTGAAAAGGGACAGCAAAGACAGCGCAAACAGCTTCTGTGTTGGCAAACAGGACATTCTCCTGTTAAGCAAATGATCTCTGCAGAAGTTTTGGCCAGCACGCAAATATGAAATGGAAAAATCAATCTTCCAGTGGAGTGGCACTGATAGGTGCTGCAGAAGCAGTCGCTTATCAAATGGAAGAGAAAGGTCACCACAGGAACTGCACACAGCACTGCTGACACATGATACTTGATGTTGATACAGAAACTTGATACAGAAATGATGTTGCGTTTTATGGTGATCTTCAAAACTGAAACAACACATGGCTATTTTTGTACTGACTACGATCATAAAGGTGGAATTAATGGTGCCTTTCCAAAGAGAGTTCACTTTGTGTTCAACATAGGATTGATATTTACGTCTGTGAAGCAGGAGAACATGCAAACATGATAAAATCTCAACTGATGAACCCAGTCAAGTCCATCTCTCACCATATTTCAAGTTGTACAGGCCTTTTGTGTGACCAAGTGTGGACAATGACACAGTACACACATACAGCTCGGGGCCTTTCCTGTCTGATCAGAGCCTGTGCACCTGAATACTTCCCAGACATCATCATATGTCTGCTCACGTAAGACAGAATCGAGTTTAACCTACAAAGTAAGTCTAATGCTTTGTTTGTAAGATAGTCCTGTGTGCTTTCTTTCACAGAAAAGAATGAGATAAATTCCTCCTGAGGAATTAAGCCATGCTCAATATATCTGAGGTCAAGCCAACTGTGGCTCCAACCATTTTTAGAAGGCTGGATCGTCTTCTGCTTTGTCTGTAAGAAGTTGGGACAGAAAGAGAAGAGAAGAGAAAGGCTTTCCAAGGCCTGGACAGCTCAAACTACACTGACTTGAACCAACAAGACATTAAATCTGAAAATAGTAATAATAATGATGATAATAATAATAATAATAATAATAATAATAATAATAATAATAATAATAATAATAATTGAAATAATTGGAAAAAGTGTATTAATGGAATACATTTTAATTATGCTTGTGGAAAAGGTTTGTGTTTGACAAAAGGGTGTAAAATGTTTGGCTAATGTAACTGGAAAAAGAATGTGTGTAGAAGAATATGTGTAGTAAAGGGTAAAATTTGATAAGAGCCCAACTGAAGATTGCTAAATTGCGGGCTGACGGCAACAGATGGCTCATTTTGTTGGTGGACGTGTTCTATTCAATGAATGTTTTAATGCGTCTGACTTTTTTCTACCCATCTTGAGTACTTTGCACACACAGAATGCAATTGGAGGTGTTGATGGAAGAAGTGGCGAGTGAAGAAAAAGAGAAAATGTGAAAAAAAAAAGGGAGAACGGCTGGAAGAACTCCCTGACCAAGTGGCCCCTCTGCAGACAGATGGTGGGTGAAGAGAGGTGCGAGGCAGAGGAGCAGGAAAATGCACCACCAACAATATTATATTGTATATATTATATTATATTATATTATATTATAAAAAAACAGAAATGCTCACCTGATACAGCTCAGGACAAATGACTTTGATTCAGCCTGGTGAGTTATAGCCATTCCAGAATTTGCAGAACAACAACAGCAGCCATCTGTGTCCAAAGCTGAGCAGATTAATACCTGCCTTTCAAAATGTACAAAACACTAATTTCAGTTGACTGAACATATTCGTGCGGCTTCCATGCCCCTTCTAGCTACAGTCTCTGGCTTAAAATAATAATTAGCTGGCTAGATGTAGCTGCGGTTTCTCACACCTCTCTGGGCTGCAGGTGCGAATGTCTGACGACGCTCTCTGTATGAGCGACCTGCATGAAAAATAAATGCAGAGGAAATCCAGCAGCAAACCGGTAGTGACTAGTGAAAGTAGACGATGTGAGGAGATCTGGACCACATGATCGAGTGGAGTCATTGTGACGTCACTCATTGGTTCGGGAATACCTGCTGACAAGCTGAGATTGGTTGGTTTCACGCTCAGCACCATTTTTAGTCTCCTTTCCGTTTTGAAACCGGAAGATTCCACATTTGGATGTATGGCTGGTACCAGGTGTTGGGCAGTGATTGGAGCTTGAGTGTAGTGTGAGCCTCATCACCAGTCCACGTGCCCACATGTTTCCTATACGTCGGTACGGATGCCGGCGGTGACTTGAACAACCCCACGCTGTGATGGCAGCTCTCTGTGTGAAAACAAACCCGAGTGCAGCAATGAGGGATTGAGTTCTGCGAGAACAATTGCAGGTGGCTTATTGGGGAATCAACTGATACGCCTCTGAAGGGGCTGTCTGTGAACGGGCTGATCCACTGGATGCTCTGGCAAATCCTTCAAAAAAGAATACAATCAATGTCACAGACTTGCTGCAGCCAAGCTGTGATACAAACACACAAAAGTAGTTGTGAAGAGTTTGGACTAAAAGTATCGATTTGTAAATACATAAGTGCACTACACATAAGTACATGGGTATTAGTGTAAATAATAAACTCACATATTTTATGGTATAGGACAAAATGTAGATTTCTTGTGGCAGATAAATGAAGGAAGAAAAGGTTAATGCAGCTTTGTGTAGCAATTGAGAGAGGGATCTTATTTTCATTTCCTCTAAAATAAATGTAAAAAAAAATACTGCTTTCGCAGAGTAAAGAGGATTAAACTGCGACAAAGGTAGTTTCAGGAAACCTGTTTGGACAGCAAAAAAGAAAACCAAGAACTTTTTCAATTCTCCTTGTGCTGACTCATCTCCGCTGCATGTTTATGCCACTTTGGAAACACATGAATGCGCTCATTCAAAGTCCTCAAAACCTCAGCGCTCAAAACATCACACGGGACAACATTATTTGACCACCGTCGTTCCGGGCGGCTCTTCATTCAGCTTTTGTGCAATCACCGCTGCCGGGAAATGGAGGAGATGGACTCGAGCAGGGGAGTACTTGCAAGACAATGTGAGGCAAAGTGCTTTTGCAATTGGCGGTAACAGGGAAAGAGCAGAAGTAAAGGAGACCTGGCAGCGGTGGAGAAAGCGGTCAGTGATAGGTATGGGAATAAATTGTGTCTTTTGCGAAAATACGCCATGAAAGTGCAGGAAAATCATGATGTCTTGGGAGCAGACACTGTGCTTAGGAGAAACATAGATACACTGTTCAGACAATTCAAGGCTGGGGGGGGGGGGGGGGTCCTGTCAATCAGCAAGGACCAGGTGTGTTTAGGTCTCAGACAGCAACAGATCTAATAATAATAATAATAATAACAATAATAATAATAATAATAATGATAATAATAATAATTTATTGAACACTTTACATCAAAAAAATGATCTTAAAGTACTTTACAGTGGATTAAGATATCTACTGTATTTACATCTAAGGCATAAATGAGACTAAAACCTCAGATAGAAAATCAATCAGATCAATAAGGGAAATAAACCACAGAAAGCGCTGGCTGATTAAATTCAACAGAGGGGAAAAACAAACAAAGTAATGTTCAACAGTGAGGCTTGATCCAGCCGCAAACTGGATGAGTTAATTCATCATTGGAAAAATCCTGACAGCTGCGTGGTAAAGGGGTTTTCCTCTGACAATCACGGGCCAGAAATAAGTGTGAATCAAGGACCCCCGGAGATAGAGACGGGTTCATTTGGCAAAATTAAAATCTGATTTGAGACCGCTGGGGGGCTACTGAGTCCCACAGTGCGAAATTACAGGATCTGCCATGTATAGGCAGCGTCCTGTTGTAATGGGCGGTGTTGCATCTTGTGGCCAGGGGTTTGCGGACCAACAAAGCCCCTAATTGGCTTATAAATTGTGCAAATAAATAGTAAACACGCTTGACAGTGTGATTTTTACGCTTGTCATATAATAGGTCATAATCAGTATCAAAATGAGGCTGCCAAGCTTTATTAAATCCTTGTTGACTTGCAATCTCAGCCAACCAATTAAATGTTATTTCCACAGAGAGGACACAATGCGATTACAAGACCAAAGTTTCATTAACGCAGCCACAATTTCAGGTCTGCTAACTTCTTTCCCTGAGATGAGGCATCTCTGAGCGTTAAATCTCACCAATAAAGGCTTCTCTGTTTCAATGAGATCTCTCAAAACAACAAGCAAAAAACCTTTGGATGAAGATTCCATTTTTTTTGACTGATATTAAACCCAAACAATGCCTTTAAAATCACATTACAGAAACATGGTGAATGGTTGAATGCACATTATCAAGTTTGAGGTGTAGAAGTCTCGGCCAACCAGAGTCTTAATTCAAGCAGCAAAGAGCTTGCTAGTCATAAATGTAACTTTGCACATGGCAGACTGAAGTGAGGGCCGGGCTCATCGATTATGGCAACCTTAGGGTTAATTACGCATTAGGGAATGCTTTGAGATCAGATCAGAGAGCTCCCTGCTGCATTTGCATGTGTCCTCGTGGGACACATGCAGCATCTATTAACCTGGTTTGAGGAAAGGTTGCATTTTTTTTTTTGTTTTGCAGTCATGGTCAGCTGTGACTCTCAGTGAGACGGACTTCAGTTTTTGCCTTACACATTCTCTGCAGCTCAAAAACACTGATTCAAACACACACACATGCACACACATCTATGCATGTATATATATATATATATATATATATATATATATATATATATATATATATATGTATATATATATATATATATATATATATATATATGTATATATATATTTATATATATTGTTTTATTTTATATATATATATATATATATATATATATATATATATGTGCGTGTTTCATAGTGACTGATTCAATGTTTCATGTTGAATTGCCTTTGGTGAACACGTAGCTTCACATGGGGCTGCTTTTTGTGTAGTGTTTGTATAGAATGTTCAGTTCAAAGTCCAAGTTCAAAGCTGTACAATTTTCTGTCTGGTTCTCGCTGCTTTGTAGAAAATCAATTGTTTTGGGCATTATTGATCTAGCCAGCTGTCTAGATAGATATGTCTGTCTCGATAGATTTTTCTATTTATCTATTAGTTTCTATCTTTCAGGCACCTTTTCAAGTAAACATCTGCATCAGTAGTGATCCCCTGCTCTGCTAACATGTGCACGAACAAACACACAAATCTGTTTCGAACATGTTTCAGTGAGAAACAAATTACTTTGTACAAAACAAAAGGAGGGCATCTCCCTCTCTTTGTCTTGACTTTATACAGCGACCTTTTCATGCACATACATTGCTAATCAGCACATTATATGTAAGCTGCATGGCAGAAAATGAAAATGTCTTTCAACTCTCAACACCTTCCTATCATCCTTACAACACCATCATGATGTGTCAGTAATGAATTGCATCAGAAAGATTTTTTATTTTCACTGTCTTGCCCTATTATGCAGGTAAAAAAAAAAAATCTATCAATTATAATTTGAATCAGAATGACTCACACTTTGAAGGCTAACTGTAAATAAATATATGTAAAATATATACAAAAAAAATAGGCAGTTCAGATTGTCAGTCTGCCCCTTTTGTGAACACATCAAACATGCCATGAAGCTTTTCACAGTCAGTAGTGGAGGTCTGTGCATTTAACAAACTTCTAATTATAAATTATAACAACACCACGTGAACCGATTGAATAGACCGCCTGTTACAGGGCAAGCATGCATGCGTGTGCTGTGTCCCTGCCTCGGCGTCCCGAGACCTTTTGCAGCTACATCATAGAGTCAGTGTACAAATACAGGTTACACAGAGGGAATGGAGGTACTCTGGCAATCCAACAAAAGGAGAAAAAAAAGGTTTTGGGGTTTCAGGATGCCTTGCCTTCAGTAGGCAGAAAACAGATGGTGTGGCACATTGCTTTGTCCCAAGTGTAGTGGGGTAGGGACTGAGCAAACCCACTTCTCACTACTTGTTCAAATGGCACTGGAAATTCATGAGCACAGACTCAGCTCTGTTGCATTCCTGTTCAAATGTATGTATTTTATATTATGTATATATTTTATTTTATAATATTTTCATTAAAAACAGTCTGTGTCCTCACGCGAGCCTGGGGAGACTTGAAGGGGTGAGAAAAGCTGCAGAGAAGCACTGCTTCTCCTCAGGGGAATATCGACAGGTAGTTTATGTCCATTTCCTGTACTGAAAACGTGTTGCACCGCATTGCAGAATTCATGGGCCTCATCCCATTTTGTAGTGGAGCTCAACAGTATCGTCAGGTTTATACTGAGTCCTTGCATTTCTGTCTGAGTCGTTCCCCAGGGACTTCAGCTTTATACCTTCAAATCACTCCATGGAGACACTGCGCTCATGCTTTTTTTTTTTTCAGTTTTTAAAAGAAATGTTCAAAAGCTCAGTTGAAATTCACTTGGCTATCATTTCTCTTTCACTTCCATTTTATGGAAACACGTTGCATGCAGGTTAAATTTGGTTAATTTATGTCACGTGGGCTGGCGAGGCTTACGCAGAGAACCGAGCTTAGTCTCACGAAAATGACATGTTGCATGACATTAACAACAACAAAAAAAAAGTCTGGACTTGGAACAGTCTGGGAGTTGACAACCTGCTTGGAAAGATTAGTGCGCTAAACCTCCAGCATCCCAGAATGTAGTACCACGACAGTGAGGCTTACCAGTGGAGAAACGCAGCGAGCTCAAGCTCCAGCAAGCTAATTTTAGGCCCATGCCGGCTAAGCGATCAGTAGACCGGTCAGTTCTGAAGAAAAGTCGGCGAATGGGGATTAGGCTTTCACAAACAACCAGCTTTAACATGAAATTTGCCAAATAAAATAAGCTACGCGGTGGGATCATGACAAGTCAATTGTAGTTTAT
Source organism: Nelusetta ayraudi (assembly GCF_046127955.1). Taxonomy (NCBI): domain Eukaryota; kingdom Metazoa; phylum Chordata; class Actinopteri; order Tetraodontiformes; family Monacanthidae; genus Nelusetta; species Nelusetta ayraudi. Next base: position 2,912,581 of record NW_027466061.1, on the reverse strand, counting down.
GATCAGGATCAGCCAACCCTGCAACGTAGGACCATTGACTGCTGATTTAAAGGCGTTTTTGCAAGTCCAGTTACTGTAGCTTTGGCTTTGGATGAGGTGGTGAAGAAAGAGGGCAGTGTAAAACACAGTTAATGCGGTGCAGATTAGCAATGGTGGCATTTTGCTAATTCCTCATTTTATTGCAAAAGACAACACTGAAGACTTGTCTTGCTGATGAGCTGTAGTTTGGTTAAATTGCCAGCGCTGCACTCTGCGGTCACGCGCTTTAGGTACCCAACAATAATATAAAGCTGGAACTAACCGTCTCCACTGTATTAAACAAATCAGATTTTCCCCTTTTGTGCAGGCTGACAGAGGGTTTGAGGGCATTTCCTCAGCAGATGCCTGCAGAGGGAGAATTTATATTGGATTTAACTAAGAATGAAGAATGATATGGGTGCAGTAATGAAACAACAGGTCACTAGGCTGAGAGGAAACAGTTCCAGTGATGCTGGAACATGCCAAAAGAAAGTATCATTTCATTTATCATTCTGTTTGTTTCATAGCATGCCCCCGCAAAATGAAATTCTGACCGAGCGAGTTGCGTCCGTGCCGCAAGTCAGGGTTGAAAGGTTGAGCACTTAAACTGACGAGAGAGCACACCATGGCATTTATTAGACACTGAGCAGACTTGCAAGTCTTGCACTGGCTTGGCGGGAATCACTAGTTCTGTACTGGCAGAAAGGAAAATCAGAAGACTGCATCCATGATTGCCCTCGCAACTGTTGTCACAGTGTGTTCCAAGTGAATGTGAAGTCGCATGTCCAGGGCCAAGTGGAAACTCATCCGAACACACGCTGCTGGTCGCGGTTTAGCCGGGATTTAGCCGGCCTGCCAGGAGGCATCGCCGTTCAAATCCCTACTGAGAGATGGTTTTAAGTGATGACCAAGGAGGCACTCTTGCAGGAAAGGGGGTCAGGGAGAAATAATAATAAAATAAAACCTGCAGGAATCCAGAAATAGAATATCCCTCACTCTCCTCTGTCTCCTGTCCAACAATCTGTCCGTCCATCTCTGCAGCCAAAATATCTCGCTCCGTTCCAGCCTCCTTCACTCTGCAGCCTTCTCAAAGCCCATTGCTTTTTATACTCTCAGCTGTCCGAGTATTGTTCTGCACATTGTTTTCCCAAGTTGTTTGCCAGCAACTTTCACTGTGTCCCTCTGTGTGCAGCACCAACAGAGCCAGAGGTCATTTCTGCCTCCATCTGTTGCTTTCTGAGCTGACTGACAAAGCAAGTTTAGCTGAAGTTGTTCAATTGATGTGGGTCATTTTTTTTCTTGTTATTATTGTAACTGTTTCTCAACAGCAGCCCTGAGAGTTTGTCACGTTGGCTCTGCTCTGAGCTACTGCAGCTGTGCAGGCGATCCAGCTGTGTAGGACAAGTTCAAAACAAGAAGGATCATTACACACATAGTGATAGTTTATATATTTGGACATGCCTAATGGCATTGAATCTGACCGCTGGCTACAAAGGGTTTAGACAGTCACCGTCACTTGATGCAGGACTGGCGAGGTGCTTCCTTCACACTTCGAAAATATGTGAAATGTTGGAAATTACATTATTTGGCATTTGGAAACAAGCAACTTCCCCTTAATGTTTCTATAAAGCAAATTAGCTGTGCGGTGACTGTTTGAAAACAGAAAAGTACGAACCTCAGAGTTCTAATGGCCTCATTAACGCCGACTGAACTCTGAGGGAAACAATGACCCCATTCCGCATCACAATATAAACCATGGCAGGCAACAGAAATATGGTCAAACTTTCAAAGAAGTGTTTGGACCTAATGGGTTGTCAGAGCCACAAAGTCAAACCATTTATTACGCTGTTGTTACTTTTTGATAATGATGGAGTTTTTTTTCTCTCTCTCTCTCTCTCTCTCTCTCTCTCTCTCTCTCTCTCTCTCTCTGTCTCACTCTCTCTCTTTCACATTAGTGAAAAAAGTCCAGCTTGGGTTTCTACCCACTGAGACGAGCTGGCAGAAGTCTCTTTTATGTCCCATTCCAAACACGTTGAAGGCCCAACAAAGCATCAGCTTAAGGAGGAAACTGCACTCAAGTGTTTTGGGCAGAGGAAGAAAACAGAGGGCTAACTAGTCTATTTTCTGATGCATGCATAATATATTTTGGACTTGTTTTGCCCCTAATAAGCACCCTGGAAAGTCACACTCTGCAGCTTGTTTAATGTGCTGAGGTTTATGTGTAGAATCAGCTCCAAAAGTAGAATTGACAGCGTGTTAAAGAGAAAAAAAAAGAATTATATGACAATCAATGCACCTGTCTCCTTATTCTGGGCATGAGGCAGGTGGACACATTGGGTCATGGGTGAAAAGCCTTCTAAAAGGATTTCTTTCAAAATGGTTCTATCGCTGAAGGCTCCCTTTCTTACATAGCCATCCGCGTTAGCCTGAGTGTGTACGATATCAACTGAATTTAGTGGGGCAAGAAATAAAAATCTTAGCGGACGGGGCGGTGCTGTGAAATCCTCCTTAGAATTTGTCAGGAAACTGGGTCAAACTGAAATAGTGCAAAAAAGATGGACAGAGGGAAAAAAGTACATCTTTAGTAACAGGTACTTTTCGGTCTGCGGAAGCTACTTCAGCAACAGCTCACTGTGCCCACTGACTTAAGTTTGTAGAGTTTTTACAACAGTGGCTCATACAGTACCCTCACCTGGACTTTTTCTAATATCTCAGTATCTCTGTACAACACCAGAGACCAGACCAAAATGTAGATTTCACTTTTCACAATGAAGCACACATGCTAAATATTGATAGCATGCGTCCCTCAACCCTTGAAAGTTTAGGATCCTCTGCGGAATCTCTTTTTGTTCTCGTCTCTGTATTGTTCTTTCCTTTGTAAACCTTGGCCACCATGGCTTCCCAAGTGCCTGGCTAAATAAAAGTAAATCAATCGCTCTGTCTTTTGGATTCACCTGGCAGTCCCGGCAGCAGAAAGAGTAGGAAATCAGACTACATTCTTCCTCTGCTGCAGTTTGTGCCTCTCTTCCACAGCAGTGGCGCAAGGCGGACGGGAAGTCTGCCTTCTTTCAGGCAGACTTCTTTTTTTGTAGGCCATAAAACCTCATCTCAAGTTAATGAATGATGGGATATTCTTACTCGCCACATGCCTTTGCTATGTCCCCCGTGGACATGAACAATAAATAGTTAAATGGAGAGTATCTGCTTTGATTTGTCTTGTAAGTAACGAGGGAGAAAGCTGTCAGTGAGACAATGAAAGTGATGTTGGAAGATTCTCAAGTTTCATAGAAGCTCAGGCTCATTTCTTTATAAGACACATTAAATACTGACAGTGGATGGAATCCTTAGCGTATATTATATGTACGCATCAGTTCAGATTCTGAAAAAAAACCTCCTTGCCCAGAGACATTGAATTGCTGGGAGATAAGAATGAGAGCATCCTTCCATGTTGGAGCCGTGATGGATTAGCGACTGCTCCAATATGCCTCCCTGCCTTCTGTGCAAATCATGTTGTGATGAACTCCCGTCCCTAATGGGACTGAGACAAGACATGCAGGTGAAAACCGCAACAAATAGATTTTTTGTTGAAGCCCCTTTTTCAGGTTGCTGTCACTTATTTCCACTCAGAGTCAAGTTCTCAGCAGGTGGTGTCCGTAATGGCTTTGCAACAAGATACAGCCGTCTCTCCCCAATATGATAATTTGTATGGATACAATTAACGTTGAGGAAGATTATGTCTAAAAAAGAAAAAGAAAAAAATGAAGGGATCAGCCAAGATGTCTCATTTTTGTCTGATTATGTTGCGTAAAATTTCATTCTTATCCAATTTAAGCAATTTGTTTTGTTAGTTTTTTGCTTGGACACATTTCAAACCAAGAGGGAATTTAATATACTTTACTCATGCAAATTAAGAGAGTGAAAGAGACATTTGTGCTCAGCAGTAAGATGAGTTTTAGTTTTAGAAGGCAATTGTGGCAATGAATCATGCAGAAGACACAATAAAACAGTAAATGCTGCACTGCGGCTGAACGGGGCTCCAATCAAAAATCCAACGAAAACCAAAGTCTTCTATTCCATAATCAAACTGGACTACTGTTCCATCTACAAGCAGACAGTTATGTGTTTGTATTTGTTTGCATTGATTGAAGAATCACTTGAAACCTTTTCAAAACTCTTTGAGGTGCCTGTCCGGTTTCTGAACTCCCCCTGCCTCGGATGAAGTATGAAAAACAAATAAGAGGCAGGAAAGGCAAGTGTGGAATGAAATAAAATTCTCACATTTTCCATTTGGCAAAATATCAGCGCTTTGCAAACGACTTCTCTCATTCAAGAGTGACGCGTAAAGAACATTGCTGTGACATTCTTGCATGTCAACAGCAGCTATAATATCTTATAAACTGCCTTAGTTGTTACTATTGAAATGTGTTGTCCTTTCTTTAACTGTAAAGGTTAATTTTCCACATGTTCCTTGTATTCATCCGTAAGCTTCCTTTCCCTCGCAGCTGGCATTTTCCTTCATGCTTCCTTTGCACTGTGTCCATACTCTTGAACGTTCAATAGGAATGCATTGCTCTCCAGTTGTAAAGAGTCAATTGTTTCCCCGCCTACGTTGGATGCACGGGTGGTCCTTTTATCTTGCTGGAGTACAAATGATCTCCGACTTAAACTTTGTTCTGCTGATGTTATTTTACACGTCTCACTCCAGAACTCTTAGGTAATCCTCTGGTTTTTCTGAATGTCTGTGTCACAGTTCAACCATATACCAGTCCCATTAATGCAACATTATGCATACAGTTCCGTGCTTGGCAGATTATTTCATCACATGCTGTTGGAACTAGGACACAAAGTTCTTTAGAATAACGTGCCCCTTAATTCGCCAATAGTGGCCCTTCTGATGTTTTCCCACATTTATTGAGAAATCTTGGCTTATATTTTTTTTTGGTGACAAATACAGACAGAATTCTGGCCAATCTAGGAGGGAAAAACCTGAATACACCAAGGTCAACATAAGATGAAAATACTTTTGCCGGCAAAAAATAGGCAGGTGTTTTATATACTTGTGCTTTAATCAAGTATTTGAGCAACTTTGATGTTAGTTCAATTGTTATATAAGTAAGTAATAATTCATTTATAATTACGTAATAATAATAATAATAATAATGATAATAATAATACTAATAATAATAATAATAATAATAATAATAATAATAATAATGATAATAATAAACTTTTATTTGTACAGCGCTAAATCACAACCAAAGGCGTCTCAAAGCGCTTTATACAATCAGAGAGAACCAACTGGGCCCCCGGAGCAAGCAAGACGTGACAGTGGCTGGGAAAAACTCAACACTGTTTCCCTGCATCTGCTCTTTAATCTAGTTGTTATGGGTGGATATGTGTTTTATTTGGCTTTGGCAGTGGTTTATCACTGTGGAGGTGTCTGTCTGCTTAAGCCGATGGAAAGGCCAGGGTTTTACTGTCACAACATAGCTGACACCCAATCCTAGTGTAAACACCAGTCACCATATTCAGGTTTGATGTTTTGTATTGCATTATTTCTTCTTCTTTTCTTTTTTTTTATAATGATTACCACATAAATCATGATGAGCTACCACATCTGAATCACAGAGTCTGCTTGAATCTGCGTTATGCTGAACACTGACACTCTACATTTGTCTGTGTTTGCATGTTACTGAAGAAAAATATCTCAGCAACCTGTATTTGCCTTTCACCACTGTCGGGTTCCAGTCCGCTGCTCAAACCTTGACGTTGCCTGTGAACAGCTCATCCATTAGCTATTACTGTGACCAGCACATCCATTTTCCCTCTTAATCCATCTCATCCATCATAACATTGAAATTCCTCACAGTGATTTCAGGCTGGCGTGATTCATTGAGTAGATAAATATCACATCTTGCATGCCTCGCCTGCTCAGCTGTTGCACATTTTAAGTGTGTTTGGGGGCCTGCGTGTTGAAAAGAAGAAAGAGAATAATTGGTATTTTGCAAGTAATTTCATTTGCTTCCTTATTTTGATTGATTCGTTCATGTTCAGGGACGTACCCTTCCTCAAAATGACATGCTGTAATGGAGCCACTGGATTCCAACTTTGAGAACGGATTTGTGACCATTTATAACACACTCTAAATACTGAATTTAGAACTTTGCAGCCAGTTAAAAAAAATAAATAAATGAATACATGACCAGAGGATTAAACATACTTCATGAAGCCTTTGATTGATTTTCCTACAAAAAAAAACTGGGGAGAATTTTTAGAGTTTAGAAGTAAAACATAATTTTTTCCCGAGTGATTTAGATAGAGATGATAACATTTTTTAAATATGCTACTGAGTCTTAAATCAACATTTGGAGTCAATGGAGTTGACAAACAGTAGGCAGACAACACTGTCCACTGTTGTCCAAATTGTAGAGAATACATATGGTGAGCATGTTTCATTGAATAAACATGTCAGTTAAAAAGTGAATGTGTGTGTGTGTCTCAAAGGGCAGGTGCATCTCAGACACTTGGGATGTCAGAGAAGGCCAGATGGCAGGAGGGGGATCACTGACAGCCAGGGTCCAGCAAACGAAGGGAGCAGATGAGTGGATGTGGGACCCCGTAAACCCCATCAGCAGCAGCATTAACATTAAAACCATGCAAGTGAAGAAGCTCATTATGCCAAAGGGCTGACGCCAAAGGACCCGAGGCTGAGTGATGTTAGCAAGAAAGAGGCCTGGCAATGAGGACATTCACTCATTTGATCTTGTCTTTGTGGAGTATGGAGACAAGGATTGGCGTGGATAGCAGATGGTTTCACACAAGCAAGAGTGTCTTTGTGTTGGGAGATGTGCCGACTGAAGGGACGATGTGAGAGAGGAGTGATGCTGTGCGACAGTGGGACGCGAGCAGTCGATTTCTTTGGTGTGTGTCAACTCGTTCCTCTCACGAAAGCAAAAAATAAAAACAGTCTGACTTTGAGTCTGTGACCCCTATTACTGTTGCCAAACAAGGCCCTCAAGCCGCCGCTGTAGTGAACGCACGTCCCTGCTGAATGACATTTCTCGCTAAGCAAGATTAAGCCCACGTGGTGTTGGCATATGACAGATACGTAGCGCAAATCACTCAGAATCAGCTGTCCACGCACTCACCGACCACTTTATCTGGCACACCTGTTCATCTGCACAAATATCTTATCGGCCAATCACAACACAAGCATCCCAATGGGAGGACCAGGGGGTTTAAGTGACTTTGGACGTGGCATGGGTGTTGATGCCAGATGGGCTGGTCTGAGGATTTCATAAATTGCTGATCAACCTGCATTTTCACTAGGGATGAGCGATGTGGACTAAAAATTGTATCACGATAATTTCTGGCATTTATTGCGATAACGATAAAAGTGACGGTAAAAAATATAAAACAATTCAACTCCATCTTTTTGCCGATGTATCACAAACCCCGATATATCCGCCTTCCCTAATTTTCACACACAAAACCAACTTGACTGTTAACAGACAGTGTCAGGGCTCAGAGGATAATGGGCAGATTTGGTGGGGATAATAGAAAGTCTACAGGGAGTCAAACATGGACTGGTTCCAAGCGATGTATGCAACCCCATCTCTGAAGGTCCAACATGATGAAGCGTGATGACCACACTGGCTGTTGTGCCCTGTGGCTATGATTTGCGCAGGCTCACCAACAATGGAATGGAATTGCCTAGTCTGATTGATGAATCTGAAAAAATCTGGAAAAAAAAGAAAAATCCTGGGTCATGTGACAGTGATTGCTACACTTTCCCAGGCAAGCATCCTCAAAGGGTTGTGATGGCTCGACTGAAGGGCTGCACATGGCTTTAACACAAGTAAAGTTATGAATTTACAAGTAGCCACACACCTGCCGTTTTCTGAAAAAAAAAATACTTCAGTAGAAAAGCTGCCAATGTTACTTTTATTTTACATCAAAGACACTCAAATCTTTTGTGCCACAATGCACAGTGACACTGACATTCGCAACAGGGAAGAGCGATTTTTGTGACAGTATGATTGCACGAGTAAATAAATATTTGCCTTTGCAATTTTGAATGAAAATTGTAGATTTAGTTTCACAGTCAAACTGGTACGCTATTGTTCCTGAAGGAAGCAGGTCTCACAATGATCAGTTGGTGGATTTTTTTTTGGGGGGGAAACAGTTAGGAGTCCATATGCAAATCAAAATAGCCAAGAATAGATGAGCGCAAAAGAAAGGGCTGCTGCAGATGGTGGGCTAATTGGCCTGTTTAGTTGGATCGAATACAAATAAGAACCTTTAGCTCCTTTTAAATTATGGGAAACTGGTTGGAAACAGAAGAATATGCTTGTTCATGCCTTTGAAATTTCCTGACCAGCGGCACAAACAAAGTCTGAGTGCAGCACAGTGGACAGTGCCCCTGATTTGATTAGCTGTACGCTGGCAAATTTTATTCATGTTTAATCAGCTGAAAATGGCTGTAAACATCCCCTGAGCAGCGGTAAATGACTTAACAGCGATTACTTGACAGAGTGGCGCCTCGGCTGAGGAGACGAGTGGCTGTATGTGCTTGCCATTAAATGCAGGGGCGAAAACAATATATGCCAACGATGAAGCAAGAAAAATCTTCAGGATGGAAATATTTTTGCCCAAAGTAAAAATAGAATATTTGTAATTTTGCCCGATGATGACCACAAAAGCCGAAAAGACAAGCGTGTCGGCGACAGAAAAGGTATCAAGGCTTCCACCGCCGGATATCTAGCGCCGTGTCAGGGGACGCGCTGTTGGAACGCCGGGTGAACCCTTGGAAGTGTGACGCAAAATAACTGCCGCGCTGGCAGCTTACCACCAAACGGGCTGACGGCTCAAAGGGAAAAAAAGGGATATTGCTCTTCTGTGATGGCTCTCGGTCTGACGGAAAATGACACCCGCCCGTAAGCTCGTGGCGTGAGCTTTGAACCAAAAGGAAAGCAGACGAGAAGAAGAAGAAAAACAATGCGCGCACACTCTGGCCAAACACACTTCCTGTGTCAGAAATGCTCCCAGATCAAAGATGGTTTGTTATTGCCCACGGCAGGTGGCAGGCAAGTGTGCAATGTGCACCATAAATGCAAGATTCTCGGCTATTAATTTACATTTATCACGCTAGATACACCTTCTGCTGCTTTTTGGCCGTATTTGCCTGAGTTGAACCAGCATGTGTTGTCAGTTTGCCTTGTACCTCTACTCGCCATTATTATTATTTTTTGCATCCCTGCTTTCCATTGCTGAGTACGAACAATGTGTGTTTTCATTCAATAGTAATGTAGCCAAATGTTGAAGAATCGTTTAGATTGCTGCAAGAAACAACACAACAAACAAAGCGCAAGGCCGCCCGCATCAGCTGATTCACCACATGGTAATTAGCATATAAATGGCAATAACTGTACCTGTCGCTGCTGTGTGTTTAAACACCTCATTTGGAATATTGTCTTAATCAGAATAAGGCCCCTTAATCGGAGTATGAATTGCACTTAGTCAAGTGTGTTTTCCCTGAGGGAGTGCAACACATTTGGGCATGCACACTGAGGCAGATACATGTTGAGTTATTTGTCATGCAGTTGCACAGGGACTTTGTTTAAAGACATAATAATGTAGATGGGGAAACCCTAACCCTGACCCTAACCCTCTGATGAATAATACAATAAGATCACAAAGAGGGGATTCTGATGAGCCTACCTACCCCATGCCAGCCGAGCAGACAGAGAAATAAATGAATAAATAGAGGTGACAGAGGATTTTTTTTTTTCAGCACAAAGATTCATGAATAATTGACGAGCTTTTTTTGAAATATTTAGTGTTATCTCACTGTCTGAAGGTTATGTCCTTGTTGTGATGTTTGTTTTGCCCCTCAAAATGGAAGTATCTTTTGTTGCCTGACCGAGCATAGTTTGTAACAGCTGGACTTCTTCTTTAAGTGCACCCGTGCAATGTCAACTGCAACAAAGCTGAGACCTCTAATCTTTCATTGCTATTGGAATTCATAGTTAATTAAGAGTTTCTTGTTTGTTTGTTTATTTTATTTTCCATTTTTAGGTCACTGAGGGCCTCAATCAATAATAAGCTAGGGGCTTGTTCACGGCTAAAAGCTGGTGTGAGTCAAATTTTTCCGTTAGGGGCTTCATCTTCAATAGTGAAACACCTCTAGTTTTATTTTTCTTGCTGTTAGACAAAACTCGATAATAAATATAAATGTCGCCCCTCATAATTATTCATCAGGGATTTTCATTTCCTCAAGCAAATATCTCAAGTAAGTCAAATGCTTTAGTTTAGAATATTATTTATAAGAGGGCAATTAAAAGAGAATTTCAGATCCTTGCGATTATTAGGAACTTCAATTATTTGGATTTATGCACACACTGAAATAGTTTTAAAATTTGATTCATTTTACAGTGATTATCAACAGTGAGATTTGATCATTGGTCCTTCTGGTCCTCTTTGGTCTTAAAAAATGAACTCAAATCACAGGCACTTGTGCCCTGACTTGTGTTAGTCAACAGTCTGTGTTACATCCAGCAACCCTTCAACTGAGTTGTTTTTTTAAAGTGATGTTCAACTAAAGAAACTAGGCAAAAGAAGCAAGACAAATCATATTATTTGCTTTTGCATTTGTAATGGGAACAAAATGTTTCACAAGCAGTGAGGTCAGTTGCGCTGGCAAATGAATTACAAAGACATTAGGATTGAAAATGAAAGCAATTCCATGCCTTTGCAGTTTTTTGTTTTTTTCTTGTAAACAGAGAACATGTGAAACTTTGTGACGGCCTTTCTTTCCCGCACCACTAACTTTGATTGCTTTTCTTTGGACTGCTCGTAAGACCGCAGCATCAGTTTTAATGATGTGGAGACAAAGGCGGGACAGGGACCCGAGGTTGACCACACTGCAGGGTTGGTCGACCGAAAACGTGGCTCACCATCAAATGCTTGAGTGGAGACCCGAAGGAACGTGTAAAAGTCCTCGGGCTCACGACGACGTCTCGTTCTCCCGACGCACAGGCAATTAATTCACCAAAGGAAGTTCACTTGAGCTGGGGGAAAAAAAGGCAGTTCAAACAAGTTATGAGATTTTTGGTTTCTTTTTTGCGGCACAATTGACACTGGTTTATATAAGAGATGATAGTGACTCATTATTTATAGAAGTTTCAGCAGTGGGTATTTGTAGTTTGAAGTTCAAAGTTGCTGCGACATGAGCAAATGATTTTATTTTGGAGCCTTTGTTTTAGCCTTTAAAGGTGCGTTTACACCTAATGTGACAAGATGAAGTCTCACGACACAAGTGTGAGTGTAATCAGAATTGGATGAAGAAGCAGTGTTGCCAGAAAGGTCGACTTTTTCCAACTCCAAATGATGTCACAATGGTCATCGCATTGCTCCTGATACGAGAACCGTGTCACCTGAAATGACATAAAATATTAGCTATAAACTGACCTTATGTCATTCATGGCACTTGTCGCTTAATTTGTGTAACGTACACTTACACACATAAACATGTGCAGATTGACCCGGAAGGGAAACAACACCGGCAAGACTTGTTAAGGTTCACCAAGTTTTCTTTGAATGTTGTGGATGTTTCCCCTGTAAACAGCAACACGAAGTTCCATTTCTTGATCCTTCACTTCTCGCATGCAGTTTTTCTTCATGGTTCTCCGCAGTGATTGCATCATTATGAATTAATTATGTGGCCATACGATCAAAATTAGGGCTGAGCTCCAACTTGTAGGAATCGCGGATGTTGTGCAGCTTAACTCCACCAAACACTGCATGTCCAGTCCTTGATTTGCCACTTCATGAGTTCACTAGTTAACACAGCACAATACTCTGCTAGATAAGTTAGGCAGCACTGTTTACGGCTATTCCATGTGCAAGACTTTATCTAACTTCTTTGGTGAAGAGTTGATCCTCTTCCTCCTCACCCTAATATGTTAAACAGAAGTGGGTTCACCTGACAAATGCCAAACTGGAGGAAAACGGCTATTTAGAAAACAACCACATACAGACATGGAAGCAGCGAAAATGTAAAATGCACTCATTTGGATACATAAATGTCAAGTTGTTTTTCAACCCATCCTGGATAATGATCAACCTTTACTCCCTGTGTGGGTTCTTCAATTTACAAGTCATTTTAAAAATAGCAAATGCAGCAAGTCAGTTGCCAGACACAGACTTCACCCCCCCACTCCCCCTACACACACAAACACACACACACACACACACACACACACACACACACACACACACACACACACTCCCGTCATGTGGCAAGCCAGTCCTCACTGATGCAGAAATCCCTTTAACTTCCACTTTGTCACACGTCGCTCCCTACAATAATATCTCTTTGCATGAAGAATTCAGAAAATTGAAAAGGAGTATTTATGCATCTTGCCTGGAAGACGAAGCTCATTCATTTTACAGTTGCTGTTACACCCCCCAAAAAAATATATATATAAAAAACATAAAAGCTGGTCCACACCAAGATAAAGCGCAGCCTGTGAAAAATGAGAACTGCGCCCAACAAGAGCTTTTCCTGAGTCATGTGCACGTTTTTTCCTTCTGTGGTCCATGTGCAGTGATGGCTTGGAGCAGTGAAGGCAGTTGGTGTTGATTGGTCAGTGCGATTGTACTTGTAGGTGTGGAGAAGACGTGGTTGCACAACCTCTGTGGCCCCCCAGGCCATAGATTCACAATGCCGAGAAGACAGACATTCATGGCCGGCTCTGACGGAGAGTCATCTCTTTTTTGGGGGGGCCTGAAGCTGTGTCCCTATGCCTTGGCCAGTGCCGGCCCAGCTGAAAAGCTTATTTAGTGTTGGGCAAAAAGTACGCATCCTCTGGGCTGTGTACTTTAAATTGCCAAGAACGGTGAGGCTCAGCCCAGCCAGGCTAGAGTGACCATCAGGTATTGGAATGTGTGGACTTTTTTATATATTAAAAAAAAAAAATCTTTGCAAACCTTCATTGAAAACTTTTATTTAATGGAACCCTGAGAAAAGAAACCTGACCCAGTGAGATGTCACACAATGACGCTATTCTGGGGACTGGCGTATAAAAACGTGGGTGCTGCTACATTTACAGTGCGGTTCTGGTGATGTAGAAAATATGAAACAGCGGCATTTGTCCTTCCACATATTTGTGTCTTTTATCCAGGTAGTGCTGGTCAAGCAGTGCGGCAAGCGCTGATGGTGACACATGACAAGCCGTGAACCAAAACCTCACCGAAAAGCTTCTACGGTCGAACGTCAAGCTCAAATGTGAACAAATGTGTTTGACTTGACGCTCAGTGTGTCACACGCGTAACATACTGAAAATGTTTCCTTTTCCCCCATAAAGCATAAAGCACATTATTCTCTGGAACCTCAGCCAGCCTGTTTCCTGTTTAACTTCCCCACCTGACAATAACGAAATGTCATCTGCTGACCAAACTGTTCCGAGTCTTATTGTGTAAACCGCTGACGTCTGAAGTGGACCTAGTGCAGCGCTCATTGTACTGCACGGTTCTCTTTGTACAATTGTCAGTCAGAGGATACGATCACAAAAAATGTCATTATTCTGATTTGCCTGTTGTTATATAACTGGATGTCCGTGTCTTGAAGAGAACAACAGCTCTGCCCGTTGGGTCCAAAGCAATGGGAATGACATTTTAATTCTTCTGACAGGAGGCGTCTGTCGCTTTTGTTGGCTGTGTCCTCAGTGTTCCCATTTCTGGTTTTCCTTTTTCTGTTCTGACACACACACACACACACACACACACACACACACACACACACACACACACACCTCTGTAACACGTTTTGCTCTATAATGGGACTACTGTCGACAAAGATCTCATCAATCACTGCCACCATCACCATTAGTCATTATTAATAAGTCATTAAAGAAAGAAAACAAACACATCCACACCTGACATCAGTAAGCAGCCTGATTTGCCCTTTTGTGGCTTTATGCTTGTCTGCAGCAAAAGGCTGTATATCACACAGATTGTGTCACATTTCAGTTTTTTTTTTTTTTTTTTTGGGACAACATTCAGCAACTTCAGACTTAACTTAATTTGCCTTTGGCTGTCTGGTGCTGCTATGAAATAAATAAATAAAAAATTGAAGGTGTTCACACTCCAGTAAGTCAGCATGTCCTTGCTGAAAAAACATAAACAAAGAAAACACAAAGGAAGGAAGCCTCACAGTCCAGGTCAACACCTCCACTGATTGAAGTTATCAAAGTTTTTTTTTCTTTTTTCTTTTTCATGTGAAATAAAGAGCTTGTGTGAGTAGCAATAACAGACATGCAGGCGTTTCATGGCTTTTGCAGCATTGTTGAAAGAAATGGCGCACACTCTGTAGCCATGCTGGCTAAAGAGAGCTACTCAGACTTGTTGCTCATTGGTCTTGTTTAAAATTTGTAGAAATACGGCCTTCTTGCAGCGAGGTGATAGTGCTTTAGGTACCTTGTACTGTTTTTCCAGGAATATAATAATGAAAACAAAAAAAATCCAAAGTTTGCACATAATATTTGTGACAGAGTGAGACTTTCTTTGAGGAGTAGTTTACCAGAATACAACTAAATATAAAACTAGATCTGTAAGCATCCGTGTCACTATATATGCCATTTATGAACACATCAAAGGGTGCAGGAAGTGACTACATGCACTCTTGATTGTGCAGAAATAGCATTTCAGCTATAGCTAATAGCTCCAACACCCACCAGTGAGTGCACTTGGAGCTTGTGCAAAGCTCAGCTGTGCAACTGATCGTGATCACGAAGAAACCTGCCTTAATTGGACCGTTGTTAAGGGCCCAAGAGAGAGAGGGCACAGATAGGACGGATCTGAATCTGTAAACAAATAAGGCAAAAAAAAAAATAAAAAGTACATAAAGCAATATCTGAAAATAAAATTAACATATTTTTTTTTTTCCTGTCATCTAAGGAGAGAAAAATGAAATACAATAAAAGTCCACATTTTGACCTTGGCTGGTCAATTCAACATACTTTCCTACAAGGTTATTCTTGAGAGAATTTAGATGCATTTTTGCAACCCCTCTATCTGTAAAAAAACAACAACAATAAAAAAAAACAGTTATGTTTGGAAGGCTTTCATCCTCTGATAAACAAAGATATTAATGTGCTGAGTGACCTTGTGGGAACAGTTAAACTGAAAGGATCGATTTGGCTGCAGGGCTGTGTTGAAAGGCCCCACTCGCCCAAGTGCAGCGTTTGAACTCATGCACTGAGGCAAGGAATCCAGTCGTGTCACTGCCCTTGTTGTGAAACTCATGTTTAATTTGTGATGCGCATTTGCATATTAAAGAGCTAATGGTGCCTAATGGAAGTTCATTTTGTTCCCCGCGGGGCATATTATAACGCAGCATCAAATGTTATGGTTGAAGAGGAATTGATGGCTAATAGCAAATATTCTTGAAGGTTGTAATCGTCTGACACGATCCACAGCCATTGCTTAGAAATAACTCTGAATTTAAAGATTTGGGCCGAGAGTGTCTGCCGCAAAACCTGAGAGTTTGTCTGAGGTCATGCTGGTGGGCAGAGGCTAACTGAATTTACAGAAATAATAATCGTAGTGTATTGCTTGATTTGAGGGGAGTTCATTCAGTACGAACAGAAAAAAAAAAGCTGAAGGGAAGGCTGTGTTCTAAAACTGTTTTCTCCTCCCAGTTACTTTTTGAATTAGCTTTCAACAGTCTTAAAGACACTTTTTTTTTTTTTTTTTTAGCTTACATTGACTCATGACCAGTATTTGCTAGAAATTTGCCTTTTATTTCAAGAAACAACTCAAATATAACATTTACATATTTCATCTTTCTGAAGAAAAATATGTAAAAATACATATTTCCAACATGCAGGAGTTCACCTTCAAAAATAGTTGTGTTGAGTTGAGCAAAACTGAAGATGCTGATTACTCGCAATAATGTTTTTGTTTTCCATCATCAGGTTACCCATCAGGATCATACAGTTGACTTAGTGTTGACTTGCTTCGATTGGTATGTGAGAAAGGTTCTTGTCATGAATCTGTGTTGGATTCATGACAAGAACCGTGGGTATTTCTGTACCACGGCACGAGGCAGCCATATGAGGTATGAGCTGAACGGGTTCATCCTTCATGTCAAAGGTTCAAATTATTTCCCAGCAGGCTAATAAGTTAGCGTGACATTTATTTGACACATTAATCACCTGGAGTAGTTGTTCATTGTAGGATAACAGAGGAAGTGAAGCGTTAAGTTTCCGTTTGCACACTCCTGCTTTCTGTTAAATTAGACAAGAAAGTTTCCCCTCATTCTTCTTCTTTTTTGGAGTCATAAAGAACCACATTTTTCTATTTAATCTTTATTCTTGAGAGCCAAATAAAAGCAAACTCTCTTTTACAATAACATACACAAAACTTCAAATTATATTTGTATGAAATGCACATGCAAAATGAGTGTTGGGGGGAAAAAATACTGACATTATACAGATGAAACAATGATTCCATTTAAAACAATGCTTTTAGTTGTTTTCAAAATGCATTACATAAATGTTCAATTACTAAGAGAGGAGGAATCTGAGTTAACTAAAATAAACAAACAGAAACAGTCAACTGAGTTTGCAAGCTATTCAAACGTGTACAAAAACTATGTGATTAGCAATGGGGTCTACAAATGCTTATTGTAATCTGCTAGTTTGGATCCCCCCCACCTTAAAGGGGACCTATAATACTAATGTTTGGGCTTTTGTATTTGATATCTGGCCCCTCCAGAGCAGCAACGCACGATTTTCCGTGCTGAAAGCTTTTTAGATTTGCGTATCTCACTGCTCGTTTCCTCGTATTTACTGCGTCCCTGAAAACGCTCTGTTTCACTTCACTCCACCCCAGCCTTGCCGGTACACGCCCCCACCCGGGGTCACACTCTTCGTCGCTGCTGAGCCTCACTTCCTCAGTTTGCCGGTGCGGGAGTGAAGAGTAAACGGCAAACTTTATGAAACAGGCACAATTTAAACACTTACCGTCGTGAAGGCTTCACCCTTTAGCAGCTGTTTAGCGGCTAATCCAGCTTCGTACGGACCCAGCGAGGGCTGAGTTACGGCCGCAAGGCCGACCGAAGGTCCCTGGACGTTTTTTGTGCCTTCCGTGTCCCCGGAAATATATTGTACTTTGTGTACTGACCGTGTTTTTGTTTTGTATTTTTGCGAGACATTTTAATAGGGCTTAGAATGATTTGGTTTCATACTGTTGACTTGTATCAAAACACTGTCCTAGCAGAGAAAATATGTACGCTGAAACGATCACTTCAGTCATAGAGTCGTTTATTATTAGACAAGAATATCTGCACAACTTACGTCCACACCAAGCACAAAGCAGGAAGAGCTCTATACAACCCATGTTACCATGCTGGCAGCGTGAACATCGCTATAAGGAGCGAAACTTGCCAGTCAAAATCGCTGCCTCTTCAGTTCGGCTGCCAGCGAACACAACACACATAACAAGCAGAGCACGGAGTTAGCGGTGGTGGCTAACAGTTCATCAACACCATTCAGCGGTTGTACGTTGCAAGTAGTCTTAAAACTAATGTTGCTTGAGGTCACAATACACTCACAGTCATCATACATGTTTTCAATATTGCCCTGGCTGATTATTCTCTCGTCGTTCACCGGCCGAGTCGAGCCCGTCTCACTCCCGTTGCCGACCGGACGAGAGGGGTCTGGCTGCAGACCGGTGTTCCATCGCATCCGCATTAGGCTGAACAAACCTCCAACATTTTCTCTGTTCGTTCCACTCCGACGGTTGTGGTCCTTGGTGCTTCGGTAGTCGCTCGGTATTTTATATTTTATATTTTTTAATTTCCCTGACACCGAAAAAAACATTTTCTTGGAGCAGCGCATTGCGACATCACTTCCGGGGCAGAGCGGGGGAGGGCGGAACCAGTCTGAGATGGTGCCGGAGCTTGGCCATGAAAGGAGATCCGGCACACAATTACGTAATTCCGTGCCCAGTGTTGAAAAAATCTCAGTGAACAGAGCGTTTAGAACCATGCCCAACTATTTGCAGGGCTCACGTCCAAACGCATGAACGTCATTATTTGACGATATCGAGATCGTTTGACGATAGAGTTCAACATTGTAACAGTTTTTAAAGCTCAGAAAAGTGGGAAAGCATCATAGGTGCCCTTTAAGGCAAAACAACTCACTGGTGATCAGTCTGAGTGAAGGAAGATTCATGGGGTTTAAAGGAAAGAAGGGGTCACATGCTGTAGGTTACATCTCCATAATCCAACACTGATAGAAGAACCTGCTTTGGCTGATCAAAACTGTTTCAGTTTCTATATGAGGAATCAGATTTCTGTCATATTTTGCTGATGGGATTGTGCATGCAGGATCTTCTCAAGCCGAAAGCTCAGATATTTTAACTCAGTTATCAATGCCAGCAAAGAGTAAATAATGGGATCATCCACATATGTATAGGTATAGCAATCAACCAGTGTGATTAAATAGTTAAAGAATCCAAGTTTATGAGTCATTATCAGAAAACAAGCAAATAAACAAACAAACAAACAAACAGAAGGTGCAAGAAAGAAACACAGAAAGAAAAAGAAGAAGTTGATACTAGGCAGCAGAATAGCTTGGTGCAATGACTCAGGCATTTCTATAGTATGCCCTCACGTTGTCTTTGTTTGGATCTTTTCAAAGCCTGTCCACATGGGATAAATCCCTGCGGCAAACCTTAACCTCTCGGGCTAAGGAATGGCTGCCTCTTTCCTTACAGATCCTCAGCAGACACAAACAGGTGCTTGGGAGAGAAAAGTGAGCAACAAATGATAAATGGTTGCTTTGATTTAACGTTGGGAAAAGCCTGACCTAGACTCCAAGGTTCTAAAAGAGAAGCAAATGCACCTACAAGCAGCTTTATCAACTGAAAAGATTTGGATCTTTCCCAAGATTAGCCATTCTGAGTTTTAATGGATTTAACTTTCGATCCCTTTTCCTCACCGTCACCATCTTTCAGTGAAAAACGATGACACACAAGGGAAACCCGTGTCACACTTTGACAAAGTAACGCGTGAGAAAAAACTCATGAGTCTGAACTTACCACTTGACTAAGCATCAGACTCTGTGTCACCCAGAGGGGGGAAAAAATAAAACCAAACACACACACACACACACACACACACACACACACACACACACACACACTCAAACAAAACAGTTTCCTCTCCCACATAATGATACTTACAGAGACAAAGTGGTTTCTTATATAGATGATACCATCCATAGGTGCAGTGAGGCACAGATGTGCAGTAAATCAGGCAGAAAATGATTTTCAACACTGTCTTTCAAAGGTCTGTGTGCTGTTGTAGTCTGGATCAGTCGTCTGCAGTGGAAGCCTGTCACTTTATTTGTCTCAGGTTTTGCCGTATGTCTCAGTTATAGAGACGTTCCTCTTGAACCAACACAAGCTTCAGCATCTTCGAAGCAATCTATTTGTTTGCTTGCTTAAAATGATTGGTCAGTCATAATTACCCTCTTATTTTTTTTATTTATTTATTTATTTTTTTTTAATTTATGTATTTATTTATAATTTGGTCTAATTTTCACCAGACAGTGTTGGGGCTCTCAAGGCTGGCTGAATTAATGAGGAATAATTTAATAATCAACAAAGAAGCCTGACATCGGCAAGTGTTTGTGTTTTTGTTGAGAAGATGCTGTAAAAGGGCGAAAAAAAAGATTGGTTGGTTTGCTATTTTATACACGCACTGCATATGCAATCATAACCAATAATAACACAATCATATATGTACAATAACCTAGAATGAAAGCATAAAATGTGCCTCACAAACAAGGAATTGTTTGGCAAAAACGTCAATGAAAAATAGAGAACATTAAAAAACATTTTCTGTGAAGTTTTCTTCTCAAACTGTTCTGATTCTTTCATTTGCCCACTAACAGTGAGGGTCTGGCCTGTCATTGATGATGAGAAGATGAAATAGCGAAAGAGTTCCTTGAAGAGGTTAAGATAGAAATGGAAAAATGGAAAACCATAGCATGCATACCCATTTTCATCTAAAAAAAATAAGATGAAATTTGTCAGTTTGTATTTCTGCTGTCCTTTTCATCCGACATCAATTTCTTTGTGCTGCGAAAGGCTGACATATATTGTTCATTACTGGCCTGACCTCAAAGGGAAAAGCTGTTACTCACTGATGGATGCGCTGCTTGTGGGACCTCAACTGAAGTTCAAACTGGTCAAAGCGATATTTTCATTTAATTATTTATTTGGCAGGCAGGAGAGTCCTGCTGTTGCAGGAGAGAGACCTCCTGGCTTTTTTTAAGCGGGATGAACATTTGGAATGGGACCATAAGGTGTTCGGTTCAGCCGCCTGACGCCGTCTGTCATGCCTCTCTGTGGCTCTCATCACTCATTTCTGTTCTTGCACCGGTATTTATCTACCTTTCCTCCCCCTCCTTCTTCTCTATTACTTCGTGCAAATTGTCTCTCCATCTGCACTGCCGGCCTTCTCTCGGTCTCAGAGTTTAATGTGTCAGAGCCTTCAAGTCTCATTTAGGCCGAGCCTGAACTGCATGGTAAAAACATCCTGATTCTTATCTTTATCTTTCTTTTGGCCGACTAACCTGTCCCTGTTACTACATGTCAAACACTGCACACTAAATGTACCGTAAACTTGCAAGGCAGCTGCATCTGGATCTGTAAGGACTTTACACCTGAATTTTGAATCACAGAACAATCTTTCTATAGCAGTGGACAGTGTTCGGTGGTCGTGGCATGCTCGTGAATAAGTATGGATGCTGTATAGTACTGGCAGTTCTATCAGAAGACATCAGTTCTCTAGTAAAAGCAAAGCACAGCACGACAGACTTTTCCCTACGCAGGGCAGAGCTGCCAACGGGTTCAAATAGCAGAGAAAAAATATAATTGTGCCCAATCCCAGTTCACCCCTTAACCCCACCCCTCTGTTTTGTGCATTCCTATGAAGAGCCAGGGTGTTCCAATCCTCATTGGTAGTAGTTTGGTAGTGGTAAGACCCAAATGCATAGAACTC
Organism: Nelusetta ayraudi; assembly: GCF_046127955.1. NCBI lineage: Eukaryota > Metazoa > Chordata > Actinopteri > Tetraodontiformes > Monacanthidae > Nelusetta > Nelusetta ayraudi. The sequence continues at coordinate 2,891,487 of NW_027466061.1, read as the reverse complement.
AGGACAGCAGGTTAAAGCTGTGTATTTCAGACAAAAACAAAACATAACAAAACCAAAAACTCAAAATGTCCATGAGCGTTGCAAAAGAAAGTACGACATACACAAATCCAAGGGCAAGCTTTCAGCATCTTACCACATGATTCAGTTCCAAGGACCAAGGTTTGAGGGGTAATGGGAGATTTAAAAATCTGATTTGGTATTGGGCCTTGGTTCACTTTGAATGTAAGAGACAAACATGGTACTGGTTCCCACTTAAGCCATATGGAAGTATGTAATGTTCAATGTTGTGCTATTTTTTTGCTTGTTTGTTTGCTTTTTTTCTACATTGTGAGTACTTGGCCCAACGTTCCCTATTACCCTAAATCCCATAATCAGTTCTGTGATCTACGTCATATCCACCATCCAGATCACCTAGCCACATTCTTATGTGTAGAAAATGGGTTGTGTTTGAACTCTTGGATAACTATCCCTTTAAACACCAAACCCAAATGAACTTGTCGGAATTCCTTGAAGGTGTCTCACCTTCTCATTAAATGTGGCTTCTTCCAGTTTTTGACCCGGAGGTCATGAAGTCCCCACGCAGGCGCTGAGGTCATGGGGATGCTGGGTGTGAGAGTTGTTCAGGTCACCAGGGATTGCAGACCCACACCTGGCCCTAATGTGAGTCATTATGGGTGAATAGGGTGGTCCAGTTAATTCGACAGAGGAGGAAACTCAGCGCTGGGCTGTGTGTGACCAATGGATAGTGTAAAAACGGACATTTGTGCACGTTTGCATCCACAACCGCTTTGTGAAAATTTGTAGTTGGCTTATTGTGACAAGCAGCAGATGGCCACTTATTGAGTTTGATGTCATTGTACCACTTCACAAAGAGGACACACACACACTCACACCCTGTGTTTCTGTTACTGCTGCAGCCACAGTGCTTGTTTCTCTCCAGTGTTGTGAAAAGACAAATTTGTTGCAAAGTTTCTATTATTATTTGTTTTGTTTTTCATTTCTGTAGTTTTTATTCAACGCTGCCTCTTGTCCACACTGTTTTATCTTCCTATTTTTATACATTTTAATGTAGACCTATAGGTATCATTAAGTGTCGTTATTGTATATAAATTCAAAATGTATATTATTGATACAAACTTTTAGAAAAACAAACAATGATCCTTGAGACAGGCCAGCCAGAGACATTCCGACACAGGCAGCACAGACTCCACCACTCCGCCCTTGTGCTGTAGAATCCAAAGCATAATGCTGCTACAACTTATTGTCATTTCATAATGTCTATTACATGCAGACTATACATGCTTGTATAGCTTCCATGCTGTTGACACAGCTGGTCCTTGAGTGATCCCTTTATTAAAACTCAATCAATGTCAACAAAGAGTGTATGTAAAATAAAAAAGAGGCCAAGTTGATATGTCTAATACAGAATAGTTTTCTTTTTTATAATCTCACGAGATAATATTTCTGTTATATCTCCCTGCAGTACGCATCTGCACAGTGTGACAAACCAGCAAGCGTTGTATGATATGTGGAGCCATAGGGAGCGATGTCATTTGAAACTGTTGTACAGATACGAACACGACAGGAAACGCATGTAGAGCAACAAATTCACTGTAGCAAAAACCATGCAGCGCCAGCAGCCGCGCTCGAGAGTTCCGCGTGCTGCGAACGGAGAGAGAGAGAGAGGGAGAGAGAGAGAGAGAGAGAGAGAGAGAGAGAGAGAGGATGCGATTTGCCGAGCGTCCCAAAGTGGAACAGCTGGAGCAGGTGTTGAGCTGATCTGAGGTCATTTTTCGTTGTTTATAGGACAGGATTGTATTCACGGCAGGGAAGCAGTGTTGCGTTGCGAGGGACTCTGTTGTTTCAGACTCTGACGCTGCACAAAAACTTTCTCGTCAACATCTGTTAAAAACACCGTCAGTCCGCAGTTGTACGGGAACAAACAGCAATACCTAGTTCTCCCTGTTTTGTTTTGTTTTTTTTATTATTGTATATAAAACCTTTCAAATGAATTCAATTTGTCAAGTACATCTTCACAGAATGCACTGATTCATTCAAGCAAGCTGGTCTTTTTAGACGTTGCTGATTTTCATATTTTTGATTAAGAGCGCTGCCGCATACAGTTGCAGGGCTTTGTGTCAGTTTATTCCAGGTCATACTTAAATTGACTGATATTGTCAACCCATTTGACCAGTCAGTGCCAAAGCACTTTACAATGAGGAAACAAATTAATCCACCTATTATCCATAATGCGCCGATTGCATGATGTAATTAATATTTTATTTCTCTCTCTCTCTCTCTCTGTCTCTCCTCCCTTCTAGGTAAGTGGAACAAATTGCACAGGCTGATTGAAAGTGGACTTCCTTGCGGGTATCGCTTTCGGCAACAAGCCCATCTCTGGCACTGCACACTCCCTTTCTTCACTGATGGGGAATGTGAGACCCTGAGTTCAGCGGTGAGAGGCTGTTTGTAGGCATTGCTGTGTGTTAATAGGGCCCTGCTTGCCCTTGAGAGTGAATGACATTTTAACATTTGAAAAGCTTGACAGGATAAATATTGCATACCGCTGTGATGAAATAAGGCATTCCTACTTGGGTGTATGAACAACAAGCAGTTGAATAAACAGTAGGACACGCTTTGGAGGTGGGTTGACTCAGTCCTGACTTTTGTGGTTAGCGCTGCGACAGTGGCAGGCATATCAGATCAAATGTTGATTTGATTTGGTTTGGGCCTTCAGCTTCATTGAATGCTCACAAAATATTTGCAATAGGTTCAGTGCGGCATGTTTCGTCATTAATCGCAAGGCTGTGTCAACGATGGGAAACCTTTAAAAGGGTTTGTTAATGTCCTGATATTGTGACTATATATTGCAGTCGAAAAAGGCGCCTTTGAAAACATTAGTCAAATGCATGAGACATTACTGCGGGACCTTCATGCAAATGCTACTTAACTTTAAGCATAGTGGGATGATATGGATGATATATTTTTTGCAATATTTCAGTTGTTTGTGCCTTAACTGTAGAAGTGTTTTGATGAAACTGAACAAATGTGAGGGAAAGTGAAGGCAGAACAATGGACATATTGCCATTATATATTAGATGGATTTTATTTTATTTAGTTTTATGACCTTAAAAACGTAATAAACACATTTATCAGGCTGGCAACAGGGAAGGGAAGCTTAAGACTTAAGTGAAGCTCGACTGCTTCCTCAAATCTGAACACCTGTGAATGTTTGTGGTTCTGTTTAATGGTAGGGTTAATACATCTTGCATTATGAAGAGAAAAAAAAAAAGATTTTCTGGTTGGCAATGATGCAGAAGCTAATAGATATATAGACAGATAGATAAATGGCTATCCTGGTTATGTTCCACATACTGTACTACTTCATCAACATATTATCGCACATTCATCACACTTTAGTTGTCGCTGCTGCCACAGGAGAAATGAACTCCTGCCTTTTATTTTTTTCTTTGACTCCATCTGGCCAATATAAGGCTACCTAATTGAGGTCACATTCAATATGAACTGCCAATCAGTGCTATTAATAGGGGAGTGGATTATGTGGGTACAGGCTGGACCAATGTCTTCATCAACTCACATCATGCCATGTGCTGCTGAATTACAGCAATTCCATGTGGGGTTAGGCGCCCTTGAATAAGAAATGTCCTTAGACCGCAAACATTCTTGCTTGCAGGTGTTGCTTACAAATAGAGTATGAATAAGAATTATGTTATATTTTACATAAATATCTAACCGAGCCATGGATATAGAAGGATTCATGAAAAATAAAACCTTACAAAAAGGTCCTATCAGTGCCATTATAAAAAAAATTCTAGTAAGAATAACAATACAAAACAGACACCTGACAATATTTTAGTCTATCAAGTGTTGGCTTGGCAAGTCCTTGGCATTTACTAGCAGGGTGTGTTTTTAAAATCCTTATGATATACATATATATATATATATATATATATATATATATATATATATATATACATACATATATTGGCCTCTCGCCAAAGTGGTAGAACCTCCTGGCGGCAGAGGTCAAAAGTCAAATCGATGGCAGTGTCTGCTGAGTTCCAGTAACATCAGGGTCAGATTACCATCTTCCTCACTAACCCCCCAGACAGATATCATTGTATCACCTTGGTGCCTTTCATTAAGAAAAATATCATAAACAGGAAGGGAAAAAAATAATATTTACAGGTTGGAACCTCAAGAGGTTGTTGTCACTGCTAGTGTGAGCAAATAGCGTAGCAGTAGGAAATGCATTAACTCCTCTGTTCTGGCCGTGTTGCAAAAAGTACACTTCAAGGATGAGTCACCAGTTGTATTAAGTTAATGCCCTATAAAATTTTTAGAATTTCATTTTAAGGTCATATGATTTTTTTTTTAAAGGGAATAAAACAACGTGCCATATTCTGGAAGACAAAAGGTGAGTGACAGTTAAAGATTCTGATGTTTGACATTTTAATGGTTAACTATTATCCTGAACCAACTGTCACATTCTAATGGGTAACTATTATTCTGAACCAACTGAAGGTGATGAAAGGTGATTAAAATAAAAATGTGTGCAACTACTCCCCAGTTCCCACAGTAGCCATTAGTCTTTGTGCACATACAGTAAAAAGGCATCGTCTTTGTGCACATACAGTAAAAAGGCATCGTCTTTTTGCTATGCTTTGTATTGTTTTGGAGCCATTGGCATCCTGTAAAAAAAAATCTGCCTTGGAGCTACTTCCTGATGTGCTTTATAGGAACTTTATTCTTCCTGATATATGCATATGAATATCGTCGTCTTGGGAGTCTGAATCCTCCACCTTGCACCACACATACAACATTGCAGCCTCTGCATTATCTGTCCCACCACTGTGTTCAATATTGTTCCCAGTCATTATGTTATTTCAGTGCACGTATTAGTGCAGATCACAAGTGTAGTCACAAGCCTGTGACCACATTAGGCTGGTGGACCACGCCACCCTGAGTGTGAGATTGAATTTCTGCAACGGCTATGCAAACTCTCCATATGTCTACTTGTCAGTCATAAGAAAAATAGATTGCATTTTGTTTGAGTTTGTTTACTTTCCTGCGATGCAGTTCAGTTCAAGTCGGCTTTGTTCATATAGCCGCAGCGCAGCGGCAAAACCGAGTTATCTCAGGGCACTCCACATGCAGAGCAGCGCTTACAGACACGCTCTTGTAGCCAATTGTTTCCACTGAGAGGAAACGCTGAGGTGTGAATGGCAGAGACCAACTCGAGTGGATCCTGATTTTTGCAGCCTGACTGGACTTGTTTTTGGGTTTTTTTCTTTCTCTCTCTCTCTCTCCCTTTCTCCTTGCACAAGTCTGCATCGAGCTGCAGTTAAAAATCACATAAATACATGTTTACCTTTTAACCAATATGAGAGCTGCTGATGATCCAACGGCTCCCCCCTTATTTCTGACACATTGCACTTCCCCAGGACAGTCATGATGCTGAGGGTGCACAGGAATGCTGTTGAAATCATTTTTGGGGGGAGTTTCTTGAAGTAACTTAACTGCAAGTGAATATGCGAGAAACAAACTGGCAGAGTCAACCAAAAGTCTTCATTTAAATGTGAGCATTTACCAATCAGGTATCCAACATGCTTACACACACACTTTTTCTTGCTCATTTCTTCAAAGGGTGACTGCATTTGCCCTACAACAAGTGCTCTGGATCAGCGACACTGTCCAAGGACTTGATGTCCTGTGACTGACAAAGAAATTGAGCAGAATAGCAAACTGCTCTTTCAGCTGATACAGTTAAAATCTAGTGTGTTCCACTTATACACATCGAGCAGCTTTACCTTTCAGAAACCACCCGAGCCAATAACATTTGCGTGGTGATTTTGCCCATGTGACATTGAGCTTTAGGAAAGGATGTAAACTTGTTAAAAATTCTTATGAGTTGATGAAGATAACGTGCTCATTTTCAGTGTGACCCTGATTTGAAAATAAAATACAAAATACCCCTTAAAAAGCATCTGAAATGGTTTCTCTACTCTGATCTGGATATGTATGAGTGTCTGTGTGGGTGTGTTAAGAGAGAAACTGCACGCTGGATAATGTCACATTAGCATACTTCTATCCCTGGCTGTCACTCAGTGTGAAAAAAGAAGACATACCTGTGGACTCAGCCCCATACTGACTCCACAAATATGTCTGGTGTCTTCAGGAGTCAGCCATGTGTTTCACCGCAGTGCCGGAGGCGAGCAAGGGACACATTGGCTGTAATGGAACAGAAAAGGTGTAGTTCAGCTGAGTGAAACATAAAATGATGAAAGTTCAGGTAATTCTTTCGTGAGGTTGCAGATAACATTAGGCATATTTGACATGAAGGCGCTAATATTCAAGTCTGAAAGCCAAGGGATGGGTGCTGGGACAAGCTGAACTATAACAGCAGTCAGACAAAACGAGGAAAAAAGGGGAATGGATTTCACATCATCAGTGTGACAACCGCAACATAGTTATTCATTAGCACAAACTGATAACTTGAACTTAATTTAGATAATTGTCTTCAGCTGTCAGCGGTGTCATCTTCTCTGAAGGAGTGATTAGTTTCAAGTGTTGCTATCTATGCTGTCTGGCACATAATGGTCAGTGCGGCAGACCAGAATGTGAATAAATATTGTGTTGGTAAACACTATCACGGGAGTGAACAATGACGTTGTGGAACATGACAACACAGCAAAGTATACGCGCTGCGTTGCTCCCCTTCATTATAACATGACAAGTAAGTCACTGAACTCTAGAAGTGTCTGCATGTATTTTTTTTTTTATTCGAAATTGTGATACGGTTAATTAATAAAAAAAAAAAAAAACATTAATTTAAATAAGGCTGATTGTTTTAATGTAACAAACGGGCTGGGAGAGAAGCTTTGTTTGTGAAAATCAGGATTTACATGACTTTTAATTGGTTCTTGTTTAAAACTGCTGTGTTGATGTGGAGGATTGCAGAGAGACATTATTGTTGAACTGGAAAGGTTCTGTGAAGCTGGTCTGAAACACCAAAGTTCTCCCTGATGGTGAGGGTTTCTAATTTGGTGACAATCGTTTTGCGCTTCCAATACTGTCATTTCTTTCATTTTAGTTACAAATTGAAGTGAGGCTCCAGGTGCTGGTGCCGTAACCATGAAAGTGACTCAGCTGCAATCACTGTTGTGACCCTGTCCCTTTCCAACACAATACATTGGAGTGAGGTCACAACAGCAGGGCACAAAGCTGCCCTAAAATGATGCTGAGAGCCATAGCGTTTTAAAAGTCAAGAGATATTCCCTGCATAGAAGAGAAGCCATGCTGGCTTTATTTAGTTGCCGGGGTGGCAGGCTCCCATACCAGTGTGGCACTCAATTTCAGTTGAAGTCTTTTGTTTACCTTAGTACTGAGCTGACATGACAACTTATTAATGCATATCTAGATTGGTTTCCTTGTTAATATTGCACGCTGAGTGTAGTTACACAAACAAACAAAAAAAGACTTTCAACATGCTGAAAGTTTGTGTGACCTTGTTTTTCACTGTAGTGGTCTGTCTGCAGCAAGGTCAGATTTAACTGGTTTATTTAATTCATTTTTTTGCTAATCCCTTTGCACCTTGATTTTTTTTTTTTTTTTTTTCACATTTTTCAATTCAAGGCAGGGAAGACACACTTTTGTTGTGACTATCCTTTTTCATATATGGTCACAATTGCCTCAAATGGAGAGTGGTGGAATGATTTTGGTTGTGACTGTTGAAGGCTCGAAAGGGTGAAGTTCTGTAGCTTGTTGCATATTTTACCAGTTCTTTCACAATGCGAACCTAAAATAAATAACAGTGGTGTGTTGTGCTTTGTAATGTCAAGAACAGCAAGAGCACATATGAACCACGAGTTTAGGTTGGACTGATTGCAACAGATGAGGGGCTGTTGAGATGTTTCCGAGGGTTCTACACTGTTGATACATGCAAGGTGCAAGAGCTCTGCCGCCTTTAGCCGAGTCTCATTTGCAGTGCCTTGGGGGCTAAATCAGCGCGTCGTTCCATACCAGCAACCTTTTATTCCAGCGTGTGTTCAAGTGAAGAGGCGAGTGCAACAGGAGCATCAATTAGAATGGTGAAAAGGACAGAGCGGAAAACAAACACTTGTGATGTTTTACATGCAGAAATGTTAACCACCAATGATGCAACAATTGGAGATTAATATTTGGACCTGTGTAACTTTATGCTCTGCAAAATACAGGCAGGGAAATGGATTTACACTCGCCTGTACTGCTCAAAATGCAATCGGGCATAATTGTATTTGGTAACTAGAATGCATCAGACATGCAGCTTTCTCTGCAAGCAAGCAGATATTCTGAAAATAACATCAGCCATGCATCCTTTGGGGGAACATGACCACAACTAGCAATCCAAAAACGTGTAAAATCGCCAGTTTTTTTTTCTCATCACGTAGACGCTGACCTCATGCAGTTTTCCTTGGGGTGTATCACAAACTTGTCTTTAAGAGACTTTGTCATTCAGCGTTCGCTCCCTTAATTTCGCTGTTTACTTCAGCTTGATATGTCCGTCACATATGAACTTGTTATTCAGGGTGGTTTCACACTTGTGGGTCCAGGACCGTGGTGAACAACAAGGTTGTGTGTTTGTGCACATTTGTTCAAATTGGTTTCACACAGAAATGAATACTTCAAGGACTTTTCATTGATTTGTTTGTTGGCAGGAGGGTGGATGGACTATTAGTTGCTTTACTGTTGTAGTTTCTACTTTATTTTAAGATGGTGGCCTCGTTCTCATGTCCTATTTGCTCAGTTCATCCTTGTGGAAAATAACTGAAACAAGTCTTGGTCTTTTTATAGGCTTCCTCTTGTGCATGTTCATGATTAAACGTGTTGAGAAGATTATAACGTTCGGAGCCGTACAGGAACAGTGACCATGCACTATCTAACTTGGATTATAGCAAGTCCTTCCACGAGGACTGTGCAAAAGGAGTTGCCGACTAAAAATGTCTGCCCAACGTTTTGCGAGCAGCATTTCCCAGGATCCACTTGTTAGTCCTCTTTGTGATCGACCAGTAGAAGGTGATCGATGTATTGGGCACCCCTGGCCTACGTTGGTTCTTCTTGCAGCCTGCCAGAACATTAAGTCATTGGTGCAAAGGTCCAAACTGTTTCCATTAAAGCCTCTTTTGGTTGGAGATTTCAAACTTGCAGTGGTATGATAGGTCTTTGTCTCAGACATAGGCCTGAGCTCTGAACACTTCACTAAATAACCCAAATGCCATGCAGTGCAACACATTTCCACCAAGTTGCGCAGAGATGTAGCCATCAGTATCCTTGCATTTGTCCAATATCTGCTACTCCGGTTGAACAAACACCACTTTTAGCGCATGTCTTTAAAAAGAAAAGTTTCAGGTACGCTTCTACTCTGCAAAGCCGAGTCTGCTTCAAAATGCTCCAGTACATCAATTCCTGACCTGTAATAACTTTATATGGTTAGATTTAGACTGGATTATCTCAGTGTTTACTGTATGCAAAATCATTTTTCTCTTCTTCTGCATGTATGTGTCCTTTCATTACACCTCTCATTAAACTGTATGCATATTTATGTCTACCTAAATGCCAGGTTAAGTAATGATTTTGGATGTATTCCTTTGATGAAGTAGCCAATGTGGGGCCAGAAGTTAAAGCCCCTGAGAACTTTATCCAGATATAAGTGTCTGGATAAAGCTCTGGGCAGATTTATCTGAACTGTATAAATGGAAATGAGTCGTGTGGATTTCTAAGCATATTATTGTCATCGCACCATTTCCAGGTTGGGCTTGGTGTCAGAGATTATGTGTCCAGGCAGTGATCAGAAGAGGCCATCTGGCCACTGGATCAGTCAATACAAATTCTCAGAATGGCTGCAACTTTATTTGATATGTCCTCAGCCTTTTTGGACTAACGTGTGTTGCTTGTGGAAATAAGAGATAATTGCACAGGTTTTAATGCCAGTGCAATTGTTTCCAAAGACTGCATATTCTTTTAACAAAGTTTTCATGTGGTATGATTCATTATTTTTAGACATGGGTTTGAATCAGGATGAGCTGAGCAGACAATCTGCATGAAAAAGAAACAGGAACATTTTCAGGTAACATCTGAGACTGTCACCTCTTCACTCTCCCCTCATGGAGCCATTGGCACTTTCATTTTTGGGTTACAATGCAACCTGCTAATAATGGAACATCTCGAGTGAAGAAAATCAGTCTCTTTCTCTCTGAGACAGCAATCTGCCTCCAAGTCCAAGTCTGGCAAACAAGAATAATGTCACAAATGACATGCTTCACTGAGAGAGCGACAGAGGGTTTAGGGCTATTTAGTGGTTTTGTTGCTATCTATTCTTCTGTCAAGGCAAAATAAATAAATAATAAAATTAAAAATAAATGAATAAAAATAATCACAAAATATACTTTTGACTTGAGGAAATATACAAAGATTTGCTGACAGCTTGAGGGAAGTTGTTGCTCTGATGTGTATTGTCTATTACCACTCAAACGGCATTCTTATGCATCCACCTTTGTTTTCATAGCAGATTCTGCAAAATGTCCAGAATACCTGTCTGCCTTGTGTCAATTAATGTGCTAATAAGATTCAGATAATCTTATCTGTCTCATCGAGAGGCAACAATTAGCACAGTCTCACTATGACGGATTACTATTGTTTCCATGCGCCTGTGCTCAAAAGTTGATTAATAGTGGCTGAAGGCATGAAGACATTAGAATAAAAATGATTCCCCAATGCAAATGTTGCAGCTTTGAAGCACAGCCGTATCTGTTGAAGAAATGCAACAACTTTAATGTGTTTTGTACAGTTAAAAACCATGAATGCTTAACCTTGTTTTTGCCCTGAACATCGTTTTGTTTGTAATTCCTGATACATTTACTAAACATTACTCACAGTAAATACCTTTAAATGCAGATAGCACTCAGATCCACAAGGCAGGTGGCTCCACTTCCCCCCTGAACTACCAGATCAAAGTGTTTGGCTTTAGCTCTCTAAACTCTTGATCAACCTGCACTTCCAGGAACGTAATCAGCACATCTTCCTCCGCATCGCAGAGGTGTTTGTCAAGGATTCCAATACAGATACAAGATACAATCTCTGTTGGAACGTTTCTTTCTTGACACCTGTCGAGATGGGGTTTAAGCCACATTTTCCATCCAATGTGAAAGAGGCGACATAAGTCGTCCTTTCTCTTGCCTTTTTGAGTTAATATCAGTGATATGAAGGCAGACAAGTCATAAAGACCTTTTTAAACCTGTAATGTCTTCAGAAGTTCAGCTGCAGCTATCGCTGCATCACTTAATGCCCACTAATTATACTTCACGCACGTTTGCTGTTGCTGAAATCTCCTCTCTCAGACCCACACTTTACGGTCACCTAACTCCAGGCTGCTTTGAATTTCCTCTCTAACTTTTTTTTTTTTTCTGCAGTAATGTGTTGTGACTTCTATTAAGCTGTCATCATGCATGAGCCAGGGAAGAAACCCGTTTTGTAGCTCACTGAGCCAGACTTTTCTTCTTTTTTTTTCCAAAGTTGAGAGCACGGCGGGAGAATAAGCCAGTATAGTAAGTGAAGCCTTTAGAGTGTGTTGATGTTTATTTTGTGGCCTTTCCCCACTTCTTGAAACAGTTTGCAGCAGCGGGCGAGAAGAAGCAAGCGAGTGCACTCGCCGAACAATCGGTCACACTAATGGATCAATTTAGCTCAGAGGAAAAAAGGAAAACAAGCCACAGCTGATACAGGTTCAGACCGAGAGCGCTAACAATTTCTGCAGCAATGAGAGTACGAGAAGAAATAAGCCTCTGTGTAACTGCAATGGCCTGTTTTGCCCCACGCATAAGCCGAAAGGAGTGTGAGCACGCTTGTTTTGCATTTGAGATTAGGAGAGAGGGCAAAACAATGCTCGAGCTATCGAGCTACCTTTCACTATCGGTTAAGACAGTTACGAATAAAAGCCATCTGTTGTCGGTGGAATCAAGCTAATCTCTGGAGAGAGAAAAAAGCTCTGCAACAACACAATATATGAACAAAACAAGTGTAAATAAAAAGGGAGTGCATGCGCCTGAGGGCCTGTAATGAATTCCAATGTTGGCCCCACGTGTGGCTAATTTGACACATTTGCAGGATTAAAGGGCAGCTGTGTTTATAATTTTCAGATTTCAGCTGGCTGCTTCTCAGAATACGCGGATGATCCCCTGGAATGCTCATGCAAATGTACACAAAGCTCGGTAAGCTCAGTTCATCTGCTCATCCAACAAAAATAACAAAAGGAAGGTGACAGCCAAATTATAATTTTCAATTCAACACACAGCACGGCTATGCTCACATAATCTGTGGGCCAAATGCAGTTTATGAAGCAAATCCTTAAATTTATTTGGTGGATTCCACAAATGTTTGCTGAAAACCGTTCCTTGTTCACGGAACCAAAAATTCAATGTAATATTTATCCATCGCAAAAAAAGGTTCTGACAATTAACTCATATACAGTAATAATATAGCATTAACATTATTATATTGTTGTCAGTTATGTAAAATGAGAGGGTCAGATGATTCTGCCCAACCTTAACTTGAAACTTCTGGACTGTCTTCTGGAATATTTGACAAACAATTCACACTCCTGGCACAGGCCGTTAAACTTCAGGGTTTACGATTGTTCAACCATGGACGTACTGGTGGTGCCCAGCATCATGACAAGTGAAAAAAAAAAAAGATTAGTTTCAAAATTAATTAAAAAAAAAAAAACTTGCACACTGAGTAGCAATATTCACGAAAGCAGAGAGCACAGAGCTAAAGCAGAAGTACGAAACAGTCCTAAAGCTCTCAGCCACTCGGTGCAGTGGAGAAAGAGAGACTTCTGATGGGGCTGATCAGCGCAGAAGAGTTGCAATCTTTTTACCATCTCAAAGCTTTTGAATTGACGCAAAATGCAGAATAATCATTATTACCTAATTATGTTGTTATGTCCCTATGAATCTCAACGTATGTTGGTCTAATTAGTGGAGGAACGTTGTTGCCAGATGCCCTTGCCACGCAGTCCTTAGCTTACAAAGAAAATCACCATCTTCCACCATCTGCCTCTCCTACCATCCGCCTCCTCTTTCAGCAACAAATGAAAAGAGGATAATTTACCACTTGACGACACTCAAATTCAAATTTTCATTTTGGGTGTTTTTTTTCTAAGCTGGTTTTATTACTTATGCCAACATTCAAATCCAAAATCCTAATTAGATAGGTGTTCACCACCTTTAATCAAGCAGTATATGCATGATGGCTCTACTAAATTCAGTTATTACATGTTTGTTTGATGGTTTTGACAGTGGGCACATCCACTGCCAGCAGTGGGCAAACATATTAAAGGGGTGTGTTGCAGCTTTAGGAACAATGTCACTCAATGAATAGTTATCTTTTATTTAATTTTTTCTCTCCAAATGAAATTGAAATGTTGATTGTTACATGGGGGTTAGCACTGTCACCTCAGTTGATCCCAGGCCTGGGGCCTTCCTCTGTGCAGTGTGGACGTTCTCCCAGTGCCAGGTCCTGTCTAGGATCTCCTCCCACACTCCAAGGACATACAATTTTAGACAATTTGAAACTTTAAATTGGTCGTAGGAGTGAGTGCAAGTGCAAATGAATTGGTTTGTCTTTTTAAGTGGCCCTGCAATTATCCGTCAACTTGTCTTGTGGCCCTGACCCCTGGTTACACCGAGTGTAGGAGAAGCGGAAATAGAAAATGGATGGATGATAGTTACATGTTCATTACATATGCATGAGAGTGACTTTCCTTGTATCTGTGCCTTTATTTTAAAATCTCGTCACCAAAGTTAATTAGCAAAACATCTGACAAGGCCGGAGACTGTACAGACTTCCTGAACATGTCAGCCAGTCCCAAAGCATTCGGCAGTCAAGAGCAGCAAACAGCTATGAGATCTTTTGTGATTGCACCGAATTTGTTGCCGACTCTGATGGGTCTGCTGCACTGACACAAAAATTACAGAGGCCAGTGCTAATTTTGCATAGGAGGTCATAAATTATTCACATACGCACAAAGGGAAGATAATCTCTCTGACTGAAGTGGGTGACACGCCATGTGGAAGTCTATTGCTTTGTCAGTAAACTAGAGGTCCTGACAGATCACTGTTTGTGCACTCATGTCATGCACAATGGGATGAACAACGGTGGGGGGAAAAAAAGATTGACGCACGGTTGGATAGAAACAAACAGTAGCTAATAACTACGCGTGAAGCTTTACTGACCAGCGGACTTGGTGTTTGTTCTGATGAGGCATTCACAGCGGAGTGAAGCATCGCTCCTCACTATGTCCGACTGCGCTGACAAATGCAGCTGCTGTACTGATTAACCTGTCAAATGACCAGCGCCAATCTGACGGATTAGCATGCCTCTCCGTGCGATGCTCTGCAGAGATGGCTGGCGCTGTGTTTCTCCTCCCTTGGCACGCGACACATCTTCACCCCAACTTCATGGCTCCTTAGATGCTTCTTATCCTCTGGACACAAACGGCAGACATGACGAGGGCGTGGGATGACATCCGCCATGACAGGAGACCTCACTGGTGTAGATAAGTTGCATATCACGTAGCTAGAGGATTTAGCCTAAATGTAACAGAAATCCCACTCTTTCTTTTAAGGCTCAGTGGATACTGGCTTCCAAGGAGGCAGAGTTGAGTTGAAACTGGTGCTCTGCTTGCATTTTCACAGCTGCTGCTGTTGTGACCCCGTGCCTTACTGCTCGCCTGCATGGCCACAGTTTATGTTTCATGAAATACACACAGATAAATCAATTTGAAAGTTTATTTTCTAGTTTTGCTTTTTCAAATAACGTCCCGAAAAACAATCTCAATGACAACAGAATAAAAAATAAATAAATTCTTGCCCAAATCTTCTTTGACTCTGTCACCAATCAATTATGAACAGTTCTTCTATTAATTTTCCTCTTCTATAAGTAGAAAAAATAAAATAAAACTCAAGTCTGCTTGGTGTTCATCATAAAGCAAAATTAGCCAATATTTAGCTTTATCCCCCTTTTACAGGCACATTGTAATTGGTTAAAATGATTAAATTGGTTGGATTTAATCTCTGCCCTCTCGCCTCCTGACACCAGTTTAGAAGGCTTGCAACATCCTTCCTTTCAACTCTGACATGTGCATGGGTGGCCAAGGCTACCATTAAAGGCACCATCTGACCCAATGAGCTGCTCATTCACACACAACATTTCAAGGGCACTCTGACACGCTGACTGCAGGGTTCGGATGAGCACTCCAACCATCAAGTCTTGTCTGCTCCTGAGTCGGAGATAAACATAACCCAGGTTCATGCTTTTTCCTGGCTGCCTGTTTTAGACTAGCAGACCGCTTTTGTGGCCTTTCAAGGACTTTATCGGATTGTGCCATGTAAGTCACCCTTGGTTATGCTTTCTTTATGCCTTGCAGACAAATCAAAATTCTGGTTAGTCCTCCCTTCTTATTAGAAAAGTGTGTGTTGGAGGCATTGATGAATTGCCTACAATTTATTATCTTAATTTTAATAAGATATTTTACCAAGAGTGCGAAGTTAGATGGACACACACACACACACACACACACACACACACACACACACACACACACACACACACACATCAGAATGTGATGCAGAGAATGAAATTGAATGGTAAGTTGAATGTGTTGAGTTATTCCAAGCAATACAAAAACAGACCTCACCTACTGCCTCCTGCGAGAGGAGGGATTGGTTCTGAATTGCATCTGGACAAACCAATTACTCAGTCTGGAAATACATTGTCTGGTGTTTAAGGATATTGGATTTGTTTAAAAGAGCAACACACACGTATGTACACTCACATATATATATATATATATATATATATATATATATATATATATATATATATATATATATATATATATATATATATATGTATGTATATATATATATATATGTATATATGTATATATATATATATATATATGTATATATATATATATATACATATATATATATATATATATATACATATATATATATATATATATATATGTATATATATATATATATATATATATATATATATATATATATATATATATATATATATATATATATATATATATACATACATGTATAGTGTAATGGATGCAATTACACCAGGATGCCCCGCAGGATGTGCTGATCAAGCACTAGAATCACACAAGAGTGGCTGATGATGAGTTTGTAATAGAGTCCCTGAATGAGCAGTAAACGTACGCCATTCAATGTTGCAATATAAACATTTTGTTGTGCTGGCCTCTGCCCAATTAATATCTCATATTGCATGTCAAGCTTGTTGCTCAAGGGGGAATTAAAATAATACAGTAGGCTTTTAATGTTCTCAAAGGCCCCTCGCCCCTTCACGAACACGTGTACACACATACTTATCTATCTCTATTCTATTTTGGAAGTTGATGGATCAGTCAAACAAATAACCATGAAACTGAATGCCAAGTCTGAATTAGATATTTTGTATTCTTGTTACTCACTATTCAGCATAGACAATTACTATCTTCTAATTAGACTCATCTTTCGATTATTTCATCTGCAAGAACACTTTTCACATTTCCATACCGCTACGCAGACCATTTTCTCTACCATCTGCTCCGCACAGCAGTGCACACGCTCCCACTTACCCAAAATTCTGTTAAATGGAAAATAGATGTGCCACCAGTAAGAGGCAGATCAGTTTGTTTTGTTTGTACCTCTCTCTTCCCCTCTCTCTCTCTTTCACTCTACTCTGTTACGAAGCCGGCTCAGTGCTGCGGGCGGCGCACCTCGTCAAGTCAAACGCTTTGCCAAAGCTGCCGGTCTTAAGGCTCCAGTCATGAAATGTGCACAACTATATATGCCACCAAAACGAGGTTGAGTCTCTTTAAGGCTTCTAGATCCTCAGCAGGTGCGCCCTTCACCTGTCTCCGTGTTGACATTGCTGTTATTGGAGAAGTGATTTTGGTCCGTGCTGCCATGTTATCAACCCGCTCAAATATTTGTGCAAGGGCCAAGATTGCAGTGTGGACTTCTAAATCCATTTTCAGACAATAATATGTGTTGTTTTACAGGCACTCAGCATGTATCACACTCAAACTCTGGTATACAGTACATAGTTGTCTGTGACATAACCTGTATGTCTGATTGTACCTGTACTTAAAGTGAGCTTCAGAATGAGGAAGACAGGATTTTTTTTTTCCCAAAAAGAGAAAATAATATTCAGTGAGCTGCAGGATAATGTGGCTTGATGACTAGTTGTCACAGGTCAGAATGGAGGACTGGTTGGTTTCAATAGTAAGGCAACACTAACTCAAATGGCCACTGATTACAACCAAGATATGCACATCATCTCTCAACACAAAACACATTCTGGTTAAATTCAGAGTGGACCTTGAACCATTATTATTATTATTTTATTTTATTATTTTTTTTTTTTTATCAAAAATGAACACAGTGTTGATGTGGAGTAAAGAAAAAAAAAGTTAAACGGGTATCCAGTTTTGTCGGCAAAGATTACAATTGTCATTCTAATGAAATGGAATTGGGCCTTGGTGACAATTGTCAACAGTACTTCTAACTTTGTCCACATGTCATGGATCATTTTATGGATCCACAGCAATCTCTGGCATGTGAAATTATAGTGTGTTGACTCTGTGATCTCCTCGAGTGTGCTTGGGTCCTATCATAGTGGGACATGTATATACATTGCTCCAAGATAATGGCGCTAGTGTGAGTCTCTCTGCGTACCTGTGTGTTCACACAGACAGCTATTAATTAAAGGTCTGGAGACGTGTTCCACCACGGAGCTCTGTCAATATGCACAAGCTATAATTTGGTCCCAAGTGAGTGGCTCTCAGCTAGAGGGTGCTGGGAGCAGCAGGTTTGGCAGGTCGTCTTTTTGAACTGAAAACAAACAGGCTTCATAGTTTTGCTCGGCTGCAATTAAGATAGGGTCAGTGCAAATTGTGTTGTGCAAATGTAGAACCCAGCGTGTGTGAGCAATGGCCATGTGACTGGGCGTGGATTCTGTCAGCATACCCTAAATGGCCATAGATGATTAGAATTCATTTCAAATGAGCAGTGAGGGATGTGGTTTTTCTTTGTTCTGATGACAAGTAGTCAGTTTGACTATCAGCTTGACTAAAGTGGGGCTTCAAATCTCTCATGTGTTCCACTTTGATTTGAGAGCAGCTATTGATTTAAACAGGCTGTTATGCTGTGAAGGAAAAAGATGGGAAGTTTTCTCCTATAGTGTTTCCCACCACAGGCGGTTCTCGGTGTTACCTCCTCTCATATGACTGTGCTTTGTGTCTGATATGACAGTTACATAAAAGCGTTGTTGAAGCTGAATGTTTCTACACTAGTTTGCAACGACTTTCAATGGGACAAGCTTTCCCTGTGTAATTTTCAGTTGTCATCCTTGACCACTGCTGCTTGTGCCAATTCTTTCAAGAAAGATTCTTCTTCAGATATAGTGTGTTGGCACCATGTCCGGTGCTAGTTTTAGCCTTCAACTCAATAGCCTTTTCTACTGCTGTAAATGTATAATTTGCCAAGGAATTAGGAAATCCTCCATTTAACCCTGTACAGTGGGGAAGGACTTTTCATATTACCCATGATTCTTTGAGGTTAATTTGGTCCATCCTCAACATTTAAGCTAGGACAACTGGATGGACATTGAGGTCGGGACTCTTTTCAGCGTTATTTGATGACAAATCAATTAATCAAGACTTTGAGTCAGTAGGCACAACAAAACAATTAAGTTTAGCAGGGCTAAATGTGGAACGCATGCTTCAACAAATTTGCAAAATATACCACAGCAATCACAGTAGGCCCAAGCACATTACATCATTAGTCTGATATAAATCATTTTTCCAGAACGTTGTGGTGTGGTGGAAACCCAAATTACACAGATTTCCACAAATTTCACCCAGATAAATTAATTATCTGGAAACGTCGCAAATGGGTAAATCAAAACAATCCTAATCAGAAAGCTACAGAGTCTAACACTAACACTCAGGTCCCCTTCCAATCCACCACAGAGCTTTCAAAAGTCTGCAGTAACCCTGTTATACATTTAAAAAGGGTTATATCAAAATGTAAAACTCACTCGTCTCTGTCTTCACTTTGCAAACGAAGCTGCAAAACCAAGGTTTAAAATTATTTTCAAAACTCAAATCGGTCTTCCAGCCATCAGCGTCTTTGGTTTGTGGAAAAGACTCCTGGCAAGCAGACGATAATCACTGTAATCAGCAGCCGATAGTCTGTGCCAACAGTGTTGGAATGTGTATAAATGCTTAATGGTGTGACAAGTGTTGGGAAGCGCACTGATGAGTCGGTGCATTAAAGGGACACTATATAAAATCAAGTCCATTAGCTGACATTTGCCTCGCCATCTTAATGGCCTTCGTGATGTTGCTGCTGTGTTGGAGCAGCATTGCATTATGGCATATTTCTAATGTGTATTTTTCAACCTGCGCATGTATAGTGATTTTATTTGGAAAGTGGCAGTGGCTGAATGGCGGAAGGTTTAGACAGAACTAATCTGCTGTGCACCAAACAACTTTCTGTGTGAGTTGTGGGCCATCAGCTGCATCCCAGCATCCACCACTCTTGGGACCTTGGGTCTTTTTGAAACCCTTCCAATGGAGTCTTGTCTCAAAACAAAGACAGGATGTCTATTTTCTTTTATGCTGGAGTACTTGTTTACGTCACGGCTTTGTGTGCTGTGAATTACAACAAGTCACGTTTGAGTTCTATTATCTGAAATACTAATATTACAACCCAAAATCATCAAAATGCAATGACCATGAACATAGAACAGTAGTTCAGTGGTGGCATCAGTCTGAATGCAGTCAGTGGCAACCTTTGTGTTTTAGACTTTTTATTTAGTTTTATTGATACAGGGTAATTTAATATAAAAAATGAACCACTCGTATGTTTCTTCTGTGTCGGTTGCAGGTCCGTCACTGATAGTTGTCCTTGGAAACATGATATGACATTTCTTTGAAGAAAAAAATAAATAAAAAAAGGATAGCAAGGCCATGAAATCAACACACACAGGGAGCGTTTGATGTGGGGCTCTATTCAACATGAAATAACGACACTAAAGTGTCAGTTTCAATGTTTTTATTCTTATCTTGTATCTGACAATGATCATAATAGCTTAATACCCCTTTAAAAGAATGATCAAACTGTATGAAAATGTTTAATGTAGTTTATTGTTTTAATGTACAGCCTCGTAGCACATTATTCTTTGTGTGTTATGAGGAATAAATCTTTCTAAGTCAGGTCAGACCTCCGGCCTTAACATTTCAAGTACCAAAATCCTCTAATGACAGTGTTAATGAGATTTGCACAGGCAGGTGAAGAACTGCAGAGTGCTAATGATATGCAGATTGCTCCGCTCAGGGTCCTGCAGCCTCGAGAAGGGAGTGTGATTCCACACGCAATGATTCATCCAAATACCAAAGCCACAGTGTGAGGAGCCCCACCAGTGCGGGGTGGTGGGGAGAGGCATAAATCCTGACTGCATTCACGTAGATTGCATCCGGATGGCCCTTTAAACAACCAGTGTGGCCGCGCCCCTGACAACATCGAGCCAATCTATCGCTTTCCATGAGGCTGCACGAGCCTCCTGCTCCTGCCATCGCAGATAGCAGGGAGTGCAGCTGCTCACACAGAGTGATGCAAGGGAATCCTTTACTCTTTGTGCAGGTGTATCCCCAATTCTGGGGGATTCATTGTTGCCCGATTGTTCACTCGGTAAGATCGGAAGATCTGTCAAGGTCAAAGTTGGTGAGTGGGGTGAGTTTGCAGCTGCCAACATCTGGCAAATGACGCACAGCATCGTCGTCATCCAGGCATCAGCCTCAGCCCTCTTCCAGTGTGCTCGTGTTCTCACACTGGTCCAGGTGTTTCACTTCAAAACACAAAAGAGGCCCTGTTTCACTCATGGAATGTGTGGGTTTTTTTGTGGGCAGCAAACCAGAGATTGGCTACCTGATTCACAAAGCCATCACAAAGAAGTGTGAAGTGCATTTCCAACTGCACTGCCAACCAAGTGTGCAGTGAGTCTCCCTGCTTTGGCTCAGCCCACATTTAAATGTGATTTAATGCAAAACGGCCCACATTTAGGCAACTCGCAGGCAATTCCACAATGTCCTTCTCTCAATAATCAGTGTCACCCACCTGAGTGTGTAGCAGTTGTGGAACCACTGAAAGTTGCCAGACTTCCCAGTGATCGTAGCAGCAGTGTTTTTTCATATTAAACACAGGGAGAGTCCTCCCTAGTGTATTTTGTACACGTCATCAAGTATCATCACTTGATTTCCCAAGACAACAAATCCCCTCAAGTGCCGCTTGTCTGACCGCCTAATTTATTACCAGAAGAAGCAGCATTGTTAGTGTTGTTGTTGTACTAATTACCTTCCTCCTCCGCTGCTTTTCCTGTCGCCGTCTCTGACTGTCAGTGGGTGTGCGTTGAAGAAATATTAACGCCATTCCACAAGTGATTCCTACTTCAAGTTTCTGTTTTTTTGTGCCTCTGTGTACCTCACCTCACCCCGATCTCGCTGTCAAAGAACTCTCATTTTCTCTGTCTCTCTGTGTCCGCTGTGTTTGCCACATTTTATTTATTTTTTAGTCACCTCTTGCAATCTGATGCAACCTGGGTGCAAATTTGCTCAGGTCTGCTAAACTCTTTGGGTGTGTTTTTTGCAGTCAAATTATTAGCACGAGGCGCCGCTTTGTGGACTCTTGGTTACACTGAAACGAAGCAGACAGAAGCCCAAAGTGTCTGCAATCAGCAGCACGTTTTCAAAGTTTGATCCAGCCTCCACTGTCATTTTTTTTTTCCTTTGCTTGAGCACGTAAAACGTTTCAGCATTAGCTGACGTGACAGCAAACAGTGTGAAGTGCACTGTTCAGTTCAGGGGCGATAACTGAATTTGAAAACTGGTGATAAACTGGACTAAATAGTTCTATTCTCAGCAGGTTGCAGCAGGAGCTATTAAAGTTTGTAAACTGCAAGGAGAGCAGTTTTTTCAGGATTATTTTTTTCTAATTCCAGCAGCCACAAACATTGATGAATGCATAAACCAGAGTCAAAGTGCATTTGACTGTATAGCCTTTGGTTAATGACCAGTGCGTCCATTGTATTTTTTTTGTGTGTTGTTTTTTTTTCAGCAGTTCACAGAGGGTCTCAACTTGGCTTTATTGATGTGTCAGTGAAATTTATCCTGAATGTGTTGCTTGCCTTTTTCCGGAGGCAGCAGAAAGTGAATGGCTGCACAATTGCGTGGTTGCTGAAACCAATGCGGAAGGTCGACACAGCTATACGGCTTGCCTTGTAAACAAAAACTTCATAAGCGAGGAAACAAAACCCAACTTCTGCTCCAACTGCCGCGGCAGTAACCGAGCAACTAAGGACAGCACTCTGAATTAGAGGAAAACAGCGTGGGCATGATGTCAAACTATGAAGAACAGAACAAAATCAACTGTTTGCTCATATTGCTATGTGTGTAGTGGTTTTAGTTTTGTTGCTCTACTCAGAAAACATAATCGCATGTAGCATACTGCATGTGGCGGCACTCGACAGGTTTTGACAGAGCGAACAGAACAAAAAACAAAAAAAAAACAACATCTCAATATGCAAACACTCCAGTGAGAACACAGTGGGGTGAGGAAAATGTTTCAAGGTTCTTTCCGAGCTCTGCTGTTTTCAATGGCACGAGTCAAGGAGCCTTGTGTCAGGTGAATTCAAATTAGTTTTTCCAGTTGAACAGGTGCTTAAAGCAATGTTGTAAACACATTAAAAATATATATTTTACATGTTTAAAAGTTATTTTTTGTGGTTTGGCTCAGTCTTCCATTGTCTATTTCTTTAGGTTCAATTCAGTTTAATAAAATTGAGCTTTTATCACCGTATGATGTAGTTATCTCAGGGCACTTCGCATGTCTTGCAGGTCTGGGTGATACTCTTCCAATCAGTAGTTCCCTCCGAGGGCAAGAACCAAGTTTTTCAGCAGATTGTATCAAATTATATATGTTTATGTTTAAGTTATTAATCTTCTTGTTCTCCTTTGGTTGTAGTTTGTCTTAGTCTTCGTGCTTATATCACCACAGACATATAAGTAGACACTGCTTGTATGAACACGTGTATACATATGGGTGGACTGTGTCACTCTGAAATATGCTCACTACACATCAAAAAATGACAAAATTTCAAACAAATAAAAGTTACCCATCTGGACACACTCGTCTTTTCCCTGACACAGCCGATTAACGTACTTGTGCTTCAAAGCTAATGGTGTGCATCCATGTAGCCATTAAGCAAAAAGTAACCAGGTGTCTCCCCGCCTTCTTACCTGAACAGCTGCGCTCCCACTGATGCTGCGTTCTCTATTTTATACCCAGCACACTCAAACTTCTGTGTAGA
This sequence comes from Nelusetta ayraudi, assembly GCF_046127955.1. Classification (NCBI taxonomy): domain Eukaryota; kingdom Metazoa; phylum Chordata; class Actinopteri; order Tetraodontiformes; family Monacanthidae; genus Nelusetta; species Nelusetta ayraudi. The sequence goes on along the minus strand of NW_027466061.1, from coordinate 2,867,979 downwards.
GCCCATTCAACAGAAAAGGGAAAGCTTTTGAATCCGTGTGTCATTCGTACATGTATTCTTTTGGTTTTGAAAAGACAGCAAAACAAAATTGCAGGTTAATTGTGTGGAATTCGAGAGACCTGATAATAATACGGTTACATAAAGAGACAGTCCTGCTACTCATGGCATCAACAAAAAAGAAGAAATCATCATTTGTCTCCCTACTATGCAGGCCATACAACATAGTACATATCCTTGAAGATCATAAAGCTCATTTTATTGGCTCGGCGATAAATATTTGCTGTTGTGGGTGTCTCTAATGGTTGAGGTAGCAAGTATTGCTTTTACTAATGAGATGTAGCTCACCTTTTGAATTTTAAAACATTTAAAGCATCAAATATGATCCTCATGATCCTATAAAACTGGTCAAAGGTTTAGGAAGTGGACTGGCTGTGAAATGGATGTGGACATTGACAAAAACAGCAGACAGATGATCAGTCTATGATAGCATAGCCAGAAGAATAATTTGTGAATTTAGAAAGCAATACAGAAGAGATATCACCGGAGTCATATCGCCTAAAATATTACATTCTTACTTACAGAGTTGTTTCCCTTGACATTGTCCACTAAACTGCGATGCTTGCATCATTCTTGTGATATCCTTGTTTTCTCAGTGGGGGCTAAGTACTCGTTCCCTCGGAAAGTGCAGATAGTCAAGTTGTATTTGATGAGTTTTGATGGAGAGAGACCAGTACCGTTCACGCCCTCCTGGATCTCTAAACAATAGGCACTGATAATTGAAAGGACTGTACATACTCATTTGAATAGGTCTTAAGGCCACAGACAAAACTACCACAATGTTGAACTCTTCGTTTAGAAAGAGGTCATGGATGTTTAAAAATAAATAAATAAATAAAAGGACTATTTCCAAGGTGGACAGGTCAGGTCAGGTGACCTGTACATGATTGATGTGATTGGACTGATGTACAGTCTCCAGAATCAAATTTTAGCTAATGTTGTTGGCTCCGGGAAGCTTCTCAATACTGATGGAAAAGCGTGCTGGTGTTGTAGCTGAGCTGTGGTGAGATATGACATTCCATTAGCTCTCATTTTGCACCCATGGGCCTAATAGGGCTTGTAGAATCTAGATAGATAGATCGATAGATAGACTTTATTGATCCCCTTGGGAGGACTCCATGCTTGTGTGAGGTTTCCCAAGGTTGCATGTTCCTTGCATAACATCCTTTAGGTGGCACATATGATTTTGTTTTGGATTTTTCATCTTCTTTTTTTGGTTATCAACACAATGTGCAAACCTAAGTATGTTTTCGGATTTATGTACCAAGTATGTACCAAGATTATGGATACTTTTTTTAATTGGGCTTGTATACGACAAAATGCCAACTTTATATATCTTGACTGGTGTTTTTGAAGCGTTGCGTCGTATCTTTCGCTTTTGAACTCGTGTCTCCTCTGTGTTCTTCTTTATGTCAGATCCGGTGTCAGGGTGAAGTCATGTGTGCGAGACCCTTCACTGAACCCGAGAGTCAAGCACCGTAGCTGCTTTGCCATTGTGGGGAGATGCTCAGTGTCATCTGTTTAAGTCATCTGAAACTGATGCATGTGGTTTTTAATGTCTGCTCTTGTGCTCTTGTGCATCTTGGCCAGGACCTTTCAAATCTGGTGAAGGTTGACTACAAAGTTTCAAATGACAGGAGGTGTCTGATGAGATGACAATGAGAGGAAGAAATTAGCATTTCTTTTTTTTTACATGAATACTTAATATGTGTTATTTAGCTGTGTAAGGCAAATGCATAATAATGCATATTTAAAAAAAAAAAAAATTAGCTGCACATTTTCATTTAGAAAAACAATTTCAAAAACCATCCATGCATTGGCGTTATGTCATGTGCTATGACACAACATGTTTTCAGAGGAATGATCTAATTATATTTACCTCTGCAAGAGTAGACCTGTCTCCGGCAGGCGGCCAGTGCTTCAGAGAGGGGCAATATCGACTGACCACTATTGGATTTTCAATAAAGTGAAGAGATTGTTTTGCGTTTATCACCCTATCTCCACTGTGTATTCTACATGTGATCGAGTGCACACATTTGCTGCACATATGTGTGCAGAGATTGATGCAGCCATGTCTTCTTTGCAGCAGCAGCCACATTCTACCATTTTCATGCACAATCATGGAGAAGAATATCTTTAACACAGCTTGAATTTATGCTGTATTAAAGAATAGAGGCTTGCATGGAAAGCAAAATAAGGTGCTCCATCAACGGGGGTGGAGAGCGCTGTGGTACCTTCGGCTCTTGTTTTGTTTGAAAAAAAATGCCTGGCAGTTGTTTTCTGTGCCCCTGCATAGTGTGATATCTATTTATTTTTTTTTATTTCATTTCCACCTACTGACAGCACACGCTCGGACCAAGCTGGTTCTTTTTGGTTTGGGGTTTCTGCAATGAGTATGCAGCGGCTATTGAGGAGGATTTATCCGCTGGCTTCAAAAGTTGTGGCTTACGGCGGAGAATACTACTGTTGCTGGTTGAGAGAAGGAGAAAAGGTTCGATAGACCTGTACAGATGCGTGAGTGATAGTGTTTTCACTGATGTAGTATGATGAGAAATGTCCAGATGGCAAGAAAGAGCAGGCGGTGCGACGTTTCTGTTTTAACCAAGGATCGCCGGGCCATGCTGCACTGGACTAAACAAGAAAGGCCATTGCCCAAACACATTGCTGTTGTGCCAGCAGAGGTCAGGATATGGAATGTTGGGTAACCAACTCTCCTGAACTGGATAGAGAAACTTGTACGCAGAAGATGGCGTATCCCATGTGGCATGTGCTGCAGATACCATTCCTTCATGTGATTAATTAGAATTTGAAAGATGAAGCAAGTATCAAAACTGAAAAAAAAAATGCATGCATTATTTAATAAGGCTTGAACATTCCAATAAAGGAGTGCTTTCTTATTGATTGCATGACGTAGATTTGCATGACTCCTGTGGGAATAATAGATCAATCTGTAGAAAGCATACGGGTAAGGCATTGCAATTGATATTTAAAATATCAATATTTGAGGCTTTTGGGTTAGAAAGCATCAAATAAGAATAAGAATAGTTGTGAATGTCCTAAAATTTGTAAATGGAGCCAAGTCTACATCTAAAAATGATGGTAATTTACAATATGGTAGTTTAAAATTTCTTAAAATTTGCCTTCTGGCAATTTTGGAAGTGGCTCTGTGGTTTATAGATTCCAGATTAGATCTTGTAATCTTATTACTATCCTATGGTATAGTCCTTGACAAAGACCTGGAAGTGTTGACACTGTCTTTACTGTTTTGCTCCCTTTTCTTTTTACATTACAATCCTTGCTATTACAAACTTAGTTGTCAGTAATATGCATTAACTGTAACTTTCCTCCTTGGCAAAGTCCTCAAATCTCTTTGCAAGCGTTAGAATTTCCCCCCCTTCTTTAAGATTGAGTTCATTTGCTTAAAATACTTATCCTGCTGCCACTGTGTCCCAGCAACATTTGGAGGCAACAAGTATCAGAAAACGCTTCAGGTAGAAAGTCTACAGGTAGAGTTTATTCAGTAATCAGTGTCTCCTGAAAAATATTCAAACAGCTATCCGGAGAGCAGGTCGTTGATTTGTTGTGATGCATAGTTCCAGAGCAGACGTCACTGTGTATTATAAAGTCATATTTTCCTTCCCTTCTGCCCAAATCTATTTTTTCTCCACTGTTTATCTGGTTCCCCAGACAAAGAAATGAAATTGGCCCTGGTCCATCTCTTCCAAATTCATCTCCAGATACTCACTGACTCTACAGCCCTAGTCATCCACCAGCTTAAGTATACGCAGAGGGAGCATAGAATGTCTGTTGTGTTTCTCACCAATCTGTTTATTAATCACATTCAGAGACACATTAGTATATATATATATATATATATATATATATATATATATATATATATGTATATATATATATATATATATATATATACTGTAGAGTCTCTGTTGTTGTTGTTCTATTACTATTAGTAACAGTCTCTTATGTCTTTTCAAATTGCATGCACTATGACTACAAGCACCAGACAGCCAATTAAACAGGGGAGCATAACTTTCGTGGGGGAAAAAAGGCAAATTTCCTGAGGTGGAATATTCCACTGTGATATGCAGAAAAAGAAGCTCACATTGTGTAACACGCTTAACTTGTCAAAGGAGTTCATTCAACACATCTGTTCTACTGAAGAAGCATTTTTGGTTTTCCTGTTCTTGAAGGCTTCCTCTGATCTGAAAAATTAAAAGCCCTAAAATGGTCATTGACTGGTTTCTTTACCAGCGACACTTTCTTTTTCTTTGTACATGAGGTTTATGTAAGAAACTTAAGATAATATCACAGCCCAATTCCAATTCTCATTTTTATCCTTACCTTATTTGTATTCCTTGAACTTTGGAATGCAGTTAAAAGTGGCTGAGATTTTGACCCCTCCAACAACGACTACATCATCAGAAACTGACAATAGCTTTTATGTAGGAATGTTGTTGATGCTGTGCAGCCCTGACAGTCCGCAATGACATGGAGCCAAACATCGAGTGAAGTCTACCACTGAACCACAGACGGGTCATCATCAAATGACCAACAATGTCGCTTTCATAAATCTTTGTCAATTGAGAAAATGCTTAACATTTGTGAGTTTCTTCAGACGCTCGAGCCGAGGTCTCTTGTCTGAGAAATATCACATACCCCTCCATTTGAAGTGTGGTCCTTAAAAATCTGTATTTGAACACCTCACCACAGCTCTCGGTCTATATGAGGATTGCGAGACCCCAGTCCTTCATGGGGAAAATACAAAACCGTGGGGTCAAGGGGGCCAAGGGGCGAATTGGGATTGGGCCTAAATTGGCCAGTTTGACCACATATGTGGTCCATATAATGAATGCTGCGTTCATTGAGGAGCTGACCTTGGAACTGCAAACGACAGCAGCTCTTTATCTGGCCATCCAAACAAAACAACACAAGGGTACAGATCCTTCCTTCCGGCTTTCCTTCAGGATTCCACTGGCTTTTTTTGGTCAGGACTGAGGTCTCACAGCTGACACAACAATTTGTCTTTCCAAAGGTTTGCTCTGATGTAGTGATTTGTTTTCTTTGTAAAGGAATGCTGTAGCCTAGAGTTGTTTAATTTAGTATGCATCAAGTGAGTTTAGCACAATTCCGTAATTAATTACTCTATATAATGTGGAGGAGCTTTGTTGGAACGGACACATTGGTGGGTGAATTTAAGGTGCTGTCAACTGGCTGTTGAATTGTTGAGCTTTCAATTTAATAAAAACTTCTAACCTCAAAAAAATCCATCTGTCAAACTGGTTCCTTTGGATAGGAATGGGTATCACTGATTAAAAGCGTTGGCAAACTTGTGGTGGTTGCATCCCGAACATGCTAGTTCACTATAGACTTCTCCCTACCTCTTTATTTGCGTTGGCGAGTGTGCTGTTCAGTCCCACAATGCAGTGTCAGCCCACATACTAATAGGAGCTGTGCCTTTTTTACCAACCACAGTGGAGAGAATCAGACTGGTGTACTCTAAATGGCCCAGGAAGCTTTGCACAATCACCTTCAAAGCTGTCTCCTGCACTGAAAAGACCAGCCGTTTCCAAATGTTTTCAGTGTTTTGATTTGTCCTACTGGAGAAAGATGGAGAAAGAAAAAAAAAAAGTACACCTCTGACAGCAAATACTTCAGGCAACTCAATAAATATTTTAGTGTTTATTTTGTTGATTCTTAAAAAAAAAAAAAAAAAAAAAATAGGATCACACAGTCCATCCATGTTAGGATAAACATCTAGGCTGTTGCAGAAGTGTGAATAAATATCCACAGGCTTCCAGTCCTTTCAGAAATCCCAAACGTGTCTCCTTCAGCTCTCAGAGCTTCTCTAACAACTGTAAAATAAGTATTTCAAGAATTCTTTATTTTCTTTTCTTTCTTTTTTAAATTTTAATTTTTTTCCCTGTAATATTTGCTAAGAATCTGTTAGATGACAACACAAGTATTGTTACTCTGACATATGGGAAGTTCACTTTGGATTTCTCAGTGAGGCAAATTAAGCCCGAAATTACAGTGCCGAAACAGTAAACATCCTATGGCTGATTAATCAGTCTCTCAGGTGGTCATTATGAAAGCACTTGAAGTGTTGGGTGTATGAATATAAATTGCAGTTGATGTATGGCTTTGTTCTTTATTTGTCTGACTCTGGAACTCGCTCATGGTGATAATTGTGTCGCTCATTTAGTCGTTTGCTGCGGTCGCTTTCACACAGTGTTTCCTGCTGTTTGGATTCCAGCAAACAAAGCGTAGCAACAGCATTGCAGTCGTAATTAGAAACAATACGGCGTGTGGATTAATCATGTTTTAGGGTTTTGGCAGGAGATTATGGGTCTCCAGAAAAGTCTGTGCAATTTAGTTGTAATTTCTCACATCCGCTTGGTGGTCACTGTGCTAACAACTTATTATAATTTCAATGTTTGCAATTAGGCATTTAGCGATAAATAAGTTCAGAGCTCACTTTGTGTCAAAATGATAATTTAATGTCAGCGCAGCGATGCTTCTGGGTTGATCTCATGGACGCACCACTTCAACTCCTCTACCTACACCAACACTTTTGCCTCTCCTTCAACAGAGACTGTCAGTTCATGGGAACGACAGCATTTTCCGAGACGCAGCATCAGGTTCTTTTTTTAATTTTGTTGATGCACACAACATTCATGCTCCTATTCCTTAAAGCTTCCATATAGTCACCGTACGTGACATTTCCCCAGTACGCAAAACCCCACTGCGATTCATCGATCAATGTCCACAAACCTCTTTTACGTTGACAGCGCCGCAGATCCTCACGCGATCAAGCACAGTGTGAGAGAAAACCTACCGGTGTTCTGATCAGGCTGTTGTTTTCATTCTGACCCGTTTCACTGAGTGTCGGATTGCCCCCATATGATGGAAATATCTGAGGCTTATTGAATATAAAAAGGCACATTTGAAGCCCTTTGGGAGTTTTGCTCGCCTGTCAGCTTACGCAATCTGGGGAAATCCTTGACATACACTTCCTTTGTTTAAGAGGAAAAGCACCGAGACGCAGGGAAACGACAGCCACTCAAGGATAAGCCTGTCCTTCCCTGCACCAAAATTTCATGGGAACCGTCCAGGTTTGCTGTTGACTCCACTCTCGACTCGAAACTGACTGATTCTGCTAAAAATGTAAATCTTCCGAAGCCTCACAGATTTGTTGTTATTTTGATTTCCTAAGGCAAGCAAAAGTAGTTAATTCCACGCAGACTCTGTCTTCAAAGCCAGGTTTGTGATTTTCAAAAAACAAAAAAACAAACTGAAAAGTGCAAAAAAAGAATAGGAACAGCCAAACTGAACATTTAACCAACAGTGTCAGCATGTCAGTGTTTTGTCGGCATCAAAAGTAATCTACCCTTGCACTTACAAGGTATGAGTGCCAAATGACACGCGCAACCTCGCAAACCTGCCAAGCAGCTCTCATTTTTTTTTTTTTTTTCAGACTTGCAAATCTGCGCTTTGCGCTCCGAGCTTAATTTACCTGTAAATGACGAGGCACGCGGTGAGTGAGCAGAGCGAGGTAATCCACCGGGAGGCGAGAGCGCAGGTTTCAGGATACTTGTTAGATCACCGCGCAACACGAGGACACCAGCCGCAGATAATCTCCATGCTGATGTGCCATGTCAAAGATTAGAGACTCGCACCTCGCACCAGTCTGCTGGCAAGACGGGGGCTATTTCGAGACTGTGACGCTCCCTGTCAGCCCTCTGCACCACTGCATGAGCTACTGAAAAATTGGTACATTTCTCCCTGACGATTTTGGTTCATTTCAATTTATTAACCTCATGCCCTCGCCCCTTTTCACTCAGGCCGTTCAAGGCGGCTCTAATGCACCTTAAAGCCACCTCACTGTTCTGTGTGAACATCGTTGGGGTTGGTTACCAGTTGGTCTGCCATTTAGCTTGATACAGGGGTAATATCAGAGGTCTCAGTGGGCTCGAGGTGTGAAGTTTTGATGACACATTGTTTCAGTGAGCAGCCACCCTGACCATGAGGGATGGCCACTGACTGAATTTGGGCTGCAAGCTGGAGTGACTGCGTGAAATTGTACAAAAGTGCAGCAAAGATGGCGCCTTTGTTGGGCTCTTCCAAGGCACATTATCTGTATGAAACAAGCTTAGAGTTGAATATACTGCTCTCCAAAGCTGCAATTTCTGAAACGGCAAAGTTTTGGAACACAAAAGACTCCAATTTCTTGGCCAGCAAAACGTACCCATATCGGAGCTTTGGCAAGAACAATTCGGCAATATTGGCTGTCGCTGATGAGGACGGGCTCTCTCAACCCGACAAATGTGCCGTTTGAGGTACCCAGGGGTGCTGTAGTTATGAATTATGCACCTCTTTCAAGAAGGTAACTCCTCCCGTCCTCCCCGAGCTGCTGGAAACAGCGTTTTCCAGTTTGTCCTCTAGGGTTTCATTCTGACACAACTGTCAACTGATGCGTGGCGGCACACGTGGGTAAGTGAAAAGGGGCGGCAGGAGCACAAGTCCAACATTTCAGGATTTCCATAAAGGGCTTTGGTTGCCTGAAAAGAAACTAGAGAGATCATCACTAAATCTCCCTCCAGCTGCGTCCAGAGTAAATGAAGCACCTACTTGTTTGCCTTTTGAGAGGAATATCCCTGCAACACCAGCTGCACAGTGGTCGTCTTTTCCTAGTGCTCTGTCTCTCAGCGCTTCCACTCAGCCATCGTTCCGCCTCGGGTCGGAGCCGCCACAAAAGACCGCAGGAGGAAGAAATTGATCGCTGTGCTTGTTGTGTCCTCTCGCCTGTTTGAGCTCTTTCCATTTTCTTGTCTTGATAATGAACAGCAGCGAGTTGTGCACTGTTTTTTTTTTCTCCTTCTTTGTCTTTCTACGTTGTCGCCTTTCTTTTCTTTTTTTTCTATGGTTGGGCAGTTGCCACGTGAACGTCCCCAACCTCATGACATTAATCCTCTCAGGAAAGAGTCACAGAATCAGTAGGAATTAAGAGCGGCGCCCTCAACCTCCTATTGTGGGGAAGGTCAATTGAAACACTGGTGGCACAACAACTGGGCTAATGCTGTCGAGTGTGTTTGCGGTGAACGGGAATCCACACAGGATGTCTGAGACTGTTGCAAAAATGAGCCTCAGAAATTAGCAGCTTTGTGGGGAGGGCTGAATTCCCAAGGAACCTAAAGGCAGTGAGGAACCGGAAGAAAATATATTTTCAAAGAAGGGAACTATAAATACTTGTTTAGAATAGAACAGAATAGAATAGAATAGCCTTTATTGTTGTTGTAAAGGGTATAACGAAATTGAGATTTCTACTCCCTTGGTGTCAAAGAGAAGAGATAAAAGAACAAAAACAGCAGGTTTGATGGTCAAGTGAGAAGACAATTTGATTGTAGGTAGCTGGATGATGAGGGGACGTAAAAGAAAACAGGAAAACAAACAATCCGATGAACTCAATATGAAAGACACAATGCAGCAGTTTTCATGGCACTTGTTTTAGGTATTTGCAGCTCTACCTCCCTCTTGCGGTCGGAGAATTGCATTGCATGCCTGTCTCCACTGCATTTTCTGCAAAGGCACTGTGACGTCTCAAGGACGATCGCATGCGAAACATGCGTTCGCACAGTCCTCTCCAGGGGAGCTCTTTTGTGTGACATCCCCCCAAAAAAGAAGGGAAACGCCGCTGTCCTGTGCATTTTAGTAAATGTGCTCAAGGTTATGAAATAGGATTTTAGCTTTTTGTGGCACAGTTCCTGTCTTGTAACCCCAGCATTCTCAACAACCAAAAAGAAGCCTGTCTATGCCCAGTAAAAACTGCTGAGAGTTGCTTGGAAACAGCACGTTCATCTGGGGGGAAAGGAATAGTTCACCCCCTCAAATTACATTTTCACCATTGATGTGTGAATTTAGGTTCCGGCGACATTTCAAGCATCATGGACTATAACATAAAACAACCTCAGAAAAACATACCATGTCTCTGCATTAGACGGCGATGCTTTCACTGTGTTTTTAAAGTGGAATGCCCGAGTGGCCTCATAAGTGGAGCCATGTGCAACCTGAACACTTGAGATGAGCTGCTTGTGTTTACACGCTTTAATCTCGCGAACAAGGAAATGTCAAAGAATTTCATCACAGCAGAGGACTTCCCCTTGTGCTGCCGGCTGCAGCTGAGTGAGGTCTACACTGGGTGTTCTTGGTCAGATTATGGCATCCACTGGAAGAAGGTGTCACGGCCCTGGGCCAAAGGGAGGAGTCGTGCCGCAACAAGCTGAAGTGCTTGGAAGATTTATTGCAATTCATAATAAAACTGAAATAAATAAATGATGGTCTCTGCAGCCAGGTGCCATATTCTGCCATGGACCCCATAATGGAGAGACAGAAGGGAAGAGACAGGTGTGGCAATGGCTTTTAGAGCTCTTAAGTCAACACAGCCAAGAGAACCAGACTTTTCAAAACAAATGCAAAATTCCACTCTGCTAAAAGCATTTCTTCTTAAAAGTACAGTTGGGGATTATTTCATTGAAAAGTTATTTTTATAATTAAAAAAGGATACTGTTTTCATTTGCGTTATTGATTTTTCATTCTTACATTAACATCAACTAGCTCCCTCAGAGACATGCTGTACTGTGTCTGTCGTTTGTCGTAAGAAGCTACTGTGCAATGTGCACATTAAGACGTGTTTATACTTACTGTTGCGTGATATACTTTCCCAGATCTCCCAATAGAAATGATCTTTCTCCTTCTCGGAGGTCACAGTTTTCGTGTTTGTTGCAGATATAAGATGTTCCAATGTGCAGCGCTGTAACGGAAGGTGCCCTGAAGGTCACAGCGGGTAATTTACATGCATGAGAACCGCTCTATATTCAAAGAAAAAGTGCATGCACGAGAAATTTGAATTGAAAATATGCTGAAATCTGCGTTGCCGTTCCCATTCAAGCGTAACGTGTACATGTCTGTGATCCGCGCACGACACGCATACGAGTGAAATTATTTTACAATGAGCATTCCCAACCATGTGAAATTGACACGGCAACGCTGCTTTCTGTATACATAATGACACTGGAATGTTTCTGCTGGTGTAATGCGTCATGCATTTGATGTTTGGTTTGGATAATGGATGGAGACACCAAAGACGCTTCCCATGCAGAATAATAACGCATTCCTTTCAGAGCGCAATGCTCAAGAGGTTCAGTCACTCTGTGTTATATTTGGATCAGTCAGAGAAACGAGACTTAATCTGTCTGTGTGAGGTCATAGCGAAGACAGTTTGCGACTGACACAATTGCAGATCTAACTTCAAAGGCTTCCTTGCACAAAGCTTAAGCTGTAAACACAAAACAATGGGAACAGAACATTCTGGACTCTCACATTTGCGGTTTGAGAGAAGCAAACCAGGGACTCTCTGAAGCGACTCAATCATCACTGATGTGGCTCTGTATGATGACAACAGGTTCACTGGTAAATGTGATGATGATCGAAATCAAAATATGATGATAATATATCAATTGTATCAAAGTAAAAGATGAAGCTGCTTAAACTAGCAGACAGAAAGGCAAAACATAATCATGGACATTGCCACTTTTAGATTGCAATTGGTAATTTAGACACATAATCTCCAAGGGGAGCGAAGGTCAGAGCTTTCTTGAAAGTAACTTTATTTTCACGCATCAAACCAACAAACCAACAAAAGTTCACCTTGCCTGTAGGGGGCGCTGGGCGTGTCATAAGTCAATCAGCTAGTGTAAACCAAAACAGAATGCTACTATTTGGTCACCCAGAATGTTGAATCATGCTTGCAATTGCATGAGAACCCAAATGCGCGACTACTCCTTGGCTCCTCGTTAGGGATCAAGTTGATTTCAAGTGCACAGCAATTCGGGCTGCTCAATTGTGCTGTTGACATTCTCTCTGAACGAGGTCTGTCACATCTTTGTCGGCTGGAGTTGAGAGTGGGGGCCATCACTGTGCAAATTTATTTGTAACCGTACAAACCACAGAGAGTGACAGAGTTCACACAGTAACTTGGATTGCATGCCACTTGAAAGCTCAAGAACCGAACTTTGCAAAACTTGGCTTGCATGTGGACGGTTTGTCTTAAGTTTCTCGAAAAGTAGCTGACAAAACTTTATGGAATATTTCTCATTCTCTCCCCTTTGGCCACCGACCGCCTCTCCTGTTTTCGTAGCTTAGCAACAGCTGGGTGGGTGGAAGAGAGAGGCGGGTTTAATTGAGCAGCATGTTGAGTGTCTTGCTCCCATGTGCTTTCCCCCGGAGTTATTGTCTCTATGATTTGACAGAGAATAATCTCCGGGTTGTGTCTTAATTGCGCATACATCATCCTGTCATAGGGTGTACACAAATATCACTGCAGACTTTACTTCCGCTAACCAAGGTTATTGATTGAAAGGCAAGAAAAGTTTGGCTTTCGTGCGAGTCGGCCAAAAGTTTATGTCTAAGAGGAAATTGTTTGCAGCAATTTAATTTGATTTATCCATCATTTACCGTCCGAAAGCACAACCAGGCTGTCTCTTTGTGTAATGCCCATCTGCCATGCACTGCACTGAAGACAAGACAGGACTCATAACATCAAAACGTTCAAATGGTTTTGTCTCTTGTCTGAGGAACTTTCATTCTTCTTGACCTAATTACAACATCTGCTCCTTCAATCCCCTTTTGTCTTCCATGTCAGTTATCCAGCTACATAATTGGACAACAGAGATTTCCTGCCCTAACTCGCAGTGCCGAATCCCGTCTCCTTCACTGGCTGACGTCGGTGCTTATTAATGCCAAATGCATGCATGGAGTCAAAGCGTCAGATTTGCATGATGGTGCACCCAGGGATATCTCGGAGGCCTGGTAGAGGAACTAAGTGGAGGACATGGAGAAAACCAGAGAATAAGCAAGAGATTGTTTCCTGCTAGTTCCACACACAGATGCTCAACCAGACAAAACCTTCGACCTTGTAAAACTGCACTTTCTTTATGAATCTTCAAAAATTGGCCCTTTGTTCCCTCTAAAGAGAGGATTGTAATTGATTGAGAGCTGAATGATTCCTTGGTACAAAGAGCAATTGAAAACCATTTCGACTGGACCTTGGCAAGATGAATGAGCTGGATTCATTCATGGAACCTCCCCGACTGTGCTGCTTTTCACAGTGAGTTCTTTTGTAATGTAATGCATGAGACGTCACTATATGTTGCTTAAAGCACTGAAAAAACAAAAACATAATTTTTTTTTTAATAGCCATATATTCAAATCAAACCAATGTGTGCGGATTTAACAGTCAAGTGTGTTAGCTATACCTGTTTTTATCCTCAGCCTCTGCTGCAGCAATCCTGCACAAAGATGCCATTTCTGTGACAAAATGACTGCCCTCGGGCGCACAGGAGGAGAAACAATCACTGAGCACTGCAGAGGACAGCAGCATCCTGCTCCCAGCAGTTGTTCACCCGGCAATTTAGGGTGCTCACAGGTAAGCTGTGACACACTGCGACTGCCATGTAGGAAATAACCAGGAGGCCCACGAGCCGACTCAGTGTTTGGAAACCATGATGTTTATGCTTTACTGAAAAAGTCCAGAATGAGGTAAAAAAGGCTTGGAAAAGTGAAGCAAACTTGAAGTGTGTTTTATTATTTTGTTCGCCTATGTTTTGTAGGACATACACAGGGGAAAAAAAGGCATTGTGAAAAACGAAACTATCTTCTCTAGTTTTGTTTCGCAATTAAATACATTACCATTGAAAGGAAAAGGTGACTCAAAGTCAAACACCTCCCCACATTAATTCAAAGTTTGTCACAGCAGTTGTGGTGTACTGTGCTCCAGCCATGTTGATGGTGTCCACTGTCACTGCCACACACTGAATTTACACAATTCATGCAACATTTTATTTGCAGAAATTATGCTGAGCTTCTAATAATCAACATGATACCAAATGTATGTTACCAAATGCAATAAAAGCTGAAAGATGTCGTCCACTCAGAGATGCTATTACGCAAATCGTGGCTGTAACCAGTGGTTGTTGAGTTACTGTTGCTTTTCTATGGTCACCAACCAGTTGACTCATTTAGACCTCCGACCCCTTGCATCAACATGATCAGTCAGAATAGGCAAAATGAGCTGTTTACAAAAAACTCAGTCCAGCCCATATGGCACCTTCAACCATTCCAAAAGGGTCAAATAATCTGTCACGAGATTTTTTGTTTGTTTGTTTACAAGTGCTGAATATTTATTTCAAGAGACTGAAATATACGTTTTATGGATATACTGTTACACTTATGTTACTTAATATTAGAAAACAGGATGAGGGATATAATGTTCATTTGGTAAATGCATATGTTACTGAACCTGCACGTGTCCTGACGAAGATAGCGGCACCACAACAACAACAACAAACAGGGAGGAAAAAGATTAGCGAGTTTCAGGATTATAGTTGTGTGTATATACATATATATATATATGTATATATATATATATATATATATATATATATATATATATATATATATATATATATATATATATAAATATATATATATATATATATATTATATATATATATATATATATATATATATATATATAAATATATATATATATATATATATATATATATATGTATATATATATACATACATATATATATATATATATATATATAACATCTTATTTTTTAGCTATATTCTTCTTGGTTTACCCAAAGAGACACTTTGGTTGGCATGGTAAATGCCTTCTGTTGTATTCTGTTCGTTGTTGTTTCATGCACTTGGCACTTGGAAGTGACATTGGCCTATTAAGGCTCTTCACAACCACCTTTTTGATGGAATGAAAACGCTGTGTGACCGGCGGGTGGTCAAAAAGCAGCACAGCACCAGTCTCTGCTCCTGAGTGGATCTACTCGCACAACATGAGCAGCTGTACAATGTTTTGATAAAGTTTTGCGACTTTCCAAAACGTACCAAAACATCATTGTTTGCCTTTGTGCATTGAACCGAGCATGATGTACCAAACGGTTTGGTAAAATGACAAATATTGTTATATTTCATGAAACTTCATCCTCCTCAGAGGGTTAAAGGTCTTTGTTTGCATTAAACTGCTCCAGAGTTACATGCACTTCTATTACAAATGCATTGATAACATGTCTCACAATTACATCCGACCGCGCTGCATTTTCCCGGCGCAGCACAAATCTGGTTACCGAGCCGGAGCGTGGCCTTCGATCCCTCTTGCAGGAGCGGCGATGCGCTTCCTGAAATTATTCAGTAAATCTTGAGTGCGGCGATAAAGTGCGAGTACAGCAGGAGATGAATCGAAGCCGAGCCAGTGCTCCACGGCTGTTTGTGAAGAAGGCAACAAAAATTAAGCCGGGCGGCAGGAGTGTGGAAAAAATGCAAGAGCGGTCACATATGCATAAATCCCTTTCAGCCGGCTCAGCAATTTGGGGGTGAGTGGAGGGGGGCAGTCTAAAAAAAAAAATGCAATATTAAGTTTTTGCCATGACATTCTTCAGGGGCACGGTGACATTTATTGCGAGCGCAGTGCCGTCCTGTAAATCCAAACCAAGACTTATTTATTCTCTCTGCGCAAGACGAGGCTGATAAGAGTGGAATATTATCTTTTTTCTCTGGGCAGTGGATACAGAGCATCAACTTCTTCATTTGTATGTATGAGGAGCAGCAGCAGGTAGCATATCCTGCATTTGTCTGCTCTCTGGAATACTCACCACACTCTGCTGCATCATATGGCAAACTTTCATCAGAACTCTCGGCTTCCTAATTTGTGCAATCTATCTATCTATCTATCTATCTATCTATCTATCTATCTATCTATCTATCTAATAATCTACAGCTCAGATTTTTGAGAGAAAATTCCCATAGATCTGAGGCAACAACAGTGAGAACCACCTGTACATGGAAATGTAGAAAAATGAAAAAAGTGATGTAAAAATGCTGTTGAAGGTACAGTAAAAGGCCACTGTTGGTGTGAGTTGCATGGGGCCAGTCCCATGCAGTTCCTGTCTGGTGTTTGAAGGGAAGCCTGAGACATTTGCATCCTGTTATAGTCACAATTGAACTCCGATTTGATCTCTGATTTGCTCCTTAACAGCGAAGGCACAGAGGATTGTAGCCGGCATGGCTCATGATCTGCATGCCATGCGGGAGATGAGCTCCTGCCCCCTGGCAGAAGATACAGAGTCCCCCCCCTCCCCCGCTCAACACTTCAAATCTCTTATGACCCTATTTCCATTAAACTTTCAAATTGAAAATAAAAAATGCTGGAGGGACCCGATGTTATTTACAGGATGTTTTTTATTTATTTTTTTTATCCTTCTGAATGTATGCAGCAAATGTGAGTTGCAATATTGAATTAAGATTTTTTTTTTTTTATGGTTGGGTTTTGGTCGCTGATTTAAGGAATCAGGAAGGGCTTGAAATCGCATTGTGAAGTTCTGGATGAATCATGCGGCTGGAACAAAATGGATGAAATGGATTAAATCAGGGGCAAAAAAGCATCAGATAGATTAATGGGAGGAGAGACTTTTAACTTTGGTACATGTTAATTATTCTGCTTATGAAGTGAACAGCGTTATTATCAATCTAACAAGGCCTTCATTTTTATTTAATCCCCCAAGTTTTTTTTTTTTTCTCATTTAATTTAACTTAGTGGGATTCTCTTTCTTCACATGATACACATTTGAAAATGACAGTGTGAAGAGGATGTCTACAGTGGTTGCTTGCTCAAAAAAACAACAAAACCAAGACAACTCCAAAACAGAAGAAGAAAAGAAACTTAGGTTCAAACTTTTAAACAAGAGCCTCGCTGTCCACTTGGATTAACCATTAAACAATTGCACAGCACCTCTAAACCTAGCATTAAGTTAAGTGTCACCTTTGTCGAATCCATACAACCAATCTTGTGCCACAAACAACGGCGTGAAACCGCAGCTTACAGAGGAACCTGAGGTTGGAGCAGAATGTCAGCTGCCAGCTGTTGAGCCTCTCAGGCTGTTAAAGGGGTTTGCAGGTGAGCGCTGATTAACTGGATCGGGAGTGTGGCATGTGCCCCTCCAATCAAACGGCAAAAGAGCTTCCAATGTTTCACCTGTCAGATGTCAGATGTCAGTCAAGCGGAAGGGAGGCGGGCGGGGGCTGCAACACCACTGGTCCGGCGGGAGACGCCACATCTCATGAGAACAGACTCGCAGGGTTAATTCAGACACAAGTGAGGAGGAGTGTCACGGACTGGCAGCCGGAACACTTGGATTTGCTCCAACGGCCTTAAAAGTCTTAAGCGGATTGGCACAGAGTCAAGTCTGTACTCTCTCTGCAGGGTTAGGAGCAAACAGTGTATGGTGGAGTTCAGAAAAAGATCATGGCAAAGCAGCCTCCTCCCCACAAAAAAAGAATGAAAAAAGAAATCACTTCTTGAGGAAGAGACTGCTGATGCTGTCCAACAAATGAACTGGGGGGAAATTGTGTGGACTGTGTCTAAATGAACGTCCATGTCTCTCTGTGCGTCTCTTCACTTCGTCCAAGGCTTTCAGCTCTTGCCCCTGTGTTTTTGTAACACTCACCCCAGCCGCTTTACATTCCATTTGCTTTCGTCCACTTCTGGCAAATGCTAACGTCTGCCCTGTGCATCGGGATGGAACAAGAAAAGTGGCGATAAACGTGTCGATAACTGGTGGGATGGGCTGAGAACAGGCTGTGCTGCTAATACAAAAAAGCAAAAACAAAAACTATCCGCAGCAGCTCCTGTGTGTCAGAGGGTTTTGGTAACCCGGCCTCTTTGTGTGTACTCCAAACTTCAAAGTGTGTTCACTAATTAGGGTGTTAACTTCGCTAAGAAAAAAACAAAACAAACAAACACGCAGAAGGCTGAGTTTGTTTTATGTTGATAAGATGCTGTGTGTCTCTCATCCCATCGGCCGGCACAAAGATGTTGACTGCGAGAGCAGAGGAGTGCGTGCACCTGTTCTTTTATTCATAATGTACATCCAGATCAGGCGGCTGCGCTCCCCCAAGTCCCCAGCGGCTGTCTGACACCGTTGAATAAATGCTGTTTTTCTAAGCCTCGTTATCGTGTGATGGAGAGATAGGCGGTGCCTTCAAAACAAAATAAAAGGGGGTGGGGGGGGGGGGGGGCTGATGAACTTGACCGATGATTATAGTCAGGGTGCCGTTATTGCCTGTCAGACGCTGATAGGCTATGATTGAATGCGGGGAGAAATAGACTTGATGCCGCCGCGGATTTTGTGTGCGCGTACGGAGCAGCAGCCCCACCTTCAGTCTCGGCATCGCAAAGGCAGCGGCCTGCATGGTGATTGCTTGCACGAGCAGGGCCGTCTGGGTGTTTTGCGGGGAAAAGCCAATGTTATTACCGTCAGGTTTGATTTGCGTGTTTTGGTTGCACTAAATCGAAGCGGGTCTCTCCAACTCCTCCATCAGAAGTCCTTTTGGCCGGGCTCTTCGCTGTGAGTCATGTCTGTTGATATTTTTGAGGAAGATCCAAATGGGCCTGAAGCAAGTTGTCTCAAGAGAGAGTCTCAAGTTGTTACTGCATGAATATTAAACGGTTCTGGTCAAATGGCAAAGCTATGAAGAACTTGAATCAAGGCAAGAGATCTGGGCTGCTCTTGTAACAGCTGACAAGAGATGTCAAGCCAACTTGTGCTTGATACCAGCCAGTGTTGTGTGTTTCATTGTGTTTGCTGCTGTTACAACTTGAGTCCAGCTTCTATCACAGACATAGCACCATGTTGGCAGTCTGTGCTGTTTGCTATTTTAGAGCCTGTTAAAGTTAAATGCTCAATGCTGTGCGTGCTCCTGAACGCTTACCATCTTATATAATACATATGCATTATAATCAATCTAAATCTGACCATTTTGACAACATTTTTTCAACAGATCTTGCCTCAATGTTTTTATATTGATGCCGCCATTTTGGAAAATGTTTGTCTGAATAAAATATCATCTGTTTTCTTTTTCTTTGGTTGTTTGTTTGTTTTTACTACTCGTTGACGATCTAAAATATCGGCTGAAAATTGGAGCATGGAAATACTTATTATCCTCCCACTGACTGAAATACGAGATCTTTCTACTCCCTTTATTAAAAGCTTTTTCATGTGAGGAGCGAGCAGCTTCTGCTTACAAAAATGTTGCGTGTTGAAGCCACTGAACAGGGCCCACTGCAAATTTCAGTGGCGCAATTTCCGTCATGAATCACCGTCATAAAAAAAAAAAAATCACCCTGAAATGACTGCAGTTTGACACATCATCATATTCACGTTGATTAAGATGAAGCACTCGTGTTCTCCAACCTCTGCAAGCACAGCGCTGAGTCCCACTGGCACATCTTATTACAACGCCTCTCTTGCACCATCTTGTGGCCACAAGTGCGTTGTGCAAAATCGATCACGTCCTCAGGAGCAATATCGATTCCTCACTAGACTGGTAATGCCAACCTTTTTGTCTCATATATGTAACACAGTTGCTGTTGTTATTACATTCTCATGCATTCATTCAGTGATTCCGTTTTTTTCCACTTGCCAAATATAAAAACACAAATAGAAAATACAAAAATGACCTCTTCAAACAAACAGATTTCTAGATTTATGTGTATAAACACAAAACAAACATCCACAGATGTGAGCATTTCTGCAGCAAATAGACGAACACTGTCAGGTTTCAGGGGATCCGAATGCAAGATCGAGTTTGCCTGCCAAGTCGAATCGCACAAACTACTCCTGCTGGCTAATGCAGGTTAATGGTTTGCAGAAAGTCATTACCATTCCTGCAGACCGTGCACTACTAGATTCTCTCTTTCGAAGCAAACAGAAGTCCACCCTACAGCTCATTCATCGAGCAGTGTCGGTATTGAAATCATCACAAATATCCACTGACAAGGTGTCAGAATGCAGTTATTGGAATGTGCAGTAAGGTGGTGGTGGACGTCAAGTCGCTTTTTTCGATGTCATAAGGTGTTGAACCAGGGGTGACTAATTTGCAGGTGCTGACACTGTTGATCACTTACTACTACTTTAAAGCTGAGATGCACTCTCTGCTCTCAAAGTCTGAGCATGACCCACTGTCTCTCCACCCCCCCTCCCAACCCCCGGTGCACTCTCTGAGGCGGAACCCTCTCCTTCATCCCTGAGAGCACCCATTCACTTCAGGGCCCATTCATTAGAGCAGATCATACCGCCCCACGTCCAGCCAGCCTGGTTGCTGAGAGGCCAGATGAGCTATTCTTAACATTTCCTCCCTCAGTTATTTTCAGAGGAACAAAGGAGGAAGCGCAGCCCATCACTCTTGCTCACCTCATCATCAACCTCTCCCTCCCTATACCTACGCACACCTCTCCTTGCCTCTGACAAGCACGACTGTCTGGTCACAAATTAAAAAAACAAACCCTCAGAGACCAACGTCAGGCCAAAGGAAGGATAGCAGGAATTAACCTGGGTTCGGTATTATAAGCCTTTATTCCATAGGTGGCGGTAACTCCTATCGGCCTCGAGGAAAACGACTTAATAACAACCTCATTAAGCGCACCGTCCACCGCTGATAAAGGTCCCCCCTGAGATGTGCTAATTAAAAGCTAAGGGGGGTGTCAGAGTGGGCGAAGTGGACGCCGTGTGTGAAAGTTGAAGTTTTTGCAGTGAAACCAAAAGCCTGGCTAATCACGCCGCTCCCTGTGAAAGGCTTCGTGTCCACCAGCCGGCTCACCTCGCGGCGCGCTTCAGGTGTTTCTCACCGCCGGCGATATGAAGATCTATGAGGGGCGACTCTGCACAATGATCCCGCAAAATTAGATTTCCATGCAGGTGTTTATCACAGCGTGTAGAAATATGCCTTTAGAGTAAGCCAGCCGGCCAGCGTGCGCGAGGTTGCCCACTTGGTGGCAGAAGAGCTCCGCAGCACGCGGAGGTCCTGGCGCTTCCTTCCTCTTTGAGCAGGCTGGAATCAGCCGAAGACGCGGGTATGGCATTGTCTCTGCAAAGACTGACATCCCCACTCTGCTGTTTTCATGATGTCAAACAAGCTGATAGACTAATCCAGAGACATCCATTGAAATGCTTCTCACGCTGAATTACCCTGGTACCAGGTACCAGGCATTTCCCCCCCCTGCCATGCGTGCTGTATTTGTGGTGGTGCTAATGTATGCTCTTGAGTTATTACTCTGAGTATTTTAAGTGCACCTGAAATGACTGGATAGTCGACATGTTGGTTCTGAAAGGAACTGAATGTCATCTGCATTCAACACACACCGCGTGCCTGTGAAGAAGCTGCTTGGCTGGGTGAGTTAATGCGTTTTCACCATTACTGGAAACCCTCCAGAAAAAAGTTGCACACACATCATCTGATCATAGAGGACCGGCCATTTAGACATGGTACCCAAGCAGCAGGTGAATTATTATTATTGTATGACGCATGTAGCATATCACATTCCCACATTGTCTCTTGCTGTCACGGCGCTGTGGCACTTCAAAGTTAGTCTTTGTTCTTTCACGGATATAAAAAGAAAAGGCCTACCGCTGAGGATTTCACATTGGGCAATATAATGCGACTGAAATGGCTTTCATCCTTGATACAAGGGGAAGAATAAGTGAGCGTCAGACAATATTATGCTTGGTAGCCCATGTACTGGTGCCACGCCGTCCTATTTGGAAACAACAACGAGCGCGAGCCCAACAGAAGGGATCAAGCAAGCGGAAAATAAATTTCCTGCTCCGCACAGCGCGGCCGTCTCCGGTCCTCATCCTTATCCATTTTAGTGAGGCCGCTGCTGTCATTGATAGTAGGGGCAAGGTCTGTTCATACACAAACCATTTCTCCTCTGCAAAGTATCGATTTAACGACAACGTCCAGTGGGTGCAATCGATGGGGCAGAGGGAAAGGTACATTATGGGGAAAGCAAGGCTGATAATGGGGGATCACAGAGCCATTTCCATCACTCTAACTAGCGCGCCCGAGTACGCCTTCGCTCCGTATTCCAAATGCACCCAGAGGAACGGGCCAGTGTCTGAACTTGTCTCATTTATTCTCACAGCAAAGTTCGCACACTCTCGCTCACTCTTGACCCGCTCGCTCCATTTAGGGGGAACCACAGTAGCGAGCGTTAACGATTGATGGTCACATCCGCTTGCAGGCCTGAAGACACGCCGCGTAAGCTCGGCTGAGCGATAGTAAGAAATGCACCTGTTGTTCTGTCTTCTGTTCTGCCCAGCCCACTTGATACAGCGGGAGTCGAAATGATCAGACACACTTGACAGATCTGAATACTTTTGTTGCCTTGTAATTACCTCCAAAACAGGCAGTTGCTCTCACCCACTTCTGATTTTAACGTTATATAATCTAATTATGCGTGTATAAGACTGGTATCACCAGCAATTTAACTACATTCACACAGAGGGAAGCTCTTTTGTAGCACTCTTTATCCAATACAAATACTGTATGAAACATATACAATCAAGACAAATAAGTTATAAATAAAATATCTGCAAATGTGAGGTAGGACAGACAGAAAAGGCCCAGTGAATGGGATCTGCAGAAAGCAGGTTTTGTGAAAACTCTGCATCTGTGGACCCTGAGAAAACAGGCATGTGGTCAGAGTAGGAGGTGAACAAAACTGCCCAGAAATACTGTTTTAATTATTGAACTTTTGTCTGAAAGAATTCCATGTTTGCAAAGTCTGCCGTTTTGCTCATTTAGATGCAGCATGTCTGTCTTTTTTCTATAGTATATTATGAAGAGGCTGCAGCACTCCGCCGGGAGTTGCATATATGCCAGGAGATTATGTTGAGACCCTGACTAGATGTATTGTCATTCTTTATTATCACTATTTCTTCTATGTCTGCATAACCTTTTCCATCCGCGCGTCCTTCCTATAATCGTCATAAATGTTCTCCTGCATTCAAACTGATTCCAATGTTTTTCTTTCCCTCCTACCTCCACTAAATGGAAGTGGTTCTTCTTTGTTTGTTTGTTTGTTTTTCAAATTGTACAATATAAGTAACGCATAATGTATTAGTAAGGCCATGCTGATCTTCTGTTCCGCTTTCAGCTGCTTTTCTCCCTTGGGACCACTGCCAAATAAAAAAATGATTTCCGGTGCAATGCTAAAACAACAGTTTTACCCTATAAATAGGGTAATAGGGTAGGGATATAGGAGTTACAAATAAATAGAAAACTGTCAAGAAGGCTTGGTTCTTTCTCCTTTATATTCTTACCTTAAACATGTTCATAATCACAGCATGAACTTAGTTGTATTTATCTATTTATTTATTTTTGGCTCTTGCAATTAAGTTTTTTGTGCGCGAGAAGGAACTCAGAGAGGGAAGACTGGTGAGACTTGTTGGGGTGAATGACAGATAAGCAATAACCAATAAAGATGGGCGCAGGGCTACATTCATTCCTCACTATTCAAACTCAGCAACGTTGAGATCACCTTAAGATTTTAAAGATCATCTCGATGGATTTCCTTTTACTAAAGCCTGATTTTAAATGTGTCTGGTGGTTGTCGGTGGACAGAGTTTGTCGGCTGACGTGATGTCTGCTTTAGTTATGATCTTTCTACACACTACACTCTCATCATGTGCGCAGTCTCACATTTTGCATTAACTTTAAAATTAACAAAGAAAACAGAAATATATTTATATACACATACTGATGCCAGACCTTAGAGGAGCGCAGATCCACGCAGGGGTCTGATCAGCTTCTGAACACCGGTGCGAAGCTGAAAGGGCAGGAGAAGGTGACAGAGCTGGCGAGGAGGGCGTATACACTGAAACACAGCGGGGCTTGGTGAAGCTAATCAAGACAAAGGAAAAAATGATGACAGGCAGAGGATTTGTTCTATTAATTAACTTATAGCTTTTGTGTGACCTCAGTCGCTGTGTGTCTGATGCAAATCCTGACACCCCGACGAAGTGAGAACCTTCCAAAGTAGTTAAGTGAAAGCACAGAGCTGCAGCGTGCTCTCATCTCTGGCTGTCACGCTTAACGGTGTTGTCCCTTGCCCCTTGTGTCATATCTGAACATGAAAGCTTCCCTTTAGCTCTCCAGCCCGACACTGTGAGGAGTCCTTGATGCACAATGGGCCCTTTGGCATCCGTTGCCGAGCCAGTAAACTTTCCTTTCGGCTTTGTCGGGACAAAGGACACAGAGGCTCGTATGCTGCTGTGTGTGGCACAGTTCACATTACGTCCGGATCAGATGGCTCTGTGACAAAACGCTGATCTCTGACTGTCGCAGAGCACATTCATGTGGACAGTAGATGAAAAAGGCCAGCAGTTGGTTTGAAAACATATCACACTCTTTTATCTCAGGCAGTCTCTCTCTGAGACCCTGGTTCTGCTCACAAACATTTTCCAATTGGGGCCTTAGAGGCCTAGTTTGCAAAATTTTGTCACACTTAGTGGTCATAATCCATATTGCAAACATGCAAATGCTAATAATAGCATAATGTGCAATGATGGCAAAGTAACTATATATATATAGGTCATGTCATCAGATGCCGCAGGACGCCAGGCAACAATTGCTGCCGTTCAATTAGTATCAACACAACAATATATGTATATATATACAGTATGTATATATATACCATTCCATTGTATTGCCACAGATCTCTGTGAAAGTTGCACAGTTTCCTTTCATGAATGCTTATCAATCTGCTGCCGTGGGTTGCGTTCTTGCTCTTGATCAAAGTCTCAGATGTTGCCACAAATATGTTGTGAGATGCTTTATTTACAACATTGCAGTCTTTCGTTACCAGACTGGCGTGTCAGGAAAGTTCTTATCACGCTGTGTATATTGAAGTCCACTGAGTTGTCGTAGCCATTTTCAGATCTGTATTTCTCATTTCATTATGGAATTCAGTGGAACAGCTGTGTGCTATATTTTACAATTACTATCAAAAACAAAACACATAAAAACTCTGCAGCTAACTTGAGGGTCTTGAGGTATGCGGGCCTCTGTTTTAAAACATCCCATAAAAAAAACAAAACAAAACAAAAAAAATGTATTTTTTTTTCTAAATTTTCTAGTAGGGGCCAAAAAACAAACCGTTGGGTGATCTCAGGGGACAGAATAAAAACATGCCTGAGGGGGTGCTGTCAAAAAAGATTGAGGTGTGAAAAAAGTACCGGTGCCCTTTCTGAGTGTTTTAATAAACACATTTCTGAAAGACCAAGCAAAAAAGAAGTGAATTACTTGAGCGATTATTGATGGGTTCCAGCTGTATTTGTTAAGATAAAAAAAATGGTAAAATAAATGTTGCTTAATATGGGATTTTAAAGACCTTACACACACTTAATAAATAGTTAGTTCTGCATCTTGAGTAACAAGAACGTTTTTTGAGGTCACATGTCAACGTACCCTCCACCCACCAAGTTTTGTAGAAATCCATCTAGCAGCTTTTGTGTTAACCTTGTGTCAAGCCAACAACCCATCCGACAAACGAGCAAATTCGGCAAAAAAAAAAAAAAAAATCTACTCTCTGTTCTGCCTGTGTATTGCAGCTCTCTAGACCTGACCATCTCCATAGGAACACAACCACCTTGAGAGAGCTCATTATGTTTCATATGTCTTTCTTTGTTGACATCTCATTGCCAGATTTAACTATGTTGTGAGCAAGCCAAGACATCACAAGGTCAGAGGCTCAAGCAGGACGCTTTCAGGTGGGCGCTGCCCTCGCACAGAGCGCTGAGGAGGCGTACACTAGCAAGATACTGTCATCTTCCACAGGTTGCCCAATGCTGAGTGACACAGAGACGCTTGAGCGACGTTTGCAAGCAGCGGTGTTGACACTATCACCAGCGGCCTCCGTGTCAATTTCCTTTCCCCCTCGCAAAGTCACATATTCAGGAAGAAAGTGTTGCCGACGCTGCTGCCAACTCGGGGCGATTTCTTTTTGAAAGTGTGCCATGTACGATTGTGACTGAGACCAGACTGTGTCTATTTGTGGGCACTGAGACCGTGGCAGGTCTCGCTCCTACAGTAGATGAGGTTCTTATTTTATCCTCGTGGACTCGGGTGGGGAGAGGGTGTGGGGGGGGTGGAAGGCCTTGTAGGCAGTGGAAGGCAATTCTACCAAAAAAAAAGAAAAGAAAAAAAGAAAAGAAAACAGTTTTGTGAAATTACATGTCATTTGGAACATGTGACTGGGGGATATTTGAGATGAAATTACCCAAGTAAAGCTCGGTTTTCTGAAAGGGTGTATACGCGAGTGCCAGGCTCCTTTTGTTCAGTGTGTGTTTAGGTGTGACTCAGACGGTAGCACAAACCCGCATCCATTGAACATCTACCTTTCCACTGAGCAACCAATCAGTTGTGACAAAGCTAGGAGCAACTGCCGCACCGGTGCAATAAAAACAAAGGAGTAGCAGCTGGGAGTCTGCCTGCGGCGACGTTGATTGGAATGAATTTGGTCAGGTGGCAGTTTTGTCCCAACGGGATGACATTTGTGGCATTAAATCGGATCCATCAGACGACAGTGCACAATACAGCACTGAATGAAAAGCAGCTTTTACGGAAGGACCACTGTTGTTGTTGTTTTTCAAAACCGCATCGGGGCGGTACGAGCATGGCGTCACCTTTGGTAACATGATTCTGGCGAAATAGATACATGTTTGGTTTTCACTTGCCAGCAATACGAATAGAATGCCAGTACAAGAGCTGAACAATGGCTTTGTACTCCACATAATCAGCAGTGGGGTCCCAAATCCCATGGCAGCAACCTGATGCATTTAGGCGGGTAGACGAGGTGAAGACGACTTGTTGAAGCTCAAAGTGAGCATCAGAACGGGGAAGAAAGGGGATTCGAGTGAAATCTGAGGGTGATTAACGTGGCCGTTGGTACCAGGTGGGCTGCAGGTCAGAGTGTTTCACAAACCGCTGCATATCTTCTTGGATTTTCACCACATCCCACACAACCATCTCTAGGGTTGACAGAGAGTGGTCCCAAAATTGAGAAAATATCCAGTGAGTAGAAGTCGTGTGGAGAGAAATGCCTGAGTGAAGTCAGGGGTCAGAGGTTAAAATGGGCCGACTGGATGGAGGCCATAGAAAATGGTTCCATCCACGGTCTGCAGAATAACATCTCTGAACGCACCACATAAAGTTTGAACAGTTTGGGAAGTTTATTAGGTACCTGCTATTGCCAGGGTGTAGCTGCAAAAGTGGCCAGTGAGTGTGTGCACATATGGAGACAGAGAGTCAGACAAAGATAAGGAGAGAGAGAAAGAGAGAGAGAGAGAGAGAGAGAGAGAGAGAGAGAGAGAGAAATTATCTGAACAATGGTCAGTGTTGAAAAGGATAAACGGAACCTCTACCAGACTTCTTCGATTGCAGTAAAGTTTGAGTGCCTGTCAGGAGGCACAAGAACTGCAATCTGTGTGATAACAAGCCCGAGCCAGACTTCCCGCCTCCATTCTGCTTTACATATACACCAAACGTCAAGGTGCAGTGCGGAAGAAGCAGGAAAAAAAAGAAATATTCACAAACTTCACCTGAAGTCGACCTGGCAAGAGTTAAAAGCTGCCGCTGGCTACTGCCGATATTTTTCTTCTCCCTTTGTCCCCTGTGCATTGAGGAGCCCAGGTGTTGGCAGGGAGCAGCTTGCATGGCAGCGAAGTGATATTTTGATGAGATGACAGTCAGCTCTCTTTGCAAGCGCTGCCGTGCAGCGTAGCATTGTTGCCCCGCGCTCCGGGGGGACGGGCCGATCCATGAGTCTACGCAGCTGGCATCGGCCGCTGCCAACAGCGGCAGTTCCTCATCACAGATGTTCACGCTGCTAGCTCATTGGCAGCATGTAGCCCTTTGTCTTGACCTTATTCATGAGCTAATCGAGATAGAGAGTAGGGTGTTGTCCGTCTACCTGTCAAAGGGAATGTCCAGCGCTGCCAGATGAAAATGTTGGTTTCCAGAACAAAGGTTGGTAAAAAAAAATAAATAAATAAATAAAAACTGCAGAGAAAACATAATAAGCCCAAAATGAAAAAGACATGAAAAATCCATATAGTTTAGTTTAAAGCACAGATATTTCCAAAAGGGTGAGCCAATGTGTGTTCAAGCCATCCTTGCTGCAACAGAACTACCCTTCGTCACTTCCCAAAAAAAACTTTCCTAAGCACAAACAAATGCATAGCATTTCACATTAATTAATGACTATTTTCCAGATAGACAGGACGTGTGAACTTTGTCACCTTTTTTTTTTTTTTTTTATCGCAGAACAGCCTTGATATGCTACTCAATAGTTTGAGTTTAGTATGAGTAGTACCCTGAGGTAGTTTGGTCCGACCAGCTGACGAGGATCAAGGGCATTCAAGGTAGAAAAGCTACTGAATTACCAACTGAATGAAAACATCAAAACACTTGTTTTGAGAATGAACTTATTTGAAGTTGATCTTTGCTCCCTGGACAAGATACTAAATGTTCAAAGGCATGCACATTAGGTGGACCGGTAAGTCTCCCTGACAAACTTTGAAGCTGCAGAATTGAAATCACAACCACCTGAGTCGTCTGGCGATAGAAGGATTATTCTGATTATATGAGAGAAAGGCTTACGAGGCAAATTTACAACGGGCATTGAAATACTGCCTCCTTGATGCTAAATGTGCCTCTTTTAATTGATATTATTTGAATTTCTTTGGGTTATGAAGGACAGCGTGCACTCGGTTTAGCATAAGAAAGAGAATTTCTATCTGTAGCCCAAACAGGGAGGTCATCCATTTTATTCCCAAAGAGAACTTGCAAGGTGAGTGGGCAGACCATTCCAATTGCACCTGTTGGATCTAACCGTTGCCAGTTGAACCAAGTGGCAACGGTTCAAGGCTTCCATCTGGAATTTTGACATACTTATCTGAGTACACTTTGGCAGTCCACTATGTACTGTGTTGTGTAGCGATACTCTTGCCAAAGCAAAACTGCAGAAAAGCCAATGAGCTCCCTTTAGCAGCCAAGCTCGCAATCAGTTCCACTATTTTTGGTTTCTTCTGGTGCATCCAAGGGCACAGTCCTGTCACAACTAAAACGTGTCTGATTTGTAGTGGAATGCAAATACGAACTGAAAACACTTTGGATTAGAGCTTGGATGTGCAGGATTCAGAGTTGACATCTCGGCAGTTCAGCTGCTTTTAGCAAACTGAAAAAGCAGTCGCTGACAATCTCTTTCCGAGCAGTCAGTTAAAAATCTGAACGTACCTCAGGTTGCATATCAGAGCTCTAGATAGTATGAGCACTACAGCCACCTTGTGTTACAAAGCAATACAAAATGCATTCAGGTCAAAAGAGAAAAGCACTACAATTGTACGAGCTAGCTTATTTAAAACCCTGAATGAGTCCACAGAACTGTTTTTCTTCATAGGAGAGTTTTTTTTTTTTTTTTTTTAAAAAAAGACAGATTAAATGAAAAATAAAAGTGATGACATACATTGTTGCACCACCAGCAACTGCTGAAGACATTGGTTAATTGCTTCAACACAGCTCAGACCAGGCCAATGCTGCAAGACATAATGTGTTCTGAGTGTTACTATTTCTGCAATCGCATTCCAAGCTTTATTTGAAAAAAAAAAAAAAAAAAAAGAATTGTGCATGAAATCCGACAACGACTCAACACCGTAAGCAAGCGAGTGCGAGCAGTGCACATAGTACTTACTACTACAGGAAAATGCCTCAAATGTAATCAGAAAACTCACAGCAGAAATTATTTATTCAATGGATTTATCCATGTGGAATTAATCTGATGCAGTTCCACAAATTCAAAATATTTCGACTTATTTAAAATTACTATCCTGGTCAAAAAATGATAATTGAAAGAAGATGTTCAGACACTTAAATATTTCTAATTTCTTACTCACCAAGGGCACGTGCAATTGTGTACAAAGATGTTAGAGGAGACACTTCACAGAGACCATCCAAAAGGCAACTTCACATCTCCGTTCCCACTCCTCCTCTCTTGTTCCATTTTTTTTTTTTTTTTTACCAATTGTATGATTCCCTCTTATCAATTAAGTCAACTCTTAAAATTATCCCTGACATTTTTTTTTCCATTATTAAAGCCAATTAGCCATAGAGAGACTAAGGCAAAGATGAGCTTTGCAGTCAGCAACATGCATCTCAGCCTCTGCATACCAAACAGTGACTGCAGGAGGTTGCCGGCCAAGGAGGTGCTCCGTCTAGCTGAAGAAAGTTACCTCCTCAGCCTAATAATGTTTGTGAGACATTCAGTGGAGACTGCAGTGACACCAGGCCCGGCCTTTGTTCCTACTTGCTTTTATGGGGGGGGGGGGGCAGCATGTGGCAGAAAGAAAGAGAGAGGAGAGAAATCCACTCTCCTGTCAAGTGGTGAAGCAAGTCAGAAGACACACATGTGCTGCAAGTAACAACACAATTCAAGTGAATGTACTTATGAAACAGTTCTCCCTGCTTTTTAATGAAAACTTTTTTTTTCATAAATATCAATCAGTACAGTCAGTGCAGATATAGTTGCAGTGAGTGTTTCTTATGCAAAATATGACATTTTCAAACAACAGAGTAAGCACATTTTTTGGAAGTGAGAAAATTTTAGTAACAAGTGTGTGCAGGTGACCAACTCTTGCTCAGGGTTTTGTGCTTTCCAGTGAAGTGGCACATTATGATTGGCTTTAATGACAAATTGCATAATGACTAGCTGACTAGACGGTAGCGCTGCACTATTGCAGCCAGGATTGCATTTTTTTTGTTTCTGACTGCACTTTGCAGATGATATTGTGAAGATGTAGTGAATCATAGCGGACAATCATATGGTCCAGATGTAGCATCAGATGCCGCAGGACGCCAGGCAGCAATTGCTGCTCGTGCAAATAGTATCAACACTATATATGTATATATATATATGGCATATTTCATTTTAATAGATCTTTGAATGAAGGGGAAAACAAGCTAAGCATTGCTTATTCACACAGGATTTTATATCCTAGTTCTTACAAAGTCATAATCAAATGACTCCAGCAGATTTAACCAATATCACTGCTCTTGTGTCGTGCATCAGGTTTGACCACGATTTTCCCTTTTACCGACATCAAAACATATGGCAAAGCTGCAGATGGCTAACTCTCCTGGAGCAGCTCAGACCTTCAGCGCCTCCTGGGAATCCACAGGGGGTCTCAGCGAACACCAGGCATATGTCTGACTGTGCAGTTTACCAAAAACACAAGCTGCAATCCATTTTTTGGTGTCATGCGGATGTCTCATAGTGTGTTGTAGTTTAACCAGGATTTATTTTTTGTTTAAGAATACATATTTTAATGTATTGTGTGCACAACCATCTCTACACCCTCAGCCCCACCCTTCTTGAACTTGGGGAAGGCTTTTGACCTTGTCCCTTGGGAAATACTGTGGGAAGTGTTTCAGGAGCATGGGGTATTGAACACCCTCATAAGGGCTGTTTGTTCCTTGTATCACCAGTGCCAGCACTTGGTCCGTACCATTGGCAGTAAGTTGGACCAGATCGCAGAGAGAGTTGGACTCCGCCAGAGATGTCCTTTGTTCCAAATTTTTGTGGACAAATTTTCATCCTCAGGACTGGGTCAGTGCTTTTTGCAGATGACGTCATCCTGTTGGCACTGTCTCATAGTGATCTCCAACTCTGACTGGAATAGTTCACAGCTAAGTGCGAAGCCACCAGGATTGGGATCAGCCAGAAAAAGGTGGAGTGCCCTCTTTAGGTCAGGGATGAGATCCTGCCCCAAGTATCCAGAGGTCTTGTTCACGGGCGAGGGATGGATGGAGCGGGAGATCGACAGGTGGTTTGGTGCAGCATTTGAAGTAATTCAGGTTCTGCGTAGCTCTGTTGTGGTGAAGAAAGAGCTGAGCCAAAAGAGCAAACTTTGGGAAGTGACTGAAAGAATGAGATGGCAGATGCAAACGGAAAAATGAGCTTCCTGACAAAGTGGGTCAGTATCTGGTTTGGATGCCACCTGGGTGCCTTGCTGTTGACATGTTCCGGCCATATGCCACTGAGAAGAGGCCCAGTTGAAGACCGAGGACATGGTGGAGAGACAATGTCTCTTGGCTGTCTTGGGAACTCCTTGGGAAGAGCAAACAAAGTGGACAAATTCTCTGCTACCCCCAGAAACAGGACAAGCTGTAGAAAATGAATGGATGGATATTTCAAACTGGAATGTGTTGAAATTTAAATTTAAAAAATGGATTACATTTGCAAATCCTAGGCTTAAGCCAAAAAACAGTTGCCAAAAGGTGGAAGTGTCAAGGTATTTATTTCAAAAGAAACTTAATTGAAACTATTCTTCTCTTTAATGGCTCATTGGAAAAAAAATAAACATTGCTACATTGTGCTAATAAAACAATGTGTGTGTTTGCATTGCAATAACAAGACCTCGTGCACATAAACTGTTTCCATTTGCCACATTTTCTTAGACGTCTTCCTAATAGCTTCCCATATTTCTCAAGGAAGCCGTGGGTGGTAGACTGATGAATTGTGCCAGGCCTCACCCACGCAGCACACAACAGAGGTAACATATGGCCCATTGAGAAGGTATATTAAATCTCAATTTTTTGCATTAGGAACACTGTCTTTCAGCTTTATGGTACCTAAGTGGTAAATGGGGTGTCACTGAAGTCTGTCTTTGTCTTTTTCTTGTCAGCACACAAAGCACACAGCGTCTCTGCATATACAAGACAACAACACAACTGTCTGTCTGTCATTTGGCATTGCTCCTAAATTGAACCTGATGCGTTTAGATTTCAAAAAACCTTGTTGCATTAGTCTGCATACAAATCAGAACCAAAAAGGTATTTCACAACAAATTTTGCTCCAAAAGTATTATGCTCATGCAGGAATATTTATCCAACTCCAATGGTGCCATTTAAAAAAAAAAGTGCTTGAGTGCTATAATAACAGCCCTGTTTCTCCAGCATGTTTCATTACATTCTTACACGTTTAGCATTACCAGGAATCTCCAGAGAGCCATCGCTGTGTATACCATAAGATCTGACCCTAATTAGGATTAACCAAGCACTAAATATAGCACTGAGTGGAAAACCTTACACTGGAGACCTCAAGAAGGTCCTGCTGCCATATTTTCTCATGCAGCTTTTTCCCTTTCTAAAGTCCCCTACATCGCCTTTCATTATCTAATAGTATTAGTGCAGCTGTTAGAAATGGGACTTTCCTGTGTCACTCTCACTGACTTAAAGTGGGCAGTGCCTTGCATCGACGTTTACTTTAAAGGGGCGGTGAAAGGACGTGGCTATTAATTGTGGCAGCCATGGCTCAAACGGCAGAGTGGCCATTTGGTAATGGGAGTGTTTACCACCACAGACAGGCAGGCTCACCAGCAAAAGTGCACAAATGTGTGCGACAAATTGCTTGGCTGTTGAGTAAAGTGCTTTGACTAAAGAGGCGCTATACAGATGCTGCACTTTAGCCACTCAATGTCATGTGAGATTCATGAATGTGTTTGTATTCAAAATTAAAAATGCATAGTTTCCATGGGCACCAATATAGTCAGAATGCCGAGCGGGATTCCTTAAAGGTGGATGTTGAGAAATTTTTCTAATCAATTGTGTTTGTAATAATAATAATGATAATAACGATCAATCTTTATTTGCAGGGAAGACAGCAAAGTTGACATTTTAAGCAGGTCTACAGCTTATTAATTACAATGCAGTCTGAAGAATAATTTGATTTTCACCATTTATTATTATCATCATCATTATTTCTTTTTATTTTATTTTTTTTTAACAATTCAGCTGCATCCCACATCCACATAGTTTATTTGGGTCTACTGCAGTATGGACCAGTAACAGACACCTGCTTTTTTTCAATGATACAAACCACTAGGAAGACGAGATTCAGTCCTTCTGCTTCCTCGCCACCAGGAGGATTGTTTGTCTTCCTCGCTTTACCTCGAAATGTCAGACGAAGCCTCGTTGTGGACGCCAGGCTCTTCATGCGTGATGTTATTTTGCAAAATTAGTCTCTCCTCTCTGCATTACGCCTTAAAGGGGAAGGATAAGAGACAAGCATGTAATATCTGCATGAAGCTAAGGTACTGGCGAGGCCGCCGCTTGCTCATCTGTGCAACCGTGAAATTCACAGAAGCTCACATGTAGCATCCACGGCTCTGATTGCATGAGGATAACTGCTCCTCTCAGGGCTAATGCAGAATGAAATGAATTCTTCAGAACCTTCGATATGATGGCAACAGCTGCTTCCAAGAAAATGTTGACTTTTATATGGAAATTCTTTATTTTGTAAGTGGAGCCAACAAACCAGGCTAATTGTGTTGGAGGGCCTTCCAAAGGGTCAACATACAGAGTGCAATTGAGGAGAAAATTGCTCGGGTAATTGAAATGGCATGCTTTCAATTCCACGCGCCAGCTGAGAAATGATTTTCTTCTGTTTTCGGAAGTGTAACAAAGTGCACGCATCCATCATGTATTATGTGCGGCGCACTGTGATAGCATGCCAGTTTACTGGGTTGCACCTCTCAGAAATAGGCAACGCTGATGCAGCAAACTTTGCTCGACCTCTTCCACTCACCACCATCACAAACATCTGCTCCAGCTCATGAATATCCTCTGTTTTTTCTTCTTCTTTTCCTTCTTCTCCTCGTGCTTGCAGAAATAATGCATCAAGTTTTTAATTGATCCCTCGGGGGGGGGGGGGCATTCTCGCAGCTACGTGAACCTCGTTCCTGTGATTTCTGAGCAAACAGACAGTTTTGAATTCCTAGCTGTGGGCAGCGGTAATTTGTTTTGCAGGATACTTGAGCTTCCTCATTGCCGACGCCTTCCATGGAGTTTGGATCCGTTTGAGGTGGAAGTTCAAAATTCGAGTGTGTTAATTACATCCGAACAGTTTTGTCAAGTAATTTTATTTTGTAGTGATAGATTGTGTGCTGAAAGTGCTATTGTGGCATGCTTTTGGGGGTTTTGTTATTTTGATTGGCAACTTACAGCAATGTACAGATGCAAGGGCACTGCATTGAGTTTGGTGAAACGTCTTAGGAAAGAAATTCACATGATTTTGTCAAATGACGTAATCACATGGCAGAAAACATTCAGGCATCCTCCATTTTCAACTCATCCATTCTTGAATGCATCACTCCATCATTACGGTACTCCCCTCTATCTCATAGTCATAAATGTGATATTTCAATGGAATTTGTTTCACTGAGCACAAAAAGCTTTTCCCTGCCCCGTTCCAAAAATGGGACTTGCTGCTTACTATTATGCTAAAACCGCTCACCAGAGCAACATTGTGATTTAAGTGTTCTTTGGAAATTTCCAGCAGTTGGCTTGTCAATGGGTAAAATTTGAAAAAGCAAAGCAAATCAGAATGGGCTGTGCAAATGCAGTTAGTAAACATAGTGGGAAGCAAAAATGTGGGTATGTCTGAGTGAACAGTGCAATAAGCGGATTAGGCTGATTTCATGACCCATTGAATCACCTGATAAATTCTGAAGTCCAATACTAAAAGGAATGTGTGTAAACACACTCAATATTGAAATACGAAGACAATGAGGACGGAAGACAAGAAATGCTCCTTAGATTGACGCTATGTCCCCATGCCACAAACATAAGGACAAGATATCACATAACATAAGGACCCCTTAGCCTGCTACGTTGTCGCATTTTATGTGTAAATCCTGCAACCTCAGCATTTCACAATCAGTACCAAGCGATGCCGAGAAAAGAATTAGAGCTCTTGTGTGAAAATTCCCGGACTCTGTAGGTAGGTCAGTGCAAGTACCATCCTTTATTCCAGCACTTAAAGTCTTTGAACTCTCTCCCTCTCTCTGTTTTTTCTGGTGTTTAATGTCCTACTTTAGTCTGTTAGACTGTTTCACAGCAGATGATCCTCATTAATTGTGCCCAGATGGAGGCCATGTATCTTTGGAGCAACTGCTGTCCTCACACTGAGAAACCCAATCATACAAATCCTCTTATACAGATTTGACTTTTTCGCGCCCCATCCTTGCTTCTGCTCTCATTAGACACTTATCTTCTTTTTTCGGCACTGTTGCAGATATAATCAGCATTTAAGAGAGATATTGAGAGTAAACCCTTTTAAAATGCAGACGCAATGTAAAGTACCCGAGGTAAGACATTTGCGGTAAATTTCAACACATGCCTCAAGCCAATTGAACGGTCAGCGTCCTCACCAGCTTGAGCTGTTGTTTGAAACCTCGGTATTCCATAGTTGTCATCCTATTCTCCCTCCTTGTTAAATATTTCATGAAATTTTCAGCAGCTCACGGGGCGGAGGGGTGTTCCTTTCAACGTTTACACAGCTAACGGGAACGCCGCTGACGACTTCGCTGACAGCGAACAACTTCCACCGCAATGCTAGCGGATGAAAGCTGCATGTTGATGAAAGTGCGGCCCACGTTAGATCAGTGTGCTCAACTTTAAAATGTGAGGACATGACAGCCACTGCTCCCTGCCATTTTCAGTAATTTCCTCCGCGAGTAGGCCACAGCACCCCGCAGGCAGTTAGTGATGCCTCAGATCGCAAAAGCTCAGGGTGCATAGATGACACCTTAAGGAAGCCAATTTGTTAGCTTGTACAGTAAAGGACAAGTCAATTATCCAGTGTCATTTTTTTTTTACCAAGTCTTTGTTTAAAAGTTGCTGAAAGATAGATTTGTCTTCCCATTTTTTTTAATTCTTACATATTCTACACAAAGCTACAGACATCGGAGCAGACAGCTACTGCAGCTTTTTTTTTTCTATTGAGCATCCACTCACTTTAGATCTTTATTTTTCACCCAAGAATCCAGTGAAACAGCATTGCATGATCAAGTATTCAAAAAACTCTATTGATCGCCAGTAAAAAAAACAAAAAAACATTAAAAACATATTTTGCCCTCTATTTCCAGCCTCCCTTAGGCTGGAAAACACCTGGCTTGGGTGTTACTATTAACCTGGGAAATCTATACGTGCTCTTTATGACACCACAATCACCTTTTTTACAGGCCTGTGCATTTTCAAACACCCTTCCACAGCGTTGGACCCGGCAAAAGAACTCATTACTGCCAAGATCAATGCTAGGGACAGAAATTGTTGTTAACTTTGCTCACCATTTGAATTCTGCATCACAGAAAAGGTGGTGAAAATTCACTTATATCACAATTTAGTGAAATTAGCATCATTGTTTAAATAAAATGATGTACAAAAAGAAATATAATGCAATGTGACACACTAAAGAAAAAAAATACTCCAGTTCACTCTAGTTGTCAATGACATTGTGCCCGTTGTGAAAAAGTACAGCAACAAAGAAAAAAAACAAAACGTTAAAGAATGGATGGAAATGTAAAGGATTTATTTTTTATTACACAATCTGACAAGGATTTCTCAAATGGTAAACAATGATATCTCCATGTTAATAAATGGCAACTCAAAATCCACTCTAACACTTGTATAAAAAAGCTTTCAGAACTAGTTTGAATGTCTCACTGGATTTAAGCACAGTCTTAAGTCAAATGATTCTTTCAGCAGTAGGAGAAGAAGAAGAAGAAGAAGAAGAAGAAGAAGAAGAAGAAGAAGAAGAAATATGCTGCCATGCAAACATGAGATAATTCATCTTAATGTCCAGAGGCGACCGTTTGCTTGTCTTGGCCCAGCTGTGTGCTTATTTCCATTAATCCTCTGCCCTTAGCCCGAACAAAACATTCAGGATTCTCCAATTGCCATCTGCTCAGATTGGCCAGGAAAAGCAACACCATTAAACTGTTAAATTATGTGTTTTTATGAATATGATGGGGCACTTAGTAATTATAGCTTCAGACAGCCCTCTGGTAGAGTTGCCTTATTCAGCCGCTGTTTTCCTTTGATGCGCTTTTCTGCTCCTCTGTTTTTCCTCAACCTGTATATTTTCTTTTGTTTCACACTTTGGGCTGTTTGAGTTTCTGGCCAAGTTTTCAAGGATGTTTTTGCTGTGAGACATCTTTCTCGTGCACCTCAGAAAAGCTGTTATTTGTCTGTACTCCAAGTTCTGTTTTTGCTTTTCTTCTTCTCCTTCTTCTTTTTTTTTTTTTTTTTACCATTTTTGTTTTGTCCTTGATGCAGATTCTGACATCAGGTAGATGAATTGTCCACTAGTGTCCCGAGTTTATTTAATTTTATACTCTACAAGGACTGCATTGAAAAGGAATGTCAGTGTGATCGATGGCCACAGTCTATCATTAAAAGACTTCAGGTCAAGTCCCAAGGCTGGGCAATGTGTCTCTGTGGTGCCCAGCTTAGCAGCCCACATTACCTCCGTCATAGTGAAAGATGGATAAGAGCATTGCGGCACTCACTGTCATACCAGTTGACCAGGGGAGGGGAGGAAGAGATGGGGAGGAGTGGGGTCAGTCCAGGCCTGGGCTGCCCACAGCTTTTGTATGTCTGTCTCATTTCACAATACATCAACCAAGCATGACTGTCAGGAGAGCCTTCAGCTCCAGCGATCCATCAGGACCTGTCAGCCAGCCATCACAACTGAGAGATGAGGCTCTGGCATTGGAATTCCATTAGCCCCATCAGGCTTGGCCCCACCGCCTAGCAGAGCCAGTCAGCCAGCCAGCCAGCACCTTGTTCAGGTCTCAAAGAGATAATAAAACCATATCAATGAATCAGAAACAGCTCCAGATTCACCCTCCAACCAATCACACTTCCTCTGCCTTCCCCTGGGATATGCTGCTGTGTTAAAGACTGACATTACTTTTCTTTTGTGGCCTTTCACACTTTCTCTCCTCTCTAAATGAAACATTTCTAGCCTTTGTAACACTTTCACTCCATCACCTCAACCATTTTTTGAACTTTTTGGAAATAATGGACAAAAGAAAATGGAGGTGAACCCTCATTTGCCACGTTAAAGGCTCATTTACACACTCTTCAAAACATGGATATGGAGTCTCTTTGCCTATAACTGTGCATGTCGACTGAGAGCTTCTAAATCTGGACGTATCGGAACAGTAACTCAGGAAATTGTAGGGGCAATGTAGAGTCAGAATCCCAACCAGTGTGGAAAAGAACACGTATGAGCCGCAGAAGACAACCGGAGATACTGGAAATGCTGATTCTCGTCTTCTCCTTGGGGCGACTTGGATTAATTAATTAATTTAACATCCATACCACACACTGCTAGTGAAGCAGATAACTTTTGGGAGGGAGAAATGTTTTTGCGTAGCAAAATGGAGTAAATGGAGTATAAATGAGCCTTAAGGGGTCACAGACATTGACCCCAGGGTCTTTGATGGTAGACCCACTACCCTTTTAAATGCAAAACTTTTGCATACAACGACGACATGTTTATTTCTTTTGAATATTATTTTCTGCCACAGGATGCCACTAAATAAATATAAGTGTAGTTCCATTTAATCTATCCATTTTCCATCAGGGTCATCTGATGACTGAGATAGACTCTCCCAGTCTTCTGAGGGCACATTGTGCAAATCCCGTGTTTACATGGAGAGATAAAGCAGCACAAATTTACACTAATAGATAATTTAGAGTTGCCAGGAGAACCTGGAAAGAACCCACACAGGCACAGAGAGACCATGCAGGTTCCAAACAGAAAAATAACTCAGACTGAATCCAAGTCCTCCTGCCTGTACAGCAACACTTTCAACTGCAACACTACTGTGTCACCCACTCTATAAAGCAGATCAGTCCAATGTTAAAAACCTGCACCTTTTTTTTAAATCAATTAAATCAACACCCAGTGCCAAGCTCACCCATCAGCTACCAGGGCTATATTGTGTTACCTCACCCATCATTGATGCACTGTATACCTTCTCTAGCACAATAAGTCAGATTGATATCTGTTGAGGATAGCACCTGCAGCCTCATCCGTCTATGATGGTCGTTCATCTCTATTAGCCAGTGTGGGATGTCTCCCAAGGTTGTGTGGCCTGACCTGTAGTAAGCCTGATGTGGACGGAGTAGGCGGCACAGCAGCAAAGACAAGACTTTAGATGAAGTTAGGTGAGAGCCATGCACTTATCACACCTCAAGTATTGTTTCCCGAAATATGTTTTTTCTGGGTTAGTTAAGTGTCTTTTACATCAACAGGAGACTGATTCAAAAAACAAACTATATTTAAATATCCTCCCATTTGTCCAGTGATACCCAGGGTGACGGAGTTATGTCTTGTCTCGTTGTCTTTTTCTTAAGCCCAACTCCAGGGCCCAGGCCTCCTTTTTTCCTTAGTTGGTAGGGAAGATGAGCTATTTTGTCTCATCTCCAGCATTGGCGTCATTGCTTTTCTCCTTAATCCCTCAGTCAGTCAATTTGCAGCCAGCGAAGTGTGAAGCTCTATAATGATGGTTTATTGACCCATTCGGTGTTTGGCAACGAGGACAGAGGCGGACAGAAAGGATGGTTCCTGTTTTCCCATGCGATATTCAGATAGCTCCTTGGCACTTAGCGCGGTGGAACTTAAATTGACTGTCAGATAGGAATATCAGCAAATGTGTTCTACAGTTGTGCAAATATGCTGG
Organism: Nelusetta ayraudi; assembly: GCF_046127955.1. Classification (NCBI taxonomy): domain Eukaryota; kingdom Metazoa; phylum Chordata; class Actinopteri; order Tetraodontiformes; family Monacanthidae; genus Nelusetta; species Nelusetta ayraudi. The sequence goes on along the minus strand of NW_027466061.1, from coordinate 2,827,405 downwards.
AAAAAAGGGATAAGGCATTTGTGTCTCTTGCATAAAGGCAAAAACCCACAGATGAGATTCATTTTATTTTCTATGCTGCACACAATTGATTTTAGTTAGTGGACATGAAGGCGTTTCAGCACAGTAAAGGCTAGCTTTGGTTCACAAAAGACAGGGGTGAAAACTGCTAATTGAGGAGGTAGAAGCAAAGCATAAAGTAGAAGTCAATCTGAAGCAGACAAACATACAGCAATTTCCAAATCTCCACTCAGAGTGTGCCAGAACTTAATTTGTTCTCCTTAGTAAGGAAACAAGTTTCTATGCCTGACAGGCTTTGGCCTGTTGTCTTCATCAGGGTCATCAAGAAAGATAGCGTGGGACTGACTTTAAACAGGCACAACAATACCAAGAGGGTACTTAAAACTAAAGAAACATAAAACAAGACATAGATAAAATATAGTCAGGAAAACACCGACATGTATGGATTAATTAAAAAATTGTTATTTTTTATTGTTTTAAATCCATCCAAGGACAGAAACTTATTAATATTGTGTGTTTCATTTCAGTTTTATATAAAAATATAAACAGTACATGTTCAAATGTCATAAGAGTCATATTGAAAGGACCTCCTATTTATAGCCTTTCTCGTATCCTTTCTGTTCTTTCCTCCTCCATGTTGCACTAAAACCACTGATCATCGTAAACAGCTTCTGCTACTGCAAAATGGAAATGAACAGTCCACGTCTCCCTTAACTTTCATAACTTTCATCAAATACACAACCAAAAACCCTCTGTGTTGTTTTCAAGGCAAAAATGCATTGCTGAAACTACAGGCAAGAGGCTCTGTGACATTTAAATGTAACAAACCATCCTGCAAGAGGAAACAAAACCAAATCAGAGAGGTGGTAATTTATTTTTAAGTTCATTCCTGAATCGACTAAATTGTGTCCTTCACACCAATACTTTGCTTTGGTCTGAAGTAGCTTGTCAGCTGAAACTCTCTGTGTGTTTCCCCACTTGGTTGCCAACTACAGGCGAATTGAAGCTCATCAACAGAAAGGAATTGTGAAAGCAGTCGTGTGTTCATTGGTTACACGTGACATGTTTTTACAGACAGAGATGGGAGGTGTGCTGTCTTGTGGGGCATATCACTTTTTTTGACACGCTCTAAACAGAATTGGCGTCTCCTCATGATTGCGGCAGTCCGATGAGCTGAGTATCAAACACAGATAACCAAACGGCATGGCGTCTTTGAAAGCTCTTCAAGGCAGCGTCTCATGAACGCTGTATTACTTTATGTCATGCAGAGAGGACGTGCTCAGCGCTCCAGGCTACTGTATGTAGGCTTGTTTAGTCCAATCATATGCGCAGTCGTCGTGCTTGTGTTTGGATTGCATTCTTATGGCCTGCTGTGGCTCAGATGATTTGATTGATGATTGAAGGGTCTTTGGTTTAAGCTCCGTTTGTCCGCAAGTGTCCTTAGGCAAGACATTGAACCCAAAATTGCTTCCAATGGGCCCAGGAGCGCCTTCATGGCAGCAGCCGTCCATTGGTGTGTGAACGTGTGTGTGAATGAGAGACTTTATGAAGCGCTTGGGGCACTGTTAAGGTGCCGAATAGCACCATACACGTGCAGTCCGTTTGCACATGGTGGCTACAATACGCTAGTAGCGTTACGGGTCGAAGCAACACAAGTAACCCAACAATCTATAATTGCTGTTAGTGGCACTAAACGGGGATGCAGACACAATAATCACACCTCCCTCAGCAATATGAAATAAACTCCATGCCATTTGGAGTCTTGTGGTGACGGTTTCCATTCGTTGGACGTTGGACATGTTTTGATTTTGAGGAAATTGTGTAATCGTCGAAAGCAATGGGCCTATTTTTTTTTTTTCTCTTTTTTTTTTTCTTTGTTGCTCCTTGTCTCTCGCTCGCTGCGCTCCCCATGAGGTTCCACCAGTTATTTATCTTGACATGAGGGAAGGAAAGCCTCAGGGTAATACTTGACAGGGAGTCCTCTCCAAGATTCCCGGCAGCTCCCTCATTCCCTGCTGTCACTGTAGTGGAATATAAGGGACTCATAAAAGAATGCTGTCATGTCACTGTCACAAACACTGTATGGAACCGAGACGTCTGGCGCCCGGTGCCGACTCGTGCCATGCGGCATTGTGTTCTGTTTGCGTGTGTGTGTGTGTGTGTCTTCATTGTCTTTGCATAGACTGGTGATGGCAAAAAGCCGCATTTCAAGGTTGTTTGGGTTTACATGTGGCCGCTTGTATGTCACAAAACATGTATTTTCCAAGTTCTTTGCAACACTTTTGTGAGCTGTCAGGACCGCAGTCCTGCTGGTGAACTAAATTCTAAAATTAAGATGAATAATCATTGTTTTTTCACATGCCAACATCCACATCTTCAGCTGAAACAGCACGCAGTTATAACAAATGTAAACTTAAAAACCAAATTCAAATTTGGCCAGCTGTCATTTAGTTGGTAGAAGGGGATGCCAATGATAGATGGGTCGGCTGTTGAATGCTGGCAAGTGACCTTGGGCAAGACTGTGAACCCTTAATTGCTCCCCTTGGGCCTGGCAGCACCTTGTATGACAGCAGCCACCCACTGGTGCGTAAGTTTGTGCATGATGGGTCAATGGGAGTTATTACAAAGCGATTTGGCACCATGGAGGTGCCAAAAAGTTCAAAGTCCATTCACCTTTTACAAAATATTGCTGTGTTCCTTTATCTAAATACAATTGTGGTGGCGGTTAGAAACACATGCTACAAAAATGGAGAATCGACTTCTGGGTGAAATTTGGGGGTATTTGTGTCGATGCATACAGTGGTGATTGGTCCACAACAAGTTTGATGCAAAACGATCTAAAAAAAAAATATCCTGGTTACCCGAATCGACATGGGAGCAACTGTGATCATACGCTAACTCTAGTTGAAGTGTGGCTGATCCGCCTGAAAATACATGTAGTCACTGTGTGTCACTGCAAGAATGCAAAAACGTGCCCTGACAAAAAGCGCAAAATCTTTGATCCACGAGGAAGCATTTATTTCCGCCGGTTTGCTGCGTACCGACTTGAAACATTTTACCATATTAACTATGGTTTTGCAGTGGGTTGCGACCAGGGGATTGCAATGTTTGTAAAAAAATAAAAAAATAACCTCATTTTTACTCCATTTACATTTAATTCTATCACTAATTTATTATTTTCCACCTTCCAGCCCAGGGGCTACACGCACAAATGAGCTATTCTGCCTCACTCTTTGTTAGACACAAGGCTAACGTTACTTTGTGCGCCTCTGCTGTCTGTGTAAATGAAATTACGAACACAACTCAAGTTTGGAGGAAGCATGTAGTTCTCATCTCATTAAATTAAACATAGTATTTCCGAATGCATTGCATTTGGAGAAAGCGCGATGGGGCTGAGAGTCTGCAGCTAGCGGTGCCATGTCATGTGTCTACGTGAATAAGAAAGACTTTGTTTGGAATCAAAAGTCTCAGCTGAAAAACCTACTGGGGTTTTTGAAATTCCGCTGTGGCTGTGGTGCGCGTGTGCATGTGTAGGGATGAGGAATTTCAGATTTACAGTTTGAGATTGTAATGAGGGGCTGTTATGTAAATGTTGAACAAAGGCACCGTGCCTCGGGGGCCCTTTCTTTCATGTAACAGAATGGTTTTACAGTAATTGCGTTTGAATAGTGGAACAAAATGATCTGCTATTGGCAAAACAGGCAAAGAGCACGTCATGGAGTATCAATATGTTAATCTGCCTATTCTGTAACTGGAGAAAAAGAGGCATTATCTTCTCTCCAAAGCCAAAAGTGGAATCGTTCAAAGCGCATAAAGAGCTTGCGCGGCTGCGCTCTGTTAAATCAACATGTGCTCCTGCTTATTTACTGCAAGGTGCATCACAGAGGGCACAGCTCCTTTCCCCGGCAAACTGCATGAAAAGTAAATTTATTGTTCATTACTATTCGCTTCGCAGAGGAACATCTTTAACCGAATGGATGCCTTTTTTTTTCCCTCCACGCTTCAGTTTTTTTTCCTCCTCCCTTCGCGGCTCCACATGACAAGTAACATCCATCTGTCCCGACTTGTGGGAACTTGCTTCCTGTGACCTTTGCAGCCGCTTCGGGGTTGTGACTCACAGCGTGTGACTTTTACTCGCCTTGGACCCCCCCCCCACCGCGCTCCACGATCCGTGGCGGCGCTAAGGTAGCTAGCCGACGACTCTGCGACACACTAGAAGTTGCTCATCTGCGAAATGGGTGCAGGTGAGGCTGGAATCGGCAATTCAAGCCTCTCTCACCTTGACTCACCCGGCTTCCCTCCCTCTGCAGGCTGTCTAATGAATATATACGGCAGTGGATGTCTTATGTAAATGACCTCCCGATCCGAGTTCAGACGAGGCCCGAGTGATCCGTATCAGCTACAGGGAGGCGAAGCTAAATCCCAGGCTGAGGCTGCGGCCCCGAGGGCGCGGACGCTCCTGCCACCGCCGCCACCTGTGAGCAGCCAGAAATTCACGGCTCGCGCCGCGATCGACTTGAGCCGGCCACCATCTCTGGCGATGATGACATATTTTCTACTTTGATCTCTTCAAAGCGGCCGCGCCGCACGCCCCGTCGCGCAGCCAACTTCAAATGGTCTGCGGTAATGTCGAGGCCAGCCCTGCAAAACATCTGCCAGACTGCCCATCTAAAAAAATAAAATAAAAAAATAAAAATATATGGGTTCAGAAGAAGTGAGAGCGGCAGAAATTTGGACCATTTTTTTTTTTTTTTTTTTTTTTTTTAACAATTGCTTGTCAAGTGACCCCCTCCCTCGACAGCGGGGGCCCTGTCAGAGATAATAGCAGTTCACTGGTTTTTAAAAGGAGGTACGTTTTTGCTGAGAGGAGAGACGCGCTGGCTAGAACTGAGAGCTGCGCGTCACCTTGGGCCGACTTTGTTTTGAATCGATTGCGGCGAGATCGCACATGACTTCATATTTTTAATTGAGCGCCGCCGCGACCCGGCTAGCCCTGTGGAAAATGCCAGGAGGCAGCAAAGCAGGAAGGAGGAATCAAATTGGGCCAAGGTTATGGGAAAAGGGGGGCGTATTTAAAGAACTTGGGCAGGGCAGGAGAGTAGGGAGGGGTGGGGGGGGCAAATGAAAGAAAGGTGTTCTTCCCTCCTGCACCTTCAATGATAATAAAGAATGAATCTGTGTGTGTGTGTGTGTGTGTGTGTGTGCAACGCTGCAGAGCTCTGACAGCCTAAGCCTCTATCCTTGTCAAACAAGTCTTTCCATCTCTGTCTTTCTCTTTAAAAGTGGAAAAAAAGCCCCCCCAAAAAAAGCACTCAGGTAACAGACGCGGCACCCGGAGTGAGATGCACAGGAGGTTTATGCATTATTACCGCTGGGGACTGCGAGGAGAGCTTGTTATTTCTGCAACATGTGTGACCTCTCCCCAGAAAACTCTCTGGCTCTGTAATGACAGTGGATGGTGCACACGTTCAGAGCGGCGCAATGCAGTCCTGACAGTGCGACGTATGCATGTGGCAAACATCGTACTCGCCCTCCATAGCGCAGCTGGATCGCTTTAGTAGTTTGGGGGGAAAATCGGAAGTGATATTATGTTGGCAATATGTGATTTTAAAACTGAACTGCATTCTGTGTTGGAGGCTGGTCCGTCACTGATAGTCGTCCCCTTGGAAAAAACACGCCATGGCAACAGAAGGTGACTCTCCAGATTTAGGGTTATACCCAGGATAATATTAGCTAACGTTAGCATTCTTTTTGCAACCGTTTTCCGAAGTCACTGTGCGTTTACCCGCCAAAGGGGTGGTTGGTTTTCGCGGTTATCGCGGTGCTGTTTCAACAGGTGGGGGAAGGCGGTGATTCACATGCACTAACACGCACCCGCAGCCAGACCGGCTTAGTAAACAAGAGAGAAGAAAGGGCTCAATTTCAAAAGGCCTGGAGGGCTTGTGATGTGTAACACCACTGCAGCTTCACATACCAATGTTTTTTTTGTTTTTGTTTTTTTAATCACCTTACATGTGGCAATGATGAAACCGCATATTGCCCCTTTAAGTCCCTTCTAATGGGTGGGTTTAGCCAGCTGCTAGCCTGATGACGGGCTCCGAGAGCAAGTTGACAGAGAGTAATTGCCGCACTGCCCCCCGTGTATTCCTCCACCTGCAGAAGCGCATTTGCATGTCATGCATGCTCACTCACACACGACGTAGGCACCTGTGGCTGATAACCTGATAATGTATTTATAATTGCGCTGCCCTTGAACTGCTGTCTTCAGTCCTTGTCATGCAGATGATCTCCAGAACCACGGCGCCGACATGCTCATGGTTGCAACTGCAGTGCAGCATGACGACTCATGTGCTCACCCATTTTGTTTGTATTATTCTAATTATTCATTACCATCATAGAGATAAAGGGCATCATGTTTTCAGCTTGAAACACTGTGTTTGAGTGTGGTGCCATTTCTAATTGCAATCCTGGCCACTGCCACAATCCCGGAGAAGGAATGCACTTGGCATTATTCTAAATATTGGCAAATGTGCCAAACTTGGTGAGAGTGCTGTTTACTCCTCTTTCAATAAGGACATGATGTCCAGTTGGGATGGAAGTGTCACAATTACAAGCAGTTCTTGCCACAGATGTTTTCTTTAAATTGATCTCTTAGGGCCAGATCCACGAAGAACGGAGCGCAGCGGTAAATTGTGTCGCCTTTGCGGCCGTAATCTCCACCACCTTTGCGTCGTATCCACAAAGGTTTTTGCGTTAATGATATGCAACCGCAAAGTGTTTGGAATGAGGTATATTTGCATGGAATGGCTGTCATTTTGAGCTCAATGACTAACTTAAAGACATTCAAATGAGTCTCTGCCGCTACCTGCGCCTCGGCGCATTTTCCGCCGCTTTTCATGTTTACATTTACATCTGTGGATAGAACACTCCATTTTTTTTTAGGATTTTATAGTGCAAAAGCCAGACAATCGCCTTGTGGATCTGGCCCTTAAAGTCTAAATTTGCTAAAAAAATAAAAATAAATAAAAAGAGGATTTCACATATCCTAACAGGAGAATACAGGAAAAAAACACACCTATTTATTCAAATAGTGAAATGATAAATGATAAGGATGATTATTATCCATTGTATTTTATTGCATTCGTCTCATAGTTTGCACAGAGGCACATTCCATACATTTCAACGTTAGCTGAGGCATTAGCTCATAAATTCAGGCCTTTCGCAAACAAGATGGTGTTTTCAATTAGGGCTCCTCAATTTGGTTTTAAAAAGCTTTGTTTGAGTGCTGCAGGCAAGGACTGCAGGCAAGGACTGCAGTCATGCTTAGCCTCCCTTTTCTATTATTATTTGGAAAGGCTATTCATTTACAAGGACAAAAACATAGCTTCCATAAAGCATTTACATAGTACAGGGCTAAGAGTGGATCTTATTCAATGGGCTGGTAAATTTAACTGAATACGCCTCTCCCTCTATGTCAGAATGCTCAGGTAAAGTGTGTGTGTGTGTGTGTGTGTGTGTGTGTGTGTGTGTGTGTGTGTGCGTGCGTGCGTGTGTGCGTGCGTGCGTGTGTGTGTGTGTGTGTGATCATTCTCAAGGCCACTCCCAAATGACATGTCGGGGCCCCAGCGGGTTATTCAAAGTTATTCATTCACGGCACTATATTCAGGCTTTTCTCACAGCTTTAATTATGAGGAAATGTCCAACACATAATATTCCGGCAGACAAAGGGAAGGGTTGATGCCGCGGCTGAATGGGTCCGCGCGGCGGGAGGCCTGAATGGGAACCGCAGCTCACACTTCCCAATGAATCCAAGTACATTTTCGCATTTGTAATTGGAAGCCTCAGATATTAATCAAACTGCTGATCAGACCGAAACAGTGTTTAATTACTGAGGCGTTCATATGGTCGGGACATGGATACAGTGCAAGTGCCTCGTCTGAATGTGTGGAAATTCCTCTCCAACTTGTCCTGCAATTTACCATTCCTGCCCGTCCACATCGAGCCGCTGGGCTTTCTGGGTAAATGCCGTAAATTGGGCATTCTCTTAGCGAATTAAGTGCACTCCACTCCTCCTTCCTTTTCTGGAAGATTAATCACTGACTTGAGGGACATTTATTCTCCTATGCCTGCTCTCTAAAGAGCCCCGTGCCATAGCCAACACATGTATTCATGTGTCAGTGGGAGCGTTTACGGGGAGGGGAAAATTGTGGAAATTTGCTGCCACTGACTGAGATTTGGGTTTGTTTTGGATGTGTCTGGATAAATTGAACGCTGGCAAAGTTGCTTTGACAACCAGGTCCACTGTCGACAGCTGTGTGACTTGCCCAGCGCAGTTGATGGAGATGGAGAAGAGCCTTTTGTTGTTGTTACCTCTTCTTTTAATAAGGACATGCTGACCATTTACACCTCACTCGGGAAGATGTGTTTTTAAAAAATCTTACAGTTTCACACGGGTCCCTTTTAAAGGGTTAAAAGCAGAAAAAAGTCATGTCATTGTGTAGTAATACAGTGTTGAAAAATATGCAATAAGAGGGAAGATAAACTGTGGGACTGTTGCCCTTGATACTGGGCTTTTCCTCCCCTTCTTCTGTGTCTCACCTCCTTATGCAGGACTCTGTCAGAACTGCCCTGAAGTTCTTCACAGAGGAACCGCTGAGTCTATTTGCAAAATGCTGCCAAAATATTGATTTGTCATCAGACTCAATACGGTAGAAAGTCCATTCGGGGGAACTACTCTGGCCCTGAATCTCTGAATTAAAGATATATACTCCGCCGCCCCCAAACACACACACACAAACACACACACACACACCCCTTTCCTGAATAGACCACCTTCCAAGGTCTTTCCAGAGCATTTCTGTAGCCTTTATTCTTCCCACACATTGCAGGTAGCAGCGCCGTTGTCTTTGCACCTGTCGCGCTTAAATAAGCCTCCGCGACGCCCCTGTTGCTGAGAGAATGGAGTGGGGGGGGGGGGGGGGGGGGCATATTGGATGTGGCATTGCTGGGCGGAAGTGGCTTTAGATGAGTTCACTCTTAAATCAAGTGCCGAAAGGACAGCAGCCACGTAGCCGCTAATTAATCCTTTTTTAAATACCCCTGATATCCAATTAACCACTCTGGAGGAGATTAGCTGAAGACCGACGCCTCCTACTGGACTTGCACACATTTCTGTGAGCTCAATATTTCACCTTCCCGGCAAATGCCCATGATTTTGAAGTGTTTTTGACCAGTTGTTTTTTTGCTTTGTTGTTTTTTTCCCCCCTAAATTTCTAAAACGCGTGTTCACCCCCCTCTCAACCCGCCCCCCCCCCTCCGACCAGCCTTTGTCGTGACTGCTGCTGGGCGCAGGTGTCATGCGATTGCGTGCGGCGCAGACGCCCCGGAGACAGCCGCGACTTTTTCCTATCTGACTCGCTCAGACCTAATTCCTCTCCTGCCTAACGAGCCACTTGATCATCCTGCCAACTTTGCCGCCAGATCAATTCAAGCAAGAGCAGGGAACGGAGGTGTGGAGAGGGGGTGGGGGGGTTGGGAGGGGGAAAAAAGCTGAAAAGCCCCCCCAAAAAAAGCCGCACTGACAAGCAATGTGTCTCCCTGCAAGAAACATTTGAAGCTACTTATCAACGACAGGCAGTGGGGCGAGACAAGCAGCGCTGACCCCTGTGGCCCCTGTAACTGAGCAATATGGTGAACTGCAGGGAGGTGAAAAAAAAATAAAAAATGCAGCTGATTTCTGTTGGGAGTGTGTGGAGATCTCTCTTTAGTGGAGGCCGTCTCCCTTGCATGGATGCTGCTTCTCTGTTTTGCAGAAACGACCGCTTGTTTGAATATTTTTTTTTGCTTTTTGCTTTTCAACTTATTCTGGCATTTTTTTTGTTTTTTTGTTTTTTTTATCTTTACTTATTTCAGCGTCGGGCCTTGAAAGCTCTTGAAAGCATTCATGCGAGCGGCCGTCTCGTCTCTCGTAGCGAAGAATGCGTCCAGCCTTTGACACAAGTTTGCCAAAAGCAAAAAAAACTGCATGCAGCACCGTTTACCTCGCGCTCGACGAAACCAAGGTTAGCGTCTTATTGGGAGGCGGTGTGATTAATCAGACGACGGTTGGTGCAAAGTGGAAGGTCAGCAGAGACTCAAGGGGGGGTTGGGATGGGGTGGGGGGTGGCGGGGGGCTTGTTTTACCTCTAAACAGGGAGACGAGCGTCACGGCAAAGCTGCCCACGCTGCTTCACAGGACCGTGAAGAATCTCCCCGGAGGTGTCACACTTTAAAAGGCATTTTTAATAGAGATTTATTTGCTCCTCTCGCTTCACTTTATCGCACTTAAAAAAATAAATAAATAAATAAAAGCACTTTTGTTTGCCATTTAACTGGGAGGCCTGTCTGTGTTTGTCCAGTCAATGTTGTTTGCTATGTTAATGAATTCAAAGGAGACAGGAGTGAATGGAGGAAGGCAAAGGGATTAATTAGGATCCATACTTCAATACAAGAATATTCTTGTTTTTCTGTTGTTGTTTTTTTCCCATTTATTGCACAGCTATTTCCTTTATTCTGCTGAGTCACACTGTCCCTCCCGTCTCACACGTTTTGCTCCTGTTGTTTTGGCACCGTAATCACATTTTGTCAAAGACAATTTTTATGCAATGTATTCACAATTTACATGCATTGTTTTTCCATTTTATTTACCAACCTAATAACACATGTGTCGATACAAGATTGTTTTGTTTCAGGTAGCAAATGCTATTTTATTGCTGATTTACTGTTTTATGCACCTGCAAATATGCATCAGACAAAATACTTGCACAAGCGTGTTAAGCTCAAAATTTTGCCAAGTGCCTCCGCCTTATTGTCACACGGACAAAAATGAATGTTATGGAGAACATTTTCCAATAAGAGCAGCAAAAACAGAACATTTTGGTAATGGATTGCGTCTCCTTGTGTTTGGTAGATTCTATGGTAGAATTTAGAACTATTGAAGCACTTAAAAAATATCTCGAACAAATTGCTCAATTTGAACTCCACTTCCAATTTGGGCAGCCAAAAGTAGGAACATTTGTGTTTATCGCACTCATTTAATGGACCCTCCTGACCTTCAGTCCTGAGCTTCCAGTTAGCTTCCATTCAAAAACACAAAGGGATTTTATTGTCCCTCCTATTCGCAGCTATAAAAAAGTGCTCTTGAATAGCAACTGAAATACTAAAAATGCGAAACAGCAAAATATCCAGCACACATTTAAAACTTCTTGCAAGACAAATGATAGATGACACAAATTCTCTACTGGTCAAATCAGCCGCTTTATCTTCATACAGCTGATCTCATGATGGTTAAATAACTAAAGACGCAAACCTTTGGGTCAAGTAATTGCAGCTCCTAAAGTGAAGAATAAAACGAAACTTGCCAGATAATTTGCTGCGGTCATCTTTTGGAAGGGTGGAAAATCGAGTGCAATATGCGCAGCGGCAGTTCACAAAAAGCCAAGTAGAAAACCCTTGACCTTAATCTCCTCTGGAAACAAGAAAAAGGTTTTCAAATAAAGAAGAGTTGCAGAAAGGCTCCTCAGAGAAAACTAATAAATGATCTAAAATGTTCAAATAAAAACAAATCAAGATTACCGTTAATATTTGTCTTCCTTTTTTTTATCTGTGGCTAATTTTAGATCATTTTGAGTGTAAAATTAGAGAGTGGTAACAGTAGCACGGCGCTAGCTCTAGCTCGATCAACTATTCTGCATGTTGCATCATAAACGCTACAGGAGGGAAGGGCTTCGGATAATATTTTAGATGTGGCATGTCAATATGTTCAAACGCTGTTGTTTTTTTCTCCTGGGTTGACCTATTTTTGTGAATTGCTGCACCTCCCCAAAAACTTTTTTTTTGTTTTGTTTTGTTTTTTTTTTGCTAAATATGGCTTTGTATTGTATTGAGTTTGTAATATTTGCTGCTGACTCATTGCTGGCATTTCTAATACAGCCCAGACATATTGCATTTTCATATTACATCATCAGTCCTGTCAGCACAGTTCAAACATGCTGCCAATAATTCATCAACCAATCAACCATTCCATAAGACTTGTGTTATTTTGAAAACAGAGCATTTGATTGAAATGCGGTAATGAGCACTAAATATGAATAATGCATTGTGCGCATTACGATGAATGCCACAGTCACTGATGACACAAAACTGTCAATGTTGTTCTTTTATTGAATACTGCTGCCACAACTGTTTTAACCGCCTTTTCTTGGATCACAGAATGCAAACATCTGTTTGTTTGTGTAGTATTCTCAAATTATACTATTTTTGCCTCAAGAAACTACCGTAATGTCTCTGGCAGACGGTTAATAAAGTGCAGGACATGTACCACAGAAATTGTTGGTCCATATTGACAGGAGACTGTCAAACAGTCACTTCAGATTTGTCCAAGAAACAAATTTCCCATTCACTTAGGGGACAAAATGTTCAATTGGATTCATATTTGGTAACTGTGGAGGCCACATGAGTGGAGTGAACACAATGTCATGCTCAATAAACCAGTTGGGCACAGTTCAAACTTAGTGTCTCAGACGTCAGAAGACAAAACAGCGTGCTTGTCAAGTGAATGGATACGGTCAGCGACGTCTCTGGTTGGATGTGAAACAATACACTTGGCAATTAGAGGGTCGAAGTTTGCAAGGAATATGATTTCCCACATCACTTTACCATAAGAAGGAGCCTCAACCAGTGGCGTTAGACAGGACGGGTCCATGAGGCGTAATTACCCTCGCTGATAAACTTACCCATTCAAATGTCACAGCACCCCAACTTTTCACAGTTCATTATTATTATTATTAGTAGTAGTAGTAGTAGTAGTAGTAGTAGTAGTAGTAGTATTGGACAACTAATGTCTGGCATCAACAAGGCATTTCCAAAGAGAACTGCGCCTGATTGGTGATTCTTTGTTTTCCATCTGTTGTCTGTAACCTCGAGGTGAATGTACAAGAAAATGTAAATGTCTTTTATTATAATTCTGTGTGTTTTCTAATGCATGTGTGTATGTCCTGCTCGACTACATTGCAGTCATTAAGTCTTGGCACATCTGAGTTAACTCAGATCTTGCATGCGGGGCAAACTGGTGATCATATAGACTCTGAGATGTCGGCCCTTCAAAAGACATACAGCCCACTCTTGCAGAAACATCTGCTTGCATACAACATGTTGACTTTTTTATGAGGTGCACTAACTGCCCTTTGTAAGCCGCTGAAATTATTGACTTGGACTCACAGAGGCGCACTCAAGAGTCTGAGCCTTCTGGAGCTCTGCTTCTCTGGGACTGAGCGCTTTTCAATACAGGGGAGAAGCGGCATTCACTGTAAATGTATCAACACAGAATCAGGCTCATGGACTGTAATGCAGCGCAAGCTAAGAAATGGGCTAAACCCCTTCATATAGCACCGCCGGTGTTTGCTTCAGAATTCCCAAAGTGCAAGTGAAGACACTTTCATTGCAGGATCGACTCTGCAGGTTTTATTTGACCTCTGCGTGTTATTGCTTTGGGGGCCAAGAGTCTGCGATGCTCATTCAGATTGCATGCGTTTGGCCAACGGAGGAATCGATAGCGTCACAAGCATTCCAACGCGCGGTTATTAATACGGTATAGAATTATTCTGTTGCAAGCAGCTAACAGATCAAAGGGCAAGGACGGCCTGGCGCGGCACGGCGCTCGCACAAAGTGATGAAAAGATGAGGCTGTGGGAGGCGCGGCAACACAACTGCAGCCGCACACACTTCCTCTCCGGCAGGACGAGGGGGGCAGACAGGGAGAGTTGGAGGGGAAGGGGGGTAAATCAAATGAGGGCGGGATGTGGATTTCCTAAACCAAACAAGTTGTTCCAAGCTGTGTGTAATTCACCCCACAGATGATGGGTTTTACAGCCGCTTCGCCTGTATTCTATCCAGCGGGGATCTGTAAATCTGTCAAGGATAGAGTCAATTCCATTCCCCCCGCTGTAATCTCATTTGCCTCCGGTGCCAATGGAGCATCAAATGCCGCGGCTGGCTTCTGCGATTGGGTGCGACGTCTGTCTGCCGCACTGCCAAGCCGGGCCCAACAGTAAATCCCACCTGTCCCATGGGAGGCGCCCCATCAAGCACAAATAAATTAAAAAAATAAAGAGTGACTGTCTAAAGGGGCTAATGGGATCCTTATCTTCGTATTCCGTTAACTGTAACATTTAATCAGGCGCTGCTGAGAAATTCCAGCTGTTTATCAGACCCAGTGTACATGCACATTTTTATCTTAAGGTGCTGTGTTATAGAGAAATAAATGACAATCACCAGATTCAGCCGTACTGCTCCCACTGGCCGCATCTAAATTTAGAGCTTACAGACTTTTCTAATCATTGTATTGGCATATTTTTCTCTTCCATCACACTTGTTGCTTTGCACTAAAAAAAAATACAACGTTCACACAAGCTTGCCGATATTCCTTCGGTTGTAATTGCAGAGAATTATGCATGCGCCGCGACGTGTTGATGCACAATAAAAATAAAAACAAAAAAAAACACAGGGAAGGCAAATGGAACAGAAACCTCACTGGTGTCACATTTTGTTTTTTGGGCGGGAAAGTGCACAGATGTTCTTTGCCTCCAAATTTTCCAAGAGAAGATCTTTGCTGGTCCTCTCAAGCAAGAGCGGGAAATGTTACGCTTGGAGCTTGTTAAAGCCGGGAGTTTTTCTCCGCTCCGCTGCTCACGGTCTCTGTGATTAGGACGAGAGCTAAAAAGGCTTTGGAATGTTTCCTACCCCGCATGATTGAAGAAGATCCAATCCAACCCCCTCTCACACCCTCCCAACAACAACAAAAAGTTAATGGAAAGAGGCAATTACAGATAACGGCGACCTACTGTATACTTGTGAAGGTGCTTGTAAAGTATACGTGATTGAAAACTACACCTTCTTCCAAAAGAGTGGTTCTCCTGTTGCTTTTCAAATTGCATTTATTTCACTTAATAGTGAGAAACCCAGACTCTGGCAGCATTTCTAACAAGTGAGCCTTGAATACAAGTGTGAATTATAAAAATCATTTTAAATCACCATTTTAAAAATGTCTTCTTACTTTATTTCAGCGACCATCTGGAGGCATCTTTCCCTGAGTTGTTTCCTGTGAAGCTCTCATACACACAATTTTCACATTTCAGAACACAACTGAGCAAACCACAGCAGTCTTATTTGAACCCACACACTATATAATGTTATATTATACATTATAAAAATTACAAAAGGTAATGACAAAACATTTCTTATAACTTATAAGGTAAGATATCTTTAATTTTGCTCCACCCTTATTTGAACTGTCAATACTGAATTTGTGCATTGATACAAATACACCAAATAACCAATGAGGCATATCCATGTCATTTGTTACATTTTGTTAGATGGCTTAGAGACAGTGGCTCTGAGGAAAAGACCGGAGGCAGAGCTGGAGGTGGCAGAGATTAAAATGCTGAGGTTCTCTCTGGGAGTTAGCTGGTTGGAGAACATCAGAAGGACGACAGGTGTTAGATGTTTTGGAGATAAAGCCAGAGAGGCCAGACTGACATGTTTTGCACATGTGCAGAGGAGGGGCAGTGAATATATGGGTAGAAGGATGCTGAGAATGGTACTGGTAGAAAAAATAGAGGATTTATGGAGTAGGTCGATTTTTGTTTTGTTTTATTTCCTGTTTTGATGTGAAATACCCTGAAATTAGCCATGTTTCTTTCATTCTTTTTACAAACTTGTCCTATTAAGCTGGAAAGGGGCAGAAATTAGATGTTGTGTGTGTGTGTTTGTTCGTTCATCCATTTTTATAATAAATAGAAGCTCCTGTATGTGCTAAATCTCTTTTGGGAACTTATTATTATTGCCTAACACGTATTACAGCCACCAATGAATTCAAAGGTTTGGCCTGAGAGCTGAAGCCCTCACCCTTGAATCCATCAGTGTTTTTTTTATTGAATGCAGTGGTGAAGAATTTTCCAACTACTATTGAAACGTAGTGCCTCGGTGCTGTCTGTTCTGTTCGAAAAGCAAGGAAAAGGTTGGAGGAAAATCTCAAGGTGCTTCAAGCGATGATTTCTATCAGTTGGTAGAACAAACTGTGGCCATATTACTCAATTAATCTCCACCACGTGAACATCAAATGGATGATATCTCAGGTTTTCCTTGGACTTCCTCACAAACGTGTCTTCAAGCTTCTCTCGCTCAAATATTTTGAATTTCTATCCATCTCCTCTTTCTTCTGCGTTCTGTGATGTCCTCCACGTCACAACAAACTTTTGACTTCTTGAGATCATGAGTTCTGCTTTTCCATGTCCGAAGATTGCAAACCAAAAATATGTCTTGATTTGTTGCGTTGAACGTTCTTCTCACGTCCCCTCAGTAATCAGTACGGACCACGGCGCAAGGCTGCAGGCTCCGGGAAGTGAGAGGAGGTCATGAAAATAAACTTTTCCATGGGTAGCAGAAGGCCAGGGAATGTTCTGACTGGCAAATGTTAGGTACCCAAGTAATAATGTGTGGACTTAACAACATCCCAAAGCCCACCTGGACCTGACCGGAGTGCACAGCATTTGGGACTTCATGGAACTCTTTTAATGACAGGTGGAACTTCTTTAATCAACCTCGGCTCATTTTGAAGGAAATGTCATCAAACCCACTATTGCCCTGGCTCTGCAGTAATAACAACCAGTAGCAATAAAATCCCACTTTCAATCTTCAAGGATCCAAATGTCAAGAATATAGAGGGTATATACATTATTAACGCACAAATGAGATTGGTCCTTTTAATTTAAAGGTTATTGTTGAAATTGAAAAGCCCATCTAATTTCTGGGCATTGTGAGGGTGGGCCACCAGATGAAGGGAGGCAACTTCTTTCCATATGAGATGCGCATGACCGCCCTGTATATAAATTGTGGCATTAAATTGGGTTTCCGGCCGCTCACAAATGCATTTCAGGAAGCAAGTTTACACACGTGCATGCGACTGATGATAAAACAATCAGTCAGTCCTGCACCCGGGCTGAAGTGACACACAATCAAATTCTGTTCAGTCAAAACAAATTGTGATGGGTGTGTGTGGGTGTATGTGTGTGTGCGGTATGCGGTACAGGTTTCCCAGTAGCAGGAGCTCTTGATCAGTGCTTTGTTTTTTTGTAGCCATTGATATCATAAATGTCTATTTTTCCTTTAAAATTGTTACATTTCTAAAAAGAACGTCTTCTTAAGTGCTCATTGGACAAAACTGAATAGCCTTGCAAGGCCGTTGCATTGCTACGATTTCATTTCAGTTCAGAAAAATGGCACATCCACCTTGCTATCCTCCCTTGTAGTCGGTCTCAGATTCCATTACCAATCCATCTTCCTTCTACCAGTCACGTCCTTTTAAGTTGTGATGAAAAGCTGAAAGTAATTGCTGTGAGCTGCCCTTGAAACTCTTGGAGACAGATGTGGTATAAGTACAGGAAGTCTCTGGTACCTAAGAAACTTAGGCGAAAGCACATTTATTAGATCTGAACTTTTTTATTTTTTTATTTTTTGGCATGGAAATGAGAACAAAGAGTGTTTTTTTTAGCAGAAATTACACTTTCAGCAAGAGTTTTGCAAAACAGCTCACTCAACATGCCGCTGATGCTGCTGCCCCATGCAGCAAACAGGAGGGCCGGAACTGCAGCAACTGTGACCAATGTGAAAGAGGCCTTTTTTTCATCAGGTACACCAGTAAAATCATGGCACATTAACAGTTAAATTTCATGGCGGAGCCCATCAACACTGCTGCGCGCTCAGCATGTTCCTTTTTGTACAATTTGAATCACCTTATTACACTGATCAGGTGTCAAGACAATCGCTGACAGTGATGTTAAATGCGTTGCGTTCTCATGCTTCTGCGTTAACGCGACAAACCACTTTTCACGTCCCGACTTTGAGTGACTTTCCAAAGTTTAGCGGCACGTCGCCGGAGAAGGACAAAGGTTCACGACCAACACATGTTCTCCCAGATTTATCTGTCACAGAGGAGTCTGGGTGCCCTTCACTGCTTGACGGAGCAAGAGGATTATTTCTGAGGGGGGAGGTTCCAAGTGGGAGCAATACAGTGACAGTTGGCTGACTCAGCCGAAAGTGAGAGAGAAATGACAATCTAGCAGTGTTGCGGTGAGGGCGCGACCCTCTCAGAGTTCGGAGGGACCCGAGATTTCAACCCGTAATGAGACTTTTTGTCACTTTAAAGACCGTCTGAGTATCCTCATTGGTGTTGTGTGTGAATGTGGCGTAAACACACACACAAACACGATACACGCACATTCGCAAAAAGGAGAAAGAGTTGTACCCAGACAAAGGCTACACAGTGAGGCTGAGGAAGGACAAATGTGCTCAGGTATTGTCAGGAATTTCTAGCTGCCGCCAGCGTTTTAAACGTTTGACTACATTTCTGTAAACACATCAATATGAACCACTTAATTCTGTTCTGCCAGTGGTTTGGCTTCACTTTGACTTGCGGGGTCGCTTTTGTGTTTCTGCACGATTAAAATCTTGTTTGATCTTCGTCATTATTACAAGTCTCTTTTTTTTTTTTGCCCACTAATGCCCACCACTGGCAGACATGCCACTGGCTAGCGCTCTCTCTCAGTCCATATGAGGATTGTGGGAGGAAGCCTGGAAAGCAAATTTCCAGCAAATTTAATGTTTTAATCTGAAATATTTCAATGCCAGATTCTCCTTTTTCCCTGGACTTCAGTGAAGCTGTAATTCTACAGTTTCCTTTAACAAAAAACATAAAAAAAAAAAAGACAGCATATATTCAGCCCTTTGGTTGCACCCCCCTTCAGAGAACACTTGGTATTAGCTGCCTGCTAAAAGTGCTGGTCTGCTGTTCCTTCCACATGATTTTTGAGAAAGAAAGACGTTCAAGAAAATACACATTCAAAAACTAATATCTGCCCATCTGCGAAGAGGGGGCTGCAGTTTCCTGGCCCCAGTCAGGGTGAACGGCTGTGAGAGCATATTGATTTTGGATTGGTCGGAGACGGTTGTTGATTTGAACAGACACTTCCATTTTAATTAACCACTTAATCCTGCTGAGCGCCTCCGTCCATCGCTTCTGAGGAGGAACATCAGCCCTGACTCCTCGCCTCGGAGATGTGTTTTTTTTTTTTTTTGCAGATTCCAGGGTAGCACGCCGGTGGTTCTCTACTTCCGGATCATCCCTCACTCCCACGCGGCCTCGACAGGCCTCACCAAATAAGGAACGAGTCTCGGGTTGGCTTTTAATCTCAATGACCCCTCTTGGCACATCATATGCAGGAAGCGGCAGCTGCATGTTCGTTCAAATGGAAGAGAGGAATTGATGGGTAATCAAAGAGTCCAGGTTTTCTGCGTGTGCGTGTGTGTGTCCATATGCTTTGAAAGGATGTTAGTGTCAGCAACGATGACTGATAAGTGGGGACTTGTGCCAGGGAGAAAAAGTGCACTCACCATCCCACACAGTCATGAGTGCCATTGCTAAAAGGTGCTGGTAATGACTCCGTCCAACATCAATCTCTTTATTAGAAAGTAATGGTCACTTCCTCTCAGGGATGTCTGACACCTAAGGGTCACTTTGGTATCGATCGGCCGGGGCCTGCTGTGATTGAGATCTTGGCAAAGCCCCTCTCTGGGTGAGAGTCGAAGATGAGAGGCGGAGCCTCCGAGGCGCGGCAGCCCTCTGACTCCACGCCAACTTGGACGAATCCGCCGTACGGCAGGCTACCGTCGCTCGCAGCCACTCAGCCGCGGTGCCTCTTTCACAGCTGTTATCGCTACTGTTTGCTCACGCCTAATGACTGTTTTTTGGTTTTTTTCCTCCTCCCTCCAAGAGCCCATCTCAAGTGCTTCCTGTCCACACATCTGCAAGTGCTCCAGCATTTAAAGCAATTACTTGGACACGCAATCACTTGCATACGATTGGGAAATCTTGCCCAAAACAAAAAAAAGAAAAGAGCCCAGCCAAGCTCATTGTCTTCCCTCCCCTCCCTCCTTTGCTGAGCTCTCTTGAGATGCAATTATACAGAGCGCTTAATTCTGCTCTGGGACTATGGTGAGTGAAAAAAAAGAAAAAAAAAACTATAAGCGATTTTCCACACTTTTTGAATCATGAGGCTCTCCCAGAGGAGCTCGCAGGCGTATCACAGCGTGCAGCGGTGCGAGGTGTCCGGCTGAATTTCTCTCTCGGACGCCGCCGCTGTTGCTACGGGGCCTCTTTCTCTTTCGCTCTCTATTCGACGCGGCGATATTTCATTAGCGCCAACGACAGAGACGCTCATTACTACAGCCCCCCTTGTGGACAAGGGAGACTTAAAGATGGAGGATGACCATCTGGAAGTCATCAAGAGGGATCACGGCGCCGAGCGGCAGAGATAACCGTTTAACTCGCTGTCACACAACACCAGCATGATCCATTCGGTGCACACGTGGCCTGTGGCTTCCAGCTCCGGAGAGTAAATCACGCTGAGAGGTTTCCGCCGACCGCAGCTGATCGAGAGCTTCTTTTTTTGCGTGTGTTGTTGTCGCCTGCTGCTGTAATGAGTTTGTTCCTGTCATTTAATCCGACCGGCCACATGTGGTTTTAGATAACGCACCAGCCAACCGAACAAATGGCAAAAGAAATTACATATGTGGCATGAGGACTCTTTTTTCCCCCGCTGTGACTGCATAACTATTGTTTTGCTTGTTTGTTTGTTTGTTTTTAACATTTCAAATAATAAAAAAACCCAAACTCTTAGGTCCTGTCCACACGGGAAAGTTTTTTGGTGGAAACGGTAAAGTATTTAACGCATTTCGTCCACACGGCAACGGCGTTTCCCCTGAAACGGTATTTTTTGAAAACGGGTCCCAGAGTGGGAAAATCTGACAACGCCGTTTCGCCGTTTTCACATCGTTGCCATGTGGACAGTGAAAACGGCTTTTCCCTGTAAAACGATGACGTCATCGCACCGTCACTGTCATGTGACCGGAAAAAAAACAAGGCATGCAATGCGGCAGCAGCGGCACAAACAACAACGACGGCGGCGAGCGGAGTTGTCTTTGTATCGCAGCCGCTTCAAGATTTGTTGGCAATATTACATTTTTGTGTTCGGTGTGTTTAGTGTGTAGCGGAAACGCCCTCTTTCTAAATCGTGGGTTCGGTGGCTGTGTCAGCGTCGGTTTACAGCGCCACGTTTCGGTGTGGCATTACATCGTTTTCACCCACCGTTCCGTTTCCATCTGTCAGCGTGTGGACGCGACTTTTTTCGACCCCGGGAAAGAAAAAAAACGGCAACGTTCCCGTGTGGACAGGGCCATAGTACAGGTATTGTGTCTGGAAATATTTCCCAAGTTCCTGACGCAGTAAACATAATGATGCACTATCGCAACAAGACCCTTATTGCTGGGTTCGCAAAACATACGGTGAGGTAATGACTGCTTGAATAACTAGAGAGTAGTTTGCCCCTCTTTCATAGACAATAGCTGCATGCACAGATGTATACAGGTAGAGTGAGCCCAGGCCTTGCACAGTTTATGTGCTCGTCAAAAACACCTTCTTTTGCGCATGTGCGTCGATACAACCAAAAATCTGGAGCATATATCCAGCAGGAATGTACATCGCAAAATCAGAAATGACCACATTAAATACTCGGTACTGGCTAGAGACACCTAAGGCAACCTCGGAGTATAGCAGAAGGATTGACTGGACGCCACATGAGACAGGGACGTCCCACTGACATCATTTGTCAGTTATGTGTTCAATTTCTGGCTCCATGACAAGCATGGCTACAACATTTCATCGACAGGGTCATTCACTCAGACAATGCGGGTAGGTGGTGGTGAAATACTTGGTGTCAAGTCCCACGGCCCTGGCTGAAGTGTACTGAGGACAGCCCAGCGAGTGAGTGAGGCCAAAACTATCCATTTAATTGGTGGTCACCGTGTTCACTCTGAATTGCAGCTTTCGCCTGCTGGCTGGAGCTCTGGGCTTCCTGTGGTTGAGAACGCATGCCGATGCCGTTTTACCCCCTGTGCTGTTTTAACACTGAACAGGAAGACAGATTGCTTCTCATAATGATTGTTGGCTGTCTCCACCACAGAATGTTAAACTCTGCTTTGAGTATTTTTCATTTTTGCAGGCCCCTCAGTGAACAAATGTAATTATTGCAGTTGTAACTTCTGGTTGTAACATCCAGTCAAGGCCTTGCATACATTGCATTTAATAGACAGCTACATCTTACTGCAGAATGAATATGAGAAAGTAAGTAAGTCTGCAGCCAACCACAAGTTTGACAATTTGAACTGGGTTGCTTCCTTCCTCCATTACATTTGCAAATGTTGTGTTCAAGTGTTCAAGGTCTCTTTATCGTCTTATAAAGGGACATTACCAAGTTACCATGGAGATGGACAACACAAACATTTTCATAAAACCCATCACCACAGAAAAACACATCAAAGATTCAATTACTTGTTATTTTTATGTTGACTAATTGATTAAAAAAATAAGTATTGCATCTAAAGGTGAAGAGAGAGGAGCGGACCGCTGAGAGATTCTCAACACTTGAAATAATCCTTTAGCCATATTACGATTGTGAGTCGTTAATGAAAAACGTAACCTATGACTGTTAAAACTTTACAAGGTCTAGTAGAACAACCCCGCTGAGAGTTTGTAGTTGTTGTTGTGTAAGACACGCAGGTCTGAAAAAGCAACTCTGCTGCTTCACGGCGCCAGCTCGTTTTTACGGTGTCGATGCCTTGATGGAATTTTCTTGGCCCCAAAGTTTGCAGAATGCCAGGCTGGTGTCTGCTGTGCTATTGGTTCAAAGAGCACAATGCAAATTTACTTGACTTGCATTTTATGCCTGCTGGTTGGAGACACCGTAGTGCACAGTTGTGCTGCCGTCGAGCAAGCATATGATCAGTTGAAAGTCAGCTGAAATCATAAGGCACAGCTGGTCAAAGGATCACATTGTTTTTTATGTTGTTTTTTTTCAATAAGTTTTCTCAACAAAACGATGAGAGTTTTGCAGTGGAAGTAACACAAGAAAAACAGTTTTTGACGTCGGTCATTTAACTCATTAGAATGGCTGCATGAGTGGGTCTGATCGAGAGCTGATCAGCGGTGACGTCCTGACACGCTGAACATCAGCGACCGTCCATCCGTCCGCCAGTCAGTTTTCCCTCCGGATTAAAAAAAAAAAAAAAAGAAGAAGGTTGGTTGTTGCCTTCGGGCACACCGGGACTTGTGTCAGAGTGCGTGGACGTGCGTGTTTTATGAAAAAAAATTTGCCAGAACAGAATGTGGCCCCTAGCTGCAGGTGGGAAGAGTGAAAGTGTTTTTTATTTTTTTAGTTTTCCACCTACGATCAGCGCTCGGCTCTTTCTCAAGTGTCACTTCCTGCCTCTGCCCCGGCTTTGCCTGGTGGCTCTCTGATACTAAGCCTCCCATCTGGCTTGCATCATTGCAGCTTTGTCGCCATGGTCACCCTCCCTCTTGGTCACCGGCAATGCTGGGCTCTCGCCGCCATTGTCCCCTGCCGGCGATGCTCTTTCGCTTAATGTTAATAACTGGTGCAGTTGATTCAGGAAGACAAAATATTTGCCTTGATAGGCCAAAAATCAGGAGGATGTCACCCTCTGTCTAACAATAAAGACCAAAAAGCTCTCTATTGTTCTGACTCGGGTCCCCCCCCCAAAAAAAAAAAAACTTACTGGGGTTGCTGTTATGCTGCTTAGTGTCTCGCACATATGGACATGGTTGCATCTATAGATTTCTGTAAAAATGACATTCAGCAGCATGCTGCACAGAGGTTTTTTTTTTTTTTTGCTTTGCATCAGCACAACTTTTATATACTTTCAATAGACAGGTTCAGTGGCTCATTATTAATTAGACCAACCAGACAATCGCAGTAGACCCATTCAACAGGAAAATGTCACCCTCCTGAATGTCGTTCTGAATTCCAACACACTCCTCTTCCAAACTCTTTTCAACAAATGTGTCCCTCAAGTCAAACCTAGTGTGCCGAAAATTTCAGTGCGGCACTGGGGGGCTCAGTGGGCGGCTGTGTCGTTAAACACTCACTTTCTTTCAGTCTGCGAATTAGTCCAAAGCCTTGAAACTTTAAAAAGTATGCGACTAAGCGAATAAAGGAACTGTTCTTTTCAGCACTACACTCACTGTATCCTTTTGCTGTTTTCTCCTGAAGCACTGGGCAGGGATGGACAGGGCTTGAAGATATTTACACTGACCATAGCCATTGCAGATCACTTCAACAAACTATTCAGAGATTAAGAGCTTTGAAAGGGCTGGACAGATGCTTAGACGTCTAATTAAACCACAAACGATGCTGCAGTTTGAAATGAAAAAAAAAAAAAAACTAAACAAGCAAAACGTAGAAACAAAATAATCCATTGATGGAAAACGGACTCTTGCTGAATCATATCCAAAAAAAAATTTTTCACAGTTAAAGTATCCGCCGATGCAATACCGGAGCTAGCGAGTGAGCCTGAGAGGCTAAGCATGTGGTCCGCATTGGAAACACGAGCTGTCACCGCAAGAGACTTTTTCTGCGCTCATTCATTTACTTGACAACTACACGGAGGTGAGGCGGGGTGCGTCGCACAGCACCGGCATTCATAGTCAGCGTGGAGGTGGGACCTCGATTATGAGCCGCGGCACTCTGAGCAAGTCAAGTGATGTGACTGTATATCTTTCCGGGAGCGCGTGGCACGCCTGGGGGCTCGTTGTTCTGGATGGTGACATCTCATTCTTCCACTTTCAAGATGTGGACTATAAAACAGCTGCGGCGGTGTCAGGCCCTGAAGCAAAGCCACTTCCTCCGCCCTGCTGACAACACTGCTGGCAGAGAAAAGACGTGCAATATTTGCTGTTTGATGTTGTATTTTCTGTTTTCATGAGATATTATTCTCGAATAAAATATTGCTGACAGTTTTAGTCATTGGACATAGTTGTATTTTTTTCTGTTAAAGTCACTTTCGACCACACCTACGATCGCCCATGAATGGGTCTGTGGAATTACCACTTAAAGATTGTAACTACAAATGACAGCGCATGGTCTGTGACCACAAGTCTTCTATAGCTGTGCTGTAAAAGATACTCAAACTGTATTTGGGTCTGAGGCCTCCTGCGTTTAAATTTTCAAAGTGATATTTGACTTTACAGCTGTGTTTTGCCATTTTTCATGTCTGCTTGGGCTCACGTGAACACCGCAGACCGTTTTCATTCAATCGCTATTAGTGATTCAAATCAGGCTGGGAGCAACCACCACATTAAGCCATCTTCATGGAAGGAATCCTAATGTCAGCATCAGAATCAACTTTATTGGCCACATTTTTTAAGTATTAAAAGAAAGAGCCCCCCACCCCGAAATGCTTTTGAATTAAATGTTTATAATATTTAAAACAAAATTAATAGACTAAATGCAGAATTGATACAAAATACTCGTGGAAGTCAAATTGTATAGATATCAGCCCTGAATAATGTAATTCTTTAGCCATCATTCTGACTCTAATGTAATTGTCTCCCATCCACACTGTGACTGACACAGGTAAAGTGCTGAGAGTGATAAAAAAAAAAAAAAAAAAAAAGGTTTTGAAAGCACTTGGATGCTTGGGGTCAACCGAGTGGAAGTATTAGCAGTTACGAGCATGAGACTGAATAATACATGAACCTGGATTATCTTTTGTATGACTATCAGGCTGGTAACAGACAAAGTGGCCTCTGTAATTATGCTGAGCTAAGGAAGCATAATGAAGCAAGTAGTAATTACAGGCCCATCCGGTCCATCATTCCCGTCTTAGAGCATAATGGAGTTTCTTTATGTAACATGAAAAAACAAAAAAATCAATACGCGTTAAAACTTGTCTTTAGAATCAAAGCTCTTCCTTCCCGGCCAATTCTTCCCATCGCTTTAGCGCACTGAACGCTGATGATAACTCTGTGAGCGTTCAAAAAAATTGTTTTGACAGCCCGTTAATACCCCCAACGCTGGATTCATACCTGTGGAAAGCCTTGGAACATCATCGTGACTGCGCTGTGCAAACACTCTTGTGTGACAAACAGAACTCTTGTGTCTCTCTCTGTGTATTCTTCACCGGCAAAAGGAAGAAGCCCGCCGTGGCATCATGGTGATCAAAAAACATCTGAGGTGGTTAAAAATAAAAAATGCCACGACAAGGGATGAAAGCTCAAACTTAAAGCAGGGAGGAGGGAGTGAGAGAAGATGAGCTCCCCCCGCCCCCTCCCCGCTGAGATGAAGCCTTTTTTTTTCTTTTTAAAAAGATGAGTCACCGCCAGTTTTGCTTTCACAGCACTGCTGTGTCATTCTTTAAATAACTCCCGGATGCAGGGAGGGAAACTAGCGTGATGAAGTACATGGTTCAGCTGATAAAAATAATAATAATAAAATAACCAAATTATATTTTGTCTCTTTACATTCTTTCTGTTAAGCCTGGAGGACTATGGTGCCCCATTCAGGTAACTATGACTGTTCATCACCAGGCAATCCAAATCTTATTTAACTGTCTCACAGAAAAGGTACCAAGATCATTCAGCACTTAACTTTAATTGTACCCGCTGCCCTCACTCTCTCTGCGATATGAACGGCAGTAATTTTGCTGCTGGGAAACTGAGTGAGGGCTTATATCCCCCTCCGTGCTGGTGGGAGCTAGATCAGAGTGCCATTTATGACGACACTCAGCGCTACCAGAGGCAGTGTTTCAAGAAAATCAGTAATCAGAATCAGAATCAGAATCAGAAACACGTTTATTGCCAAGTAGGTTTAGCACTTACAAGGAATTTGTTGTGGTGTGGTTGGTACTTCAGAGGACAGCAGAACAAAAAAAAAAAGAGGGCAGTAACTATACTAAAAATATTTAAAACTATACTGAAGGAAGTCAGCTATACAGTATATACACTTTGGATAAGTTACAATTGGAATTTACAAAATTAACAATGAACAACAAGTGTGTAGTGCAAGAGAGAGTGCAGGGGAGAGAGTTAATGGAGTGCATATTGTCTATGGGTGGAGTGGTGGGGGGGGAACCCGAGAACTGTTAAATGTAAGAGACGCGTAATGGCTATATAACAACACCCACCTCTCAGTGTGTGAACCAATCGTATTGCATGGGAGATCATAACTCCTTTATAAGTTCTGGTTTTTGATGTGGACAATATTGCAAATGAGACCTTCACATGCCCATCTGCTATGCAAGTATTTCTGTTTACACATTGATCATCATTGATTATCTGAACAGGTCAACTATATATATATATATATATATATATATATATATATATATATATATATATATATATATATATATATATGTATGATTTTATATGCAACCATATTTGAAATCACAAAGCATCTCCTCCAATATACAGCAGCATCCAGGTGCATGTAAACATAGGCAGTAATGTCGTCTTCTCGCCGCTTTTGGTTGAACACTCCCCGGTCTCGTTCTTAGAGAAGCAAGATTGCGACGTGTTCTGTTATTCTTTTGAGTAGCACATTGGTGAATATAATGCGTACAGGCTAAAATGAAGATCAATAACAATGAAGAAACAAAAATTATACACAAGAAACAGCACAGAGTACAGTTCTGCCACATCAAAGCAAAAAAAATGACAGTTAAAAGTACAATTCTAATCACTGCCAGTGACTCTCGCACTCTCTCCATATATATGATTTAATTCATGTCATAAAACTGAATTAATTCTATGAAAAATGAAATCACTTACACGAGCAGACTACCCACAGTCACATGTCAGAATGTGTTCCATTAAAAGGGCCCATTCATTTTAATGTAAGGCAGTTAATGTCTTTTAGAGAGCAAACCCCTCGCAGTGAGACTATTTTGTGAACAGAGAGGCAATTAAATGCTTGAATGCAGTGAAACAGTCGTGTGAGTGGGAAAGTGTCAGACAGATTTAGCTTTTTTTTTTCCCAGAGGAAAAAAAAAAAAGTTGCTGGTTATTACAGACAAAAGGGACGTATCCTCACTCGGCTCTTACTCTACAGTGATATATATGCTTTCATTGGTTTCTGCCACGTACAATCTTGTTATTAATTGGGACTTGGATGTGGGAACAGCGATATGTGGTTCACCAGCCACAACGGGTCATTGTCTGTGCCGGATCCGGCATGGCTGAGGGCAAGACCCCTGCAGGAATGAATTCATCAGCGGCGGTGTCTGCAGGCATGTTGAGCAAGACAGACAATGTGACTTTTCAGTATAGTGTGCTTCCATTGCAGCGCTACAGTGCTCATGAGCAAAATACTCAATGTGTGGGACTGGTTACTGGGGGTAGCCAGTGACCTGGAAGCCCACATGAATGCTTGTTGCCACTGTCTGGCCAATGCGAAGTTGGCAAGGATGCTTTGAGCATTTTTTCAGATGTGTATTTACAATGTTGTTGTTGTTGTTGTTGTTGTTGTTTTCATTTTTGGGTGGTTCACACAGTAGTGTCTCCAAAAGGAAGGTTTAGTTGTGGATCAGTAAAATATAATTAAAAACAACTTAGTGCATTAGGGATTGTTATTTACACATTCATACCAAGTGACTATTCCACAGCTCTCTCATTTTGGTTGTATATAAATATTGTATGACACAGTCTTAAGATGGACAGACTTTATATGATGGTGGATCAGCTGTTTTGATACGTCATTTGACGTCTTCTTAAAAAAAAAACAACAACAAGACATCGACTTGTATAGACACAATGTCTAACTTAATTCCTGCTTCTCTGATCATATTTTTTATGTTTTATTTGCTGCTGTTGCAGTTTGACACTGATGTCCAGTCTGCGCTGCTCATCGCTCTCAGCCCAGCTGCCACTCTGTCACGCAGACGGGTCCAAGTTGCTAGTAACGTTCACATATTTGAGCGCCGGCAGACAAACAAGCCAGCTGATGCGATACGCAAAACTCGGAGTTACTTTTCTTACTCCCGCTCCTCCCCCACTGGATATTAGCGCCGCGTCTTTCTGCCTCGGCTTTCCGACCGCAGACTCACACATCAACTCACTCAGCTCTCAACTTTTCATACTTGTGTTTTTAAGCCAATAACACAACTTGACAAAGAAGTAAAGCCGCGAGCGGCGCCGCCGGAGCGGCAGACTGAGGAGATTATTATTGTCCTCCGCTCGTTTCCAAAGCCAGCAAACGGCGCGTGTTCGGCGCAGACGGCCGGGGTCGAGCGTCTCGTCCGCGCCCGCTACACCTGGCGAGAAGATTTGGATTAAGTCTGGGAGTGGGGGGCGCGCGGAATTGGGGGGGTGCAGAATAATCTCCAGCTGGACCTGCGCACTGACTCTCTGCCTTCGCCGTTGTGGGAATATATACCTTTTTTTTTCTTTTTCTTTTTTTCCCCCCTGCGCGCGACTCCACACCATGTCTCTGCGGGGATACTTTGCCGCCTTTTCCAAATGCGCACTCCTTCTCTCTCTGAGGATTTTGCTTCTTGTGCCTGCAGGGTTGCCCGTCCGCAGCCAAGGGGATTCTCAGTCCGACAACAGGGTGATGGACAACATAACAGTGCGACAAGGGGAGACGGTCTACCTCAGGTGAGTCCATGCTCCTTTTGCTTGGTTATCACTTCCACGCATTTCGCTATACTCTTTCACTCAAGTTGAGCGCCACTCTCGCGGTTCCGTAATTGAAAAAAAAAAAAAAAAAAAATAGACTTAAAGTTTGGGCTCCTCCATCGTGTCCCCGTCTCGAAATATCAGGGAGAAAAAGAAGGAGGGCTGAGTGGGGATTTGAGAGGATTACTTCGTGGAAAACACTCAATCCGGATGCGATACATGCTCAACTTTGGCAGCTGTTAACAAGGAGACTTGACGCTCTCTTTGTAATTGTTGAGCGGCGGTGCGGAACTAAACGGGAAAGAGGGGTGGTGGTGGTGGGGGGGTCACACCTTCCGCTGAGGTCTGTGGGTGACACACACACGCGCCGGAGTGAACGCGGGAAGGGGCGGGGCTGAGCCGTAATTCCACAGGGTGGGAGATTGTGTCAGCGGTGACCTTTCCCCTCCTCCGCGCCCTCAGAGGCTTACTGGACACACAGGGATTTATGTTGCTTTCAAGGGCTGTCGTAAAATGAAATAAAATAAAAAATAAAGAGGGAGGCAATTGTGGCTCCACAGAGATGAGATGGAGGGATGTGTTCAAAGTTGGCGTTGCAGCACTGGCTGCACTTGGGCTCGTTTTCACTTTACACCATATAACACCATATAGTGCCACTTAACGACGTGCTGTAAATGTGGATGCCAGGGAAGTAGTTTTGAATTTGGTCACTTGGGAAAAATGGTTTTGTGATTGAGAAATCTTTCCTTGTGGTCGCATCAACAAGTATGGAGGAAAAGTTGATACATATGGAAGTGCCAAGATCATAGCTAATGCGTACGGATAAACCATGTTTCACATGCTGGCCGTTTTTGTTTTTTGTTTTTTGTTTAAGATATTCCATTTCAATCATTTACCCAGTTCACTGTCAAAGGTTTTTTTTTTCCTTATTGAGAATGCAACATCCAACAGGAGCCACTTTGTCGGTCCATTGTTGTGTGATTGCAGCACTGACAAGTTCACAATTTGTCATGACTTATCATTCATTACTTATTCATCAGCCACTACTACTTAGTTAGTAAACTGCTGTTTTATGTCAGCAGATGGCCAACAGGACTCAGAATGTCTCTTTGATTGATGGATTTTAGGTGATACTGGATAATCTACTTTCCTCTACAAGCTAGAAAACTCCATGTGTAGAATAACAATCAGTTCTGACACACTTTGTATTGTTGAACCTGTTTACATATTTGTGTTTGACACCCTGAAAAATCCATATAATTTAAAGTGTCTGCACACAGGCTGACATGTCTGATTGGGATTTTGGGATTTTGGGGTCTACCAGTTAAAGCATCACACAAGAGAAATCTGTTTACCTCTCGTGTCCTGTCTTGCTTTTGTGGTGCAAAACACCACTAAGCCCAAATGCACAGTTTCTATGTACAGCCAGAGCTTTTAAATGTCCTTTGAAGCATCACACAGATTTATAAACCTGAGTTCTGGGACCTCCAGGGGTTTTATGGAGTGTCGCGGCAGCTCGTGAGCAGCGAGCAGCTCATCTTGGCTGCTGCCTTATTAACACTGAGTTCATGTTGCAAGGACATTAGACTTATCAGAATTCAAACAACAGCACAGCGGGACAAAGCAGATCATACAGACGCCAGTAGTATTTTGAAGTTCACGACAGCCTCTATGAAATCATGCTAACAATGCTAATTAGGTCTGGCTGTCTGGCTGACTGGGGAGCCGTCCAGTTTATAAATCCTTAATGACTGCAATGCACCGCACTGAACTCTTGCTTAAGCAGTTTTAAGACTCCAATGGGACAGAATGGGAGAAGCACCTTGAAAGATCTGCTGATTAATTCACATGTTCTTTGAAGTGACCTTCAAAAACCCACAAATGAGGCACAAGGCTCAATCAGGTGTTGAAAGAGGGTGGCACTGGGTAATTCCCCCCCCCCCAACTCTTCCATGGCCTGCAGAGGCAGCTCAACTAGAATTTGCAAAAAAAATAAAAATAAAATAAACACCCTACCTCCTCACACGATTTGAGGACATGCATCTCTCTGAAAGGATGCCAAGTCAAAGTCAAAACGACAAATATGTTTTCAAATAAGTATTCAAACCAAGAATGTATCAGTTCCAATAGAAGACAAATAAGACATTTTCAATCTTGCTTCTTATTCAGTCACTACTGACAAGAAGCAATATCATCGAGGATGCACATGATACTACAAAACAAAATTTGATGTTTTTTTTAGAACAGCGTGTACCGGACACTTAAATGCTTTGATGAATTTTGGTCAAGTTTATTTCCCTGGCACTCTCCCAACACTTGAGAGACCATCCTTCAACTAACAGTGCCGGCTAACCCTCTTCAGCACCAAGGACAGTGCACTCAAAGGGGCAGCAAGTGTGCACCTGCTCTTTGCTTCCCCAAAGCAGTTCAGGTTGATGTTTACTTTCTGATTGAACGTAAACAACATACATTTCAGCTAAAAGCAAAACACACTGCTCCCCTCATCTGAAACATCTGGCAAGGAGTTTGACTCTAATGTGACCGTTTCACACCGCTGGTCAATTGTGGTAGATCTGAACTAGTGCATTAGTCCAGCAGGCTGTGCACTTCTGGTTGTTTGAGTCTGAATGGACTGTGAACCTGGTGTAAGTGTATGCTAGCTCACTGGATGTCGATACGTGTGAATCCATGATACATGTTCATGGGGCTAGATGCTAAGCTAAGCTGTTCCTTCCCCAGGTGTATGTGATATAGCTTAGATGCACTGAAGAGGTAAGGAGAAGAGGTCACGGGACAGCATTGCCTTTTCTGACATTGCCTGCAAGTCTAGTCAAGGTTCTTTTTCTACTTGGGGTTTCCTCGGGATGTTTTCTTTTGCATTTTTGTCAGCCTTTCTATAGTTGTCAATGTAGTAAATTTTGACCTCAGTGGCCTTTTCTCATACTGCAATATTCATACAGTACTTCCAAAAACAGTTGTTGCATTTTGATTTCTCCAGAGTGGTGAAATGAAAACACACCCAAAGAGAAAGAAAGGGAAACAAAGAAAAACATGAAAAACCAACAGCGCATTAAATTCCCCAGGGAAATAAACGCAGAGGTTAAAAGACTGAAGCATCAGCAATATTACATGAGTTGCCCTCCATCACTTAACAGAGGCAATTTATTTTACCTTTATCGTCCCTGAGCAATTTGGAAGTACTGTAATTCCTCTAGCAGGAATGATGCTGAAGCTGCAGGAGACAGAATCCTTGCTTTTGATCTTTGCTAACAAGCTCCCTATTGCCCTTTTTGTCAACTGCCAAAACTGCAGGGGGGGACAGGGGGGGGGGGGTCGGAATGATCAGAACTGCCTTTTCCTATTTGTGTCCATGTTATTCAGCACACAACTTCGATTCCCTATAATGCTATATATTTTACAGTTTGTCAGTTTGTCCTGTTAATGCTTTCACCGACTGCGATACAGCACTAGCTTGGCGCTGTTAAAAATATACGATGGGTGCAGCATATATAGCAATTTGCATTACTTTAAAATGCTTAAAAAAATATTGAAATAACCTATATTCTACTTCATACACTTTATATTTCATCCTAGACTCTTGTGAGTTAATCTCAAACGACTAAATCTGACTTGCCTATTTCGACAACAACCAGTCTCATCTTACTATGTTGCATAAAAATATATGGCATGAAAAGAAAATTCTCATAAAAAATTGCAGCTTGTCCAAGCTACGGTGTCTTCTGTAAAGCAAACTATGATGAAAAGAAATGTGGTCATTGCTGTTCTTTTTCTACCTGGCCTTGTGGAGCAACATGTACAATAAAGAGAGAGTAAAAAAAGACAAGGCTTAAATTGCCCTCCGTGTCATTTTACTGCAAAGCTCCCATTTGTCGCCAATGCTATTGGCTTTCTTGTCATTCGCAGCTCTCGGTTTTGTTGTTTGGTCCCTGCAAGGACAGCTTATAAAAACATATTACAGGTTTTCTTTACAAGTGAGGTGTTCCGTGTCCACAAGTGACATAGTACTGAAAAGGGAAATGCTAAACGGACTGCTTATATTTCCTTGTATGATCAAACCCAAATCATTTGCAGAGTTCACCTAACCAGTGTAATGTGTAGTCTGTGAATGAACTGAAAATGAGAAAAGTTCCAGCCTTTACTTTTGGTGCTTGGTTATTTTGTTCAGAGCGAGCTACAACATATAGTTTGTTTATTACAAATGACTTGGATACCTGGATTACCTGGTTTAAGAGTACACCAGTAGTGATGAACGATTCCATTCTCTAGGATTGTGAAGACAGAGAGGTATTTGTTTTTCTGAGTCTGCTCTATGGCTGTACTGTTCTTGTCCCATTAAAACACGTATATAAGACAATATATAAGGAAATCTCAGTTTTAGCAGAATGCTATGATTGACATCATAAGGAAGATATATGTTCCGGTCAGCTAAATACAGGATGTTGTCTTTCTCTAAATCTATAGAGGTTTGGATGGTAAGTTTGCTCAACACATGTACTTCTGAATTTGTATTCGTGCAGAAAGCTCCCTGCTCATTCTGTTCATCAATGTTGTGACTGGAGCTATTAGAGCCCGAAGCGCTGCTGTGGGCCATGACAATTTTTCCATCCAGTTCATGATAGGAGTTCAAGCATCTCTTTGTGTTTTGTTCCTAGGATGCTGTGGGCCAAGATTGAAACTGATCATTTGATTTCACAGATTCACTCAGTAATTCCATTTCTTTCAACCTTGCACCGTCTACCCAGGCTGCCGTCTGCAGGTCCCACATTTTTCGCTTATTGTTTTTAGTGTTATTGTTCCAGAAGGAGCGGCTCAACATGCTGGGTGTAGATGGGGAGCAGAGCAGGAGTGATGGTAGGAGTGGTCGCTGAGAGCAATTTGTCTCCTTTAATTAAGAAGCCCTTGATTGATTTCTTTTGCCTCCTCTTTTAGTGTTTATTACTGAGTAATTAGTACAAAGGGGTGTTCATTTAAGTGGCTTGTCAATATAATGAGCCTGAAATGAGCAAAAACAGGCAAAAGTCCACAGACTTCTATCCAATGATAGATATTTTATTCAGTCCAAAGTAATGGTGTGTGTGCGGGCGCGCGTGTGTGCATTGTAACCAAGATGTTTTATAACTTTTAATTAATTTGCTCAGTTTAATGTCAAATTTACACATGTCTCTGTCGACACTCAGTGTGCCCATTGAAAACAATGAGAAATAAATCCAATCTGCTCATTGTGTTTAGTATTCTATCTGTACTACAAGTATAAAAAGACTCTTTTGAATAAGAGTTGCTCAGTAGATGTAAGTTATTACTCAATAGTATCAAACAACAAAAACGACAGCTTTGGCTGTCAGTGCTTTATAAATAAAAGTTGATTGATTAAGAGTTATATCTATATAAGCACGTTATATCCAACATTTATCGTCATGGCAGTGTTGTATACGCCCAACACATATATTGTCGACAACTGCCTAAACTGAAACAAGATAAACTGACTTGATATTGGCAACGTCTGTGCCTTCTCCTCGCAATACACATGACGGTATATTTAGCAAATCCAACCTCAGTCAGTTGCCTGATCATGTTTGGCCAAGTGAATAGATGGAATCTCAATACAATGTCTTTTTGATGCTGCAACTTTTTTTTTTTATTAACTGCATAGAGTTGGGGATTAAAATAAATAGAGTCAAGCCAAGAAAGAAAGAAAGAAAGAAAGAAAGAATGATAGAAAGGCTAATGTGACTTAGATACAGTGTTTCTACCAACAAGGAAACTTGTTAATGTTTTATTCAAGTTGCCTTTAGTCACATTCTTTGACATCCCTCCTGAGGCTCTGTCTCACTCCTAGAAGTTTAAATGTCAGGCAGACAAATGACCAACTCTGTTCACTTGAAAAATGCAACTGTAAGTTGTATACAGTCGGACACTTTTTGCAACGAGGCTCAACAGAGATGTGAAAAGAGACCCGGCAGTGTGTGGAACCACAAAAGTAGAGCCATTTTGTCGATTCCTCTGTTGTTTACCGATTCATATTGTGTAACGAGACATCACACGGCTCTGAGGAAACAGACTAAACAGCTGGCAGGTGTTATTAACAAGCTTGGGATGAACATGTTGTGATAGCAACCTGTGCAGATGTTCCTGGGAAGAGCTTGGCCCACATTCACAAGCTCTTGCTGCTGCTGATGAGTATAATCTGGGTCCTCCACCAGATTACAGATGGAGGACCTGCTGAACTGTGGGGCACTGGCGCTTGATTGTCAGTCATTTCAGGAGTACATATATTTTCCTCGCTCCGCGCGACCCCACCCTTCTCTTGCTGGCCCCTATCTGATGCTCGTCTTGCTTTGAAGTGATTTAATTCCTACCTCGAATGTTGTCCAGGAAATTACAAAGCCACCGTAATGAAGTGGAGCTGATTGGACATGCACCCTTGTATGAACATTCATTTTCCAGCCATCCAGTAAATTTTAAATGGATACCAAGCAAAGTGGGATGTGCTGATTTCTTTTTCTTTTTTCTTTTTTTTTTTTTTTTACTGTTTTTTATGAGCTTTAGCCCAAGCAATTTGCAGCTTTCTGCAAGCAATTTTGGAAAGTTAATAATCTTGTGATGGGTTCACTGCCCACACGGAAACTGATGATGTTGTCATCCGGGCAGCTCACTGCGCCGCAAACAAATTGCTCGATAAGAACACCTACTTGCCAGTGGGTTTTTCAGGTTTTCTTCACCGCTCTCCCATTAAGTTGGTCAACTCTTTAAGACCCGGATCTTGCACGGTTGTCTTCCAGTCATTTGTCCTTGCTTGCCTCGCTCAAATGACTGCTTGTTTGTACAGTAGGCCATAATCCTTTTTTTCATGACATGCTGCTACTTCATTTGTCAACAGGGTGCATGTGTGTCATATTTTGCCAGCTGCAATGTTAAGTACTCATTTAAAGTGTCACTAAACACAAAAAACGCTATATAAGTCTAATGCATTATAATTATTATTAAAAACTATTAAAAACAAACTTTAAAAGCTGTCGCTTTGATATGACTCATTTCATAAATCATCAAAATAACACCCATTTGGATTTTCTCTATTAAAAAAAATACATCTTGTCCACTTTGCAGCGAGAGCAGAGTTTGGTGCAGTGTCACTGGGGGTGAAGGAGGCTTCCAGGCTTGTGTGGTTATTAGATGAGGAGAGGAGAAGAGAGGAGTGCTCAGGATTATGTGCTTAAAAGATTCTCTGCCCCTCCTCCTCCTTAGTGCTAAGATATCAATACTGCAGGGTGCCACACATACACACACACACACACACACACACACACACACACACACACACACACACACACACACACACACACACACACACACACACACGCATACACACGCACACAAGCTGTTTACCAGCACTGGGATTAGTTATGGATATACTTAAACGCTGCTCCATAGTCTGGGTTGGACACAGGTGCACAAACCTCCTAAAGGTCATCACATCTGAAAGATGTTATTCATGATTGGCTTTTCATAAAACAAAGTTTGGCCAGTTGACATAAAGTATCATATCCAAAGATAGGACGCAGTATTTTCCTTGCTCCTCACTTTGTATGATGCAGCACTGTGCTGAAACTGGTACCAGCCTCTGCATTCCTGGTTGCACTTTGTATCCTGGATCAAACTGCCTGAGAATGGCTTTAAGGTCCTAGACCAGGGGTCACCAACACGGTGCCCACAGGCACCAAATAGACCCCAAGGACTACATCATTTGCCCACAGCCCTATTCTAAAAATAGCACAACTCGTGAACTGAACTTAACAAAAATCTTTAAATAAAATTATTAAGCCTGGAGAAGTTTTGGTGAACTCTGATATATCAAAATGAAGTGTTTAATATTGATATTATCTGTATCCAACCTCATTAAGTCATTGTTGATCATTATTGTGAGAAATTAACATGATCAGTGTCTTCACATAGATGAGTATCATTATTAATAATATATATAATAATATAGAAGCCAAACTGAGAAAACATGTTATTTCAGAAGAGTGTAGCAAATAGTTTGCCCTTTGTAGTACGCAATAACTATGAAGTATCTGACCCCTGTCCTAGAGAACATCTATTTTGTTTGAATCCCTTGTCACAGAGTGTAGGTGGACACCACAGTTAGCCTTGCGATGTGCTCAGCTCTTTGTGGCTAATGTTCACTCTTGCAGGACACTGTCCACTGAAAAGAAGAGCCCAAAGGCCCCACATTATATCCATTTCTGGACCCTAATTGTTCATTCACTGCAGCGGCTCAACCTCTTTTAGTTCATATTATATTCGGATGGATCTGCAGAAAACATCACTTTTGATATTCTGTCTAGGGCCTCCAACAAAAATGGTCTATTCAGTGAAAACTGGCACTTTGTCGTAGCTGGACCTGTTTGTGCTCAGAAGGTGGGACGGACACCTGGCTTGGGATGCTGTCCTTAACCTGGGAGAGGCATGAGGTGTCATTCTCAAAACATTTGTCCAGACTGACGAAGCACAGGCCCAATAAACGGCAAGAAAATTTTTTTGTAAGAAAAGAAAGTGAGAAAGAAAAGAAACGAAAGACTGCAGTTTCACACCTTAAACATAACATTGAAACAAATATTCAATGTAGGTCCACTAACAACTTTGTTATATTCAGTGCTTCGCCTAAAACCAGTCAGCAAACAGCAGACTATCTCAGCTAAATTGAACCTTGCCTCCGTACCAACGTATCTGCCACACATGACTGGTCCCCAAATGGCCTAAATGTGCTTTAAACCTCTGGGACGGCACGCTCTGTGGGTTTCCAGCACAAGCTGACGTTGCGGCAGCAGCGTAGCGTGATAGATTGTCTGGTTTGCATTTATCGCCAACATCGAAGTCCATATGACATCACCCGTTCAGCGTAAACACAAGGAGGCAGGGGGAAACTGTTGGGAAACGAATGTAGTTATTTTGTCAGTATTTTCTGTTCCACTGTTGGTGTGCTGGTGGTGCATTTACGCTTATTTTTTTTATTTTATTTTTTATTTTTTTTAGCTGTTACATCACTGACAATTAATTATTTGATTGTTATTGGAATACTTGAATACCATCGTAGTGCAGCAACTCATTAAGACTATAATGGCATCAGATGGCCCTAAACAACTGTAGTTCTGCTTATTTTATGTCAGCCTGAGAAAATACCCCATGCATTAGAGAACACAAGGGTATTTATTGTTCTATTAGTGAGCTGTAAACTGATAAACATAAACATTGGTATAGCAGTAACGCAATACACTCTTAAACCACTCTAAATAAGTGCAGCCGTGATTGCTTCCCCAACGCCAGTAGCTGTTGCCTCATTAACTCATTGGGCCTGTAGTTGAACCGACCATAAGCATGGTAGTCGGTTAGCTTGAGTCGTAAAAGAAAGACAAGTGGCACCAGCCAGGTGTGAAAATGACTCATGAAGGGATTTGGGATGCTGACAGCAAAAGTAACTTGTTTGTTTGGACACACACTGCAGTTTGACTTTATAACTTTATACACGTAATGCTTCAGTGTATATCTCAAATCAGCACATGCATGCACACACAGAGATCAAAAGTCTGGAATTTCTATTGAATTTGAGTTTTTAAAAATGAGTTTTTAAACATGGCTTTGTGCTGTTGAAATGCTCCAGCTGAACATTTGGTGCTCACAGAAATCTACATTTAATCCCTAAAGTAATGGAAACGTCACTAAAATGAAAATGCATTGCGCAAAAATACATTTTGGAATTATCTGTCACAAAATATCCTTCACGCATTCTCAGGTAGCTGGCTGACTCCAGTGAGAAGAACACGCACACTTACATAAGTGAGGCAGAAAAGGAACGCCTCACTCCCAGGTGCTCAATCGCAGCGTGCCCTTGCATCTGCGTAGGCTTCCATGAAAATGCATCACTGGATGATTAACTGTCATATCCGCCACAAACACAGGTTATAGCTGCAGGAACTGGCACCCTCCCACCACAAGCATTTGGTGAAAATGAAGGAATAATAGGATTGAGATGGATGCGAATACCTTGCCTCTGCTTTCATTCAAAAAAAAAAGCCAGCTTGTATTTAGGTGTGGAAGGAATTGCTTTATGTGTTTAGAAGCCATTCTGACCAGCAAATACCTGTCTTTGGATTAAATAGAAGTTTTACCCGCATTGCACATCAAAGTGGAATGGGTTTGGGGGGGTTGCGGAGGAAGACCAGGCAGGGCTCCAGCCCGAGGATCCAGCACAACTCGTCACGGTTAATCACGCACCATCTGTGTGTGTGTGTGTGTGTGTGTGTGTGTGTGTGTGTGTGTGTGTGTGTGTGTGTGTGTGTGTGTTAGATGGTTATATTTCTGCACCTCCGTTGAAAAGTGTGGAGCGACGTGACAGAATCTTGCCTGCGCCCACTTCAGGACTGAGACGTAGCTAGTGAGGGGGAACTTCAAAGTCACTCTGAGTTCAGGCTAAAGTAACATAGTTGGTGGTGCGGGAGGTGGAGTTGAAATAGTTTGAGTCGGATATTTTACTTATGGCAAGCTCATAGCTCGTTTGAGCATACCTGCAAGAGTTCCCTCCGCTTGTTTTCAAGCGGTCCATCATGTCTTTAATTGCTTGCATGCCAACCAAAACCCCAAGAAGGAAAATTCACGTGGTCTTCATGATGGGCTTGCCTTCTTTGAGTTACTGCGCTGAGACGAGCTCTTTTGATTTTTGGTGCCTTTCAAAGTTGAGGTGATTATCATAGTATTGCCTCTGCAGACTTTTGATTTTTTTTTAAAATGAGTATAAAACATCACTGCATGAGAGGATGCAGTGATGTTTGCCATCTTTCCCGCAAACTAGCGCGAGCAGTGAGCGTCTGGCCAATCACTGTTCCGAGCTGTTCCAAGGTGGAGCCACGGATGGAGCAGGTTGGGGAGGGAGGAAGAGAGCCAAACAGCCTCT
The DNA here is from genome assembly GCF_046127955.1 of Nelusetta ayraudi. NCBI lineage: Eukaryota > Metazoa > Chordata > Actinopteri > Tetraodontiformes > Monacanthidae > Nelusetta > Nelusetta ayraudi. The sequence continues at coordinate 2,786,801 of NW_027466061.1, read as the reverse complement.
TCGGGCGAAGTGAGAGAAGCGCTCAAACAGACCAAACAGACCTTGTCCGTTGTTGAATGAACAAAAAATAAGTGATTACATCTGGAAAGGGGGCTTCTTTGCGGTGTCTTCAGTTCTCAGGGACACGGTGTTGCTGCATTAGGAAGCAACTGTGTCCTTCGGTGAGCGTCCTCTTTGTCTGACTGCTTGATTTTGCTAGAAAGGTCATGGGATATGAAGGAAGTGAAGGACCCACTGCGCTATGCTGAGGGTGATGGGAACAGCCGGTGAGGCTGCATGTGTCGGAGACGCTGCCGTTCAAGGTCAACAACAGGTTCCAATCGTTATTTACCCCCATAAAACGGCAAGATTTATTTGGCAGGCAATCTAACTAGGGTGCATAGACGTATAATATATCGCAGGGTGGCTGGAAATCACAAGCTGCAGGGTCTTTTTTGGCTCAGTGCAAGATCTGCCCTGATTGTACCAGGACATCCTATTTATAGCTCCTGTTTATTTAGACGCTCCTCTAATATGTGCTTACTTAAGCTTAAGCCGCTACATGTCGCCTATAAGTCAATATAAAAGGCTTTACGATCAATATTTTTCTCCCTCTGCAAGATTTTTCAAACAACAGTGGTTTCCACCCTCTTTCTTTGTTGCCCCTCATACTTGTTTGAAAGGCTACAAGGCTTCCTCATTGGCCAGGAGGAACCAGGAGTGTTGTCACATTTAAGCAGACATTTTTTGGGAAAAATTAAGCAGCAAAGGAAGCCAATGATTGGATTTTTCTTAATTGTGAGGGGCACCAACATGGTAGGAAAGATTCACGTGCAGATGTCATCCAAGCACTTTGCAGTTGGAATAATCAAAACTGGACAAGGTGGGTAACAGTGTAGCTATTAATTGTGTATGTACATGAAAGAAAAAATTAAGAAAGTTGTGATATGTCAATAGATGTTTTGGATAGGAAAACACATTTGTGTATGTTTTCAATTGCCATTGGCTTGCTAATATTTGGATTTAGCTCATCAACAGTAAGCAGCAGGTGGTGCTGTGTTCTCCCAGTCAGATGTCATCAAACAGACAGAGTGGACAGATTCTTTGAAGGTCCTGTATCAGTCCACACTTGCCTTGTGCTATTTAGGTCTGCCGCCGCCTCAATAGCATGCCTTTTTTTGTCGGGTTGAAGGTGGGAGTTGTAGTTACCTTTTCCCCCACTTTGTTTTGTGCAGTTAATTCACTCATTTATTACTGTTTTTTGCCCAACTTCTCATATTTCTCTTTGATGCACTTTCTGTTTCATTGTAATTAAATGTACGGGGTGCTGTGCCTCTTTGTTTTTAAATTGCTTATATCTGAATAATAAAGCAACTATTAGAAATCTCTGAAGACTACATAAAATGGTTAGAAAGTGAAATATCCCTTGAACCAACACAAGTATTCACTCTGAAGTATGCTGGGCCTGAAAAAAACACTTTATATAATGTATATAATGCTTTGAATGTCATGCGCACGCTAGCTAAGCGTGTGAGTTTTCAAGCTTTCAGTCTATTCCTCCAGGACGCTTCAGCCCCATGAGGCGATTCTTCCTGAAGGATATAGTTAAATCAGGTGGTATTCAAAGCAGATAATCTTCCCCAGAGCAGTGGTTCATCCTGTTTACCGCAGGCACTCAGATGTGTGATTCTAGAGAGGGAGAGGAGAGATCGACTCCACCACAGATTAAGAAATTCTACTCTGTTAACGCACCTGTGAGCAACAACAACAACAACAACAACAACAACAACAACAAAAAGAAAACGCAAGGCAGGGATGCGTCCGCTCACTCCTCTCCATAGACTTGCGTCGTCGTTGTGTGTGAGCGCGTCTCGATCACTGTGGTGCTGCAGGTAAGAGAGCTGTGGTGACTTTGGAGTCATCCCGAGACGGATTCACTCCCGGTGTCTCCATTCATCCTCGTAATGCACTATGAAATGAAATACAGAGTGCTCGAGTGCAGCGTTTAGTTTTGCTCTGAGAGGTGCTCCTCTAAAGTTCTGCAGCAGCCACAGTGTTAGAGCAGAGCCACAAACGAGGCTTTTCTTACGGGCCAACAATGAGAACCTGTTTGACTCCATGGGGCCTTTAATGAGGATGTAACAATATCAAAATCCTACAGCATGATAAGTCAACAGTATTCATGTGTGCAATGTATTTATTAATTTTATTTAGCATTAATTTACTGCGTGTATTGAACACCACACTTTCTGCCTGGGAGATCCATCATCTGAAGCTGCACGTGTTCACACCTACATCCAGACACTTAGCCACGGATCTTAATGTAAAATTGATGATACCAAGTCTAGTAGTGTCTGGTAGTATTTCAAAGAATCAAACTCTTTTGTGGGGATTCTGTAGTGTGAAGTCCAGCTCCATTCCTCGTTTCATGCATGAGCTTTGCCACGTGCACCATGTGCTTTGTTGTGCTCATCAAAACTGATCGAGTTGGCGTTGGCTAGCGTGTACGTGCCCTAACTGCACTTTCACTGTTGTGTTTTTTGAGCCTTCTGCTTATTTAACTGGCCAGAGATAAGCATGTCAGTCTGTCAGTGTGTAATGCCTAAAAAACTGATGAGGGATATTAAAAGTTGTGCTGATCGCGCCGTGCTTGACAAATTTAGTGGCGCAGACCAGAGACGCAGACATGTTCCAGTCTCCCTAAAGCTGGGTTTTAATGGGAGGGAACAAATGTGCAAGCGCTGAATAAATTACCAGTTTATGTTCGTAGATGTAATATGCCGACCTGAATTCAGCTCAGTTTGCTTTGATTGGTTCAAGTGGATGTTATTCAAATTAGTCCCATTTTCGGGGAGATGGTGGGTTGGGGGAAACAACAGCTGTGTCCCGGCTCAGCCTCCTGCTCGAACCAGGCGTGGACTGTGGAAACCTCAGATGGCAGGTGCATAGAGAAGCAAAGTGAGACTAAAGCTCAAACTTTAGATCAAACATATTAATTAATGATCGATATTGTCCTTGGGGCAGATCAGTTGTGCTGGATCACATGGTTCCTCCTAAGTTCTCTGTCAATATTGTCTCCCACTATGCATTCTGTCTCACAATTGTGCATTCTGGGCTTATTGCAGAGTCTGTCCTTTCAGAGCTGTTCTGCACCCTGACAGGCTGTCAATGTCAGTAGACTGGAAGTGTGTTTTTGATGCCTGTACCTGTCTGTCACTTGTGGTGCAGGGCTGTGTGTTTGTGAGTGTGTGTTCAATCAAGAGGAGGGAGGTCTGAGAAAAGCTATTTTATGGCAGCTCCCCTCCCCTCATTTACTGCATGCCATTACTGAGCAACTGTAATCTTCTGAAGTGGCCATGGAAACTCAATATTTCTTCGTAACTGCACTCCTAACAAACGTTTTGTGTTTTGCAGACCATCTGGGCATTGACCAAATTTTATTATTTTTTCGGCAAAATTTCAGAATTTCTACAATGCTTTCAATTGCTTTGGGAAATGACGCATTACCAATCAGAATTATAGCATGCATTACTGCCGCATGGCTGTATATAAACTCCAATGCAGTAGAAATGCAACAGTAAACTCAAGTTCCCACTGTTACTGACGTTGGACAAGTCGAATCAAAAGGTTCTGTTGGGGGAAGCTTGACTGTTTTCGGGTCTACAGCGGTGGAAAACAATTTTTTACACCATGTGCGTTGGTTTTATATTGCAATAAGAACTCCTCTCATGTCTACCAGTGGCATTTTCTTTTCGTACAGCCACCCACAACGGCATGCAACTGGATGTTTCTGCAGGATAATGCTCCTTTGTGATCCAGTTACACTTGTTGAAACATTTTTGTTAATTATTCCATTATAATTCATTTTGTTGTGTAAAAATAATAAAATTCCAAAAGTGCCTGAAAACCTTTTCTCCACATTTCTATTATAAAGCTGTAAAGCACAGCTAAGGGAGGTTGGAACCACTGGTACCACTATGCATTACCAACCAAGTCAGTGAACCTGTCTTAAAAAATGCTAGTGTTTACTATTTTGACACACAGCGCCATGCATTCACTGCTAAAGGCATAATGGCAGCCTGGTGAAGAAAGAGTGTTTGCTCACTGAAAGGGAAAACAGCACTGCTGTAGCAGAGAGTCAGCCCATATTGTTTGTTATTTGTCAGTATGTTGGTCCTGTGTTTTACTGTAGCAATAAGAGTACAGAGTCTTCTTTCACACATTGTTCAGCCAGTCAGGTTTCTGCACAATAGCCCCCTCTCCCTCCCCCTCATTTGGAGATGATGCTTAATGAAGTATAATTGCCTAACTGGGAATAGGATATACTGAATGTTAAGCAGTATATGACGCGTGTCAAGTGCCGCCCATAACCACACTGGCAGCAGAGTGTCAGAACGGAATTCCGGTTTCCCATTCCGGTCCGCTGGTGTACGAAGCAGCTGTTCTCTCAGGGACACAACTTTGCGTTGCGGCCTGCCACACCAGAAACAGAACATCTGCAACTGGGAAACTCACTAATTGTGTTATTTTTATGACTCATCCTGAATGAGTCCAGCTGCAGTTTTATAAGAGCTAATAGCTGATTCCTTATTGTTGAGACATATGACATGTGTAACAGACCACTACGGATTTTTTTTTCTTCTGACACTGAAGAGAGCTTGTGGCTTAGTTTGTAGTTTATAGTTGTGAGACTGTATGTGTGTGCAGTTGTCTTTCACTCGTCTTGGGTTTTTATGTTTTACTTAATTATTCATTTAACACATAAACTAGCATTCCTCTTCGTGTTGGTGACTTTGGTAATTAAAAGAGGCCATGCCATCTACACTTGACAAATTCAGTCACAGAGATACATACAGTACATTGACTTAAAGCTTTAGAAAACCACATTACTGAGTCTGACTAAAAATGTACTTTTGAACACATAGAAAGACTTCACTGGAAGAAAATTGGACTATCCACACCTCGACAAAAACATCTAGATAATTGGGCAAAGAATCAAGCTATTAATGCGTGTGTTAGCTTAGATTGCAAGATTGTGAACTGCAAAGTTGTCCTCTCTGGCTGTAAGAAAAGTGAGGCAAGAAATGCCAATAAGTGCTGAAAAGGCCAATATTTTGTGATTGGTTGGTAGTCTTCGAAAAGACCAATTATAAGGGCTGATCAGACGATTTGCAGCTAGACAACTCAGCTAATTATTTAGTGCACCATATTCTCCTTTTCTCTCCATTTGTGTCTAAAGCCACTTGTTTCTTTACGTTGCTGTCACCGCCTTTGTCTTTTTAAAAGTTTTCTCAATTTGTGACTTCAGGCTAGTTGGGTGGTTCACTGAGCTCCTCTGAGAAGATGTACTTAGCAAGCTGAATCACCCTTGGACATGATCATGACAACTGTTATCGCTGGACGAGACAGAAAACACAGGCGCAACACCAGCATTCCCCTCCCAAAAATGAATAACAAAATGGCCAAGTCAAATTGAAAGCACAACGACATGCAGTAAACCTGTTAACCTGCAATGGTACAAGTTCCTGATTTGAATGGATTGATTGGCTGATCCTGCCCCCTATGGTTGTGCTCAGTTGGACAAAACCTCTCATCTGAACCGCCTCTTTGTATTTTATCCCGTTTTAGCACACGCTGAGAACAAACCTGACACCCCTGAATTGATGAACGAGGAAACAAGGCTGCCACTTAACCAGATTTGTTATTTTCTTCTGATGACCGCATTCTGCAAAGGTTCAGGTCAGCTGTGAAACACTGGCAACTGTAAGTTCGGTAAAGTTTTCAAAGTGTCAGGGCACCTTAGATTAACTCCATGACCCTCCAACACAAGCAGATGCAAACGCTTACATTGACATCATGTGCAAATGAGGCCCTCAGATCTAAGTACCACGTGCTTCTTCTGTTGAGACAAGCATCTTTCAAGGGGCCGGTGGAAAAAAAAAGTGAGTTTAGGGGAAAGAAAAAAAAATCAATCTGGGCATTTCCACATCATAGAATCTCTCTCAGAACGTGTGTAAAACAATGTGTGAACCCAGCTGGCCCAGCAGAATTTTTCTAATCATGGATGCCCTCGCTGGTATTCCTCTATGTCCTGCTTCTTATTACCTTGTGATAAAAGGCCATCTTTGTTCCTTTATCATTGCGGGAACAACTCACTTTTGCAAACTCTGCACTCTTTCTAATTTCCCGCATTAACAGTTTCTTGCATCTTCTTACATTGCAGTATCTCCAGCATCTCTTTTCAGGAGAGCGTCATCAAAAACATCCATATTGCTCCCTGTGCAGTGTCTTGGTGTGGAGTTTGATGCAATTAGAGATCAAAAACATGGCATTTTTTTTGTTTTAATTAAGAAGTAATTTGTGGTATGTCTTATGAAGGGAATAAGTTTCGGTTTAAGTTTATTGATTGTTGGACTACCATTTTGTGTTCTGTGGCCATGCAGAGTTGGTGGAGAACACTGATAAAGTTAAGAGTGAATTAAAGGAATGGTCGTAAAAGAAAACAATTTATTTATAAATGTATCACTATTATTTTATTTGGGGATGGGGCAGGGGTGCAGCAGGGAAAGGGTAGGAACACCCCGGACAGGGTGTACAGAGCAACTTTCCACAAAACGTTTTAATGTGTATTACGAATATATTTGTTTTGGAAACAGCGTATCTCACAATTTATATGCTGATATTTATGTGTAAGGGAAGTTAGGCAAGTTAGTGCGCTTGCCGGAGGTAGTTTTGTGGGTTTTTTTTAATCAGTGCTAATGCTCAAACAGGTTTGTCGCATTAACTCTAAGGGAGCCAACATTCTGGTCACATGACCTGTGCTGTTTTTTCACCACGCCAAATGTTTCCACATTAAGCGGGGAACCATGACTGCTAACATCAACGGATCTGTCCAGACGGATGAGGAGAGAGTGTTGTTTGGTCTGGTGCATTCATGAAAGACATGGAACAGCCATTATTGACAGTGTGTCCTGATGTCTTTACTCAGTTAATTTGCTCCTTTTTTTTTTTTTTGGCCTCTGCTTTGTGTCCAGTGACCGGATGACGCTTTTCCTCTATGACTAACATTTTTGCAATATTATTTATTGGCCACTCTGCTGCAGGAAGTCCCGGAGACATTCCCTTGTAGTCGAGAGGGAAGCCACTCTTAGCATAATGCCGGGTTACACCACGGAGAACATGCACTTTGGCCTGATGAGGGCTGGATTTGCTGAGGCAGCTGTAACACAGGGAAGGTCGGTGGTGTCTGCAACAGACCCTGGTAGAGTTATGACTGTGGTGGACGACACCACCCGGCTCACTGGCTTTCCACCATTCCAGGTTGTTTGTTTCTATTCAACTTTTTTTTTTCTTTTTTTTCTTTTACCAGCATTGTTACTGCCTCTTACCGCATCTGCCCTTCATGTGGGAAGACAGGTGAACTGGTGGACATGTAAGCCTGTGTGGCTGCTTGTCTCGGTGACGACCCGAGACAAGCCTTCCGATGACCCAGTGACTTATCAGGGTTTAGCAGGCCTCCTGCTTATTGACAGCTGGAGTAGACCTTCACCTCGGCTACCCTGTGCGGAATCCTGTACGCTTCGACGGATTTACACTTGGATTTTAGTATTTTCAACGTTTCTTTGGAAGCCATAAACGTGGAGCTCAGGCTCAGCAGCCCATGGAATATATGCTCAAGTTCAAATGACAGCCAAAATGACAAAAATAAAAAATTATTTTATACCTTTTTATGCCTCTATTATACCTCTTTCGAAACAAGACCTCTGTGTAGGCTTTGTTAAAGGAAGCAGTAACCAAGACTAATTTGACAAGAAATAAACAGATACCTGAGTTGTAAAAGTGCTCCTTAAGTTGCTAATAAAAAGAAATATGCCAGACTGCTGAGGGCCTGTGAAAGGTGCGAAGGGAAGCCCGGTGGGTGTCCTTGTTTTTGCTCCTCACGTGCAGTTTTGTTTGTCTTTTTTAAACATTATCAAAGCAAGAACATTCTATTAGTCGTTATAATGCACTGGAGGGCGAGCACCCTTGTTCTCCTGCACTACCTGTATTTAAATATGCATGAGGCACAGGTCTTTGCAGGGAATCATTTATTCTCCCACTGCTTCACCACGGTGGAGTCTGCAGTTCCAAGCATTGGAGCCATTCATCAGGATGCAGGCATGAAAAAAAAAAAAGAGAGAAGAAGAAGCGTCCAGGCAGGATGTGCGCGCACATGGGAGGATTATTTATGGCCAGCACGAGTGCTGCTGGCGGCCGGTGAAGTTGAGCGTGTCGGCATTTTCGCACGGGCATTGATCTCATCTCTAAGGTCAAGTGCTAACTTTATGTTAAGCACCTGTGTCTTATTTGAGTATGCTTGTGCAAAATTTCCATTTGCTCACCCTACCTCTATCATGCATAAACAAATGAGTGGGGGTCTAGGGAGCATGCAGAAAATACAGGTTACTAAATTGAGAATTAAGTACAATCCACCGAAAATGGACTGATTTTACAAATAAAAACTCACTTTAGGGGAAAGATGGTGCAGTAGAGTATTATTATTATTAATATGTATTTGTGTGTTGGTGTGCCCATATGTACCAATATCTATCTATCTATCTATCTATCTATCTATCTATCTGGTATAAAATATTTATTTATCTTAACTACAAGCTCCTGACCTAGTTATTTAAAATGAATCAATTAATTTCCCCCAAAACAAGTTTCTTTAATAGGCATTGTGTGATATTCAGTAAATTTAGTATGCATAATCTCATCTCGGGGCCCAGCTTGGCAAACCCTGAGGAACACACAAGTCTGTGATAACTTCGACTCGAGTATTTTCAATCACAAAGGTGCTTTTACCTTTGAAGGTGCTTTGATGTAGCAAGTGTTTTCCCTTCTCGGCGCTTCCCTGACATGACTTTATTAATAGATCCATCAGTATCTACTGACAGTCTGTCCCCATGGCTTTGCATGGGAGCTCTGACTTTCAATTACTTCTCACTGCTTCCAGTGCAGGTTCCTAAAAGTGAACTGATTTGATGACAAAGCAGCCATGATCAGAACAAGTCTCTCAGTCAAGCCCTGTTGCGTTAGACTTCCCTTGTAGCATTGAGAATGACCAGTACTCTAAGAAATTATAAGAAATTAGCAAGCTGACCTGTTCATCTAAGTGGATATAGAATGATTCAAATTAGGGAAAGCCAAAGGGGACCAGGTTAACGTTGGATGGCAGCTGGATTGCTCAGATTTCAGAAATCTTGTTCAACACTTCCAATACTTTGGTCATTCACAGAGTTTCATATATATATATATATATTGTATTGCACTGCCCCCTGTTTAATGCACACTTTATTTATTGTTTTGATTTAATTTAATGTATTTTGTTCATCACAGTTTGATGCAATGCATAAGGGTCATCCTTTGGTGTTAATGGCTGCTGAAAAAAGGGGATGAATAGTTCAAGTTCGAGTTGAAAAGTAAAATATACAAATTTTGGTAGTACTAGCAATCATTACTATGTAATGTTACAGTTATGCCCATCTGTTATATTTGTTGGGCTTGAGTTTATAATTATTTTTTTACCCTGAGCATCTTTTGTTTTGTTAGCAGTACTTGTCATTGCTCCAACACGAATAAACATGCTGCATTTGCAGAAAGCAAGTATTTGCCTACTCCCATGTTGATATGATCATTAAAAAAATGGAAAATATCAGTTTACGGTAGATTTAGAGCAGATTAAAAAAATATGCGTTTAATCAGATTAATTTTTTAATCAACTGACAGCTCTAACATATATATATGTGTATATGTGTGTGTATATGTGTGTGTATATATATATATATATATATATATATATATATATATATATATGTATATACGGACACAGGTGCGCAGTCAGGGCAATTTTAGCCCAAGCAGGAAGTCACAGTCTGAATATGTGTTTACAGGGAGCCATTCCCATTTACAACGTTCAGAATAATAATTGCTATAAAACAGCCCTCGGGTTCAAATTTTTTTTTCTGTGTATTTCTCTCCATGTAAAAACACCTAATGTTTCTTTTTTAAATATATATATTTTCAGGGATTTTTTCAGGCATTTTATAACGATTCAGTTGGAGGCCAGAGAGCAGAATCCCAAGAAGCTCGAGTACCTGGTTGTAAACAATGGTTTCTATGAAAGAGATGCTGTCGTGTCGGTCCTCCAACATGCTTCCACTTTAACCCTGACTGACTGCAGCAAGATTTCAGTTAATCACAGCATTTCACAGCAGCTAACCACAAGACAGTGACATATACCCAACTAATGCCATCATGTTGCTTCAATAAACCTTCAGTAACAAGTGATTGTTCCACATGGCCGCTATTGCCAGAATATTGGTCTTGTCGCCTGCGAAATTTGGGCTTCTTTTTTTTTTTTTCTTTAGCAGCTGGGAAAACTTGACATAAATCCACAGGAATTATGAAGTGTTCCATCTGGTTTGTCCGGCGAAGCCCAAGCAGATCCTCATGCATTTTCAATGTGTGGACTTGATGGACTGTAACACAGTTAAGGAAACCCAAAAATCAAGAGTTGTTTTATGGGTATGGTAAAGCACTACATACAAAATTAGTTTTTTTTATTTTCTTATTAAATCATAACGCATCATTTGTCTGTTATTGCTTTGGAAGCCAGACCCCAGCATAAAGAATGGAATTAAGAATGTTTCTGATCAGGGCAAAGATTAGGCCACACTTTGGATGCAGCTGTCAAACTTGATTACCGCTGCTCGCTGAACTGTGTTTTGTTTTTGAAGATGGAATTACTTTTAATCATCTGCAACATTTCAGCAAAGACGCTGATGGCTTTAGGTGCACATTTATGTTTGCGATCAGTGCCTTAATGTGTCTTTTAACCGTGGCATGGGACTGCGCTTTGAAGTTACCAACACAACGATAAAAGCATGTTGTCAGGAGATAATGGCTCTCGGAAGGCCACTGACGCTGATGATGTGTTAACTGCAGATGACATACCGCTCCAGCTGTACTTTGCAATGCTTAATGTGCCTCTTGCATTAAGTCACATAATGGGTTCTGAGCTGACATTAGTAGGATCCTTTGTGGTAAGTAGGAATATTTTAAAGCTGCAGAGCTCAGATTCGACATAAAGTGCATACATTTCTTATGGATGGTCACTGGGTGCAGAATGCAGTCACCGATGATTTTACTTGAGGCTTACAGGTCCGACCTTAAGAGTGTTTAATGTCATGGAAAAATGTGCAACCTCTGCAAATAGACTGTGGCTGTGTTTAGCATTTCGGTCTCAAAACAAATATTTCTAACACGCTTCAGCCGAGTCCATCCCTGATGCACCTGCTTCCACTAAGAATCCTATTGAGCATCTACTCTGAAAGGCAGGCACTTCAAACCTTGCCGTAATATCTAACCATCTCACCAAAAGCATAATGAAAGAGCCCTGAGAAACAATTTTCATCTGTGTGAAAGAAAATCTAAATAAGACATACATTGTCAAACTGTCAGAGGAACACATCCAGCCACATGTTAAATGAAACACGTGGCATGGATGCACAAAAACCCCAATTAATTATTTCCTCACCGAATTTCATGGATCACTGTCTTTGAATGAGGTGGAGTGAAAGACCGATGGTTTCGACTCATTTCATATTCTTTGTGTCTTATCTCCCTGTCAGGGACTCATTTCAGGTGACGCGTTGAAACGGGGAGCCTTTCATTGCTGCCTATTTCTCAGGAGAGCCTTTGTTAGCAGACGTAGACTAAATAAGGAATTAGCTCCCATTGCCACTTTGTGTTTCTTTCTCTTTGAAGTTATTTAGGCCGCCCGGGTGTGTGTTCAAGTGGGAGCCGAAGCCCGGCTGTCACCGTGTCTCCTGCTGACTAACCGCCCGTGTGTTTTTTCCAAATGATATGTATTTTGTAGGAGTAAAGATCACGTGGCTCACTGGCACAGCAATTGCCCACTGGAGGTATCGGAAGTATGAACTGGATACCTGCTGCCCAAAGACAGAAAAATCACAGTCAATTTGAGGCTGACGCTTCACTCCAAACTGCCGCCAGCTTCGGGCTGAATGTGTATTTTGCCGGCCGGTTGTTGCTTAATGGAAGTCACTGCCCCAGTGTGTGAGCGTTTGCTGGCGGACTTGTAGTGTAAATTGCTTTGAGTGGTCCCGATGACTATAAATGAGCTATTAAAATGCAGCACATTTGCATAGTCTTCTCCATATTGTTTATTTTCATGCATTGTTACGGGCAGTTTGTTTTTCATTTTTATTTTTTTCATTGTTATTATTAATTCAGGGCAGCGTGGGTGAAGGAGTCGATGCAGGGCAAGAAGTGGAAGAGTCCAGGGAGCCTTCAGTGCAGAATGGCAGTCTGCTTATTTGGCTCAGATATATGGAAATCATGAAAATTATTGTGCTGAGGTCCGTTCTTTTTAACTCATGGCCTGAGTCCGTGGCAAAGGTTTTGGAGTTTCCGCAATATTTGACATTTCTATTTTACAACGGCTCTTGATTTTTTTATAATTATTATTTTTTTTTTTCTTTGTACATTTTTGTTCCAAGAATCACTCTGGGAGTTCAACATGACTTACTTCATTGTTATTATTTTGTCCAACAGTTTCAGCAGTGCATTCAGCTACTATACCATTATCTTTACCAACTGCCCTTAAATTCACATTATGTGTGTGTGTGTGTGTGTGTGTGTGTGTGAGAGAGAGAGAGAGAGAGAGAGAGTGTGTGTGTGTGTGTGTGAGTACATATATTTCTTCTCACTTTTATTCTTTTCAATTGTTAATTATTAACTCACAAAGAATATTAATGGAAAAAAACATGTAAAGATGTTATAAAGCACAAAAAAGAATAAAATATATTATTGGATGTGCTGTACAGGAAATCCAACATATTTCAAACACTATCAGTATTCAATACTATTCAGTATTACACAAAAATAAGATAGAAAAACAAGCTAACAAGGAAATAGAGCTCATGCTAATGTGAGTAGCAGGGCTCAGTGATTTAGAAACTTTTGTCGATTGGTCGACTTTTTATTTTGATGTAACTGGTGGAAGTAATCTAAAGCCCAGAGCACCACAGGTGTTTCTTAAAAAACAAAAAGGAATGGATGGAAGATCAATGCGTCCAGACAAAAATAGTCACAACAACGCGAAAACTGTTCTACCAGTACTTGAAAATTAAATTCAGGCACCTGGATTTCTGCCACCATCACAACCTCACTGTCCTCTGCATTGTCTCTTCTCACATCAACAGACATGTTCTCATTAATCTCCTCTTTGCGCTGCCTCTGGTCCTCCTGCCTGGCAGTTCCAACTTGGCAGCAACTCACAACAACAAGTTCAACGCCCCTCCTCTTTACATGTCCAAACCATCTTGCACCATCACTCTGATGTCATTCTGGATTCCACCCCTCATACACACTCAAAATAAGTTTGACAGTCCCTTTACCTGGTGTGGTCAATGAAGGAGGAATGGCTTCCAAGTGTCTTTCTTCAATTTAAAGTAAAACAATGTTCATTTGAGGTCGGCCAACATCCAACAACAAGTTTACTCTGTCCAGCTTTGAGCCAGACCAAGAGACAGTTCCAGAATCACACTTATGCTGTGGCATTTCTCATGCTCACAGACTAACTGATGAAAGTGTTGTTTTTTTTTCCCTCCCAGCGAAACAACAATTTGAGGTAATTCCTATTAATGTTCTCATGGAAACTTGGTGCCTGGCTCTGTCCGAGCGACTCTTGAAACAATATTTCCAAAGCTGCATCATTAATTGCACATCATCCTACTTAGACTCAAACACTCTGAAACGCCTGCGTGAGAGCCTGGTGACGCGTGGCACTGGTGAGTCAGCCAGAGAGATAATCAAATAATTATAAATGAGAAACTTTACGCCTCGTTAGGCTTCGTTTGAAAATTGCACCGCCTCGTTTCTCTGAAGACAAATGTAAATTTTACTTTATCTCTGGTTGCAGGTCGTACAGTGTATTTAGCTTTGATAATGCTGGGCACAGAAAACAAGTTCACTATTCAATTTCCTATGCGGGTGGAAGATACAGTTTTGATTTATGTTCAGACTTTTATGCTCTGTGCACCAGAGGAGGAATCAAATAAGAGATTTTTTTTTCTCCCACATACTGTGTGTACTTGACATTTTGCACCAACACAGAAAAGAACGCTGAGGACAGATGGGTATCTAGCGCTGAAGTGGTTTGACCAACTGGAAAAAATCAAAAGCTGCAACTTGCACAGACTTTCCAATCAAGGTTTTTATGAGTCTGCTTTGAGATTTATTGACTTTTATTTTGTGACCATGTGTTCAATTTGCTACCCAGTCAGCGAAAGAGCTGAGGAGCAATGTTATTTTAACCTTTCGATTAACTACATGCATGCGGAAATCTCTGGCAGTAAATAATGGTTTTCATAGGGCCTGTGTACAACATTTACAAGGGCCAGGAAGTAAAAGTGGAAAAGGAAAAAAAAATGCATGTTTTTATTTGTCATATAAGTTAGTAGGAATACTTCACTGGTGTATCCTCAATGCCTGCTAACAAGCATGTGTATTTGTATTATGCTTATCGGTCAATTTTTCAGAATGGTGTTTCTACCATAGCCAAGAACATCCGGGTTTCCTGATTTGGCACTGACAGTTCACAGCTGATCGTGAGGCTGATGTGAGATCAAACAGGGCAATGAAAATCTGCAATAAACACGGAGGTATTAATCTTCCCAAGATGGAACCTGCTGCCGACAGAAAAACTGACAATGACGTGGGACATTAAGTCTGTCTGTCTGAGTGCAATTCATCATTTGATTGCTGTCATGATTGACAAACGCGAACTCAAATCAAGCTTATAAAGTTGAGTGTGTTTGCAAGAATGCATTTTTGCGACAGAATACAACAGTAAGGCAAAGCACTGCATGGTCTGTTTGAGTCACTGCACGGTCAGAGTCAGTTTAGTTTGTCTCGTGCTCTTCTGATTATCCATAAACAGTTAATGGGGTGTGTTGTGATGTATTGTCTCCTGCCCAACCTGTGATTTCAACTTTACAGCACTATTTGCGATGGCTGGTGGATTTAGTTACGTTTCGTGAATGTCTACATCAGGAGTGGACGATGATTATTTTAAATGGTATGATAATACAGATTATTAGCGTGCTTGTTCAGGAAGTTCAACTCCTGTGTGTTCAGTGAACCATGAAACACCATGAAATTGACCTTAATCTATAAATGAAAAGGCTTTTAACACTTATAAATGCTTGATTACTAATTGATGTTTGCTTTAGGTAACCTTAATAAACATGATTGTCAGTAATCATTCGATAAGAACTTAAGTGAAAATCAGTGTTTGTGGCAAGAATCTTCAAAACAAAGACTGATCAGCTTGATTCTTCTTCTACTCCAAATGTCAGCAAGATCCTCTGCTGGGGTTTGTGTTTCTGTTTAAACCGCATCATGCCATGTCATGCGATCATGCGTGAATTCTTTAATTACAGCAGAGCCTCTTCGGTCTCGTGACTCCAGCTGTCCAACAGAACTGCACCGCGCTCGGCTCCAAAAATGTTGGGTGTGCTGTTGGCGAGGGCGGCGCGCGCATCAGGCACAAAAAACACATGCTGTGCAGTGTGTCGCGTTCTACCGCAGTGATCTTATTTTCCTGATAAGGTGACGCCAAAATCGCAAGCGAAATATCTAACCAGTCGTCTGTCCCTGTTGTACATATATTTCTGTTTGACATTAACAACGCTTGATCAATGAATCAATCCAGGGACACTGATTAAATGTGTAAGGGAGGGAGTATTTACAACATACATGAGGCAGATGAGAGTCATTTCATTAATCCCGGAGAGCGTGACTCAATGAAATATTACAGTTTTTAAGTGAGAAGACTGAATTAAATCAGTTTTTAATCCTTCATACTAATTTGAACGGTCAATAGAGCTCTATCAGCACTGACACTTGTACTGTTGCAAGTAATTCGCAAGCAGCAGTTCCAGCTCTTGGCTCCTATGACATCAGTACCAGGGCGAAGATATCTGATATCAAATCATGCCTCGTGTGCATTCTTGTATCAGTTACCCTTCTATGTAGGGCAGAAAGTTTCTTCCTAGGATAGTACAACTTTGTCAAAGGGGCTGGAACAAAACTTTCAGTGGATGAATATTATCTTAGGGCCAGTTCTTCCAAACAATGCAGAAGAAAAAAAAAGTCAGACTGGCTTCCGTATACCAAACTACTTTTGATTCATGGTGTAGTTTGCAGGAATAAAGCTGTCCCAGCCAATCACAGCCATGTATCCTGTGTGGTGCATGCTTCAGGCGATGACCCAAAGGGCTGCTGCGTAAACCAATCGGTAGCTGTGGTTGATTTGGACTTTTGGGTGTTCGGTGCTGCCTCCTGAAATGTTGAAAAAAAAAAAGAAAAGAAAAGGCCCTGGGCGGATGTTTTTCTTTCTGATTTTGAATCAATCGTTTATTGTGCCGTTTCAGATCAAGGTTTCAGGATAAAAAACACAAAAAACTGGACACAAAGAATTCTAAAAGGAAAGGAAAAGAAAAGAAAGACATGTAGCTGAGAGGTAAAAAGCACAGTCAAAGAATGATCAAAATGCCAAAGTTAGAAAAAGCCAGATGAAGGTTGCAGTAAAGGGAAGATGTGAACGATCTCTAAAGAGAACTGAAAAACTTGGAATGAGCAAGAAAAGCATCAAGCGGAGGCTGGCATGGCTGAACAGAAGAGTTCCTGACCGGGGATGGATCAATGTACTGCAAGGTTACAGCGCTGTGTAGGTTACTGAGATAATTTTTAAATCAATGTAAAACAAAGGGATCAGTATAATGAAGTAGCAGAGTCTCATCAGATTCATCTTTAGGACTTTTCGAGACAAGTTAAGACACTCCGTCCCAAGGACACCACTTGGCATTATTGGATGCCGGTGTGATAAGACCGGGCCTGAGATATATTGTCAGTCTCATGGTGCCGCTATCTCAGGGGATTGAGTCGAAGGACGGGGATATGAGGGATGACACCGGGAGAGTATTAACATTTTAATTTCTTTGGAATTCATGGCAGCAGTGCACGCCGCAGCCGGAGGTGGGTCACATCCCTCTCAGTGCGCTGCTCGCCGACTCCGCTGGAAAAGGCCAGCAGCAGTGCAGGCCTGGACGGGGAAATCGGAGAGATGCCGAGGTCTTTAAGGACTGCGGCTGCATGCCCTGGTCTCCATTATCATACTCTACTCCAAGAAGTGATACCTCCCGCTCTTTCAATTATACAGGGAAGAGATTAGGACTTTTTCATTAACCTGCTGTCTTTTGAAGGAAAAAAAAAAGAGGAGCGTTGCACTGGAAGGTGAAATTACAGAAATCATCTTCACCAGCCATCTTGTACGATTACCACTGTGGTCTGTTAGTCCTGTTCGTATCTGCTGCTTATGAATTTGCAGGGATAGCTATGACAACCAGTGAGAACGACTTCACCTCAGTCAGGGCCAGTTCCTCTTCAGAAATCACTGTTTCTCTTTAATACGTGTGTCAGTAGCGTGTTCATTGTTGTTGTTTTTTCTTTTTACTTGTTCCTACAATTGCTTCAAGACAAGAGTCAAGTACTGGTGCACTAAGACCCACTGTTGTTTTATCTTTGTTTGATGACTAGAGATAACACAATTTTGCATCAACTCCTAAAATCATCAAAGTTGATATTCCAGATATTACCGAATGCCCATTGTTGAAAGTCAGTGGCTCTCGCAACACCTCATTAGCCTGGACCTGGCTTCACCAATAATGCACATCAGAACCACCAGTTATTTTATAATAAAATGGGCCCAGCTCACTAGGTTTAAAAATAGTAATAATGATGATATTAATAATTTAAAAAAAAAATACACTTACAAAATAAAAACAAGCTGATTTGCTAATACATTAGCCTCTCTTGCTAAGGAATGTGAGTAGTAAGTCCTCAATTGCCGTCATGACTTTCAGTTTGGCTGTCCAACCCATTTTCATCAGTTTCCATCAACTGAACATCAACATAGCAAAGCTCTTGTTGGAGTTTAAAATGAATTTCAGCACTGCACCAAACAGCAAGGCACAAATGGCCTAAAAAAAAAAGAAAACCATCAAACCACTGTGAAGCGCTATCGCCACATACACGCGATAAAAAATGGCTGGAATATGTGCAGCTGAACCTTGTTTTTTTTTTCACTACTTCGAGATGTCAAACCAGAGAAAATGTATAGAATGGTGAATTATTAACCTTGTGATAAGAGTGCAGTAAACTTTTCTTGCTTTTGACTTCATTCATTCATTTTCCATACCCGCTTAGTCCCGAGCTCAGGGTCACGGGGGTCTGCTGGAGCCTCTCCCAGCTGTCTTAGGGTGAAGGCAGGGGACACCCTGGACAAGTCACCAGTTCATTGCAGGGCCACATAGAAACAAACAACCATTCACACTCACATGCACACCTACGGACAATTTAGAATGTTCAATTGACCTCATGCATGTTTTTGGAGTGTGGGAGGAAGCCGGAGAACCCGGAGAGAACCCACGCAGACACAGGGAGAACATGCAAACTCCACACAGAAAGGTTCCAGGCCCGGAATCGAACCCACGACCTTCTTGCTGAGGCGGCAGCGCTAACCACTGCGCCACCGTGTCGCCCTGCTTTTGACTTGAAAATGAAAATATTTTTTCTCAGGTCTCAGGGTCTCCCTCAGGTTCCCACCGCTATTTTTGAGGTTTTTGAAATCCCATTGTTGGTTTTGACCAATTTTCCAGGGATGAATGGCTTTGCATTGTGGCGCCAACTCCTAATGGGTTTGCATTGTTACAGGGGGCTTCCATCATTTTATATTATCGTCAGTCTGGACGTCAAACATGACAACATAGATTCTATCATATTTTTAAATCAATTTTCTATTTGCACTTTTGAGATCTTTTTGAGCTCATTCACACTTGATAACAGAGGACTCTCAAGCGAATCACTGTCTGTCTGTGCACTTAAAACCAGCGTAAACCAGCGTAGGCAGGGGTAGCAGTTCAGACTAGTGCAGAGCGATCCAATCCCAAATGCAGATTTGCTTTGCACTTTAAAAGCAGTTGTAAATGTGATCATCCACTGAGGTGATTTGCAATGTCATTTCATTTGTATATTCTGTGCATAAAATAATCACATGTCAAACAATGCACTGCAGAGCAGATGGACACAGAAGCTAACAGACAATTGCTAATGTTGTGCTAATAAGGCCCTGGACTGTTGACCCAGAGAAATATTAACACTATCTCATTTCTGGCAGCAGGTCATGGTTGTATTGTAGGTACTGTCCGTTAAATATACTTTTTTTCTGGCAATGCTTCAGATTAGGAAATGTTTAAATTAAAAGCCATTAAATCAAAGTTTCCCCTCAGTAACCCCAGAATCATTACTAAGGTTTAGGGCCAAGGGAACCTTAGTCCTTATCCCTAATGTTAACCTGTAACCCTAATAAATTATAGTTCAGTGTTTCCTAATGACATCTATAACCTCTTGGATCTGGAAGGCCAAGTTTAAAAGATTTTGACTTCAATCTTTTTCACTAGAAAAGAAAAAACTTGCAGTGAAATAATCATTTGGAAAACAACGGATGAACTCGTCCCACCGTTAACGTTGGCGTTATGTATTCTACTTCGTCCTGCTGTCTGATGTAACCTCCTGACTTCTTTGTTTGTTTGTTTGTTTGTTGCTTCCGCTTCTCTTGTAAATCCAACCAACATGTGCTGTCATTTTAATTTCAAGCTTATTACACAGAGTGGCACTGAGCGTATTAAGGGGTAGAATTTGCATGTGAAGACAATCCTCTGTGAAATTACTGTCAGGGAGGGCAGCTGAAGTTACCTTGGTGAGCGCTACATGTCAAGCAGGTGTGATGTGGGCACCTGTTCCCCCAAAGTCTTAATGAACTCATCACTCTCTACTAACACCTTTTAATAGCTAGAAAAATGAGGTAAGTGCCCAGTCAATTAATGTGTGTGCTTGTGAAAAAAATCCTATAATTTAGGTAAGCTGATTATGTTCTGAAGGTTCACAGAAACAGGAGTACTTAAAACCTCGTAATACCCTAAAAAACTGGAATTTCCGAACAAAGGGGGGGATAAATTTGAGCACTGTAACAGCTGTTGCAGCAGTTCAAATTACTGTGTAATGTTTTGTGTATTCTTTTTGGGATAGTACATAAAAAAAAGATTTTAATGGATTTGTATAAACCATTAATGCTTTTATTGTTATTATATTATGGAGCAATTTTGACACTTCAAGTTTGGCAACACTAAGACGCAAGCAAGCTTGTTTTTTGTCTTTGTTGTAAAACTACTTTTTGAATATCTGGTAATAAGACATTTTGCCAATGCTGAACTAAGAAAGTAACACTTATACACACTGCAAAATGTCACATCAGTGATAATTAACTGATGTGTGGCACTTTATTTATTTAATTTTTTTATACAACTGTATTAAATTATGGTTCATGACAGACCCTTTGCAGTTGATTAACAACAGCAACAACAAAAAATAGCCCTCATAGCAGCCTCCTAAGTGACCTATTGAAATAGAACAAGCTAAGAAAGACACTTGCACATATCCTAAGGTTTTCCAAATAGACAAAGATGTTGTCATATATATTCCACATTGCTTGACAGCAGGGCACAACAATTAATGTGTTAGTGCAACAGCATAATGTATTGGATGTATTGGTGCACTTATTTCATTAAAATGTAGCTATAATTAAAATGTGTTGCCCTGGAACGAACTGCTCCCTGGCTCCTGATGGTTTTGTTTGCCTGATGTTTAATACCATCACTTAAACCATATTTCCTGTTGGTTTTTTTTGTTTTGTTTTTTTTACATCCAACTGACAATATTGCTCTCTGAAAGGAAATCTATGCCAAAACCTTTCTACTCCCAAAAAGCATTCAAGGCAGAAGCTTTGGAAAGAATTTAAGTCTTTAAAAGAAGGCAGAAAAAATATAAAACATTTTAGGTTTGGTGGCTTTCAAGGTGCAGTGCTTTCACTCCTTACAATCTCAAACAAATGGCAACACACTCAATTTTGAGTGCAACCTGGCAGAGATGTTCTTTGCATTAGAGGCAAACACAAACTTAGGAAGGAGTGCTTGTTATTACTGCAATTCATTGGTTGTGAAATGCTATTTTCAAAAGATTTGATTTCATTTATTTGTTTTATTGTTGGCCTTTTGTCCATTTTGGGCAGTGACAGACAATACATTAATACAAAGAATAATGAAACTAAGCTTTTTCCTTATCAAAGTTAATATGGAGGGAAGAGATCTGTAACTTCACTGCTGTATTAACATAAGCACTGAACTACTAAATTATCTTGCCAACATTTTATTTTCTTGTTCATATTTTAACCTAAGAGCCACTGAGCAAAGCCAAAAGTTTTACAGATTTGAGGGTGAAGGGCTTCTGGTGGAGGGTGGAGAAAAAAGTCTCCCTGAAAGACAAGTGAAATTTTTCAGCAGTGCTACTGACTTGTCTTGTGTCTGCGTGGGCATGTTTTGCTGAGGTTTGTGAGTTTTAGTACAGCAGCAATCATAATTTAATTATGTCCTAATTTGATCCCGCAATCAGGCAGTGGCAAGTGGGATGTTGCAAAATGTGTTTCCCTGCAGGCAGATAAAGCATGCACATGGCAGAAGGGTAGCAATTCAATTACGGCCGTAGTGGGGGAGCGTCAGAATGATAAAAGCCATTCAGGAGCTTATAAACCTGACAATTTATGGGCATCGGTTCCATCTTCTTTATTCTTCACCATCGCCAGGGAAACCGAGTACCTTGTGCACATCCCCAGCCGTGTTTGCGGTTGCATTGCTTTGCGTTGCACTTGGAATTCAGGAATATACAGGGAAAAAAATGTTTTTTTGTTTGGTAGCTGTATCATGGTGGAGTTTTAAAAACACAGCGTGTTAACGGACCAGGGACATGTTTAGAGGCAGCATTAACACGTGCAGCTTTGTCAAGGAGTGCGGCATCACAGGCTGACTTTTGCACAATAAAGGCACGTCTGTATAGCAGTATTCTTAATTCTTAAGTAAGTTTAGAGGTTATATTATGACTTGCTTTGGCTCTTTATTTGCACAGTTTTAAAAATGAATGAAAACTCCATTGTGCTCATAGTGTATGCAAGCTTTTTTTTAAAAAATTAACATATTTTTCAAGCTTTCTTCTGAATCTTTTCAAAAAGGCTGCAAAGGTAACAATGCAAATAGGCATAATAGACTGTGCATAAGAGTCTTTTTTTTTTCCAGAGTAAAGGTCATTTTTTTCCCAGCTTTTGCTTCCCAGCAGTTTGATGTATCTCCCAATTATGGTGTATGGGCAGAAGGTATGTCATACCAACCTGTCTTGTTTGGCAAGGGGCAACAACATTGCAAAGACAACAAAATGAAGAAAAATGCAGTGCAAACCAAAATGTATCCAGCTAACAGCAGGAATGACTGGGCCTATCAGATCCCTTCACTGCTACTGGAGCAAGTCGGTAACAAGACCTTCCATTGGTGTTTGAGCCGACAATCTACACTTGTCAACATCCCATGATGAGCCATCGATGTTGAACCAAATTCTAACTTAAGATGGTGAGCATTAGAGTAACAATAAAGCATTTCAAGATTCAAGTCATGGCTGCCATAGTTTCTGGGCTTGCAGCAACTTGCTGTTTTTGTCTAAGCTACAGCCCGGCTTGCAGTATTGACTTTTCCTTCATCGGGGATGCTTGCTGATCATTCAACCAGTTAGAGGCAATTCAGATTGGAGCTTTTCAAAAGGGATCTGGCAGAGGTCAGATCCCAGGTCAACTTGAAAATTTGGCAAATATGTATTTGTATGTGGCATAACGTTTTTCAGTTTATTCACCCGTGAAAGTGAAGTGAAGTTGTCTCCATTTGTTGAAAATATGCTCAGGGTAAAGTCTTATCTACATTATGCATTACTTGGAGTTGTTGAATGATTCACACTTCCCCAAAGATGTATGTTCACACTCAGTTGTTGCCGGGAACACAGCAACAACTGTGTGTGGTTTGCATGTTCACTACGCTATTGAAAAAGTTTGAAAATACACATTTGTATTACTTAAATCAATTTAAAACATGTTTCCAATGCAAAACAAAGGTTAAATGGCTTGGCAGACTTTTTTGCAGGGATTTTGATTTTGTTTTGAACTATTACATGCTTGAACATATTAAATTCCTCATTTTCTCTAGTTTCAAAAGTTTTGGACTAGCAAACAAGTTATTGGTTGCTATGCTTGTGTCATGACACCCCCTATTTCCTGGGCTGTTTTACTACTTACACTACTACTTTTTTTTTTTTTTTTTCATTCCCGACGACCGACCGTTTTCTCATTTCCATGTCTTGTTTACATGCAAAATATCATCGTCTTTCTTTCTGTTTACTTTTAGTCCAGAAGCAAGTAAAGTGCTGGCTCGCAGTCTCAGTGTAGCCCAGCGAGGTTGCCAAGGGCAGCAGTAACTGGATGTGAATTTGTCAAGTTTAAACTTGGAAAGGAAAGAAGAACTTTACCTGAATGATTGCTTAAGGTTTGCTTTTTTTGTTTTTTCTTCACTTGTAGCCACAGAAACGTAATGTTTCCATCTGAATAATCAACCTTGGCAAAGCAATGGCTTTAAAATTGGATGTTATGGGGACTGTTCATAGATAAACGTGCCAAGACCCTGCTGGAAAGTGATGCCAAAGGGCTCGTGGGGCATCAGAAAAGGCTTAGCGGATTGGTGAATGACAGTAAAGTTCACCCTGTATTTCTGGATAAGATAGAAATGGTACACAAAGTGGTACACAGTGAGCATGTCCCCTTTCACTGAGGCCTGTGGAAATGAAACAATAGACAAGAATGGAATGCATAAATTAACATCCCCATCACCGCTCAAGGCACAATGGGCTTTCTTTGCAACATGCTATGCAAAGTTTTTTTCTGCTCTGAAACCTACAAGCACAAATCAAAAGTTCAATGAAGTTGGAATGTGGTCGACATTTGTACACTCTGGATTTGTGAATGTCTCGAGAAGCAAAGACCCAGTCAAGAGACAGTCATCGAGGTGTAATTTAGTTCTTTAAATATTTTGCACACTTCAGGGAAACTCAGAAGTTCTTTCAAATGAAATGCCAAACATTTGAATTTGTGTGTCCGTCCATTAACTAATACTACGCAGTTGTTTGAGGTTTGCTCGACAACAGCTGAAGGTGGCAGTTGAAGGTGCAGGTGGCCTCTGCAAAAGAAGAGGACAGAGAAACAGAAGGAGCTCTGAGTATACTTTTCAGCTTTTAGTGACACATTAATGATTGTTTCATCCACTAATCGCTGAAACAATGGCAAGTCCTCATCATGCCGCACATGTTGTCCAGGCCATGTGGATACACATCTCAGTCAATATTCAGTCCAGCTGAATGCTGGTACTTTGTAGGACTAGAAGGCCTGGTGCAACTCATAATAACAATTTGCAATAATAATTTGTAATATTTCAATTTGTAGTAATTATTTGTAATGTATAGGTTCTATGCTCAACTATATTTTATTGTGGCAATTACAAATGACAAATTGATCAAATGATGGATCACTGGTAAGAGCTGTGGCAGAATTTTGCTCAGGGCCCAGGGATTTCTGAACTGGCCCTGAGATAGAAAACCATTGTTATCATACTCATTGTTGCTGCAAATGGAGAAGGTTACTCCAGGCTTGCAGGAATGCAGTTTATGCTTTCAGGAAGTTTGATTACTCAAGCATTTAAAACCCTTCAAGGATTCAGTGGAAACTTCTTGGTTGTCAAGTTGTCAAGGTTGTTTTTTTTCTCCTTTTTGAAAAAGCTGTCATCGTCAAAGAAAAGGGATATTTTATTTCAGCGAGTGTAAACCTTACCTGACAGAAGTGTATAGTGACAATTTCTGTCGTTCTTTTTTAAATATCTGAAATGGTGTAATGTATATATAGCTTCAGATCATAGGAAATTGCAATGATTCTTAAAGACATTGTTGCAGTGTTCTCTGACTGTGCCTCTTCTATTTGTCCTGGTGAAGAAAATGGTGTTTAAAAAAGGGTACCCATAGGACAAAACCCCTTTAATTTCACTGCTTTTCACTGGATCGAGATTTATTATCAACTGCTGTTTTCAGCTCACATTTCTTATTCGCACTATAGTTTGTTTGGTTGATTGACTTTTTTTTTTTTTTTTAATCTACACTGAATTTCCCTTAATGAATATCTCAGAATGTTTTAACTATTCCAGATAGAGCAACTAACAAAACCAAACTATAGTACAAATTGATTTACTTTCAGGTCATGCTATCTTAAAGCAGAAACTCATTTCCATCACTAACATAGAAAGTCTGATTGGATTAAGGCAGAAAATTATCAACCTTAAAGTGACTGCAAGATATCAAAAACGCAACATCTTGAACGCTTTGTCATTTCACAGGTGTTTACAGAAGCTGTTCTTGACATGCCGTGAATTTACCGAGGAGGGCTGTCACCTGAACGCAAACCTCAGTGTCTTGTCAGCTGCTCTGCAGTTGGCCATCATTCTGCCTGAAACTGCTGCAAACTGCAAAGAGCCCCTCATGGCAATTGGATGACATTGATGGTGGCGTCACATCTCAGAGAACAATCTCTGAGGAGTCATTTATTGTTGTCTGATGTATGATAAACTTGTCAAGACTATGAACCAACTGCTTTCTGACATTTTCCACATTCAGCAAATATTCTAGAATTCCACTGTACCTGTTTTAACCTGTTTGTAACTCGTACAAATGGCAATAAATATCTAATGTAATGTAATCAAATTTAATCTATTCATGAAAACACAAAAAACCTCACTCCGAAAAAGACAGAAGTCTCCAAATATGATGCATACACCCACATAACCCAATCACTTGGCCCAGATGCCTGTCATGATTCTTTTACATAGCATTACACATTAAGTACACTTGTATACTGGATTTGTATTACTATTTATTGTACCTTTCAGCTTGCCCCTTATGGTATCAGATCACCCTGAATAATAGGAGTTACAGCTACAGGGAGATAACTTCAATGATAGTGTTTTAATTTTGCTGTTCAGTGGTTTGTTCCACTCGTTGAGAAGGGTCCAGTCTGACCCAGTAATGGCACTGTGGCTGATAATGATATAATGTATGAGGATGTGTGCCTTCCTCACAAGAAGTCTTATTGTTTTCAGCATTCTTCAGTCTAGACAGTCATTTTTCATGTCTCATGCACTGTTTATTTTTTCGTCTTTAAATAGGAGATGCTGAACTATATTGCTTTGAGTCCGTACCGGACACAACTTTGGACGAAGCAGAGAATAAAGAGAAAATGGTGGGATGCAATAGAGATGCAAGTAATATAAGAGGGAGGGTATTAATTATGGGGCAACACGGTGGCGCAGTGGTTAGCGCTGCCGCCTCACAGCAAGAAGGTCGTGGGTTCGATTCCGGGGCCTGGACCTGGGACCTTTCTGTGTGGAGTTTGCATGTTCTCCCTGTGTCTGCGTGGGTTCTCTCCGGGTTCTCCGGCTTCCTCCCACACTCCAAAAACATGCATGTGAGGTCAATTGAACGTTCTAAATTGTCCGTAGGTGTGCATGTGAGTGTGAATGGTTGTTTGTCTCTATGTGGCCCTGCGATGAACTGGCGACTTGTCCAGGGTGTCCCCTGCCTTCGCCCTAAGACAGCTGGGATAGGCTCCAGCAGACCCCACGTGACCCTGAGCTCGGGACTAAGCGGGTATAGAAAATGAATGAATGGTATTAATTATGAGTTGACTGAATGCAGAACGGAACAGGTGAGTTCTTATTTGAGTCTTAAAGGAGGTGAAGTGCGCATTTGTTGTGGGAGGGAGTTCCAGAGGCTCGGGGCAGCAACTGAAAGAGCTTCGTCCCATCGAGTGTGGCACATCCTCCAAGGGATGGGTAGGTTGGTGTCGATGGAGCACAAGGTCCAGGAAGGGTGCAGTAGAGAAAGAGATCTTTAAGGTAGGAGGGGGACTGGTTATTGAGTGCTTTGTGAGTGAGAATATGGTGTATTGAATACGATAAAAGACAGGGAGTCAGTGTCTGGGGTACAGGGGTGATGTGGTCATGGTTCAGTGGGTGTGTGTAAGGAGGTGGGCAGCTGAAAATGCTGGAGTTTACTGAGGATATTGGAGGTTCTGCTGAAGAGTTGACTGTTGCTTCTGTTGATGTGATGAAAGCAGGAATGAGGGTTTTTCGCTGGAGGGAAGGAGATAGGGGGCAGAGGTGGGCAGTGTTTTTTAGGTGGTTCAAAGTGGAAAGCTGATTCTGTTAGAAACTTGTCTGCTGTCTAAGATGACTCCAAGGTTAAGGCAGACGAGGAATGGGAATAGTTGTCGATGGAGGGTGGGGGTGGGGGGTTTGGTTGTCGATGGGTAGGTGGAAGTTATTTGCTGTCCGGGTGTAGCCCAACTCGAAGTAAATCTGATTTATCACAGTCAAGTTTGAGGAGATTTGTTTCCATCCGTTGTCTGATTTGGGAGAGGCAGTTAAAGGGAGTGGAGTGGGTCTGCAAGGGGATAGAGATGGTGGAGATGGAAAGCTGGATATCCTCGCTGTAGCAGTGAAAATGGAAGTTGCGACGAAGGACGATCTGACCGAGGAGAAGAAGGTAGAGGATGAAGAGGAGAGGACTGAGCACCGATCCCTGGGGCACACCTTGGTACAGGGGTTTTCCTCTCAGTGAGATATGAATGAAGGATAGATTGTAGGCTGGAGGGTAAGGTCCTATCTAAAGCCGTTCTGAAATTAATGTGGAAAAAAAAACATTTCATCTTTTGAATAGGATTTACATATCCAGTATACCAGGCTGGGGGATTGATAATAGTGATACTTTATAAAGCATTAGCTTATCAAATGTTGACCCAGCCAGACCTTGCCCATGGCAACAGCCTCTTTTTGCTCAAAGGATGCTAATGAGTTGGCTCATCTTTTGAATGGCTGCAAATGGCGTCTGACAATGCCTTGACAACACAGGAGTGGTTATGTTGTGGTCATCTCTTGTCTGCTAACATACCATGAAACAAACTGATTTAAAGTTCTTGTGGAACCTGCCGAGCAGCAGCAGTCGCCATTTCGGGAAGCATTTGGGATTTGTTTGCCTTGCCTTGGAGCAATGAAAAACTGAGCGGCAGGGAATTAGACCACTAACTGCTCAATGTGTATAGAAATAAACTGTGGAAGAATGAAGCACTGTTATTGCAGTTTAAACTCCCCCAAATGCCTCCACAGCATCTATACATCAATCTCCTTCTACACTGTGTAGTAAGTGTGCATTACAGAGGAAGAGATAGGCAGGTTCAACGGTCCAAAGAGAGTAATGTTTTGTGAAGCTAAACTGCAGAGAAACAGCCAAGGTTCCCCCAAGTCTCTTCACTTGAAGTGCACTGTTAAGTGCCTCAGGGGTAAATGTTTGATTGCAGACTTATGGCTAAAATCTCCGCAAAGGGCTATAAAGCAGCATTTCGGGTCCTTTTTGCGTGGACAGGTTTTGCTAATATCACTTAAGTCAGGTCGTCAGATGGAAATGACGTGTCTAGTTGATTGATTTTGCTTTGCAAAGCTGTATCTGGCCTTTAGTATTTTTATTTGTGTGGCTACATGATGGCCTCTACGTGTGGCTACATGTAGGCTGACAGCACTGAAATGTTCTTCAGCCCCTCTGCCTTTTTTTCAACATAAACATATACAACAGCATAATTATGGCTCTAAATGTTTCTAGGTAAAAATTATTTGGGACTTTTCAAATATTATTTTAATTCTGAAAACCAGTTTCATAAGCTAAACCAAGTTGGTAAACATCATCATAATTGCAACCCAATTAACCAGTTTGTTATTTTCTTTTCAAAAACATTTTTTTTTTCACAATGCAATCAGTGGTAATTCCATTGGTTCTGGGGGGGGGGGGGGGGGGGGGTCACACACCCCAAAAACCTTCCTGATAGTTTTTTTTTTTTTTTTTTCCTGTTGCAAATCTTAGTCATGCTACTTTGTGTGGGAGTCGTAATTACCATATAACAATGTAGGCAGCACTCAGAAGACTGCCAGAGCTCATGTGGATTTGTGCTGTGAGCCATGAGGTTAGATTTGGCTTGACATCAGCTTGATTAGCTCACAACACAGAAACTGCATCAGACAGCTGGTCTGGGGCCACAAACACAAAATACGATTTGGTGGCTTTCA
Source organism: Nelusetta ayraudi (assembly GCF_046127955.1). Classification (NCBI taxonomy): domain Eukaryota; kingdom Metazoa; phylum Chordata; class Actinopteri; order Tetraodontiformes; family Monacanthidae; genus Nelusetta; species Nelusetta ayraudi. The sequence continues at coordinate 2,757,558 of NW_027466061.1, read as the reverse complement.
CATTTGTACATAGATATATTTTTTTTAATGTAGCTCTGTTCATATATGGATGATTAAACTGTTAAATGTAGCTCTGTTCATATATGGATGATTAAACTGTTAAATGTAGCTCTGTTCATATATGGATGATTAAACTGTTAAATGTAGCTCTGTTCATATATCAATGATTAAACTGTAGTCTTATCTTGTGTTGAGAAAAAAAATGCATTTTTTTTTTCTCTGACATCCAACATGCCCAATTTAATCTGACCCTCACAGAGGTCCTCAGACATCATTCTGTATTTTCCCTTCTTCACCCCAGTGCACACTATCAGCTGTCTGCACACTTTGGCCCTCAAGACAATTCCACTTTCAAATCTCAGCGGCCAATACAACAGCTTTCTCTTCATTGGTGGATTGCGTGTGCCTGAGGCGCTGAGTGTAACTTGCCACTATATCATAATCAGTCCTTACATGGTGAAAGCTTTGGCCCAAGCCGTGTGGGATATGCAGTTAAGATTAATATTGTTAGCTGGAATGAGCAGGGCAGCAAATACAATAACAAACTGTACACCTCTCGAATGGTCAACTTTTGCTCTAATGAAAATAAAGTTTTACATATATATATATATACATATAAAAACAAAATGTCATGTTGCATTAAAATGATACATTCCTACATATTCCAATAAGTCACACAAAAAAAAATACACAACTTAGATTTGTTGCATTGTTTTTTAATTAAAATACAACCGCTGTGGCTGCATATGCAGCTATGAAACTATTGTGCGGTTACCACTGGAATGGACTCACACATGCGGAATGTTCTACATAACAAATTCCTGTTTTTCTTTTTTCCAGTATTATACTATTGTGTCAAGGTAAAACTGACTTGTAGCATGGGTTGTTGCAGTGTTGTTAAAAAGTATTATTTGATCACAAGACACTGGAAGATCCTTTGATGAGAAATATTACATACAATACAGTTTTCTTTTTTTCTTTATGAAGAGGAACGTTATACTTATAATCGGAATGACAAAAATGACCCACCGTGCATCAAGCCAAACTTTGATTAATGGCCAAAAGTGCAATAAAATGACCATTTTAACAGTCAAGGCTGGTCTCTCTCCTGTGGACCAGGAACGATCAGTTCGGCAGAATGTTTGTGCCTTTTCTTTCCGACGTAACAAAGCCGATCTGCAGCCATGATAAGCTTGACTTGCTTCCATTGTGTGCCACTCCTTCAGTTCTGGCTTTCAACCACAGACACGCACCAGTTGTCACATCGTCTGGATCCATGTTGCCAGATAAAGTAGCAAATTAAAAATATATATCACAACAAAGCCACACATTTCTGTTTGTTTGTCTGCTTTGGCCTAGAAAGCTGCCTGCTTCCCTTTGATTCCCGTCACAATGGGATGCTCTGGAGTATGATGGACACGCACTCTTTCCTCCCCTTCCTGCCTTATTATTTTTGTTTATGTACAACAAACACCATCGGTCTTTTCCCTTGGCTTTGAGGTGCGCTTAAATTAGAATTGATGTCCATGAGCAGGGGTCAGGGGTGACTGTAAAAGCCTAAACACTGTGTGCACTATTGATTAACATCCAATCTAAATAAAACAGCGTATGGTATTGTCAATAGCTAAACACTGACCCAGATTGCATGCAACATTTAGCGCTCTTTGGAAGAAGGCAGTGGATAGGCGGGGCTAATGAATGCTGGGTAATTACTACAGAGAGTTGTGACAATCCCTGACGACAAGGTTTGCCAGCAGTCCCTTTGTTTGCTCGCCCGCTTGTTTGTTTGAACTCTCTCTCTCTCTAATGGACTGCTAGGTAATTGGGTCATAGGAAATTTCAAAGAAAAAGGGAAAAAAAAAAAAAAAACAAGATGACAGCATGAGAGAACCTCAATAAAAGCAGATTGGAGAAATGTATTGTTTTGCAGAGATGGTGAGCACACATCGAAAATACAGCATTGTCACAGCGTCCATTTTTGAGCTCTTTTTAGTCACTGCAGGAGGTATGATGGCAATTATCAGGCTGAACGACGCTGCAATTTTAGCTCCAAAGGCTGTACAATGTTTCTAATCCTCTTCAAACAGTCCATTACCACTCATACATTACCTTTTTGTTCTGACATTAACGCTTCTCTTCTCTTCATATTTTTTTTTTTATATATATATAGCCACGTATTTCTGACACATTCAAAATTTGAAAAGTGAGACAAAATTATGATGAGGTCCCCATAGTGACAACTGAATGGAAAATAACTGGTTCAGGTCTACCTCATTCATTTCACATCACACACTTGATTGTTTGACTTCCTGCAACTTTCAGAAATTACCAACCTTTGTCAGATGAAGCTTTATGTAGTCAATTATGGCTCTAAGTGCTGCACTTAAAGCATAAAGATGATCGGTTGTTGCAGCCACATATTTTCTGTTTGCTCAATTCCCTTTGTATCTCCAAAATGGTTTTGCTCACCTCTTGTGAAAATGAGATTTATATCCTGGATAGAAAAACTAAAAGTTTTGGATAACAAGTGGAGGTCATGTGAATCTGAGGCCCTGTTTGCACTTGGTCATTTCATGCATTTTTCGTATTCCGATCGGCAAAAAACACAAAGTAACCAAGTGCAAACAGTCCAAATCCGTTTTGTCATCCGAATACCAAAACCACCTCCAGCTCAGTCCACATTAAGGACCGCCTACTCCACTCACCTCTCCCGTGTACGTACTTGGTCGGCGCCCCACCTCCCGGCGTCGTCATTATAAAGTTACAAACAAGAAGCCAAAACAAATCATTTTTGTTAGACTCGTTTATTAGCATGCTAATAAATTTCATTCCGCATGAGCGTATTTTGTCAGTGGAGCAGCGGTCGCAGTTTCCCACATATGAGATTAAATGTGCGACGTTGCATCCAAAAATTTTCCAGCCACTGTTGATCCGAAAATGAAGTCGTCACCATTCTGTCCCACCAGTGGTTACTCCTCGTTCGGATCCATACGAGCTGCAGTTGAATTAAAACCAGTGACTTGATATAGTCAGCAAACAGGAAGTTGATTCTTATTCGCTGTCATGTAAAACTCGCCGTGGTTTTGCGCTTTACTGCCCCCAGTCGTTAAAAACGGAAATGACGCATGTTGCATTTGCATAGGTTCTCGGGGGGGGAGGGGGGGGGTGATGCGATCACAAATGGCACGCTCGAGACGCATGTTAATGCTACGTGCGAACAGATGCTGCGAGATCCGTTCTCGTGATCCAATCCTCCAAAACAGTTACAAGTGACCAAGTGCAAACAGGGCCTGAGTGTGAAGAGCATTAAATAGCTATTGATTGATTGATTGATTGATTAAGCCATTTCTTTGCTTTTTTTTTCATTAGCCTGTTCGGTTGGCCATATGAGACTATGGCAATTATGACAAGAGAAAAATGTGGAGATAATGAAAAGTAATACATCTATTTAAAAAAAAAAAAAGTAATAAATAAATCTAACTACATTACTTTTTTGGCAGTCATAATGGAGAACAACTGCCGTTTCAGTATCCTAATTATGGCACGTGCATAAAAGTTAAAAAGGTCTCTGTCAAGTCCTCAAGATTCTTTAATCGGGACACTGCAGCAAAAACAGCAGCGCTCGTCTCTGTCTGAGATTTTGCTTCGTCTTTCCAAAAAACTCTCCAAGTCTTTTTCCTCGTGGATAAATTAGTTAAATAAAAATAATCGAGTAGATTTAAATCAATATTTAAAAGCTGTTGTGAGAATTACATGCCTCTCTCTGGTCCTAGTGTGAAAATGACCTGGAAAGCTGAATTCTAATTTACTGTACGATTGTGGTCCCAGTCTGCTTCAACACTGCACTCTGTTAACCAACATCAATCTTTTATATCATGTGTCTTGAATGTGTCTTGGGGAAATCCCATATCAAACTGACACAATATGTAGCCTATTATTCAGAGGAATATGCACATCATAATTGCAAATGAAAATGATTGATCAACGGATTAAAAGATCCACTGAGGTCCAGTTCTGGCTATGACTTGAATACATGGCTCATTATAGGGAAGTGGGCGAGGTAATTATGACAACGGGAGACAAGAGTTATGGGTACATCATGCTTCTGATTATGTGTGGTATGTAAATACGCAACATCTGTGTTGTCACGCTTTTATTTACTGGGTGACAATCTGCACATGTATTTTCCACACTTCTGCGCAGTAACAAAGCTGCTTTGGTACCTTCACTGCCACACAGGCAGTTGGGCTCTTTTATCTGTGCACTTCATTAAGTGCACTCTTCCAGCTCAAGAACTGCTTGGCATGGGATGCTAATAAAGTGGAGTTGTTTTTTTTTTTTTTTTTTTGTCAAAACAGCTTTTCTCTCCCATGACTTTTGTTTGAGCTCAGTGATGGAAAAATTACCCTCAGAGGCGAAACATGGAACCGTGGTAAATTTTGATTTCAAACTTCCTACTTCTAAAACAGATGTGCTGCTGTGGCCTACGCATACCAATGTTAAATCAGCAGGAAATGATCCCTGAACAGGAATACTCTGTAAACAAACAACATTTTCTGCAGAGAGACTGACTTTCATCTACTAAAGTGTTTTAATAACCCCAGATCACTTCGCTGCATCTTTTTGTGTTTATCCTTTATCTTTTTGTTCTTGTTTGTTGTTATGAATTGTTAGATTGGTTTTAGTAATGCTGTTTGTACTATAATGGACTATTCTCAGAATCAAGGGATTTGATTTGGTTGTATCCTCTGCCTGTGCTGTCTCCTGGCTTTCTTACCGTAGTTGAGGGGGACGGAAGTATCTAAACTTTCCAAAGAATGAGAATCTGGAGAGAGTAAAAAAAAAAAAAACATAACTAGAGTTGCAACTGTAACAAAGTGCAGGCACAAGCAAGATAATGTGTGCCTGGCAATAGTGCAAGTAATGAGATTTGACATTCTGTTTGTGTTTTGGTTTTTTTGCAACTGGCAGGAAAGTTCCGTTAGCTGACAAAGCATGAGAATAGATCGAAAACAAAAATCAAAATCTTAAATCTTTCACACTCATGTTTTCTTCAGCGGTGATGCGTGATATTCTGGCAGATGAGTTATATTAATAATTCACATTCTCTCACCACCAGAACTTAACCGCTGTCATGCTCTGCTCTGTTTTTCCCACCATGAAACACAGACACACTATTCAGAACGGGGCTCATAGAATGGATATGTGGCCTTTGCCCCTTCTGTCTCCTTCAGCCCACTGATTTCAGAATGGAAATCGTCAGACCAAGAAGAAACTGTACGTGAAAAGGTCTTTGACCCTGACATCTGACCTGTGTAAGCAAAGTAAATGTCAGATTTGCAAAGATGAAAAAATCTGCTTTTGATGAAGGTATCTTGCAACCAGTTAAAGGGATAAAAAAAAAAAATTGCTGTGTACGTGAACTATCTCCAAAGCCAGAACTTCTCACATTTCCTTTTCTTTATATGTTTGGATATTTCACCATTTTGAAAAAGGTAGACATTTCGCAGTATAGTTAACCTTGTCCAGAGGCAGCCCTTTCTGCCTTTTCTCTCTTCGCAGCCAATTAGGCCGTGTAATTTCTGGAGGTCTACAGGCCACCAGTTTGAAAGATCAAGCCAAGCATACTCTTAGGTCAGTTCCAGCCTGAACACAGCAGTCCCGCAGTACCAGAGATAGCTGTGTGATCAATGGGCGAGGAAACTGCCAACTATTATTTATGGGATCACCAGGCCATTAGACCCAACTATCCACTTAGCCTTTGCCACTGACTGCGTCCGCGTGCCAGACTAGAGAGAATTAGAGATTGAGGATGGCCAGCCAGCCGGCCAGCTAGACAGCCCATATCGGTGGATTTGTCCGTTTCATTTATTTCAATTCACGCTGAATATACCGTGGGCCCCAGTGCCAATACTTATAGAAAGCGATTTGAGACTGAGAATTCAGTGGCCTCATCTCACATCTCAGTCATCTAGGGCCATTTTTTTTTCTCAGGGAAACAAAACAATTCCACTGTATGATGCTGGTAAACTGTCCCATTTAAAAGGAATCATTTTGGCCCTACCTATCAGGGGTTGCCACAACAAATTCATTCATATGTCTAGTTTGTAGTACACATGTATATGTACATATATGTATATATATATATATATGTATGTATATACATATATATATATATACATATATATATATATATATATATATATATATATATACATATACATATATATATATATATATATATATATATATATATATATATATATATATATATATATATATATACATATATATGTATATATATATATATACATCATGGACTGGCACAAGGGAGACACTCAATGAAGCCCACCTGAGTTGACATTTTTGTGTGAGCTTGGCATGGATTCTCAAAGTGGACACTATTCCGATCACTAAGTCATTCTTAGTATGTGTGAGGATGAGTTAGTATGCTAACTCGTTTTGCTGTTGCTAGTAGAAGCTAAAGAAATAAATAAAACTTGCAATACATATACATATACATATACATAATAATATAGCCATGCAGAGTTTTGGCTGCTTCAGTTCAGAAGTTGGTTTAGGGAGTTCGGGGAAACGCCTTGGAAGTGGTCCTGTGGATTGCAACACCCTTCCAACAATGGCCTGATGATGAAGTGATGGCCTGAAACCCATTTGTTAGTCATCACCCTGACGCTCCACTTGTGGATGTTCCCTACCCTACCATCAGGTGACTCATTAGGCACAGCTGAACTGCGGTAAGGGTTAAATCACCTGGAGTGGGTCCTCAGGGCAACCTTGGTGGAGGGCATCCTCCTCATCCTCTTCCTCCGCAGTGAGTTTCGCTCCAGGCGGGCAGAGATCATGCCTCTCTCATCTGTCCAAGGTGTGAACGAGTTCTCAGAGCAGTGACCTCTCTTCATCAGATGCATGAGGTACACCTGCAGGTGTACTCAGCGGTGAAAAGGCCTCCAGCAGCAAATAAACAAAATCCTGTTGTCTTCAACTCAGCGCTCAAAGAATACCTTACGATCTAGTTTAAATAATTTGTCAAGGGGAACACCTGATCATTCGGTATGTTTTGTTTCCAGGTAGTGCATGGAACAGTAGTAAAACACAATTTCTGTATTCCCTGAGATGCAAAGAGGAATGTCAAAGGTCCATATTGTCTCCTAATGGGCAAATTTACCTTTGAACAGGCTCCTCACGTCTCCGTACAACCCACAAATAAAGACAGCTCCCTTTACACAGGCACGGCATCTCCTCATTTTAATTATTTACGATAATATCATCTAAACCACAGTCTCATCTAATGCCCAGCGCCGACTATTCCCTTGTAAGATCTCTGCTGCTTAACCCAGCAGAGAAGATCAATATGTCTTCAGAGTGCATTTTCAGTGCAACGTGATGCCGCACATTGGAATAGAGTTTGGTTTGACTTTACCCAGTGTCTGCAGCTGGGCCGAGCAGTGATGAAAACTTTCCGAGATGACCTAGCTTCCCTCCCTGGCTTCAGATGGCATGCTTACAGCTCATGCATTTTGAGGAGAACCAGACCCCTTTGTGATAGGTTTTACGATTATGCTAGGATTCATGAGAGTTACTTCTCAGTGGCACTACTTTATTTAATTTTTTCATCTTTAGCAGAAAATGTCAACCTGACAATTGTATTTTTAGTGACAAGACAATAATAAATGCATCCCTTTATATGGTTTGACGTTTATCCAATAAACCTGAAGAGAGGGAAAAGCGGACCTTGATCTTTGTCTGAGTTTTATACATGTGTGGTCCTTCTTTCCTTCATATAATGCACATCGTAGGCACTTGGAATCTTGAAAATGACAATGGCATGGAAAGTAAACATAGCTTTAGAGCAGAGACCTCTGCCGATGTGAGTTGTGACTTCAGAGAACACCAAAGGTCTTGTGGAAGTTATATAAAAAAAATAAAAAAAAACTATTGTGTGTTGGCTACTGTAATTGCTATTAATCACGCACCAAGGGCATTTCTTGGTGAACTTGTGGGACTCTTGTCTCATAGTTTTGACAGGTTTGTTCATTTTCGGCAGATTAGAGGACAATATGCCAGAGATATGTATCTGCCGTCTCATGAATTTTGGCTGGAGAGAAGCTGATTAATGAACTAAATGGCTTTTGCACATGGGCTGACTGCTCACTGACCCAGGAATGCTATATGACAGGAGACTGAAAAATGTCTGAAATATGCTCCCCCCCCACCCCACAAAGTTCTGTCAAGGGAATGGCAGTCCTCTGGCCCGTGGCACCTGATTTATTGCATTTGCTGTATGCTGTATGAAAACATTTATGTGAGACGAGTGGAAGTGAGTGCTATTTGGCCCGACGCATAGCGCAGGGAGCGCAGTGATATTGTTCACTGGGGTCCTTTATTACTGACTTAGCCTTGTGTCCAGCTCAATTAGACCAGGCTTGTGTGCACTCTCAGACACTGAGCCTCGATTATCATCAGAGGAGCTGCTGGCCGCATCCCACCAGCATGTGTCCTCGCACTGGCTGCGCTCTGTGGAAAAAAGCGATAGGAAAACGAGTGGTGGGGGTCTCGGTTCTCCCCAGTTCTATGCGTCAGTCACGACGCAGTGTGGTATGCTTAGCGCCTGCCCGTACCATGGTTAAGCTGAAACGCCTCTGGCCGAATCCCCAAAACGAGCGTTTTCTCCACTCATTGAAGAATCCCCAGCCGAACAGAGAGTTTAGTTGTTTGATGTTGGTGATGATGTTGGGGTTTTAAGAGTCGGTGGATATCAAGTAAAGCAATTCCCGTCAACCCCCGAGTGTCTTTGCTCCCTACTTTCATCATAACCAAAAATACAAATACAAAATTACAATATTTGTGGTTTCCAATGACAATGCGATTTGTCTTGGACACTCTGCCTTGTCTTTCATCCTCTGCCCCTCATCAGTTACTGCTTTGTGCCACGCTAACCGAGGCAATAGTCTCCAAATCGATTGTAACTGGCAACATGGGCACACACGGCAGTTGATCGCGCTGCTGCAATCGTCCAATGCTGCAACGATCAACTGGCTGGAAGATGTTCAAAAGCATATACAGTATATAACAACAATTTATTACTCTCAAGACTTAAGACTCTTAATCACGCTTGTGTGCACTTAAGACACAATGTCCTCTCTGCACTGCACACACTGGTGTATTTGAGGGAGGTTTGCCACTTAGTTAAAGAGTGCCCGTATCTGTTCCTGTGCCACTTATTACAGTTAAATAGAGTTTGTTCCTAGCACAGGAAATTTACAATATGCAGCACAATGGTAAAGTAATGAATTTGTTTGGAGGCAGGATGTCTTTGAAGGATACCATGAGTTGTTCCTGTGCTCATCCATGCAGAACTCCACTCCATCATTTTTTATGCGCTGACATTACTAACTGTACTAACTCTACTATAGGTCTTGTGTAGCATGTACGCTATGCAATGTCAAGGTCTTTCAATAAAGGTTAAATATCAGAAATCTATGAACTGGCTACTGGAGTGGAGGATGACAGACAGCACACAGTTCTTGTTTGCAATAATGATATATATTATAAGGAATAGATAAACAAACAAAAAAGACACCTAACTAAGAAACCATGCATGGGGAAAAAACAACAACAAAACACATAGAAACAAAAATCAACTTAATCAGCTTACGAAACAGCAAGACAACAGAGTTGCTGGCACTGAATATATGCAAATATATGCACTGACGAGGCATGTGAGGCACAAACATTCTTTTTGTTTTGCTTTGTTTTACTTTGTTGTTGTTGTTGTTTTTTTTTTACTGCATCAAAAATGACTATTTTAAACTGGCAGTCGAAAGTACATACCTTGACATAGACAAAAGACTAATTGTCATTGGTCATTCCCTCCGTCCCAAGCATGACTCGGCACTTTCGCCAGCACTCAGATAAAAAGGCGGGCAAGGAGCCAGGAAGAAAATTTAAGCAATCCTTTAATGTATCTTGCAATCCATGACCTTCACACGGTGTCACCAGACAATTCACTTTAGCTCTGTGCATTTCCACAGTTCACCAGTCCAGGTTGTTTACTGTGTCTAATTACTGTGAGTGATGCTTGATTTGTGTACATCTGAAATAGCAATATCATAGTGCATTGACATGATGATGAGAAATAAGAAATCACCTGCGAAGTACTTCCTCTGGTAAGACGTGTTCTTTTAGGGGCACCAGGTGCTGAAGGGTATTTTGACATGAGGTGATATATGGGCTGCAAAACTTTAGGACAACATACACTTTGCAATAAGCATCTGAAGCTTTGCACTGGTGATATGACTTACAAAAGCTTGTGCCTTTTTCTCTGTCTGCCCTCGGCCCTTTCGCTGCTTTTTATTCCTCTAAAAAACCTATATGTGTAGTCGAGTTTGACACTGTGGACAACGACAACATTGTGTGTGGACAAAGACTACAAAATATTCACAGACGTCACTCTCAGATTGGAAATGTGGATTAATACATTCCTGCTCCTTTGTGAAATTCCAGGCGTGAGTGGCAAGAACCAAATAAATGTTCTCTTTGTTTTGTTCCTTTTTCAATTTTTTGGAATTGTCTCATTCAAGGTGAACTTCTGCATGTTTTGTTTTAACTGCAGGTGTGGCTCTTTATTGCGATGCTACAGTGTGTCTCCCTTTTCTTCAATATAATATCAAGTAGTTGGCACAGAAGTGCTGGAGCATAACTTGTAGAGCTCCAATGCAAAAAAAAAAGAAAGAATGCCCTTCTCGAGAAACCATGACCTAGTTAACCCACAGTCCTTGTGATTAGCATTTTTATGTAACTGAACTGCGTCACTGCGCAGAGTCAAACACGCAGCTAATAATAGATGAGACACTCGCACTGGCTTGGGATGGGGAAGGATGTAAACAAGGTGCCCGTACACAAGAGAGCTGCATATTTTATATGACGCTGACTGGCCACATTACCGTCTTGAGAGAGACAAACTCACATTGGACGTTTTTGTCACCCAATGACTTGTCTTCCACACGTCCGTAGGGGAAAACTTGAAAAGAACGCACAATGTCAAAGTCAGTTGGCAACACGCGGCGCATCACCACCCAGTGGCCAACTGTGGTGCGCAGCAATGCTTCATGTCAGTTTTGCCAAAGCCAGTTTAGAAAAGAGAGGAGCCATCAGTGCCATTGTTCTCTCCTTCCTTTCTGATCAGGAAATGATACACTGTTCTGATACGACTGCTGCCAGTAGCTTCTGATCCGTTTAGAACTCAGAAAATGTGGGCTGAATACCAAAAACTAAAATAACAACAAAAAAAAGTGTGCGTCAATAAATAAGCCACTGTCTTTCAAAACTTTTGATGATCTTTCACTACCTATTTCCCATCATACCATTATGAACTGGCATCGAAAATTAATCAGGTTTCATGGTCAAGAATGCATGAATTTAGGAGAGCTGTTGCCTGAATTACATCCGACCTTGACGATGTGTATTTCACTGCCACCAGTCGCCATCGCGAGAAACACGATGCGAGGACAGAGAAGCCGGTCATAAATACACCTCCGCTGTGGCACAATGTGAGACACTTTATTGGTGTTCATCGGAGATTTGATTCAACGGTATCAATATCCACGCGTCATGCTCCCTGTGCTATTGACCTCCACTTTTTCAAACCATATCAGATCTCCTTACAAAGCACATTAATTGTTGTAATAAAATACATTTGAAGGAGACAGGGCTGGATCCAGGGGTGCCGTGCCGCACACACACTAGAGGGTGCACGGCCTAAAAAGAGACACACAGGGTATATACCAGGACACTTCTTGCTGAGTAAGGCTGTAGGCAATCATGTTGCACTCTCTTAATGAAAGTTGTGGGGTAAACTGTGCTTGTTCGAAGGCAACACTAAAGCGCTTTGTGCAATCAAAACAGAAAACCAGAGCAAGCGTGTAGCGACAGACGGCAGACCTCGACTTTGGAGGGCGGCCATCTTCTTTGACCGGTTGGGTGAAAAGGAAACACAAAAAATCTATTTAAAAAAATGAAGAGTCAGAGGTAGAGACAGAAGTAGAGTCAGAGTGGCTGGCAGGCCAGGGAGTGAGTTGCATTGAGGGCATGCAAGTATTTACAAAGCTCCCATTAATGACTATATCAAATCAAGTGGCTCTTTCTTCAAGTAGCTGTTCCATTGTTTTTCATCTTTATTTTTTCTTCTTCTTTTAATCACTCTGGGTTAAAAAGACAACAAACATTTTCCATGAATCAATTGAAACACCAGGGAAATGTCCGGTAGTCTTGGGCAACTTCTGTAGTTGATCCCTGAAGGAATTACATACATTTACAGAGGAGATCTAAGCATAGATTCTAACAACTTTCTAAAAAATGAATTCCGCATTCGTCACACACGCACGCACACGCCCTCAGCTGTGTCATTGATCGGGATCAGAACGACACAGCATGTCTATTCATTCACATTTGAAGACAGCTTCGAAAATGTATTTCAACGCATTGAAAATGATCTGAACAGTTGTGAAAAGTGTGAGTGTGACCCTGCGGCACCAAAAATAGAAGGAGCACTTTAGCAGGTGATTTATTTGCCATAAACAAATTCATGGGAAGCACTGAAGCTGCAACACCTTCATTGTAATAGATGTATAATAGATGGATTTTAGTTTGCGCTGCTTGCATATGCATCTGACTGCAAGGCAACCTTGAGAAAAACAAGTTCCTGACATGGCCCTGAAGTTGAAGTGCAGGTCAATGCATTATAAAATGGCAATATATGCAGTGTGATTATTAAAAGTGCAGCTGGTTTGTGGAATTGAATGTTGTTTACTTTAATTCATACATGAATCTTACTTAATATCTTTTAGCATTAGGAATCCCTCCACTCATCTTGTTCATCGCTTAATTGAGATTTGATGTAAAATAAGAAGCTCCAGTAGCTTCGTTTGTGGGTGTTTTCTGTTAGTGAATCATTTGCAGTACAGTTTTAGTACACTAATATCCTTGGAAAGGATTAGTGTATTTATGAAACTTCTTAAAGTGGCTATTAGCTAGAGAGCACGCGAGAGAACGCAGCTTAACACTGCATGTAAACCAAAACTCCGGAGCCTCTTCATCTCCACACCCTCCTCTCGTCTTCACCATTGCTCCGCCCACTCCCTAGTCTCGTATGTAAAGCACAACCACTGAGTTAGCAAGGAAAATGTCAAGTGACTATGACGCCACAAGTGTGTGAACAAGCTTGGCATGCTAAAATGATGCTGGCTGATTTCATTACGTTAGCATACCCTCCAGGGTAAATCATTTGGATTCAAGTTCTGTGCAAACCAGCTGGGAGATCAACTGCAAACTTACCACCAAAGCACTTTTCCAACTTGCTTTGACGAGCGAGTGATTCAGACTGAAAACACTTCCAGACATTTGATGCTTTAATGGCAACCCTGCATCAAAGTCCCGGCTCGTGTCTCCAGCAGTGACCCTGCTGGGCCGTCCATCAGTGGATATAAGGCTGCTCCCCTGTGGTTGAGAGCTCAGGTGAAGGCCAAAGCTACCAGGGGGTTAATTAAACTAACATGTCAGACAGGCTGTAGAACACAATGAAAACCAATTAGGTGGCTTGAGTGAAAGCGGCAGGACTACCAGACAGAATGAACAGGGCTTGGACGCAGCTCGGCTGAATTACGGCTTTCATACGTTGGTTCCAGAATGGAGACGATTCTGCCCCTACAATCTCAGCAGGTTCAGACAAAGAGTTAATTTTGTAAACTATCATATTAACTAGCATGTGAAATGATTAGCGGAGGTGTGAACTCCTCAAGTGTTAATTCACAGAACGTGCAACGCTGCTGTGAGAGGGTCTTGTTGGCGATATGGAGCCATGTTGTTGTAACATGAACACACAAATCCACTGTTTCATTTTGCTTGATTGCCACTTCTGACTGCACTGCTGCTTGTTTTCATGACGACAATCGTGCAGACTGACGCAATATTCGATTAGCTTCTTTTCAAAGTTTTAGTATGTGCTTTACATTGCCACTGATGAAGAGAAACACCTTTGGTAAAAATAAAAACGTTTTATATATTTTCTGTAAACATTTGGGTTTTAGCATTTCACAAAATATGTATTATTTGAGCTGTTTAAATGGTGGCACCTAATTAGCAAACGAGACATCCATTCCTTTTCCCGCTTTGCATTTTTGAACCTTTTGCCATCAGCACTTCAGATTAGCTGCTTGTCTCGCAGCTGTAGGGAAACCTTTGATGAAGACACTGAACAGCTGCTTTTCTATGTAATCTGTAATTATAAACTTTCCCTCTGCCAAACAGTCTTCTGTGTATTCTGTGCGACTGCCTGCAGTAGACATTAATCATGGCTGGCAAACTCTTGTGATTGTCTGGGAAACCTGTTTCTCAAACACGAGATATTCTTGGCAGGGCGGTTTGAAAACCAATTCAAACTGAAGTCAGTGCTGTAAAACTTTAGTCAGAGTGCAGTTTTTGAGGTTGAGACTTCTTTTCAGTTCCTGTTAGATTTTGTAACAGTGGACTGATCAGGATCAGCGCTTCATTGATGATGAAATGAAGAAAGTTTGCAAGTAATTATCATTGTGCATGTTTTGTTCTCATTAAATTTACACTTAATAGATTGTTTTTCTCTTTGGGAAGACTACACTTACATCAAACTAATCACAAACATGACTAGATTTAAAGCATCAATAAGCATCTACTGCATAAGACAAAAGTCACAAAGGGTCCAATGGGGAAAAGCAAGTGCTTTGTATTCATATCCAGTATTAATTAGTTCGTAATTAATTACAACTGAAAAAAAAGGTTTTGGTGTTGGTGGGGAGTGCGAAAAACTAGGGAAAAAAAAAAAGGCAACACAGAAAATGAAATACGTGTTTCAGCAGCCAGCACCGTCGTCGGTAAGTTTAGCAGACCAGAATCATCAAAAATGAATGAGGTGAATTGGTTAGCCCTGCTCCTTGACAGATCACATATTAACATTTCATCCTTGTTGTACCAAATCAACCTAAAAACCCACAGACAGTGGGAGAGCGGGCCGACGGGCAAAGCTCAGACCGTTAAGACTGGTGCAAGAGAGACAAACTCATCCCAGAAAGAGCTGGAGCATTTTCCTCTACACCCTTTACATCTTGTCCAATGTTTCACAATTTAAGCAGAGGTTCCATTACACTTTCCATTTCTACTGTCGTTGTACCTCAGAAGTGCTGTTCATGTTATGTTGTTCCAGTGTTCAGAGAGAAACTTTAATCCCCTCTGGGGCTGCGTGTTAAAAATAGTTGAGGGTTGGATTCCTGGAAGCTGAGCTGCTGGTGACATCCTAACAGCATCAACTACATTGATCCGCTCCATGAAACTAAATGTGTTCTGGCAAAGTCTGAAACGCGGAGCTACAAGTGTTATGTATTTTTAATGATCCCCATATTAGTGCCAGGAAAAACCCAGGGAACAGAGAGATAACGCTGTCCTGCTTATGTTTTTACTTCCCCTCCTCGTCACTTCCGCTTCTTCCTGTAGAAGACAGGAAGCGGTCTTCTACATGGAAACTTCTTCTCTTTTCACTGTCATTCTATTGGACAAAATAATTTTGAAATACTTAAGGTGTTCATGTAAGGCCACAATTTTGGAAATGTATCCTTTCATACCTAAACGTAGCACTGTCTCGCATTGACACGAAGGTCAACATAGGTTAAACATGTTGACATTCAGTTTCCTGGTAATTTGTTGCCTTTTCTGTCCACGCATTCCAGCATTCAAGCATTTAAGCCATATTTGTGTGCACTGTTAGTTGACAAAAGCCAATCGTGATGAAGTCTCAGATTTGTATACTCATATCTATGTCCTTTCAATTCAGTCTGTGTACACCGTTGAATATCCCCCGTCATTTTAAATCATGATAGTAGCACCTGCTGTCCTGTTTATGTTTCCCTTTACTTTAACAAGTGATTCAGTCTCACACAGCATGAGTGTTCACTTTCTTTTGAAGTTGCCTGTGTATTGCAGTGTAAACATGATGCCAAGGCACTTCAAACTGTGAACGTCTCCCATTAAAGTAAAACCCCCTGGAGGTTTTCTCAGTAAAGGAGCCAGTGACCATCACCTCAGCCTCGAAAACGGCTGCGTTTCTGAATTCTGTCTGGCCTTTTTTTCTCTCTTTTTACTAAAGTTCCAGTGCAGCAAAGAGTGCGAAGAATTCAGTATAACATCTCCGTTATGACTGTGCCCAAATCGCAACAAATTAATCAGTTCAGCCAAAGATGATAAATGCAAATCTAAGTGTATTTGTTTGACTTCTGGATGCATGTCTGTGACTTTCTCTCTGTTGGCTTGGCTGCTGTTGCATATTGACCACAGTGTTTAAGGACCAGGAGGGTCAACCAGTGAGACAGCCACCTGTTGGGCTTAATAATGATGCTTGACGTACCCTAATGGCGCGCAGCCGCTTTTTCTTTATCCATTGCTTTCATTCCTCCCTCCTGCTTTTTTTTTTTAAGACAATACAAAGCTGTGATTCCATATGCCTCCAGCATATTGTGCAGTTGCCATGGTAAAACTCTGCATGCAAAATTAGATGGGGGTGGTATGGAAAGATGTGGGAAAAATACCGTTTTTGTGTTATGACCAAATATTGAGTGACAATTGTGGCAATAAAGGAAGCATCCGTCATTTAAACGCTTGTGTCAAACTACTAAGGTTAAAAAAAATAATCAATCCAACAAGGGCAACTCCACCTTTCCCTTTGTATCTCATGTATTTCATATTCAGAAAAAATAGTTGTCAAAAGTACATGAGCCTTTTTACGTCTTTACAGCAGCTGTTGTTGGAATTGTGGAATTACCATTCAGTGCTATTTATAAAATGCACCACGTGGTTAAATTGTCTGTCTTGCACTCACATCTTTGTCTTTAAATCTTTACATTCCTTAATGCATCACAGAACAGTCTGAGGTGGTAGGAAGAAGAGACACCAGTGTTTTACCATCAGCAAATTACAAAACAGTTTGGGTCTCTCACACAGTCGCTTAATAGAAATTAGTAACTTGATTACAGCTTTCAACAACAGACCAGTTTCATTCATAAAGCTTATAAAGCACAGCCGACCTGGACAGAGGCCAGGCTGGTTTAGGCCATTTTAGTGAGAGATAAGAGCACTGCACTGAATATGACTGTCGGTCAGACACTTCAGTGTGAATATCTTACCGTTCCTAAAGTTCCAAACCCGTCCTTGTACTTCAGTCATTCACTTATACAAGGCAACTTAATTCGTCCAAGCTGATAAAGAAAACAGAAGTTTAGTCAGTCTGCGTTGTGGAGTTCAACCATACACTTCATGGTTTTATGACTGTCTTTGTTTTTGTTGTTTGTTTTTCAAATTCCAATTTTCCCATTTCCTTTTGTTTGGACTGCGCAAAAGCACAGCGCACAGCGGTCGCTTCAGCCTTTGTACTGATACATTCTATAAGTATATAGACACATCTAGAAGTGTGCATGCACATTCTTTCATATGGAAAAGGACCATCCTATTATTTTGTCAAACGAATTAGTGACAAGTGAATGACAGGTGCTGAAGAGTTTACAGTCTACTCTGATGTCCTTTTCTTTTCATAGGGTATAATTAGAATAAAACACTAATGCCCCCCAACCCCCACCCCTTGAGTTTCATTTTCCCACTTCATACTTGTTCGATCACTTCAGAGCGTCCGAGGAGTCCGAGTTCTCCCTGTCGTCACGTTGGCTCCACTATTCCAACAGTCGCAGCCGCACTGTGTCTGGTGACATTTGTGAAGGTTACGGCGTAACCGCGTGAAATGCATCTGCGGCTGTGAAGGATTAATTTGCTGTTGCCATAAGAAATGACAACCTGACTTTGAATCCACTTTGTCAATGTAAATTGATCCCTTTCTGTCACAGATAGTCTGTGATCCATTACTTTGTGAAGGCTGCTGCCGGCTGCATTGATTACGCGCGCACGCACACGCACACGCACACGCACACACACACACACACACACACACACACACACACGCAGGGTTTATTTCTCCCTTTTTTCTCCCTCCTCTTCTTCTTCCTGTTCCTTTGCCCCGACCAGAGCGCCACAAATGCCCCGAGGACGCCATTGACCCTCACGCAGCCGCTGAAGTGGAAGTGACTGATGCCGCATTAGAAGCCGTGACAGATTAAATAGAGCTGCGAGTTTCTAACCCACAAAGTGTTGAGCGCCTGCTAACTTTGCCACCTCTTTCGCGTTAACCCCCCAAATTAGGCTGCTTTAAGTATAATAAAGCAAGCTGATGAAGAGGTATTTGTCAACCTGAAGTAAATAAAACTCAATCCACACAATGAGCAAATCCCCCCACTGGTATAATTTCCCGTAAAATGTTTTTTTTTGGTTGTTTGTTTTCGTATCTCTGGCCATATTATTTCTCAATGATCCAACTGACGATATTAACATATTTTTTGCTGTTTTTCCATTGAAGGACATTGCTGCACGACAGAGCAAAGAAGTTCTTCCCTTTTTTTGTGTGTGTTGGTGGCTCATGTTGATGACGTGTGAGTGTCACAAGCCAAACGTGTGGGTGGACCAAAAAAGAAATCCTGTTTCAGAGATGCAAATGCGTTCCAAGCTAGGTGTTTGCATGATCGCTTAATGCTTGAATGCTGCCAATGTTCATAATGTGGTTCTGAAGCCTCTGTGCATGTAAACATTTCAACCTTTTTAATGAGATCAGAGAACTAAAATTAGGGTCCCGCATTATATAAGCACTTGAACTTGTCAAAGATGACGGGAGGCAACAGGAGAAGTGTTAATTTCCGGATTATGATAAATCTGGGGTGACACGGTGGCGCAGTGGTTAGCGCTGCCGCCTCACAGCAAGAAGGTTGTGGGTTCGATTCAGGGGCCCGGACCTGAGACCTTTCTGCGTGGAGTTTGCATGTTCTCCCTGTGTCTGCATGGGTTCTCTCCGGGTTCTCCGGCTTCCAGTCCAAAAACATGCATGTGAGGTCAATTGAACACTCTAAATTGTCCGTAGGTGTGCATGTGAGTGTGTAAGGTTGTATGTGGCCCTGCGATGAACTGGCGACTTGTCCAGGGTGTCCCCTGCCTTCGCCCTAAGACAGCTGGGATAGGCTCCAGCAGACCCCCGTGACCCTGAGCTCGGGACTAAGCGGGTATGGAAAATGGATGGATGGATGATAAATCTGTTCAAGTGTTGAAGGTGTTTTAACGCACGGATGACTCACTCGTAATGCCAGTGTAAAAGAAGTCAGTTGCCAATCAATGGCAGTTTACCGTGAGGAACGCGACACCTGCTGGTGTCATCGATCAGTCAGTTCATTAGATTCCACAAACAGGACGATGATGGTCCAGCCATGCTGGACAATCACACAGACATGTGCAGGGAATAATAAATAATGCTGAGCGACGTACGTCACATTCGTCACGCTCACGTTGAAGTTGGCATTTGTCTGTGTGTGTGCCGTCGCAGGTGCGCACAGGGGGAAGTGGTCACGCACACGGCGTGGCTCAACCGCTCCAGCATCCTGTTCGCCGGGGAAGATAAATGGTCGGTGGATCCCAGAGTGGAACTGGTGACCCTGAATCAAGACGAGTTCACCATCAAGATTCAGGACGTGGACATGACGGATGAGGGCCAGTACGTGTGCGCCGTCCAGACCAGCAGTCGGCCGAGGACCACCTCGGTGCACCTCCTCGTCCAAGGTAAGGCACAGACACTGCCCCCTACACCCCGCAGACACCTGACCCTTCTTAATTAGCGCTGTTCATGGCTGTACGTACCGTGAAGGAGTGAAAGTGGGATTTATGCTTAATGGTTGGAATTTACATCTCATTAACGGAGGGGGGTCATTACGTCGGAAACCCCCTGATGAATGCAAATCCTGCAATGGACGTTTCATTTCGAGGGACTCTTTTCTTTTTTTTTTTCGCCGGCTTCACACACAATAATGGACGCCTGTTATTTCCCAGCAAATTGGAATATAAGGAAGCAAACCAATGATGGAAAGACTGTTCAACCCCCATTATTCCCCCTTTTTCTCATCCATTGCTCCATTAGCGCAACTAGGTGCTAAATGCCTTGCTCAAGGGGGAGCGCGAGAGCGTGCGCCCCTCATCCACTATGCTGTGCAGGGTTAATGGAGAGTGCCAGATGTTAAGCTGCTCTGACTGAAACGGTGTGCGGAGCAGCGGCGGCGTCCTCCAACAGAAACACTGAGGGATTTAATGCTGCGGATCTGATAAGGAGAGGAGCCGTGCAGACTGAAAAGGTTCTCTCTTCTTCACGGCAGGAGAACAGACATGTTTTTTTAACTTGGGCACCTTCACTTTGTTCACATTTGCATGTAAATGCAACGACAAATAATATCCAGTCATTGTAAAGCAAGGGATACAGGTTATCAGAGATCAGCATGTACAGTACGTACATGTGTGTTACTGATGGTTATTCACTGACAGCTTTAGAGGGGCTGAAATCGGGAGCGTTGGCACCGCCAACATGAGAGGAGCATCGACCGAAGCAGTTTCACATAACAGAGGAAGCAAACAAACAGTCTACAGTTACGTTTGACCGGGATACAACGATGCCAGGAAGGAGCCAGAGCCGTTTATTGATTGGAATACGTGTGAGAGGCCTTCCTCTCCAGACAATGGTGCCCTCAGTGTAGGAGCACATTCAACATAATTATGTGATCTCTGTGTTATCATTCTGAAGAGGATGAGGTAATAACTCACTACCTAGAGAAAGTCATTAAGAAAACTAAAAGTTTGAAAAACTTTGCATTGCATTTTGGCTTTGGAAGAATTCTTGTCTGAAAACATAAATCTCCCTTCAATGACTACTCTGTTTTGTGAAATACTGCTTAGACACTACCAGCAAACTGCTGCTGTCATTGCTCCTCTGGATAAACCTTTTACAAACATTCGTTGGTGAATGCAGACACATTGCAGCCAGAGTTGTCCCACTGCCGCACGCACCCCTCAAAAAAATAGTAAATAAATGAAAAAGCGTGTCAGCAGATGTGCGGGACGCTAAGCAAACGATCACGGCCAACAATGCAGTTTGCAGTTTTGAGACGCTCCTTGTATCTGCACGGCGTCGGAGAACTCTGGGCCCGGGACGTCCACGGGCTGCTGAGATGCTTAATTAAGGGAAGCAACTGTCGAGCGAACAGCGATGGCTTGGTGCCTGTTGCTTCTGCTGTTGAATCTAATTACTGACTGTGTTTATTGCATTATTGCTTGTTTATTCAGATGCCCACGCCAACGTGCAGCGAAAATGAACAAGTTGGGTCGTTGTGGCAGAGCTGAGTGGACGTGTAATGTTTGCAGGTTCTAGAATGTCTCGCTGAAAAACATTTTGTGGATAGTGGTGCCGCCACGGGTTCGCCGTGTCCCGACCAAACACAGGCGGATATTGTTTTTTATTTATTATTATCATTATCATTATTATTATTATTTTTTTTTTTAATCACGTTTGAAATCAAAACATCTACAATGTTAATTTTCAAACCTCTGCACCACATGAGGGCAGGGCAGGTTCTGCAGCTACAACACCCACGGAGTCATGGTGACTGCAGGGTGAAATACCCACGCCTGCCAGTTCTCAACCTGTGGGCCTGAGATTTGAATATCATTTTTGAAATTATGTCCCAATTTATCATTTTTTAGTGAAAGTGGAGAAATATCACAAGCCACAGCATTGTGGCTGTTTCTGGTGGAGCTTTTCTGGTGGGGGGGGGGCAGCATTAACATTTTGGCAGCCACGTACACATGCAATGTCGGTCAGTCATCAACTCATCGCTTCAACCTAAAACTGTCCGTCTTAGTTCGGCGCCATATTTTTCAATTAGTATTAAGCTGATGTTGATGATGATGAGGATGATGATGATGATGATGATGAGGATGATGATGAGGAGGATGAGGATGAGGATGAGGATGAGGAGGATGAGGATGAGGATGATGAGGATGATGATGATGATGAGGATGAGGATGAGGATGATGATGATGATTTGTTTGTTGGTTTGTTACTACAGAGTCAATACAGTCAGTCACTCCAGGCTTCTCTCAAAAGAAAATGTCTGATTCCTGTTCAAACAAAAGAGTTTTTTTGGGCGGAAGGCAGTGTGATTTAATTCCACCTGATTGAAACAATAGCAGCTGCCAACTGTCCCGGGTTGCCTTCGGAGACTGCTCGCCCGACATTCCTATTTCAGCTGACACTCTATCCAATTGACAGGCGCTCTTGCAAGATCCCTTCAGGGATCGTTGTCCTTCACCTGAGAGAGCTGGAAATTAATTTTGGTTGTACAAATGGCGCCACAGTGTCATTGATAGACTGCGCTGACTGATGTCTCACTGCAATAAGAGAACTTTGTCTCAAGTGCTGTTCATGCAGTGTAGTACGTCTCTGTACTGATGTATGCATATTTGCTTTCAAAAACACAAGCAAAATTCATCGTTGCGTCTTTGTACTCATTACATTGCGTAAATTTGGCCCAAACTCTAATGATTAGATGAGTGAAAGCGGCTTTGTGAGCAGAGTGATGTCACATTCTGTGAAGGAGATGAAGTGGCCGTTTGAGGTGAGTGAAGAAGGCAATATTCAGAGCTGGCGCCACTCCCTCTCCGCCGCTGTATTTGATCGGAGGCTCTTGATGGCTGTCCAGCACGAGAAGTCGCCTTTTGGAGCCGTGCCTGATCGCTGCGATTCATGTGATATGAAAAGTCGCTGCCTGATTCATAGATCATCTGCAAAACGTGAGTGGCCAGCACATAGTTAGTTGCAGGAGTCTTTCAAGAACACGCAGTAAATCCACACATGTTTTTGTTTTTTTTTTGAAAGGAACTACGTATGCATCGGTCCATCCTTCAGAAATACCACTCCAGTGTCTTGTTCTCTCGTAATGGAAGAGAAAATTGTTAGTTTTTACAAAACTAACATTTCCTTTCTTTTCCACCATCAAGTCACAACATTGGACACCAAACAATACATTAAATAAGGTGTATGTTTTTTAAAAGGCAAATGTTAGCTAAGTATTTACTTATTTATTAAGAAAAACAAGCAATTAACAACATTAGCGGTAGCGTTCTGTTTCCAATGTAGGAATAGAGGCACCATGATGGTTCCAACCCATGCATGAGTCCATGCACTGCTTGTTGAAGCACTACCCTTGAGCGTATGTAAAAATAATAAATAAATGAATAAATACTGGATTTGTCTGAGAATGATGACATATTACCTATTAATTCCGCTGCAGGGTCTGACTATCCTCTCTGTATTGCTCTTGGTCTCGCACGCATTACTATGCAGCGGGTCACAAGGGCAAGACTTGGCAGATCCACATGCCTGCGAGGTTACAGCGTCTTGCGGAAAAGCATTTTGTCCTGGACAAACACTCGTGGCTCCCGTTGTTGGAAGCCTGTGGAGCCGCAGCAGAATTTTCAGTCAACAGTTTAAAGGCCTATTTTATAAAGAGAAAACTAAGAGGACCAGGAAATATGTGGGGTTTAACTTTTGAATTGGTTAAGATGTTTCAGCTCTGCCATAAGACGGAGTTAGTCAGTGTTGTAGTAACTGTAGTCTCACATTGTTACCTTTGCTTTCCGAGTGAAATTATGAAGTGTCCATTTAGCTGGGTGTGCCATATGCCTGATGCCCATGTGTCTTGGGAATACATGAAGTGATGGAGCAATGGATGCCTTGACACAACACAGAACGATTCATCCACTCTGGGGAGAAGACCTCAGAGCTGCCTGCAGCTGATCTTATCTTCAGCTGCATGTGGCGAGAATGGTTTAAAGGAGCGAAAGTGTGAGGGAGATTACGTTCACGACATCTCAGGAAAGGTTTTTATTTATGTGTAAACCACCAGCAGCGCCATGATATCAGGAGTAAAATGCAACATCACGTAACCTCCACATGTGTTCTACTGCTTCTTGTATACTGGCCGGCGCAAAAAAATTAACAATAAACAACAAAAGTGGACATTGATCAGCGCTAATGCTAACATTGCGGACTGTGTTGTCACTGTCAACAAAAGGAAAGATTGTGGAAGAAATGCCAAGAGAGGCATTCCTGTGCTTCGAAAAAATATAAGCTCCTTGTCCTACCTGATGGTGATTCAGGGATCAGTGAAGGTCGCGCTTCGTCCTTGGTTGACCAATCAAGGCGCAGTGCTCACTGCAAGGCCGCTGCGGAAGTGCGGTTTGCTAGTTTGTTGATGTGTATATGGCGTGCCAAACCTTGACATTTAGCAGTGAAAAGCGAAGGATTATTGATACATGACTGGATAAAGATCTGATATCAGATGAGATATATTTCAGGGGATTGAATAAAGGGAAGGTTATTTAAGTATGCATATATATATATTTTTTTTAACTTGGCCAATAAAGCTGATGCTGATACTATTTACATGAGAATTTCTGTGCATCTTCAGTGCAATATATGCATCCAGAGCTGGCCAATAAGAAACGGGTATTTTCCCCCGTTTCATAAAATATTCTAGATTATTTCAGAGTTTGCCTGATCTCAATGAAACAACTAACTGTTGAGCTGAAGTTCGGCAAGCACATTATCCTCCACGCTTTAACCATCATTAAACACGTTCCTCCTCATCAAAATGCAATATATGAGCTCAAACAAGAAAGTGTGGAGCACAAGTCCACATTGCCGGAACACACAGTTGCCTTGGTGATGGCACAAGCTGGAGAACAACTACAAAAAAAACATCAGGGCTGCTAAGAGCAGCACGACATGTAGCCTCATTGTGTGCGCCGCTCCGCCACTCCACCACTCCGCCACTCTGCAACACAAGCAGCAAAATGAGTGTCCGCACGACTTGAATGGCATCTTACTCCTTTGTAACAGGATTTGTTCACTCCAGGATGGTGTTTGTCAGGGTTGGCCTGTTGTGGTTTATGGCTGTCCACAAAGGCAGCCTGTTCATCAAATGTTCATCAAAGAACATTGTGAATGGTGAACATTTTGACCACACCAACCAGGGAATGATACTGTCAGACAGCACAACCCGTCCTGTCGTCCAATGTGAAACCTGGAAATACAAGACAGGTGCACCAATGAACAAAATGGACAATTATGGACTTTACTTTACGAACAACATAAAATGGAATAATGACATAATAAAGCATACATTAATTAGTTGCACTTAATAGTTAAAAAGTACAGTGTTAAAGTACAAATAATAACTATTTACATCTTCATATTTAAACCATCAACTTTCCATTTTCTCTACTTGTATTATAAATTGTCAAATATAGGGACAGGATTGACAGTTGAAGTCTTTGAATTTGTTTTTTCACTGTGGTCCACAACAAACCAGGTGGGCTTTTTCTTTTTTCCTGTTTGTTCTTAATTCTGTTGATACCAAATATTCTTCAGTTATCAAAAAGCTTTCCTGTGCAATTGAGGCAAGTCGCCCCAAATATTTAATCAAACTAATTTCCTTTCTAGTCCCCAAATAATTTCCGTTCCTTTCCTTTGGTTACCCAGTTATTCATTTGTGAAGCAGACTGCCTCTCACATGTGATAACACTGGGGGCATTCTTATTCTGGCTGTGTTATATTGGCCAACAGGCAACAGTGTTGGTCAAGTCACAAGGTTTGTACAGCAGCTGTACGTTAGAACCTACAGTTCATTTATAGCAGTGCTGCCAGTACATGCTTCAGCGATCACAGTACATGTCAGATATCTTTGTTGGGCATAAAGAGACATTAACAGTTGTGAAGAAACATTTTTCTTGATGCTGGTTACATGAGGAGTTTTAAATCATCATTGACGATTGATAAATTTCTCATGACTAATTCAGATTGCTCATCAGGACTGATTGTTCTTATAATTATAAGTTTATCGTCTTATAATTTTTAGAGCCTATACCAAGACGAGAAACTGTATGTGGTAACTTTTTTTTGGCTTTTGTTGAGATTTAATTTAAAAACATGGAAATATCCCCACCTTGTCCCTGAGCATCATGAACTATGTGTTTTTTTTTCTTCAGCAACTGAATAAAAGGTTCTAAAAGCTCAGTAAGTTACATTAAAATGTTTAAGCTATTGCTTTACTTCAAAACTCTTCTTTTAGTCATGTAACATTAAATAGATAATATTAAAAAAAAATAGTCCAGTCCAGTTATTTTATGTACATTATTCCCAGGGTCAAATATGCTTGGATTTTACACACAAACACAAACATTTCTTTTTCCAAACTAACCCTGGGGGGGGGGGATCTTGCTGTAGTGTGCATCTGTACAAGCACTAAATGAAAGCACTTTCTGAAAAGCAAAGATACAGGCCCTGATAATCCCTACTGATATTCTGACATTTTGGCTTCAGGTTTTGACAAGCCGTCAAGTTGTTGTACAGTCAGTGGACGTGGAATTCAATTGTGAGTCAAATGATTGACTCACAAGTGTACCTTTTCCAGGTTGCGAAAAATACCCTTCGATCAGAGCAGGTTGCATAAAAAAATAGGTCAGAAAGAAGAACCATGGCCAAGACATCCCCATCAAAAAACTTGAAATTGGGTGCACAGCGAAGTAATGAGGAAGGTGTTTTGTGCTGTGTTTTGATGAATCCTTTCATCAGAGCTCCAGTCTGCTCAGTAATCCTGCTGCTGGAAAGAGGCCAGTGCTCTGTAGTGCTGGACGGACTGATCTGTGCGGAAGGCGACTGTTAATGTGTAATATTCAACCTATATAGGAGACATTCTTTTTCCAGCTCACCCACTCCGTGGGAGGTCAGAGATCAGGGTCGGCCGCAAAGCATTGCCACTGGCGCTTATAGAGGCCAAGTTCTAAGCAGGTTCTTTTGGTTTGGTTGGACAGCATTTCCAAGCTGTTGCTAACTGTCACAAAGATGAAAGACGGCTGGCGTTCTTCACCTTCGGTCAGGAATTTTCTTCATGCATTATATTCCGAGTTGCTCATCTGAACGCTGTGTCTCACCAACAATAACTAAGAAATGTCCTCCACTTCCATTCAGGAGCGCCAGCCTTGCTAGAAAATGTATTGAGCAGCCCCATTACACAATGGATGCATCAGGAATAAACAGCACAAAAGTGCGGATGTTCGTGGACAAACAAGTTAGCATCAGAACTATTCAGACAGCTGTTTGGGTCATAACACAGGTTTCACCTATGAAAACTCTCTGCCACTAAATAACCGCAGGCTGCCTGCAATCACCGTGATTAAGATCCCCAGCAGGGGCAGCAGACTTGTCGTCAGGGAGTTTTGCCCCCTTATACAAAAACTTATAAAAAAAAAAAATTGTGCTGATTAAAATGCAATCTGAAAGAAAAACATCAAAATCAATCACATTAAAAAAAAGGCCAGTCTGTGAGTCATGGCCTTTAGTCTTGTAACTAATGGTACAGTGTTAAAAATATGAGTGACGAGGCGAGGCAGTGGTTAGCACCACACATCAAGGAAAGCAACTCTGAGCCACTACTTCCATTCCTGGGGTGATGGACAGGCTGACGTATGGGGTTAGACAGGAATTTCCATGGACTATGATGTTTGCAGATGACAGTGTACGCTATAGTGAGAGCAGGTAGTAGATGAAGGAAAATCTTCGAGAGGTCCTGGAAAGATGAGGAATGAAGTTTAAGCTTGTCTACATGAGTGTGAATGGGAGGGACCTAAGTGGAACAGTGAGTTTCCTGGAGAAGAGATACACAAGGTGGAGGATTTCAAGTAGTCGCTCATTCATTCCATATCACGGGGAAAACACTGTAGTTCAAAAATCAATTAGAAGTTGACACTTTTCTCATTTGCAGTCCAGAACAATGGAGAGTGCGGAAAAGAGGTGAAGTGTGTCCATGTATGTTGGAAGGGAGGGAGAAAAAGCAAGCAAGACTGAAGGAAAGGAATAGAAGCGTTGGTGGCGAGAGCAGTGATGTTGTATGATTTAGGAGGAGACAATGACAGTGAGGAAAAGGCAGGAGGCAGAGCTGGAGGTGGAAGAGATTAAAATGCTGAGGTTTCTCTGGGAGTGAGCAGGATGGAGGGATCAGGAGTGAGTACATCAGAGGGATGACATGTGTTAGATGTTTTGGAGATAAAGCCAGAGAGGCCAGACTGACGTGTTTGAGCATGCACTGAGGACATATGGTGAATATATTTGTAGAAGGATGTGGTGATAAGAAATGCCTGGCGGGAGAAAGAGCCAAGAGGAGGTTTGAGGAAGCAGAGATGCAGATGACTGGCTGTGTCCACAAACCGGAAGGGAAGAAGGTAGTCAGGCTCTTTCAATGCCACTAGTTTCAGTCCAAAGTCCTTCAATGGAACTGACATGAGGTGACACTGCTACGTCAGTTAAAATATATATCTGTCAACAAAAAAAAACAACTCATAATTTAAAATGCGCAGCTGACAGCTGAGCAATAGTGCAGCAGTTGGTGGGTCTCCCTTTATTTATTTTTATTTATTTATTTTTACAGTCAATTTAATAGCTGCCATTAAGGTAATAGTGAAAAAGCACCCTACTTAAGAGTGTGGTTTTTTTTTTTTTTTTCAATTCAAATTCACTCTTACACATGTTTTAGGATCTTGGTAATTTGGTTAAACATATTTTCCTCAATTGCTTTTTTATTTTTTTTTCTATTTTATTTTATTTAATTATTTTTACAAAATCTGCACTTCTGCCATAGGGATGCTGTAACAATAACCTGCATCATGACTTGTGGAGCTTGGTCGCACAGCAATATTCTCTGAGAAATTATGTTTATCGTGTACCTCTTATGAGGATATCCAACATCCTGTATACAGTGGGCCAGGGGGGTAACACACACAAACACACGCACACACACACACACAAACACACGCACACACACACACACACACACACACACACACACACACACACACACACACACACACACACACACACACACACTTGCATGCATATACTCATTTAGTTCTAAATGCCTCTTCAAAATTCACAAAACCCAGCACTGGAGAGGATTGGCTGGCTTTTTGCATGTTGACTTCACAGCTCCGCACAGCAATGTTTGGAAGAAAAGGTCACTTTTAAAATAGGGAAAAGAAAACAGAATAAGATCCAGCTATAAGGTGTATTTAAAAAATGTTGAGTGTCAGACAGATGTTGAAAACAGGGATACAGTCTTTTGTTTTCATGTAAATGTTTACATAAACTCTCCTCAGTCTGCGTCGTTTTCTATTTATACAACAATGTGTCATCCGACCTATTGAAGCTCAGGAGAACTATATTGGGTCTCCTAAGTAATATACTGTAAATGAACATACAGTTATCATAATTATGTGTAGTCGGTTTGACAAAAACATATAATAAACAAGCACATTGGGTATTCACTGACTATGAAACAGTAACAAAATGTTCAAATCCTGTATGAATTTGAAGTCATCAATTCCCAGTAGTTTGCACAAGTTTGCACAAGTCCAAATGTCTCTGGAAGTTACTGATTCATTTATTTTATCTGAAAAGTTAATGAGCCCATTTCAATCCTTATTACATTATCATTTATTTCCATTGTTGTTTCCGTGTTTCTCTCTGTTGGTGCTCAGGAACAGTTTGCTTAGAGAACACATATCACTTTAGTATTTTTCAGGAAGAATTGCACCTGTTTGTTCTTTTTGTGTTGTTCTGTTTTTTGGCAGACCCAAGTGGAAAAACCCTGTCAATGGATGTATTTGGTCAGGCTGTTTGCAATACCTTGTGTCCATTTATGTGGTATGTTGTGTTCTTAGCGCTGCTGTAAATCAAATTTCCCTTGTGGGACAACGGAGGTGTGAGCTGAATACACAATGTTTGTCTCTTTGTGATGTGCAGAAGAGCATATTGTAATGTTTCTCATCTACCCGCTGCTATATCGCCTAAACAAACCAAGGCACAGTCTAAGATCAGACGATCCAACAGCTAATTAAATCTGGCCTGTAAGTAAATTTATGGGACCGGCTATGATACATTACAAAAACAACCGTATAATGTAACTCAATTAAAAATATGTTGGTTTGTATTTTTTTATTTGTTTGTTTGTGGGCTTCTTTTTCATAATGCCTGCCAAAATAGTAAGAAGTAGCTCGGAACCCAAAGTCCACCAGCTTTTGTCAATACTGATTTTTTTCAAGGTGGCTTTTAAAGTCAAAAAAGACAAGTTTGGCCTCTTGGCAAGAATGAGGACCTTTTGAGTTTATGTGAACCCGTAGAATAAACACATGGATGGTTTGGCACGTACAACTATGCCAGCATTTACTCAAAGAAACGTCTGAATAGTTTTCACTCAGACGGGTTGTGGACCATGAAAGCGAACTGCAAATGCCAACCTGAAAGATACTGTGATCAATTATTGTTTTGTTTTTGTTTTTTCCTAACAAAAACTATTAAATCATGTTAATCATGGTTTGTTTACTACTTTGCCCCACGGGACTGCTCTTAAAATGATGTTCCAATGCTGGCTGGTAGGCAGTTAGTGCGACAAATCTGAAGGTTTTTCTGCTGTTTGGTCATAAAAGACTCTTTCTGTTGCCACAAAGTAACAATTTGAAAAATAACCACTTTTCTTTCCTCTTGGCCACCCAATTTCAATGGAGACTCATCGGTCTAGTGATCAAGTAGTTTACACAATCAATCCCAGTCAGTAATCAATGTTGCTTTCAATTTTCTATGTCTATACAAAATAATAGTAAAAAACTGTTTGGGATTAACTTTTCATCTTTCATCTACTCCTTGGAGTGGAGCTTTTGACTCAGTTTGCAGTCATATTTCAGTCTGTCACATGTGATGGAAATCTTAAAAACTAAGTGGAGCCAAGTGAAGTGTTACTAGTCAAAAGGTACCAATGTTGTATGGAAAATGAAGCAATTGTGTTATTAGTTATTATTAATAATAATTAAATATCATTAATGTAACTGCAAAAGTGAAAGAATGGAGTATTAAAAAAAGAAAACACACAGTCAGTGTGCTTGGCATAGATCAGACCTGAAATTTCCCACAAACAGGTTCAGCACGGCCCTGCACTCCGCAGCTTAACGGAAGCCACCGCGGCGCACTACTGTACGCTTTTGTCATTCGTGAAGGGTAAACGGGGATTAAGCTGACATCCGGTAAATTATTCAGGGCGATATTGTCTGACAAACAAGTGCAACGCCACTGAAACAAGTTGAAGCACCGGTGACACCATTCATTCACTTTAAGTTGACAGTCGTACAATGTCAAAGCAGAGACGTGTCCTCCTTACTTTGAAATGGAAATAACAAAAACAAAAAACCTGCTTCCTGGACGGATGTGTCAGGAAAAAAGGGAAGGAGGACAGACTATTTACTTCAAGAACAGTGAGGAGGAAGATATCCTGAATAAATTACCACAGGGTCTTGCAGCTATTGGCTGTGTTTTCTGATGTGCACGTGTTATTTATATTTACTTACTGTTCGAAACCATCAAGATGTTATTATTATTTTCTTTTGCTTGTTTCTTTTCCTCTCAACACAACTCCAATAGGGACTGTGAGTTCCACACTAACTCATCAGCGATGAGGGTTAGATATATTTTGTTGTCAACCAATTATGCGGTAATTAACAATTGGAAAATTTGGAGTCAATTAATTAGAGAAACACAAAAGGTTGATTTTCAGTCCTCGGCGTTTGAAACCATGCTTTCTGAAAAGTGGAGCAAAGGGAAGAAGTTAAAAACGTTCTCAATGTTGCTGGTTTATGGACAGCCTAAAAACAACATATTTAAGCATTTGAATATTAATGTTATTTTTAATTTTTGAATTATGTATATATTACATACTCGTGAAATTAATTCCAATAGTCTTGAGGCTCATTGTATTGTTTGACCACACTAGTAAAGGGAATTTGCATTACAAGAGTCTTACATCTGTTCCACTATATTCTCGGCATATTCTCCCACCCCCAAACGTCTATCGGTCGGGCCGAGAATAAAGCACATTTTTGAGTTCGAGCAATTGCGAGAAAGTCGACAGAAAGGCACCATTTGACACGACTTTTCCGGAGGCAGCACAAACTCGCAACAATGCCCATCTGCGCCTGAATTCAAACTGTTTCAGCTCAAACGAAAGAATGTGTGCAATTCTGGTGCTTCAAAAGAACGGACAGGAGGGGAGAGGAGAGATAACAACACAGCTGTAAATAGAGGAGTGCCAGGCAGATCCCAGTCTGCCACACAGTCAGAACAGAGTTGAACACACAAAGACGGGCGCGCTCGTCGAGACGCCGTCAGTACAGACTTACAGGCAGCAGTTGTTCTACTGAAGCTTCCCAGGGTCTGGCTTCGCTTGCAGTGTTGACATTTGTGGGTATGTCCACATTTTTGCCTCAGAGCCTCTATTGTCACAGTCTCAAAGTTGTGGTAATTAAGCATCTCCCTGGTACTAAATTCTCATGGTTTGCTGTTCTAATACGTTTTTTCACGTTACGTTCACGTTTTTGCTCCAAACCCACGTTCACTCCAAATGGAGAAAAGAGTACATACATATGTAATTACCTGCATTGTAATGTAGGGCGACGTGTTTCTCACCTCAGGACTCAGAATCAACAATGACGCGCCTGTCTCTCTGGTCGCTTCGTCACCTCTTCTGTTGATGTTGTAAAAAATAGAACTTTTCGCGCCTTGCAGTATCCGAAGACGATTGCACCAAATGAAGAAGTGTGATGTTTGCGGTTGTGGTTTCTTTTGTTTATTGAAGCAAAGTGAGGCTCACATTTCCAGGCAGACCAGAGTTCATTTGTTTGGTTCACGCCAAATAACGAGTTTGGAGTACACTTGCACTTTCACATTGGCCTAACAGTCCAACTGTTGGAAAAAAGGAACCGAAAAAAAAAGAACTCTGAAACAAACTCACTCTCCTTTGCTTCAGAACAAACAGTGGCTTTGGGAAAGTAGTGCCCTTCCCTTTTCAGCCTTTAGTGTCTGTGGACAGCTTGCATAAAGAGTTGCTGCTGGACTTTACCTTATATCGTGATTCCTGCTGCTATTGTGACCCGCCTCCAGTGACCAGTGAAAGCCTCAGAGAAAAGATAGAATAAAAGAAGAGCAAGCGATTATTTGCATAAGGTTCACATCCTTTTATGTAAGTGTCATGAAGAAATAAGGTCGAGCTAGAGAGATCCAGCTATAGCTACCCAAGCTAACCCGACATCATTACCAGAGGGTCGAACACAGTCACAAAAAGAGGGAAAATGAGTGGTTGGCTCAAAGCTAAGACTGAAACCGTTCACTTCATAACGGAAAGTGAGGACCATCAGAACGGGAATCGTTATCAATGGCAACCCCATTGTCTGATCTGTCTCCCTGGTGCTTTCACTCACACCCTACCATTGTACCTATCTGATGCACTTGAACTTTTTTCCCTGTATCCTCCAATCAGCATGCAGAGGCCCGGTTTCCAGGTTAGCCCACCGCTCAATGAATCCCCTTGCACGCGAGCACCAGTGGGAGGGACAAAATTGCAGTATTTGTCCAATGGTCATATAGTTTCAATGCTCTGTAAAAAAAAGATACAAAAAAATCTTTAACTTCAGCAGCCAAATGCATTACATGAAATGTGCACACAACAGCACACGTGAAAAGTTTTGGGAAAACAGAGCTTCCCTTGCAATGGCAAAGAAATGGCAGGTGCAGCATTCTAATCCAAATTTGATCATGCAGGAGTGTCTCAGGTTCATTTTGAACTGCCACTGGCCATGGGTTTGTCAGTGACTCTGGCTCTTTATGGAAGAGGACTGACCTGTATGAAACAGTTGACCTACACTGGCGGACACCAAACAGCTCCTCCGAAACGTCATATTTCACTTTGCCATCTAACTCTGACTGGTATCCACTTCAACATGGCCTTAGTTCTTTGGATTGATAAGCAAGCATCCTTCATATGTTTAGCACTCCACCTAGGATCTCAAATTGATTTCCCATGTGCAGACCCAGGCGTGTTTTTAGTTCTGACAGGAACAAACTTGTGTCTGACAGTACAGCAGCAAACGTCATCCCAACATCAGTTCATTTCCACGAAAGTCATGCTTGCTGTCAAGACTGGATCTGAAGTCAAACTATAGAATCTATTTGTATCATACTACTCTGTCAATCGGCCCACGCTGCCTGGCCATGTCAGGGTTTTTGTTTGATATGAATACTCATCCATGTCGATATGAATACTCATCCATGTCGATAAAAACCTTTTCCCCAGTTGCGTCTGGCCTTTATCATTTAACACATTTTTACAGACGATTTTCACAATAATGTTTTACCTCCATCCATTTTTGTTTGTTTGTTTGTTTGTTTGTTTTTTAAGAAATTTCTGACCCTCGCTTTACAGTTAGAATTTTTTATTTTGGCTGTAATTAAACTACATAAACAAACTCAATGTGTTAGTCTGCCTAGCTTTTCTTGTAATTGCTCATTTCTTCCATCACCTAAGACAAGCAGTCAGTGCGGCACCAAAAAAAACTGCTGGTTAAAATTTGGTCTGAATCAAATGCAATGCAATGTTTATTTTGTTTTTGTTTTGTTTTTTTAACCACGTGTAATTACCAGCAATAGTGAAGCCTCAGAAACAATGTGCACTTCTCCAGGTTTAAAACGAGAACCTAACAGCAGCATTGCATTATGTGGGTGTCAGGGTACCACTTTGGTAAGAGGCAGCGTGCTTTAAGCTCTTAAAAGTCTGACAGTTTGAATGCTTTGTGTTTAAGTCGAAGGATTTAAAATTCTGCTCTGGATTCCTCCCAGGAGTCACAGTCGCAGTAAACGGCCGACATCATAGTAACAACACAGAATATTCTGTAATTCCTGTCTGGCTCCTGTCAGCCATGCAGCAGCATTCTAAATGAGGGAGATGGTCTCCAGAGACGTATTAGGGCGGCTTGAAGGACAGTGTGAGTGACCACTTGATAGTCATGGTCCGGCACAAAATGGTGACATGCTTGATAAAATCAAAACAATGCCGCCAATTTTCCCAGTCGAACCACTTTTTTTTAACTGAGTGAATCATACTGACTTTCTAGATTTTTTAAATCAAATTTTGACTTCACAAAGGAACAATGAAACCATTTACAAGACATATTTTCTCAATTTTCTTATTTCATCGAATCATCTTCCCTCTCTCCTAAAAAAAAACAAAACTGATCATAAACCCTTATAAGGATATGTTACAGTTTAATTTCCCCTCTGGGGCAAGATGCATATTAAGATAACTGCTCTAAAATGTAAATGTGCGTCTGCGTGAAGCGCAGGAAACAACGATTTGTTCTCTGACATTAGTTTAAGACAATTTTCAAGTGAAACATATCCCTTCAAACTTAATGGAAATAAATAGCTAAATAACAGTGCGTAATCCATGGAGTAACACTGTGCTAATATAACAGCGGTGCAGAAATTGTTTTAAATGGATCCTGGGCTTCATCTGAGGCCGGTGATAAAGTACTTTACTTATCCTGTGGAGCAAATGTTCTGCAAGTCATCCTGAGTGTTTTAAAAAGAAACAGGGGGCAGCTGCTCTGGGTTCAGGGACAAAATAGCAGGAGATATTGCGCTTCTTAGGTTTTGTGAGCAGCGGATGAGACCGTTTATTTTGACAATATTCCAATATGAACATTGAAAAAAGGTCAATAAGCTGTGCATTTACCTGTAGTCATGTCTGAAACTTTGCCTTCCTGGACACAGCTGTAATTCATAACATCTCTTACGTCCCTAAAACACCATGAGCAAATTTCAAACAGTTTGGTGAACGGTAGCGTTGATGAGGTTAATGAATCGCCTCAACCTTATCAGCAGCTGAAGGTAAAGCAGAGTACAGTGTATTCTCTGGAACCCCGAGAAAAGGCTGAGCCATGCACTGCGTCGGTTCATCTTTTGTGGGCAGACGGCATAAAGAGGGTCCGATACCTAATATTATCGACAGAGTGGCTTCAGCAGTGGAGCAATGTAAAACCTACCGCTGCGCTCAACGGGGGATGATGTTTATGCTCTGTTAGCAGTGTCGCAAAGAGCGCACATGGAAACAAAACAGGCGTTAACACAAAGAGAGGCTTTGAGCAGTGTGTGTGTGTGTGGTTTGGGAGAAGCAACAACAGCCCAGGGTAAAAAAGACACAGCAGCGACTAGGTTAGATTTACTAGAAACACAGCACTTGAACAGTATTTGGATGTGACATTTCTATATTAATGTGCCTGGTGTTGCTAGTTTTTTTTTTTTTTTTTACCTTTCTCGTTTTCAGGATATACTTGTTTATTTCGAGCCACTATTTGGCAACCATCATAGTTTTGTCCTCTTATTAACGGTCCTGCGTGATGCAAACTCCACTTGGCTGTTGACAAGCATTTTCTATTTAAAGAAAGCTGATGAATTACAACATTTTCAGAAAAGTATATCAGCTACCTCTCATTAAATCCTCTGGAAATATCCCTTTATGATGTCACAATGGTGTGCGTGACCCCTCCCAACCCCCCAGCCCGGTGTCCAATTCCAACCCCGGAGACCAACTGATGGTCGCTTTGTTTCTGTCCCCTTCAAAAGCATGTGGAAGGTACAACGAAGCGCCAGTTTTAGCAAGAAGCAGGAAGGACGAAATGTGCTATTTTCTGGAGATCTGGGAATTTGTGATTTGCACACACGTAGATCAGTCGAGCCATATGATGTCTAGATGTCATCAAAAAGACTGTTCTGAAGACCAATAAGGGTTTATGCCTTCATTAAATTTGCCCTTTCTTCTTTTGCTTCCTTTATTTCTGTTTCACCAGTACCACCAAAAATCATCAACCTCTCCAAAGACCTTGTGGTGAATGAAGGCTCCAACGTCTCCCTGATGTGCCAAGCCAATGGGAAACCAGACCCTTCCATCAGCTGGAAGCTCATCTCCCCCTCAGGTAAGTCCACTGCAGAGCCCCGGCCTCAGTTTATAAGTGACATTCATGCTGTCTCTTATAAAATGTCACATTTTCTCTTATCTAATTCCCCGCCGTATAATGTGCCGAGATCGTCGCTCTCTGTTTATAGCCCCATTCTTGACTTTGTGTGACCCGTGGTCAATTTCTCGCTTCAATTATTACCCATCATTACCTTTTCCTGGATCATCATTACGACGTAATTGTTTGCGGGGAAGCAAACTGACCCTGTTGTTATTGACTAATTAATTACACGATCGGATAATAGGCTGAAAGTAAATGTGGTGGAGAGGCTTCTGAATGACAGGATTAATGCGGAGAGGCGCTACGCATAATAGCAGCATGCTATGGCAAATTTGTCCAGAATCCGGTTAGTATCATTGTGCATGCTGAACGCTATTCATCTCAACACACTCGGTGAAGAATAAGAAAGCCAAATGCGAGCAGCTGTTCCCTCACTTCAGTTCACGATAAGAAGATGTTTGCACTCATAATAAATTACCTTAAAAGACAGAGCTCTCATAGTGTTATGTGCACTGCTCTTTTTTTGTTTAAACAGCAATATGGGAAACTAAATGGGGGATACAAAGTGCGACTGACCTGTGCTGAGATAAGCAGGAAGGACGGACAATGAGTGGCCTGTATTACCGGAGCATTTTAGGACATGGATGCACATCGTTCATCGGCCACTGCCCCGCTTGGTGATTACTTTAAGGGGAGAGGGGCATTAACACTTAACGCTCAAAATCTGAAATGCTTCCTCTAGCTTTTTAAATGTGTGATAAACCTGTGGTCTGCATGTCAAATCCCCCCACAAAGGAACACTTTGCCGACTCTCTGTTGAGGAACTTCTTCCTAATTCTAATTCTTACACTGGACTTTTTACCTTTTTACTGTGTTTTGCACAGAAAGGTTGCATACCAAAACTTTGACAAGGACATGTACAAAGGCAAACAGAAGGTAGAAGAAGAATAGCAGACAATGTAATTAATCCAATTTGACATTTTATTTTAACATATAAAGATATAGGTAAATAAAATAAAATAAAAATAAAAACAAGCAATGCTACTCTTTTCCCTCTATCTTTACCCCTTTTTACCTTTTGTGTTAGTTTTCTAGGATTTAAAACTTAGACTCTGGAATGTCAGTCAAACATCAATCAATCAAATCAGATTTTTTTTTTAAATTACAATGTATAGTTTCTCCCTCTTCCCCCCTTTTAGGATTTTTGAAAGATAATGTACGATACTTTTTAAAAGTTTGAGGTCACTGCCCACTCTCTCTCTTTCTCTCTCTCTCTCTCTTGCTAAACACACACATAGACAATTCATTCCTCATGGAACCAACACCAAGAATTTAGGGTGTGTTATGTTTTCATGTGTAATAATGCACTCATGAAAATTACCATAGGATTGTTTTCCACTTGAAGGGTTGCATTAAAGATGTGGTCTTACAACACATGCTGCACAGTTAATTCAATTAATCTGCACTCATTCATTGGAAAAAAAAAACAAACAGTGGGGTGGGGGTGAGGGGGGAGTTGGCCTGGGGCTTGACGGGTTCACGGGAGGTGCACGAGTTCACATTCAGTGGCAGAGCAACTGTGACAATAGCAGAGTCTAGTGCAACACAGTTGTGGCCTTGACTCGGAGACCACAGCAAAACACAAGGCGTCCTGGTCTGGGATCCAAACTACAGTTCCAGGATCTCCCAGCTGCACAGCATCTCCTCTCCAGCCCGGGGCTATTCAGCATGAGCCAAGCTGTGGCAAGCACTCTGGGGTGTCAATAAGAGTGAATTAAATAAATAAAGTTCAACGGTGGTTAGTCGTGTCTGCGTGTGTGTGTGTGTGTGTGTGTGTGTGTGTGTGTGTGTGTGTGCATAAAGATTGATGATTTGGGCCTGGGATCCCACAGAGCCGGGACCCAGCTCCCTCTCACCTCTGATAGATGGATGGCTTTAGGGGCTTGTGACGGATCAGAAGTGATCCTCAGCGTCTTCCAAACGGCAGCACAACCAGATTGCAAAAGTCGTCAGGCCGGTCCACCGGCCGGCTGACTCCCCGCTGCATTAAGGCAGCCAAAAATGAGCATCCACACGGCAAAGATTTTTGGACAGATTTGGAGTTTCGTCAAAATTTTTTTATTTGAAGTCAGAGGTGATGGAGTGCCCTCTGGTAGCTGATTGATTCTGAAACCTTTATGTATATATATACAGTATACATATACATATATATGTATATTTCCATAGTTAACTCACGATTAATCGCAAATTAATCGCATATTTTTTTATCTGCTCTAAATCTACCATAAACTGATATTTTTCCATTTTTTTTAATAATCATATCAACATGGGAGTAGGCAAATACTTGCTTTCTGCAAATGCAGCATGTTTATCCGTGTTGGAGCAATGACAAGTACTACTAACAAAACAAAAGATGCACAGGGTAAAAAAAAAAATTGTGCGTGTGTGTGTGTGTGTGTGTGTAAATAGAAACATGCACGCAGGTGTCCATCTCAAGACCTCTTTCATAATGATCACTGACCGGCATCTCTAGGATCAAACAGACGTATTTTGATCAAGTCTTCCTGTGTGTGTGTGTGTGTGTGTGTGTGTGTATTTGTTTAATCTCTCTCGCACTCTGATACAATGTCCTGACAAATATAACATACAAATATGATCAAATTTGTCATTCGGTTTTTATTTTGAAATTAGTTTATTTTGAAAATTCACCGGATTTTCTCGTTTTTTTGAGCGACTTACTGTGACGAGGATCGCTCGCGGCTCGCGCACAAAATAGAGCAGACGCCGAAACGACAAATGCATGGCGCGAACCGCGCGCCTGTTCGCGTCTACTGTGAACCACCACATTGATTTACGTGGGCGCCGAATAGAAGCGCTCGGCGCTTCGCTTCCACGTCCAGTGAAGTGACGTTAAATGCATGGCGCGATCCGCGAGGGGAGCCGCGCGCCTGTTCGCGTCTGGTGTGAACTACTACATTGATGAACATGGGCGCCGAATGGAAGCGCTCGTTACAGCAAATGCATATCACTTTTGTCCTGTCAAGACTGCCATCTGGCAGGGTTTTGAAGTGGAACTTTCCATTTACAAAGACGCCTTATCCATGTTAGTCCTTCCTAGTGCTTTTTTTGTTGTGTTTACAAGCCGGCTGCAAGCGTGTGACTGTGTGCTGTGAGTAAATTCATTTCCCGTTTCCACAATCTACGGAGCGGCCAAAGGTTCAAAAAGCACCGTGTGCGTTAATCGCGCGATAAAAAAAATTGTCGGCGATAAAGCGGCGTGGAGTTAACGCGTTAATAACATTAACTTTGACACCCTTTATATACATATATATATATAATTGAATATATATATTTATACAGTTGTGCTCATAAGTTTACATACCCTAGCAGAATTTATGATTTCTTGGCCATTTCTTAGAGAATATGAATGATAACAAAAACTTTTCTTTCACTCATGGTTAGTGCTTAGGTGAAGCCATTTAGTTAGTTGTAGTAGAGTCCTGTCCAGCTGAAGTAATCTCTGGGTTTTTCTTTGCATCTCGAACAATTTTTCTGGCCTTTGTGGCAGAAATTTTTGTTGGTCGACCTGGTCGTGATTTGGTTTCAACAGAATCTCTCACTTTCCACTTCTTCATTAGAGTTTGAACACTGCTGATTGGCATTCTCAGTTCCTTATATATATCTTCTTATATCCCTTTCCTGTTTTATACATTTCAATGACCTTTTCCCGTAGATCTTTTGACAATTGTTTTGCTTTCCCCATGACTCAGAGTCCATATATATATATATATATATATATATATATATATATATATATATATATATATATATATATATATATATATATATATATATATATATATATATATGTATATATGGCTATATTTACTTGTGTTTTAGGATGAACTTGCACCATGTATGAACTAGGATGAATTTATGGGATTATGTTCAATTGGCCACCATTAAAAATGGCAAGAATGTGCTAAACAGATGGTGAGAGTCTTTGGAGTTCATTTGGGGAGAATACCCCTGAACAGCAGCATGACTAGTTTTAAAAAACAACAATAAATGAAAAATAATAATAATTGGATGCGCAGTGTTCTTCATTCATGGAGGAGGACAGTGTCTTCATTGTTAGACACTAAAAACCAAAAACTAGTTCTAGTATTATGAAATTAAGTCAGTAAAATCATACAAAGTAGGTAAAAATTACAATCCCAAAGAATTAAAAAAAAAAAAAAATACAACTTTTTTCTTTTCACAGTTGTGTTGTGTTGGGTTTTGATGTTTCTAATAAGCATTTAGAATGGCAGCTGAAGAGAAAATATGCTTCTGAAGAATCAAAGTCAAAAGTAAATAAAAAAAAATGTAATGAATTTTGCTTTACAGCACGTGCAGGATTTGAAAGGCAACACAAAGCGTGCAGCAGATGTGTCACATCTCTTCTAAGAGTTTATTTTTTTGCAATAAAAAAACAAAACAAACAACAACAACAAACATCCCTGATGGTGATTGGTGGAGCTTTCTCGTTGAGGTGCCCTTGAACAGAAACAGTTACTGCAGAACGCAATTAAGAAAAGCTCAGTTTACCAACTTTATAATTAATTTTGAAGAAAAAAAAGCACGATTTCAAAGGCTAACCTTGCTCCCCGTTACTGCATGGGCGAATTGGACCGTGCTGTCAACATTTCTTTTCAGCCAAGTGAAAGGCAAAACACTCTCTCCTCTTAACTTTCATATTTAATTTAGAGTTTGGCAGCGTGGTTCTTCCTTTTTTTTCACTTTTCATGCTGTACATTCTCCCTCCTTGTTTTGTGGCCTTTATCGGGAACAGAAATTGGCTGTTGGCCCAAAAGATTAGCAACAGCCTTGCTTCTCATCTTGCCTTTTGTGCGCTCGGAAATACGCGTGCTATTCATGGGTCAAATCGTAACCCGCACTGTCAAAACAGATTCTCCCCGCTGCCATATCTCCTCAGCGGATGTAAAGCCGCCTCATTTTGTCCCAGTAATACGCAGAACCCCTCGCTTCCACATTCCAGTGATTATTTTCTCTTGCCCCCCTTTTATGTTGTTCCTTTCAGAGTGGATGATGCATCAAAGGAGGCCTGGCACATTAAGAGATCCCGTGTGCCAGCGGCAGACTTGCAGTGGAAAATTTGCAATCTATATATTTACCTCGCACACGCACAGCAGTGCGTCGTCATAGGGGGAAGCAGTGGAGCAGCAGCAGCAGCAGCTTCCTGCACTTCACTGCCACTTTAAAAAAAAAAATGTATGTGTAATGTGATTTCTGCGAATAGCATAAACGCTGCCTGTCGTTTTCTCTTTAACAACGTTTTTCTTTTTTTACATGCGCGTCTGTGTCTTTCTGTCTGTCAAAAAGATAAAGGGACTTTTCAATGGACCTTTTTATTAGGTAGCTATTTTATTTTTCATTTTTTTTCTTTTAAACCAAGAACCCTTTGAGAGCCAGATCAAAATAAACAGCACACATTACTTATTGTATAAAGGCCTTGTAATTGCTTAAATGTCCTATTTTTTTTTTTTTTTCGGGGGGGGGGGGGGGCATTATATTTTGGCTTTTTGCTTATCAGTCAACAGCACCACAACTTTGAACAGATGCACGGATAGAGACTGTCAACATCAGTTGGACAGGAAAAGCCACAGAAACAGAGAAGGGGGCAGCCGTCCTCGTGCCAGCTGGGATAGCTGCTGACGGATCAACGCGGGATATCGACAGTTACATCTACACGCAACTCAGAGGGGAGACGTTGCACTGCGAGGCACGCGTGGCGTCTCAGCTGAAGGCGTCAACAGCGAAGGTCCCAAAGTGCAGTCGAGTATGGATCGGTGCGATAAGCCAATGCCACACAGCATTATCATCAGCGGCTGTATTGAGGGTTTGAATCATTAAGCTGCACGGGTGGAGGCCCACTGAACAAACAGCAAGTCCACATTAATAGGACCGGTGCGATTCATGAAAGATGATTTGGGACAGCAGTTATTCTCCATAGTCATGTTCTTTTCACATCATATGATATTCACTTGGTTGTGTTGCTCCCATTGTTGTGTATTCCAGTAGAGTTTTTATCCAATCATATTTCAGCTAGCTAGTGTTGTCAGGTCTATGAAATCTGCCTTAGGCCAGTGGAATCGACATATCAGGTTCCTGTCTGCTGTAAGCAAACCGACCTCAGTTAGCTGCGATAGTGTCACAAAGTGGGTTACAGCTTCCAAGAACAAAATGTTGGCTGGAGTCGCAAAGCAGGTCGAGGTGATTTATTTACACAAAAATCGTGAACAAAAACTCAAACACCCAAAATGACAGCAGAAACAAGGGGGAACCCGACAGTTTCCTCCTGCTCTAGTCTGCGGCCTCTCTCTCCAAACTCTGGTGGGCCAGTGGCTTTTATCTGCCAAGCTCCTCCCCCTGGACCCACCCACAAGAAAGAGGTAAACAACAAAATGACAAATTAAAGAGTATTAAAGAAAAGCAGAGGCTCTATGTCATGGCTCTCACATTCAAAACAATATGGAGATGGAAGCTACTTC
This sequence comes from Nelusetta ayraudi, assembly GCF_046127955.1. Taxonomy (NCBI): domain Eukaryota; kingdom Metazoa; phylum Chordata; class Actinopteri; order Tetraodontiformes; family Monacanthidae; genus Nelusetta; species Nelusetta ayraudi. The sequence continues at coordinate 2,714,050 of NW_027466061.1, read as the reverse complement.
CTCCTCCTGAAAAATAAACCTCAGCATTAACCCACCACACAGTTAATTGGACAATTACCGGACCGCACATGGTATCTTCCACTTATTAGCGCACCTGTGCAGATGGCTACTTCCTGCCTACTATAAATAGCGCTGCTACAGCGCAGCTCTTGTTCAGACCTAGTGACTGGAGGAGAGACACAGCAGTTATCTGGACCCTCAGCAAACAGCCACAGAATAAGTATGAGTCGTATAAACTGTTGAATGTGGCGAAACTGTGATGCGTGCACTCACCACAAAGACAGAGGGAACAATGAATGTGTGCTGAGTGTGTGTGTGTGTGTGTGCTGAGTTCCTGACACTGTCTGTCCTCAGTGACGGGCCTTCGTCACAGATAGCCAATCAAGTCTTGAGTCTGCGATGCCGAAGCCAGCTAGCTAGCGGGCCTTACGCTGAACTTCACACGTGCGCGTCCTGTGATTAGATAAGCCCTGAAAACCTTCCAGACTTAACTCCACCTGGAGATCCGGTTGCAACCACGAAAAACCTACAATGCTTGAAGAAGAATATCAAGGTTTAGTTTTCAAATCATCTGCAATTATCTGCATCTTATTGTAAATAAAGTGGCGCATTGGCAGCTGCTGCGCCAATATGTTCAATTGTTTAATAACGTGATAGTTCAGTAGTTCGTTTCGTCTTGTTGGTGACTTAAATGAAAAGCAGCAAAGCACAGTTTATTGGACAAGAGTTATAGCTCACTGTACATGTGGTGGACTTATCATCTCTATTAATGGATTAAATTAAAATCTAGTATTGACAGTATTAGTGACCTTAGTTTCCTACTCTTACTTATGAATCTAAATGCCCCGGAAACTAAGTTTGTGTGGACTAGGTGGACCTAGGTGGACTAGGTCACGTATATGCAGGTAATATCACGTCTCAGTGTGATTCATGGATTTTCAAGCCACGGTGTGATATCGAGGGTGATATGAGGTCTATTAATTTATCGTTTGGACCTCACAGTGCATGTTAACAAAAAAGTTTTCCTTGAAGTCTTGACTTTGAGGTTTAAGTATTTAAGTTTATGTTCCGAACAAAAACAAATCCCTCCCTCCCCCCAACCACCAATGAAACAACACTCCTCCACAATAAACACTTTCTATCTGCCATTCAGCTTTTACAACTCCTGCTCAGGAATTTCAATTCCACTCTCACACAAACCTTCGCTCTGCCCCTCTTCTTTGAGCATCTGCTTTTCATGTTTTCACCCTTCGCTCAAACATTAATCCCCCTTTTCCATTTCCTCCCTCGTTCTCCTCTCCCCCATCATGTTTAAGGATGGCATTTCCAGGCCACAGAATGGCTACATCACAATCGTCCGCCCTCTCCTGAGACAACCTGGATCCCTTTTATTGCGTGCTGCTGACCACCTTGTCCTTCCCCGATGCCCTGCCACGTCACTTTGACAGCGGTTGGAGGACAAAGCCCCGCAGTGTTTGTCTAATGGCTTGGTCACAGGCCCAGTGCTTTTTTAAAATGACTCATAATTTAGAATGGTGCACTCGTGGGGAAAGGCTCAATCCCATTTTAGCTCTACCCCAACCTCTCCTGTCTCCACATTTAGTCAAATTAAAATGAAAAGGATGTCACAGATGCTCCTAAAAAAATAAAAAAAAAACATATTTGTCACAGTTCAAACAATCACTATTCTGTATGTTCTTTGTTTGGGACATTAAAAAAAAATATTATAATTAATATTCTCATAGTTCCAGGTCAGTTCAAAACATTCTCAGCATTCACTGGTTTGCATGATGGGATGATGATCCACAATTTGCCATATATTAGTTCTACATACTTGCCCTCCAATATTTTGTATTTGTAATCACAGTATTTTTTTATTTTCCGCCAAACACTAATTGCAAAAATTGTTCTGCAAAGGTCCAAAGTGTTTAACTTCTCTGTACGGCTGTAAAGATTTTTTTTTTGAGGACATTTGTGTAACAGTGTTGTAACAAGAGGTAATTCAAGTATTTTTCAGGGACAGTGTCATGTTGTGGATAGCTCACAGTGTAGTGCTCTGCAGAGCTACGACAGCATTGTTCACAAGTGCCACCTTCAATGGGAAATGAGTGCAAAGAGCACTCATTTCTCCACCGTGTAATTACCTGATTTTTGACTGGTAATTACAGAACAGAGGCACAAGAAGAAGTCATTGTTGCTGTAAAACTAAAAAATGTGTTTTTTGCGGGAAGGGACGGAGGGTGGGAAACAGCGCTGCCTTGTGGCGGGAAATAAAGTAATTGAACGTTGAATCTAATTTGTAGTCTTCCTGGCAGTGACGTGCTGTTCTATATTTAGTGCCACAGTGCAGGCAAAGAGTCTGGTGGTAAACCAAGGCAGCCAGCTGGCGGAGGTGGAGAAGCATTCTGCATGCTCAACTTCCATATAAGGGCGATCATGGTGCCGATAATGATGAAAAGCTTCTTTGAAGAGTAATTACGAGTTGTCTGAGAGGCACAGGTGAATGATGAGGATGCACCCATGTGATGCGGGACGTGCTAAACCAGTGATAATGTTGCTTTTATAGCCAACATATCGATGTTAACCATTTACAGGTGGAGGAACCATATCTGGTCATTTCCACAGGCACGTTAGTATGCACAATAATATCACAATAAATAAAAAAACAGACTGTTTTATTGCTGCTGCATACATGAGGAGGTCACTTTGTGTCTTGGCTCCAGTTCTAAGAGGTTTTTACTTTGTCATGTTCTCATGAATGAGAAGTTGTGATGGCGAACACCCAAAAGCAAATGAGTGCTCTTACAATTTAACATTACTCTCATTATTTAATACACTCATTAAAAAAATATTTATTCTTAAGTCCCCTGTTCACACTCTAGAAGTTATGCTTTTAAATATCTATAGGAAAAGTTTCACTGAGTGTCCTGAATAACAGTGTAGTAAACACTTCAGCGCATTTGCTCCTCTAACAGGTGAGTCACAACTGACATGTTTCGCTCTCATTTCATCTTTTTCTTCTTCTTTCGGGTGTTGCCTTCAGGGTTGGCTAGAGCCAATCATCTGCGTCCATCTCTGCCTCCACCCGATGACTCCATGTCCTCTTTTAGAACACCTCCTCTTTGCTCTTCCTCCAGGCCTCCTTCCTGCCCCTACCAACCTCAGCATTCCAAAATGGATTGATTCAAAGAATCGATTTGCATGTTTCATTTGCTGCAGGTTTCATGCCGCATGTCCTTCCCGACACAACCATCTGTTACTGTGCTTCTATTCAAACAAACAAATAAAACAAGGGAGAGGGTGTTTTGTTTTGTTTTTTGTTATTATCTGCATAAAATGTTTCGACTGGTGTCTGCAGTGTTCTTCAGAATCGCCGCCTCACTGCTCTGACTCGTCCTTTTATCAGCTGATCCACTAGGTCGGCCGCACCCTCAGCTGCCCGACATTATCTGGAGGAGAAAGTCCCAGATGTGCTCCCTCAGCCCCAGTTCAAGGTGTTTTTCTGCCCTCATTCTGTTTCCTGTTGGCTTTTTTATCCATAGTTTTTTGGGTTTTTTTCTGCTCCGATGGTTTTAGTCTTGTCCCAATCCATGACAGGATTATTTATTTTTTTAAGTGGTCCAGTAAAAACTAATTTTTGAAGCTCTTGTTTTTCAAGTTCTTGCTTGTTCCCAGAGGAAAAGAAAAGCAACTTCAACATGAAAAGACAAAATCAACCTTTCTGAGACAAACCCTCTGTTTCTTTGGCCACCAAGGAGAAGACTGGATAAACAGTGTCATACTTTTGAAAAGAGCACATAGTGAATGATGAATATTGGATATTGGTGAAGCAAACAAATGGTTCCATTGTGTAATTTACCCTGACAAATATACAACGTTCACTGACAATTACGCTCAAAATGTTGCAGGTAGTATATGAATTTAAAATGAAATGCTCAAGTTTTTGTTGCTTTTGAAGAAACTGTTTACTCCCACAGTGTTGTGGAAAAGAGCAAAGCTACTGGGGCAGAAATGCTGAGTGAATAAGTAATTTAATGAACAGAAAATAAAAGATCGGATATCCAAGGCACAAGCAAAGTACAACCAACAGAACCGATGCAACAGGTGCAACAGCTCGAATGAATGCCAGTGCAAGTGCAAAGGGAAGGAGGAAGAAGGTCTCTTATACAGTGGACCGGGAGAGGATAAGATAAGGAAAGAGGAGGGGAGGATGAGAGGAGACAAAACAACGAATACATCACCCTGGCGGGCGACGAGGAGAATGTCTCGAGACGGTTATACAGTGAGACATAACAGATTACACTGGATGCCAAGAATACTTATTTTCCATTACACACAGTCTAAAAACATCCATGTGAGGTGAATTGGAAAGTCTACGGGAGAGAATTAGGGCCGGAAAAAGAGAAAACAAATTAGCTAGAATTGTTTTTTCCAAGTTTCCAATTAGAGAATAAAGTCAAAATTTCGAGATTAAAGTCAAAATTTCGAGAATAAAGTCAAAATTTTGCAACTGATGTCAACTCGAAGTAAGTAAAAATGTCGAGAATAAAGTGGAAAGGCTCTGCGCGCAGGTCTAGTGGAGTACTTCAGTTTTCTCCAGTTTCCTGATTGCTGTTGGTGAACCTTGTGGGATTCACCTGTTTTCGTCAGTTTACTTTCAACAGCTGTGCATAACTGGGTTAATCCACCATCCATCCAGTCTACTCGCCAATTTCCACTGTATTTGCGTCGACTTTATTCATGAAATTTCTAATTTATTCACGAAATTCCGTTTTTTTTCAACGTTGACTTCATTCACGAAATTTAGACTTTATTCACAAAATGTTGTCTTTTGTACGTCAATTTAAATAAAAATGTTATCTTCTTGCGGCCCTAATCCTCTTTCGTAGAAGTCTAATCAGTCGAATCTGTCTGTAGGTGTGTGTGAGCGAGTATGAAGGGTTTGTCTTTTCTATATGTACTGTACGTGGAAACGAAAGCAAAAAGCACCTGCAACGTTCCTCCTCCTCTGCCCATCACATCCTTCCCAGGTGCATTGCAGCGGCGTGTCGGAAGCCAGCAAAGTGAATCCATGTGCAATTTATTACTGTCACCTACCAACACCTTGGGAAGAGGGGGGGGGGGGCGCTTGAAGTCAACTCTGTCTTTTGTTCTTTGCAGTGAGTGCTGTGCTAAGTGTCTCTGTCAAGCGTGTCGAATTGATGCGCTGAGAACTGGCGGCACCTTCATTCTGCCGTCATATCTCACTTGTAGTCCCCGGCCACGCACGCAAAGGCCTAAGAGGTGCACACAAAAGAGCAGGATGTCAGAGTTTTGGCATGTAACTGCTAATGAGCCGGAGGGGGTGCGGTGGAGGGGGAGATAGCTTTACAAAGCACTAATCACAAAGTGTCACAACGTCCAAGGGAAAATGTGTCAGCCAGCTGAGGGAGTGGTCTGTGCGGGGCCTTGCAGTGGAGGGTTGAGGGGGGGGGCAGCGGAGGAGCGCCGCCGACAGGATCGGGGCTGCGCGTCACGTCGTTTAGCCGCCGCGCAAAAACATTTCTCTCCGCCGTGCCGGATGGGGTTGCCGGGCGAGACTTGACGGCGCCGCCGTCGCTCCTGCCGCTCCGGAAGCCTTTTCATTCTCATTTCTGAGCCGCGACGGCGCTCCCATCTTTGTTTTTTTTTTTTTCGTTTTTTGTCAGCACCAGAAATAGATTCTCTGCCGCTGTGCGCGTCGCATCTCAAGAGCAAACATCCTCGGTAGATGAATTACACCACCACCACCGCCGGTAACAAGGTTCGGCACCAGTCGACGTGCTCCTTCCTCTTGCTTCACAGCAACAGCGTCGCGCTTGAAATGAGCGCCGAGGCCACAAGTGTTGACTTTTGGCTTCAACCCCTAAATGACCGTCTCCACTTTTTTTCTTTCTTTCTTTTTTTTCTGCTTTGTGTGTGCGTGACCTTTCGCAGGGGACATGGCATCAGATGACGAGTACCTGGAAATCCCATCTATCAGCAGGCAGAGAGCGGGGACGTATGAGTGCACAGCTGTCAATGACATCGACGCAGATGTCCAGACCGTCGACATCACCGTCAACTGTGAGTTGCCCACCGTTAATGGATAAGAATTGGAAAGAAGGAGTCAATTTGCCTATAAAGCATTTGGCAAACAAAAATGAATAGATAATGTGCATATTTTCAATTACCATATAATGACTAAAAGAATCAATTGGCTCAAAAAAATGATGACATGAACAGTCTGAGATATTTGAGAATCAGTTGCATTTTAATGCTATTAAACCCTTTGAATTGTATTTGCTATGTGAGTTTCTGTTTCTTTTTATTTCTTGTCTCCGTGAGTAGAGATTTTTTTCAATAATCATTGCTTGCATTAAGAGAATACATATTTATTAAGTAAGTTATTATATAAGTGTGTGTGTGTGCCTAACACAAAACAAAGGCAGTTTTTATTATTTAATTAATATGATTATGTTTTCTAAAATTGAAATCGTGAGTAAAGCATTTGACAAAATCACCAAATTTATCATATAATACAATACAAAAAAGAAAATTGGGTCTAATTATTTGGCTTTTTTCTGTATCAAGCTTTAGAGAGTTGAAATAGATATAATTTGGTGACAAGTCAAAAGTAAATTGCCTGCTTTTGTCTTTCCACATTCCTGCTGTTAGGAAATATATTCATTTATACACATTCCGTGACACTAAAAAAATGTATTTCATTCACTAGATGTTGACGTTAGCAATAATCACTTGATTATTTACAAACACCTTATCGCAACCCTGCCAGCGCACTTCACTCACTGGAACTATTTTCTCATGAGTGTCTGTTGACCTGTGCGCATGAGGGACATCGGCCGTGAGTTCTCTTCCCCTCGCGACCTGCTTGACCTGTGCTGCCTTCCAGTCCTGATAACAGTGCCCCTCTGTGTTGCTGCCCGCTGGTAGATGCTCCCACTGTGTCGGAGGGCAGAGACGTCGGAGTGACTCTGGGCCAGAGGGGAGTGCTGGAGTGCGAGGCCGACGCCGTGCCCGAGGCCGACTTTGAGTGGTATAAGGATGACAGAAGGTAATGAGATTATCGGCCGGCTGGATCTCACGGCTATTGACTCCCGGCCATCAGCTGCCACTCTTGCAGTTGCTGGAATACCTGAAATCCAGCGCTAATTATCCGCCAATGCACTTTGCATGTTGTCCCCGCCGTCCAGGGTCGTCAATGGCTTCGACGGGATGGAAATACTGACCGCTGGCTCACTGTCCAAGCTGACCTTCTTCAACGTGTCCGACGCGGATTACGGCAACTACACCTGCGTTGCCATCAACAAACTGGGGAGCTCAAACACAAGCTTTCTGCTGTATGGTAAGAAACGGCTTGTTCAGCTGCGAATGACACAGAAATACCAACAAACGAAACGCACACACTGACTAGCCCGCTGTGATTTTATTATCAGTCCTCTACAAGTCTGTGCCTCCAGTTCACCGAATTCTGTTCCCAATGTATTAATAGAACTTAAAAAAAAACAGTCCAAGATGGAGTCCCTATTATATCTGCTCCACCTAAAAATTGTCAGGCCTCTGTGATTTTGGATCTTTAGAGAATTAGAGGCTGGCTCCACAAGCTGGCTTCTCATGAGACACATTAAAAATAATTTTGTGAAAGTGCCCTGGGAAACCTTCCCCCCTGCCCACTACTTCTTCTCCTTTCTCACTTCATAATCAGGGCAAATGCAGAAAATCTACTAATATCCCGACATGTATGTGAAGCTCTCTGGGAATTTATTTAAGTGAGTGTTCTAAAGCTGAAGTCTGAGTGTTTCATTAAAGCAAATCAGAAGTCACGCAGCAGGATCAAATGAATGAGAGGACGGCAGCCTCTACTCACCTCAGGGCCACACGTTTGAACCTACATTCAAAAGCGTTGTGAAGCCAAGTTCACGGGAAGCTGTCGCTTAGCCACAAAAACAAAGCCACCATAGTAAGGCAGTAGCCTGCAAAGTTTAAATGATTATTTAATGAATGATGGATACCAGGTATGTTTAACAAGAGGAGGCGAATGTTGTTAAATCATAAAAAAAAAAACAATGTGGAAAAATGTGGGGAAACGGACACAGAAGAAATTAGCAGGTCTAAACCATTGGGTCAAAAAAGTTGAGTTATGGAAATACTGCTGGTTGACTGGATCCTAGGAGGTGATTTAATGCTGAGGGGCGGAATCACTGCAGCCATGTTCACTAACTGCTAAAGGGCAACAGAATCCTTGTAGAATCTATGAAGCTTCAGAACAAAAAAAGTAAAAAAGCAAAGTTTTAATGTTTGCGAAGATTCTCAGTCACGACTCAGTGCGTTTACATGCAGAGCTTAATCGGACTAAGCAATAATTCGGTTTTCTCGTCCAATCGTAGTTCTCACCTTGCCCCCCTATACATGCAGCAGAGAAATTCGAATTATTGACGGGAACGTGTCCTCCTCCCAACAGTAGGGGGTGGAGTGAGCCTTTTCAGCCGGTCAGCTGCTTTCGGTTGACCTATTAAATCATTATGATATGGAACGATAGTTGATGATGTACGTGTTACTTACTTTGCAGATAAGCTGTACCCTATTTCTTGTGCTCCTGGTTATTTTAAACGGCAGACAAGAACGTTGTTTGCTGTTGGAGGGCTACAACAACACAATGTCTTCGATGCTACGCTTTGTGCCGTCGCTATGGACCCAAAACTCTCGTTCTTGTTGGATTCGGGTTTGGAGCAGACTGGTGGGAGAGTTTGTGTACAGGTTTTGCGAAGGAACGGTGTCTTCAGTTATACACACGCTCATTAAAGTGCAGAGCGTGGAGGAAGCTTGTGCCGCTGCACGCCGTTTCCAGCAGAATAACAGCGAAATTACCGAAATAAAAACAAATCGGAAAAACATCTCTTTGCTGTGCTTTTATTTACAAAGTTAAAATTCATCTAACTTACAAAAAATGTGAACGAAAAGGTAGAAATATATCGTGGTATCGGATGAGCTCAGTCAAAAGCTACTTTGCACTTTAATGTTGTTTTCTTTTAGAGCTGTTGTAACAGCTGCAGCAACACAGAAAGAAAAAAAGAAAAGAAAAACACAAAACTAATTATTGAAAAATCCAATGGAGCATACTGGGACTGTACAGCACTTAATGCAGGCCCAAATTGGTTCTTCCAATTTTTCTGGGCATGAAAATTAAGACAGCTAACAACATGTGCATGTGGAATTAAATCCTCTAATTTCCTCTGAGAATGTATGGAGGTGTGATAGCCACCAGTAAGAAGAAGAGAAGTGGCGATTGGACGTCCACAGTGGAGTTGTTGATGTTGGTGCTCAGTCTGACTCAAGGTAGAGACAGATGTTAATGCTGAAATAGGAAAATAATCATGCTTTTATTCTGTCCTTCTTTCAGTCCTGTCGTGAAAGAACCAAAAAGTTGTTGACATCAACTGACAAATAACTCAATAAAATAATATCTGAATATCAGAAAATGTTCTTAAAGACGCTTTATATGCATCTGCCATCTTTTGAAGGACTGAATGAATGACATTCATTCTAATTATCCCAACCGATGCAAAAACCACACAAACTAAATAGAAATGAGCAATAACACTGAACAAGGACACAATGAGCAATAACTATTATGACACAGATTGACTTGCAGTCCAGCAGTGTCCACTTCAATGCCTTTGCGAAATATTTGAAATATGCCTACAAATGTTTTGAGTGATCATTGTTATAAAATCTTAATGAATGTCAAGGTCACACCACTAAATCAACTGGATTTGTATTTGTTTTTTAAGAAGAAAAAAAAAAAAGGAGCTGCACCACTGCCCCCCCATCACTCTTCAACCCACTCAGAGCTTGATATGAGAAGCCAGGATAAAGTTTGATCCCACTCTGGATCGAGTGTTCTGAATCTATGCATTTCAAATGATGCCACTGAGCCAGTCAAATATGTGCATTCCGTAATAAATTGGTGATGAAATGAGATGCTGACAATGAGGGACCACAATCAGTGGCATGGACACCAATGTGGTGTGTTAAGTTAAGAGTTAAGAAAGGATGAAAACGGAACATACAATTCTCCCTCTCTCTCTCTCCCTCTCTCTCTCTCTCTCTCTCTCTCTCCCTCTCTCTCTCTCTCTCTCTGTGTGTGTGTGTGCGTGTGTGTGTCTGTGCTCGTGTTTGTATAAAGATTTCAGAGACCTGACAATTAAATGTGGATCTTGTAATTGTAATATGCATAAAGTTGAACTGAGGGCACAGATGTTGAATATTTTAAACTGCACCAAGTCCCAACACAATAACATTGTTATCCTGTTAACAAACAAGCAATTCTTTCCTGATCTTTTGAATATTTCATTCCACACTTAGTGGGTTTCACTTGATGATTATGTTTTCACATTACAATGTTTGCGGGTGACACTGTGATCTGAAGTGAGGGCAGGGAGCAGGAGGAGGAAGACCGAGAGAGGCGGAGGAAAAGGAAGAGATGAAGGTTAGCGGGACAGAATACATTTGCGTGAGTGATTCGGACCAGAGTAGAAAGAGAGATTAACATGGGGGAGGACTTCAATTACTGACAGAGTGCAAGCAGGTTTGGAGAAAAGAGTCAGATGAAGTTCACCAAACAAGTATCAGTAAGAATAGAAAGAAATGTGTAGATTGTGGTGCAATGGTGGTAAGAGCAGCCATGTGGTATAGTTCAGAGACTGTGGTAAAAGACAGGAAACAGAGCTGGGTATAGCAGAGTTTAAAATGCCAGGTTCTACTTTGATTGTGACCAGGGTGGATCTGATTAGGGATGAGTACAGAGGAACAGCATGTGGGAGATGTTTTGTAGATGAGAGGCCAGATTGAGATAGCCTGGGAATGTACAGAGGAGGGACAGTGACTATCAGTCATAAGCGGATGCAGAAGTTGGAACTGCCAGGTAGGAGGACAAGAAGAAGAAGAGCAAAGAGAGGATTTGTGGACGCAGTGAAAGAGGACATGAGGTCAGTTGGTGTGGGAGGGTTAGATGGAGGCAGGCGGTTGGCGGTTGCCACCTATGAAGGGAACAACTGAAAAGATAAAAAGACCAAGTTGATTTCATATTAAAATGGCACAGTGTTTGAGCTTATGGATTGGATTTTGACACCATCCATACTTTGACGAATGGCTGCTAGCATTGGTGCCACTTTGAAAACTCCAGTATGTAACTTTGCAGTGTTCTGGTCCACTCAGTTGCCTTCTTTTCATGCTTTTCCCCAAGTTTTGTCAATGATGTGCTGCTCTGTTCCATTTTTGCCCCCCTCACCCGCTGTAGTGGTAATTGAGCCCACTAGCTCGACGCTATTGCAAGGTTAGTATTTCTGAACCAGCACGCTCTCCCAACAGTGTTAGCAGCATGCTGGCGCACACCGTACTCAGAAACTCGAAGTGGGGCTGCAGTGCCACACAGCGGCACAAAGCTGTGTCAGGATCTTCAATCATGTCAAAATTGAACAGAAGACAAATGGAATAACTCATTACTCTTGTGGCTATCCGCATCTTTTAAGGGGTGGGGATTAAACAAAAGGCAAAAGCAAGAGTCTCAATGAATATGTCCTGTGAATCTTTGTGACGGTGGTCATTGCAGCCTGCATACTTAACCATTCTCCATCTTTCTTCTCTGCAAACCTAACCGCCTCTGTCTGCACCGTGCCATTTTGGTTTTTGCATGCTCCCTTCACCATCGTAAGTATCCTCCATCTTTCATTGTCGTTCATGCTTTGAAGACTCTTTTGGGGATTTTTTGTGCACGTTGGTAGCTCTGCCACACTTTGGTAATATGGCAAGAAAAAGAAGCTCCAAAAGCTTACTTGGTTGTTTTTGTTGAAGTAATGGGAACATCCATCTCATCATGTCAAATGTCCTTGTGACTGCCGGTTGCAGCATCTTGTAAGCAAACACTCCATTAACACAATTGTATTAATGGCTTTTGATTTGGGCAATGAGTGAACATCATTATTCTAATTAGCCATATGCAGGATTAGGGATAATCCACTGTGGCAGAGTAATTGGATAGCTGCCCCAAAGGAAACTGTTGTGAACTCATGGAAATCCAGGGGAAATGAGAAGTCTTTGTGTTCCAGGCTTCAAAGTTAAAACTTGTCCCCAATCCTCCTACAGTCTGTTCGTTTAGATGGCTCCCTGAAAAGCATGATGAAATGATGTGTTTCATGTTTTTTTCATCATAAAATTGTATTTTAGCGCCGGGTTCTTGGGAGTTTAATTTTGCCGGGAGTCTCCAGTCCGAGAAGTAGGACTAGAATAAAAAATGAGAGCGCACTTTTGAAATACAGATCGCATTTTAGTGTAGGACACGGAAACTCTTCTGATTTGGATCTGCATTAAATGAATGCCGAATGTGCATTTTAATGTGGAGATGTTGTACGAATATTAAATATAGACTTTAACTCCTTATATTCGAAAATGTGACACTGACAGAGAACTTTACTACGTTCTTTTTGACCGGAATAAATGTAGACAGCTAGATTTATGCTTTTAGGTTGAATAATAGCGAAGCAAAGTTTTAAGAGCTGCTCATAGTGCTGCGATGGTGCTGCTAACAATCAGCCGTTGGCTTTGGCCCCCAAGTTACACTAGCGACTGAAGAGGCCAACGCTGATTTGCCACTGCTTGTGAAAGGAAAACCAGCCCATTAAACTGCTCTCTCTCTCTCTTGAGACTCCAATTTGATTTTATCATGTGAATGAACAAATGGGGACAGTTCAAAAAGCACAGCTTTGAAAAGCTTATGATGAAAAATGTGACTAAACGTCCGCGTTTTGGAGAGAGATTGTAACTCCTGTCCCACCTCGACAGCGTGACTGTCACCCAGGCTTGCAGGGACTTGACAACAACAGTCAACATTACACCTGCTCTTCTCAAGACTTGCTCAGCATGAACCCCCCAAACTGTGTCCCACTATCTCTAACTGCACCTCACCCATAGTGGTTAGCTTTCCAATTACTTTTTCTCACCATTGAAGCAACACTGTGGATTTTCTACCTTTAATCGATGGTCATGATCCATTGACGTGCAGCCAAGAGAATGAAGCAGCCGACATTGGCACAGCTCAGCTAGCTAGCTAGTGCCCGTCAAACCTGGACAGGTGTAATCCTGCCAGCGGGAACTGGGCAGGCAACAAGAGTTTTCAAGAGAGGGTGCAGGGCAGGCAACAAAAGCTCTATAGGCCTATTCCAAGCAAGCCAGGCATGGCAGTGAATTATAAAAAATAATTTTCCAATCATCCCCCCAAAAAACCACAAAGTGTTGCTTCATTGCAACTCAGTGCAAGTTGTTTATAGAGTTTTTAGATTTAGAAAAAATATAGCAAGCTGTTTATTTATGCCGTTTTATATGTGTTTTTTTTTAAAAAACAAAACAAAAAAACATTCCCTTCTTTCACTCATCAGGACCGCGAGCAGTTCAAGATGGCAGCGGCGGCGCCATGGGACTGCAGTTACACAGCTGTCTGCTCCTCCTAGTGATTCTGCCCTTCCTGCTCCGGGTTTGAAGAGGAGTGGAGTTAAAAACAAGTGTGTGTCTGTGTGTGTGTTTGTGTGTGTGTATGTGTGTGTGTGTGTGTGTGTGTGTGTGTGTTTGAATGTGATTTTTTTTTCCTCCTTATTCTCAAACTGGAACCATAAACTGATGCACAGTGAGTGCACAGAGTATCCTGTTATGTTTTAATTTTGACACAGTAAATCAGTGTGTAACGTTGGTTATTTTTACTATTATGATAATTATTATTTCTTTGTTTATAGATTTGGGGGATATAACAAGTGTTTCACACTGTTCTGTTAGCTTTTGTCTCAATTATATTGTTCTGATTTTTTTGTTTGTTTGTTTTTTTGGGGGGTGGTTTTCTTGGCTCTCTCACATCTTCAATTCCAGTTGATTTGTCCTCATTTTCTAACTGCACTGCTTATTTAGCGCAACTCCAAGAAAACAAAATCACACGAGATGGTAGTTAAATATCTGAAATACAAATCGGGACACGGTGAAGCAGAGTGAAGCAGAATGAATTTAGGTCACCCTGAGGCCAAACAGCCCAGTATTATCATATTTTAATGTATAATACTTGTCATCTAGTGTGGTTGTCAAAAGCAGATTTATTTTTTGTCCTCCACGTACTCTTGATTCGGGCATTGTAGTGATATACTTGCTGTTGTTTTGCTAATCTTTACATTTATATATATTTTTTAATTATGTTTTAAAAAAAAAATCCTGAATTTAAAAAAGAACAGGAAGTTGTAATTATTTAGATAAACTATCCTTAGTTTAATGTCTTTGTAGTGTCTTTTTTTTCTTTACAGTTGTGCACAGAAACACTGTCAAGAGTAACTCTGTTATAATGAAATAGTTGAAAATGGAAGCAAAGAATGTTGCCGTTTGACCTATTAATGGAAATGTAACAATGCTATCTGTACGTGTTGGAACATCATATCGGCCGTTTCTCACAAGTTTTACTTTTGTGTTGTTATTATTGACCTCACAGGAGAGTTAGCCACTGCTCAGCAAAATGATGTTCATTTTTAGCAAACGTGATCTAATCTGGCTCTGTTATGGGGCCATTGGAATTTAAATAGAGTTGGGGAGGGGGTTAGGTTTGGGAGGGATGCAAAATCATATTGTCCGTTAAAGCGAAATTTAATGCGTGTGGGTCTTTGCTGTGGAAAGCTCTTCCGGACGTGACATTTCCAGCCCATATTGAGCAGAAGAGCATTGCAGGCTCAGTGCGCAAAACAACTGCAATAACCAAATTGAGCTGAGGTTCGGGCACAAAGGCCACAGCTGCTGCTGCTGTGGCTGCTTTGTGCTTGGCTTGTGTTATCCGAAATGACAGCAAGAATCACGAAGGGAGAGGGAGAGAGAGAGAGAGAGAGAGAGAGAGAGCATCTTGGGTGGAATAGCAACGGCTCTTCAAAAGGGTTCAGACAGAAGCGACGGGGTGACTTCATGCAATGCTCGAAAAACCTCTGTAAATACAGCGGGCAGGAAAATTACCGCGTCTCTGGTGTGGGACGAGTGGCCGGAGCGCTCAGCACTCAGGGTCAGAGTCAGCGAGGAAGAGGAGGGAGAGGGTGTGATTCTCAACGGCTGGGTTTTGCACTGTCAATCTGCGGGCTCGTCACCCATCCAATCAAAATCAGACGTGAACAGTTCATTGCAAGGAGGTGGTTTGTGTCTCAGACTCGTCCTGGAGCAGCGTCGCGCTTCATGTGAACTCGCCGCTCCGACTCCATGTTCTCATACAACTTGGCTGTCTTTTTATTTTCACACCAAAACAACAACAGTGCTCACCTCAAGCCCAGTCGATGCCGATGAGGACCAATGAGGGAGGAGTGACGAAGCCGGGCACCTCCGGTCCGTGCAGATTCATCTTTTAATTTTGCGGGCTCGCTGCAGCTCTGGTGAGGTCGCAGTCCATCATCTTTTTTTTTCTCCTGGTGAACACACCCGTCTCCGCTGCCCTCAGGGGAGAATTCAAGGTTTACCGATCGTTCCGTGTGAAAACGGGGGTCATTCTACAAGCCCAGACAGTCCTCCTTTTCCACGGCAGACGGCCAACTGTTCCTCATCAACACGGCGACATTTGGACATGATAGTACCCTCTCATCAGATTCCTTCTCAAATTCGATTTTTAGGGCTGAGTGTCCACATTGTTTTTTTTAGCAAGTGTCCAAATGGGATCTGGTTCTGTTCAGACTGGGCCACATTATGGACTCATCAGACAGGTTGCTGTAGCAACGACGCTGGAGTGGAGGGGTCGTCCAGCGTAGCATGTAGTGTGTGACGTCATATAGTTGCGACAGCGGCACTTGTTGCACTACAAGCCCTGGAGCTTGGCTTGAAGGGAGCAACTGTATCTCCCCACACACTGATGAGCCAATGAGATTCCTCCTCTGTCCAGTGACTACTGTTTTCCACTTCTTCCGTCTGCTCCATTACGTTACAGCTGCGCACCTCCAATGGCGCCCTCTGGTCTGCCGCATTGGGTGTGGCGTCGCGTAGAGTGACGTCACTGACAGTCAAAACCGATCGGTGTGTTTGGAGCTGTTCACACTGAGACGCATCCGACCTCCAGAAGGTGGTTTCAATCCGTTTTGCAAAAATCAGATTCCATGCTATTTGTGACTATTCAGAGTACAAAAGAGCCATCCGCTTTCAATCTGGATGGGCTAAAAATCGGATTTTGGCTGCCAGTCTGAACAAGGCCTAATACGTCTGCTACATGGGACCGCCTTCCTCGAGGCGCCGCTCCGAGATCGACAAACAACACAAACCTTGCATATTGTATCTGCAGTATACAGTTATGCCTCCAGATGGTAGGTGACGGTGCGATGGTTGCCGCCAAAAGCGCCGCAATAGAGAGTTGTGCGCCTCAAACCACCACATTGTGATGGAGGGCGACACATCAAGATCGTTGACGCGTCCCACCGTGGGGAGCTGCAAGACCTGATTGCTGAAGGGGAGTTATAATTTTCACCACGTCGCCGCGAGACAAACAAGCAGCCTCAACTGCAATCTGAGGTCTCGATCCCTGTTTGTTTGTTCTAAAGCGCGGGTATGAAGCAGAGTGCCTGCAAGACGGCGCTGCTTAAGTTGTTGGCCTTGCTGGACGACTAACAGGAAGATTTTGTCTTTGTTTCCCGCTCTGGTGTGAACCTGCACAGGCTGCCTCTTGTAAAGGATACAGCTCTAGGAAAGAGGCCCTTTCATTTGAAGCCTTTAAAAAAAAAAAAAAAGGAAACTACAGCACAGGGACTCGTCCCTTCCAGGCTGGATAAGCGAGCTCGCCGAGCAGTTAAAGACACGGCCGTTCAGTGAGACAAGTGATGTTTCTGTTGCGGAGCAGTGGTGAGCTCTGAGTGTTATAGCTCATTTGTTTAAAAAAGGAGGTAGGAATAAAAAATACAGGCTCTGGATTGGCCGTTGCATTATCCTGTTTCCTTGTCCGCAAAACTCTTCTGCCTGAAGGTGCAATTAAACCCAGGCGTTACATGAACTGCAATTTACCCACTTTTCACATAACGCCATTCACGGCCAAGAAAGCGATCACAGCAGAGGCCGTTGGCTCGGCCCACCGAGAATGGATCCTCTCTGTTGGACTTTTGAAAAAGTCCAACTCCTTGTTCCCAATTAAAACGAATGCAAATTCTCCGACTGCAACTCCCTCCGAGCTGACTTTGTGGGGGGGAAAAAAAGCACTGCAATTCCTATTCAAGCTAAACCTCTAATGAAAAAAAGAAGAAAAAGCGACCAAGGAGGCGGATTCTGCAAACGCACTCGTAAAACATTTCTGATCCACCACCAAAAGTTCAGCCGGGGAGCTGAGGGGCCCTCCGTGTGCGTTCTCGCTTCCCGCTCGTCCAATTTTGAATGGCAAGCCACTGAGACTTGGGTTTTGGCAGCAGTCTTGCATATTTATGGTGATAGTGCGAGTTCCTTTGTTTCGTTGAAAGCTCGGATTTTGTGTGTGAGTGTGTGAGTGTGTGTTCTCAGCTCAGCACGCACGGGCCGAGCAAAACGAGGCGACGCACAAGCAAAACTATTGACTTTCTTGTGACGCAGGTGCGAATCTCTGAGGACTCTACACATACATATTGAGGACTGTATACATATTGTAAAAAACAAAAGCAAGAGCACGGCTGAAGTTGTTTTGCACTGATCAGGCTATTCTTTTAACTTTCCTGGTGTTTTTTTGTAAAATTTCCTGTGAAGTCTCAAAAAATATTTGTTTTTTATGTGGGGTGGACTTTGGTTCCGCTCCTGTCACAACAGATACTGTAAGTCTCATGAGCTGTCAGGTTGATTCATTTTTGAGTGATACAACTCTTCTTCTTCTTGCTCTTCTTCTTCTTCTTCTTCTTTTTTTTCGCCCAGTCACAAGTTCACTGGACTCTCTTTGAATTGGATTGTACCTGAGCAGAAGTGTGAAGGGTCGTCGGTTCATGTGTATTTTCTTGATGAAAAAGTTGTGTGCTCATATTTAAGATTGACAATAATAAAATGGTGTATGTTAAGACGTGGTGATGTCATATTTTTTGTTGATCTGCCTATAACAGCCTCCAGATATTGACTTGAGCAATTTTCCTATTCTTTTAAAAAAAAAAGAAATGATTGACTGATTCATCAGTCATTATAAAAAAACAAAAAAGATAGATGGATGGAGAGGGAGAGAGAGAGAGAGAGAGAGAGAGAGACTGTAAGTATAAAGAGATACACATCCCTCGGTGACATCAAATAGTAAATTTGGCTGAAATATAGTTAAAGTTGGACTTTTTTTTTGGCAAAGTGCACCAAGGTATTTTATTCCTGTATAATACAAAAGCTTAGATCACATTCTTGCTCGACTCCGCTGCAAATGGACCACCACCCCTGCAACAGTTACTCCTTCAGTGGCACCTTTCCAGAAACAAGACAAACCTATTGATTTCCCATCCCCCAGGAGTCCTAACCTTGGTCCGACATCCTTGCGGTTTTTCCAGCTTCACCACTAACAGCACCGCTTCTCTAAATGACATCAGTTTGTCTTTGAGCCCGAGCGCAGTGAATGTTATTGGTGCCGGTGTGCAGCAGTAGGTCTGCCACGGTGCTCTGAACTCTGCTCCCCCTTCCGTCACCGTGAATGTTAATTGCGCACTGGAGATGAGCTGCATGCTAAAGCAATTTCCTTTTGTAATTCCCTCGGCCGCGCGCGCAACACGTCGCGATTAGAAGAGCTTAAAGTTTCGCCGCCGTTTGCGACTGGCGGTGCTCTGTGACTGGCAATCTCAGAATTGCGCGGCGACCGCAGTGTTTAGAGCATTTTCAGGTTGCTACATCCGACTGTGGCGCCAACTGAATGATTGCTTTGCAGTCAAACCCCCGCCCCAACACCCCACTTCAGCGGCGACATATATTTAATTCATAGAAACATCTGCTCTGCGCAGCTGAGCACCACTCGAAACAGAGGAGACGGCGCAGTGATGCCGGTGAAAACAAACCATCTCCCTCTGACCCTGTGTCAAAGACCTTTGAGACTCTGTGATTGACTGCAATGAAAACAATGACGAATGAGAAGGTGAGCGCAAAACAAGCGTGAACACCCACTTTGAAGCCATCAGTTGCCAAGACAAAGTGCACCCACTCCGCAAAGAAATAAACAAATAACGAGTCAAGAGGCACCTGAATCAGCCCCTCGCACGTTCACACTGCCGTGCAAATAAGAACTTAATAGGTTCGCAGTCATCAGGAAAAAGGAATAGGAATGAAGGAATCAGGAGGAGGTCCTCCCACACACAACTGAAACAATTATGTTTTTGATGGGGCTGGAGACTTTTCATTATTATTGCTCCGTTAATGCAGCCAAAATGATCCATTCTAATCAAACAATTCATTTACTTTCAAATCATCTGCAGTGTGGGGGAGCGTTTCAATGGCTCAGCATGTAGGATCCAAAAAGTGACATTTTCCACTGTTCATTTCACTGGTCACTGCCTACGCAGGAGATTTCATGGGAAATGGGGTCTCTTGGTTAGGTGGTGGCAGCGCACAACTTTTCATCCCCTTTTAAACTTTGCAGTGTGCGGTTTAAGCAGCGTAAACTTCACACACGCACATCACATCTTCATGGGACTATTTAGGACTTTATTTCTCTTGACTGTCACCAGGGAACACTTCTAAAAGCCATCTTTTTGGACGAGGACACTAAAAGTCAATAGCCACTGAAGTCGTGCTGGAGTTGACACTGATGCGCCGGTCAGAAGGTTTTGCACAAGTATTTATTAGCTACTGCTGGGACCTTCGTTCCTGAGTTAAAACAGATGAACCTAACTGAATGCGTTTCACACAGCTGGTCTATATCAAACCTCCCCCAGTCTGGCGGAGTCGTCGCTATGACAGACGCTCATTGGCTACGACCGCCATTGTCAACATCAAGACCAGTCAGTGTTACGTAATGTGACTAAAGTCTTCTCCGAAAAAAATCCATGAAGGTGGGATTTTCAGTGAATCAGTTTCTCCTTCAAACGTCATTTCAAAGCGGCAGTGTCATTGGCACCCGCTCTGAAAATTCCTTGAAATTGCAAGGACAGAAACTATTATTACTTCTGTCAAAGCTTCCATGTCCTATTTCCCAAATTAAGTCAGTCATGCAAATATATAATACACCTGGATGCTGTTGCTTCTTCCATTAGACTGCCTCAAACTGTATACCATACAGATTACACCTGTTGTCAATGTAGTTGGAATGACATTTTAGCATAAAATCAGTAGGTCATTAAAATGAATGCCTCCATCTACTGGAGGCATTCAAATCCATGATTCTTTGGACTGTCGATGGCAGTGAATTAAGCGAGACCTGGCAGGGATGCAATGTGAGAAATTAGGTTCTTAACAAGGAAGCACCCTTGGGTGATGCAATCTATTTTCAATCCACTTTTCTACTTTTAACCAGTCCTCTCAGCCATCCTTGTGCCCCTGGCACAAGAACATAAACGCATGTTGTGCGGAGCCCAGACCTTTATTCAGTGTTAGTGGGAGATATTGTGATTGCTGTTGGAGGCAACATATAAATATTAAAGGTGCACATTATTGTTAGTTTGGGTTTTATTGTGCTTATGGGGGCTCATGTGCTCATTTCTTCCAACTTTGTGTAAAACATATGAGAAAGTGAGAGAAGTATGCATTACAGAAATACATTCAACTCTATTTTAGCCGTGAGACATTTTTACAGATTTCCAGCTGTCCTCGGCATCTACAGAAACTGATAAGATTTCAACTTGCAGAAATTCTTGTCCCTGACCTTTGCTGACAGCAGCTGAAAAGTCAACTTCATACAAACTTGTCTCGAGACAAAAGTTAAGGGAAGATATTAATCATGGTAAAGAATTCTTGCAGGAGAGTATTTTTCCTTTTCTTGTTTGTCTCTCAGCCATTTATATCCTGCTCACAACGGACAAAGGACTCACTGAGCAGTCTTGGAGCCAAACAAAAGAAAAAAAAAAATGACTAAAGGATTTAATGTTTACAAGGTCAGTGGAAAGGTGGTGAGGCAGGTTCACCAAGATTTTCAAATCAGCAGACACAGAGGCAGGTGAAACATGCTAAAACGGTCCATACAAAATGTCACTGAAACTCTATGACTGCCTTGGTACTGGAGAAAATCTATAACAAAGAGAGGGAGAGACTCATACTCGAGTCCAAGAGCTTCTTTGTATGGTTATTTTTTTTAAAAAAAACATATATTTTTATACATGTGTTTTGGCCTCTTGCCCAGATGCAAACAGTATTTTAGGATAGAAGACATGTTTAAAATGCCTCCAACTGCCAAGATTTTCCTAGTGTGTGCATGTAGAATGGAAACATTATATATAATGGCATCAAAATGCAATTTGCCTGTATATATAACCTTACATGCATGAGTAATAATGTTGGTTGTCTGTGCAGTTAAAACACTGTAACAGTCAAAAATATCTATCAATATGTAGGGGTTTCCTAATTTACATATTTATTGTTTATTGTTATGTTAAAAGTGTTGTTATGATCCCATCCCTCTATCTCTCTGTAAGAAATATTTAATTCTAATCATTTCATATTGAAATTTCAGCCATATTTTAAGTTGTCATTTTTTTTCCCCTTGTTAAGTCAACTTGTACTTGCTTAGAAATTGCACAACAAATGTGTCTTCCTGCACCACAGCAGTTTTTCATAAGCGTAAAGCACCATGCAACAAAACAACAGTAACATCATTGGCCAAATTCCAAAACCCATTGGACACGTTGGTCCGGGCAGCATTACATTGTTGTTCTACTGACACTGCAACCACTGTGCTACGACTCAGTGGAAGTTCCCTGGCAAGTTAACGGCGATTAGTCGTGCATTTGTGTTCCGGAGCTAAAAGGCCTGTGATGGACGTAAACACACTTGAGAAAAGTCTTGCTGTCTGCTTCCCAGCTCCCACTTGGAGGGTAGCTTTCCCTCACGCTCTCCCTTGTGGTACTTAATCTCCAGCTACGGTAATTAACGTCAAAGTGGAGCGCACACAATTAAGAACCCGTTGCTGTTTATACTTCTCTGATCAAGGTAGGACGAGAGTACGAGGCTGCTCAGTAGTGTTAGCACAGGAGGAATACAACGGTTTCTAAAAATCTGAAAGTTGTTCATTGAGGACTGCAGCTCTCCGCTGTGTCGCCTTGATATCCCTCCGCAGACTCCAGCATCAGAAATAGCAACAGTAAAAAAAAAAATTATTGGACCTGACAGAGAAGATATGGCTAATTTCGCAAGGCTGTAACCCACATGCTCGGCTCTGACGCTCATCCCACAAATGCAGAAGTGTGGCACCAATCAAACATGTTGAATACTTGCTTCTTGAAAATGCTTGCTTCTTGCAACTAAGTGACACATATGTTCACTTAGTTGTGATGTCCCAAAGTGATGTACAAACGTCTACACTGAGAGTTACCTGTAAGACTGCGCTCATGTTTAAATCGCATCCTTTCCACATGTCGAAATTGAACTCCGCTGATGAGCTTTGCTCACAGTCCCTATCATTTATTTTAAGTCTGCTAAAGCAGTGGGAGTGAGACCAAGAAAGACAGTGTTGGTTTAAGTAGGTTGGGTCGGATCTTCAGTAGAGAATGTTCTTTGCGGAGAGACATGCGGGAAGAGTGAAGTCTCTCCCCAGAGCGGACTCTTGCCCCTGAAAATATGATTAATGAGCTGACAGCCATCAACCTTCACAGTCCTCGCCGCTTTCATCCAAGGCCAATAAACGTTCTTTCAGCAGAGTAGTGGTGTCTTTGAGAGTGGAACGTTAACAATGTAAATCAGAGAAGACGAACCAACAGCTGCCTTTTGATGCCTTTTTAAAGCATGTGTCTTTTATAGTACAAAGGCCATTACAACTAACGTCCAAGCGTGTCAAAGCACATGTAACAAGCAGTGCACAAATTAAGGAAAAAAACAGCATTGCATGTTGAGCCAAATGGAAAAACGGCACAAGGCATCACTGTGCCAATTACAATGTATTTTCTTGCATGGACAAGGTCTGATTTTATTTAATACATTATTCATCATACTTACTAGGATGTATTCTGGTGTAGTTCAGCGCATTTATTTTTTGACCATTGAACCTTCCCGTCGAGGAATACAAAATTCAGTTTGGCTAAGAAAAAAAAAAACGGGCAGGCCTCAGTTCAGTCTCTCCAATTAGACGTACCATCAAGTCAGCCAAACAACAATTTCAATTGATGAATTGTCAGAGGAAAATGAGCAAATATACAGTAGACTGTTGGTAGGTTTTGGATGTGCAAGATGTTCCATCTTATTCCCAGGTCCTTAATTCCTAGAGTTCATGGGTCAGGCACAGCAAAGTGCCAGAGTAGGATATCAACAAGAGAGCTGGAGAATATGTTTCACTTTAAGCCCATAAATAAACATACTACTTACCAATAATGGTCTTCACAGTGTTGAGAAACTTCTGTTTATAACATTCATATACTTTCATTTGTCAGATTATCCAATGCAGACAGCAGACATTTTACAAGGTCATTTAACTGATTTTCAGATTACCTTTCAATTTCAAGTATGTGGATGGATGTGTTGTAAAAAAGATGTGACGCAGCTGCAAGAAAGTGCAACACCTGTTAAAGATCTTTTCAGATCACCTCAACATCAAGTGCAAGTCACATCTCTGACAAGGCAGCTGCAAAACCTTGATTTTATTTCCTCCTCTCCAGTGCTGGACCGCTGCAAGTGCCTGCGATCTGGAGCAGCAAGCATCCTCAGTATATTATAGTATCCCAACTAGGTGTTTAACCATCTGTGTGAAGTTCCCAGCGTTGAAGTCTGTGTTAGCGTTATTCAGGACTGAACTGCAGGGCTTTCAGAATGTCCTCTTTTCGCGGCTTTGGATCAGAATCAGTGGTCAGTGTAAGGTTGTGGCCTTTAAATGCCTCATAAATGCCACATTGTCTTCCTTTACTTCGAGAAAGGTCAAGGTGGTTTTAGTTATTACAACTTGAAAAAATATATTTCTTTGTTTCTTTGGAGCCCTTATGAAAAGTTTTTAAAATCAGTCAATCATTTCTTTTTTTTTTTAAAGAATAGGAAAATTGCTCAATTCAATTTTATTTTTTTTTACACCATCGTTACATTTTGTCATATCGAATTGGATGGCACCTTTCAGTGACTAAGTAATCACTTCAGTGAAAGATCCACATTGCAAAGTACTGTCAGTATATCTGAGAAACAACTCCACATAATTAGTTGCATAAACCACAGTTGCACTAGCCTTGTGTGTTTGAATGTTTTTTGTTGCTGTTTGTTTTTTCTCCTTTCTTTTTCCTTTAATTTGTTCTTAATATCAATGTGTCTTGATGAAATTATATTCATGTGTCTGTGGGTCCTGTCAAAAAGAAAACATTTTGGGACAGACAATAAAGCTCATCTTATCTTGGTACATTTACATCCTGCATGTTTCGATGTGCCACACATCCATCGAGAAGCAATCACTCAGAATTCACATTTAATTGAATTCTCGAGGCCTCCTGTTTTCACAAATGTCAGATCAAACCGTTCCCCTCCAAGCACAATCGACGTCAAGTAATCCAAAGTGCCGCCCAGTCGCAAGTCAAAGAGGCACAGTGACGCTGCGTTGCATCATCCACTGCATGTGGGTCAGTGTTGTAGTCATAGCTCTCTTTCCAGCAAAGGTCAACAGAAACCTGGTGCGCTTCCTTTCATCCTTTTAAAATCGAACTTGTCCTGCAAAGGAATTTGTTGCAGGTGTGTCTAGCCGCTGCAGGAATGCGTGGCATATCAGTGAGTTCATTGTTTAAATTCAAGCCTCGTACTGGGCTGAAAGGCAGCAGATGGTTAACAAAGTGGATGGTACGAGCAGAGTGTGAATTTTAAAGCACATGGGTGTGTACCATATTATGTAATCAGCATTACATAATATGCTAATAACATAATGATAAAGCTGATTATTTTTGGGTCAGTTGTGGCATTATGTTTCCTCAAGTTGTGTGTTGTATTAAAAGGTTGTTCTGTCTCTATATATTTTTTTCAAAGTTGTCATCAGAAAAATAAAAATATACAATTTATTTCTGATGGCAACTCACCATCATACTTTTACATTCCAACCCCAGACGGCTCTTTACTCACCCAACCCGGGTGAGTAAAGAGCCATCCTTGCTGGTAGTGTGCACCATGTTGTCAATTGTCCCTGTCGTACTTAGAAACAGAATTTACAGGCAAATATGTGGGTGAAGGAAGACCTCAAAATAAAAAAAAATTAAAAAATGAGATGGGGGTAATTGTTATTGTACTGTGTCTGGTATTTCCTGTTCATGGTTGTGATTTGGGTGATACAAACTGCTCTTTTACTTGCCCACGCCCCCGACCCCCCTCCTTTCCATCTCCTCCTCCTCCTCACTCGCCAAGGTGACTGGCTCCTCCGCTGACGTCTCCTTCGTGGAGCACCCTCGTCTCCATAATATTTTCACGCCAAGCTCAGAAGCCATCTACCAATTTGGCTCTCGCCCTCCTTACCTTGCCAGCATTACACTGCACCCTCTCCGCCAATCTTCAGGTGGCCAATTGAAATGCTCTCCTGCACCTCCTTGTGGCTTCCTCCCATGCTTTCCTGGAGCTTATTGGCAGGATGTTGGCCATTTCCATTTCCTCCCGACTTGAGCTTAGGCCTGCTACTTCTAGCTGCTGCGACAAGTTTCTGATTTGCCGTTCTGATTCATTTCCCCTGGTTTCCGCTTCACCGTGTCTATCAAAAACAAGGTACTTGCACCTCTGCTGTGTAGGTAAGAGAAAATCCAAGTTTTTTTGTTTTATTTTCGACTCAGTGGTTGTGTCTGTGTCTCAGTTGCAGGTTTTTATAAATAAAGTGTAGATGACATGTGTTGCCACATGTATTACCGCCCCTTTCTAGTGCTTATCTCTTGAGTGCATGCAATTGCTGCAGCAACCATGTATCCTTTCCTCATGCGTGACATGCTCTCACATGGACTTTTTGGCACCACCTCACCTGTGACACTAAATTCAGCTTGGTAAAGGTGTCCATATGTTTCTGGACGACTAGCAGCATTCCTGAAAGGAAATTATTTATTTGTTCATGGACACTGTAAAAAAACAAATAAATGATTGTAATCGTGTGTGTGCGTGGGAGAGAATGTAATGTCTGTATTTGTAAGCTTTGGTGCTGTAAAAACAGGAGTTATTTCAGAAATAATACAGTAAGTTCCCCATCGACTTGAAAATCAGTCTCTTGGATATTTCAATGCCGATCTCATCCCTTCTCATTTTTATCAAGCAAACAGGACCTTATACCGTGACAAAGAAAATATGCATGATTTATTGGGTGTGTTGTTCCTCTGAGCCATTACGTATGTTTAACAAGAGCGGACCGTTACAGCTTGCTGAGTCACAAATGGCTCGTGGGGCAAATTGGAAGCGGTAGAATAAATCAGAATTAACTGAATAATGAAGTTATTGGCGGGATGGGGAGTTTTGGAGAAAGAAAATATGCTATAATATTTACTGTGCAGCATCAGAACAACCTGTAGATGTAGATACTAAATCTTTCTATTTCTGTCTCTGTCTCTAACTATCAACTATCTATCTATCTCATGTACGTTCTGCACGTGTGTGTGTATCTATATACACACATATGTACATTGTGTCTATTAGACATTGCTGCTGGTGCAAGGAGCCTTCTGATTATGAGCATGTGCCCATATGATATGATATGATAAGAAAATAAGAAAATGTTATTGACTCAATGGCTGAAAACAAATCATCATGAAATAATTATGAATGTATGGTAATAGCACATTTTTTTAATCAATAGAATAAGCTACATACTGTATCGTTAGTCTACCTTTTACATCATATGGAGATGCAATATGGAGGCCCAATATAGAAATGCCAATTTGACCATCACCGAATCTCATCTGACTCCAGGCAAAGACTATAATTGAACCACATTTCCTTACTGCACTTCTCCTTCTTTGCTCTCCCCACAGTTTGTCGAATTATCGTTTGGATTTCTGGTTCTGTCACAAATCTGCAGGTCACATATCTCTCTCAGAAATTAATTAAAAATGAAACGCTCAGAGTGCTGCACCGCTGCAGAGCCTCCCCTAATTGCCTGCACATTCTTGGGGATGTCCTTGAGATGGCTGATTCCCATTCAAAGGCAAGAATGAATTAGAGAGAATGCAGTGCCGTGGAGGAAATGCACATACACACATCTGCATTAAAATGTATCGCTCTTCTGATCTGACTGGAAACTAGAGATGCCTGAGACAACCGTGGAGGCGTATGGGAGGCTCGAGTTAAAGACGTCCCTTAAATTTGGCTCCATGGAAATGCCCTGAGTTCTGCTCAGTCTCACTTCAAGGAATCTGCTGTAGTGGATGAAGGATATATGGTATAGCATTATGGGGAAAAGAAAATCAATTTACCATTCAATGAACACATAAAATAAATGAATATTGGTAAGTGAATCTGAATACTTTTACTGTACAAGATGGACGACAACAGCTCTTAACTGTATGATATACGTACAACAAACATACATAAAACACAAAATCCCTGTATTATTTATTAAAGCAGGAATATCAGCATGCAAAAGGTGCAAAAATATAATTTTATTATTTCAGAATCAGAATCAGAAATACTTTATTTATCCTTTTCGTATGTTTTACCTTTTCGTAACAGGGTTCCAGTCAACTTGAGAAATGTACATAAAACTAAGTAAAAATAATAAAAACAATAGAAAATTTAAGAGCCGGCTATTTTCCTTAGTGCAAAGCTGACAGAAAAAATTGGCATAGTGCCAAGTACAAATTTAACAGTTAAAATAAAATAAAAATAAAGAGCATATAACTATAAGATACTGTGAAATTTTGATGTATGCATGTGGATGTATATGGCAGACAGTGATTTATAACTGGTAAGGCATTGTGGCAGCCGTGAGTCATTTTTATTTGTTTATTTATGTCATTTTTTTTTTTTACAATGATTGACCTTTTCCAAAATGGCAACAAAATTAACTTTGTTCTTATTATGAATTATAAGGCAGTTGCCACTAGGTCATTGAAACGCAGTCTAGCGCTGATGAACCACATCAGCTCTCAGATGGTTGACAAGATGTATCACACTACTTCACGAGTATTTTTAATTATTAACATGAATAATAATTGTTGTGACTGTGTGCTCGCAACACTCCATGCTTCAAAACAAAACTTATTGCTGCATCTTTATGTTTTACTAACAAACTATGTGCAGAACTCTTGTCTTAAAGCGATTCATCACCATGCTGTTGTGCTGAATGTCAGCAGGCAGTGGCCACAATTAATGGTCTGTCTCCATTTCATTCTGTCCTCTGAATCCTCTCTGAAACCATCTGACTTTTCTTCCTCCTTCACTTCATTTGTTCACTGACTCTTTGCTCTTTCCTCTAGGACGCCTGCCTGCCAGTTCCAACCTAAGCATCCTCCTACTGATATTTTCACTCCTTTGTACCGCTTTATCTTCCAAAAATCAACATGCTCTGTCCCACTGATGTACTTCACTCCATCCTGATAATTCCCAGAGAGAACCTTGGCGTTCTAATCTCTGCCACCTCCGGCTCTGCCTCCTGTCTTTTCCTCAGTCCCTCTGACCCTAAACCAGACAGCATTGCTGGTCTAATCACTGTTTTGACATTCCATTCATTCTTGCTGATACTCTTTCATTGCACATTGACAAATTTCCACCCATTCCACGCTTCTTCACTTCTTTCCCGCAGTCTTCATTGCTCTGGACTGTTGACTCTATCCTCAGCATTCCACTCGGACCGCTTGGGTTCACACACTTGTATTCTCTCTTTCTGAGGCTGAGCTTATTTTCTCTCCATTCCAGGTGAAACCTTCACCTCTTTAGCTGTTCTGCCACCTTCTCCCTGCTCTCAAAATGTCATCAGCAAACATGATTGTCCAAGGAGATTATTGTCAGCCTCGGCCTGTCCATTACCATTACAACAAAAAGGGGCTACGCATTTATCCTTGATACACACCACCTTAAACTCTTCAGTCACGCTTACACGACAGCTCACCAGTTTAAAGGTACTTAAAGGTACAGTGTGTACAATTTGTCCTGATTTATTGGCAAAAACGTAATATACTACACATAAATATATTTGTGTAATATACTTGTACAATCCCTTTAAAATAAAAATTGTTTGGTTTTCTTACCCTTGGAAGGGTTCTTTTACGTATACATACTGTATATCAAGGGTCTTGCTCACAAGGGAGCAGCCATCTACATCCTCCAATAAACCAAATGCTAACAGCAGATGGTTATTTACCATGACTGAAATGCAGTGGAATCTTTTGGGCACATCAGGCATAAATACTGTAATGACAGAATAGATATAACCTCTTTGTAATTCCACTGTTGCTAGTGGCTCGCAAGCTCCTGACAGTTACATATTATATTTTGTGATACGTTGCATTTTTTCCCCCCATTGCAGCTGTTTTGGGCAGGTCATATCATTGCAAATGAGGAATTTGATCTGTAAGTTTTGAAATATTAAAACCCACTTTTAGTAATATGGGCATGTTCATAAACTTTTTTTTCGTTTTTTTTTTTGTCTGAGTTTATTATAAGAAATGAACATTCCTGATCTAGCTGCGGTAAGTTTGTTATATGCAAGTGCTTGCCCCATCCACTATATTAAATACATTTAACCAAATAACACATTGTTGCAATTTTTGCACACATGGAGTCTTGGTAGTGTGAATAAACAAGAACACTCTTTATACAGTGAATGAAATCATGCATTTAGCACAAATCCAAAGTTGAAGAGTCGAAAGTGTTGAAACTCGGGCTTGTAGAGTTGGGCTGCAGCTCCTTTAGGTTGACAGCATCCTGGTAATGTGGTTGTGACATCACACGAGGATTCCTCCCAACGGCTTTTTTGAGGCATTTGGGGCATGTCCAAGCCTCAGGGTAGATTGTGAGCTATAATAAATCCCATCTGGCCTGGAAATGCCTCGAGATGCTCTGCTAGTAGCTGAAGTGTTGCTGAGGTGAGAGACTCAGAGTCACAAACTGTGTTTTGCCTGCTGCCTCTCCCTGTTTGTGGGAAGAATAAAAACTAAATTTCAAACTAAAGATTTCCTTTTTCCAAGTGATATTGGTTGATAAGTCCAAACAAGAACCAGCCGACAAGAAGAATGGACTCGATTTTGTCTTTATTTTAGCAACGTAGGGGAAATCCCTGGTTCGTTTGATACACTGGGTGGAACTTTATTTATATCTCCCCATTGTAATTTACATATTTTTGGAAAAGACATTGTTTGTGGAAAAAGAGGCCTTTTCAAAAAATAAGCAGGAAGCTGATTGATTGGAGGGAAAATGCCCCAGTTTTTGTTTTCTGCCTGTGGGGCTAGCTGTTTGCAGTGGGACACTGTGTCTGTAGTGTTTCGCTTTTGTCACCACACAACTCAACTGGTAGCTCCCTTCAGTTTCTCCTCAAAGACTGCTGCTTCGTCCAGTCATTTTTAGTCTTGTTCAAAACAAATCAGACGGTAGGTTTTTATTCTTTTCGCAATAAATATGCAGCATTTTGGGATTTAAAGACCCACTATGCGGCTGCCTTGCAGGGGTTATATCTGCTGCTGTTACCTGAAAAATAATGAATACTTGAGCATGATGTTGGCCTTGGGACTCAACCAAAGTCACTAAGACCTTGAATTTCAGGCGAGTCACAAGTGCAGCAAGGTTTGTTTCTCGGACTCAAACAAAGAAGAGCTCCATGTTGGCCAGACATGGAAGTTTTATTCTGGATAAGACACAGTTGGTATGTTCATGTGCACACTGATATTTCACATTATAAAGATGTGGCAGCAATCCTCACCTGATGTATTTTGTGTGAACAGCATATCCTGGTTGGACCTAGACCCCCTTTTTTTACAACAGTTTTTTGTATCCGTGTTAAATATAAGCAACGACAATGTATAAAAATACAGTCTTTCAGTTGTATCAGTTTTACAACACAGCACAACTGGCAACCAGATCTCTTGAGGCACTGGCCACACACTGCCTCATTATTTGGATGCAAGGTTCTCATCACCACCGTGAAAAAGGCCTGAGGGACTTCCTGAAGTTTTCTCTCCATCCTCCATTACTTAACCCTTTGTGAAACCACAAGTCATTGCTATGCACCCACGTTTGACCTCTTTATGCAGTCCAGGCTGGCACTAATGGTGTCTCACTTCTTGCTTGAGAAGAGTTGTGACAAAGGTACACAGCAGGAACAGCTTGTCTTCAGTTTTGCCAAGGAGCAAGAGAAGAGCCAAGAATTGTTTAGGCTGCGATTCTTCACAGTAACCAGAGATGTTCACACCACTGCATGTGGCAATAATAGACAGCTGTTAATTTAAGAAGCTATTGAAAATCCTCAGTTGAATATTGTGGTGTTCAGAACAAGGCAAACAAAAAAAAAGTTAATATTACTGTCCACTTTGTAAACATGCTGAATTAAAGAATTTCAAAATGTTATGCACATGCAACGACCTAGTCAGGTTAAAACAGTATCAAATTTGTAATGGCATATTTTATTCTCATCCAAAGCCAATGTTTTTAAGGGGCACATTATAATATTAAATTAAATAGCCCTGCATACTTTTTTAACAAGTGGCAATTAGGACAATGACAAAAGTGTGTGTAGGGGATGACACGGAAATGACTCAGGCAGAAAAAAAAAAAAAAGAAATAGCCAGAGAGCTGACCTGAGGTGTTTCACAGTCAGCGCCACCCCTCTAGTTCCTGTGTGGCCTTGACCTGTCTTTGCTACTGTGTCTTTGCAGAAGTCCACTACCGCCTGCCTGCAAGTATCTAGCGGACGTACCTTGCAACAGCCCCACATGTTGTCTAACGTATAACAGCTTCCATTGCCGCACCATTCTGAATTAATGAGGACTGACAGAAGCTCAGTTAAGTAGAATATTTTGAAATGGAATGAAAATGTATTCACTCTGAAAAGTTTGCGTCCTATGAATGAATGCATGGATGCTTGTTGGACTACACGCTGCTGATAGGTAATTTGAGTGACTGCTGCAAAGAGCTTAAATTTATGCAGCAGGTCTGCCCGAGTGTTTGGAGGCCTTATTTGAAATGACTGATAGCAAAATTTCAGAGATCGTTGTGGGTGAGGGAAAGGTAGAGGAGGACAAAATGATACATGAAGCTGTTGACTCTTTGCATGTATGTATGTATGTATGTATGTATGTATGTATGCATACATACTCACACATATATGTGTGTGTGTGTATATGTATATATATATGTATATATATATATATATATATATATGTATATATATATATATACAAGTAGTGAACTGAAGGGAGGAATTACACATTTAACAGACATCATTTCTTTCTTGTCTCTCAATCAACTTCAGGGAATGAGAAAAATAATTTATTTTGCTTGCTTGACTTCGGCAAGCAAAAGAATTCGGCCATATGAGGCCACCTAAACAACATGACCATTTCTTGCAACGTACAACAAAAGTGTCAGTTTTAACGAGACGTTAAAATCAACCACTTTTGATGGAGGCTGTTAACAGAAGGCTAATCATGCTGCTTTTTGGAGACGTGCAGAGTATTTAGACAATCACTTGTGCAGTGTTGCTCTACTTGAATCCATGGTGAAAAATATAGACGATGAAAATTGGTTTACAAAAGCAACTTGAAACATTTAAATATCAAAAGGTACAATTTATATCACAGATGCTCCACAGTCTCCAGACAGGGCCATGATGCACCTCAGACTCTCTTTCTCGAGGTTTCCTTTTCTTTTTTTTTGTTTACCATTCTTTTCTTTTACCAATATATTCGTACAGTGTAATTAGCAGCTTGCATAGCATAGGGCTGCATGCAAGAAACGTAGTCATTATAGCTCCCTAAGAAAGACTGGCATTGTTTCCATGGCTATGAGCTATAATTGCATGCATTCATAGCGCTTGTCACTTGAACTTATGTCTACAAAGGAAAGAAATGTCTCGGAAAGGACATTCGTATAAAAACTGGATGCATCTGCAAACTGTATTTGGGTGTTACGCTCTGCTTTTGTTATTTTGAGACAGAAAGGCGAGCCAGTTATTGCAAAACAACATTAGGACCAAGATTACACGCATTATCTCATCCTGTCAGAAAATGCACTGGCCATCATCAGTCCCTATGGGGCATTTTTAGAACGCTTATATTGAATGTTAGGACAACTCAAAGGGATTTTGCTTTATTATATTGGAGTGGTTGTATATCTGTGAGGGCAGAATCAGTTTTGTTGCTCCTCCTTCGCTGACCTCAGATCTGAGAGAAGGGACATTTTCATTCCCTCCTCAGCGCAGGAATAGTGTTATGTCTTGTAATTGGAACATTGTTGGCGTTCATCATGCTGCGAGAGCCCTGGCAGGTTAACACTCAAGGCTCATCATGCTGTCAGGAAGTTTAGATTTTATGTCAAGGACGTATCCAGAGGGCGGACCTCACCTGCTGGAAACACAACTGATTCAAAAGCAGCAGGTTCATTTTCTTTCTTTCTTTCTTCGCAAATCCGACTGGGAGACAGACAAAGGTGTAATTCATTTTAAAACAATTCTTTGTAAGGAGCCGTCTATGAAGTAATCACGCCGGTAGCGGCACGCGCCTCGGAAGTTGTTTGGAGCAACGTTCCTACTTTTGACAACCTCAGTGGCGGGAATTTGCATTTGCGTCTCTCAGGTGTGTCATCACAGTGCATCTCCTGCCAGACGTCTAAAAGGCACAAAGAGGTAACGGGCGCTGTGACTGACACCACAGGCCTGGCAGTTTGCTCTCTTCACAGCTTTTCTGTGATAACAAGGTTACTGTGAAAGGAACCCCAGATCTAACACATGCAGATATTGGTGTTATTGTGCTGGGACTCTCCGGATTTCTACCTTTTTTGACAGCAGAGGCACGGAATATGTTCCCTGTTAGGAAGAGGGGTGGGGGTGGGGTGACATAAAAAGAGAGATGTGTAATGTTCAGTTTCTAATTTTACTTGACTTTCATTATTTAATACATACATTTCATACATTTTCTGTCGAGAGAACACCTTGCACTAATAACAAATATTGATCTGCCAATTAGATCACTCAAGCCTTCATGATGCAAAAACATTGACCCATCGTGGCTTTGACTCCAGGGTAAATCAACAACCAATGAATCTCGATCCACTATGCTGTTCTTAACCCATTTTACTCATCATTAATGGACTTCATTTGTTTTCATTATGTGTATAAACAGTATATTAGTCTAGTTTGTTGCAGTTTGTGCGCACGCAGACTTGGTTTTATCTAATTTTCTTTCATTAAGTGACGGTTGTGAGTTAAATAGTTTAGAACTAACTCTATATATTGTTTTTAATTAGCGTATGGGCATTTTGCTGTCAATGTATGATGACATCAGCACAGCAGTTTGTCATGGGATTGGAAGGTGAAGCAATAAGAATCAAATATTCACTGGGAGTTTTTTTTTTTTCTTCCTTTGCAACACGAATACAATATCTGTCTGCCAAAATCAGCAAAATAAACCACTGTACCGATGAAAATGAATACACTCAATCAGTATCAGATCATTTTTAATGGGGATTTTAAAGAAATTAATCCAAGATTATTGACATCAATACTTCACGTTCTTCCATCTCAGAAGGAGAAAAATTACAGCAACCCTTTACCTTTGTTTTTTGCAGGCATCTAATTCTCATACATCTTTTTTTGTTTGTTTTTGTTTTTCTCAAAGAGTATATATAATTTTGCAAACCCTCTTCTGTGATTCGGTCTGCAGCTGACTGGTTCACCACTGCAACAAGCACATAACTGAACATGTGAGTACAACAAAAGCATTCCCACACACATCAACCTCATCCCAGCGGCCGCGTCTCGCTCATGGGGCATCCACGGGGGAGTCAACTATACAATAGCGGAACATCACGTGGTCAATCACTTGTGCTTTAAGTAAAAGTCTCATCACTGGAAATTTCAGTAAAAGGCAGACTGAAAAATATTTCTCGAAGATGCATCTACTGACCACAGCACATGACAATCACCTCTGCAGTCTTATAAAGTAGTGGTGGTGGTGGTGGTGGTGGTGCCCGGCCCTTAATCTCTGGGCAAACCAAGTTGAAAAGCTCACATTCAGAACACCTGGTAAAGGAGGGGAAGGGAGGGGAGCGGGGAAAAGGAAAGCAGCTACGCGACACATTCTCTGAGGTCACTTTACTATCCCGCACGCCGCCAGATAATTGAGTGCGTGTCGTCTGCAGGAGACGGAGCTCCGCGCCATCTCTCGCAGGTTTATTCAAATTGAAGGGACATTAAATCAAGGGGGTTCATCAATCTTCTGCAGCGACTGACGTAAAATCACTTCTGCTTTCTGGATGAGTGCTATTTGCCAGTCAACCTTGTTAACACCAAAGTGTGAAGCAGCTTCTTCGTAGAGTAAATATGTGGAGGAGCTCATTAAAAGACCATCATTTATGCCCTTTACTCCTGTTGAATATGATTTAAGGACGTATGTGAGATGTGTGAGTGTGTGTGTGTGTGTGTGTGTGTATATACATACACACATATATATATATATATATATATATATATATATACATATATAAATATACATATATATATGTATATACACACACACACACACACACATATCAGTGGTGGGCCGTCAAGGCCAGCAAGGTCTTCTCTGCTGGCCTAAACATTCTTACAGAAGTACATTTTCCCATAAATATGATAATAAAGTTATTCTCCACGGTTGTTATTTCACAGCATATAATATTCACTTGCATGTGCTGCTTCCAATCATATTTCAGCTAACTTGGGTTGTCAGGTTCTATGAAATCTGCCTGAGGCCAGCAGAACCCAAATTGCAGGCTCCTGTCCGCTCTAAGTCAACGAACCATGATCAGTTGCGATAGCCAATCAGATCTCGGTTATGCAATGCCGAGGGACGCTGGTCTTACGCTGAGCTTCACCATACGCATCCTGTGATTGGATAAACGGTGAGAGCCTCTAAGACTAAACTCATCCAGGGGATCCAGAATAAGCCACCACGACGAACCGGCAATGGCTGACGGAGAAGATAAAGATTTATTTGCTGAATCATCTGATAATCAATCATATGAATAACGTGGCACCTTGGTGTTCAATTGTTTATTCATCTGACGCTTTGTTTCGTTACTGTCTTCTTGCTGACTTCTACATGCACAGTTTGTAGTTTGTAGGACAAGAGTTAAGCTCACTGTACTTTTGGTGGACTTATTAAAATCTTTTAAGTGTTTCCTATTTGTAAGTTTTAAGAGTATCAGTGGCCTTAGTTGCTTAGTTGCGATTTTATATGCAGATTGTTATGTGTTAGTGTGATTCTGTATAGATTCTCGAGCTGTAGTCTCACATTGTGGGTAATATGAGTTGTATTAATTTAGGGTGGACTAAGTATGACGTCACTGATGACCTCGGCGTGAAATGCACGACCCGCCACTGATACACATACAGTGTAATGTAATGGCAAACTGACGTGGTGACTTTGTCAAGGCTTTTAAATTAGAAAAGTAGGGATTTAGAAATTTCATTTAATACAATTAAACATTGATGAACCATATTTTGACATTTATTAATATTTTTGAGTGACTGCTTTATGTTGTTTCATTGATTTATTTTAACAAGCTGCAAATTTTCTTTCCCAAGAGAAATAAAGCAGATTCATTGAGGTCCAACCATAACGGTCTACAGTTATGGTTGCTAACGTTCATTTGTGGTGCTTTGTATGTGTGTGTCCGTGTGTGTTTTTAAACAAATTGCATAAAGACTGAGGCAATTTTGGATGTTTTCACCCCTCAACTTCAGAATAAATCAACTCTCAGATCCATAATTGAAAAACAAAGGAACATCAAAACATCAGGGATAGCAACAACAGCAGCAGGGTTGTTGGGGAATTTGTTTTTCTAAATTTAATGAGCCCCCTCCCCGCACCAGCGACAATAGTACAACAAGTCAGTTCAGTGCCATGCTGCTAATTAGACCACCCACTAACCTGGTGTTTTGTTGCAGCGCCTACCTGTAGTTCTACTGTAATGCTAAATGAGAATTTTATGTATTTATTTATTCATTTTTTCACCCACAACGTGTAATTCAACTTGTCGGCATGGAGAACAAAGGTGCATAGCGACTAACGCATCTGTCTGCAGTGCCGCTTCCCATCAATCTCTTCCTCTCAGCTCTCAGTGTGAATGTGTCGTGAAGCTGCTGCATACAGGGTTTTTTTCTTTTCTTTCAAAAATGCATCAGTTAACGTGTGCGTTTTGAGGACGATAAAAATCCCAGAACAAATCAAACGAACAGTGCAGGAAATTGTCTACACACATTTTCTACACACACCACAGTAAAAATAAAAATTCAGATGCAATATGCCGTAGGACTCTGCCTGAGAAATAATGGACTATATTATTTTGAAATGTTTATCGTCAAGGGTGTGTTACTCTGTTTTGCATACAACTGTAAAAATACAGTAAAATTCAACAATCACGTTGCATTTTTTAGTTTTTTTTCTTCTGTCATTTACTTAAAAAAGCTTAATGGTATAATACAGATATTGAGCAGGACGTGACACAATAATAGTAATAATAATAATGATAATGATAATAATAATAATAATAATAATCTGAGTGTACACTTCAATATTGGGCAACAGCCAGCTATCAACACTTACATGTAATTTGTTTCATTTTTTTCTCCATTCATATACAAAATGATTCAGGGAGACACAAACTCAGTACCATCATCAAATTAGTGCAGGTTTCTAATCTTTTTTTCGTTCCCGTTCTCAGATTGATGCGGCTCACTCCCGGTGCACCGACAGAGAACTCCGATGCAAAGCCAGAAAGATCAAAGAAAAAAAACTCAAAATGGGCAACTGCCGCTCGTGGCCTTCCGTTCTTCTTCCACGACCACCAGTCGGCTCTTGCTGTTCGGCTCTCAGAGAGAAGCTCATTGGTCGTTGCGTTCCTCATCAGAACTTTAGCAGGTGAAGCAAGGTCAAAGTCACGAGGAGGCACAGGGAGCACCGTGGCAGCTCGGCAGCCCCGTTCACGTCGTGCCTCGCGCCAGGACCTGCGGGAGCGAGAGCCAAAACTCATAACTGTCCTCTTGTCGTGAAGAGCCTTGACTGAACTGGCTTTAAAACAGCAGATTAGCTAATTTTCTCCAGTCTCTGTTGCTTACATAAGCCTTCATGTAAACTTCCTGTGTGCGCTAAAATGCTCAAATACCTTGGTTAAAAATCTCCCAGGTTTTTGCAAGTGTGCAAATGAGTTGTTGGTTTTGACCTCTGAAACTGTTTATGCTGTGTAGTGTTTATGTGCATCTTACAAAGATGGGGAATAAATAAGGAAACGTCAGTAGGGTTCTAGTGAGCTACTACAGCATCTTTTCCACCGCAGAAAACTCATTCTTTTCAATTTCCCAGGGACTTTTCACAGTAATAACAAATTATATTAAATGACCTTTCCCCTGACCCCAAACTTTCACCGCAAAAAAATAAATAAAAAATTGCGGTCAGGGAGTGGGACTTTTGAATTACCAGGAATGTTTAGGGTGTTTGTGTCGAAGAACCCTGATTGGCGGAGCACACTTTTAATGCTCCGCAGCATTTCTATTCACCTTCCGTGTCGGTCGCGGCCTCTCGAAAGTTTCAAATCTAAGGGCTCGAGAAGATAGCAAACCTTGCACGCACACTTTTGACACTGTGATCTTGAAAAATGAAATCCATTAATTAACTTTTTAAAAAAAGGTGAACAGAAACAATTTGGAATTTCAAGCAGTAATCCAAAGTTAATGAACGTAAACAACGGAGGTCAAGCTAGCAGGAAAGAAAATATGGTCAAAAAACCTCATATAACCTGACTGAACCCAAGCTGCTCCTCCTGTTCAATTATTTGAGAAAAAAGTTCATTTGAAAATATATAACAGTGATAAAACGGAGGTTGATCCTGCTTGTGACTGGTTTGCATGCACGTGTGCACAGGGCGAATGTCCTCACCATAGAGAATTATGCTGGCGTTGGTCATCCCCATGGTGTTCGTGGCGACGCAGGTGTAGTTTCCATAGTCGCCTTCCGAGACGTTGAAGAAAATGAGCATCGATTGTTTGCCTTGATTCTCGATCTTAATGCCGTTCAGTCCGTTGAAGAGCCTGAGGGGGAAAAAAAAAAGCTTGTTTTGTGTGCATGCACTGTTTGAACGGTGCAACCTAACCTAACCTTCCCTCTCTTTTACTTCTGACATTACTGTCTCACCGCAGATGCAAGTCATTTATTTTATTGGCATCCTATGTATTTTTTTTTTTGTTGTTGTTGTTGTTCTCAAGAAATGACTTTTCCTGTTGCGGACTGAAGTTTAATGCTATTGCAATCGTCAGGGACCATTGCACAGTGGAACCTAGCCTGTGTTCACAACAGCTCACGCAGCTCTGGGGCAGCACATAAACTGCTTTTCACTGGCGTCAGCTCTCAGTTGGAAGGAGCATAACACCATTATCCTCAAAGTCGCCGAACCTCATGTCCCAGTGGTGTAAACCAATTAACGCATTTAAAAATGCATAAATGAAATAACAGTCGCCCACGCTGCCGGCGTTGCCAGTGTTTTAAGTGATTTTAAAAATGAACATTTTGGGAAAAGAAAGACATGAAATCAGCCTATGAAGCATCATCTTGCTTCATCAAAGGGGAAACCTCACTTAAGACACTAGTAAGTGCATAAAGCGGCAGCCAGATCTGGTGAAACGACATTGCCTGGCTTATTTCAAATGGATTTAAAAGCTCGCACCCCACAGCAGTCTTTGTGTGTCTTTAATATCGACTTCAAACTATTCCTTGCTCACAGAAAGCAACAGAGAAAAAAAGAAAAAAAAAAAAAAACTTGCCTGCGGTCTTCTTTGTACCACTCAAATTCTGCCTTCGGGACAGCGGAGGCTTCACACTGCAGGATTCCTCTTTGTCCGACCGCAGTGCCCGTGTTCCTCGCTTTAGAAATAAAGGGGGGATCTGTGAAACAAATCCACATTCAGTTTTCAAGTGGCATCACAGATGCATAGGATGGGGGGAAGGAAGACGTTCAACTCCTTTATTAATCGTAGAAACAGCTTTTGGATCTTCCTGATCATTATGTCCAATTTGCTTCCTGAATGTATGATTTTTTTAACCCACCCCAAACCTCCGCCCCTCGGCTCTTACAGTTGACGGTGACTTGCACTGTCCTGACGTCTGGGCTGGAGATGTCGTTGGAGGCGATGCATTCGTACGATCCAGACTGCTCTTTGGTGATGGCTTTCAGCTCCACGTGCTCCCCCTCCGTCACAAATTTGTGAGTGCCTGCGGGAAGGGAATGGACAATGCGGAATAAGAGACAAACCATTTCCAGTCTCATTTGCGGACGTTGCATGTATCCGCACGACGCATGGTCTCAGTGTCCTTTTGCGATTGGACACCTCCTTCTATAAAGCTGGTGAACCGAGCCATATATCTGTCAGTCGGCTCATTTTGTTGAAGAGAGGGACACCAACAACAAAGCCAGTGCCAAGCAGAATGGCACTTTGTAAAGACGCCAGGAATTTGTCACTATTACGGTTTGTTAAAACATAAAAAAAAAAACTGAATATTTAGTTTAAATTAAATACAATGTAATCAAGATATTTTGACAGTCTTTCATTGGTGGGCTGAAAGTAGTTGCATAGCATTTTCTCAATTTTAAATTTGCTGATCCAACTGTCATGGAAACTGTTGACGAACAAGCTAACAAGGGGAAGATATTTGAAGTTCTCCGGTTAGGCAACATTTAGACATTTTTTTTTGTTCAGTCTCAAGACTGGCCATGAACTCCACAGAAATAAGAAATGCATATACTAAACTTTACTTGCTCAACCTTTGAGTAAGTGTGTGTGTTAAAGCATGGACTTCCTTATGTAATGTCACAAAGGACATTGATACCCAGGTTAGTAACAATAAACCCAGCAAGGTGTTTAATAATGGAAGTTGAATGAGACGTACTGCAATGTCCAGCTACATTATAAAAGTATTCCTTAGTCATTTCTGTCCAATAAAAAAACATTAAATCAGGGTTGCAAACAGACAAAACATGTTTTTTAAGTCAACAAGGGTAATGGGTTTTTGTAAAAACATGCTTCATGAAAAGCTTGAGTCAGCAATGGACAAGCATTTTGCTGACACACACACGTACACACACACACACACACACACACACACACACACACACACACACACTCCCCTCATAAGTGGTGTAAAGTGGATCTGTAACAAGAATCTGAATGCAAGAAAAAGTCCATTGAAATCACATTGGATTCAGGCCTTCTTCATATGTGTTATTGAATTGGATATAAATGAGAACTATAACAATATGGTTGCAGCGTAAGCAGACAAATGAGATATTCCAGGGTATTGTGTTTAGTGACGAAAAAAAAAAAAAAAAATGCAGATGACACCATGCGCCAACTAGTTAATGGGCTTCTGGGATTCCGCCCCTGAACAGCAGGGAACTTAAAAATAATATCCTGCAACCCCAAAAGACTTAATTATTCCTAATGTATTCGCTTC
This sequence comes from Nelusetta ayraudi, assembly GCF_046127955.1. Taxonomy (NCBI): domain Eukaryota; kingdom Metazoa; phylum Chordata; class Actinopteri; order Tetraodontiformes; family Monacanthidae; genus Nelusetta; species Nelusetta ayraudi. Next base: position 2,672,324 of record NW_027466061.1, on the reverse strand, counting down.
TGTCTTAGTTCTTTACTTCCATTGTTTGACAGTGGCTTGTTTTTCATTCCAGGCAGGTATCCAAATCACTTTCCATGCGTGGGCTGTTTTACATAGGCAAAGTTTAAGCCGGTGCAAACACAACAATTAGCTATCAGTCACTTTTAAGTAGATGGCCCTCTGCTATAGGCAACAAACCAGACTGTAGGCCATCAAGACTTTCTGAATCAAGCCTTTGTCTTTGGGTAAGTTAGTCTGATTCAGATTCTTCTTCTTTTTCCAGCAGCCACCTAAATCAAAAGGACTAACCCCCTTTCCTCAACCTGTGCAATAGTTCTTTTCATCCATGTAATATTCCTAACGATGAACATTGACCCTAGGATCTGCACGTGCAGCATCCCTTCTTAACTTATTAATATGTGTATGATCGTGTGAATGTGTGAGTGTGTATCCATTTTTTCCAAGAGGAAGAGTAGACATGAAATTCCATTGGATCCCAATATATAGTGACAATAAGGGTATCTTAATCAGGTAAACAGACCATGGAAATATGTTTTGCAAAATGTAAACGTAACAAAGGGATGGAAATCCTCATCAAATGACAATAGACAACAAAGGTTTGCCCTTTGGATCAGTATTTGTGTCTCTTTGAAAGGACGCTGGTGTGACCCGTTGTTTAGAATGGCAATGCAAGGCTCACAGAGCGGTGCCTAAAGCTCATCAGTATGTGACAACCTTGGAGAAGAAGCACTTCAAAAAAAAAAAGAAAAAAAAAAGAAAAGTCAAATTCTTGATGATTTCCATTGCAAGTAATAGCAGCATTTCTACTCCTTTAGTATGTTGATGTGAAAGTTAAACAGAAAGAGATAAAAGAACCTAATCCGCCTGTTTCTGAATTTGGCATAAACTGTGGGGACCAGAGGGTCCCCTTGGGGGCAATGACAGCTTGGGGCATGCACTCATTACACAAAGAAAATGAAGTAATTGCATGGAAACAAGCCCACTGAGCATTGGCACGAATTACCCCTGACACTAGCAATGTTAAATGCATGTTGTGGTGACGGGGGGACCTTAAGCCAGTGCTGTGTGGGTGGGGGGAATGGATAGGAGCACTAATCCCAATCAGCAGAAATGTCAATCCAGAGATATCTGTGCATTAGCATAATATCATTATGTCTGCCAAATCCTCAGAGCACACAGTCGTCGCAGCTGGCTGGGGATCCACTGAAAACATTGTGGGATAGGGATAAGCTGCTTGTTGCACATAGCCAAGGAGTTGAACAGGTAATTGGACATTTTCATCATGTATAACTACATTAGGCAGACTGCTGCCGACTAAATGTTGTCGAGTCAGTCGCTGATGACATTAACGGCCATTTGCAAGAGGAAGTTGACTGAAAATCCGTAATGGTATCATCTCATTGATAAGTTTTACAATTCCCGAGACCCTGGAACTCTGCTACTTCTTGCAGTGTGGATCAACAGAAGGATCAAATTGAAAACATTTTTTGTCTATTTGTTTATTCAGGCGACCAAAACTTTTTTTCAGGATGCTCCACATTTACATAACCGCTATTCCAACCTTCCAAAACATGAATCCATATTCAAAACAGTGCTCTCACCATGTAGAAAAATTCTCATATTGATTGAATGCCCATACTCATACACAGACACACACACACATCTATGTGTATGCTTTTTTGACAACTTGTATCGAGGCCCATCTGCTTTCACTATTTTGCAAACCAACTGAACTAAGCAGAAGTACGCGATGATACGATGCGCTATGATACAGTACGATACAAAGTACCGTACTGTATCATAGCCGTATAGTAATACGGTACAATACGATATGATATGATATGATACGATACATTGCGATGCAGTACGATACAACATGATACGATACATTGTGATGCAGTACAACCCGATATGGTACAATATGATATGATTTCCTTTATTGTCCCATCAGGAAATTTGTCTATGGGAAGTAATTTTACTCGGTTGGCAAGTATGACAGCAGGACCTTCCGCATGTGTCAAACAGTTCCGGAAAAAGTGGACACGGACAGGACAAGTTCCTCCTAAAATGAGTCATCTTACAGATTCCCTCCTATTAAAAGTTCAGAACATCAGAACATTTTCCTAAAAACAAATGGACATTAAAAATAACTGTGAAAGGACTTGAACTGCAGCATCAACAGGACCATCGTGTGATTCATATATATCACTTCAAGAACCTGTTTGAAACATTTACAAAACTAATTGACCTCAAGTGCCAGTTTGCATCAGGAACAGTTTTTACCTTAGCTGATGATTCATCACCCATGTGTGCGGGTGACATGTCTGCAATCGCCGAAAGACGTTTCACGAGTTTGAAAAAATAATTACACAGTCCAAACACATGCATGTGAGGTCAACTGAACACTCTAAATTGTCCGTAGGTGTGCATGTGAGTGTGAATGGTTGTTTGTCTCTATGTGGCCCTGCAATGAACTGGCGACTTGTCCTAAGACAGCTGGGAGAGGCTCCAGCAGACCCCGTGACCCTGAGCTCGGGACTAAGCGGGTATGGAAAATGAATGAATGAATGAATGATTCACTATGGTAAATGACAGGAGAAACAATTGCACCACCATTACCTTCACTGACAGACACATCATGCTGTGGTCGGCAGCGAGGTCATAACTATGAGCACAGCTTCAGTGTCATTTAGTGGCATGACAGGAGGATGACTAATAAGGGAATCATTAAAGAGCCCTCGTAAATAAACATGGGGGCAGGGGGGCAAACTGCAGGGCATCCCAGCAGTATCAGCCACTGGTTCAAGGAACTTGTCACTGTGCAGTTTGTGGGAAAATAATTTCAAAGACCATTTAAGCATAATGACACAGCAAATGGCTCAACTGGAACCACAAATGGAAAACAGTTTCATAATTTTCGTTCCAGCGACACTTGGTGACCTGAGCTAGCTAAACTACAAACCTTCCCCAGACAATTTAATGGTGAAACCTTTTTTTCCCCTACGTGTCCATTTAATGTGCATTCCTGTCGCTGTGACTCCGTTGACTGGGATGCACACCAGCTGAGACAAAAATCTGGCTTTTCCCTGACATTAGAACTTTCTTCAATTTAAAAATCATTTGAGAAGTCATTAGGTCCAAGGCCAGAAAGTCGCACTATTAAGGGCTGGAACCTCCTGTCGATGCAACACTTCCCACAGTGCCGGCAGCTACCGATCCAATCACAGCAAGGGCAGTGTACAGTTTTGCAGCAATTACTTTTCTTTAAAAAAAAAAAATAATAATAATAATAATAAAAACGACAACCCACAATTCATATGAAGTGCAACAGGAGAACGTGTGCATGTTTACCCAGCTCTAATCTAAACATGGTCTCCATCAAAAGCTCAGCATGCTGTTTTTAGGAGCATGGCTGCTTTCCCCCCTGAGAAAGCAATCAAAGAGTTTTCGGTCACATCCGATACAGACGTTTCCACGTCAGTCCGGAGGGATTCATGAGCTTGTGGACTGGTAACTTTTCTTCCTGTAGCTATTACTGAAAGACACGTTTTGTTTTGTCTTGTTTTCCAAACTCGTTTTTCAAACCTCTACACTTCGGCCCTGATGTCCAAATCCAGCCAATATGTTGTGTCTCTGAGTGCTTGTGTTGCAAAGTGATCAAACTCTTCCTGGTGCATGTACATGTGGTGGTCGTCCACTTTACATTGGAGGCATATTAACTGACTGAAACTTCAGTATGGATTTGAGTTGACATGCACTTGACTTTTAGTTCATTGGCCTAATTAAATGGTTTGAAGCCCAACATGCCAAAAGAAATGCCACATCAACATAAAGAAACCAAACAAAAAATGGGTTTGCTGAGCAACAGGGCAGACAGCAACAGCTATGTAACCAGATATAGTATGCAGCACTTTATATTCAATACCGTTTCTACACTTTGTATTTTAACATTCTGACAAGTAAAATTCCATGTCTGAAGACCATTCATCACATTATGCAATTCCTCAGCATCAATATGAAGAACAAGAGTTCAGAAACAAGCAGATTATGAAGGGTAACATTTCCATAAGCAATCAAGCTCCTCTTCCTGGGAAAAAAGAAAAAAGAAAGAAAAAAAGGAAAGCAGAATGGATGTGACCAAACTAGGGATAAGGGATCAGATAAAGTGATTGAAAATGTTTGCTGTAAATATATGTTGTGATTGTGGCATCCACGACGACTACTACGACGACTACTACTACTAATAATAATAATAATAATAAAAATGATAATAAAACATTCAGCATGTTTGCCAGAAATTCAAACTAATAATGGCAGCATGCTGTAGAGATAACGTTGATAAAATACCCTTTTCAAAGAGAAAACAAATGGCACTTGAGGGCACTTGATGTGACGCCGCGTGTCTCTGCTCCGCTTAATTCTGGCGCTTCGACCTCTCCGACCACTCGTGGCCCCTGTGGTCACTCCTGAGGCTGAAAGCTTTGCCTGGCAGATGATCCTTGAAACTATGGTCCATTTGATGGCCCAACACTTCAGCTGGCCCTTTGAGGATGGTGTCTCCCCCAGGCCTGGTGTTCTTGCTGACATTGGCTGCAGCTTTTCACCTTGCTGTCACGTTCCGCTACCGCCTCGGCCTCAGGCGTCAGTCTGGGAGTTGAAGGGCACACAGAAGTTCACTTGCTGCCGCCATCCATTCTGTCGTTTTTTTTTATTTTTTTTATTATGACAACTCAAATCAACCTTACGCCTCTTTCTCAAATTCCTCCGGGACTCCAAACAGGGTGACAGTATGGAAGCCAGTACAGACGTGTCCTCTGGCTCTGTTTAGCCCTGAAAGGGGGCAGCTGCTCGCCAGCATCATTGAAAAGAAAAACCACATTGATGTCAATTTTCTTTTTTGGAATAGCTGTAATTCATTTTCAGTCACTCAAAGGCAACACAATTTAGAAGGTTAAATGGTTTAGACGTGTTGAAGCCTTTTAAACTTTGTAACCAGCCTGCCTTAAAGGTATTTCTACAGTGCCTTCATTTTTTTGCGTTTGAGCTACAGTATATCAAACATCCCCGACACTCCCAATGCAATGATGCAATGTTTGCTTTTAACTGGGAAATGTGTGCTATCAGGGTAACACACTGTACCTTGATTTTAATTTTTAAAGTACATTTTTAAATTCTTAAATTGTAATTCAGCGTCCGATGTCGGGCGATGTTCTCCAGCAATTGGCACAGCGAGCAGTATTGCAGTCAACACCACAGGGCAGGTGCCGACACTGCACTTCCGCTGAGTGGTTATTGTTGAACTCCCCTGAGACACCAGTAGGGCTGTTGTGCTTTTTCAGTTGTGAGTTTTCAGGTACTAGTATGTTGGTATCACTCCAATACCAGGCCAATAGAGGGCCAGTATTGCTGGTCCTGCTCGCTGTTGTGTCTGTAACCTCCGTCTATAACATTTTATGTTAATTTAGATGGTCCGTTTCTGCTTCCTGATTGGTGCCGTGAGGTGGGATCCTTCCGCCCTTGCTCCTCCCAGCCGCCAAGGGATCAGCTGCTCCATCTCAAAAGTATCAATCTCATCCTGATGGCATTGATACCATAATGATAATAACATTGGTATTGATGCTATCGATTTTTGGATCCATCCACCCACCCGTGTTTTTCTCGCTGGAGCCAGGTAAGCAACCAAAGTGTTTCAATGAGTTATCAAAAGAGAGTCACCCAGTCTTCTATCCAGCCAATTTAGCATGGTATGCTAAATGCATGCCCACTATTTTCCCTTGTAGAATTCAACAAATCATAAATAAAAAAAAATAAAATTTAAAGGTCAATAAACAAAATGATATTACTTGCAAAAGATGCATTCATAATCCTCATCTATGTACTGTAGATATAAGTCTGTGCGGATGGCTTTTAACTCACAACCTTCAATAAAAGTCCCCAGAACATCAGGCCTTACAGCCATCCCGCTGCAGCAGTTTCTTAACAGTGTCTTCAATTGCCGCATAAGTTCCGACGAGCAAAACTTTTTCCTTGCAGGCGACTCACATCTACTCAGTGCATGGCACAACCCAATGTCACACAATGCACCCTGTTGTGTTAATTAAGTAGGACTTTATCGGCCAGGTTTTGATGCTGTGCGGGAAGCTTCAAAAGCAATTGCTAGCACAGCACCTGAAGTTGTGCAGGGCGGTATTGCTAAGGTTTCTGCTTTTCCTGCCAAATGGTGCAGCCCGTGTCTTGAAGGCAACAGAAAAAGAGGAACTGGGCCGCTCAAAAACCGAAAATCTTGCTTTTCTAGCTTTTCGTGAGTATTAGTCGAAAAATCTGACACCTGAAACCTTTTGCAAACACCATCTCATGAAGGTAATTCATTTGCTCACCAAAATTCACCGTCACATGCAGACAAGTATGGATTTAGGGTGATTATTTACATAATCTATAAGGACAGACGCTGATCACTGACAGCAAGTTGACCTGATGCTCTCAGAAAATCAATGCACCCCTGAGACTGTAGCAGCGCTGGCTCCTTGACTGAACGTGGCTCACTTTTCTCTCTCTCGAGTAGTGCCAGAATGCAACATGGACATACACAGGCCGTATTTTATATTTAATTTTTTTATTTAATTACATATTTAATATTTTATTTATTCATATTTAATTCCCTGGACCTCATACACTGGATAAATCATGCACAGAATAAATACGTGAATCAGCAGGGTTCCTCAGCAATGATCATGCTGCTGCATAAAAATAATACAAGGGATATAGATACCGTGCTGTGGTTGCATGAATTTATTACACACCAAACCTCCACTGTATTTTACAGTCAGAATGTTTTCTTTGTCTTGTCCTGTATTTGGTTGTCCTGGCCTTTTTTGTTACCACGCAGTTACAGCCTTTATGTTCTGCAACCTCATTTCTTGGAATTTCAACTAATACTCCATCCTCTGTAACACGGCTACTATTGATTTTTTTTCATTTATTTTTTTTTCATTTTAAACTGGCCCTTCAGGGCACCCAATGTTACTGGTAGAGCATAATAAAATATGTCAATCAATAAATCAATTAATCAACTTGTACTAATAAATTGCTAAATCACACCCAAGGCGACTCAGTTTTCTCTCTGATTGCCCAGAGCACTCTAACGAATCCCTTCAGGGCAAGCATAGTGTGGCAGTGGGCAGAAAAAAAAGCTACACATTGGGAAGACACATCAGGTAGACTCCAACTCTGGAGGGCGGCCATCTGCTTTGACTGGTTAGGGTGAAAAGGAAGAAAAGAAGAGACAGAGGAGCTTGGTTGCATAAAGAGGTGAGAGGGTGTTGGTCGATCAAGTTGTGTGCAACTTGGCTTTCTGGCAAGTAAAGATGATGAAAAAGGAATGCCCAGTAAAACTGCCTGCACAATAACAAATTAAATTTATGGGCAAGCCAAAAAAAAAAGAAGAAAAAAAAGGCTTTTTGCTTTCTCTTTTAAAAGATGCGTCAGCCTCAGCTTTTTGAGGCAAAGCATTGAAAAATTGGATCTGCCAATCAGGCTTACTTTTCCATCCATATATTTATAGCAGACGACCACGCAGAGTCCGCACATGGACAGATAATTAGATATAACAAAGTGGAGCTGGAGCCGGCTACACACTGCGCAAGCCCACACACAAGATAAGCAATCATGAGGCCAACGTAGCAGCAAACCAGCAATGCTATGTTGCATTCGGATTAAAATTACACTAACGAGTTCCAAACTATGTTTTGCGTGCGATGACTCTGTTTCAGGACGTCAGCGGTCACAAAATGCTGGCATTTTTCAATTGGATACTTGAAGACTTTCCTGCTATCCCAGACACAGATTTGAAAACCTGCTGCGTTTTACGCTGTCTTACCCTGAAGTCCCAACTGCATGGCTTGACATGTCTTATTCTCATCACACAAAGCACAGGCCAGCATCGGCATGTTCATATGAGTGTGCAAACGGCACATTTACCAGGCAGAAGCATCATGTATGACATGATCTCCTCCGTCAGAAGAGCAAAGTTGTTTCTTTGTTTCCTAAAACAAAGCAGTTCCCTTTGACGTCTCTTGTTCTGATTGAAAGGTGCGACCGCGGGCATTGACTACACCCCGAATCACCATCCGACACAATTGTCACCTATTCACTCCAACGACGTGCACTGTAATGTATCAGTCACCGGCTATTTTGTCACCTAAAAGGCCTTCTGTTCCAACGAGCTTTTTAAATCCTGAGTGATTCTTACCATATGCCCATTTAAGCTGGATCGGCCATTAAACGCGCAGCCCAAATTCGAACCACTGCGGTTCCATCGGCTACCATCTGTCCACGCGGGAGGAGACTGACTCAGTGGAAGCTGACTTTAGGAAAAAAAACAATTGCGTCCCAGTGGCTGAAGATGTGAGCAAACAGTCCCGTGTGATTCCGGTGAATGCGCTGTTTGTTTGATTCGCCTGAATAACTGCTGGATGTGCAAAATGCAGCGTGTCCAATAACGTTCACTGTTTGCTAGTTTGCTGTAAAGACGAGGGAAAACTCAAACAATATTTGTTATCACACTGTTCCACGATGTGTACAAGCGTGCTGGTATCATATTTATATGAGTCTGATAAAGTCTGGAGGGTAAACATTATTCACTTTTTCTTTAGCCCTGATCAAATGTCCAATAAGCTAAATGCTTTTTTTTTCTTTTTTTTTTTTTTCTTTAGCTTTTCCTTTGTCAAGCAGTGTTCTTCCTTCATTTCTACAACAAAGTCTGTAAAAAAAAAAAGAAAAAGGCTTTTCTTGTTGCTGTTCTGATTTGCGACAGTGCTGCTCATATTTGTTTTTAATTGTTCTGGGAAGGGCAGGCGTATCATAAGACAACTAATTTGACTGTGGTTGGTGAAAACAAGGCAGAGAGATAATTTTATTGTATGGGTACAATTTGAAATTCAAAAAAGAATCAAAGGGGAAAGCTGCAGTTTCCACAAACCCATAAAAAGCTTAAAACCTTTTTTTTTTTTTTTTTTTTTTTAATTTCTTTTGTTTTGAAGACCCAGATTCTTATTTCAAAATTGCATCTCCTGCAGAGAGAACCTGAAGCATAACAACGGCCGTATAAACATTTGCAATTCTGCAATTCTGATTCAAAATATAGTATGCTATTCATATATAAAAGCAGCAGTGGATGGCAATGTGTGCACATCCAAACAAAGAGAGCAGCAATCAATCAAAACAAAAGACATTTTAGGAAATCACCACCGCTGCTCCGGTCTGAGGCTGAAGGAGCTGGTGACCCAATTTAACCTCTGCTATAACAATTCCTCACATAGCTCCGGTACAATGCAATGCAGTTGACTCAGGAAGTGAGAGGATAATGAGTATTTTAGAATAGTGAAGGAAAAGAATAGCCAGGACGATGAGAATAGACAGGCCAGAGCAAACAAGGGAAAGAGTCTAAAGTGGTAAAGCTTTCACCCAAGACACTGGGTTCGCCTGCTACTTAATCCCAAATAGAACTTGGCACAGTTTAAACCTTTGATTGGCTGCCTAAAATAAACCATCCTTCTCTTTCATTTCCTTGACTTTTATGTCAAACGATTAATCACATGGATCAGAAAGGCCCCCCCAAACATGTTTTTTTCAGCCCTGAGTTCAAAATATTAGCGATTATAACCGAAGGCAGTGCCACAATTCATGTTCGATAAAACACTATTGCAATGCTCAAGGTAGTTTACCGAATTTTAGTCACTCTATCAATCAAACCCGAGGTGCTTTCTCTTTATTGTCTTTTTGCGTCATCCTGCTTTCCTTCTTGTCTGCTGTCTGTGTTCTGGGCTGCTGTCTCTCTGCTTTTATTTTCATTTTTTCTATACCTTTTATTTTTAGTCTGCTCCCATCACCCCGACAAAGCACCACAGCTTATTGTTAATTAAAGTTGACGTGCTACGGGGTAAGACTTCAGCAATTATTGCATTCCCAAGTGCAAATGATTTCACTGTACTGACCATCATTGTTGCCAGCATCTCTAATTGTGATACAAAATCACAACTGTGAATGAGATGCCCAGAATAGACCTGCACACTTCTTTGTGAGCGGCCTAATTAAGAGACTCCTGACATTTGATAAGAGCGTAACTACGGTGAAAATAATAGGCGCTCACACAGGGGTGGCAATGCTTTTTTGGCCCCTTGAGCAGCAGAGGAAGTGAACTTTTGTTTCACTGTGTACTTCATGCAAATAAACTGACATTTCAGCGGGAGCATGTACTCGGTTTGTGTCCAAAATGTGTTTAAACTATGCTAAATTTGTCAAATCTTAAAGGCCAGGGACTGGGTTGATAAAATAACAGTTGTGAATTTTTTCTTGCAGTCGCAAACCTGTGAGGAAATTGTGAGGAGTCGCCAATTTCCGTGCCTGCCGGTGTGCATGATGCGATTAGTGTGATGCAAAAGTTAATGGTGTGAATTGAAAATATTCAGGCTGAGTGGAAAATTTGTGCATGGCGGGCTCGGCAGAGTGTTGCGCGGTGATTACCATCCACGCTGGAGGGCACAGCTGCTGCTCAGCTGCTGACAGTCGGCCACTTTTGGAAGAGAAAGGCGGGCACAGCTGGACCTTCTGGAGGCGGCTGGGGAGGGCGACGGAGGGGCGGTTACCGCCCACAGTCTCGTCAGAGTCTGGTTCCATTCTGCTTCCATGTTTACCGGCTGGAGCTGGGCAAGTTGCTTTCAAACCGCTGAGGTCAAACTGTGTGTTCAGTTTCAGTGTTTTTCACTAAAGTGGGAGGAGCGGCGAGTCCCACTGTTGCTCCTCCGGTGAGCTTCGCTGTCTGAGTGTGACAGTGGCTGGACCTGGACTCTCTTCTCAGAGCTGCTTGAACTGCAGCAGCATTCAGGATACTAAATGTTCCTGCGGTTTACACTTTGAGTGACAATATATTTTGGCAAAGTGAAGGGAGCCCTGCTTGGATGGCTGCCATGCACGGAGTGAGGCTGAGGTAGGCAACTCTTGGCTTGTAAAATGTAAAGAGTGAACACGGTGGTTGGAGGAAATGAAAAAAAAAAAAAAAAAGCAGTTTTTGTGGTGACTCGAATGTGGAGGAGCTTCCTCTCCATGTGACCTGGTTGCTGTTGTACAGCAAAACAGTGTTTCTTCAATAGAAATGATCCCTTTTTGCTGACTGCAGTATAAAGTCACGGTCTGGGTTTCAGCCTTAACATCAAACACAAATCAGAGGGGCATAGCCTTATATTATGAAATTTTACAGCTTTACCTTTACTTTGTTTTACATTGCTTCCCTCCTTATGTGTTGGTTGTTGATTAAAGTAACAATACTAACATTAGTAACTATGGCTACAAGAAGGAGTGGGCAGGACCTCGTCGTCTCCAGGCACTTAATAAGCATGGAATAAAAAAAAATAAAAAAAATATCACATTGGTATCAATTTGTGTGTCTGCAATACTGTTTATAAATAACCCACATGAACTCCCACAATTCTGCCCTGAGAAAAACATTAAGGCCACATATGTGTGGCTGTCAGTGTAGATGTTTCGTTTAGTGGCAATTCTGTCACAGGATAAAGCTGTGATATTACGATGGCTTCTAAAATGAGAAAATGAGTATATCCAAGTGCTAGCTCGAGTAAATCCTGGATCCTAGGGCATTCATTAAAAAAACAAAAAAACAAAAACAAAATTCTACTCTTTGCCTGTCTGCCAAATTTGTTGTTTTGGAGGATGTTTCGGGGTTAAAGGTCATTTCAAAAAGACAACAGGAGAACAATAATAATAATAAGAATGAAATCGAGACAGCCAGTCTTCGCTTTTGTTTGATCCCTAATTAAAAAATGACTTGATGCTTATGGGAACCTAGTTTATTAGACTGCACTCATATATGACACCAGAGCAGTGTTATTGTGCGTAGGCACAACATACGCACCATATGTCGTTCCTCATCATCTATTAGAAAACCTCTAATCAGGTGAGACCTCACATACATGACACTGTGTAAAATGGCTTCATCAAAAAAAACTGCATGGAACCAAAATGACGTTAATGACCTTAAACGCCTCCTTAACCAGCAGCTACCAACCAGTCTGTGTTGTATGTGTTGCTTTATTACAATATTATTTGGGGGAATAATATGCCCGACTATACATGAGCAGTTGCAGTTAGCATCTTGTTTTTCTCTAGCCTGTGACCACAGGTGGACATATAATAGAGGCTTCTGTATTGAATGCTTAGCGTTTCACGAGTTTGAGTTAATTAAACCGGAGTTCAGCAGACAAGGTCATTGTCAGACTTTCTTTAATTTGTTCCATTTGTATGAGAAATAATAGTGTGCAAAAACACATTCCAATCACGCCGTAATAATAAAAGTCCAAGTGGTGCCTGCTGGGGGCCGAGATTCTTTAGAGTACAGGCATCTTCATGAATACAGAAATACTAAAGGGACGCTGAGGGCAGAGGGTTAGTCCGTTGTTAAGTAAGCACACCGCACCAATAGGCCAACCAGTACCCCGCACATCACACTGAACATTAAGGAGCGGCTCCACCGTGGATTTACTCAACAGCCGGAAAAGAAAGATTCATTTCACCCATCGGTAACAACTTTTGGAAAGTGTTTGATTTGTCAGGCTCATGTAAGTCAACAGAAGCAGCGCCCCCAACAGCCTGCTGACGTAAATCCCGCACCTGTGCAGGGGAAATGTGCGCCTTTATATGGTCTCTGTTTACTCTTGAGGTAGGAGAGTGCTATCGGTAAATGATAATCCAACACAAAATGAGATAGTGGAACAAAAAACAACAACACTCCAATCCATCTGGGTAGATCTGGGTATCTTTTTGTTTTCTCTGAGAATGGATAATACATTCTTCCTGTTTTTCACTGCAGGCTGACAGGTATTTAGATATTGTATTCTGCCAAATATGAACTGGATACCCAAATAGTTTGTGTGCGTGCGTGTGTGTAGGGGGGAGGATGAACAGATTCTAAAGCAGATGAGTTGCGCTGTCAGCAGAGTCTGGAACACAGACGGTGTCGCCATCCCACACTGAAACGTTTGTACGTTTAGTGCTTCCTCCTTGTTCTCGCCTTTTTGTTTCCACTTCATTGTCGTCTTGTCACAGGCATCACTGGCTTTCGCAGAAGCAGGAGGGGAGGAGCGGACTATTAAAGTGTAGTCGGCAGCAGCACAAGCCTTCACTCATCATTTATGCACTTTTTTAAATTCATTTGATGACCCCACTTGGTCTCCGTTTTTGCCCAATTTCCTTCTTTTCTTGCTATTCCTGGAGGTACGCTTTGCAATGCCGTCTCCAGTCTGTGGGGAGTGCAGTGGGTAATGGATGAGGTGGGGAAAAAAGAAACCACGTTTTCCAAATCGACATTAGACTAAATAGTTAGCCAAAAAAAAAAAATAATAAGTAATGCTACATGACCTTGAAAGATCGATATTTCTATATGTCTTGACAAAAACTGTTCTTTGTTTGGACCAGAGTTGTGGTTTCGGTCATTAAAAAATAAATAAATAAATGAAAATGAAAATGAAAAAAAAAAGAACACTTTCCTAGGCATCAAGTTTGGAAGAGGGTTGCCCTTTATGTCCCGCTTATGGTGAGGATGACAAATGGAAGATAACAAATGAGAAGCAATTTATCCATCCATTTACAGCACACACTGTGGACAAGTCATTTCTTTTCCACAGGGCCACATAGAGAGAAGCCCATAACGACTTGCACTCGTAATTGGTCAACTTAGAGTTGCCAATTAGCCTGGTGTGCATGACTGTATGAGGAAGCAGAAGTAGCACACAGACACGTGGGGGGCCTGGAAACTGGAATGTGCGACCATTTTGCAGTGGGGCAGCGGTACTAATGACTTTACCATGGATGAAAATATATATATTTTTAAATAAGTTCAGAGCTTTCAAAAAAAGAGGGACCCCCCGCCCTCCACACTCACACACACACACACACACACACACACACATATGTATATATATATATATGCACACATATACATACACACACATATATATTGATAATGGTAGGTTTTTGAAAATGTAATCCAAAATAAAAAGAAAAACATGTTAATTTGGGATTTGATTTGAGATTGGGCTACTGAGAGATAAAGCCAGCATTTTTGTCTCAATTAGCTGACAAGATACAGTGTTTCATGAATTCGGAATTACGAATAAATCATTACCTTGTGTACTTACATGGAACACCATGGAAACAAGGCTCTGGCTTATGCAGAAGAAAAAAAACAACTTTTAGAAACAGCTGAATCTTTAGCTGGCTTTAAAAACCACTGCATCTTTCAGAAAGCTTTAGTAAATTCTATGAAGAATAATAAAATTAAATGATTGGAATTGGGGGAAAAAAAATGAACTGGTAAATCCTGAATTTGAATGCAATACCAGAGCTTCTGTTTATCCCCATGTAACTTCATGGTGCATTTTCACAGTGTGGGAGAACTTTCGCCCAGCAGACATAGCTGTACGGATAACTAGAGCTATATTATGAATAAAAGTGGTTAAGATCAGTGAAACAATCCCCGCTGCATCCTCGAGTGGAACCTCAACCACGGAAGCTAATCTTAATCTGCAGCGCTTTTAATGTTTAGGCCAAAAATATATTAATCTGCCACTTCCTGTAGATTTGGTTGCTGCTTTGCTAAACCTGATACTCTACTGACCTCTTCCTGTGACCACCACTGTCATAAGAATGAGGATGAACATCCTTGGCGCCAAGCACGCAGACACAATTGAGTTTGCAGTTGAGCGTAAAAAGCATCCCAGCAATCTGGAATCCGACAAACTTGCTGTAAAAGGCCAAAGCAGCGACTGAGTGAAAGACCAGCGCTTAAAGGTCACGGCGGTGAGGAGAGCGAGCTGCGGAAAATGAGCGGCAAACAATACAAACAGGCAGTTTGCATGAAAAAAAAAAAAGGCCTGGTAGAATACAGAGATGTGTGCTAAAAAATCCATCACGACGAAACTGTTAACATTAAATGAGTCCTGAAATACACGTTGACCTCACCTGCAGCGTCGGAGGTCCTGTGACGCCGCCCGGGTGATCACGGGCGATCTTACAACCGTTGCCACGTCAGCAATCGTCCTCCCTCCTTATCGCCCGCCGCGCCGCTGAGCGCTAAAACCTCCTGGTATTTGCTGGAGGTGTGAAAAACTCCCCGAGCCTGCGGTGCATCAGCCTGATAATTCAGCCTGATGATAATTAATAACGATCCACCGGTGAGGCGTCCATGCGCGCCACCCCAGCAGCCCCCCCACCCCCCCTGTGGCATGTGACAAACCCGGAGTGCTGCCCGCTCGCGTGCAAGAAAAAGGAACATGACGTGTGCTGGGAATTAGCGTTGAGTTCAAGCTTCATCAGATGTGCGACTGCCTTTATAATATGTGGAAATGATGGCGGGTGGGGAGGGGTGGAGGAGGTGGGGTGGGGGAGGGGTCCTGCGGAGGGAGGAGGGCTGGATAATGATATAGGTGGTTCAGCTGAGAGAGGTTTTCGAGAACTCTCGGGAGTGATCACAAGCCATTAGCCGTTGCTTCAGGGAGCTCGGTGCCCGAGTGTGCCGAACAGTTCATTACTGCTTTTACCCCTTTGAAACCTACAGAATCCCAGAGTGAAATAAAAATGAACCGCGGGGCCAGTGGTTTGGGTGATGAGACCAGGCGTCCATCCATTTGGGTGGAGGTGATACTCACACAATGTAGGGATCTCTTGAAAGGCTCCTTCACACGTGAACTTTATACTTCACTTTCTGTTTTATTTGTTTTTGTTTTTTTGTTTGTTTTGTGTTTTGCTTGTCGACTAGAGGAGCAGAGACACTTCAAACAAATTGCTTGATTTAGGGTTTAAGTATTGTTGATTCAAAAATTAAGCATTCCCTCCTCAATAGAGACACCAGTACAACTTCAAACTTCACACTAGACTCACTTTTGAAACACTTTGGTCCAAGTCCTTCTCATATCTGAAGGGTCCTTTTTTAGTTACATTTTCATTTTTTTTAATATTTGGTTATGTTCTAGGAACTAATCCCTGGCAATTACATGTGACTCATATTGCCATGCACATTCAGTGCACGCTAGCGAAGCATTAGCTTTGACATTAGCACAGCTGTAGAAAGTGGAAACCATGCTGCTACGTTGACTTGCACTATAAGTAGCAGGTTTTTTTTTTCTTTGAAATGCAAGTAAGCTTAAAATTAAACACATTAAAACATTAAAAACAATTGAACAATGATGGATCCCCCTGGGCATTAGAAGGATTTCATATGTTAAGCGATGGACCGCCATGTTTTTAACGCAAGTCCAACCCTGGGTTTGAGACCAAGTAGACACAAACATAGCAATTAAAATATCCCTTTGATTTGACCCTGTGTAAACTTCTGAACGCGCCAACTGTTCAGTGTTTTCAGTACTTATTGCATTACACACTGTTCTCTAACAAGCTGATGAGTGTGTTGGATCCATGGATGGCGACGACTAAACGTTCTGGTTCGATGGCAGTTTCATCATGTTGGTCTCATGTCAACATCTCTAGAACGACGCGACACCTAACAAAAGGTCACACGGCAAGTTATTGAGAAGTTGACATTTCATGTTGTGGTCCACCCAACGCTGCTGTTAGCTTCTGTTTCAATAAATGGTTTGAGATGAAGAAACTCAAATGTCAAATCTTTTTTTTTCTTTCTACATTTTCTATTAATTTCAACCAAAGGTCCAACGTCCCTGACTTTTAGTGTGTGTGTGTGTGTGTGTGTGTGTGTGTGTGTGTGTGTGTGTGTGTGTGTGTGTGTGTGTGTGTTTATGCGAGCTGCTGCAGATTGGATGATAAATTAGACTCTGGGTGCGGCCCCATTATGTTCCCTCTGAACCAGAGATTAACCTCTCTGCCGAGGCACTGATGTCGCACGGCTTTGATGATGATGGGCAACTGCTGGCTTCGCCGGCCGCGCTTTTAATCACGCTTACCTGGCCGTTGACTGTTTGCTCTGTGAGCGCCATTACGGATTAATTGAACAAAGCTTAATTAAACAGAAGTAATTGGGATGAAAAGTGATGCCAAGAGGTGGCGGGTGGAGGGGTCGGGGGAGTTGTCTGACTGCAAGTCGGACACAGAGCTTCTCCCGGGTCACGTCCACCTACGTGGCTGAGGAGTGTCATCAGTCCTGCCTGCCTGCCTGCCTGACTGCAGCTGGGTGACAGCCCACTTAGCACGTGGCATCTCTCACCTCTCAGCACACGCCCTGTCATCCTCGCGGGGTTAGAACAGCAATGCCTGTCAAGGGCTCTGTCACCAATAGAACCCCTCCGCCGGTACGTAGAATTAGCAGAGGCCCTCTGACAGCTTCTGAGGCGTCGTTCACCCATTAAGGAGAAAAGTTCGGGGGCCGCGTGCACAAAAGTCTCGGATATTCTCCGAGTCCGGCCGAGTCTGTTTTGAGTTCAGCAATGCAAGCGAGTGTTTTGCATCTAATCTAACATGCAGAACCAGTAGTTGTGATGTCATACTTGTGAAAACTATTCTTCTTTCTACATCCAGTGAAGGCCTCCACTTAAACTGAGTGGCCTGAAAGAAACTACCAGACCTAAAACATTCCTATTTTCTGAATCTGCTTTGGGAACATGTGACCTTTTCCCTACAAAAACATATTCAGGGATTCTGCATTTCACCCCCCCCCACAACATGAAACAGTATGGGCCCGCTGGGAATGTCTTATTTGCATGACTCGGTGCGTTGCGATCAGTCTGTGTAATCGAGAAACAGCGTTTACGCACACGTGACTTCATGAATTTGTGTTAACAAGGAACAAACAAGTTGTTGTTGCAAAATATTACCATGTCAGGTGGCAGAGTTGCAAACCAGTGCTCTGGATGCATGTTGCATCAATACACCGGACTCCTTTGCACAGACGTGGTTCTCCAGTCGTCACATTGCTCATGTGCAGAACGGCACCGAGTGAATGGAAGCAGACTGCTGCCCTCTTGAAGGAGGGAGTAATAGGAGGCCACGTCTGCCTTCTTTCCGGTATCAGAGTTTAATAAAAAATAAAAAGCAGACTGAGCCTCCAGGTTTTTTTTTTCCTGCTTTAAAGTAAATCAAACACTTAAGTGCTGCTTGTAAGCGTGTTTACTTTAGATGAGCTGTGGTTTTGTAGCAGTGCATTAAGGTTTGTTAAATTCACTCAATATAAGCTTGGCAAAATGGTTACTGCAGCTTTTTAGTGGCATGAAAATGTTTCTTCAGGGTTGAACCAAACTGTCATCTTTTCTGCGTCTGGCCATTAAGGATTCAACATCTTGTTTTCTTCCGTTTCTGTGTCCGACAACCAAAAGGAAAAACGTCGAGGGGCTGTAATCTACGGTGGCCGACAAGGGCCAAACATAATACTGCTTAATGTGCCTTAATTAGCAAAAAAACAGCTGTGAAAACAGGTATGGAAATGATGCAAATTCACAAACACAGACACAAGTCTAAACAAGGTACAAAAAGAGCATCGTGGTGCAAACAAAAAAACGCGCTGCAAGATATGGAAACATATACTTAGTCATCCAACAGAAGCGATGCAAAGCACAACAGATGCAAACCAAGAAAACACATGCAAACGCTCTTAGCACTCAATGGAGTGACACACAGGTAAGCCAACTAAGGCGCATAAGGCAGTGGTATTGTGTTTGGCCCTTGTCAGCCACCGTAGTGATCTCTCACTAACAAGAGAGTTCGTCCATTGAGTAGGCGCATTCAGTTTGTAAAGTTATGCTTAAAAATAAACTGCAAAAATGTAATTGAAATTAAGGAAAACAAATATTTAATAACGTAATAATAGAATAAAAACGAACCGGCTAAAACAAGGCAGTAACAATTGAGAGCAGACTTTTAACCACCTCTGGAGTCAAAATGAACCCCCAGCAATCACAGCGGACGAGAGTGGTCCGCCTCTCCCTTTTTTTCCCTCCTTTTTGCCTCAGCTGTCAGCGCTTTGAAGAACCCCCCGACACTTCCCTCGGTTTTCATCACGCCAGAGGAGATTATGGCACTGATTTCTCACTTGCAAATCTTCCAGGGTGGTGACACAGATGCAGCCGACTCCTCAGTCAGTCAGACAGACAGACAGACAGACGGGCGGGCGGAGGAGCAAAGTTTTTTGCATATTCACTTTCGGCGCCTCAGATCACCACGCACATTTCCGGCGAGGCACTGTCAAAACAAACGGCTGCAAAACGTGTGAATGGGAGGCGGCTTCAAACGGTGAGAAAAAAGAGGGAAGTGTTTTCACAGGAGGCTTTGCTTGCAGAAGAAATATCCCAGCATATAAAACAAAAAAAGGGCAATGGGATACAAATTTAACTCTCAATCTAACACAATTGTGATTACGATCTCTCTCTCTCTCTGTCTCTCTGTTGACCCAACACCACCCCAATGCCCCTGCCACCCCCGAAAAAAAATAAAATCCATTGACATCGAAACTGCGTCCACTTTCTTGGCTCAGTTTCTGGCTCCTTGACAGAATGGGGTCGGTCTAATTTGATGTATGGCGATAATTCTTTTCTTTTTCTTTTTTTCTTTCTTTCGCTTTCTCATCAGAGCATAACAAATCCTGTATTGAGAAACGATTACACTTTGTTTCACGGTGACCTAATTACGGCAGGATGATGGCTCAATTATATTAAAAAAAAAAAAAAAAAAAAAATGCGTTCAGTGCGT
Source organism: Nelusetta ayraudi (assembly GCF_046127955.1). Lineage (NCBI taxonomy): Eukaryota > Metazoa > Chordata > Actinopteri > Tetraodontiformes > Monacanthidae > Nelusetta > Nelusetta ayraudi. The sequence goes on along the minus strand of NW_027466061.1, from coordinate 2,652,605 downwards.
TCCAACCACCTCACACTTGACGGCAGCCCCCCCTGCACTCCCTCTGTCTTCCCCGGTGGACAAACGCCCGCCTGTCACTCGCCTGCAGCGTCTCAGATTGCCTGGCAGCCGTCGGCCTCCTCCGTCTTTGATTTTCTCCCCTGGAAATGCGGACGAGGAGGCTCGGAAAATGAGCCGCTTTCGGCCGGCGCTTCGCCACGTCTGCTGCAAATTGTTCGTTTGAGGCGGCGGTGAGTCACTTTGTCTACCTGTTGTGGCTTTCTGTTTGCGACGTCTACCCGCACTCTGTGCGTGTGTGTCATTCTATATCTGTGCTATTAAGCACGACACAGCGCCTGACTGGAGTCAACTGTCCTCCCCCTCAGCTCCTCTGACAGCAGCTGAATTATTGTCCTCCGTGGTCACCATCATAACACCCGTGACGCCCCCCTCCCCCAGAAACGCCGCTAATTCCACTCGAAACCTCCGGAGCCCTGCCTCCCTCGGCTCATATTGTAATCGCTGAGCCACCTCGGCGCCCACACACGCAACACACACGCACAGCCCTTGTTTTGCATCATTCATTTGGAATGCATGACCTTTTTCCCGGAAAACAATGATCAATCAATTTATGTTCCCCCTCATCAGGGCCTTTTGAAATAAAACCACCGAGTGAATTAAAAGTCTCTCGAGCGCTTTGGCGGCGCCGGCAGAAAGGCCAATCACGAGCGGCTTTCAAAGGAGGCATTTTGCAATCTTGATAGCGGAATGCAAAAATCGTTTGTGCAGCGCCGGCGTGAGGGGCGTGTCTAGAGATTGTCTCTGAACTCAGGCACACAGGTAGAGGCGCACTCAGCTGTGAAAGGCCAGGGTGTCGAGGGGAATTTCAAAGCACAGGGCGGCAAAAGAAGAAGAAAAACAAAAGTCAATGGTAGCGTGTTTTCTCGCCCTTCCCCCAGAAACTTGCATTTTGTAGCCAACACTTGGAGACATCTTGCAGCTGCGCTCTGGGCGAACCCACCGAGGAGCCGCTGCATTATTGATTAGATCTGGGAAGAAACACCTGCTTCTGCATCTGGGACCAGTTAAAGTTCCATTAAGGTGTGGCTAAAGCCAGCTTAACGTTGAACCTGCCTCCTGGTAACGTGTCACAATCTGTAGTCCATCACCTCAGCAATATGTTCCAACACATGTTCCGACAGGCTCCCCTCTTGTAGAACTTGCAAAACCCAATTTTCTCTTCCCTCCACAAAGTTTTTCTGTGCTCCGTTCACTTGGACGCCACAAGATTTATTGCTGCCCACCATTTCAAAATAAAGAAACCAATCAATATTGTCTTGGTTTGTATTAAATTAATGCTAAAGGAAAACTAGACTATCAACCTTTCAGTTAACACAAAAAACTGAACCAAATCAACATGAAACAACAATTTGGGCAGGGAAATCAGTTTTGTCACTGAGCGAAACAGCAGGTCATTTACAGACACCTCCTCCCTTGTGTGAAAACGGTCACAGGTTGCAGAAAATGCTGGGGAAAAAAAATCCTGGCATTTTCCGGTCACATCTCAAAATGCCAAAAAAGGAGATTTGCCAGCTAGCATGAAGAGGTTGTTGAGGCTCTGTAGGCAAGTAGCTGAGTAGGAAGTGGCGCCATCGGTTCACGGCGCTGTTTTGTGTTCCAAACACTGGCCATGATTGCGTCGATGGCACTTGATGAACTACAGAGAACAAGAGCGAGACCACAACACACCGCGTCGGCTCGTACGTTTGCATCGTTTCCTATTTAGCTTTGTTTCACACGATCACCTTCGATTCTCACGTCGGTTAGAACACTGCCCTAAAAAAAATGAACCAAAAGAGATTCTTCCCGCGTTTCCATTTTATGATTTATTGTTTGTTTTTAACTTTAGTCATTTCTTTTATTCTTTTCTATACTTTGTGTCACTCCCTGTCCGCCCTTCCCTGACCCTTTCCCTCAGTTGCTTCCATGAATGAACAAAATCTTCTCTCATATCTACATCAGGTCCAGAGACCCGGTTTCTGGGCAAGTCTGACATTTTTGCGTTTTCTGATATATGTGTGTTTTAGGTTCAAGGATCTAATCACAGAATATTCTTTATGCAGCACCAAACCTCTCAGCCCAACCATAAAAAATCCATGAGAAAAAGGCGGAGAGATTGAGAAATCCATTGAATTGCTGTGGAGAATCCGCTTTGATTTGTTCATGCCTCGCCAGGAAAAGATAAAGCGCAGCTGAAGTGAAACAATCTGTTGATGAGGGAAAAGCAGCGCACAGAACACATGGCGTCCTCGGCGTTCCAAGGCGGCTGAGGATGCCATGTTAACAGAGAGTAGACACATATAATCATGTATCTATAAAAGGTAGGTGAGTTGATGTCAAGCTGGTTTCTGAACAAAGAAAAATCTGGCTGCCGATATTGGACGGATGGTCTTCACGATGCTGTCTGTTAACATCTGCCACCGTGCTGACATCCTTGAGTCTGTCGGGAAATCCAGAGTTCAAGCACGTCATTAGGCAGAGACGCAATCAAGGATGCGATTGTGTTTCGACAACAAATCGCCTTCTATTGAAACTAATTTGATCCCCTTGAAAAGGCGTACGCAGCTTACGTCATTGGGGATATTTCTCTTACAAACCAATTATTATGATTGGTTTGTATTACAAATATTATTAAGTTAACATTTTTTTATGGAAAGAAGGGTAACGAGCATGTCCCTAACATTCTATTAAAGCCAAGCTGTTGCAAGTCATGACTTTGCACCTGATCTCATTACTCACTTCAGGACTTTAACTCATTTGACTCGTACATATATGTATATACATATGTATATATATACATATATATATATATATACATATATATATATATATATATATATATATATATATATATATATATATATATATATATATAAGTCTGTAATTTCCTCATTGCCAGCAGCAGCAGCAGCCTTGGCTCACTAATCTGTCCTTTACCTCCACCTCGCCCTCCAGTCTCCACCCTAGTCACAGGCCGCGTCCGGCTCACTCGGCTCACTCGGACCACTCTCCCTTCCCTCCACCACACTCCTGCGCTTCAGTCAGAACGCCTCGCGCCGCTTTCTTACACAGCCCCTCACGCCTTGCGTGAGCGGCGGGGTGAAACAGAAAGTTTGATCAAGCCCCTCCAGGTCCCCCGCAAAGCGTGTCTGAGTGTGGCCGCACAGGCGCGCACACACCCACCACAAAAACGCTGTATACCACTTTTTGCCACCTCTAAAAGCCAAACAACAGCCAGCCCTCCCACGCTGTGATTTCAGGAGTGCATTTGGCCAATATTTCTCGAAACAAAAGCTTGCTTAGAAACTTCCCAGAAGCACACAGGCCAATTTTACCGACTGTATCTTAATAATCGCTGGTGTGCTGTCCAGGGTGGCTTGCGGTCAGAAATTGTGCACGTTTTTCCAAAGCCAGACTCTCAGTGATGTGCTGTAATTGGCACATCTGCCTAAATCTACTGATGTCTCGCTGCTCATGAAAAGACCAGAAATGACCAAACAGTCGGTTTTCACTTCCGCTGCCAATGTGTTTAAAAAAAAAAAAAAAAAGTCCTTAGAGAGACATTACGATCTCCATGGCCTCCAGGCATGCTGTGTACATAATATTGGCACACGGGGATGCTGTGCTGTGCCAGACAGCCACAGTTGTTGAAACTAAAAGCTGGGGGGAAAAAAGCCCTCCCTCAGCAGTAAAAGAAATAGGTCAAAAAACCATATTGTACTTTCCTCTTTTGCAGAAAAGCAAGTCCCTGGTGCTGGGGAAAAAATAAATAAATAAATAACTAAATAAAAAAATAAATAAAACAGTGACACACTGTGATCCCGCAGAAAAGCGCAAAAGAAAGCCAAACAAAGCAGGAAAATATAAAAAGATAAAAAAAAAAAAAAAAAAATCCACTTCATTGCCAAACTTTCTCATGGGATTAAAGTGTCCATCATTTGTGTTATCCATAATGCATTTGTGCTCTTGCGCACATTTCCGGAGCTGGCAGTACGGATGAAGAGAAGGTCATCTCTTCAAACTGAGAACTCGACTGTGTAAGACTGAATTGCTCTGCAGGCTCCAGGGAGGCAGCGCTCTGTCTGACGATCCTTGGCGGCGACCTCAGCTGGAGCTGCCATGCAAATGTAATGAAGATTTTTTTTTTTTAAGGTAACTGCAGAAGCATCATTGAAATGTCACCAAAATCCCATTGAATTAATCACATTTAAATCAGAATGCAAAGAGCCCTTATACGAAGCTCCTCATCAGGGTGAAGATTTAGACTCAAACTTCAAAAAAGTTTTGACTGCACTCTAGAGTTTCTTGGAAGTCAACCTGGTGGGAAATATTAGATTATCTAAATACAAAGGTGCATATTCCACACAATAGAAGAAGATGGTCAGGATGTCGATGGTTGATTTATTTGAAAGAAATCATGTGTTTGCAATGTTCGTATCCACATCATAATATATCTATGAGTTGCATCACTCGGTTAAGACCATTTTCATGCTTAATACTATCTTGGTTGTGAATAAAAAGGCGACTTATGGTTGTATTTGTGCACATGGCAAATGGCTAGTAATTGTAAACAAAAGTTATGTGCGAGAGGTTTGTCAGGTTGAAAAGGAGGAAAATCTCTCACGGTTCTTATTTGCTTGACATAAAAGCATCAGCTGCCTTGGTTCACTCAGCTCTTGATCCGATCTGGTTTGATTTTGAGCAGATTGTAACAGATGGCACTAGTGACTGCACGGTCAAAGAACATATTATAATTGCATGTCTTGGGAATAGTGAGGGAAAGGTTCTACTGGTTCTGGTGAGAGTGACGACAGAAACGAGACAAAGTGTTTGCGAGTCCTGGTTCACACATTTTAGTCACAATTTACCAACTTCTCCACCGGTCACTGCCACAAACAATACGTACATACTAAATCACAAGGTGATTACTGTGGTCAGCGCACATAACGACACTCCATCTTTCACAAAGAGCCTGACAAATACTATGTGTAATGCAGCGTTCTTCTGTTCGTTGACAGTAAAGTAAGAGGGAAACTTTCGATGTGACAGCAAATAGCATCTAAAGCTCTTCAGGAGTGTCCTGTTGGACTTATGCTCCATGATCCACTTTGTGACTGTCCACTGGTCCTCACAGTATCAGCCTCATCCACAGAGAACAGGCATACAAGCTTTAACCCTGCAGACATTCGGAGTTGATAGGAGTGCATTTGGAAAATAAATTGACTTTGCTTTAACTTTTGCCATTAAAAATGGAAGGGGCCATGTTCCATGGGATGCACTTCAAGATTTGAAAAAAAAAACAAAAAACTAATAATAAAGGTTTAATGGAGACCAATACCATCAGACTGTTGACCCGCTGATAGATAAGATGTTTTTATGGCTATGTTATTGTTTAAAAAAAGGGCACACAATAATGGAACATCTTTTAAATAAACGATTCCATGGGATTAAAATTTCTAGCTGCTTTTTGAAATGTTAAATGTTCCATTATACTGTTATCAGGGAAACCTTTCGAGGTTTTGCCAGATTCAAGTGTAAAAAAATAAATAAATAATAAGAAGAAACTGCTTGTCATGTATATGAATGAGAAGTTGGAATGTTTTAATCATCACAACATTGTTATGACTCAGTTATGTGAAGTTGAGTACCATTGAGCTTCTGTGCCAGTGAATTCTTCATTGGCTGGCAATCAAGCACCAATTAGTCTGACCCAGTTTTGCGGAGGAGCAAAAGTGGATTCCTGCCTCATATGTTTTTCTTTTTCCCCCCCGCTCATTTTCTACAGTGTGTGTCATCTTGTTTTTCAGGGTTGCAGTTCAAAAATGCATGTACGAATTGCATTTGAAAGACGCTATCTTTTATTCAACGTGAAATGGATTTTTCTTTTATGTTTCTTGAGCCACTTTTTGAAGTCATAATGTTGTCTTTTGAGCTGATCTCGTGTCTCATGTCAACACTAAAATTACATAAATGGTAGATACCATCTTTGAGCGAGAGAGAAATGAAACTCAGATTAATTAGCTTTCTTTGGGGAAATTTAACAGCGGCTAAGTGGAAAGACTGAACAATGAGACAACGGGGGAAGAAAATAAAAGTTCCACCTGAACAATACAGATGTCTACAAAGATGAGCTGATTAACAACGTACTTGCTGAGATGTTTTGTTTTGTTGTAATTATTATCGCAGATTCGTGAACAAATGATTATGTAACTTCATTTGCTGAGGACTGTAGCAGTTGCACTGAGGAGACAGATTAGTGTGATCAGGTTTCATTATCCTGGGGAGATAATATTTCAGTCCGACTGATACACTCTCACTGTGTCTTGCTCCACTAAACAAAGAGTGCTCTACAGTTTTTTCACTTGTTTCCTTGGCATGCTTGGGACATGACTGAAAACTCTGCTGATGTCTTTGTTATAAAGTCGGTCTTGGCGGGAGTCGTCATTGTGCAATTCAAAGTGTTTGCTCCACGGGTAACAAACGTGACATTTTTTCTTCTGGGCCTGTTGGCTTGCCTTTATGTTTGCCAGTCTTTCTTTTTTTGTGTGACCATGATGTTCTTGAAAGTAGATAACAAGTCTCTCCAGCCTCTAATGCATCACAACAGGCAGCCTTCTTAATCAACATCTACATGCCAGGAATTACTTAAAAAGACAGAGACGGTTTCTGCACTCTGGTTCATGAGGCATTGGACGTCTTGAAAGCTATACATCTATTTTTGCCGAAACTCTGTGCTCTAAGGTAGCTTACGTATGGCGTGTTCTACTAAGATTGCACAGACAAACAACAAAAGGTGCAAAAGTGGTGGAGACCACGCTATTCAAAGGACGTGGAGCAGTACCAGCAGAGAGCATGGGGGGCAGTGTTGCACAGCAAAGCTCACATGCAACCAGCGGAAGGAATAAAAACATAATAGAAGTGAAATGGCAAAACATTCTGAAGAGAGGCAGTGCAAATGTGTCTGCAATTGCAACACATCAGCACCGGCACCTCAGCTGGGCATAGCAACAGGGACCTCCAAAAGGTCAGTCATGAAATTGGACATGTGGAGGTCTGGGCAACACTGATGTTTCAGCACTGTCAACCTCTGTCAACCAGCGGATGTGCTGCATTACAACACAACACACAAACACATAGGCAGCATGTGGGCAGTGATGTTTGAAAGGGGCATACCTGTTTGCATAAGTCAAGTGAGCATGAATGGGCCTTGAACCAGAGGTGAGCTGAAACTTTTACAACCCCATTAGTAGTAACAGTTTGTAAAGCCCCCGTGGGAGCCTTGCTTTTCATTGACAACCAGTCAGTTCACTGCTCAACGGATTAGACACAATTCTGGTGTCTTCCATACAATTCTAACCTACTGAGCAAAATCAGAGCAAAAAAAAAAAAAGATGTGTTTATTCATCCAGACTACCTCCTTTGTAGATGCCAGCATGTCTTATTCACAGTCAAAGGTCTCGGCTTTGCAGATATGCTTTGACACATCATGCGGACCGACTCAAGTAGCTTTTTCCTTTGCTGCTTACATTTACCTTGAATTATCTTTTTCTATAGAGAGTGAAGGAAAAGAGACAGGGAGAGTTGGGAACAGAACACATCACTCTGCAGAGAAACTGGCGTGTTTCTTGCTTGTCAACTGCTCAGCCACTGTGCTATGGCTCCAGTTCCACTCCATCGTAATAGGTATGTCTAACACATTTATATTATTTTATATTATATTGTATTATGACGAATGTGCAATTTTTACCAAACCATTATTAAAAAAAAAAGAGAGCACTCCGGAGCAAGGATGAAGCAACAATGGCAGGGACAAACTCTACAGTAAGAAGGAACCTCGCACAGCCCCGACTTCAGTGGGCGCCATCTGCTTTGACCCTTTGGAGTGAAAAGAAAATCCAAACAAAGCACAGATAACAACCGTACAATATAATCATCCTAAAAAAAAAATATATATATATATATATATATATATATATATATATATAAATATATATATATATATATATATATATATATATATAGAGATATGCCGTGTACTTTTATTTTGGATTCTTGAAGCGGCTGTTCTGGAGAATAATCACGTTGAGTATGCTGTAGAAGTTTTGCCTTTCAAGTGTTTGCGCCTTGACAGACTTCAGCTAGATTTCAACCACACAACCACATAATCATCGTGTCAAGCAGCCAGGTTTGAAAGTTTAAACATGTTTTCCGGCATCTGAGTTCTTCTTTTCTTTTCTTTTTGTTTTGTCGTTTCTTTGTTTCGACAGTAACTGGCAAACTGCATTATTATATTACAAAAAGTTGATGAGTTTAAGAGTGAAGAAGGCACAAAGTGCAAGGTTGTGAAAGCAATTACATCCAAGAGCCATCGCGGGTGACCCTTAAATTAAAAACCCACTTTGCTCCTCCAGCACCCTCACTTCAAGTCGCTGTTGACCTTCAGAAAACTAAGTCAAGGCAACTCTCTGGATTTAGTGAGAGGGGGGCGGGGGGGGAGCAAAGACAAAAGAGTTTAAACAAGGAAAAAATGAATGAGCCTTTTGAGGGAGGCACGTGTTCCTGAATTGTTCCTTTAATTTTTGTATTTTGGTTCTGCATTAACATAAGTGGCTCTGCGATGAACTGGCGACTTGTCCACGGTGTCACCCTGCCTTCGCCCTAAGACAGCTGGGAGAGGCTCCAGCAGACCCCCGTGACCATGAATAGGAATAAGCAGGTATAGAAGATGGATGAATGAATGAATGAATTAACATTAGTGTAAATGATGACAGGTGTAAAGGCTTGACTCAAGTGACTGAAATAGATCACAGAAAAAATGTGTTCCGCACTCAGACATATTTCTGTTATGCCGCGAGAGTGTCATTCTAGTGACACCGAATCGTCGTTGAAGGCCAATGACAATCAGATGCACGCCCAGTCACAACAATTCTTAAGGTCAAAACATATTAGCAATCATCTCTCAGTCCATGGCAATTTAAAAAAAGGCCTAGGTGAGGATGCATTCAACACCCATCCACCTTAATGATTCTTAAATGGTCGGGGGGAAGCATAATGCCTCTTCCCCTGAATAAAGTGTTGTGCCCCAACCATATATCTTGTAATCCTCTATAGCGGCCAAGCGCCGACGATTAGAGGACACTGCTGAATAATTTATGTGAAAGGAGGACGCAGTGCTGCAACACAGAAAATAATGGAAGCTCTTGAACTGGCATTTGCTAAATAGTCACCACAGCCTTTACCACTTGCCACACGCACCAGTCTGTGTTGTTGTGTTGTGGGCTCTCGGATTTACTCACAACCAAGTGCAGATGGAAGGGATTTAATCATAAACGGTGGCCTTAAATTGTTAAAAGTCCCAGATTTATATAGTAAAACTCAGGGTCTATTAATGAAAAAATAATCAAAGAGACACTGGAACACTGCGTCTGAAATCCAGGTGTTCCTTGCATCTTTCTCGAGCCACCTGCCGCTGCGTCGGCAGCCGCTTCGGCACATTCACTCGTGCTCCCAACACCGTGCAAGTGTGAAATTTTTTCAGGCGATAACGCAATGAGGAATGGCTGTGAAAGGACGATGCAGCCACATTTGCAGGCTGGACAATTTCTGGAAATGTGGCTTTTACTGCGGGAGAAGGCTGCAGACTTTAGCGAGTGCCAACATGAAGAAAAAAGATGGGGGGGGAATCCTCAGAGGGGAATTGTCCATTGTTGCTGGTGACAAACATGAAAAGCAAACGGTGAGGAGCTTTGTCGGGGAAATGCCAGGGAGGAAGGGAAAAAAAAAAATTCAGAGGCCTGTCGAGTTTTTCTTTTGGTTGCCCGAACGTCCTCCACCACAGTCTCTCCTTTCATTAAAGCAATTCGAAAAAATGTCAAGTAAGATAACCTATTACTGTATCTTCTCTGTTGACAACAAGACACAATATCGCACTCCAGGATACAGCAGCCAAGATGTGCCTGTCCTACTGCTGTGCATCAAATCAAAGCTGTTCTTTAGTTTTATTTGCATTTTATTTTTGTGGCGGGTGCTTCATTCTGGGGGGAAAAAAGAGAGAAAAGGATTGTACTCTCTGAATTATTGCCTCAAAAATGTCATCCTGCGGAACATATCAGTAGTAGTGGAAGAAGAATCACGGTTGTTGCTTATTTCTATATAATAAAAAAGAACTCTCGTCACTGGTTTCCTCTCAACCTTAGTCACAGTGAGACACACAAAAACAATGCTAATGTGAGTAAATGCTTCGCAGTAAACAAATGAGCAGTCCATGTGTGTCAAAATCTTTATGATTAAACTCAGACACCAGCGGAGTGTAACCCATATAGCGCACAATTTGTGATCCTATAGCGGAAGCCACGCATAAATCACACCTCGGAGCGCTCGGCGGGAGACGTGGAACACAGCGTTTACAAACAAACACACACACATACACGCACGCACGCATGCGCGGCGTCCTCTCACTGAAGGTCTGAGGCGTCGGCACGGGCAGCAGAGCCGACTGATCCCGTCCAGGCCGCAAGCCGTCCGTCTCTTAATCTCGAGCGGGCAAAGAGAGCACGAGGGGCACGGACAGACAATCGAACATATACGAAACATAACCAAGACTTTGCTGCTCAGCACGGAGCCTCGAACGCACCGCCGCACAAGCTCGTGAAGGTACGCTGCTCGGAAAAAAAAAAAAGAAAAAACACGGGGGCGAAAACTCATACAAAAAAACAATAACTGTCGGGGGTGTGAGTGTGTGTGAGTGTGCGTGTGTGTGTGTGTGTGTGTGTGTGTGTGTGGGAGGGCTGGTTGCGGCACCTGCTCCCGCAGCTCTGCCCGATGCGACTGTCTCATCATATTTCTCAGTCGCCCCCTGACAGGCGACCAAGTGGGCAATGCAACCACAGTGTGTTGCAGAGGTGAAGCCAGGTTTGCGTGGAACGACGGCACTGTGCAACCTTGGGTTGCTTTTTTTATTTTATTTATTCACTGCACAACTTAATAACCGACCCCAGGAGGGATGGTTTGTCTGCCTCGTTTTGCTAATTTGTCTTTTTCTTTGTGTTCAACCTCTGGCTACTGTAAAACGCTGCAAATTGAGGTTTAATTTTATACGGCTATTTTTTTCTATTTCATTACGATGTGTTTATCTTGACAAAAACAACTAGAGTTATTATTATTATTATTGTTAATTGTTTTTTTTTTGCGCTGCCTCTGTTTGAAATGGCCACATGGTGTGAGATGAGCACAGGACAAATCAGGTAAAATAAGATCTTTAGCGCTGTCAAAATGGTTGCTCCTGGCTACTAAAATCCACCTCTTCATTTTCTACTATCGCTTCTCAATCATTCGGGGTCACCAGGGGTGCGGAAGCCTTTCCCCAGCTGTCTTCAGGGCGAAGGCGGGGTTACACCCTGGATGAGTCGCCAGTTAATGGCAGCACCACACAGAAAGACAAACAACCATTCACACTCACACACTATGGAGAATATTAGAGTTCCAGTTAGCCTCATGTGCGTGTTTTTGGACAGTGGGGGGTAGCCGCAGTACCCAGAGGGAGCGTATGCAAACTTCAAACAGAAGGGCCCCAGCTGGGGGCCGAACCTGCGACTGACCACTGCACCACCGCGTCGTCCCAGCTGCTACAATCAACACTTTTCAGTTCATGATAAAAAGGACAAATGAGCGACATAATAGCAAATTCAGCAGTGGCATTACAGTATATTTCAACTGCTAATAATAAAAATGGACTTTGCTTTGTTTCTCAATCGTTGAGCTATTTGGCCTGTCTGGGAAAATGGGACGTGGAGTCTGCTGATAAACCTTGAATCAGCTGGATACGGCTCTGCAAAGCTTGCGCAGACAGAAACGAGCAATCTTCAGTCCGCAAGTCCTTCATGAAGGATGATTTGGGCAAACATTTGGTTCAGTCCCGCCTTGACTGAGGAAGGAAAGAAAAGCTCCCGTTTTAATTTGAACGAGAGCAAACTGTCCTAAACCGAAGATCATCGGTCACGGAGGCAAAATATTTTGCATCGACATCCCACTTCGTCCACCTTCGCCCACTCACGAGATTCAGGCTGCACCTGTTGCTCCTTGTGTGAGAGGCCATCATTTGTGTTGCAGTCCGCACAAAGAGACCTCCCGTTCAGGAGTCACAGGGATTTTGCCGTTCATCAACATCCCCCCCTGACCACCACCACCTCCACGGTCAAACAGCGGGGTCGTCGGCATAGACAGCTTTAAGAGCACTAAATAATAAAAGCTGCTGGCTTACCTCTGGGTGAGTGATGCTTCCATATGACGTTGGCCTCTGGCCGACCCACTGCCAGGCACATTAGATTGACGTTGCTGCCCTCGTTCACCGTGATGTCCTTCGATATGTTGGTGATCCTAGCGGGCACTGAGGGAAGAGCGGAAATGGTGATTGATGCTTTGTGGCCTCGTTAATGACACGCACTGGCGGCGGGGCTCGCTGCTCCGTGTGATCGGAACGGTGATGAGGTTAAAAATAACCCTGGGTAAAGGCACTCAATTAGCATGAAATTAGCTGACAAATCTGACAATTCTCCACTGTGCCACGGTGTTACACATGATTGATTTTCTTCATCATGTGTCTTCGCCACACTGCTAATTAAGGAAGCGTCAGCGCGATTTTGAGAAAGACATAATTTGGTCTCCGAAGCCAGACGGACTTGAGTGTTGTGTCTCAGTGTCAATGTGCGTGTGTGTTTGTTTGCGCTTAGTTGTTCGTGCGTGAGTCTGGGGCTTTGATTAAGTGTCCCCCCCATCACGCTATAGTCTCAAATCATGGGTCAGCAGTTATCTGTCTCCACTGTAATTACACTCACTCATGGGGACTTGACCTTTTGGATCATTAGTGTGGAAATGCATTCGCCAAGAGAACCTTAAACATCCTCACTAATGCGGTCTGGTACTTTTTTATGGCCACTTTTAATGGGCTGCAAAGCTTGTTCAGTATTTCTGTATTCATTTTATACAGTTAAATCAGTAGTTTGGAGCATTTCAAATGAAACCTCTGGGGGCGGCCATTACAGCTATTTAGTTTTTTTTTTCCATTCTGTAATATTGGGCTTATTCAATAATGATGTCATTGCCAAAGGATAACGCATCGTCATAAACAAACAAAAGTACACCAAACAGCAACAAGAAAAGATCATAGCAGGAAACGTGGATGATCCTCGATTCCATGGAAACAACTTTAACACCTTAAAGCTATTTCTGTGATCTGATGCAGTCACCCTCTGTTTTTGTAACAACTAAAACACTGATTTGTTGCCAGCGTTTTATGTTAAAGTTTTGCCAGCCTAAATCTGGCAATGTCACCTATTTCTTGCCCAATGGTCCAGAGCTCAGTGGTTAATTAAAAGTATCAAAGACAAGCAGAAATGACTTTTATTTAAGAACCCCACACATTTAATAGATTAAATTACAACTGGCAGCTATTTATTTTTTTTAGGACCTGGGTAATGCCACACTCATTGCAGCATGCTTCTGTATTGATGTGACCAGCCTCGACTGAATTTAAATTACTTCCAATTTCAACTTTTAATTGGCATTATTAATAGCAGTTAAATGCTTTCACGATGGCATTAACAAGGTCAGGCCAAGCACAGAGACAGATATTCTATAAAATGAGAGCTTTCTCATTGAAGTCCTATGAATATTAAATAAATGTCACGTAACTTAGCCCAGCGCTTTACTGGAGGTTTGGTTTATTTATTTCACAGAGAAAAGTTGCCATTGTTTTCGAACAGCTCTTCCCCGGCTGCCAATCGGCACAATGAAAACCTAATGTTTCACTTTCTATTGTGATTGCAATTAAGGCAGTTTCCGTCCCTGATTTGATTCAATAAAAAAAAAAAAATACTTAAAACATCAACTAATGATAAATCAATGAAAATTATCTTTAAAGGGCAAAGACAATTTAATTAAAACTGACAAAAAATAATAGCTCAAATTGATTTTTCTTTAATTGCTCTGTCAATACAGTGGTAATGAGTGAGCAAAGAGAGTTTGTTCAGCTTCGAGGGATTGCAGCTCGACTGGCCTGCTGGCTGCCCTGCATGATGTTGATCTTTAAATCTCCCAATTTTCCCAATGTGTTTAGGACAATGTGAGTACGTTCGGCAAGACAAGCAACGCCCCCCCGGGCCCCCTCCCCCGCCCCCCGACCCGTCCCACAACTAATATCTGGGTTTGAAAAGCATGATTATATCCAGACTTGTATATTCTACTGCCAGCACCACAACCCCCCCGCCCCCACCACCACCACCACCACCAGCACCAGTGAATCCAAAATTAAATTAAGGAAGCAATCCCGATATGCGTAATTACTGGAAACTATCACTGCTTATCAGAGAATCACACATTAAGAATGGAGACGCTCACAAAACTGGATTTTCAATGTAAAATACAGAGTGAAGAAGGAGAGCGCACCCTTGAGGTTTTCTTTATAATTAAACAGTTGAGTTCTGCCTTTTTCTGCTGCTGGACCAAAGCCTGCATCTCAATATAACACCTGTCCAATATACTTTCGCATTAGGACGCAGTGCTGGTGGTAATAATAATAATAATAATAATTGTTACGGCCATAGTTGCTTGTGTGTTTGCTCTTTCCTCTCTTTGCAAGAGATCTGCACCCTGGCCCTGTAGGCACTGCTCCGCCTCTTCTCCCCTCAGAGGAGGTTCAGCTCTCCAATCAACAAACGCCTTCCCTGCGCCTGACTCCTCATTGGTGCGGCACCTGCTCCATCCGACCTCCACTTGACAGTGCCTACAAAAAGCCAAGCCACTTGTTCTGCGGGTGGCTAACGGCTGGTGAAGACTGCTTGCCCTGTGTAGCACTTTTTGACTTTGTGGTAGCACTTGCAGAGTTCTGTGCCTTTGTTGCACTTCGGTACCTGGCCCTTTTGTTTTGTAGCCATTTGGCTTAGTTGTGTTCCATTAGAACTGTGGGGTGTGGCCAGGGATTTGAGTTCCAATATACAGACTTGCTTATTTCCCTTGATAGCCTAATTTTATGTATAGATACACTAGGTGCAGGGGTGCTGGTTGATGTAGTTTTGGTTTTTAGACTGCCGTAATAGCAGAGAGCCTATTTGCGTAATAGAAAAGCCTATTTGCTTTCTCTTTCTGTTCTTTAACTTGCTTATTTTCAGAATAATAGTTATAGCTCGTAGAGTCCTCTTTATGTTATATTCAGTTTTTAATTTAACCAGCACCCATCGGCCCTCTCCCTCAGTTCAGTTTTTGTTTGGTGTTTGTTGCCCCTTTATTTTTCCAAAACAGGGCGCAATAAATTTACTTTACCTTAACACCTGGATTTTGTGTTACTTCCCTTTTCCCCTGCGAGCCGGGGTTATAACATAATAATAATAATAATAATAATAATAATAATAATAATAATAGTGAATGATAAATTTGGTAAAGGCGCAGTGGTTAGCGCTGCCGCCTCACAGCAAGAAGGTTCTGAGTTCGACATAAACCAAAAAAAAACTGAATGTATTTGACCCTACAGTAGACATTTTAACCTTCAGACACTCCTTCTGGCCTGAGAATAAAATGAATACAGGGATTAAACACTTTTTTTTTTTTTAGACAAACTTGGCATAGCTCCATATAAAACATGCTAATCCCTGGTGGGAGCGGAGGTCTCCAGATTTTAACTACCCTTGGCTCGGCCTTTTCCTATCTGACCACTTCCTCATATTGTCACTCTCTTACTGGCCCTCCTCTGCGTCACCTGATAAGGGGCGTTCTCTCTTTTGCCGGATCTGTATCTCTTTGCCTTGATCTTATCCCCGCTGTCCTCCTCTCCCTCTCTATCGGCCATCAGTTCCGTGCGTGTGATACACCTCGTGCGAGTGCCGTAATTGCGCCGCACCGCACAACCCGAGAGCTTTGTTTGGTCTGAAACATCATTAACACGGTATCTTCTGAATCTTGACCTGGTGGCAGAGCATGAAGCAGGGACGCGAGATGCTAAATTGAACTTGCTATCAGCGCCGGCAGCCGCTGCGCCATTGGCCAATGTTTGGTTTACTAAAGTTTTTAGAAGACAAGCTGACAGGCTGCAATATCAGAGACAAAGGCGGCGATCCCGCTCTCTTGGGGAGCAGTCACATCAGGCTCCCCACCCAAAGTGCAACGTAATGCAAGGCAGCGTCTTTTTGTAGAAAATGGCACAAGTTAACGGAAGGTCAGCAAGCATTCAACAAATTATGGATGATGTAGCACACACAACGCATTTGTTCTCTCTAAAGATAGAGTGGAGTTACACAACCTTCTGGCTGCTTTCCATCTCTCTTTTATTCTGTTAGGTCTGCCTCGCAAACAAGTTTCCGTTTTGATTTGTTTTCCCCAAAAAAGAACTCGGAAAAAAAGGTTGACATATATATATATATACATACATATATATATATATATATATATATATATATATATATACATATATATATATATATATATATATATATATATATATATATATATATATACACAGAAGATTGTTAAAAAAACAGAATGAATAATATGACAATACAGTAGCAAAGCTACTCCTCTACTACAATTCCAGCTACTTAACATAGGCCCTCAGGAGAGCTTTAAAGAAAGTCGGAGATGTAGGGCCTTCTCTATTAAACATCTGTCTGAGTAGATTTAAAGGTCCAGTTGGTACAATTTGGAGTGTAAACCCGCAGTGCAATAAGAGTCATTTGATTTGCTTACCATTACAACGGTTCTCATATATATATATATATATATATATATATATATATATATATATATATATATAAGAACATACATAGATCAAGAGTCTTACTCCTTATTGGAGTATTAGTAACTTATTTTTTAAGGACGACCGTCTGACACTCACTGCCCGAAATACAAAACACGCTTTCAGGTTGGCTTACTTAAAAACTTTGCACACTGGCACTTAAAGGACTCATTAATGTTGAGGCTGAAGGAGCACGGCTGACTATTAGAAGTGCACAAAAGCACAAGCTAACAATTTAGCACCTGCCTTTTTTTAACAGTGTGTGAAATACCGGGAGAAAGAAAATGAAACTTAAGCACAGACTTTTCAGGGCCTTGGACTAATTGCAACAACTTGTTTTCTTCCTCCCATATTTAGCACATTTAACAGGCAGGTACTAATCAGCTTAGCTTCAGCGGCCATTGGTGAGAAATTCTGGGACCACAATCAATCGTCTTGTGGTCAAAGGTCTTGTGTTGTTTTTTGTTTTTGTTTTTTTTGTCAGCATCAATTCTGAAAAAAGACTTCATCTATGGTTTGTTCATCCCCTGCTGTGCGTCATGACTTCTCCGTCCCCCACCGGACCTGTGGCGGAACCGCTCGATCAGAAAGACCTCGACACTTCCTGCCACGCATAGTCTGGCTGTCACCACTTGTGTTTGCTTTTTTTTTTTCAATCCTTATCTTGTTGCCAAACAGAATGTATATTTACCTCGTCCACAAAAACGGACAATTTGCATGGCATTAAAGTGTCAATAAACAATGGACTGCATGGAAACTAAAACAAAGAGGTTTTAGAGCCCCACGGGCTTACATCTCCATCTCCTTCTCTCCAGACGATGTCAGTATATGATGCTGCAAAACGTGTGAGTGTCGAGTGAGCAAGCTGGACATGCCAGTGTTAGCTAAAATTATGCTGAATAATTTCATTTGGTTGTTATACAGCTGGGCGACACGGTGGCGAAGTGGTTAGCGCTGCCGCCTCACAGCAAGAAGGTGGTGGGTTCGATTCCGGGCCTGGGACCTTTCTGTGTGGAGTTTGCATGTTCTCCCTGTGTCTGCATGAGTTCTCTCTGGGTTCTCCGGCTTCCTCCCACACTCCAAAAACATGCATGTGAGGTAAATTGAACACTCTAAATTGTCCGTAGGTGTGCATGTGAGTGTGAATGGTTGTTTGTCTCTATGTGGCCCTGCGATGAACTGGCGACTTGTCCAGGGTGTCACTCTGCCTTTGCCCTAAGACAGCTGGGAGAGGCTCCAGCAGACCCCGTGACCCTGAGCTCGGGACTAAGCGGGTATGGAAAATGAATGAATGAATGAATGAATGTTATACAGCTCACTCCCTGCAGGCTCAATCCAGAGGTTTCATAGCACTTTCTACCATCTCGTACTTGTTGCTATTGATAAGGGTGGGCACTGATATGCACGATTGGTCGATCAGACTTGTAAACAAGGTTACAAATGGTTAAAAATCAACACGGGGCATGTGATGTGAAGTAACTCCACTAGAGTGTCACATACCAATTTTTATTTTATTGACTTACTGCTCAGTTTTAAGCAAATATAAACCCTTGGGAAATCATACTCAAAAATATCCTATTTGTTTCTTTGTTTGCTCCTGTTGCCATTTGTACACTCATTCACAATTATTATTATTTTATTTTTTCTACCTGTAAACCAACAAACTATGCAATCTGATTATTCAGATATGATTAACAAAGGCATTGAAACCAAAGCAACAATGCTGTAGAATCACTTTTGGATCTCTTTGGAAGAATTTTAGAGCAAATGGGAGACCTATTTTGGTGTCAGATTAATGGAAGAAAAAGCTCAATGGGTTAGAACATCAGATCATTGGCAGACTTTGGGATATATATAAGGGAGTGTTGCCAATAGAACGGTGTGCTGTCTTAAAATAAAATTCTCTTTCTTCTCAGCCATTATCGGAGTCAAGAAAACCAGCAACCTTCAACCACAATCATATTGTGCCACACATTAACCTTTCACAAATATAAACCAGCTTGTCCTGCGCATGAGCATAAGCAAAACCCTGTCATAAGTCGCTCGGTTCAACCTTGTTCAGACGTGAAAATAAAAGTTGCACCACTTTACTCTTCTTTTTTTTTTGTATTGTCTTTTTTTCAATGACAAAAAACTGAATGATGAAGAGCCGGCTTTGTGTAAAAGACAACGCAAACAGTTGTTGTGTAGGCTTGAGCGGAAGGTCCCACAAGTGATGCTTTTATCACCCGGAGTACTTTGTCCATATGCTGCTGTCTCTCAGCCATTGTTGCACTGTCGTACTCCCAGATAGCAAACCAATGTAGACGCAAGTATAAACAAAGAGTGAGAGGCCCGTTTGGGATTAGAGCCGTCAGCGAGGCGGCGGTGGCCTGATGTCGGTACAGAATCCGGAGGGAAGCCATTTATTTCCTTCCCAGTGAAAATAAGAATTCCTCGGAGGAAACCTCTCCCAGAAAAATCGCTTCTCTTTGTGTCATGTGGTTGCTGGATTCAATCTGAGGATTCCTTGTGAACCAAAGGGTGACTTTAGTTTTTTTTGTTTGTTTGTTCCAATGAATATGACTATGAATAATGTCAGTGAAGAAAAGTTCTGTCAAATGTGCAAAGAAAAAAAATAAAACCAAATGTTTTGTCCAAGTACGGCAGCACTTCCCTCAGTGCCATTTATTAAGGATGCACAGATAGCTATATCAGTATCAGCTATTGGTACCGATAGTGGGGTTGCATACTCTGCTCATACTTGTAAAATATGTGCCGATACCATGACACCGATATCAGTTGTACGTGTATGTATATCACAATTTTTTATAAATTTGTTTGTACTGCAGTGAAACTGACGGTCACTCATTTTCTAGAACAGCATGCTAAGAAATGTTCAAATGACAGAATATGTGTTCTAGAATGTGGAATGGATTTGTTAAGTCGCCGGTTATCGGTGAGCACTGAACTGAAATGCAAGTACTCGTAATCTCCTGTTTAGTAAAAAAAAAAAATGTTATTGGCGAATCCCTAGTATTTATAGAGGACAAAGCCCAGGCAGGTGGTGAAAAAAGGAGCCTCACCGCAATCATGTCCTGCTTACAACCATTAGACTAATGTCACTAAATAACGTGGTCGTGATTAATTAGGGAGGGGGGGTGCGGCAACATGTGGCATTTTAAAGAGCGTCCGTGGGGAACGGGTGAAACCGTTGTGGCCTGGGGACGTGGCACGCACCGCAACCTTCGGCGGAGATAAATGAAGCAGCGTCTGTGTGCAGAGCTGCCGACGGCTCCTCCAGCTTGATAATGCCAGTGGCTGGGTGATTAAAAACAGAGCTCCCCAGCCACCGGGGCAGCTGGTGGAAGTGGCTAGGGGAGGTGTCGGCCGAGCCAAGGTGCTACAGCCAGTAATTAATGAGGAAATGGAATTAAGAAGCTTTCTCCGGATGCTCTCTCTGTGTGCCAGGGACTTTTTTATTCCGCTTCGTAATACTTTCTGTTTTCTTTTTTTCCCCCCTTTTCTAAAACAAGACGGCATTGTGCTCGCAAATTTATATTTTGGTTTAGTTTTGTTTTTCTTTCTGAGTGTGGCAGAAGTGAAACAATGCATTGCTATCCTAATGGCAGAAAGGACATAATGGTAGAAAAATGTGCGTATTTACAGCGATTCTATAGTCTGTAGTCTATACTTTCAAAATAAATACATACATGTATTTTTTTTTGCTGTGTGTTTTTAACACACACACCAAATTGCTGTGTCCTTTAGACATCAGCAATTTAAAAATAAAGTGTCTCCTTCCATATACACACTCACTTAACTTCAAACTTTACGTTTTAATCACTTTTGAAACATCTCCATCCACGACTTATTAGGCGAAATCATTCTAAGCTCTTTAGGGGTCCCTCATATCTGGCTAAGTTATTTAATTTCGGTCATGTGCCGTATAATGGTATTTTTGATGTGTTTTGAAAAGTATTCCCAGGCAGTTACATGTAATTAATTTCACTGCACATCTTCAGCTGTAGCTAGCGAACGCATACATGTTGGCTAACAAAGATTTAGCGTTGCTGAAACCAGAAACCACACTGCTACACTGACTCGAGCTTTAAAAAGTTTTTTTTTTTTGATATTTAAATAAGCTTTCAAGCTGAGGCAGGTGCAGATTACATATCAATATCAAAAAATATTTTGAAAGCCAAAGATCCCTTTAAGTTTAACAGTGGATTAGAATGAATTGGATACATTTATTGATCATTGTCCTCTCGCAAACCTAAAGTAAAATTGCCCACATCAAGAGTATAACACATTAAACAACAAATAAATCTAAGTAAGGTACAATCATCTAACACTTTACTGAAGACATTTTCTGTGTAGATACAAACTATGTCTTAAGATGCAAGTTGCGAAAAATTCTTTTTTTCACCTTCTTTTTTCAAAGTGCATGTACCGTAATAAAATGAGGGCCGTGGGCAGTTTGTTGGGTAAAACGGTTCTTTGAAAATGAACATTCAAATGTTTTGTAGTCACAGAGATTTGTTAATTGCACACTTCCATATATCCATCTACTATCTAGACTCCTGCCTTTGAGCTTGTTACAGTATATTGAAGACAGGCTTAACAGTGAGTGGTCACTGTTAGCAGTTTTATGACTGACAGTGTTCAGGCGAAGCTTAGCAAACCCCCTGATGGACTGGTCAGTCTAGACATGAACCCAACAGTTTCTTTCACTGGATGTGCCGAGGCTCCACCTTCAATTTGCGGTTAGAGCCTTAAATGCCACAACCTCAGTTTAGAAGATAACAGGTCCCTCAGTGGTGACTGAGCCTTTCGTCGGCTTGAGTAGACGAAATGACCCAGGGTATCTCATTCTGTATTTAGCCTTGCGATTATACACTGGGAATCATACAATGTAAATAAAGACTCTCTCTCTCTCTCTCTCTCTCTCTCACACTCACACACACACACACACACATATGTATATGTATACATAAATATATATATATATATATATATATATATATATATATATATATCAAAAAATTGCATTTTGTTTTGTGTGGATGTTGCTACTCCTTCGAAATACTTATTTCCTGCAATTTTCTGCAAAGTGCATATTTTATATTTATTTTCTGATCCATGGCAACAACCTGAGGTGTCTAAAATACACGTTTGGGGGTATTTTTCTAACTCAATACAATACCTGCAGGATATGCTATACATTTTACTTTTTAATGAATGTTTATTTCTCAAATGATATAGCGCTCTCTCTCTCTCTCTCTCTCTCTCTCTCTCTCTCTCTCTCTCTCTCTCTCTCTCTCTCTCTCACACACACACACACACACACATGCTACGATCAAAACAGTTTGGCTTGTGGAAGACGTGAATAAAAAGATTTAATAAGAAGAAATTAAATGCAGAGAGGGAAATGTTGCCAAGATTCTCTTCGAGGTCTCCCTGTTTTCGTCTGAACCTTTGACATCTCCCGACATCAAAGTCGCTGTTCCAGTGCCAGCATTCAGTGAATCCATAATGGATGCTAACTCTTCCTTCATAACAATTTACTCGGCGTCTGAGACATCAAAAGGGAAACTGTCAGTGAGCTTTCTAATCTGCCATCTTCTCTCGACACAACAGACACGGACGACAGTTATCTGGGTAACGTTCACTGTTTTTGTCAGTGATTGTTGTCGATTCAGAGGTGGAGAAGGAGTTAGAAAATGTACCGAAATACGTACCAAAACTTCAAGTTCAGGGAGTAAGAAAAAAAAAAAAAGAATGAAAAAATCTGGGCCTTTCTAACAATTTACTGAGGTGAGATTACAGTAGGTATTGACCACCTCTGGCTGCTGATGTGCAGTGTCGCTGCAAAAGCCTGCTTGTCATATGTGGCATATTGCATCCTGTGTTCCCTGATCTCAAGCTAGAGAAATTACAGCAGCAATGAAAGGTGAACTGCAGAGCATGGTGCACTGTACATATATATATATATATATATATATATATATATATATATATATATATATATATATATATATATATATATATATATATATATGCACATGCTGGCTGAGATGGCTCCTTCTCTAATTCCTTGTGTTTACAAAGTTAGAATTTTCAGTCTTGTGCGTTATTGATCGGTTGACAGGCCCGGAGTTTCCTCTACATTTCACGACTAATGCGTTTTCTAGCCTCAAGTATATACTTCCCGCCTATCCCCTTCTTGTAAACAAGCAGCTGATATTAGATGGAGAACAGAGAAGCCATAGATTCAGTTGCTGGGATGGTAGAATGTTGAGCAGGTTAAAATTTCACCAAGTAAATGTTAAAAATCTGTTGTTGTGGGTTGGATGAAATTCTGCTTACTTTCAGACAATGAATGACATGCAGGCAAAACAGACCAAAAATTGTATCACCAGTGCAGGTTTTAGAACAGAAATAAGGGCAATGATATTCATGGTTGGGTTGAGTGCCAAAATTAAATGAATAAATATATTATTAAATAAATAATTGAAGGAGTTGCAAAGTGATTAAAAATGAAATGCATAAGTTATTAAATATTTAATAAATTATTTGTGTCAATTAATTAAAATCTGAATTAATCTGTTTCAAGACCTGTTTAAGTATTCTGTTGCTAGTTTAAATAATTTATGGTTGCAGCAGTGCCTTTAAACTGTCAGCCCAACCTGTCATAGTCAGAGGGCGGGGCCAACGCTGACTGGTTTGAAGCTGGTTCTTTCAATTCACTAGCCAATGAGTTAGTTAGATAAATCTTTGACGTGGCTTAATGAACTTAATCATAACATAAGACATTCATTGTTACATTACAAGTTCTTATAAAAGTGTCTGTTGCCAGCTTTTAGTCCCAGAGAGAAAATAGTGCAGCTTTCAGTCAAGTGCCTCTGGGATTCTGGCCACACACACTCATGATTATAATCCCTGATTAGACTGAAAGTGGATAAAAAAAAATTATGGAAATAGTCTGGTTTTCAGTTACATGTCCTCTGGCTGCTGTCCCTGAACTGTCTGTGTTGGTGGACAGATGGCTTTAGATGTTCCTGATGTAAAAGCTAACTTACAGCGACTGCACTTACAGGGATAGAATGGAAGGAAAATAAGTGGCTCCCAGTGACTCCTGGCCACACAAGGCCAGCAGGACCACTGTCCAATGGCAGAAAATATGTATATATATATATATATATATATATATATATATATATATATATATATATATATATATATATATATATATACATATATATATAATTTTACACACTACACATTTGCAGACTTGCAGACAAGTATTGCAGGGCAACTCTCCTCCTACTTATGTTTGGTTCCTGTCATTATATTTCTGCAGACATGTGTTGGCACCACACATTTTGAGGTTTGTATACGATCAAAAATTTAATATATTTTCCAGTCCAGTCTTGCAGTGCACTTCATTTATAAATATTTAAAGATGCTCAGTATATGTTATTTATTACCAAAGAAGTTTGAAGGCAGTTGTTGGAAAACTAAAGATTACAATCCATGTCTTGGCATTTGGACTTTGCTCTATTTTTTGCATCTTCTATATGTGTATGCATGGCTTAATGGCAGCGCAAATGTTTGTTGCTTGGTAGCATTTATTTTTATAAAATCAAATATTTGGTCCGCTGTAAACAGGATTCTGCATCTGACCTTGCATCAGCTCAGGGCACAATGTCAGCTTCCAGGCAGAGTACGGTAGCAGTAATGACTTGGAACCATTTGTAGAAGCCGGTACCGCAGGTGGACTCATAACAATGCTTGGCTGCCCAACAGCCAAGGGAAGTAAGGTCATTTTTACAGCCCTGCAGTTGTGACCCTGCAAAGCTGCATCCTTACTTGCTATGATATTCACGCGCAGCAGAAACAAATTCTGAAGTCCTATTGGAAATGTCAGCCTGAGAAGAGCAAAATTAAATAGAAATATTCATTCATCTTGAGGGAAATAATGCCATTCCAACTTTATAGTCCAAAAACATCAGCAACAACAGCCCCTCTCAGTAGGTAGTTGATTTGGTTGAGTGCATTCACACCATCCCTGGTCATTTGAACTCTTGTTTGTCGGCACTGGTTTTTCTTGTGGTGGTGTAAATGCACGATCAAACTCTGACTCAGATCAAAGAAGAGAACTTGAGGTCCACCTGAAAACTCAGGTCTCAGTCCGCATCTAATCACTTAAACCAAATACAGACAGCAAACTACAACACAAGGCATTGTGGGTAAACATAACCTAACTGGAGGTTGCAAGTTGCCCAGCATTAACTGATATAGATGGCCGAAGGTTCTTGGTCATCATTTGTCTGCAAGAAGCATCTCGGAAAAAATCCAGCAAAATCCTGGGAACACGCCCTATCAGGGGGCAGTATCGAAGCATTCTCTATGATTCACGTTCAAAGTTGTTGAAGCCTTCCGTGCTTTTACAGCGGGATAGTCAAGTTCTGCCAGCTCCTCCTCCACAAAAGAGCCAATTAGGGGTGTTTTTGTGTAAACTGACTCCCATTAGAATATTTTGCTGCCTGTAAACCTCACTATTGACTGCTGAAGTCAAACAGAGCTTTCAGCAGGACATAAACTTTTGACTGCTTAAATGAGCACACTGTTTCTGTCATTGATGCTAGAACGTTGTCAGTCAAGGCATCTGCTGTTTCATTCGCATTTGAATGAAAAAGTCCATTGGTGAAATTACTTTCATAATTCCTTATCTCCAGTAAAATTGAGTTTCAGCAGTTGAAAGCTGCTAAATCAGCGAGGGCAGCTTTAATTAAGCAACTGATTTCAGGTTTCAGTTCAAGCTGAGCCTCTTTTAAACACGAATGAGCTGCAATGAGCACGTTCACACATGCAGCAGACATCAGGAAATCCACACGCTTTCTTTAAATTATGAGGTCATTGTATATGCAGGAAATAGTCTGTCTGACTCATGCTGAGTACAAGCTGATTTGAAAATTTTAGACCATCAAATTAATGGCCTAAATTGCTGAAAAACCATCTCAATTACAACGGCCATGAGAGCACCTGTTTCCTGTTTCCTCTCTAAGACTGAAAGTGAAATGAGAGCTCTCCAAAATTATCATTATATTAAATAGGCTGCTTCTAATTGTATTACATAAATGGAAGGAAATGGAATTCAGACTTTAAACACCAAACACATACTGAAGAACAAGTGGCATCATCAGAAGAAAATGATGACAAAAAGAAATGTTCTCCTCCAGGTTCATGTCCACTACCTTCAGTGACGTGTTTGTGTTTGTGTCTCCTACTGCTCCTTCACTACTGCTCCTGACACTATCTCAGTGAGATACAGCTAGTGCCGAACGGGCAGCACTTGATACTTGATGCTGTGTTAGTGCATTTAAGCGGTTGATAAAAACAGAAAGTTGGTCGGATGGTTTGCACAGAGGTACAAGAGACAAGCCGAGGGGGTGGGGGGGATGCATTCTGAAGGTGACATGCGGAGCTTTGATATATTTCAGACTTAACACCAGCCATGTGCCCCACTGCTGCTTTTCATGCAGCTCTTTAAAGCAGCATCACGGAAGGAAGACAATGTGTCCACTGATAGGCCAGCTAATCATATCCAGAATAAGATCTGACTGGCAGATGGTGAAAAAAGAAGGTTCAAGTCATGTCCAAAAAGCACATCCATCAATTATTATTATTTTTATTAAAGCTTCTCCTGCACTCAGGGTCGCGGAGGATGCTAGAGCCTATCCCAGCTATTTTGGGGCGAGGTGGTAGGAGGAGTTGGCACTTTATCTCATGGCTACACAGACAGATAAATAACCACTTACACTCACTTCTGCTGCCAATTTTGACTTGCCAGTGTGTCTCAAAGTGAGGGGGAGCCGGGGTACCCAGAGCGAACCCATGCAGACACTTCACTTCTGACACAGATATGAATTAAACTCAGACCAGCAAGATGATACCATTCAGCAGAAAGCAAGAGAAAGCACTCAGTTCCAGGATGCAGCTAAATTGTGAACATACTTCCACATTAAAGGCAATTGATGCTTATTTCTGGAAAAGGACAAACTTGGTGTGAGCCTCTACCACTTGAGAAGGGTTGGTGGATAAACAGTGTAATGTCTCAGAAACATTCCGAAATGGATTCCATCATCTCAAACATGTGCTACTTTCTAAATTAAACAGATTGACTCCATTTCACCCCGTGACCCTGAATAGGAATAAGTGGGTATAGAAGATGAATGAATGAATGACTCCATTTCACTCTGCGGTCTTCATTGTCTTTAATTCTATTAAAAAAAAATTTTTTTAAAAATCACCGTGCACAAGACAGATGCAGTGATTAGGGTGTTTACATATTGC
The DNA here is from genome assembly GCF_046127955.1 of Nelusetta ayraudi. NCBI lineage: Eukaryota > Metazoa > Chordata > Actinopteri > Tetraodontiformes > Monacanthidae > Nelusetta > Nelusetta ayraudi. The sequence goes on along the minus strand of NW_027466061.1, from coordinate 2,625,448 downwards.
AGGATTAGGCCTCGGGGTTCTAGAGGCTGCAGAATCTGAGGTAAAAATGTCTCAAAGCAAGTCATTACCACCGCACAGTGTCGTTGAATGAAAAACATCAAAGAACTTATTTGCATGAAAGCCAAGGAAGCTGGTTTAACATCTCTGCATGTGTTCATCATGTCAACATGGCCAGAAAGCAAAACAGGAAAATGAAAACAGTGCAGCCCAGGCCAAATACTCACTGAGCTCTGTAGGTGAGACATAGAAAGTGAAATCCCCATCAGCCCCGAGGACAAAGAATAAAAAAAGGAGGAAAAAAACACTTTAAAAATGTGTCTCACAAGCAAAGCTTATAGGACTTACTCTACGATTTCAGTTACCCTAATGTTGTGAAATATTCCCAATGCCTCATTACTTGCATTTTGCAAAAAGGCGAAGCCTCTCTCTTCCCTGTAATGAGCCCGGAGGCTTATTAGCCTGGTGTGAATTGAATTGAAAGGGCCGATGCCCTTCTCATTTCTCCCCGTCTGCACGGCACCTAATCAGAAAAAACACAGAGCCACGTCATTACACTTGACGAAACTAAAGAGGATAATCCCGTAGTCCGTTCAGGGTATTTTAGAACTGAATTAAATCGCTCATCCTTTCTAACATATCACCGTGCATCGACATTCTCTCCAGGAAATGCCACGCATCCACCCCTTCAGAAAGTGACCGCAGGTGCTAAAAGTGATCCAGACTGGATCTCTGGTTCCACTGAGTCTCGTCATGGTGCGGAATCGTGGCAATTTGTGGCACAGCTGCTGAGAAACTCGAAAGAGATTAAAGGAGTTGCCAACGTCTGCTCTCCTCTGCTTGACTTGTAACAGAAGTGGTGGATAATGAACCTCGAGTCACAACTAGATGTTCAATTAGGCAAAAGACGAGGATTAATGTTTGTTGGAAACAATCATTCCTCATCTCAACTCACCAAGTACTCAGGGAAATCACCCTTAATCCATTTGTCTGTGGTATCTTAGAATGCACTCAACGATGAACTTTTTTTTTCTGATATACCACTAAACTTCCCCTTCCAAGCTATTGCCGTTGATTATATTTGATGATATCAACAAGCAGCACCTGATAAACTATCTTCCCTACTCTGCCTTTCTCCGACTGCAGACGGAGCCCCTCAATGGTTGTATGATGACAGCGATACTCTGGATGATCAAATAGATATAATCCACTCTATATTCATTACCTAGCTCCGAATATCTCTTTTATGCTCCTCCTTTTACTTTGCTTGCCTACCAGACATCATCTAAAAATGATAAGGACCGCAACAAGACATTGGATTTTGGAAATCCTCAGATTCCTCAACATGTCTCTGAATAGACATGCTAGATATCAGATCAGATCAAGATTTGCTTGCTTACTTTTTTCTTAATTTGGTGAGTAGCTAATGCGCAGCTCAGGTGACCAGATAATTTAACTCAGTACTCCAGTGGGGATTGAACCGCCAACCGATCGAACGACCAACTCTAACTCTGCCGAGTTAGCTGACTACCGATTAGCATTTCTGTTCTAAAGAGTGAGCCTGTGAATGTCTCATTATAATCTGGTCCCAGCTTCTACCGTAATGTCAATTTGCTATCTGTGCCATTAAGTTTAAGATTTTTTATGCCCCAAACACCATTGCATTTTAGTGTCAATCCAATGATATGTCTTCTTAAAATCGAGCGAAGTGTTAGTTCTGACAGGGAACGACGTCAGCCTTATTAGTATTCCCCGCTGTGCGACCCTAATTAGCTGTAGGCTTACATCACTTCCCTCAGCTCCTTTTGGTCAGCCTGAAAAAGTGCCCTTTTTAACGCCACCCCAACTGATCATCTTCTTCTGCTTCTTTACCGGCGATCGAACAACCCACCTCCTCCCCTGCTCCTCCATCACGATTAAAACAAACATTTTCTCTGCAGCTCTGGTTCTGCAGGGTTGGTTCATAGTTGCTGCCGTTAGCTCCTTAAAGTCAATGACAATCACTCTCCATATCTTTTGTAGAGTTGGTGCGCAGCGTGTGAAAGGCGTGGCTACAGGAAAATGAAGCAAACATCATCTGTCAAGTGAGAACGATGCCTGTCACAGCAATGACGAATGGCTGGCAGAAGAACAAGGAGAAGGATCAGGATTAGTGAATACTAGCAGGAGTGTGGGTCTGAGGGTGTCGACGGAGCTGTGGGGGTGATGGAGCTGACACATATTTAATGACGTACCTCCAAAATGAGCGGAGGAACGGAGAAAAAAAGACATTAATGTCTGGAAAACAACAGACAACCTGAATGAAGGTAACCTGTCTAGTTTTCGAGGGGCAGCATACGGTTTAGGTAACATAGGCAATAAATTGGATTTATATATCTATTTCCTGAAGATCTGCTGAATGAAACAGTGTGCAATTCCAATTTCAATTCACTACAAAATGTAAAGGGAAATCTTTTTCTGTTGACAGGGAACTGAGAACTTTCTCAAGAAAAAATATGTCAGATATCCATGATCAACAATCTACTGGTTATGATAGGCTGGTCTTTGTCTTGATCTGATAGCAAATCCAATTAGCGTACAGGTATTTCGAGAAAATTTTGAAGTACAGTCACTTTGTTCATTACTGTTCTCAAAGGAAAGGAAATGCTGCCAAGTTGTCCAAAAAACAAAACAAAACAGCTACAGCTAACGTATTCAAAACAATAACTCATTAATGGAATATTATTTTTCAGAAACAACGAAGGACGTCATGTGTTTGATTGATATTGTGTCAAATGTTTTCTGCTAATTTATTGCCAACAAGTGCATCTGTTACCTTCTATGTGTTTGCCCTCTGGGACGGATGAAAAAAAATCTGTCTAACGCTATCACTGAGCAGGTGCAGTCGGTCACTAGTTGGCAGGTGGTGACAGAAGTAAACGCACTAACACTGCGGTAAATGTGTGTGGGTGTTGCGCTATCGCTGCAGGTGTAGAAGGTAACAGTCAGAGATCCAGCAGGAGTGGGAGACAACGTTCTGTTTAATATTGTTTCATACTGAGCGATAGGGACTCATTTACTTCAGTATGATAACAGGTTGCCAGCAGGACCAAAATTGGACAGCAGCAGACAAACTATCAGATCTCGTGTTCATAAATCGTACATTTGGATTGATTTTAATGTAATGACAGTGATAAACGTGTTTAAACAAGTTTGTTTTATTTAATAATATATTAGGTTTAAGTGTAAAAATACATCTAAAGTGATTTTTTTTTTTTTTTTTAAAGGAAGTGAAGTCTGCTTAATTTACCCACAACCGCTCATTGAACCTCTGTGGTCCATGATACAAACCATTCTGACCTTATCATTACTGTCTGCAACCACTCTGTGCTAGTGGCCTTCCACAAAGAAAGCTGGAGAGCTGTGCCAAACAAAACAAAAGAAAAAAAAAACAAAACATAAATGCTTTCCAGATTTTGGGCAACACATTTTGTTTTTGTGGTTTTTTTTGAGTCATCAAAACAATTATGTACAACACTGAATACAAGTACAGGTTATGGATAACATTTCAATTGAATCGCATTGCATGCACCAAGTAAACATCATCCTACCATCTGCAGCTAGAGAACTGAACTTCCTGTGAGGATGCTGCCAAGTGGTGACAATAAGCAGCATCACATCCAACCCTGACACTCGACACAGGTGCTCCAGGGCTGCATGCCCAGCCCTCCCCTTCATCCACATGACTGCACAGTCACACACAGCTCCAACATCATCGTCACCAAGTACGTACTTCTTTCACACTTTCACTGCATTTTGAGTCATGTGGAATTAAGCAATTCACCTGCATTACCTGCAATGTGATGTGACAATACAATTTTGATTGTGATTCTGATTCAGTGATTTTTACTACTTTTGAGGTCTTTTTTATTTTTCCTTCAGGCCACATCAGTACCTCTAAATACCACGAAATAACTTATTGTGGAAAGCAGCAGGCCTGGTCAGTGTAAATCAATAGCTTCATGTATGAGTTGGAATATTTCATTTGATTCTTAAATTGCACTGAAGGCATCCGTTCAATGCAATACAATTTTTTGAACGTTATACTTGTGTACATTGTGTACATGAGGGAGCGCCTGTCTGCAAGGTTTTTTTTAATTTTGATTTTTTTTTTAAGTTTTTTTTAATGCATAAAATGTTACTAATGAGCATACAAGCAGTGTATGTAAAAGTAGTATGTATGATTTTTTTTTTCTTGTAATTTGCATGACAGAATAAAATAATAGATTGTGTGGGATGCTTTTCTGTGTGTGATTGATTGTGCTATGTCCATGAAGTGCAAAATGCGGAAAGATTGGGCTCAAAGGAATTCTGCTCACCTTCAGCCAACCTCCAACGTTATGGAAACATTATCAAATCACTATGTTATGGAGATGTAGTGATACAATAATAAATTGTATCAATGCGACTGAAAATAATAATACATTACACAATAGAGTGCAAAAACATAACAAAGGTGATCAGGAATATGTCCTGTGATGTCCAGTCAGTCAGTCCATTTGAGGGTTCAAGGTTAATGTCTCATGGTAATTTTGATGGAAAACCACATCAAGTGTGTAGGCAGGCCACCAAAGTTAAATAGTCCTGCATTAGGGCAGCGCCTGTGGTCGGGTGGTGCCATTCTTCAGAGTCAATGAATTGTGAAAACCATTTTGAAACTATATATTTAAGGGCCCATTGTGCAGATTTAGAGGCTTTTCATGGCATGAAACCACACAATGTAAATCCTGTTTTTTATTGCCCATCAGATCTCTAGTTTTCTTTTTCCTGTAGTTGCTTTGATGTAGACATAGACACAAAACCCTGTAGCAGATCAACGACTGCCAATTTAGTAAAAAAAAAAGAAAAAGAAATAATTAAAAGCTTTATAAGAAACTAACTCCACCTCTATCTCCCAAGGCTTTAACTATTAAGTACATACTCTGCCTCTCGAGAAAAGATGACAAAAAATGTGTTTTATTATGGGGTGTTGATTTCAGGAGACGTCTTAGTATTTTTAAAAGCCAGAAGCTCTGTTAACCATGGTATTACATGAGCGTGTGTGTGACTATGACTATACACACCTTTTATATTCCTTTAATTGTATAGTGTTGGCTCGTTTTTTTTAAGAGGCCTGAAAAAGCTCATTCTTCCTTCAATTTATTTAGGAAGCAAGCTTCCAAAAATATCGGCCTATCCGAACGCTCCTAGGCTTCCCCCATTAGAGCCTTCTTTCTAGCCACACCGGAGACAGCCTGTTTCAGGAGGCTCTTTTTGCAGGTTATTCCATATTCCTTTAGGAACTCGCCATCCCCTGACTACCTGACTGGCATTTGATTAGAGTGTGAGAGATCAGACGAACCAGGAGACAGTCGCTGGTCTCGGGCCATACAGCAACCCACTGGGCACCTCAGCTGGAAGCTCCCTAAACAGCAGGGACGTGCTCAAAGAAGAGCTGTCTTGAACAGGCACTTGTTTTTTATTGGACCGAATCAAAGTTTAATGAACAAGGCAAAATCCTTGGTCCACCTCCCCCCCTGGCAAATGTTCTCTCTCTCTCTCTCTCTCTCTCTCTCTCTCTCTCTCTCTCTCTCTCTCTCTCTCTCTCTCGCTCCTTGCCTCAGCCTGAAGAACCTCTTTTTTTAAACCCCATCCTGAGGGATCCAATCTCAAGTGGCTCAAAGCTCAAAGCGCAAGTGTGTCACAGACCATCTTTCTGTTTGGGAAGACATTAAATACCTTCACATCGCTTTGCTGCAGGAGACGGTAAGGCATGAGACTACACCTGGTTGACAAAACAAGTAAAGACATTGCCGTAGTAACAGTAGTGGTGGTGGCATTGCTAGTAAAAAAAAAAAAAAAAAACTTGTGGGTATTGAAATCAAAATCACACACCAGTGACAAGATTATTAGTGATCACCATTGGCCGTGTTTCCCATACCTGGGGCCGTCTGCTTGTATTGGTATCACTGAGGACATACTTCAGAACTAAGAGGAAACGGGACCAGAGAAGCGGATGGGACTGCATGAGGTAAACACCATCTGGTCTTGCTCTAATCGAGTAAATATGAGGGAAGAGGTTGAGTTGCTACGGGCCAGCCAAGGCTCGCACACGCAGGGGCAGAGTGGAGAAGTGTTCTTCTTTACCTGTTCTGTCATTTCTCTACACATGAGAGTGTTTGTGTATATAGTGATTGCACATATTCCATTACTTTTTTTGAAAATTAAACTTTTCAATTATGTTGTTTGACAACAACTGCATCAGCCACATGCGAGATTTTAACACATGGGTACTTACAAGAGATTTACTCTGCTATTTTTTTTCTACACATTTAAACACATCTTAATATCCAGAGTTTTACTGACGAGCCCATTGCAAGTCCCTTCAAAGCGTTCTGTAATTGTAATACTTTTGGATGCTGTTTGAATGACATGCAGGACAAAATAGTTATGTCCATAAACATTGACAAAGGAGAACTGTCAATTTCCTTTGTCATGGGGCAGACGAGAAATTGAAGAACAGACAGAGGACCCAAAAGTAACTGTGCTAAAGAAGACTGAAGTGGCTGAAAGCTTTTGTGCATTCAAGTGTCACCCTGACCATGCAATTCAACATTTATGACGATATATATACATATATATATATATATATATATATATATATATATATATATACATATATATATATATATGTATAAATATATATTTTACATTGTGCAAGCATACTGCTTTCAAGCCAAAGTCCAAAAGACCAACAGACAAAAGAACAGCCACTGCTTCCGAAGCGACACCCTGTTTCCTCTGCAAAGATGAACACTGTACCGCTGCGTAAGTGTTTCAAGGCCGGACAATAAGAGGGAAACAGCTCAGCAGATTGCTCATTACGGAAACGGAACTGTGGCCATTAGAGTTTGGGATCAGAGATTAACGAGCACTTGATGCTGAGACCTTGGCTCTGAATCCACGTGGATTCATATGCCATGCATTACAAAGCACTCTTAGATATTACTCTTTCTTGTCGAAACGCTTATGTGCTGCCGGTCCACTTCGACTGCAGTCGCCATGGAGGCACGTGCCCTTTATTCCTGGAGGTATCGGCTGACAAGGTCACCGGGCTGATTGATGTTTGCCTCCAGAGCCCTTCCCCTGTGTACAGGTTCAACACCAATCTCCATTTCTGAGGTGCTAGAGAGCAGAGCGCCTGTGGGGATGAAAGACACCACCGCAATCCCCCACAGACCTCCTGATCTGTCTTCACCATAAAGGTGGCTGTACTGCACTGTAGTCATTCCTGTGTGACTCCAGGCTGTGACATATATCTGTGTCCAATATTGCAAGAAAATTGTCCCCACAACACAAAACACTGTGGAAGTCTTTGTGCGCACTGTTCGCATAGTGCCAGAATGCCAGTATGTGCGTAATCATGGCAAATGGCCACACAGCCGAGCCTAAATCTAGTGCCACAATCTGGCAACTTCCTGGTCACAGTGAGAGTGTAACCTCGCTGCATAGCAACATTCTTGGGCATTTGTGTGAGCAAGAGTTGTCATCAGACTGTAAAGAAGAAGAACTACTAGAAAAAGAAGTAATAGTAATGATGCAATACGACACAAAGATGAGGTGAAGACTTATGGGACAATTGAGGAGTTTTTGCCAAAGAAACAACAACAACAAAGCAATACATGTGGCCAACAACATTATGGTACCACTACTAGTAGTATTGTATTTCCTCCCTTCTATTCAGAATGTTTTCCTGTCGCTGTTGGGCATGGGCCCTCTACTATGTGTGATGCATATTATGTACATCATGTGTACTAAAAATGTTCAAATATTCTCAAACATTTTAAAATTAAAGTTTCATCACCCGCATGTATTGCAGGTCTCCTTTAACAACAACAACAACAACAAAATACAAAAAACTGTTAGAGACATATCTGCATTCCCAAGCCATCGGTGAGGAGGATCGTGCCGGCGGTTCTGGATGAATTTCTTTTGTCCCTCCCGACCTACATCCACTTCCCTCACAAACACCGTCGACAAGCCAAAATCAAACAGGGATTTCACAGCATCGCTGGATTTCCTAACACATGCGGAGCCATCAATTGCACCCACATGGCAACAAAAGCACCATCAAACAAGAAATGAATTCAATTATGTCAACAGAAGGGGGGTTCCATTCTGTTAGCATGCAGACATTTTGCCACATAAATTTGTCTCAGTTGTTGCCCGGTGGCCTGGTGGAAAACATGCCTCTGTGTTTGTGTGTGGTTCTCCAGATAGGAGATCACTGTTGAGACTGTTGGTATGTAAGTATGGTTATTGAAACATTTTCACTGGAAGGTGATCAAGGTTATACGCTCAAGCCATGGCTACCAACACTTCTAAACAACAGGTAGAGCCAACAGTAGCACAACTATAATGGAGTCCGTATGCATTCAAGAGCCACTGTGGACTTGAAGAACAGCTGAAACCTTTTTAACCGGTGGATTTGGGCAAGAAGCAGTCATTGCAGTCCATACACTGGTCTCTTTATCTATCTATGGCTTTTGGTGCGCGTGTGACTTTGCAGCGCCGCCTCAGTCAGCCCTGGCGACGCACAGTCCCAGCTGGACCGGCTGGTCCTGAGCGTCTGGCTGGTGACACAGTTTAACAACAATGTCACCGAGTTATTAAAACGCTCTATTACACGCTGTGCTAAAAGGTTTGAAAACACACCTCCAGTGTAGGATTGATGGTGGTCCAACATTTTCAGCTGAAAAAGTTGCCATTGACACATTGTCACCATGATCAATAATCCCAGACAAACCTGATGCTGTCCAGCATGAGTGACAGGTGTGTCGTACTTTGTCCTCTAGGTCGTTTCTGTACTTAGGTGCATTTATATATTTCATTTATTTATATCCAGTAGTGCTTCAATTTTGGTTCACAAGACTTTCTTTTCTTGAGTGTTTTTACAGTTTTTACCATGAGGGTGAAATAATATATTCATGTGGTTTTTAAGAGGATGCGTTTTTACCACAAAAGGTCATTGTGGAGACGTCTCTAAACGCAAATGACCGAGACAGTGTTGCAGGACACTGATTGCATAGCGATGTGTGTACAACTGGTATGCCCATAGATTTTTACTTATGCACATTCTTTAATCCGTAAAACAGAATTTAAGGCATTGTCTCTGCATTGTCGATAAATGCGGGTCCTGGGATATCTTCAGAACCACATGGACTTAATTTGGTCGGTGCAGAAAATATCTTGAATAAAATCTAAACACACTTGAACGAAGAATTTCTTGTGTATTGTTTACTGCCAACATATTACACTGCCATATGTATTTACATGCAATGTGTTGCTGGCCTGTTTTAGAGCTTCCTGCCCTTAGACCACCAACACCTGCTCTCATTTTGGAATGATTGCTTTGTGTACGCTATTTTCTTTGGAAAGCATACCACGACTTAATGACATCACTTTTGCTTTTTACTTTTGTTTTTGCTGCGGCATCAAAGGCAGCTTTGCCCATGTCTGCACATCTTGTGGTGGTATTTAGAGTGTTAAATGTGAGCTTTAGCATCCAGATGGTTAACATATTTGTGAGAAGAGATGACGAAACCGAGACAGAAGTGGAATTAGAGTCATGCAGTACTTTTCTCATCTCTCTTTCCCTTATTTCTTTTTTGTTAGATTTCAAACCATAACCTAATAATTTTTGTTATCGTAAGATGTCATCATTAATTACATGGTGTAATATATATAATTTACATACATAACAAATACATTAACTGAGAATTCATTAAAAAGGATAATTATGTAGTCATCTTAGTGTATTCCCAAAAGAAACAAAAAAAATGTTCATAGTTCCCTGGACTGATCCAAAATGTTTGATGTGAGCATTGAGATGTTGGCACTTGTGTTTCAAAACATTTCATCTTAATTATATGTCAGCTTTGTCCACGCACATGATCTAAGCCCTAAAGAAAAGTTTTGAATTGTAATTTTCTAGCATGAAGGAAAAAAAAGATTTTATTAGAAGAGATAACGATTCTATTGCTGACACTAGACGTGGTAGATGAAACTCATCCAAGGCATTTTTTTTTCAATGCACAGTGTCCTAAATCGATATCTATCAGCCGTATTAACTGGTTTCAAGATTGAATCATAGTTCCATTTAATTCCATCTAAGCACATAGCAAGTAAAAAAAATCAAAAGGCATAGGATTTCTTTGATTTTCCTCCAACTCTGACAAGGTTTGACAGGTTATTAGTAGAGGGTTGGGTCTGGCTTACCTTGAACAATGAGATGCACTTTTGTGGCTTTTGGTTTCTTGTTAGTGAGGATTGAGCACACGTAGGGCCCTTCATCATGGACGTCAACGTTTTGGATCTGAATGCTGTACTCCGTCACCGCTGTGTTCTCCATGAGGACGACGCGAGGATCCAGAGACCACTTCTCACTCCCAGCGAATAATATGGTGGTGCGATTGAGCCATGCCACTCGTGATACCAACTTGTCCACATTGCATCTGAAAGGACAAGATGACAAATACAGAAAAGAACAGGAATACATTAGAGATTTTGAGCCTTTAGCAACAACATCATTCAGCAGTGGTTCAAAATTGACAAAGTATCATTCAGCAATCCTTGATGAAATCTTCGGAAGAATGAGGAGCCAAGAAAAATAACAAATGACATTCATTCCAGGGGCACATTTGTGATTGTTGTTGTGGTGTTCTGATGCAAGGGCAGTCTTTGACAGTTTGCAGAAAAATGCCCAATTTTCATTTTTGGGCATGATTACAATTTGGTAGACTGCTCAATCTGCAACTGTGGCTGATTACAAAATGAAATTTTATGAACTTTGCGTCCTTTCTTCACCCTAAATTCCCCAAAACAACAAAACATGCACAAGTATTGCCTCTAGTTCTGCAGCAAGAGGAGTTTTCACAGAACACTTGCGAAAGTGTTCTCATTCGTATTAGATTACTGAAAGTGACCATCACAGAATGAGCTATCGCATGAGTTGTTCATTAAATACTTCTGCACCTCTGCTGTGGCTCGCTTTAGCATTGAAAAATAATAACAACAACAACAACCTACTAACATGGAAATACATTTTATCCATTTTTAAGGCACTGTTTACAAGGAGAGGACATTTATTTGAAACCGAGCGTGTTTTTGGGGAGAAAAAAAGAGATCACCCTAAGCCGTCTCCAAAAATATCTGCATGTACACGGAAACACTGGAAAGTACTTACACAAGGCTTTATGTGGCGCTGTGGTTTTACCCCCTGAAGGCGGAAGAAGAAGACCTGGAACCCTGTGTATTTACAGAAGCTAGCTTGCTAGCATAGCAATGCGAAGATGGCAAAGAACGCACGCAAAAAGACGGTGTGGATAGACGACAAAGTTGAACTTCTGCTTTGAGTTACTTACTTACTATCTCGCCATCTTTGCGTCGTATCCACAAAGGTTTTTGCGCTAGCGATAAGCAGGCACAAAAACCGCCGGAAACGCAGCACCTGATGAGTCAGAAGCGCAAATTGCGCTCTGGTAACTCTGCCGCATTTTTAGACCTAGGTCATCAGATATTGTAATGGTGGTAAAAACGTCAATTGCAAAAATCCCCACAGCCTCGGGTCTCCATCACCCTCTTAAAGAGGCAGTATAATTCCCCCCGGCTCCAGGTGAATATTATTTGCTGGCGATGGGGCATAATTGCCATCAATGTGTCTACTACGGAACTACAGAAACTAAATGGATAAAATTTTGTGGTATATCACACAAATAAACATAATGCCCGGTAAAAGTGACGGGCACGTTGCTGGAATGTCTTAAAGGGCACATGTGTGTTATTTGACCTCTTAAAGGCCTTAGCAGTTTAGCAAACAGTTTAACCTGTGGTGTTGAAGACATAGACACCCCAAGGATTTCAGTCTTACTCCTCAACCCTCCAGCATACGCATCGCTTTTAGTTTCATTTGGTTCATCATTCACTTATTTTTGTTTCATGTGTTCTTTGTTTCATATTCACACATATCGCCTTTCGGCTGTAATTGTTTCTTTGCCTGCCAATTGGCACATCCGGATAAAATGTTTGGGGTGCAAGCAATTTGAGTATGGATGAATCTAGAATGAATTGCTCATTGTACTGTAGCAACATAACTTACTATTTATTTACATATTCCATAACAGGGATAACGTAGAGCATTTTAAAAGCTCTCCTCACCTCTTAGCAATCAGTGTGTTGCAACCCAAACATGTATTTACTATTCTGACACACTTTTATAGAAGTGTGGCAAAGGGCACCCCTCAACCTCGCTCCTGCTCAACGAAAGCGATCAACAAATTCCACCCACACATGCAATTAAGGGCTCCTCGGTATCTTGCCCAAGGACATTTCCACATTCAGCAAAAGTCAGAGATCTATCCACCAACTGCCTGATAAATAGCGCACCTGCTCTTTGCCCTGCACCTCACGGCTCTGCTTCATTCATCTTAATGTGCTTACTTTTTACACTGCCACACCGTCACGACTTTGTGCACAAGAAGTGGTAACGTATACTATATCTTTTATCGATAATGATTACATAATCGATAATGTATATCAAAATTTAGCTCTGAACATCAATTTACCCATTCTCCTCTGACCCCTAACATCCACTGGACATTTTTCCTCGTACAACTTTCGCTTTTCACTGGATATTTTCTCTTTTCAGAACCATTCGCTGTAAACCCTAGAGAGGGCTGTGTGTGAAACTCCCAGTAGATCAGCCATTTGTGAAGTACTCAGACCAGCCTGTCTGGCACCAAGAACCATGCCACGTTCAAAGTCCTCCTTTCTCCCCGCATTCTAAAGCTTGCTTTGAACTTCACAAAGCAATTTTCCCAATGTCTGCGGGTCTAAATGCAGTTTTGCAGAGTTACTGCCAAAATGCTGATTATCTGTTTGCGTTAATAAGCAATGAAATATTTTTCTCAATTAGGTGGACATGGACACATCAAGACCCTACGACCCTGCGACTAATAACCACATCAAATATTTTTGTATTCTAGTGACTGTTGCATTGAATATTACTATGAATTCTCTAAAGAGGAAAGTGAACTGATGCACATTTCAAACAAAACCAGACTGCATTTCTTCTTTTTTTTTTTCAAATAAAAACGCCTACTGGCTATATCATTAAAGGATAAGTGTAGTTTTCCTGGGCCAACTCCACTTTTTAAGGGCTGTTGGCGAAGTTGGCTTGGATCTGCACAAGCTGCAAACACCCTATTTTCAATTTGCACAGACTGAGCTAGATGGCCGTATAATTTTGTTTGTACTCAGCTCGAGAGATCACACACTGCCCGGATACATTTAGCACACCAACCAGGGGGCTTCACTCACCTCACTGTGTCTGCTCTGCCAACCTCTCGAGTCAGCCACACAACATTCATGGTAAATAGAGCAGAACAAGAACTTTCGGGTTCACAGATTAACAGGTTTTTGCCAGAACTAACATGAGCAGTCAGCGTGTGTGGCTCTCAACACTGGGAAAATGAGAACGTGAGGAGACTATAATTGAGGGGATATAGGACTAAAGGTAGACAGTGCAGTGATGAAGTGTGATTTTTGACTGAGCTGAAACGCAGTGGAACTGAATCAATGTGTTTTCAAACCTTAAGCCATATTGCGTGATGAAAGAAGAAGCCTCCGTCCAATTTTGAATGTGATTCAAAGATTTTGGACATTTCGGTTTGTCAAGTGAATATGTCCATAATTTTGACCAAAAACTGCTGATGGTGTAATGTTAAGAAAGACACCAGGTCAAAAGTGTCTCTGAACATTTCTGAGCAATAACTGCAAGTTCCATGATAAGCCTTGTGTTTCTGGCTGAACAGGCAGAGATAAAAGGAAAGACATATAGAAATATACTTCCACTAGACAGATCTCTAATTCTTGCAGTGTCTATCGGATGATAACGTCCTCTATGTGAGACTTCTTTGTCGGCGACAACCATTAAATGTACCTTAATGCAAAGTAGAATAATCATATTGAGGTTAAACACAATTTTGTCCCATCTGGCTGGGAGAAATGTCTGTTGTCAAACCATACTAAAATATTTCATTAATTATTTAAAATAATTTTAGAAATGTTTGTTGACATTGTTGTGAAGCTGTTAAATATGCTGCAGTCCCGTTCACATAAATACATAAATAATCATGATTCCCAAACTTCTATGCTTAACTCCTGCTTTCTGCCAAGCGAACCTGACGGATTTTGTCAGTGGCAGGTTGGGTGTGAATAACCCTGCGTTAACTGAATCCCCACACTTAAGCTCCCTTGAAGGCCAGCGACTGCATGACAAAAACTCAGGGCTTTGTATCACCTTGCATGGCTGATAGTCATCAAGAGTGTAGTTACGTGACAAAAAAAAAAACCACACAAATGACTTTGAAGGAGACAGGCCACTGCAACAACTCCTAAAAGACTACCAAGCTGCTTTGGCTGGGTGACGAATGGTGTTGAAAATTACAGGGAAGTCAAAAAGACAACAACACTGGACACCTTCAAGTCTTTACAACTTCACACTATCCTCTCAGTCTTCCTCCATAGGCACCAACTCAGTGTTCAGTGTGAATGAACTGTGGTGTGTTGAAACAATGGATAAGCAGAGCCAGGAAAGACTGGCAGGACGCAGAGACAAGAAGCAAAAAAAAAAGAAAAAGTGTAAATCTGACAGTTAAACTTCAGGTGGATGCTGTGCAATTTGAGAGAAAAGTGCTTACATAATCTTCAACTATATGTATTCATATAAAGTCGTTTTTCAAAAAAGAAAAAAATCAAACTTCAATACAATAAATACATCTTGGCCTTGGTCCTCAGCCCACTCCCATTCGGGAGATAAGTCCAACCTCAAGCATGCACGTAGGGGTCTTGTTCACAAGTGAGTGAAGCATGGCGTGGGAGATTGACGGAGGATGGAAGGCAAAGCTCTCGATTTACCACTTGATCTGTGCTCTGACCCTCACCTATGCTCATGAGTTCTGGGTAATGACCGCAAGTACGTGGTCTCGGATACAAGTAGCGAAATGGGCTTTTTCTCCACAGGGCAGCAGAGCTCAGCCTTAGAAATAGGGTTCGGAGCTTAGACACCCAGGAGGAGCTCAGAGTAAAGCCACGGCTCTTCCACATCCAGAGGAGCCAATCCAGATGACTCGGGCATCTGGTCAGATTGACTTATGGGAACCTCCCTGGGGCATGTCTCACTGGGAGAAGGCCTCGGGGCTGACATTCTGGGAGGGACTATATCTCCCAGATGGCTTGGGTATGCCTTGAGGTTCCCCTGGAGAAATTGGTGGTTGCTCGGGACACATGGAAACAACAAGCTACAACAATTCATTGATATTTCTTCAGCACAAAGATACAGATGTATTGGATAAGCAAAGAGACACGTGTACAGAGTTATAAATAAGAGCATTGCTAAACTTGGCTGAATCATAAACAGATAAAAGTTGAGAAAAAAATGAACCATTTGCCAAATGATCTAAAGAGATAGAGTTGCAATCACTAGTGTACGCAGGAATGGATCTACGCTTGATGCCCTTGCATGGGGATTTATTATTTTTTATTATTTCTCTCTGTCTGTTTCTTTGGGGGACTGCAGAACCCGTGTGTGTTTATTTTACAGCGGAGTACTAAGGCAACAAATCCTGGAATCGCTTCAGATAAAAAAAGACCAATTTAGTAACTGAGCTTACTCAGTAACCTATGTACGCACCAAGTAAATATATATAGTTTAGGAAAAGCCTCTCCCAGTATATTTATTCAGTGCAGGAATCGGAACGGTCAAAAATGTTAATAGGAGGTTGTCAGGCTCTTCTGCTTTTATCCGAGCAGGTGCAGCAGTGGTCTTGTAGGCTCAAGCTGAATGCATGCCAAGTTTCTGCGCAGGAAAAAAGGCGGCATGTTGAGGTGCAAGGGCAGACGACTCTTTATTCACTTCATTTGGCCGCCTCTGCAGATAGCGCGAGGAAACATTCATGGAAAGTTTTCCTTTACGTAGCCCATGCTGAGCCCTGGCATTGTTCCGCGCCATATTAGAAATGTTATGCACGTTTCCACAGCAGCTGTTCAGCTCAGCTCTTCCTCCGCTGGCAACAGAGTCTGGCCTGTGTAGCAACCAGAGGTTAAGTGCTGAAGGGCACCTTGTCGGCGGCTACTCCGGAAACTAGAGCGTGGATTGTGTTAATGCAATTAGTCACAGTGGCCTTCTCTCCAAAAACAAAAACAGAGCTTGTTTTGCCGTCGGCTGCTGATCACAGCCTTAGCTGTGGGGTACTTCTGAAAAAATATCCATCCACACTACTTAGCCTGCACTCAGGGTATTGGACGACTGGAACCACTGTCTCTGCGCTTCTCCATGCTGAAGTGAGTGAAAGAGTTTTTTTGTAGTGGGCCTGATTTATTCTTTTTAACAAGAAATAAAAATAGACTAAAAAAATGCAAGTACAACTGCTCAATAAAAACATGATGAACACACACACACACACACACACACATAGATAGATAGATAGATGAATAGATAAATTCACACAATTTTGAACCATGGTCCAGACTACATCACAATGTGGCAAAGTTTCATTCCACTTTCCACCACCTTGTTTGGGAAAAGAAAATAATAAGAATAACGGAAGAAAGAAACTGGTTTGGAGAGATGCCAACACAGTGTGGCATCATCAGAAAAAAATAAAAAAAATAAAAAATCCTCCCATCACATTCAATGACACCCCACGACTTTTCCGGAAAGCACTTTATACACACAGTTTGTGGTTGTTGCTGCGATGACACCAAACAACATCAGTGAGGCAAGATAAAGTTGATGCTGATAAAAAGGACTGTTTTGATGTTGTATTTTGAAAGCTGCTCTCTGGAGATATTGTTCGGCCCAGCCAGGAAAAAATAAATAAAAAATCAGTTGTACAGAAATGTGCTTTAAAAGCAATTTCGCAAAGTAAGCATTTAATGTCCCTGGATGATGAATACCACGACTTGGGTGTTTTTTCTACTTCACGAAAAAGTTGACAATTTAGAAATAGGCTGCGGAGAGAGTGAATGAAATGATGTCGATGTTGCTCAAATATTTTAAAATAGACACAAATAAATCTAGGGGAAAAGAAAAGGGACAGAAATAACACATGCAAAAATTAATTACATTCTAAACCCATTCAAGCTCAAATATGTCTCCATGGCAAAAATAAGACAGATGACATAATAAGATAAGTCCTTACAGGTGAGCAAATCTCAGCAAAGTAATTTCATTTATTCAAGTACCAAAACTTTGCTTCTAATTTGAGTTACCAGCTTCCTAAATATTAAAGCTGTGGATCACCAAAGACCCTACAGCTTGAACCATACAACACTTAAATCACACATGCAGTTACATTACAACCAGCATATCGACATTTTGCACTTATATCATTTCCCATTTGAAAAATATTGTTGCACACCTGTGTTAGGGAGCTGTCCTGCCTCACCAGACCTTAGATTTAACTGATCCTGACCTTGAGTAGACCTTGACTTCAGGACATTGTGTGTCAGAAAATACTACTTGTCATTATAAAATATCATTGTTGTCATTAAACTGACCAACTATGGAAAACATTCTGCATGTATTATTTTGCAACCAAATACAGGATTTAATCCTGTATCCTGTCATCTGGTGCTGCTGCTTTCTCCAAACCAGCCTGCGTAAGCCCCTGAACCTTCCATAAGCCAAATCACCAGGAGATCACAGACCCATTACAGCCTGCTGACACATAAAGCAGAAGCTACAAATCTGGGTGACAGGTCATGCATCTAAGATGTTGAATTTGTTCTTATAATAGATAAAGAGTAAGGTTGAAAATATATAAAAAAAAAAAGCTTGAATTGTAAATAATAATAATAAAAAAAAAAATCTATGTGCCTGTGAATCAGTGTGGCAGATTGAAGGAATCCACCGGAGACATCTGCAGCAGTTGAGCTTAAATCCATTCATGTAATCAAGAATACCTTTAAAACTCCAAGCAAATGGGTTTTTGAGGCTTGCAGAGGTTAAAAACTGATAATAAATCCAAAAAGATGTATAGGATGTATAGAGAGAAAAGGGGAAGAGGAAATAAAGAAATCCTGGCAAAGCATCATTAATAAACTGATAATTAAATTGGGAAATAGTGAAGCTCTTAAAGATTTAAGTGTTGAAAAAAAGCTATGAAATATGTTGATCATGTTTACTTCCCTTCCTACAAATACATAACACAATTAAAATTCAGCAAATGTTACCATATGAATCATATGAATTAACTGTGATTTACTAGGATGTAGCTTCAACAACCCAGTTGCCTTTTCCTTTAAACCAGTGTGCTATTGAAAGTGACTTCAACCCATGGCCACTTTTAGACGTCCACAAGCAGTGGCACTGATTTAGCGCAGACGAGGTAACAGCAATACTCATTCAGTGCAAATGAGTTTTTAAAATGTTAGAGAACGTAAGACAAAACAAAAAAAATCTTAAAAAGAAAATTAATCTCACATCGTCTGTAAACGGCCTTATCTGGGGTCACTGCACAGTATGACAATTGGAAAGAGGAGAAAAGGCCAAGATTAACGGTCAGAAACAATGGACTGCAAACCATCACTTCTACAGAGAGACGCAACATGCATGACAATGCCTTCTCCTCCAGCTGACAGTCTACTTTTTTTTTTTCTTACGACACATAAGTGCTCAAACAACTATAATAGCCGTCATAAAAAATCAGCTGTGGATCGAATAATGAGGACATAACTATGGGGCAACGGTGACTAACATATTCAGCGCTTTAAATGGGGGTCACATCAGTACTATGGGGAGCATCTTGCTGCTGCTTCTGATTCACATCTCATCTTTGATGGTAGAAGTGGACTCCCGTACGTCACCGTCCTCTGACCCCACTTCGAACCGTAAGAGATGACAGCATGATTTATGCCATTTATACACTGGATTGATAGCTCATCATGGTGAGTTGGGGGTGAAGGGGGACTCTCCATAAAACGAATCCTGAAATGTTTTTCTACAGAATTGCAAGCTTCAGAAAAAGGAAATACTGTGTACAATAGCAATATACATTAAAATGTGATGTGACCTGCCCTGAGTGTGTGTTCCTCTGCCCCTTGTTTTCCAGCCAGGCCAGTGGACAAACACTCCACTCCATGGTGATAACAGGACAAACAAACGCGGTAGCCAAAATAGTAATTTACAGGACAACTAAGGAATACAGAAGAAATAACAAGACGGACGTCCTCACATTTGCCAACATTTGTACTCAACATGAGCTTGCAAAGCTTACATTCTCTACCTAGCTATAGCTAATTTATCAGGGGTATTTACCAGGGGTATCAAGACAAAGACAAGGCCCAGACAGACAATGTCAAGACCAATACCAACTCAGGAGTCAGACTTAGTCAAGACTAAGACCGAAAAGGCTGTTACGATTGATGGGATTCCAGCACTCTAATGAATCGTAGAACCAAAAAGTGATGTTGCACCTGGACCAGCTGGTCTGGTTTTTGAAATACCCTTGAGACTGTTATGTCCATGACCAAAAGAAAAATATGTCTAAGCAATGGCCAGGTTAGGAGCATTGGTATACAACATTTAGGAATAAAAGAAAAGGTGTCAGAGAGGGCAGACAGTACATGATCTCAGTAACATACTAGTAGTGACGGATCACTGTCAGGTCAGTGACAAGTCCCAAAAAGCTCTTTCAATTAAGTCGAAAAATCATTTTAAGCAAACCTTTAATATTTATTTCCACTATGGTATACTCTGCACTAATGAGACCAAGATAAATGTCTCGGGGGCTAATAGATTCAAAACTGTATTGCAAAGTTGAAGGACAAAAAACTCGAGAAAAAAGCAAAACAGAGATGCTGCTCTTGTTGGGGCATTGATAGTTTTTTTTTGATAGTATCATGAATTTCCAAATGTGTTGCTCCATATTGAAAGAGAGGATGGAACCATCAATCCTTGTCCTTGGTCGTTGTGCATTTTTCAAACATAAAGATAATCCAAAACGCAAATCTAAATCGAAAGAAGAAAAGGTTAAAGGTGATTCAGCAGTCAAGTATGCCACTTGATATGAACCACATGAAATATCTCTGTGGGAATTCTAAAGAAACAACCTGCAAAACCGACTTGCAGCCCTTCGTTCAGCCTACGGGCTGTGAAAGAGACCATTCTTGAAGAATGGAGAGGGAAATTAAACTTGCAGTATATTGCTAACGTGTTCATGCTTTGCTTAGAAGATGTGGTGTCTTTCCAAATCATTGAAATCCTAGACCAGCTCAGAGGTCTAGTGGAGAGTCCGCCCTGAGACTGGTGGGCTGTGGGTTTGCGTGCTCTCTCAGTATTTGGGCGAGGGCTGTGGGGGTTAGACCACGCAATGATTCCTGGGCGCGGCACTGCTGCTGCCTGCCGCTCCCCCAGGGGACGATGGGTCAAATCCGAAGGACAAATTTCGCATCCTACGGGATGTAGCAATCATTGGGACTTTAAATCATATTGGAAGTGGACAGGTTTTTTTTAAAGTTGTTTTGTAAAACTAAATATTTTCGCATCCATGTTCTGTTATTTACTTCACTTTTGTTTTGTTAACTGAACAAATAATCTGTAAAATTGTGGTCCTGTCTTAAAGTCTGGTCAAATGATTGATTATTTAATTCATAGTTCAATTTTCAAAAGGGATGTGATTTATGCACTGTGGCACTCCGTATATTTTAAATCAAAATAACTACAATATTTTTTTCTTTTTATGTCCAGTCATTGTACGCACTTACATGTCATGCTCACTGACTCGTGTCACATTGATACGAGCATGTGCGTCCTGTGACCAACCATACACTCACTGTGTGACAACATGCCTTAGCCTCTCCTGTAGACTGCTGTGTTGTTGGGGCTGACCACACAGATCAGAGCTGAATTCCCAGAGAAGTTTGTTTGATGGAAGCGCTCACCATCACAGCCACATATGGTAGAACAATCTCTTCAACAAACACAAGACATTTGATATTACAACCAATTGTCTCCATCAATAATTAAGCATTATTTGCTTTGTATTCATCTTTTCAAGGTCACAAGTGCCGGATGCTATGTCCACCAAAGAGACACTGCTGGCTTGTCAGAATTAATCATCAGAAAATGAGATGTGGTGGGAATTCCCCCTGGCCTGCCTGTGTCAGAGTGTATACCATAAGAACGGTGGGTGTAAGCAGCGGCAGCTTGGGTGGCAGTGAGATAATGACTCGGCCATTCAGTCATTATGCCATTAGCGTCTATCCCTCCCGGAAAAAGTGACAGCTTTTACAGGAAATAGCAATAATCCTGTTTGTAATGTCACCTAGTCGTAAGTACAATTCACATGTAGTGAAAGTAGGCAAAAAGCTCAGATGCTTGGGGTCCTACACTAACAAGGTCTAAGAGGGAGTAGGAGGACCACTATTCTAAACCTTCAAACTGGGAGATGTTGGACAGTGCCACAGTAGTTTAAAAGTCGCTGGATTGTTTTAACTGAACATTTTCAGGGTTCTGTACTACTAAAATAACAATGACTTTCTTTTTGATTTGACAATACATTATGCAAAAGTGCAACAGCCTGGTGCTGACATTGCATGGCCAGCACATGGAACAATGTTGAGGCAGCCATGGCAACTGGCTTCAGTGATGTTACATTGCCATGGTATTTTGACTGGGTGAACCACAAAGACACAGCGCTCTAGGCAGTACAGATTAAAATGTTGAGCTTCCCTTTGGGAGTGACCAGGATGGAGCCCTATTCCTATTCACAAGTCTGTGCACAAAGTGCAGGCAACAAAATTAGACTAGTCATTTCTTATATGTCACTGAATCCGACTGTACAAACAAATATTGTGGCAGAGGTTCATTTGCAAGTTTAAGGGAAATTAAGTTCATGATTAAACAAACCAACAATTGTAGCCCATTGCTTGCTGTGAATGCCATAGGTAAGCAGAATGCAAAGCGCCCTTGAAGTTGTGAAAATTTTAAGCTATCAAGCAAACATAATAATCTCTCTCTCTTCAAAATGCATGTGTACAGGGCTTTTGGTGTTGCACTTGGCCCCGGGCTAAAAGCAATCTTAAAACCATCCAACCCCCAGGCCAAGGCAGCCGTTAGCCCCGGGCTAAGTGCACTTTCTTACAGACACAGCCCTTACAAATCCGGTTGTGGGAAAATATTGGATCTGACTCAGAGCTGTCTGCTGTTCGCAGTTAGAGGGTTAGGGTCTGCTTTGAAACAGACTTTTAGAAAGAAGCATCGCAAATGTTTTTGGCCAGGTGGTAAACACGGGCCCTAAGATAAATGAGTAAGACTTACACCACCTTAACACAGACATATTTGAAATTGCAACAAACAAGCACAGAAAAAGGCTATTAAAAAATAAATAATGAAAGCGCGGGCGGAGGTGTTTTAAAAATGTACCCGCAGTGCAACATTCAGGGAATCACTCCAGAGTTGCCCGTCTCTTTGCAGCGTTGTCTTCGTACCTTTTTCTCTTTATTTGCCGCCCTCGATCCCCCGCGCTGATCTCTAAAAACAGAAATCCAACCGTCTGAGCAAAATATATCTCTGTGTTTACCCTGCATCTTTTGGCCTGCGCTCTATCCTGTTTGGAAAATCAGACCTGTAGTTTTTTGACAAACACAAAACAAGACAACAGCCCAGACCTAAAAATAAATAAATAAATAAATAAAAAAAGACCTTTTGGTCTGGACAGCAAGCAAAGCAAACAGATCTGAAGAAAGTTTTGGTTTTAGAGCCCTTTTAATCAGCTACTACAAGATGCAGCAGATTAAATCTGGTACATCAGATTTAAAAAAAAAAAAACAAAAGAGGCCAGATTCCTTTAAGTGCTTCAAGAGCAAAGATCTGGACACACAATGATTGTCAGAAAGACTCATTTTGATTCTTCTCAACAGCACACATTGTGTGTGTGTGTGTGTTATTACGTGTAGATACTTTGGTCTCTTTTATTGTGTGTTTTCTTTACACCTCCGTGTCTTCAAGGAGTTTGAATTAATTAGATGTTTGGTGGGTTTCTTTGTCTAAATCCAGAATGAACTGAATTCACCATCAATCCATTATGCAAAATTAGTTAAAAAAAAAAAAGACCTTTACATTCACGACGTTTTTAACTGTCATTAACTTTTTCCCAGGGTTGCATTACATCAGATGAAACTTTAATGATCCACAGAGGGAAGTTGATGAGATGTCACACTGCTTCTTTTTTGTAACAAAGGAATGATGGTTTCCTATTTCAAAGTACTTGATAAGAACAACACAAAAGCTTTGTGGATATCTGCGCTTGACCATCATTGCACGTTTCTTACACCCACGTACTCTTAACCCTGCATGCAAGAAGAGACTTGATGAACTGTGGCACAAAAATAACAATGCACAAAGTTCACATTCAAATTACGTTTCAAAATTGTTAGTCTTCAGGAGGCACAAAGGAGAAAAAAGTATGAGCAGTAAGTAGTTCTTTGGACCGAGCTCTCTAAAAAAGGGGGGCGTGACATCAAGAGCAGAAAGTGGTAGAAAGTAAATAGAGTAAAATCTATTTAGAGACGAAGGGCAAGCTTCACAAAGAATGGAGTGCAACCGTAAATGACGGCGCTTTTTGCGTTGACATTGCGCCAGTAAATCTCTGCCACTTTTGCGTCGTATCCACTAAGGTTTTTGCGCTAATGATATGACTTCGCTAGAACACCCAGAAATGCAGCACCTGAGGAGCCAGGAGTGCAGATTGCTCTCACTGAACATAGCTGCAATTTGCGCCCAGAATTGTTCGATATTGTAACGCTGGTGCACACTTCACCAACTTCACGTTAAATTTCCAACAGAACACTTTATTTTTGCTGCTGTCAAATAACGTGCACATTGGCGTTCTCCCAAGCTCACGGCAAGAAAAAGACACAAGTTGCACATGTCATTCTGGTCTTAAAATCATTTTGTTTAATACTGATGACTTGTATTAATTCACTGTTCGAGCAGTGGAAATGTAGATGCTGAAACGATCACTTCAGTCACATTTTTTTTTTTATCATTAGACATATCCGCAAAACTTCCACGCAAAGCACAAAACAGCAGCAGCTTAATTCTATCAGTGTTAACACGCAGGCGTGCGTTAAACTCGCTCTACGGTGCGAAACTGAAGAGGCAGAATCGCTGCCTCTTCAGTTTCGCTGCCTAGTGAACACAAAACACAAGCAGAACTTGGAGTTAGTGGTGGTGGCGAACAGTTCATGTACATGAGACTTTTTGCAAAGTACGGTTGTACTTTACAAATTGTCTTTAAACAAAAGTTGCTGGAGGTCACAACACACTCGCAGTCATACATATTCTCAAATGTTGCAGCGGCCAACCTCCAAAAATGTTTTCTGTTCGTTCCACTCTGGCTGTTATGGTCCCTGGTGCTTTAGTCGTCGCTTTGTAGCTTTTTTTTAAATTTCTCCCAACAGTGTTTTTTTTTTACTTTTTCATTGCGTGTTGCTCCGTTCAGCTCCCTTTGAACTTTGTCTTCGGCCGCCAAACACAAAAACGTCTGCAGTTCTTTGTTCGCCCATGGCACAGTTTCATAGGCTTTTAAATTTTCAATACGGGAAAATGCATATATCTACACACAAGGAATTTAAAAATGGCGCTTTTGGTTTTCGTGCAGGACTAGCGCTTGTCTTTCGTCAAACCTCTTACCCAATCAGTTCCCTGCTCTTTGCTTATGTCACCATTTTGGTTTGGTGGTCGGCTCGTTTAGAACCCCAGCCAAGCAGGGACCAAAATGATAACGACTAATACCTGTGGCGGGGTCAGTGGAAATATTCGCAAACCGAGCAGAGTCGACCCGAGCTGAGCAGAAGTGCGCCGGTGGAAACAAGACAGACAGAAGAGGGCTAGAAGAGGGGCGATGTCATTTTGCGTGAAAAGACCAATTTAAATATATTCAAATGAGCCGGGCACAGTCCTTCCACTACTGATGCCTCAGAGCATTTTCCATCACCTTGCCGTGCGCTCTGTGGATAGGACGCACAGTTTTTGGTGCTATTCGCATCGGATTTTCTAGGCACTTTAGATCACTTTGTGGATCTGGCCCGAAATATTCTGCAAAGCACACTCTTTAGCCTCTTGGTCCAAATGTCCGAGTAGCGACGACAAAAAACTGGGAACTCCGGGCGGCGCTTCAGTCAAAGTCATAAGAAACACTGTCAGTCACTGACTGTCAGTTGGTTCATGACATAGAAGTTAACTTTTGTTTTCTTTATTCTACTTGTGTAGAATAGGTACTGGATGCATTTAGGGGTTTTAAAAAGAAAAGTTAATGAAAGTACTTACTTTTATTTACTTTAGGGTAATCTTCCTCATCCAATGATTAAAAATTGACGTCTGAGAATATAAAAAACCACCATTCCTGACCAGGACCAAATTATACAGTCTGGACCGCACTGGAATTTGATCAGAAAGCCTCCTGAATAGCAACCTGGTCAAAGGTTCCAATGTTCAACCCACAACATCTTACAGCAACTTCCCAGTCCCACTTAAAAGCAGTTGGGTAAGTCTTGTTTGTACACAAACAAAGGTCACGTGCACTTGCACAGGTAATACTGCTTTCATGCATCACACTTTCATTCTGCATGGCAAACAGTGTGAAAGTAGTCACTTCGCCCTTCGCCGTGCTTACATGTAAATGCAGACATGGGAAATGGTTTCATTATGTGCTAAACAAACATGCAAGGGATGGTGTGGCTCATAATGGCTGGGTTGCAGGTAAACAACTTCAACAATACACCGTTGGTACCAAGGGCTATTTCAGGATGTCAAGGTCATTGCTGTGGAAACCCATCTTCATTTGACACGACCGTCAGTTGCAGTTTCAGATTTACACTTTAAAATAAACACAATGATGTATTATTGAGCAGGCCTATAGATGTACCCCTCTACGACAAAGAATGTCTACATTTTTCTCAGAAATGTGCAGCTCTTCTGAAGAGGCAGCAGCTAGTCTGCATTTCAACTGCTATAGAATGATTCTTTATATTATACATTTTAAATGCAGATTACTGTTGGATGTGTTGCTTGAGATGGAAAACCATTTAGAATTGGGTTATCTGCAGTAACACTTATAATGTTATATATGATCTTATAATGTAACGAGGGTCAGTGCAAACAGCAGGCTTCTCTGTATGCACATGGTGTCAACCACAAACTTGGGTTCTTTCGAATTGACCAAAAAAATGAATAATTCTATACGAGTCCTTGATTTGGGACGGACAAGTCTCCAAGAAATAAGCATTTAAATAAACTGCTGTTACATTACCAGTCATGTTAAAAGACCTTTTTTTTTTTATTCACTTTGATTATATTGATAAATTGATTGTAAATGACCCAACCCGGCGATCTAAAAGTAATAAAATAAGTTGCAAATGTTATTTATTTTGGGCTAGGTGCACATTTGTGCAAGTTTATTTTAGCAGCAGCCCAGAGCTGCAATAATTTAGAAGGGCTCAGCCCAGAATCTCTTTTGGGATGTCATTGAGTTTGGTCTTGGAAAGGCAGACAACCACAATGGACTACAGCTGCTGCATGAAATGCCTTCAGTCCTTCAGGTTGATTTGTTGTTGTCAGCTGGCTGGTCAAAATCCAAACCATTGGTTTGGGTCTGCAGTCTGTTCTCCTTCCCTCTGCAGCCAAGAGATAATTCTACACTTGATTGCGTGTTGTTGTTTTTTTACTCTTCCAATTCTTCAGTTTCAAACCATCTTTCAAGATCCTTAAGCAAAACATACATTCTATGATTATGATATGACGATGATATTCTGTGATAATTTATCATTGCTGTGGCTGAATTCTGCCCTCCAGGGCGAGTCCAGAGTTGTTGTTGTCTTGGTAAACAAGAAAAGAAGAGCTTTGTGGCAGGCATGCTAACATCATACAATTGACAGGGTGAAACAACACATAATTTCTTTTGCATCATTCCCCAACCAGTTTAATCCACAAGGACTGAAAGGCAGACATTTTGCCATGAGGCTGTTTTCTGTATGCGGATGAAATGCTGCACCCAACACGTGATGTATTTGCTCCAAATGTCACCAGAACAAAAACATGAAGCGTGTCAGAGGGTTGATGACAGTGTGAAAAAAAAGGCACACTGGCAATACCCTGCACTTCACTTCACTTCACTTCACTTCATGGAATCAATTTTCTCCTCACAACATTGGAAATTGGAAAACACCGTAATGCCTTGCATCCCAACCCAGAGCAGCAGAATCAAGCGAGAGGCTTTGGGTTCCATTAGCTGCTAGAGGCCCGATGGAAAACAATCGCGCACTGTTGCAATATTAAACAGCCACTTTCCTTTGAGTGAGCTCCAGTCATGTGTTACAGGGCATCTCGGCAGCCAAGGTGACAGTAAAGTCAAATGTCACCTGTTGGAAAACAGAGGCTCTGACAATTAGCTATGCAAATTTACGATCTGTTTTGTTCTCTTTTAACACAATAACTGTATATTGTTGCGAGTTGCCTCCTCTACTCCTCTCTCTCTATCCCTCTCATCACCCCCCCGCTCCATGTGGCTCACACTCTCAAGATCGACTTCTGAGAATAAAATCTGTCAGCCATCATAGACATTCAGAGACACTTCTGCTTGTCATTATGGCCAGACCGGACAAGGAAAAAAAAAAAAAAAAAAAAAGGGAAAAAAGAGGCTCCGACGCCTACCTCACATTAGTAGTATTTTGTCATATTTGTAGTACATATGGCTGATTTGTGGTTCCATGAGGCACTGCGGGATGTATAAACCACAATAAATGAGTTGAAAAAAATTGTGTTTTAGGTAAAAAGGATAATATAACAATCAAAACATGTGAGTTTTGTTGCTAACGATTAAAATGTGAGCAATAATTTAGACTTTTTAATAATTCTTTTCTTGGAAATATTATAAAAAAGAGACAATCTTGTATTATTTAATTCCTTGTTTTCGTTCACAAAAATGAAAAGAAAAAAATAACAACAGGACCAAAAAAATGATTTGCTGGAATGTCTCTCGAACAACGGTGTGTGCACAGCAACAAGTATAAAATCAAGTCGTTTTGATTTTTAGGGTGCCTATATCTCCCAGTGCTTAAATATGGAATTACAACACTGTGGGATGCGGTCGTTTCAGGCATCAGCGCTTGATTGTATCTTGTTTACAAGGCGAGGAAAACAGTAGCTCATTTTAGCTTCGGCTTTTGCTGGAATAAAACAGAGAGGCCTATTCAGGGCTTTGCTCAATTACACATGGGCATTCAAGGATACTCAATGGCATGTGGGATGTGCATTTAAACGTCCACTGGGATTTGCTCATTTGAGACCTAATATACGTTGATACGTTTTTGCAGAGCCTACATTTTAACTGGCGTGGTTCGTATTTCACAAACTATAATCAGAAGTGCATCTTAGAATTTCGAAGCATTGGGGAGGGAAACCCGGCGAAACCGATTTCTGACTAAAACCTTCCTGCCAGACCTCCCCCAACCCACATGACGGGCATATGTCACCCGCGAGAGTTATTGCCACGCTCACCAACGCGCACTGTGCTCAATCTGTGTGGAGGAACAAATGAGTTCTGAAGGCGCCCGCAGATCAAAGGGAATTGACAGCTCATAAAAGTCATCTTGGAGTTGGACGAAGGTTTATAAGCATAACAGTGGAGCGCTGGGCGTTCCTTAGCGAAAAGCCCGATCGAGGGCTCAGGTTTCCAGGGAAAAGTAATCGCTCGCCGTTCATCAATATCACGATGTTAAGGTAGGCCTGCTAGCAAATTGTATGCATCCCATAAGAAGAAGTGCAAGAAAAAAAAAAAATCCTGGTGAGTTTCATAAAAAGCAGCAGGGATGCTTCTGTTATTGCCTGGATTTCTGCTGATTAACGCAGTTCGGCGCCCACTTTCGCTTGGTGTCCCGCAGGAAATTGTGTCTCATGCAATGTCGACCGCCGTGCCCGCGGGTATCGACTAAGTACAAATCAATCCGAAGGTCACGAGTGCACGCTTTAGCTGTCATCAGCATGCTAATCATAGCTCCTATTCTATTTATTTATCTATTTCCGAACAACTTCAAATCTTTGAAGACCCAACGGCTAAAAGTACGTCTGCTCCCGTCAGTGCCTCCAGTATGTTTTCACGCAGGCGAATGCACCATAAAGAACACGATAACCCCGTCGCTTCTATTTTTAGCCGTGTCTCCGCCGCTTCCAATTAAAATCTCCAGACACGGCGCTCTGCCGACGGGGCTCCGTCCACCTGGGATCTCAGGAGAAGTCATCTAAATTCATTCTTTTTTTATTTTTTTTTTTACTTCAACACAATGTTTGGTATGCTCGGATCCAAAAATGAAAAAAAAAAAAAAGATCTTTATTTTTGCAGTGAAAAAATACAAGCTTCCGTCCTTGTGCCACTAAATCGGAAAATTCTGATCTTAACATTCTTTAGCTGAACGTGTTCGCCAAACGCACAAGTTGTGTTTGGAGAGATTCCTCCATCATACCCCTGTCATACCTGCGGAGACGGAGCACCTCTTTAAAAATTTAGAAGGGGCACAATCGAGCGCAGACGGCTTTCATTCCCCCCGCTTTTTTTGCCGATACCACTGTTTTCTCGGGTGCTTGTGAAGAACGCCGCTCTGCTTATCTGCCATCTGATAAATGCCACTTACACAATGTCTGATTGATTTGTTTACTGAAAGCAATTCACGTGGCCAAAAAAAAGAGGGGTAGAAGAAGAAGAAGAAGAAGAAGAAGAAGAAGAAGAAGCTGTAAATGCCAAATTAATGTCATACTATTTTTCATCATACCCGTGCCTCTTCTGAGCTCAGTCTGACGGGCAGATGAGTGACTGGTGGGCCGGATGTGGGATGGGGAGATAAAATGCCACGTCTTCCCTTCACTTTTGCGCCGCTCCGTAACAAGAACCAGGGGGGCTCGTTACCAACGAAGGCACATCGGCTGCTTTTCTGCAACGCGGGATGTTTCGACACCATCAGGTGTTTTGATAAAGACGCCGGTCAAATGTTTTATTTGTCTCTTCCGCTCAAAAGCACCTGCCAGTCAAAACAGGGACGGGTTTGCGTGCCAACAGCCAGCCCGTCGTTGCGCGAGTGTTGATATGTTGTTCATTGGGAGAGGTGGAAAATAAATATACAAATAGCTACATAATAACAACGCAGGAAATGTTACTTTTTGCTCTTTGGCACAGTCGTTTGAAATGCAGATATAGCAGCACACTAAAAATAATTATAATATTTTTTAAAAGTTGGGTCTATTGAGACAAATTGGGATTCACAGGGGTTTGAACTGTGTCTCGCTGCAAGACACTTGGAGGGAAAGTTCCGCATAATGCATTCAAATTGTGTTTACGTTTATACATAAAAAAAAAGCAAATATTTGATTTTGCAGTCATTTTAAATTCAAAACAACAACAGATGACATTTACTCCTCATCTGCTGCCCAGTGCCTCGCTTTTTAAATGGGGCGCACAGTATTGTGCCGATCACAATACCATCTAATAAGGTACCCCCACCACACACACACACACACACACACACACACACACACACACCTCGTTACGATTTAAATATCTTTGTCAGCACCACAAGTGAAGCCTCCTGATCCAACTTGGGCTCATTCTGCTCTTCTTCTGCAGCATGAATGCTTTGCGCGCACCTTCCATTCAATTATACAGAGAGGACGCGGAACCTTTGTTTCAATGCTCCAACGATTGCTTTTATTGCAAGTGTTAAATGGAGGTTCATCCCATCATTTGCTTTGTTAGTTTTCAGATAACTCTATTAATAATTCAGCAACATCCTCTCCTCGAGAAATTCATTCATTGGAGCGTGAGAAAGAAAAAAAAATGTTATGATCAACTCTGCGTCTCAATTTAAAGAGAATATCACCGCAAAGAACACGTGCAGGTCTGAGGTGTGTCTTACAGCAGCACGACCACTTGGGGCATCATCACTTAAACAGAAAGTGCTGTGATCAGTGGACCGTTAAGTCCAGCAGCGAGGCGCCAACCAGATTGTAAAACTGCATGCTGAATTAGATGTATCGCATCAATAAATAAAGAGCGTTGAACCCTGTAATACCACCAAAGGCAAACGTTAAAGTATCAGGCTGCTGCAGGTGGCGAGCCTGGATAGAGGGGGGAGAAGAAATAAAAAAAAGGTCTTGACAGTTCGTCCTTGGCGCAAGGCGAGCGATACGGGGTAGCTGAGACCTCATTCCCCGGGGTGGCCGAAAGGATGAGATGGGATAGTGGGAGATACACCTGCACACCACAGGGTGCTATCGCAGAAAATAATCTGCCACAGTCTGAATCACCCCGGGGGCCTCCTCACAGCAAGGTTTCCACCGACCTCAAACTTTGAAATAAAGCAGGGGAGGACAAGGGCAAGGTTGGCTTTTGTGCGAACCATTGACCGTGCAAGTTTTAGAGAGGGCACAGAACTCCTTGTGACGCTGTTGCCGTGATGACTGCCAGTATTTCATATGTAAATACGGCTCGGAACCCGGGCCATTCAGCTATTTGTGGCTGGAAACATTTTGAACCAGTTTTTCCATCTTTTGTACAAAATATAATGCGAAGAATATCTTTCCTTGAGAATAGGCATGTTGCAGTGCTTTTATCAAGGCGTGCAAACTGCTGCTGCACAGAGGTACAGAGGACATGGACAATTTCTTGTTATGCCACCATGGTTATGCCTCTATTTGAAAGGTGTATGCAGTCGTCATTGAAGTTAAAAAATTAAACGTTAGAAATACATTGACGATTCCTATTCTCCATCCTTCAAAACAGTTTGAGAATTTATGGGGGGGGGGGGCATGGCATTTCTATGTGAGAGCTGTTTTCTATAATTGGATAAAATTACATGCACAAAAATAGAGAATGTATGTTTTGTTTTGTTTTTTTCTTCCATGGAAGCAGACATTATTCATGCAGCAGCAGCACTTGCAGCCACCAAGCAAGGATGTATGAGAGGTTATGGATAAAAAAGGAGGGAGACGAAATGGGAGATGTTTTTTGTAGAACGATGACTGGAGGGCGAAGCGTTACATGAAGCACCATCTGTTTGTGTTTCAAGCAGCCCGCGTGTCTTACACAGGTGCACAAGTTTTAATAAAGACGGTTATCAGTGCAGAGCAGCAGAGCGGAGTCACCTGGTTAACAAGCGGCAAGCTGCACTCTCTATTTAAATTTAAAGTCTTTTCAGCAGTGACCGTTTCTCTCTGCAGAATGCATCATAACCCCTTTCTTTAGAAAAGAAAAAGGCTTGTGTTTATGCTCTTTCTTGTATTCTTAAAAAAAGCAAAACATTTAGGGGTTGATCAGCCTCACAACAGAATAAATACTCATGGTGTCAGTGAGAATGTTGACATGCACGGCGGTGTTTTGATATGAACCTCGTTAAGAGTTGCGTTGTGAAGATGCCAAAAGATAAAAATAAAGACGGTTTCATTTCCTTGCTTGTGACGACCAAGAGCCAAAACACCAGGCCACCTGCGTCACCAGGCTTCTACCACTGCGGCGCTGCGCAGATCAACACGGCGTCTCCTTCTCCTCCTTTGGGCTGTTTCTCTTCAGGCGTCATCACAGCCAGTCAGTGGCTTCCGTCGCGCCCTGTCCTCACCATCCTTTTTTTTTTTTTTCTCACACTAATTAACTCCTACTTTCACTGCATCCATAAATCTCCTCTTAGCGCCTCCTCCGGGTCTCCTGCCAGGCAGTTCCGTCCTCAGCATCCCTCCACCACTGATGCGTTCGCCGTTCCTCCTCTGGAGGTCTTCAAACCATCTCAGTCTGGCATCTCTGGCTTTATCTACCAAACACCTAACATGCGCCGTCCCTCTGATGTGCCCACTCCTGATCCCTCCATCATACATTTTAACCTCTGCTACCATATCCTGCTGCCACCTCCGGCTCGGCCTCCTGTCCTTTCCTCCACGTTGCCACTGTCTGAACATTGATGGTGTATTACTTGGCATCAGTTTTATCAGCAGCAGCCTCCGACCAGTTATTTACCAATAAGGGAGTGCAGCCAGCAGCACGACATTTCCTTAAAGGTCCACAACTTATTGCTCCTCTCTGCTCCTTAGAGGGCTGGTTGACATCCAGGAGGTGGGAAATGAGGAAATTGAGATGCACCCTGTGGTTCACAATCTGCTTCCTTCGTGGCATCGCTCCACGGCCAGATGCTCAAAGACTTTTCCACCTCTTCCCACCTGTTTTCTAAAAACCCACCCCTCGCCTCGCCCAGGCGGCCTCCTCATTTGTTCTCACTTTTATTAACCCTGCAGTTCCTCCGACACCAATTAGACTTCTAATAGAAGAACGGATTTCAATATGCCTGCCAGTTAGTTGGTTTTTGTTACGCCCGTTTTTTTTTTTTTTTTTTTTTCCTGAACGTGATCCTGGATGTTTGACTTCTGTGTGTCGGGTCTTAAACTGCGGGTAAGAGAATTATCCCAATGTCTCGTGCTTGTCAGTATTTGCAGACTGTTCTCGTAGCTGTAAGCAATACTTAAAAATAATAAAATAATACAACATAATAAAAATTCACAAATGCTAAATGAGTGAAATAGTTTTTTAATTCAACATTTTTTGGCTGGTGTCACTGCGTTGCTGTGTTTTGGAATCAATCTTTTGTTGAGGATTTTTCTCATATATGAAAAAGAATACTGCCATGTTCGAGCTTCTCTCAAATTTGTTATTTAGTCTGGAAACGTTCACATCATTTCACACATATCGATGCTTGCCAGGCACAGCCCTGGGAGCTCGAGCTCTCGGCTGACATCTCACTAACATGCGTGACAGAGGCGGAATAACCACCCGGGTCTGAAATAGAAAGTCCCGCTGCGCTTGCGATTGTCAATTCGGCTGGGTCAGAGACAGACAGATTTCCAAGTGATACAGCTGTCCATCATCCTATACAATCATTTTTTTTTTCCTTATCTGTCATCAATCTGGATTACTACGGACAGCTCCCGATAACTTGCAGCAAATCCCGGCCCGCGGGCCGTCGGCGGCTTGTTCTGCCCACACGTTTCGCTTCCGCGAGAAACTTTGTCTGGGTTGTATCTTGGGCGGCCAGTCTGCATCGGCCTCTGTCTGCAAGCCGCTCTGCTCGTTATCTGCATACCGCAGCGGTCCTGAGCATTAATCAGGTGAGGGCGGGTACACCTCCATGTCTCACCTTAACAAGTGCACCTTCAGAGGTGATAATGAAGACACACTTCATCACTGCGCGCCAGGAGTATGAGTAATTAATTTGCAATTATCAGGGGAGGAAGTGGCGGCCGGCTGGGTGCTGAGGGGCTGCAGACTGTCTGTGCACCGGTCCGGTACTGACAGCCTTGACTTGGCTGGGTGATTCTGTCACCAATTTAGCAGATTTTTTTTAGCTACATTTCGAGTCCAACATTTAGCCAGATGCTTGTTTTTGAAAAGGGGAAAGGCAGCTGCTGCCGTCGAGATCGCAACACCTCGTTGAATTTCTGAGGAGCGAAAGCGTTGAGCAATACGGAGGCGCCTGGCAGTTTAATTGGACTTATTAAATATCTTCGTAGCAGAAATATTGAAGGCGCTAAAAGATTGAATTCATTCTCCGACTGCTTCAAAACTGAAAAGCGTAAAAGAACGTTGACGTCATGATGTATTTAGTTTCACAGGGACCACAGACTATATGGAACATTGTATTTAACTTCCCCCCTCCTCTTTTAGGAATTCATTTAAAAAAG
Organism: Nelusetta ayraudi; assembly: GCF_046127955.1. Lineage (NCBI taxonomy): Eukaryota > Metazoa > Chordata > Actinopteri > Tetraodontiformes > Monacanthidae > Nelusetta > Nelusetta ayraudi. The sequence continues at coordinate 2,590,602 of NW_027466061.1, read as the reverse complement.
AGAAAAAACTGAATCATATTGACACTGAGCAATTCATCGTTGCGGTGAAATCAAAGACAATGGATTCTGAAAGGATCTTGCATTTAGTGTACTTCATGCCAGGCAGAGGAGGGCAGGTCGAGAGGTAATAACCCATCAAAAGGATGGCTGCCACAGGCCAGGCCATAGTTTCTGCTCCGGGTTGTGGGCTCTAGGCTGCTGCCTGACGCTTCGCAACATGACCTCCATTTAACAGACAAATCAATCGAAGAACGACGGGCTAATTGCCAGGAAACGCACAGCATGACTCATTGAGCCCCTCGCGCTAGCCACACTTGCACATGGTGCGACACGACAAAGTGGAGAGTGATGTGTGGAGGGGCAGGGGACTTGCAAAACTTAAACGACTCCATTGCTTTTTGTCGTTAAGTGGCAGCTTTGCGCCGCTGCAATGAGATTCGGTTTGAGCATTTTTTTCTTTCTTTCTTTTTTTTTGAACGTTCAAATAGCGTTGCGCCCCGGTTGAAAACTTCAGGCAGCGTTTGGTTTTCATGTCTTCAAGTCTCATTATCTGGAGCTGCAGTGGGTTTCTTTGGCATCACTGTTGTTAGAGAACACAATGGCAGTGCACAAAGGATTTTCAGTACATCTACTTCAATTGAAACGGCCTATTCTCGTCCAGCAGCATGTTAAATCTAGCTTTGGAGGTTGAACAGGTTCTCTGCTTGGTTGAAAGCATCGAGCCATACAGTCAGAAAGTTCCTGCTCTCAGTGTGAAATCTCCTCGGAATTAATGACCAATTGTCACATTATGCAGGATCACAAAACAAAACAGGTTTGGCCCGATTCAAATGGTTGCACCTCTACATGATTCTTGTTTTACTCCAAGACATCTGGGCTCGGCCCGGAGACCCTGGTGGTGGTAGAACATGGATGGATGAATGTGGGAATTTGCGATATGCAAATTTTGTCTGGCTGATTTATGAAGTGACGTTTGGTAAATGTTTTTTTTCCCCCAGACCTCTTTTCTGTTTTCTCACTTTTCTCTCTCCATAAATAAATGATTAGTTGTTTTCCTCGATATCAAAAGCAACTTAGAAGCAGAAAGCTCAAACTTTCACTTTTTTTGAAGCCATGTTAGAAACACAACAGTGTTTTGCTCTGCAGTGTAATGCAAATTAGCTCCGTGCCTTATTTCCCGTACCGTCCTCTCTCCTGGAGTTTCTGCACTCTTTTAACGTCTCTTATCATGCAACAGTTTCATGGTGTGGAACTATTAGAAATCCCGGCAGCTGGATCAATTTCAAAAGCAGCCAGTGTACAAAAAGAGCTGTGGCACAGCCTTATCATTGATTTCATCATTTAAATTCTGCAAGGCTAACAGATGATGCAAAGTATATTCGGGGGAAGCTCGAAAGCAGACCCATCTGCAGCAGCAAATTACTGATGCCTGTTGATCCGAATGCACTTTGTCAGACAAAGGCAGACACGGTGCTATGTTTGCAAATGTGTTGAGAATGGTTGGGGCAGGCATGAGGTGGACCTGAGAAAATGCAGTGTAATTGTGTACTGCTGAAATCTGTCACTCTTACATCAACTACAGAAACTTGCTGTGACATCTGATATTTGTCTATAGATGTACGGTACTTTAAGTTGCGAAAGGTTTTATCTCTTCTGTGCACAAACCCTTAAGACGAATGTGGACTGCCAAAGTTCTAAAACTCACATCAGATCTGCCATGCAAACCTCTGGATTTATCTGTTTCTTTGTCCGCCAGAAATATGATCAATCTTTATGCTTTCAGCAAATAAAGGGGACCTTAAAGGTCAGCTATTATACAAATTTTCGGGCTTTTGTATTTGATTGATTTGATTAGCAACACACGAACACACTGAAAGCTTTTCAGATTTGCGTATCTCACGGCTCGTTTCCTCGTATTTAGTGCATCCCGCGAAAACGCTCTGTTTCACTTCACTCCACCCCCGCCTTGCCGGTGTACGCCCCCACCTGGTCCACTCCGCTGTGATTGGTCACACTCTTCGTCGCTGCTGAGCCTCACTTCCTCAGTTTGCCGGTGTGGGCGTGAAGAGTAAACGGCAAACTTTATGAAAGAGGCACAATTTAAACACTTACCGTCGTGAAGGCTTCACTCTTTAGCAGCTGTTTAGCGGCTAATCCAGCTTCGTAGGGACCCAGCGCGGGTTGAGTTACGGCCGCAAGGGGGACCGAAGGTCCCTGGACGTTTTTTGTGCCTTCCGTGTCCCCGGAAATATATTGTACTTTGTGTACTGACCGTGTTTTTGTTTTGTATTTTTGCGAGACATTTTAATAGGGCTTAGAATGATTTTGTTTCATACTGACACCGAAAAAACATTTTCTTGGAGCAGCGCATTGTGACATCACTTCCGGGGCAGAGTGGGGGAGGGCGGAACCAGTCTGAGAGTGTGCCTGAGCTTGGTCATGAAAGGAGCTCCGGCACGCAATTACGTCATTCCGTGCCCAGTGTTGAAAAAATCTCTGTGAACAGAGTGTTAGAACCATGCCCAACTATTTGCAGGGCTCACGTCCAAACACATGAACCTCATTATTTGACGATATCGAGATTGTTTGACGATAGGGTTCAACATTGTAACAGTTTTTAAAGCTCAGAAAAGTGGGAAAGCATCATAGGTCCCCTTTAAGTTACCGGCTGCAGTTTAGCTATGAAGGTTTGTGTGGATGCTGCATCGGAGGCAGTCACACCAGTAACAAAGAACACTGAGAGAGAAAGTTTCAACAAAGTGCCACTTCTCCAGGAAGATCACAGTCAAACTGTTCCTGTTGTCATGACCTGGAAACCATGGCAGATAGTTTCATCAAGGCTTTATCAAACAAATCATTTCAATTTGACCATAAAGAAAGTTCGAAAAGTTTTGGGTTGTGTCAACTGAGGAAGAATCAGTAGTTTAGGGTGTGCGTGGGTGGAAAGTGTGAGAACAAATGTTGGGTGCAAGCAAACCGAACAAGGTGCTGACATGGAGTGTCTGGAGAGTCCTACAGAAGTGGGAGAGAGAGATAGCGAGAGAGAGAGAGAGAGAGAGAGAGAGGCTGCAGGAGTTTAAGTAATCTCAGCACACCGGGCCCAGATGTGCTGAATTACTGAGGTCTTCTTCTTCTGTCGCATTATCCGGAGTCGGGTCGCGGGGGCAACAGTCCCAGCAGAGATGCCCAGACTTCCCTGGCCCCAGTCACCTCCTCCAGCTCATCCGGCAGGACCCCAAGGCGTTCCCAGGCCAGCCGAGAGACATCGTCCCTCCAGCATGTCTGGATCTTTTCCTCGGGGTCTCATGCCTGGAACACCTCTCCAGGGAGGCGTCCAGGAGGCATCCCAAACAGATGCCCGAGCCACCTCACCAGGCCCCTCTCGATGTGGAGGAGCGGCTCTACTCCAACCAAAGGGTGCCCTAGCCCAGCCACCCAATGTAGGAAACTCATTTTGGCCGCTTGTATCCGCGATCTTGGTCTGTCAGTCATTACCCAAAGCTCATGACCGTAGGTGAGGATGGGAACGTAGATCGACCAGTAAATTGAGAGCTTTGCGTTTCGGCATAGCTCCTTCTTCACCACGACAGACCGGAACACGGATCCGCCTGTTGATTTCGCGCTCCATCTTTCCCTCACTCGTGAACAAGACCCCGAGATACTTGAACTCCGCCACCTGAGGCAGGGTCTCGCCACCGACCCGGAGAGGGCAAGCCACCTTTTTGCGGTCGAAGTTGACACGCCCACCAGAACTTCCCTGATGACACTCCAGGGGCATCGCACTGTTTGTCATGAGTGGACATCGTAAGCATGTCATTTCAAAGTCTTGAGCTTAGTACATGCCCATTGAGCTGCATTTATTTCCCAACTGTTGCTTTTTCCTCTGCTACCTGGCTTTCCACTCTTTCTTTGTGACTCCTCTCGTAACCTCAACCTGAATGTCTGCTGTCCTCAACTATTCATTCCACCCAGAGCACAAAGCACCATTCCCCTTAACCACAATGAGGCCCTGGCTCCGCACAGTAAAGACCCCATTCATCAAGCTGCTTCCTTCTATTGGTGCACTTCCTGTTGGATTCAAAAGTCCCAAAGATTACTTTTTTGTTCCATTATCTTACATTGCAGCAATTCTTCATTGTCCTACTGTCGGGCCAAAATGAAGTATAGGTAAAGCTGACCATCGAGCTATCGTCACCTGACTAGATGTAGAAAAACACCCTCTTACTGAGATAAATCAGTGTCTGAGTTGTTTGTTTTTTTTATTACGCTTCATGACTATTTTGTGGTTCATGTGCACAAGAGTAAAATACAGCCCAATGCTAGCAAAGTGAGAAGAGGCTGACAGCGCCAATCTGTCACCAAGGCTGAAAGAGGAAGCACTTATTGTAATGGCTGCAAGTCACAGCAGGGGACATGTGGCCATGTGGACAATGCTATTTGTCACGCAGGCACTTTGACGTACATGCAAAGTGTCTGAATTCTGTTGACAGGGACTGGATGCAGTGGTGACTAAACCCGTCCATCGTACTGATGACTGCAAGTTGCCCTTTACGATGTAATTTGTTGCAGCATGAGTCAAGCATGGATTCAGTCTGAGATGTTCACGCGCTATGACAATACGGCCGTGACCTTGACAATGACAACGTCATTAATGCCTTTACACTTTTGTTCTGAATTTCACAATGGCGCTTTTCAGGCACGTTGCTGCTTCTGCCTTTGGAGATACCGAAAAAAAGAAAGAAAAGCAGAAAGAAGTTGCTTGACGACTGGCAAGTTCTCTGTTCTGAACAGCGGTGCCTCAGGGACCACAATACGCAAAATGGGGCTAATTTTATTTCTGGTCAGCTGCAACTTTTTTGATATTGCTGCAGATGATTTCTGTGTGTCTGAAAAACAAATTTGAAAGCACCCATCTCCCCTTGTGTCCCTTCATTTGTGTTTATGCAACCAGGATGTTTGATCCTGACAATTTGAAGCTCCAGGGCCAACAACCATTGCCGGGGAGAGATGGAAAGAGTCCTTTTTTCTTCATTTGGCTTGTGGATTAATACTGCTAGATCTTCCGCAGAGCGAAAGCATTCCATTCAAATTCCCTCCAAAAGCAGAGCTGCTTTGTAACAGTCAGCAGCACCGAGCCAAAAGCGTAATCAACTTTTGAATAGGCCTTGGCACAGGCAGGTTCTCCTTTTGCACACAATGCCTCCTTCATCCCTGCTAGCTGCACACAAACATGTGAGCTCACAGCAATCCTCTCAACTGCCTGTATTAACACATTATACACACACATGGGGCGGTATCTCTCTTTAACGCACAGACGATGACCACACATTGGTGTTGGGGGGATTCGGACCACCCTCGACCTTCTAGAACCACCATCTCGTTTGCCTTTAATTACAAGCCAGACCATAAAAAAAAAAAATGAAAATCCAGATGGAGCAACTACTCCCTATTTCCCTTGGGCAATCTGGGAGGCGAGAAATGGAAGAGGATTTCCGCCAGCAGTCAGGCTGCCTCTGCGCCGAACAATAACAGGGTCAAAGAAAATGATGCGGCTGACAACCACTACCATCCACCTCCGGATTCCTGTTATCTGTTGTCAAAGTCTCCCTACAGCTCTCGCTGTGCAAAAGGCACACCTCCAGATTAATGGGGTGAGATTGATATTCCTGGCCTCATATTAGCCGGAGAATGTTACTCATGGCCATGAGTCCCACCGCCGGCATGTTCTGCGGGCGCTTGATAAAACGAAGTGCTTAACTCGCCTCTAAATAGAATAATAGGAAATCTGCGGCAGCCATTCGTTCCTCGGCATAAAGTCTATTGTGCTCTGCTGTGGGATTTTGGGAGGAGCTCCTCCTCCGGGCTCGGTTAAGGTTTGGATTAGCAGCTGCTGCTGAGTTCGCCACGTGCGAGTTATAGTCTGCTGAGCATCCGGCTGGAGACTCGTCCCCTCGTTTTATTTCTGCAGCGCTCCCTCTCGCAGAGGAAGAGATTATGAAAGGGAGGACATAAATTTGTAATGTCGGCGCGGCGATACTTCTGGGATCTTCAGCTCACAGCATTTTGGTGTATTTTCAGCAAAGTAAATATTGATATATAATAGTTTAATATATGAGTCGCAGTGGTGTGTGCAGAAAGTGGTTGTTTTGTTCGGGTTGCTGGCCTTCAAGTGGGAGACGTGGTGCTCAACAAATGTGTTAGCCCACTACTCAATGTAAGATTAACGGCACAGATGCCCTACATGAACAGTGTTGGCAATTAGCCAAATCATATTCAACAGTAGGAGAAGCTCCTGAAGAAATTCCCAAAATATATCTATTCGACTGTTGAAGGCAGAGAAGAAGAAAGCCAACAGTCTCAGGGGTTGAATGCCGTGCCGTGGTGCTGATGTTCATGACTGATAATTCCCGTGATGAACTGTTGACCTCCGCAACCGATTGTGATCGTCAGTCGTGGACACAAAGCGAGGGTGACGCTTGCGGCTCCGAGCAGGCTGTCAACACCAGCACCATCGCTGTGCCTACTAAGAAAAGTGACAGAGCCGTAGCAGGGAAGAAAAAAAACAAAAAAAACAAGGGCAGGCTAGCGAAGCTGGAGGCTAAAGGCCGGCGTCGTCCTCGTATGTGCGCGTATCTCCTGCCACCTCCCTGATCTGTGCTAAATCAAAAGAACCATCCAGCCTCGGGGTGTCAGTTAATACCCGAGCTGCCCGCCGGCTCCCGCAATCAAACAGGTCGAGACGAGGATCGGCCCCAACCGCCGCTGTTTCTGTCACGTCTCCGCTCCTGTTTCAGTTGTCGAGCATCCCAGACCCACAACAGACCCAGCTGGATCTGCCTCTCCCCCTCCCCCACACGGTATGATTGATAAGGTTGGCAGACTGGGGCCGCATACAGCTGCGCCGCCTCTGCGCCGTTTCCGTACGTGCACGTTGTTGTTGTTGTTTTTTTCTCGCTGCACCGGAGGGACGGCCGATTAAATGACAACACAAATTTCCATCAGACACCTTTGTTTGTTCTGGCGAAAGGAGGGGGGTTGAAAACATTTAGCGTAATCTGGATTAAATAATGCACGCATGTATTTTAGGTTGCATTCCTGTCCAAAGGGATACTTTATATCTTGGTCCATCTGACTGTCAAACGGCAGCGTCTGTAAAGTTTTGTATTTCATGATAGATTTAGCATCAAGTCAAGTCCTTTATTTAGCCTTTCTTTTAAAAGAAAATAAATAAGAAATAAATCAAATATATACCTTGCGGTGATTATTTTGATTTTTTTTTCTCACAAATTGTGAGATTTGTAAAAAAAAAATGTTTTTTTTATCATTTCCAATTACTTTAGCACTGCTTGCTGCGCTCCTTTTATAATTCACTCACCAGCCAGTGCTCTGTTGTGGAACAAAAGCTCCACTGTCCTTACAAGATAACCCCCACCATCGCCAACCCCCATCTCTGGCTTTCATTCTCACCTTATCAGTGATGGAGGGTGGTGCTCACCAGATATGAAGGCTTGAAATGGCTTCTTCTCATGGCAGGAAATAACACACCGCAGCCTTTGTTGCATTACTGTGCACCCAAAAACATCACGCAAAATATGTATTTGTTTTTCTTACGTGTCCTCTTCTGTAATATGATCAGAGTTGAGCAAATGAAAACTCATCAACATGATAAACAAAATTGTGAAGATATGTGTAACAGCAACTGCTGTGGGTTTTAGATTGAATTCAAAATACATGTAAATATTTTGGTCTCGCCAAAGAACAGGAGAGAGAAAACAGTTGGACCAAGCCAGTGGAAAGATTCAGCACTTCAACTGAAGACGCTACGTTGATATGCACATGTTAATATTTATGGCAACAAATCGGCAGAGGTTTGGCTAAATGAAGCAGAACAGAGAAAAGGAGCATCTCATCAACAGCCAAATATGGCATAAAATATGATTTGTGTTTATCTGAAGTTCAGCTCATGGTTCATTCAAACGCCTGCAGACTTTGAAAGTTTCAATTAGCCTGCATTAAGCACCAAAGAAAATTCCACAAAAGAAAAAAGACCTATGAGTTTAAATATCTCATGAATTTAACTCAACTTCAGCCTGAAATATTCTCTCAGAAAATTGATTTGGGTTTTCCAAATAATTAATTTTCATTTTGTGAATTCAAAGTTGAACTCATAGCATAAACTATGGGCGCCCATCATAAACTGTGTTCCTGTTTTTCTTAAGAACATTTTCTCAAGCAACTGGACTATTTGATCATAGAATTGTGGTTCATTTATTCTCAGATATGCTGCATTTATCCATCACACAGCACAGTGTTGTATAACTCTTTGGTCTTGTAAGATAAAATGAGATTATCGTATTTAGTGCCTGCCAGCCGCATCAAACTTTGCAATAAGAGCATCTCCTCCTCAGAGACCCTGCGAGTGTGGTGGCTGAGTAAAAACAGGAAATGAAGGCTGTGAAGCTGTTAATTGAGATTGAGAATTATACTGAAGTGAGAGTGGTGGTGATTAAAAAAAGGTCCAGTCTGTTAAACTTTAGTTATTTGTTGCTAACCACTGCTATACATAGATAGATATTTAAATTTCACGATGAGACAGTAGTTAGTCAGATAGTTGTACAAGGAAATAAATGCACAATGCCAACAAAGCTTTTACTTTATTTTTCCCACATGCATGGTTCACAAGAGAACGCTCTGCTAGCATGGCTGCCAAACCAGGATGGAGAGAAATCTCCCTCAAGACATAAATTGCCAAAGCAAGTGCAAAAGGAACACACAGATATGTCTTGTTTACCGCACAGAGATCAGAAGCTACAAAAAAAATGTGACTGTGACAAGTGACTAGTTAAACTGGAGGTCGCAGAAAGACGTCAAGCGCTTCTGTGTTTAAGGGAGGTGTTTTTCTTTCTTGTGTCAGAGAGATACTCTGTCACAGAGGATCTCTATGTTGTATTAATACACTTTCAAGTACCACTGTGTATGAGCTTACTGACAATTAAACACATAAAAAAAAAGCACTATGAAGAGGAGCAGAATTTACTGCTCTGTACCTTGTAAGCTTAAAACGTGTTTTATAAATTCACTTGACTAGAGGACCGTGTGCCCGAAAGGTTTACAGCTTTCAGCAAATAAGTGCAGAGTTCTAAAATATCCCAAGTCTCTGTTTATCCCGTTTGCGGGACATTTTCACAATTCCACACGTCCATCTGACAACAACCTCACTCATATTATCTTTACGTTAACAACCAACTTTATTCACGTTGATGGCACCCATGAGTCATTAATACATCAAATCTTCAAACAGAACTGCAAGCATCTCAGCGGCTGGACAAGTTTTTACCACAACAGTAAAAAGACCATGTTGCCAACTGATTGTGATATTAGACATTGGCCCTTAAAGCACAGTTCAACGCCTTCAATGTGCCAGAGGTCACTTTTAGATACCAGCAATAATAAAATAATCTGCATCATCTGCATAATCTGTCAGAGATGGCCCAAAAAGTTTTAAACCAGCAATTGCACGCTGAAAAATGCCCTCCGCCTTCCCTGCGCACAACTAAAAACAATCAGCGATGTTGTTCGCAGGACCCCTACTCACCGCGTTTAGGTCACGGCCACGACCGCAATCCGTGACCACCACAAGCAGAGGGTTATTTTCATAGTGGCCTGATTAAAAACTCTGCTTCTGTCCTCTCAAAACTGTGTAAGAGCAGCGCTTTGCCTGCCTGAAAACGCGTGCTTAATGTGCCAGTTTTTCTCCTCAGCATGTGCACTGCTAGGACGAACGCCATCCTGAAAGATCTGTCTTGTTTTGGCCAGAATGCAAACATCTCGGCTACAGCGGCTGAAACAGACCCATGGCTGCGCGTCGTCACCTTGCACCAATCAAATGATTCATTAACCGGAGATGAGAACTAATCGTCACCTTTCCTTCCCTTAGGTGTTGTTTGAGTGTGTGTGTGTGTGTGTGTGTGTGTGTGTGTGTGTGTTCAAACGCCAGTAAAAATCTTCTGATAGATGCCCAGGTCTGCCTTAAAACAGCCAAACGTCATGACTGAACGACGTTGGCCGACTGCCTTTTAAGGTGCTCGAGCTGGAAGACTGCAGCGACACGACTGTCCTGCAGCCCGCTGCTCTTTTAATTTCGTCCATCGTCAATTTACTCTGCTACACTTCCATCACCTTGTACCCTCACTCCCCACCTTCCCCAGGCAAATTGGCAGTCCATCCTATGGCTTACTAAATGAGGACATTTTTTTTTTTTTTCCCCTCTCCATCGAGTGGGCCTGTAAATTATTCAGGTGGCTGGATGTACCAGCCCACCCCTCACCCCCCACCAGTAGATCTTCCACCTCAACATTCTCTGCCAGCTGCCAGAACTGCACAGTATATGTGTCCAAGTGAAAGAGAGAGGACATTGGGCAGGCGTCCTTCCTCCTAACGTACATTCTGACGTCTCCTCTCGCGTTCACGGACATGCAAAGGAAGGTGTGGAACGTCAAACTGAAATGGCTCGGACTTGATGAACCTTGATGTGGAATACTTGTGATGCCGCCAAACTTACAGCACTTGCACAATGAGATTTTCTTTTAACTCCTTAATTCACCCTTTTGTACAAACAAGGTACAGACAGAGCTGTGACAAGAGGACTGCTCCTTCCACAGTGTCCTTGTTTATACATTTGTGAAGTCTACATTTTGTACAGTGCCCTATGTCTCTAAACCATGTACTGTGTGCTAAATGCACATTTAAATGGGGCGGGTGGGAGGGCTAGGTTTCTTGGGTATTTTGTGTATTTTATTTTGTAAAGTTGCATTTTATTAAAAGTGTGATAGAAACATTGATTGATTAATTGATTGAAACCTCTTTTATTTGAATCCAAAAGTTTAAAGCACTTTTCAAACTCGACAAGGACGAGGTGGGATGCATGCCATTACACACAGCGTAATGGACCACTGCTCCAGCTGATTAAAAGGCCATGAACCATCTGCCACCTTTTTTTTCAAAGACCACATTAAAAAAGAAAAGAAAAAAAACATAAATGATGTTTATCATGTTTCAATAACTTCAGAGGTGGCTCTGGAGCTGGCTCATGGCTGGGGCACAAATCGATGTCTTAACATTAGATGGGGGAGGATCTCATTCAACACTGAACGTGTGTGTGTGTGTGTGTGTGTGTGTGTGTGTGTATGTGTGTGTATGCACCTCTGGTACAGCCTAAAATTGAGGCATCTGTTCCAAAGGCAGACCCAGTCCAAGTGTGGAAATGGACTTCAAGCAAACTAATATACAAGCTGAAAATGAACGAGCTCCACTGCTGGGGCACTTTTTTTTTTTTTTTTTTTTTTTTCGTAAAGTGTGTGGTTTGCAATCCCAGCATCTTAATTTAGCTCGTGGATAAATAAATAATACCAGTAGTAGTAAACAGTGAACATGGTAAAGATGGAGGCTAGCATGTGCCTCTCTTCCATGCCAACTCATGAGAGTCTTTATCCCATATTTATTTGGCCTCATTCTGCTCACTATCTGAGCTGCTCTCTAGTCATCAGCACACCATTCATCCCAATTACATCTGCAACATTTCACGCCGATAAAACCCCTTAATTTGACTCATGGTGATTCATTGTTGATTACTCCAAAGCCTTGCGTGAGATAAGAGCCGCACTTGCCGTCTCAGAATATAGGCACAATGAATCTTTTGCTTATCCATTGCTTCCATCTGTCCCGTTTATTATTTTATTCCCCTTTATCCACGTTAATCTCCACTAATTCTTTGCTTTAATATACCACAGCAAAATGTGATAATTAAGCTAGCACTCGCAAGAGGTAGCAACATTAGAGGAGAGCTCAAAGTTGACAACAAACCGTTTCTTTAATCAAAGTATCATAAATAAAGCATTGACTCGATTTAAAGTTGATACTCCAAGGTGCTTCACTGCAGAACATCCTCCCTTACTAAAAGTCAATTTTTTTTCATGCTTACAATTTAGGGAAAGGGTGGGGAGATGACTTGTTTGAAGTCCTGAGCCGTTGCTCAAGATATAGGCAGGGAAATGTCAGCACCACCTGCAGCTTCCCATTTGGGTAATTTGTCTCAGTATGAAATGTCCAAATCAGGGGCAGCTGACTAATCTTGTTTTTTTTCTCATATGTTTTTTTCCCCCTCGCGATGTGAAATGTACAGTGTGCCAAAGTTCATTTTGAAGTGCAGGTTTAATATGCAGTTTGAAACGTTGAACCCACCGTAGGTGGATTTAGATCTCTCATCAGACTGCTCTGCCTCGAAATATCAACAGTAATCCTGGGCTTTAACTTGATGAAACTGGCCCGTCCCCTGATGCCTGAAATCCATCCCTGATAAAGAGAACGCCTGCATAGCATCACATTTTCTGCCTCCTCTCCAAAACAAGTACTCTCTTGCTACCGTCTATTGGAAGGCATATTTATGTAGACTCGCCGGCCACTTCATGAACGCTGGTGATTTGAGATGCCGTTGCCTTTTCATGATCTCCAGCCAGGCAGCACATTCTCCTCTGACCTCTGACACCGGCAAGGCACTTTTGTTCACACAACTACCTCTCACAGGGGATTTTTTTCTCCCTGGAAACCCTCGAGATGGTTGTGAGTGAGAATCCCAGCAGATCAGCAGTTTGTCAAACACTCAGACTACCCTGTCTGGCACCAGCAGACATGTTCACCACATTCAAGCTCACTTGAATCTGGAATTGTTGTCTTCATCATGTATAGAAGCCATCTGATTGGCATTCATTTGTTTAAACAAGCAATTGAACATTGTACTTAATGAAGTGGCCAGAGCGTAGCTTCATAAGAGCAGGCAGTATTTGACGAGTATTCACCATTTATAAATTGTGACTTTCTGCTGTGAAGGAGACAGTTTTTTGTTGTTGTTGGTGTTGTCATCATTTTAATCACTGGCTTTTACACATAAAAAAAACAACATTTCTAATAGTTTAATGTGATATTTTATTTGTGTGACCCAGCCTTCGCCCCAGCTGGGATAAGCTCCAGCAGACCCTGACCCTAACCCTCAATTCCATTTTGAGAAGGTTGAGGGTGTTTTCAAACTCAGGGGGCTGATGCCACCGCAACGATCCAAGGTGACACGGCCCATCGAACTCAAGACAGGTGTGTGGGTCTAGGGCCAGGTAGCTGCCATGGTGAGAAGTTTCAAAGTGCTGCTCAAAAACGGAGACCCGTCAAGGTTCACACAGCCAGCACTGCTCTTGCTCCACAGCCAACTGTCTCAGGATTGATCAGGAAGCATTTTAATATAGTATTGATAAAATACCGTCAGCCCTGCGCCATCAAACAGCCACAGATTTTCCGTTGCTGCGACTTCTTGATTTAAAGGGCACAAAAAAGCCAAGCCAGTGATCATCTTATGAACTTTGGTTTCCTCTACAGTAATCTACTGGGGTAAGCGAAATGATTTGATGAGTCAGACGAGCAACGTTGTGTCTGTTGCCCCATTTGGAAAAATTCGAGATTATTTATGGCACGGTGCTTTTCCCTGCGCACAAAAACTGCAGCTGAACAAAGACGGCCACTGCCGTGTTCCGTGTGCTCGTACGTCTTCAGGATTGATTTCTGCACAATGAGAACGGCATCGGGCCAGGAAATAAAGCCGAGGAGCTGCACTGTGTAATATAAAGGCAGCTCACAGAGGGGTCGTCTGCAGCAATGCTTCATGCTGACACACATGAACAGAGCATGCGAGGATGGTCACTTAAAAGTTCGAGCTTGCAACTCTTTAAATATATATATATACACATATATATATATATATATATATATATATATATATATATATAAATCTCTTTCATTTTATATATATATATAAAATGAAAGAGAAAACGTCCTCGCAGATGGTGGTGATTTTTAATGGTTTCTGATTTTTCTTTTTGTCTGAGTTCTCCCACTGACTGATGCGAGGACATTTCTGTTGTCGCACAAAGCACCACAACATTCTGGTTAATGAAGATATCCAGGTGTTGTGGTATGATTTGTGGGAAAAAAACAAAAACAAAGACAAACATCTTGGAGCACAGTCAAAGAGATGAAAACACAATGTGAGGGTAATCTTGTTTTGACCACGCGACTTTGGCTTCTGATTAAAGGAAATGTCTTAAAATGATTAATCGGCACAACCCTCTTCACTTTTTTCTTTCTTGATAAGTGTGCTGCTGTACAACCCACGTCGTGGTGGATCCCTACTCAGTCCCACATTTTTAGTTGGGTATAAACCAGATAATGAAATACCTGTGTGAATAAGACATGGCAAATGAAACACTCCAGCCAAAAAACAGAGAATAAAAATATCAATGTTTTTAGCCAACAGATGAAGCCTCAGTAGTTGCTAAATGTTTAAAAATAATAAGGTTATTTTATCATTATGATGCAGGCCCTGACCTGCGTGTCAAAGACCTTTTAAAACGTATTCAAAGAAAATGTACTGCCAAGCGAAGAAAGTTGGCAATTTTCTTTTGTTTTAATGTTCAAGCTGATGAACTTACAACTTTTGTATGGCATCATCCACTCTGCTAACGGAATGTTTCAGTTACAGAAGGAAAAAAAAAACCCGTCAAAGAACCTTTTAAAAAGACAAGGTTTTGTAAAGTAGGTCAGATTGTATTTTGATGTGCAAGCTTTACAACATCTACATTTACAACAGTTGAAACAAAATGTTGCAAAAGGGCAAGAGCATATTTTTTCATGAAAGAAAAAGACAATACAAACTTTGAGTGAAAAAAATCCTGTTTGAACAACAGAATGATTTAACCTCAAGTTAGCATCGAGCACTGAAATGTCTTCTTTCACATGAACTTGATGAGTCACTATTAGTGATGCGCTAAATGTCCTCCATACATGTCAAGAAATGCAGATAGGCTTGGGCTTAACCCTTGCATGACAATGTAGAAAAGCGCGGACTGGCTAGCTTCCAACCATGTAATTAAAGCTTTATAGTCATAATAAGGTTGACCCTGGCAGAAGCCAAGAGCGCCGTCTCCAGTCTGTAGCTATACACTTAGCACAGGGTCAGAGGGATCACTGTCAACAGTCTGCTTTTCATGCTTCTTAACATTCTTAATGCCACTAAAGAGATGGCAGACAGCTGTAGTCATTGGGCATTAAGTCCCCATATTGAGCCTGGAATTATTCTGTGATAACACTTTGCAGTGAGTAAGAGGGATCCCAAGCAACTACGTTCCTGATATTTCCTAATCAGCTGTGGTCGACTAGTCTAAAACACAAAACCGGTCTACTACAGCTCATTTTAAACACAATGTCACCTACAAGGATAAAAAAAAAAAAAAAGTTTTTAAATCTATTGTGTGCATTTAGTAACGTACTGACACATTGTCTGCACACCACAGTTAAAATATGAAAACTTTGTAAACATTACTGAACAGGAAGACACACATGACACGGACAAACTATTGTGCTGTGTCTGTTCTGCGGAAGAATTTTGAAGCGAAAAAATATAACATTGACCAACCAACAGTCTATTGTAAACGTGCTGAAGTTGTAGCCGCAGGGGGCAAGGCAAGCAACTTCAGCTGAAACCGTCATCAGAGGGCAACGCCACCACTGGAGAAGCTACAGAAAAGACGAGACAGATTTCGCTGAAAGACGCATTTGCAAGAGGGACTGCCTGCAACAAAGAAGCTAGAGTGGACTGACATCACAAATGCTATAATGCAAACCTGAGGTAAATTTGATGTGGACACTATACCACTGATATAAATTAGAAAAAAAATGTTGTAATATAAATCTTTGGTCAGAATGCCTAGCACTACATTAAACTGTTTAACCCACACAGTTATAATATCATGCCTGAACAACAACAACAAATCATGTTAAAAAAAAAAAAAAACTGTCTTTATATAAAGATGGATAGAGCATCCCATTCGAAAAGGAGGCAAGTGCGGATTTGCTGAAAACCTGGATTCTAGTATTTCAGGGACAGACCATTAAATTGGCCCTAATGTCTATTTTGTCCGATTTGAAAGTCGGAAAGGTGTGGGTGTAAAATAAATTCTAACAGCAACAAGAGAATTTGGGCCTTTTACGTCAAAAAACGTGACTCCAAGTACACAAAAAAAACAAAAAAAACACTGAATATTTTCAGTCTGCAATTAGTAAGTGAAACATGGCTATGACCGTTTATGCCTAAAGCTCATTCCTAAAGATGTGTAATCATAGCAATCCTCCATCTGCCATGTCAGTCACATGGAGACAGCAGGTGCTGGTTAGATATGGATTAATGTGACATACATCCACTCATTCTAGATACAAGCAGATGAGCGTTGGTAAATGAGGCTCAGCTGGCTCCAGGAACCCACAAATAGGGAAGGCATCACTTGCACTAAGGCCCATCATTTATTAGAGCAACAAAAACCCTTACATGACGTTTATAAGTTGGTCCAACTAGGGTCTAAATTAAACCTGAAAGATTGGTAAAAATGTGCGCTGTAATAAATGGAACTCCACAGAAATCCCCTCACTTCCCAACAACACAAGTCACAGCAAGCAGACATACAAGGTCTGTTTTGCGGGTGAGAAAGGGAATTCTGGATGAAGATTGAAGACTGAGCTTAAACTAATTATGCTCTGGGGTATCTGGTAATTTCTGGTTGGGAGCCACCTGGCAAAAGCAAATCGCTTCAGGAGGCGGCGGTAATTGTCTGGCAAGTGTGTAACGCTTTCACATATGCAAAACTATTTGCCCCAATTCCACAGCTGTCAATCACAATTTGAAAGGATTTTTTCTTGCAAATTGTGCTGAGGTTTAGTCACTGAGTATCATCTGTCTCCTGACATCGCCGTTCCGATTCTCCCCATACCATTTACCAAGTAAATGAAAAACTCACTGGAAATAAACTAAGAAATGAAATAAAATAAACATTGTTGCGACTCAGTCGATGCTTTAAACAGGTCAAATGGTGTAACCAACCCTGTTTAGTCGCCCTGGCACCATTCTGTCTTTGAAACTATGGTCGCAGTGGTCTTGTCTCACATCCTTAAAGCTGTTTCCAGGCTAATTTTGAGTCATTGAAGTGTTAAAAGCAGCTAAATATCAAAGGTGCAAAACATTATTTTAATCATTGTCAGGAAAACACATTCAGGAAGTAAAGAAATGGGAAATGGTGTGTGAAGGTCTAGCAGTGCTATTCCATCTGGGGTAGAGCGTCACATCATACGCCCTCTCATCTGTTGATGTCGAGCCCTTTCTATCCTTGTGTTCACAAAGCTGGTCAAGCTGTCCCTCTCTGTGAGTGAATGTGAATCTCCGCCTCTTCCCGCCAATTAGAACAGGGGCCCTCCCGCATTACCATCCCCAGCTTGTTCGACATCCGCACGCTTCCAGCATATATGTATATATATATGGAATCACCCAAAAACCTCTCTGTTTTGGTTTTGCTTACTGAAAAACAACAATAAGATAGATCTATAACTTATAACTTGCAATAATGAGAGATAGCTGGTGTCAACAGAAAGGTAAGCTGGCCTGCTGCTCATTCAGCCCATGGCTGCACCTTTGGCGCCAGCCTTGAGTTCATTGCCAGCCCTGGCATTCAGTCCAAACAAGCGAAACACTATTTTTTATTGAATCAATTATTCTCTTTATAGTCGTATTGTCTGAAATTAAAACAATAAAATAAAAATAAAACCAAAAGCAGGTGTTCATGTCAAAATCACCAAATAATTATTTCTTTCTCTTTTATAATAATAATAATGATAAACGTTATTTATATATCACTGTTCATACACAAGATATGCAACCCACAGTGCTTAACAAAAAACAAGAAACAAAAATAGTAATAAGAAAAATAATCATAATAGTGACGATGAGAAAAAATAAAAGCTCCACTGTACGTCTTGAGCCTCCTCTTAAAATAATCAACAGTCTCTGCGGCACTGAGGCTCTCTGGCAGGCTGGGTTTTTGTTTTGACTCGTAGAACAGTTAACAGGCCAGTGCCGGAAGACCTCAGGTTCCGCGAGGGCTGATATGATAAAAGCAGGTCAGATAGATAAGATGGGCCAAGACCATTAAGACATTTAAAAACTAATAAGAGAACCTTAAAATCAATCCTGAAGCAGACGGGGAGCCAATGCGGCAACTTTAAAACCGGTGGTCCTAGTCAGCACACGAGCGGCTGAGTTTTGTAGTATTTGTACTCTTTTTGGGAAGACCATAGAGCAGGGCATTGCAATAATCTAATCTACAGGAAATAAAAACATGCATTAGCACCTCTGTGTTGGCCTGAGAGAGGAACGGGCGGACTCTGGCTATATTCTTTAGATGGTAAAAACCTATCTTCGTAATATTTTGTATATGTGGAACAAAGGTGAGCTCAGAATCAAAAACAACGCCCAGATTCTCTACATATTGTGAGGGTTTAAAATCCCGTAGTTTTGGTAAAAGTTCATCTCTCCGGCCTTCAGGACCAATAACTAAAACCTCAACTCATCTCTGCCATCCATGATTTGATATCTAAAATACAGTTAAAAAGGGAATCAATTGGCCCTGTGTCATCCCCCAAGGGAAGCATGTACAGATTAAAAAGAACCGGACCTAAAATTGACCCTTGGGGGACCCCACATCTAATTCCATGCATTGTATTCATTTGAATAAAAACAACGGAAATGAAGGAACCCAAACAGAACTGACTCTCTGAAACAACTTGCATTGAACGGGGCACATACAGTACTTATTGCAACATGCTATTACCACGAAGGGCTACAGCCAAAAACATTTGGCCCTTGAGCTCCAGCTATAAATCAATGCTCCTGCCTGTAAATTCAGAGTTGTATGTATGTAATACTTTATTGTTGTCATATCAAATGAGATTTTGGGGAAAACATAGTACTGGAACTACATATATTATAGATGCATTTTTGTTGTCATTAAAAAAAGACAAATTAACATTTGCATGGGTACGTGGAATAAAGTAATCAATGTGTAAAATACACATTGATTGAACACTTCTGCAGCATTTCCTTGTTTGGAGGAAGATCAAGTCACTAACATTTAGTATCAGCAGAGCAGCCCTGTGAAAAAACTAGCCTGGGGAGAAGATGTTAAAGTGGATGGTATGTTTAGACACTCTTTTAAAGGAGCACCATGAGTAGGTGAAGAGGACAAACTCTATTCAAAGTAAGCAAATACAAAAGCGTCCAAAAAGGAGGAACTAGTTCTCTCTACAGTGACCTTAACCTGCTCACACAAGTAATCTGTCCACTTTCTACTGCTTCTGCTCTTTGTGCTTGCATAGCATTCAGAAGGGCAGCTATGCAGAAACATAACCTGTATGTCTGAAGACTCAGGGACCAAGCCTGGCAAACATGTATTATCCAGCCAGAGCCTGACACAAGGCCCAAACCATGGGCATCTTAGGCAATGACAGCAAGTGACATGATGATAGCAATTTGCCCAAAGAATGAGTAAACATGAATGTTCTACTGAATACCCCTTTATCTGTATAAATGACTTTAGTAGAAAGTAGAGAAACTTTAGTAGCGAGTAGAAATTGGCATAACAAAACAACAAGTGACAAATAAGCAAGACCAAGAAATAAAACCTGTATAAATATTTTGGACTAATTGGGTGAAGAAAAAAAGGAAAGCAGCAATAACATATGTGCATTCAAAGGAGGAGGAGAAAGTTATTTCAAGGATAATAAAAGGTGGCAAAATAGTGCAAAAAAAATCTAAACAATCCTTAAAAGCAAGTAAAGTGGGCGGTGAACATGGAACAGATGATGCATCTGTCCTCAACCTTGCCAAGTCAAACTCTTGAACTAAAAAAAAGGTGTTATACCAGTTTTATTCTTATCCGTTCTTTAGCTGCTGATCATTACACTACTTGAAGCTTATGGCTCCCTGAATGTGAGGCAAACAGCTCCACTTCATTGAGTACAAGAAAGGGGAAAGTAATCAAATATCTTATAGTTAAAGATATATTTATCTCCTGTCAGCTTTACTGTCCTCCTGTTCTAGCCAAGTTACCATCCTCCCACTTGCAGAGAGTCCTTGAAAGGTTTCCTTCATCATGGTGCACCGTGACATGCTGGTAAATTGTGGCCACATGCAATATGGCAACCACAGAACAGAACGTCTGTGTTTTAGTTAGTGCTTCCTGTTAGGGTGTTTTTTCACCCAATTAAAAAAAGATTGACATTTAAAGAGGCAATATGTTATTGCCAATAGACCATACAAACATGAACAAAGACGGTTCTCTCTAGTCTCCTATGCGGAACAATGGAGAGCCACTGAGTGAGCAAAGACAATGACAAGTAACGATCGAAGGACATGGTACTGCAAGTGTGTGAATGTCGAGTGAACGAGCTGGACATGCTAACCACAGCTAAAGTTATGTTGGATACAACACTAAATCCAGAAGGTCGCCTGCTGTGACCATGTCATGTTCCCGAGGGGACAACTGCCAGTGAGTCAGTTAAAATAAAACTAAACCACTTGCGTATTTTAGCTTAGAGTTGTGTCAGGTGCAGGTCCGTCACCTACAGCGCTCCCCTTGGAACACCGACATTGTAGCAGAGGTCTGGTATCAGGAGACAGCATTCTGGATTTTGGGTTACATCAGTTATATCCAGTATAATTTTAGCTAATGTTAGCACGTCCAGCTCTTTCACTCGACGTTCACATGCTTGCAATATTACATATTTGCATCATCACTGTTTAATTTTGGTTTACATGCTGTGCTCAGCTGCACTCTCCAGTGGTGAATTATTATTATTTTTTTGCTTCCACAGCATTCATGCTATTTGCACATGTTTTCTGAAGTTGCAATGCATCATTACCTAATATCTGACAAGGATGAAAATCAAGTATTGGCCATTTAATTAGAGACCAAAATATTATTATTATTATTATTAAACGAATAAGGCAGCTGGATCGCTTAGCTTTTATGTCTGGACTCTCCCAGAAAGCTCCCTTCTGAATAATTTTCAGCTGAGTCTTCCAGGACCAGTCAGCAGTCTGCCACTATGGCCGGGGTTTAGTTGTGAAATAAAAAGCGGTTGCAAGCTTGTAAACCATGGCGACAACAGCCTGAATGCCGCCAGGTTGGCAGTTTAATCCGCGCCGCTCATTCTCTCATTAATCTGCTCCCATCTAGGGTTGTCAAGATACCCAAGTAATGACTTCAGTACAATACCTGCCCCTAAACATCTTTAAATCATTACTTATACTTGCCACAGCAAAAATCTGATAGCCAAGAAAAAGGTATTGAAGTAGTGTACAGCATGACACTCCTCATATGACAGAGATACAGGGCTTTTAAAGGGCCAATACAGATGAAACATATTCATAATAAATTATACGATATTTTCAGTTTTTGTATTTTTTGGGGAAATTAACAAAAAAAGAAAAACATAAAAATTCTTGAATAAAGTGCCTATGATGAGCCCTCTTCTAACACCTCTCTAATAGAACTTTAGAAGCTGACATTGCCTCAGTTTGAATTACACAAATAAACATAGCTAACACTACCAGGATGCAGCATGAATGAGCACGTTGTGCCTGGTATTTAATCTCATTGTGATTAACATGATGATGCCAACAGCCTTCGTTGCGTAAAGCTTTGTTTTAATATTTTTGAAATACTTTGACAATAAAACTTTAAATTCCAGTTTCTGGCATTGAAATGTGTGAAATGCCTTGAATGAATGAAAAGAAGGATAGAACATCCAGTTTCAAAAAAGAAGGCCAATGTATCTATTGAAACTATACGTATATATATACGTACGTGGATTAATCTTTAGACGTATAGATTAATCCACCAACGTGGTGCATTTCAAATCGACACAAGGTGGTGGTTTGTGTCAAGTCTTGCATGCGGCACCAGTTGCAAACTCTGCACTGTTACCAGCCGTCGCTGTCCAATCACCTTGTCCTTTCTGTTTCAAATGTTTTTTGTTTGTTTCTTTTTTTTACACTTCTTGGAAGATGGGCATGTGATTACTCAAACCAAGGACATTCCATCTGGCATACCAGTTAAGTACCAGGGGTAAACAGCGCTTCACCAAAACTGACTGTTAGAGTAAAAAAAAAAGAAATCACTCAATCAATCAATAAATGAAAAGCATGATCAAATACATCAGAAAGAGAGCCAGAAGTGGATCCATGTATGCAGGTCAGGTCGGCTACACATCGTCTTCTCTTCGGAGCACCCCGAGGCATGGACTTCAGCCTCTGTTCTGCAGAGCATTCTCAGTAAATAAAGAGAACGTATAGCAGCAGAGCGCTGAGTGATGAGACTGCTCAGCTGTTTGACACATCACTTTGCTAGTTGAGCAGGTAGGTTTTCAAAGCGTTCTGAAAAATGTCAAGGTGCGCCGCTGCTGAGTATCTGGAGGGAGACTGTGTGAAGAGGCAGGCTGGCGTGGAAGGGGAGGGGGTGGTGGGGGGTTCCTGGGATCAACAAATCCGTTTGTGGTCCCCCGTGGGTGATGGAGGTCTCGCGGACACAGCGGGGTCAAGTCAACAAGGTGCGCGTACGAGCAGAGGGACGACCTTAGACGTGCGCGGCTTGGCCACGGAGGCTCGTCAGAGAGGCGCAGCAATGAATTTCTGTTTTCCTCCTCATTTAATGTAACGTGATAAAAACCACATTCCAGCTCAATTTTAATATCAATGGCGTTTCAGTTGGCCTGCGATTCAAGCCCTTTTCACTTCTCATGCCATCAACAAGTTCAATTAATTGTCAACTGCTTCATAATACTGCTGGTGAAACTGCCGTGGCAGTTAAGCGCTGTGCAGCCTCAGCTGCTCCTTATTAGAGTTGGGGCCAACAGCTGGCCTTTGTGCTAAAAAAGAAGTGGAAAAAAGGGGCTGTTATTTGAGTAAGTGGCCAGGTGATATTACCGGATAACACTGTGCTGTAGACGTAACAATGAGGGGTGCAGCGGCAGGAAGTGAGGGGGAGGGAGGGGTTCACCAGGTTCACCGTGACCGATTGCAGAAAACTGCCTTTACTGATCTATTGGGTTTCCAAATTAGCAGGGTATGTCAATGAGATTTTATAGATTTTTATTCCACTGCCCTCCACATCATATGTCCGTTGAACAAATTAGCTGCGGCGTGCAAGTGATGGTTCTTGACAAGTAGGAAACCTAGCGCAACCGCCGGAAATCAAATGAATCAAGTCCACCTGTATATGCGACAGTTGTTACTTAATCACACAATCAATGATCAATCAATCAATCTTTTTTTTTTTTTTGCGTAGTGCAAGTTTACAAAAGAAAAATATATATGTCATAGGGCTTTACATGCTGTACAGATTTAACCTATCCTCAAACTGGGTGACGAAAGACTAAAAAACCGGCCAATCGTGTCTCTGTTGTTACTTTGTATCCAGCGCTGACTCTGGTGCCAGTGGAAAGCTTGTTCATCTTCTTTTCAAACAATGTCCCTTTTGTTAAATTTCTGCTTTTGTGGGACGACCAGCACACATCAGAAGTGGACATGTGCCTAATTTTATCTAGCTGTAAAACAGTTTATTCAGATGTTAGCTTAGACTGTACTTTGATTCTTTTTATGTTTTTGTTATTGAGATAGAAAATGCTGTTGTGATTATTACATAGATGAAGGTTTTGGTGGCGGCAGTATCACAGTGTCGTCAACCAGAATATATTGAAGACCTGGGCATGACTCAGTCTTCGGCATACTTAAATGTTCTTACCTTCTCAACAGACATTAAGATGGCAATTTGGCAGATTGCAAACAAACAGGGAAACACGGCCTGTGTGGCAGTGACACTGTTACTGGAAATGAAAGAAAATGGAAATGTAACCTCTGTCCTTGAGATGGCTGACAGTGAGTGATGCTTCTCAAATATTTATCTTTTCTGAGGCATTTTACTGGCAATAGCCAGTAGACAGCGGCTCTCCTGTTTTCCACACCACTGGCGAAGGCAATAGTGTGATAAAAACTGAAGATACACTGGCCTGCTTGCTCTTGACTCTGCTTCGTTCTTCAGCCTTTGATGCTGCGCTGACTTTCATTTGTTTTATTTCTGTTGTCACTGTTGCCTGCACTTTTCTAATCCTCCAAGGGGGTATTTGCTGCTAGGCTGCCTTTCTCATCTACCCAACACATACTGTACAAGAGGACAAGCACTTTGCAAATGGGGAGATTCACCTCTGCAAGTAACTTTTGTGCAAAATTATTAGGCACAGATTAATTTTGTGGAGTATGTACTGACTAAGCTGAAAATACAAAAAAAAAAAAAAAAAGAAATCAATCCATCTAGTGCATAATTCAGTCTGCCTGTTTGGCTTCTTTGTCTCCCAGCACTCATTTTGGGTGCCCTTGACCAAAAAAAACCAAGTCCTCCACAGCTCAGCTCTTCAGTGGCCAACGATGGAATGCTGCTGCTGCTGCTGCTGCTGCTACAAGGGGCAACTCCAGAGTGCAAATGCATTTAACTGACTGAATAGGTGTGCTAAGTTATTCTTGTGAATGGGGAAGTGAAGAATTTCACAGGTGGGAGGGTGGGGGTGCTAAATGCTGCATCAAAGTGGATTTGGAATGTTTTTTATTTCCCTTTGTGAGTTTATTTTAACGCATTTTATTGAATGAGCTACGTGAAGAATTGAAGGGAGGCTCATTATGGAATCGATTGCAAGTTGGACAGGAAGGAGATAAGGAGGCCCATTCACTGGAGCCTCAATTTAGCCAGAGTGACCAACTGTACCCCAGGAGCGGAATACTAGCCATCGCTACACACATAGGCTAAGCTGTTGCTTTTCCAGGGAAGAGAACAGACCAACATCTCCGATCAACAAGTGCAGTCTGACGTTGAGAATACAGGAACACACACTTTACCGACCCATTACCTTCTTTTCAAATTCATAAACAAGTGTCCCAAATCAAACCACGGAATTACGCCCCATTGACATTTATAAATTCACAAATTCAAAACACGAGCATGATTCTCAAATTGATTAACAGCGGAGATGGGGGGAGAGGAGGGGGGGATCAATGTGAAGCAAATCAATTCATTACAGTCGGTGGTTTCAGCCACTTATTTGTCTAATGTGGTATGACATTCTTCCCAGATGACTCCCAGTCAGTTCTATCCATATTAATGAGCACCATCACCCAGCCGGCTAAGACACATCCCTTCCTCCCCCGCTGTCCTCAGACAATTAAAACTGTTGGTGAAAAAAATACATCATGGGCACTTATTGATTTTAATGTTTCAAGCCTATGAACACTGGAGGTTCCGAATAGGAGCTGTTGTATTTTAAATCGAGAGTTGCACTCACACCAGCCCCGTTTAATCAAATTAGTTTGCTTGGAAAGTCTGGTTCCTTTGAGGTTGTGAGTGCATGCATACGTGTGTGAGTGTGTGCATGTGTGTGTGTGTGTGTGTGTGTGTGTGTGTGTGTGTGCGTGTGCGTCATTGTGAGGCTTGTATCAAATTCATGCTAAAAAAACACAAATACGTAAAAATCGTTGAAGTGGAAAAGATTGCAGAAAACAGTCTCAGGACCAAGTGACTACCTCTAATTTATGACTGCAATGGACTGCCTGATACATGATGGGCATCATGCGGTTGTTTTCTACGGCTTTACAAAAGAAAGAAAAAAGTCTGGCAGCCTACTCCATTCTTACAGCCATAATTACTTCATTTCAATATTTTCAAGCTGCAATTTGTGCCGAAAGAAAAGCTCCTTCCGGATTATTTTTATCACCTACCCCATGTCTTCCTTGCAAGAGCATTTTAATCACACTAAAGTGAAAACTTTGATGTCGACCCTATGGTGCTGAGCTGCAGTATCCTTGAACGGCATTGTGGACTCAATGGGAGGCACTTTTCTCTGCCATATTCCTTCATTAGGGGGATCTATTCTGTTAGAGGTCCGGCGGCTGGGAGCCAGGGAGAGGCGGAAGAATTAGGAATGATTTGTCTGGCCATGGGAGGCCAGCACTGCGTGTTGACAGATGGTCCGAGACATCTCATTCTCAACAAGCGGGCTCTGCAGTGGCACGAACAAAAGACAATGCGAGATCTTGAGCGTTAGTCTTTTTTTGCCCACCAACAGTGCCTCATCATCATCAATGGACCAATGCTGCTTGGATGTGAAAACAAGGAACGTTCTCTTGTTGACAAGGCTTCCCAACATGTGCCAATGGCTCAAATTATCATGGAAATAGCAATATGCTAGCAAGTTTCCACTTGGCTTTGACTTTGTGTACATGTCTTAAGTATGAGGCAAAGTTTTCTTGTTCTGCAGCTAAGTGCTGCAGTAGCCCGAATACCCATGCCCATTATCAGCAAAACAGTGTGAAAAGGCAAATGACCTAATAATCTGAGCTGGAGAGGTTGGGTTGCCATATACTGAAAAACAGCAGTAAGAGCAAATTGGCAAATCTAGTCCACAGGTAACACAAGTGCCCCATAAACACTGAAATGTATTTAACACAACCACTTTTGCTGGGGCAGCGAGTAATTAAACTAAATCACACATTAATTTGCAGATCAAAACACACTTATCTTCATATTTCACAAGGGGGTGGTGTTCAAATTAACTTCCAGTCTCACTGAAAGCTGAAAAATTTGAAAACAAAAAACTGGAACACTCATTATTTTGCAGATAAAGTGTTGAGTTGTTGATGATAACCTAGTGGTCCCCTCCAGTTTAACCATGCATACAGGACAGAGAGTATGGCAGACAGGTACAGTGGCAAGCAATGGTACATATGACCGAAAGAAAATGTTTATTGTATTTAATTCATCCACTATCAAGTAAACACGATCGAACCACGGTTTACAGTCTAATGATCAGCAGTTTGAATGAGGCGTTTTCCTCTGCAGCACTAATCTGAATGTACATAATCTAATTTTTTTTTTTTTTTTTTTTTTACTGCCTTGATTTGGTTATTGAAAATATAATATACACACAAAACTGTTGGGAATTTAAAATTACACATTTAATTACCTACACAACAGGCTGAGTACCGTCCAAATGAATCTGCCACTTGTTTCCATGTGGCCTCGCAGCTACGTTAAAATCTCTCTGTTACAACACTGACACATCAGAATACACATGGGTGTTCTGGCCCGAGGCCTTGAGCAGCTCTCTGTGCAGACAGCTTTCGCTGATAGTGTTTCCTGACCCGGCACCTCTGAAGTCAGCCACACTTTTACAGATGATGACATTTCTGCGTCTGTGTATGTTTGAGATGGGGCTGAGGAGGGGCACATGTATGTGTGTACGTGTGTGTGTTTGTGGCTGGGGGTTTGGAGTTGAATTTAAGGGGGGCACTTATTATTGTAATGCATAAAAGAGCCTTACACTGTAGTGTATTGTGGTGCACTGTAGTGCAGTGAGTACTACAGTGTGTACTGTAACTTAAGGTGGTTGGATCAAATTTGTCGCTTTGACAGATGTTATCATTAGCTTAACAATAAAGTATTTGTATAAAATCTTATGTTATACTCATTCCATATAACGTTAAAGCAGGCCAGGGTGGATCATCAAGAATGATTGAAAGTTCCCACAAAACAGGGAGAAATGCAGGTGTGTGTCTCTCCCTCTAACAGCATGGCATGACTCTAGTGCAGTTGAGTGTTTAATTATGCTGGAAAAATACAAAGAAATGTTCACCTAGAGGGGAGAGCAGCAACAGACTGTAAGAGAAGTTGCTGGCTCTGAAAAGCACCCAGCTGGATTGCGGCATGGCCCACAGGTCCCTGGTTATTAATTATTAATTACTGTCTCGCTGATTTACGACACCAGAATGCTAGAACCCAACTTGGTTGCGACAGATTTCTTGGTGATGCTTAAAAACAACAACTCCAAGTACCAGAAAACAAGGTTTAACACAATACTATAACACTGGTGTTGCTAATGTGATTTAGAAAGTGAAGGTTGGAAATGCTAAATGGCTTGTTTGAAAAGGCTTTAGCGAGATAGTAGGATTGATAATAATTATGCATTAGTTGTTTATGAGAATCTGCTCTTTAGCTGCAAGCTATTTTCTAGACTGAAATTCTTTAACTATCCTTATGACCTATTCTGATGGCACTTTAGCTTGTTTTCTCTTAGTTTTGATCACAACAACACAAACTCATCACCTAACGACAGCTATTAAGGAAAAGTGGAGATGTCTGGGGATGGGAAATATAGAGGAATTAAGACCGATCTAAATGCAATTAACCATTTGTGATCAGTTTGGGTGATGTGGCAGTTCAGCTCTTGATGCTGTGTTTTTCTGTGGATATCAAACTTTTGCCTAAGAACCTGAGAGAGTCTTGAGAAACTGATTGTTTTTATGAGCTTATTTGCTGCAACTCTGTCACAACGGCTAAAATAATCCAAATGGCAATACGATGACAAAGCACAACACAACTGAGATATTTTTTTTGTGTTTATTTTTTCTAATTCAGATAATTCTCCAAGGATTAGTGAAAGTGCCTGACTCGCCCATTCATCACACTAACGAGGCAGGCCTGTTTATAGTAGAAAACTGGATTCTGAAACTCCTTCAAGGCCCTGTTTAGTTTGATGGTCAAGGTGGCGCAGTGGAGTTTTACACGTTCTTGCTGTGTCAGCATGGGTTCTTTCTGGGTTCTCCTGCTTCCTCCCATAGTCCAAAAACCTTCCTGTGAGGGGAATTGGGAACTATGTGGCTTGAAATGGTTGTTTGTCTTTGTTTGTCTCTGCGATGAACTGGCGACTTGTCCAGGGTGTAAGGCTCCTGTGACCCTGAGTTCAGGATTAAGCTGGTATTGAAAATGGATGGATGGATTTTGATGGTCTTGTCTCCTTGTATTGTTTCTTTTTCCCCACCTTTTTTTTCATCATTTGTGTCTCGTTGTCATTCCTGCCCCTTACGTATTCTCACCTTTTGTATAAATAGTACTAATATCCCTTTGTCTGTGTTCGGTCATCATGTGGTGATGGTGGTTTTGGCTCGGTTGTCTTATTTCATGGATGTTTCGTTTGTCACAGGTCTTGTTATGATTGTGTTTTCTTCTTCTTCTTCTTCTTCTTCTTCTTCTTCTTCTTCTTCTTCTTCTTCTTCTTCTTGTTTCGGTTCTGAATGAATAGCTTTCTGTTCTCTAAATCCAGAGTTGCCTGCATTTTGGGTCCAACCTCCACCGCCTACACCCTACGTGACCGATATTTATTTTCCTAGAAAGTGAGACCATAGAAAGCGCAGTGGGATAGCACTGACTTGACTTGCTGTTAAATTATTAAGCATGGCTAACAAAACGGTTAGCTCATGTGCTTAAGAAATAGTAATTAAAAAAGTTGAGGCCCTTAGATAGATATAACATATAAATAACAACATATAAATGTTGTCAAAGTCAAGTCAAGTCTCTTACTCACCCACTCACACATGTTCACACAACAATGGTGCCATGCAGGGTGCTGATAGGCTCGCTGGGTCAGTTTAGGGTGTAGATTCTTTCCCAAGGACACAACCACATACAATAAGTAAAATTTAGAGATAAGGACTTCTTAAGTAATAAGAAAAGGCCTTGCATCACATCTGGCGGTAGATGTCAGCAACAGTTTCAGACTAATCTCTTCAAAACGATAAATCTAATAACTTTTTGCTCTGTTTTTGTTTTACCTCTCATAATGAGAGCTGGTACCTCTCAACAAAACTGACACAGCAGATCTTTCTAAGGCAATTTCACAACAGCCAGAAAGAAGAATACGCAGATCACAGATGGCCAAGAGAGGCGCTCCTCTCATCAACAATAGCACCAACAACGACAGCAAGAGGAGTGATGGTGCGATCTTGACTTCAGCATATATACAAATCTGGCTCAAGAGCAGTGATTGACATGGATAAAATATAACTCGACTCGACATTCCCGAGTCTGAACCTCAAGCTGTTATTCAGCACACGTGCATTATTCAAGAAATTCGAAGAGCCGCACAAGCTCAGCAAACACTGCTTGCAAGTTTGCAAAAGAAAACAGCCGGTGATGATGCTGGCAAGCTCAGTCTTTGTGTGCGCTGATGTTGTCCAATGGAAAACTGTCAGTAATTTTGGGGGAAATTTACAGATGAATCAGTTGGACGCCCTTGGGATGCTGTGGTGGTTTAAAATGGAATATACATGGTGTGAGCAGCAAGGACACTGACCAACGCCAAAATAGTCTGTCCAGTGATGGACATCTGCAGCTGGAAAGTGACCACAAGACAAGAATAAGCCATAGCAGGTCAGAGGTTGCCAGACCAGCTAGAGATGTGTTGGTATAGCCACTCCTTGTAAGAGAGCAGCTGACCAGCTGGAGATCTGAGAGCAGCTGTAGCTTTGGAAGTATTGCACTGGCCTCGGTTCTTTCTTTGGTTACAACAATGCCTTGATATTGGCTATCTTTGTTGTCAAATGAGAGTGATGATGATGGAGTCACCAATCATGAAAATTTCAGGTTGTCAGTCTTTATACACAGAGAGTTTGGAAGAAGTTGATAGCTGGCTGTCATTAGACAGCCGGTGCGCACTCGAGGTCAGAGACAATGGGAGGAGAAAAGCATCGGTGCCGTTTATGGGATAACGGAGTTATCAGGGATCTACGACGCTTTCTCCCAGCTTTGGAGCAGACCAAGGCAGGTCGCTCTGAGACAGTGGACGTACCTATAGCCGCTAGCTCAGTTAGCTTCTCAAGCGGAGCAAAGAAGTTTGATCCCAGGACAAAGTTATTATCCTCGTCAGGTGAGAACGGTGGAAGATGAACGTCCAGGAGGAGTGATGGACCGTGGATGGACAAGGAGCGTCACTGTTTGCCGGACTCTTAGTGCCTCAGGGAGCTGCAGAGAGTCCAATCGGGACCTCAGGCTGGACAGCTTAGACTCCTCTGTGGTGAGTGGAGGCATGACGCATGGGCTCCATGAGTCAGGGAAGACGTAGAACCCAGAGCCACCGTCCTTGCAGTATCCGTCAGAATGAGTCAGACTGCTGTGGTCAATTTTAACTATGAACATGAAAATAATTTCATAAATTAAAGAATTTGTTGGACAGCCTCAGTTCTTTTGCCATTGCTCATTAGCTTTTTAAATGACTGAGGCAGTATTTTCTACTGTTCCAACTGCTCTTTGCTGCACTGCGATCGTTTTTTTTTTTGCCTCTGTCTGTTCTTCACATTTTGCAAGACACAGCTTTTACTGAACTCTACAGGAAAAAAGGTATAGTTCAGTGTGAATGCACTGCCTTTTATTAATATTGACATGCAAATTCTGTATATGGATACCTTGCTTCCATGTGCCTTGCAGAACAGTTACATCACAAATGCAGATTACAATGACAATTTAAAGCCCAAGAGTCAATGAAGCATATAATAGTGGAGTCGGACAGTCTCCAGTAACAGCCAAATGGTGGCTGAGTTTAGCAAACAAGGACACTATTATGTGAAGCATTAGGATTATTTGCATGAGTGGAAAAAAAAACGACATGCTTGAACACTTGTTGACACAGTATCAGAGCTGATAAGAGAATTTTAAAGCATGTAGGTAAATGGCACTATGCTCAAGAATTACTGAGTGATCCAATCCCTCAAAGTCCAAGCCTTGATGTGTCACTCAAGAAGACAATCGGTTCCACACATATATATACATATATATATATATATATATATATATATATATATATATATATATATATATATATATATATATATATAAATATATACATGTATATATACATATATATATATATATATATATATATATATACATATATATATATATATATATATATACATATATTTATATATATATATATATATATGTATATGTTTTTTTTAAGAGGTCTTATGGTTCTACACAGGTTATTGAGTGGGGAATCTTGGTACCAATCAGTGAATTGAAGGGATGTGTTTCTCATCATTCTGTGGGCCTGAGTGAAAATCACCAGGCTGGGAAGTGCTTTGACATAAATCAAAGCGACAGTAGCTTTTAAGGTTTCAATGGAGTAAAAACATAAATTTCAAATACTGTTTGCTACTCTAATTCATATGAGGCACTCAAGCAGTGTCACAACAAAGGTGGCCCAAAAAAGAAGAATATTAATTTTGGTGACAGGGACGGCTTTAGTGGTGAAAATCAAGTCATTTTGTTGCTTTTATTTTAGATGCAGTGTCAAATGAGTGGGCAAACATAATTGGACTGTAACAACATAAATCCCTGGTAAATAGTCCAGTCTTTGCACAAACGTCCAACCTCATAAATGACAATATTAGCGAGTGTAATTCTGCTGAAATCTCAACAAAACTTTAGAGGTCATAAAACATTTGATAAACAGCTTATGTGGCTATTGTATTTAATAAAGCTATTGTTGACCTATTTTTTAATCTCTGTTGTCACAATTCAATAACACCACACAATATATTCAAATCACACTTGAAATTTCTTGTCCCTCACCTTCAGGCTGATGCCTCCAGCTCACGAGGAACCTGAATGACCTGCACTTAAGTATGAACATTCCAAGTCAAGTGCCAAGGGGTGAATTAAACTTAAAACCAAGTTATTCAGTTTTGAAAGACAAATCAATATGAGGTCTTAAAGGGGTCCTGTTCTTTAACGCGTCTTTTTGCATTACTGGCATGCAAACTAAAACACCAAGCATGGAAAATGACAACTTGCTCATATTCTCAATGGGCTGACTTTTTCCATGGGACTGAGCTGATGTGAGCCGTCTAGATTTTGGGGGGCTTTTTCTGTAAGAAGCAGACCAGATTATCATGGTAACACCTCTGCAGAGTTAGTAGTCTTCTGCACAAGATAGTGCCAGCAGTGAATGGCTGGCTAATCACAAAGAAACAAAACTTGTTTATTGTTGAAAGTACAAAACTTTCAGTTTTTTTTTTTTTTTTTAAAACAGAAAATAATAATAATAAAAACATGCAGATTTAATGACCAAAAACATTTTTCAAGCAAATCTTTGATTAATAATCTCTAATGTATAAAATGACAATAAAATGATTTACACATTCACTTATCTAAATTTGACTCTACTTTGACGCTCGATTAATCAAAAGCTTTTTTTTATTTTCAGCCTATCAACCATTTTCCAATGTACTCTTCTGAAAACCTAAGCAAGGGACAAATCATATTTTTTCAATTACAAGTCAAAGGCAATAAAGGAGGTATTATCAACTGCAAATGAGAAGCATTTTTTCTTACAGTGCCAATTAAAGCCCTTTTGACTTTTATTTGACACCCCACATATACTGTGAAATATCTTTTTACTTTATATAGATTTCCTAAGACTCTCAGCCCGTCCTTGAACCTCCCTTCCTCCCTAAAGCCCACTCAACACAGCACCGACTCACAGGAGGAGAAAGGAAGTGGTACAACTGCAACTGGCTTTCACCTTTCAATTTCCTACAGTGGAAAAAAAAAAAAGAGTCATATTGGTACATGGAGCAAATCAGCCCGTGGCCTTCTCCGAGAAAAGAGTGTTATTTCTGCTGTGACTGCACCTTTACACAGACAGGACTGCCATTAGTAAAACTTGGCTCTCTGGCTTACGAGGGCCGGTGCCAGGGGTCAGCTGAGCCTCTCCTCAGTCCTCTCTGGTGCTGCTCTGACCACCTGGGAGAAGAGCTGCAGGGAGTCAAATTACACAACGAGTCGGTCGTTGACACAGCGACGCAGCCAGTGACAGCACAGTGGAGCACCGGCCATTTTTATATATATTTTTTTTTCTTTTTTGTAGAACCGTCCTGAAACAGGTATCCACTGGAGGATGACAGAAAAAGCAGCACAGTGTCCTATTGATTAGAGGAATTGGGGAGCTTTAAGGCTGCCCTTCTGTCATTAAATCTGAGGGCTGGGTCCTGCCCTCCTCTCAAGACAACGGTTAGAGGGAACCATCTTTTACAACCTGGCCTCAACTCGGCCCGTGTCAGATCAGCAGAAAAAAAAAGATGGTGGCTCGGCAGTTTTCACCCGGAGCGGCGAGAAAAGAGCTTCACCCACTCTCGTGAACGCACGTACTGGTTTTAACCAAGTGAGAGAATCAGAGGGCGGTATATGTTGGGCCAGTGAAGTCTGGGACGGCACTCCGTTGGAAGAAAATACAATAAAAAATGCTGCTCAATGTAGAGCAAAGGTCGCAGATGGCCTCGGGTTGTCACAAATACTGATCTAATATGTGGAGAAAAACATGGAAAAGTGAAAAGGACACAGTGGTGGAGAGCCTTCACACCTCCTGGCTTCCAGCTCAATGCCACGACCCTGGGTTGGAAGCCACCAGTGGGCGCGTCCTTGTCACTGTAAAGTGTGACTGCCGTTAGCCAGGGCTTGCTGCGGGGGGGGGGGGGGGGGGGGGGGGGGGCGGTGGGGGTGCCATCTGCATTATGACCTCCAAAGCATGTCAGTGTCATAAAAGTATGTGACACCTCGACACAGACGAGGCAACGTGGTCAGCAACGGAAAAGGGTGCAATGAGGCAGTTTACACATTAATATCCAATACCTGGGAGCCATCAGCTTAACTGGGAAAATCAGATTGTGGTTGTTTACATGCAGTCCGGAAATGCGATAATTGAAAGATCCCTTGTTTGCATTTTGCTCCGCATTATCAGATCTCAAACAATGTTTCATTGTAATCATTTGATTTATTAATTTATTGACAGGACAGTGGGAAAGTTGTATTTTATCATTCACAAGATGCACCAGCTTTAGGAAGACATGAAACACAAATTGCCGATATCTGCGTATTTCTAATTTCTGATATTCAATGTTATTTTCAAAACTTTATGTCATTTCTTGTTGAACCTACCGATGCATAGTTTTTGAGCATCAGCTGACATAAGGTGGCAGCTAATCCACCTGCGATTTCATCTAGGAGGATATTAGTCACCTATTCACTCCAGCATTGGCTCTTTGGCAAATTTCCAATGCTATGTTATGCAATGTTGTCTCGTCTCCTGCTCACGTTGCTATGACATCGATCACGCTGTTCACATGAATTATTTTGTTTTTTAAATCTGATAACGCCGCAATTCAAATGATCAGAATTTTGCATTCATTAAACAGGTTCAGTGTCATTAGCCATATTGACATATCCAGTCTAATTAATGTCTTGACATGAACCCAAAAAAATGGCTAGAAAATAACATGTTTAAGACAAGCCACTGACAACAAATCTAAGAAATCAAAGTCCATTGCGTTGATGAATGCAGCTTTAACATGTCCACATCACACAAACTTTGAGTTGGAAATTTTAATTACTCAGATTACCTGAAGGAGCTGGTGGGGGTTCCTATAACTTTGACCCAGACAATGCTTTCACATGTGACAAAATGTGTAACAAAATAAATAAGAATGAAATAAAAAAAAATGAAACTACTACCAAATAGCTGCTTCTTTACTTAGAACTCATTCTGGCAGGACACAACAGTGTTGGTAAGTTGTCAGAAATAACACTGCATTTGGAGGCTACGCGCTTACAGTAAAGTGTTTGCGTGGAACCAGATGATAATTGTACAAGCTTATAAAAAAGATGCTGTGTACATATGTTCATGTCTTTGTAAAACAATGACGTTCAGTGCTCGCTCCGCTGCCCACACAGCCAAAAACATATGAAACATCTGTCCCATTTAATACTGAAGGCAGCGCCCTCTGGCTCCAGAGGTGGCAATAACAGGAAAGAAGAAGAAAAAAAAAAAGATTTCTAGTGGGCTACACGCCAAGGCTGTCAAAATAGAATGCTGATTTGGATTATTTAATTGCAGAAATAAATTAAATATGTGGCACACTTTGACTCAGTAAATCAGTGAAGTCCATGTGCCGCATTGTAACACGATGGAGGACGATGGTGTTTGACTCCATGTTTGGATTCTATACATACAAACAAAATATTCTATATGCTCAAAGTACCTGCTACAAAACTTGCTAACCATTCTTGCTGTTGCCCGCCACACACAAGGTTTACATGTTTGATGGATTCATGCTATGTGCCTGCTCGGAACAATCCTTCTCATTCTTACTTTCTGAAGCATCGCAGAACTAAAAACTGATTTAATAATTTTTCCCAACAGTTCGACCAAAGGTTACTGCAGTCAGCAAAGACGTCGGCCGAAAATAAAAGACGTTTGTTACAGCACATGCCCCGAGCTGCCCAGTCCTGTCTAGCAGACATTAGATTCTGCAAAGCATTGGCAAAGTGTACTCCAGACATTGAAAAGGGCTGTGAAAGGCTACAAGACAGGGCCAAAGATCAACATGGAGGAGTTTCTGCTGCAGTGGCAGTCAACTCATGTGGAGGCTGACAAACAGCCACCCGTCCTGGGGTGCTAATATCTGGGCGCCCCTGCCTTGACTGCCCCCGCGGGAGACCATTCACGCTCGCAGGAAACTTCACCCAATAGAAGAGGGCATCCCTTGAACTCTGAGCATGTGGACAAGCTATCCTGGCTGAGAAATAAGTGGGGTACAGTGTCATCCATTTTTTTTTCCAAAGTTATTTTTGGATTTTGCTGACTGGAATGAAATTCTATAAATTGTTAAAGGGAACCCCTCTGTGACCCTGGGCTCAGGGATGAGTAGGTATTGAAAATGGATGGATTGATGGTAAAAGAGAAACTGCAACATGTTAAACTGTAATTAGTGTCCCGCATCCAACTCCAGTGTTCTGTATTTCATAATAATTGTCAAATGGGATAATTGAAAAATATGATGTTACCTCACTCTTCTCCTTTCCATCCGGCAGGTACGTTTTGAAACATTGAGCTCAACTAAAACTAAATGCCACCTTTTGCACTGAAACGGTTTCATACATTTTCACAGCGAGTAAACTGATTCATACAATGATGCATTTCAATTCATTCATGATGAAGTGCCTCATTACAGATCATTTACAGTCCTACTGGATGCACCAAATCACCACTTTTTTTGCTAATTACAAACCCATACCTTTTACACGTGTGCTATTTCAACCACAGCCAGTCATACTGAATGAACCGCGGATGGAAACATGAAATCCGACTGCAACTTCCTTGAAATGCCACGAGAAATCAGAATGAACCATTTGGGCATTTCTCTCGTGGCTTGCACGGCAGTAAAAATTAAATAACCCCTTCTGCAAATTCCTACTTTTGTGACAATGACGGTGCTTTCTTTTTCCATTGACTGTCTGAATAGCAAAGCCCTGCAGAAATTAAACACCATGGATATTTCCAAAGATGTGGAACCCACTGAAATCTGTTATTTACAACAGCATGTTGGGGTTCGTTGAAACAATGCAGAAACCCTGGCAACACTAGAACCTCTGTGAATTGTATGTGTGTGTGTGTATGTGTGTTTGTTTGTATGTGCGTGCGTGCATGCTTGCGTGAGGGTGTGTGAGTGTGCGTGTGTTGTTAATCTTCCTGTGGAAGGATGGAGAGAATATATCACAGCTTTTGTACACATTTATGCAGTGAGCTATGAGTTTGCATGGAGAATGCAGAGGCTTTACGGTAGGTCTGGAAATTCAAAGTGTTTTTTTAATTATTTTTTTTTAATCCAACCGACATACAGGCTACACCACAGCAGCTGCAGCTATTCCTGCCGCGCTCCTTCCATTCGTGGGTCAAATTAGGGGTCAATCTCGTTGTCGACCTTCACTTAAGATTTCTCCCGGCGCCGCTGGTGCAACCTCGGCCAGCCCCCGAACCCACCAGCCGGCTTTGTGAACCTCCACCTCGACCGCCTGTGTGGGTGACGAGGGAGTCGGGAAGACTTCCTGACTCGCAGACGAGGCAGCGGGTCTCATACCGCGTCAGCCTCGGGATTCTTTGGGCAAGAAATTGTCTCGCTGTCAAATGCGGATACAATGCTATCACACACCCCAGCGCCAAGGAGCCCCGTCCCCACCCGCGGAGGCTGCTAGGGCAGGATAAGAAAGGGCCTCTTTTTTTTTTTTATTGGCGCTCTCAACACCATCCACATCCCTCCTGCCTGGAGGATGAGGCACAGAGCAACACAGGTTGATGGCCGTGGCGTCCTGGATTACGGTCCGACTACCATCGCAGACTCCGTACTCCCCAGGGTAACTGCGTTTGATAGCGCTGAAGTTCACTCTCGGCACAAAATAGACTTTGGTATTCTTTGTTGGTGTTTTCACAAATATTTTAGTCTCTAATTGATCTTGTATAGTAAACTGTCCTTGATCTCACACTGACAGAAATACACAACCAGACAATCAAAACGAGAAATTTACCCGACCCAGAGCTGGAAGCAATGCAATGTACAAATCAACGTTCGATAGCAAGCACATTGCATTGCATAGCGTAGCAAGAGCACATTAAAATTTATATTGTTAAGGAATGTGAATTAATTAGCTAGGGTCAAATTGTCACGTTTTTGCTATGTCGTGGTTGTATATGTGGGTGGGTTTGGGTTGTGACGTGGCAGTTGGGTCTTGGCTTACTTGGCTTCTTATCTTTTTGTTTCGTCCCATTGTATTTTTCTTTTCATTCTAAATCACTGTGGCGTCACCGAATGCACTGTGATGACCGATGTTACATGAGTAATTGCATGGATTTTTGATTGCTGACCCCATGGGAAGAAAAGCTGCTTTCGCCGTGCTAATGGGGTTCCTGATAGACTCAAACTCCCTTTGGTAATTCAAGTTCAGGGTCACGGCCACTCCTCCACAAGTTATTCCACGACTCCTCTGCCACCACCGCAGTAGGGGGAACGCAGGTTAGGGGCAGGAGGCGGACAGCCGGAGGTTCCGAGGGACCGGCGGGTGACAAAGGAGCAAGAAGTGGCGGCGTTCATGGGCGGGAGAGTTAAACGGTTAGTTACAGTCGAGCCGGCAGTGGACCACTAAGAGCAGCGCTGTCAATCCGACAGTCCAACACGTATGCTGTGTACATAACCTTCAGATTACTTTGTGTTCCACACCACATCCACACATAATTAAATGAATTGTATCGCAGCCGTATTTCTCAAGGTGATATCACACAAACCTTTGTCAATACGTTTATCATCAACCTGTAGCTTACATATACTTTTTACGTATACTTTTTCCTGCTATAATGAAAAACTGGTTAATTCAAGTGTTCATCATCATTGGACTAATTAACGATTCAAAAGTGATAATTAATCTGACGTCTTTGTGTAGGTGTTTCTTTTTTTCAGGAGCTAGTGTCATGTGACAAAAGATTGTCTTTGTCTTCAGCTGAAGACATCAACCGATCAGAAATACAAAGGTGCTCTAAATTAGTTGCATGCTTGTCAATGTGACAATACATGGAGTTCTATCAGTGCTCGTCAGTAAGTCGTTGCCTGCATGCATTTTTTTTTTAACTATGAAAACAAAGGCCAACAACAAAACTTCAAACAGGGAAAGAGCAGCAAAGTATTTGGCCAACCAGAATTGCAGTACTAAAACAAGAAATGCAAGTGCAGAAGTCAAAAAACAAAATGGCGAGTCATTATTCTGAGTGATGGAAGATCCTACAGTCGACTACTTAGAGGAGCGCCGTCAGTCCGACGGAAGGCTCCCAAGGAAAGAGAGAGAGCGAGAGGGAGGAAGGGAAAAAGATCCCTGCAAACTGGCTCTCAAAGTCCATCCCGGAGCAATGGAGCATGATCGGCTTCCGCCACGTCGTTTACCCGAGGTGCGACAGCGAGCTGTTTAGCCGCCCGTCTGTGTCAACAGCGTTATCAGGCGGAGAGGATAATTCCTGGCCCAAAATGCCTTCGTATCTCGGCCGGCTTTGGGAGTGTGGAGTCTGAACCTGCGATGACAGCCCCCGGGTGCTGAGAAACGCGCCGCCCGTTTACAAGCACGCTGATCGCGGGCTGCACACCAAGGACGAGCTCACGCCGCCAGCTACGAGTGGTCGTCCGCTATCAGGGGCGTTTGACGTTCCTGACGGCGAGATGAGGGCGACGAGGGAGCGGCAGCGCCAAACACCTTCAGACGTGTCAAACATCAAAACTGTAGGGCAAGTTGAATGGATAAGGTTCACTTAATTGATAAGGCAGAAATGTTGTTTTCTACCTAATAAGCACATTGTTACTCAAAGATGCAACACTATGACAATCGTTTCAAAATAAGAGCTTTTCTTCTGTCTTGTTTTTTCTAGATTTCGGGTGAGTTTGAATTACGACCACTTCTTAGTTATGAGCAGTCGGGGCTCTCTTTTTTCCTCACCTCCTCCGTCTCCACTCTCTCTCTTCTTCCCTTGTTCCCATCAGAATGGGATCGCGGAGGTAATAGACCGGTGGGCTGTTGTGCTCACAAATTGCTCTTTTCAAATCTCATGCAGGCATATTACAGCGAGATAAGCCCGTGTCTGCAGGCGATAAGAAAGAAGAAGGAGAAGAAGAAACAACTCGTGTTTGTACAGACAGTTGTGCTGTGCGCGTGTGTGAGACAGTCGACGAACCAGGGACGTCTCTTGCACACGATCACGCCGGAGCTCACTTTTCTCAAGACGCAGCTGATCTGGAGAACTCCGGCAAAAGGAACACACACACACACACACACACACACACACACACACACACACGAACACACGAACACACACACAGCAGCAGCAGCAGCTAAAAGCTGAGCACAAGGGCAACAGAGAAGATGGGGGAGCGTGATTGCACGCGAGACACAACAACACAGCAAATCCAAACCCACGCACACACCGTGCATCTTCCCTCCCCTCTCTCTCTCTCTCTCTCTCTCTCTCTCTCTCTCTCTCTCTCTCTCTCTCTCTCTACGCGCCTTTCGTGAAGACTGACAAACATACATCCATGTGTCTTCGCGTCAACGTAGCATTTTTTTTCTCTTATCCCAGCTCGCGTAAAGTGAGAAATTCCGCCAGCAACAGACCACGAAGTCACGTGAAACACTTCAAAGTCGGAGCGGAGGCAGGGGAAGGAGGGGGTGGTGGGGGTAAATAAATAAATAAATAAATAAATAAATAAATAATTCAAACAAACGGAAGCCCCGACAATTCAGGGGCGTAATTACATTTCGCATCGCACTTCAATCGATGCTGCGCACGAGATGCGCCGTATTGTGCTGCGTTTAAGTGTCTCGGCTCGCGTGCATCCTCAACAAGACATTAACCAAGCCGAATCAATAACACTCAAGGGCAACGAGCGGAGACAGATAGAGGCTCCGCGCGATGACAACTCACCAGCGAAGAGTGTGTGTGTGTGTGTGTGTGTGTGTGTGTGTGTGGGGGGGGGGGGGGGGGGGGGTGTTAAACAGTTATTAGAGTTTAAAAATAAAACACTTTGCGCTTTTTTTTGGGGGGGGGGGGGGGCTGCTTGGCGAGGGCAGCGCGCGCACTGGGAGCAAAGTGTTTTGCGCGGGAGCGTCGCTGATGCTGATGCTGATCATGATGCTGATGATGAAAAGCAGTTCGGGACTTACTTTAAAACGGCGCTGTCCCCCTGTCTGACGGTGATGTTGTCCTTTAGTACAGAATCCCCGCTCCTGGCCGGAACCCCTGCAGGTACAAGGAATAACAATTTAAGTCCGAGGACGACGATGCTCTTCCACGGCACCGCCACGTAGCTGCAAATCCCCATCTTCTCTCTGTCTGTCTGTGGCTGCGCAACTTCCAGGGAAACTTCGATGTGGAAAAATAAAAAAATAAAAATGAATATAAAATAAATACAGTCGGCTGTCCTTCTTGTCCTTCTTTTTTCTCCCGTCTGTGCGTCTGTTTTGCAGATTCGGCTCCGGCCACGATGTGCGCCAACTATCTGCCCGCCAGCCGTTTCAGGGCTTTCCAAGTAAACGGGGTTTGTTATGAAACAGCTGCTGCGTCCGTCCGCTCCGATTAAATAATAATAATAGCAGAAAGCGTATCTCCGCCCGCTCACTTCTCACCACCAAGGGAGGAGGAAAAAGTGACTTGAGAATGAGAGCAGAGCGGAGGGGGGGGCGGGGGGAGGGGGTGAAAATGCGCACCGTCTTCTTCCCCTCTGTGCCTTCTTTAAACTGTAATCGCCGTGAAATGGATGCTCTCGGAGGCGCGTCAAGTCAAGTCTCCTTCCTATGTTTTATTTTGTGACTCGGTGTTCCCTCTCTTTCCCCGACTCTCGCTGGCGCTGTGCAGAGCCGTGTGCCAGAAAAAAGGCTCAACTCGCCTCACAGCGCTCCCCTCCTCCTCCTCCTCCTCCTCCTCTTCTTCCTCCTCCTCCTCTGTCTCCTCCTCTCGCTCCTATAAGCGCCAGGTACAATCACATGCTCCCACACAGAGAACCATATGGCTTGTCTCTCCCATGTAGTCCTCTCATATTGGCAGGGGTTAGTTAGTGAAAGTGGCTCCGGGAGCCCCAGTGTGGGCATACTGGTGTCTACCATGGTCCCTTTGGCAACATGATGAATAGATTTAATGATATCAGAGCAATACTGCCTCATTTAAGCATGCTCTTTTTTCTGTGTGTCTGTGGAAATGTGTGTGTGTGTTGAGTCGAGTTACAAATTGTATATTCGAGCCCCCCATTCTGTCCTTGGACCAATAGGCCCCATCAAGGATCAAGTACAGCAGCAGGAGTCTTGCATCACCTCAAAGCCAGTGCAAATTAAAGTGGAGTTCACTGCTGTGTGTAGAGTTCAATGAATTGAGAGGCCACGTGAGGCCAGTGTTATGAAGTCAGAGAGGAGGCAAATTAAGGCGAGGGAGTAAACAGCGCCCACCACCAACAACAACAACAACAGAAAAACGGCAATTTTATTGCAAAGATCATTGTGCAGTTAGTAATTTTAAACTGGTCATCAGGAACCTGAATCTGTACTAAGAACAGTTGCATGTATGACCAGGGTCTTGGGTGAACTTGCAAAAGCCACACTTGGCTTTTAAATTGGCAGCAAGTTTGAAGTCAACATATTCAATAAAAAAAGATAATAATTCTGTTTTGAGGGGCAACACTTGCAAATTATGAATTCCCCAAGTAGTTTTCCGCATGTGACAAAAAAAAATCTCAAAAATGAAAACATTAAAATTGCAGATAAACAACACTCTGAAGCATTTCAAAATTAGGTAGAACATTCAAAATATTGAATTAAAACTCTCTCCAGAGGGTCTTATTCTACAAATTATGCATTAAAGTGTGACAGATTAAGACGCAATGTTGCCATGCCAATGTTTTGATGTTTTGTGGGTAAAGTGTGGCAGATGTTTTCAATTCAATATTGCTTGTACTCATACTTGACATTATACATAATCTTCACCTGCGAAACTCCAGACTTACCAAAAATAGAACTCTTTTTACATAAACAATTATGAAGACTGTAATTGCCTCTGCTGTGCTGACACATGCTGTGTACATAA
The DNA here is from genome assembly GCF_046127955.1 of Nelusetta ayraudi. Lineage (NCBI taxonomy): Eukaryota > Metazoa > Chordata > Actinopteri > Tetraodontiformes > Monacanthidae > Nelusetta > Nelusetta ayraudi. The sequence continues at coordinate 2,547,309 of NW_027466061.1, read as the reverse complement.
CCTTCAGGTTATTCAGTGTTCCACGCCACATTGACACGTAATTAAATGAATCGTATCTCAGCCGTATTTCTCACACAAACCTTCGTCAATATGTTTATCATCACCCTGTAGCTGTCAATAATTATTATACGTTCTCCTGCAATAATGAAAACAAAATGGTTTTATGATGAGTTTATTGTGATTATTATTGTCAGACTAACCAATGATTCAAAAGTGAAAATTAATCTGATGTCTTTGCGTTGGCGCTTTGTTTCAGGGGCCAGTCAGGCGATAAAGATGAAACAGCCTCTGTCTTCAATTGAAGACATCAACCAATCAGAAGTATGAAAGTGCTTTAAATTGGTTGTAGGCTTATCAACTTGACAATCCATGTACTTGTGTCAGTGCTCATCAGTGAGCCGTTGCCTCTATGTCTATTGAAATGCATTTTTTTAAAGTATAAAAACAAAAGCCAACAAAACTCCAAAGAGGGAAAGAACAGCTAAGTAATTAGCCAGCCAGAATTGCAATACTGAAACTAGAAATGTGAGTGCAGAAGTCTAAAAACAAAATGGTGAGTCATCATTTTGAGGGGTGAAATAAAGTCTGAAGTACTGGACAATTGTAAAGTAAATCCTGAGAAAAAAAACAAAAAACAGAAAACATTAGACTCTTTAAAGGTCCAGAGTGTAAAATCTTTAAGCAAGCCTGGTACTTAAGGAAGCCCGCCTGACAACCTGTTTCTTGTTTAGAGCACTGTGAGACGGGCTTACTTAAAAAATGGCAACGCAAGGTGGCAACTAACTTGCTCTACATACAGTCTATTCTTTTATATTTGAAAACAGTTCTAATGGTAAATCAAGAAAAAAATTTACACACTGGACCTTTAAGTGCAAGAATAATTAATACTGTTTTTATGTTGTCTCCAGTCCAGATTACATTGTCAGATAATAAAATAATAGTGGTCGTCGCTGTCGTCATATTAGTCCAGAAAAGAAAGAGGTCCTTGTGCAAAGGAATACTTTTTGAGCACAACACATTTGCAGCTATTTCATTTACTTCAAAGAAATTGAAGATTGGGGACCAAAAATGTATAATACTTTAGCTATGCACCTTTGCCTCGTATAAGCTGATCAATTTTTTTCTAGTTGCTGATAATAATAGATTTCAGTCACTTTGAAGCAGTTGGCGTTAAGCAAAATAAAATGTGATAGTGAAAACCTCAACACCTTTGAAAAAAGAAGGCCATTACCACCAAGTGCATTTTTTGTCTCGCTTCTTCCCAAATGCGTTTTGTTTAATTTCAGCACAAATTGTCCGTTTAGAGGAAGCAATGCAATTTTCACAGCATTTGCGATTCAGAGAAAGCGTCAGCCAGTTGACGCTGACACCGCATGGACAATACTTCATTAGGTAACATCCTGCCGGCAGATATGATGGGTATATATCATAATAGGTCTACAATTTAGCTCAAACAAACTGCCAGGCATTGTGTCGGGCAAAAAAGTCCCTTTTAATTTGTCCTCTTCCTTAGATGCTACTGAACAATATGCAAAAGCTACTCAAATTTTCATCTCCATTTTCCCCAGATGATGCCACTCAGATAGGTCCCAAAGGTGAATTTCAGATGAAAGAGGTTGCCCATGGTGTTTGGGTCATGACGCTGATCCTGTGCCATCTCTTCCACCATAATGTGTTGACCAAATGAGTTGCCTAAATCCACGTCTAGCTGAGCCAGGTCCCCCTTCCCTTCACGAGACTCTCTGTTGAGTTGCGTTGATACTCTCTTAAACACCAAGCACTGCTGTGTCTTCATCAAGCAGTAAATGTACTGCTTCTTCAGGAGGTATTCTGTTAGCCACTACAACATTATGCTGAAGAATACCTTTTCTTCAACACTCACCAGATGGATTGTCCTAAACTACTGAATGGTGATCAGGTTCTCTTGCTTTGGGACCATCCTACCTGGCTTACCTAACTTCCCCTGCTTCAGATCCCTCAGGATCGTCCACTGTGCATCATCGGTTCCAGCACCTTGATCAAGGCTTGGTATCATCCTAGAGCTTTGCTGCATGCTGACCAAGTGTAGGTGGTACAGAGATGATTGGAAATGTTTAGTTTCATGTGTACTGTCTATTGTCATTAATAAAGTAGAAGGTATGCAAAATGCCCCCTCGGTCCCTGGTGAAATCTTAGTTTCAATCTATGAATCTCTACTGATTGGGCATTGATTACCTAAACTGTATTTAAACAACCATTGGTTGTTCAACCATGTAATAAACAACATAAGGTTGTTTGTTTTATTGAAACGATGAATTTCCTGTTTAGGAAACCAGAAATTGAATTTCTGAAAACATAAAGAAATGTCTCTGTATGTGTTCCCAGTATGCCTTGATGTGGCAAAAATGCAATTTCAAGCTCATTACCCACCGTTTAAAGATCACACAGGTTTTCTTTTCAGGGTGGATGGTTGAACCTTTATACCTGCATGCTTTATTGACTTTTAGGTCATGCAAGAATTAATAAGCAAATAGCTTTTTGAAGGACAGCGTGAATGCAAGAATCATGAAAACATCATGCCATGCTGTATTTGTTTGCTAATGTGCTTCTGCAGCGTCGTCCCTCGTCACATCTGTATACACAGGACTGAGCCAGCCACTTAGGATGAGTGTGATACTCTGTTTCACATCTAACAGCAGTAACCAGTATGACAGCTCTTGAGCCTCACGAGAAGACAGAACAAGATAATTTCTTTAGTTTGACATCAATTTGGCAGTCTGTTAAGATGTAGGGGTGAGAGGAGACAAATGGCATTGCTATGACAGCTTTGAATGCCATCACAGCGGGCAGTAGAAGAGACACATGGCATTGTTCTTGTCTGGTGCCCAATGTTTGTGCAAGTGTGAAAGCAGTGATGGCTTGTATTTGTGGCAGTCATTCTGCGGCCTGTGTGCACACTTGTCTAAAATGCCACTGCCTTTCCGGGAAAATCCTATCATCTTGGAACAAACACACTTGGTATATAACACAAAGATGTGCCAAAAATTGTCAAATTATCTTAGCGCACATGTGAAGCTACCCCCATACTTTCATTTTCCTCTTCTTGGAAAAAGTTTGTCAAGAGGAGGAGACAAAGTCCTAAGTCCAAAGTAGCACTAAGTGCTCTGCAAAGCCTCTCATCCACCTACTCACACACCAATAAAGCAGCTGTGGCCATTGAGTGTTCCGCTAGGTCCACTGGGAGCAAGTTAGGGTTCAGTCTTACCCAAGGACACTTTGACATGCAGACAGTTGGAGCTGGGATTCGAACTGTTGATCCATCGGTCATTGGATGACCTGCTCTCCCAACTGAGAAATACCACTGAATACATGATTTTATAAAAACGGCCTGTAAAATGTTTTATACACTTTCTTGAGTGTGAAGGGCTGTTCCGAATATCGTACTTGTGTAATGTTTAGAATACAAAAAATACAGGAAATATTTTCACATTAGCACACTCACACAGTTCAGAAATGGAGTGTGGGTGGTGGACCTTCAACACCAAAATGAGCAATTATGTTTGTATCTAAACACACAAACCAGCCCACATCCTTGTAATTCCAGTTGTTAATTTCAATATAAATGCAATGTAACAGTGACATTATGGGGCATGTTTATTTTACTGTTGTAATGACAATTAGGAACTTGTAGATAGAAGAAATTGATTCATTTGTTTATTCAATGGTGATTATAGTAGTAGCATTTTGACTTTTTTGTCAAGCCCATAACTTTATTAGTCAACCAGTGTGCTACACCTGCTGGAATTTTGTAGTCATCAGATGTAAATGCATCCGCTGACCAAAGACAGATGTGAGGTGAATTTGGAACTCTAAATAGGCGGTAGGTGTGAGTGCAAATGGTTGTTCGTCTCCCTATACTGTAAATTGTAAACTGGGGACATGTCCAGGGTGTAACATGTACATTTTACATGTACAAATGTGCAACTAGATACACATGCAGTCAACATTATATGGACAAACTTCTGCACCTATACAGTAGCTCCTGCAGGCCCGGTCCATTCAGGCTGCTGCTGAACTACCAACACTCAATTTCTTATTTTTCTCAACCTACATATCATCAATGATTATACTGTGTCTTATTCTAAGGGCGTGTTTTCATTGCCTCGCCACGGTACTGTGTTAGGGTGTTTGCACTGGCCGCTACACGGTTGTAGGGGGTGCTGTTTCGGTACCTCTATGGTTGAGGGGCCAAGCAAGTCGAAGCGAGTTTAGTGGTGACGTAGCGACGAGCAGGGCACTGATTGGCTCAGTGTCCTCGTCGATGTCCCCTGTCGGAGCGGACATCGACGCCAACCCCTTCTTCGCAGCGTTCCGTGTCAGGTACATTTTACCGTGAATACAAGCAGCTACTATTGATGTTGTACAAATACATTTATATGTTATATAATATTTATATAATGTTATATTATTTTTGTCTTTTGGGGAGAGGCAGGCGAACCGGGAATGCCCTCGACGTCGCGAGTGTGTTCAACCATATTCGCGAAAACGACGAGCGGCAAATGGTGCAGCGCTCGGAACAAATCGAGTTGCTCCTACGTGAGGCGCGGCAAGCTAGGGAATCCGAGGAGGCTTTGAGGTGAAAGGAAATACAGATTCGCCGAGAGGACGTGGCTCTTCGCCGCGAGGAAGCCTCGAACACCACGGCATTTAACAACGCCTTCCTTGGCTTGCTAGGGCAGCTCATAAAGGCTATTTCAAATAAGTAGGAGGCTCTATTTTGGGCGTGTTTACAGTCTGTTTTTCTGTTGTTCTTTAATAAATGCTATTTTCCCATTATATCTGTGTCGTGTTTACTTTTGGTGAAAATATAAAGGTTACAGAAGGTATTAAACAACCTCTACTTTGTCCATTGCTGCACTGTTATGTGTCGTACAGAAATGACGCCAACGAAAATATTGTCCCGCTCTACCGCGTCGACTCCACCCACGGTCTTGTGATCACAGAGCCAATGAAAACACAATCGGACCGAGGCGTGGCGTACCATGGCGAGGCGAGGAAATGAAAACACGCCCCAATACAGATATCAACGATAACCAGTTCAGCCTATGCCATGATGTATAAAAGTGGTTATCCAGATATCCAAAGGAGGATGTTTGGTTCTCATCTGTGTTGTTTGCTCCAGTTGTATTTTCTTCCAGTTGTGATGTTACTCAATCCCTTTATCCCACTAAGACTGCCAAACAGCGCAAATCGTTTTTTGTCTTCTGCTCTTTTTTGCTCACCGTTTCAGTTTTAAACTCTACTTTACTTTATTATATTTGCCATATGATGTACCTGTCGATCATAGTGCCTAGAGGCGAGGCAAACCATGAATAAATATGAATAAATGGGGGTGTCTTATTCAATTGACTGTCCTTTTCAGTCACCACATTTATTGACTGATTGTTGTGTGCTGGAACTTGCTAGATATGCACATTTAATCAACATGACACCGAGTCTCCGGCATTTAAATAAATTCAAACCTGTATCCTAGTGACTGTGTTTGCTGTGTTTGTTTTGCAGTGCTAACGACACCGCCGTTGCTTAGAGTCGGGCTTTAAAAGCACATGTGTAAATTCCAGTCAAACCTCAACAGCCCACTCTGAGTTCTGTGATAAAGGCAGAGTAAACACTTGGTCGGGTTCAAAATCACACAGGCCTTCTTATTTACTGATTTAGATAGAGACTAAGTTGAATTGAAACTCTCTCAGGTAGTGCTGATAAGGAGAGAACACACTCTGCCGATGGAACAGATAATACCACAACACCAATTTTTATCTCAATTCACACTTATTCTGTTCTCTACCCCGTTTATCTGGAGGTGTATCTTTTATTTTGGAAGGGGTTTTATATTCTTTTTTTTGTTCTATAATCTATAATTACTTATACCAGACAAAGAGTGCTTGTTTTGTTGTTCATGTGTGACTGATGTGCTGATGTGATTATGCCCAGTGAAAGTATTACAGAACATCAAATATCATTTGATAGCATCAAATTACTTTTTGATTTCAGTTATGATCCATTCACGATTATTCATCAAGGAAGACATCATTTATAGCTGTATTTCATTGCATGTTTTTTTTTTTTGTTCAGACTGTGTTCGATAGTTCTTATCAGGGGTGATGATTGCATTCAGCAAAGATAAGACTCAATTAAAACCAAATCGACACTGGAAAGAACAGAATTCCTGACTTGCACTCATGTCCTAATGACCTTTAAATTGAAATCACTTCCTGACCGCAGCAAAATCTAAGGTATGTGGCCCTAATTAGAGACAAGGTGTTGGCAGAAGGGAGCCAGTGAAACACCGCTGATTTTCCCACCCTCAGCACCGCTGTCAAATGAAGCTACGTTTGGACACGCATGTTCCTTTTGTTGCACACCGGTGACTCTCTTGATTAATTTCCAACAATGAGCGAGAGCAGAACACCGACAGCCGAGACAAAGACAACGGGACAGAATAAAAGATCAAGCGCGGACCAGCGAGCAGACGCACACGTCGCTATTTCGAGCATGAAATAGAACTGCAGTCCACTTCAACCTGGCCGTTTGCGTTGTGTTTTTTTTTAACCCCCATTGCCTTCAAGGGGTCAGGTGCATCCAATGACCTTGCTCGAAATTCACCATTAGTGAGGGTGCCGGGCATGCAGTAATGACAAACGAGAGGGAGGGGAAAAAAAACAAAAACAAAACACTGAACAATGTGGCTTTGCTCAGCTAGCCATGCCCTAAAACAGGCCTGTTTATATTGATTTTTAAAAATGCTCAAGTGAACAAAGCTGTTTTTTTGTTTTTTTCTATGGCAGTGTCTTTGTGACAAGCTGCAGCAGTGGCGCCACAGCAGAGCCCTCCCTCGCACAACGCACTCTCATTTATTTCTCATACACATGCAGTGACATTCACATAATTTCCTGCTGCGACATATTAACACCAGACGCCGGGTGGTTTATTCAAGTCATATCCACTAATCTCCATTCATATCATGCAAGGATGGGCAGAACCCTCATACAATAGAGCGGCCTTTGACCAAAGAAAGCTAATACCCAAGCAAAAACACGGGTAGGCTGAATAAAAAAGCACTCTCTCTCTCTCTCTCTCTCTCTCTCTCTCTCTCTCCCTCTCTCTCCCTCTTGCTCTCAATGGATTCATTGGTTTGCAGAAGCTCATATTTCACTGGCGCATGAACGCTGGTGTTATGCAATTTATTCATGAGCGGCTGACATTCCCAGGTCAGTCCAGCGGAGTCTTTGAGAAGCGGTTCAACGTTGGAGAGAATTCATTGATAGCATCAAAGGCGGCTACCAAACAAAGGGGTGGCATTTGCATGCAGCTTTGCGGAGTCACTTTTGCTGTTCACCAGATAAAATGACTTTTTTGAAATTAGGTTTAATCATTGATATAAAGGCAAGCGTTGGTGCTTGTAGTTTACTTTTATTGTAAAAGCTCTATTGTTTGAAGTCGATTCAACAAACTCGAAACAGGATTGTTTTTCAGAAGGCAGATAATGTCTGGAGGGCCTTTGAATTTAGCTTTTCCTTTTCTTGTGTCGAAGTTAATATTTGTGCATTGTTCTTAAGGCCTAAAAAACACTGTAGGACTCACTTTCAGTCCAAATCCAAACTTGCACTTGACTGATGCGCAGCTTTTTTTCTAATATCCTATCTAGGTGCCTGAGGCTGGATTTGCACAACAAGATGCAAGTGACCTAATTCTGATACAATTTTAACAACCCCCAAACTCCCACCCCAGCCCCTGGAAGTGCAACACATTGCAATCGTAACATGAATGCGTGAGCAGGAGGGGGGGGACAGGGGGGGGGGGGGGGGGGGGCGGGGGGGAGCAATTGATTTCAACAGATGTCAGATCGGAATCGGTCCTCTTTCACGTATTGAAGTAAATTGGATTATGATTCAGATATCTGCTGTTGCATCTGTATTCTATGCAGACAGGTGGGACGCTCCCTGGCGCTGTGCTGTGCATCAGTGATACTGCAGATCCACGCTGCATACATCCAAACACTCAGCAGGGCTCGGTTCGTACCTCTGCCTTAAAATGTCATTTGTTTCATTTTGTTCTTCTCCTGTGAAGCCCCATGGAATTAATGTATTATGAACAAACATTTTCCCGCACCTGATTTCTCAACTTTTCCAGAAAAAAAACACCCAACTCTGTGTTGGCGAAGTTGCACTTCAGAGCTCCATCCCAATTTGTCTGTGGCACAATTCTAGATAAGAACAACAGTTCCGCCCTAATAATATTCTGTACACCCGAATAAATGCTTTGAGCTTTCATTATCTGCTAATCTCACCCAGAACCATCCAGTTGGAGTTTTCACGGGTCCATTGGAAAGTGTTGTTTGCTGATGCTGTCTGACGCAAGCTTGTTTGCTTTACTGGTTGTGAGCTAAATAGTGTCTACACATTAAACTTGAGCCAGTTGTGAGCAAAGTTTAAACAAGTGTAAATGCACATTACACACGAGGATGAAAGCAGACGGTGAAAAAAAAAAAGATAAAGGAACAAATACTTCCTGGCTCCGCTTCTAAATTAGCTAAGCTTGTCTGTTTATACTTGGCGGGGCCCTTTTCCTGGTAAATGCGTTCTACCTTGCATTTGTGCAAATTGAGAGAGACTTCAGATTTAATCTAAAGCAAAAAGAAAACAAGCGTTTTCATTTTTTTTTTTTTTTTAATCTATTACTTTAAAACGGGCTGAAATGCTGTCACTTAATTTCATAGCTGTTACTGGAGAATTGACTATAAAGATTCCTGGCTGCAGGCTGTGAAACGCTTTTCAGTCAGAAACCCTGGAAGTCAAGCAGAGTCCGGGTCCTCCACAAGATGGCAACCTGAGGAGAATGTGGCTGATAAAACAGCAGAAAGACAGAGATACCAACAGCACGATCACTGGTTTCACTTCCCGCAATCCTCAGGAAACACCAGAAAAAAAATAAATATCTCTGCCATTGTAGGAACTTCTTCTTCTTTTATATATTTGGACACAGTATCATGTCACTTCCAACACTGTTTGCTCTCAATGACTGCATTTATTTGAGGCAGGCAGGTGTGACGAGTGATGAAAAATCTGAAGTATCAAACAAGTTTGATGTTTGGATTCTATCTGGAACAACAATAATAATGAAATTGACACCACACACTCAAGGATGGGGTTTGGAAGAACGATTCAGCTCCTTTGAAAGGCACCTTATGCCAGGATCAGAGTGCACCTCTCTGTTGCTGTTGTTGTTCACAGTGGTTACTGTGTCATAAATCCGTTCTTTGCCTTGTATCGGCGAATGACTACTCTTCAAGTATGACACCGACCACACCCCGCCCGATCATCACGTGCTGTTCACATGCACGTTCCCAGGCCACAGGTCTTTGGCGAGGGGAAACTAGCACTTGTCAATCACTCAAGGCAACAAAGGCACTTGGTGTGATGGCGGCTGTCCTCTGCTACAGAACGGCAAAAAAAGGAAACCTGGTCACCAAAGTGTCTCCGATATTTTGACGCCAACAGCAGTATGGTTGACATGGCTCCACAAATATTCCCTCCATATCACTCCTCCACCAAAGGGTGGCTAAACTACTGTCAAAATCGTTGTTTGCTTGCGCACCCCACAGAACTGTCCCACGTTCTATGGGTGGAGAGCACTCTGTCTTCCTATTGGCCAATGTCTAGGAACACTTGGCGGGGGGGGGGGGGGGGGGGGTGAAGAGTCCAAATCGCCAATCTTTAATTATGTACCACTACAAAGGGGTAAAGCCGCTTGTCCTGCGATCCAGACAACTCATGATCAATGAACGTTTATCTGTGACGAGTTTGTGGAGTCACATTTCTGTAAAAGTAGCTGCAAAATTCATGTAGTCTGATCCCAGCTTTATTCTCTGCTGAAACGAAGGTGAAGTTGGCTGCAAAGTAGCAGTTCTAGTTCACCTTGCATTCAAACCTCTGGTGACTCATGTCAGGTACATAAAGACAAGCTTCAGTTGCAGGAGGCAGTCAAATGAAAGCAAATCAGTTGTATTCAGGTTTATTATCATTGGTGTATGGACAGAATGGAAAATAGAAAGTAAGTACAGTAAAAGTTAATATACATTCTAATGAGAGAAACGGGTGGCAAGAAATAGGCCCAGGGAATCACATTATCTTTATTTAATGGCCATAAAATTCTCAGAGGTGTAGAAAGTTAATTTATTACAATATTCCCATTGAGATCTGCAAAAGACAATGTTTCCTGGCTTAGCCAATTGCTAAGCAAAATGGGAATTTCATCCTGCCAGAAACAAGTTTTTGGAGTGATGCCACTTTATTTTACCACTGAAACTGCTGAGGCTTTGAGATACAATACTATTCTGCTGTACAGGGGTTGTCAAAGTGGGTTGCTGCAGGCCAGGGGTGCAGCAAAACAATTGAATAACGTTTGGAAATTTTCAATGTGACTTTTAAATTTGTGTTATTTAGACATGTTTTAAAAGGCTGAAAAATCAAAATGAAAATTGGATTGATGGATGTTCTCAGTGGTGCATGTGTGAAACAAGTCAACATGTCAGACAAGTCCGGCAGCTTTGAAATGAAGTAAGAATAGTTATAGTAGGAAGAGATACACCAAAAAGCTATGTAAAAGTAAAATATGCCATAAATATAAGAGAGAGAAAATTAAGAATATAATTTAAGAGTGCCACAAATGAAATAAATATTGTATTTATAGGGGTACCTTGGCCTAAAAAAGTCTGACAATCACTGCTGGAGTATATACCCTCGTCCTCTAAAAGACAAGATGCATTCACATCATTTATTGTCTGAATCCATCTGAAAATTCACTAGAACAATCGAAAGTCTCCAAGAAACAATCTATCATTCCAGGAAATCAGGGTCACTGCTGCAAAGGGGGTTTGGCAACCAATTAGGATCAAAAGAGTCTGTGACTTCCAAGCCTGACTGGTTCGCTTTCTCTCGGAGCGCGTGGAGGCAAAATGTTGTGTTTTTCCTCCTCTTTGTTATGGTTTGTGCTGGAGCTTAAGTGCTCCTGGCATGGAGAGCCACGCATGATTCCAGCTTTGATCCCAGATAACCACATCTGCCTCTGTCTTTGACTTATCAGGCAGCTTTAATCGAGCGCCTTTGCAAGCGCTCACAGCATGCGGGACAAAAGGGGCTGCGCGTGTCTGAAGCCAGTCTTTTAAAGCTTAAGGTTCGTCTTCCACGGCAGAGCCGCGGTCTTTGTCTCATCTCATCCCCTCCCGCAGCCCTGCCCTGCCTCGTTCCTCCGAATGCGGCATGTTGCCTTGCCACGCAGGTCAGCCAAATGTATGCGTGGCACGAGGGCATGAATAATTTAGGCAGCTGGTACCTTTTAAATGATTTGAATGTTCAGACATCCTGCGTTATCAATAGGTGTAATATTCGCCGCACTCCCAGCAGATATGCTGATGCGCCATCTGAGGCTCTCCCTCTGACCTCTGCGCGACTTTCTTGCCAGCCTGTCAGAAACTAAGTGCATGCACACAAAGGAGTCGACGCTAGCGCAGCGCCATGCAAATCAGGGACTTAGCTGCCTTTTTCGATGTGCAAAACTTTCCTTTTTATCTACCCTGTCAATACTCTGGCCATTTGAGCGAGTCTATTGACGAGAAGCAGTGCAAAATAAAAGCCTGCCTGAAGGTCAAAGCTAAATCTCCCTGCGTTAAGCCGTGAAAATATGAAAGGCATTAACGACAGTGTTTGTGTTAATGCATGTGTCCTCGTCCATACCAACTTATTCGCCGTCTCTGGAGGGTTTTTTTTTTTTGCTAGCTTGAAACTTTTCTATTTGGACTTTGCTGTGTGCGGCGGTAAGAGGAGGCAGTTTGTACGGCACATACCGTCCCGCTGGAGGAAAATTAGGGCCGCTGCTCTGTAAATGCCCAGGATAACGATGGCTTTGAGATGGCATTACCTGGAGGATGGGGGTGGGCTAATAAGTTTGTGAAGTGATAAAAGAGATAAGACTAATGAAGAGCGAAATGATCTGCTTGCATTAAGTTGTGTTTACAATGAGCACACAGTCGCAGGCAGCTTCCGGAGGAATTAACTGCCACATCTAAAGCCATAGCCATAGCATTTTTTTTTTTAACTTATTAAGAGCCATCACAATGGTCCTTTGCAGAACTTTAATTATGGAGAAGTCACACTGGCAGCTGTATTCCTTAGTAAAACCCCTCCGAGGCTGACACTGTGGTCATTTGAGACAGGAAAGTCAATATGGCTGTCTCTCTCAATCCCAATCTCACTTTCATCGGCACAGAATCGCTCAATGCAAATATGTCTGTCTGCAACGCAGAAGGTTATTAAACATTCCAGATAGCGGCAACACTGGCGTCCAATCAGAAGTGAGGAGAGCAGCCTCCAGCATTGTGTGTTTAGGCAGAAAGTGTCATCGTGAGACGGATCCCACTCACTTCAAGGTGAAAGCATCTGACTGAGAAATTTCCATTCAAATATTAGTCAAACGGAACTAATACTGCGGGATGGAATGAATCAACCATTCAGATTGTATTTGACACTGACATATGGGAGGAGGTTTGGGGGAAGTTGGGGGAATGACGAGTGGATATTTAAGGGAGGTTACGGACCATTTCAGATTATTAATCGTCTAATTTCCACAGCGGAGGGAGACGATCACAAAGTGATACCGCTGATGGATTTGTTTTCATGGCCACCTCTGCTCAACGTGGAGCCGCTCCCACGGCCAGCCGTGTTTGTTTGTAAAGGTCCTGACAGGAAGACTTCTAAATGCCGCATGTGCGGAGGAATACATTTAACAACAATTTTGCATTTGTGTTTAGATGGTGCCCTTGGTAGTCATGAACATCGCAACAACTGTTAGAACTGAATATTCAAAATGATAATGATGACCCTTATTTGCAATGCGCAATTGCCCGAGCATACCCTCCTTCTGTGGTTGTATCCCTTCAGATGAAGCATATGTGCTTTGTAGGAATGCAGAACGTTACTCAAACACCTGGTTGGATTTTTTAGTTTTAGTTTGTTTTTTATGAGATGGAGCTTGATTGTTAAACCGTTCACCGTTTTTACACCACACCAACATCATAATTTTCTCTTGCAGCGTATATAAAATGCACCAGCTATCAAACATTAACAGATTGTGCATGTCTTGGGAAAAAATACAGGGTGTAAGGTCAATACCCACACAACACTTCCAATGCGATGCTCCATTATAATGGAGGGGCACGACAATGACCTGTACATTGGTCTAATTGTTTAGTGTTGAGTGCACAGCCCCACATTAAATACACACAGGACTAGGCTCTATAATACAGACAAATCCAAAATAAACCTATACATTCATACAGTTAAGTTGTACAATGACAAATCAAAAGCAATTTTATCCGAATCACATAATTTCAGAAAGAAAATCAACCATCAATCTTGACGGACACTAAAAGATCAATGCTTTGCTGTCACTTTTGAATCATAAGAACTTTAATTTTATATCAATGGCAACTATCTGTCAAGGTTGTTTTTTGAATAGTTTTTTGAGCCATTGGAATCCAGTTCTTCTATTAGGTGCCCCCACGATAGCCCTCTCATGAAATGGGACAGACAGGCATTTACAAAATCCTTAATGACACAATATTGCTTGGTTGAAACTCAAAAAGCAATGAGAGAGAGAGAGAGGGAGAGAGAGAGAGAGAGAGAGAGAGAGAGAGACTGACGAAAGCATTAAAGTACCAAGAACCTGGTGTGCTAAATGCATTGTCGTAACTGTCCTTGCAAAGGCCAAGGAGTGTTTAAAGTATAACATGAGTTTGCTGTTTTAACTATTTCACTTTTTTTTTTTTTTTTTTTTACCAATTTATTCCTTTCTTCATCTACAGTTAAAGGTGATAGAGAGACGGAAGTTCATTTAATTGCATAACATACTCAGTATGTAAAGGCAGTGATAATTTTAGCAGTGTTACTAGTCTATTCATGATGAGTGAGAATCGTCAAAATAGATTAAAATAGACATTCCGAACATTAACAACTGAACGTGGCGTCAATATCGACACAATGATTAGAAAAATACAGTCAGGTTTTGACTGACAGTCTCTGATTCCACAATCATTCAGTTAAGACTGTTTTACATTCTTGCAGGAGACTTGAGGAGTGCAGTTTTTAAGTGTTTTTCTTTCTCATCAAGGGATTTCAGTCAGTGCAGTGAGGTATGAGGGAGCCAGACCTAAAACTGTTTGGTAAATGAGTGGAAGTCGGTGTGTGCGAAGCATATGTAGTGCAATTGAGCTAATGTCATTTGCATCCAGTACCGCATCTCAAGGCAACACGGCAGGCAGAGTCCCAGAGATTCAAACAGTGCACAGAAGCACCCACATGCATCGTGCCTGCACAACAGAGGCCAGAAGGCTGATAAAAAGAAACATTCAACATACGTTCTTGTAGGGGGAAAAAAGAACAATGTGATTTGAACTGAAAGAGGTTCAGCTTCACCCTGAGCAGAGCTGTGATCAACAATGTCAAAATACTTTTGACAAATTGTAAAAGGTGCACAAACTGAATCTTTTTTCCATTTTCCTGCTTCCTTTCATGGTTTTCAAGTTTGCAGTGACGGTGCTTTAGCCTTTCCTCCAAACCAGACTTGAAAGTGGATAAAATAACAATTTTTCAGAAGCTGTTTGATTCTCCGACAATCTTTTTTCAAAAGATATTTTCTACAATGCACAGTTGACACACTGCCTTGTGATTGTATAAATGCAAGGCAGGGGTTGGAGGTGATTGGGATGGCCTCATGATGCTGGGCAAGCAATATTCTGGTGGAGACACCAGAACAAAACTACAACTACAAAACAGATCAGCTTTCAGTTATAATGACTTGTAGGAAAAAGCCAATACTGGTATCACACTTTTGCTGAATTTCCATTCTAAAACATGCCCACTGCTAAAAGGTATGTCTAACACACTGTTAAGCTTAAGAGCTGAACAACGTGGCATGTAAAAAATCAAGGTTTAGCTGGATAACGTTCCTGTCCCTACTGTGAACACAGTTTAGGTTGGGTAGTTTTAGAATGTCATGTTCATGTTGTTGACTCGTTTTGAAATGTTTTCAAACGTGTGTGTTAGCAACACTTGAAGCATATGGAGCAAATTAGGGCAAAGGATGGGTTTCTCTTTTTCATTTTTGGATGCTCACAGATGTGCAAGAGACCTCCTCTCATTTAAACATAGATTTGAAAGTGAATTTTGCATAGCATTGGATCTGTCACCTATAATTCTGTTCATGATATGTTACATCACATTTGGTAGATTTAGTGTTTTGGTAATTTTTGGCACATACAATTAAAATTTCAGAGACAAAAACTAGTTCTGTTAATAACATCTAATTAATGGCATTTCATTTAATTACATTAATTAGCTAAAAAGTGTGTGTGTATGTGTGTGTTTTCATTGTAGAAGGCGTTATGGAAGTTCCGTGGACAGATTTCAACTTTGGAGACTTTCTGTTTATTTGGCTTGCTGGGAAACTGGAAAATCAGACATTTGAGTAAGAATGGAACACACTTGAGACCTCAGACTTGGGTCTGCTCTCGTGATCCCAACATCAACACCCAACAGTAAAATCAATTCCAAAACCAATTAGAACAGAATGACTACTTGAACTGAGTCTTCAATTCCTTTTTTATGTTGTATCAATGTTCACATTGATTTAAAAGTACTCATAAAAGTGCATTGTTTCCTTTCCTCATAGCTTTTGTCATAGCAACATTGGCAAATGGCTCATTTGGGGATGTTTTTGACTCAGCCAGGCCTGTTTCTTTGGCCAACCAATCTCTGCGTTCACCGTATAAAAGTCTTGGGGGCACAATTACAACTGGCAACAGAAAGGAAATGTTGGTGTTGAGAAGAAAAACGAGGAATAATCCCGTTCATTTTTCTTATCTGTGGAGGTCCAAGAAGCCGGAGAGTATTTCCCCAGATAAAAGCCCAGGCAATACTCTACTCACACAAACTGCAATACAGGGATACGTAACACTTTTGTTCTATATCGACTCAGTTTCCCTGTTGGTTTGTCCTGCAGTGAAGAGGGCTCAAGCATGTCCTTTTTAATCCCAGAGTCACTTTCTGTTGAAAGTAATATATGTCTTAAATGTCATTAATTAAAAATGATGCCATTCCTCTTTGTGCTTTAGCAAAAGTAATCAAAGACAGGCAGTGCAGGTACAGTGACTGAATACATTTGCAAATACTGGACTTGATTAATACTGCAAATGCGATCTTAATTAACTTGCTAAAGCCAAAGATGATGTGTGTGCTGCTGGTATTTGCTCAGTGGGGACAATTGCACAAGATTGATGCATGCTGTGGCCGTGCATTATTTCACTCATCTCAAAATATATTCTGTCAAAAATTGCGATAGGTGTTTGCGATCAAGTCAATATCATAATAGGAAAAAGGTTTGACTCAAAGTCAATAATCAGTGGTGAATTATTTTTCTTTAAAACAAGTAATGAAAAAAAATCATTTAATTTTATTATGCTAAAAAAAAAAAATAATCTATTCTAACCTCAAGTTTCTTTCCTCATCTCACAAATGTGATTAGGGAGCCAATGAACTCACAGCAATGCTATTTCAGAGCAAAAGGGGGAGACTTTCACTCATGGTTTATCCGGACCAAAGATGATTGAAAAGGCTTGGGGAACAGATTTATTATCCTCGTGCAAAGCCAAAGAAAAGCATTTTGCTAGTCTTGGCCCTCCAGTACAAAAAAGCTCCCGGCCAGCAAAAAGACAGTTCAAATGCAGCATTTAAGTAACTGTGCTGCGCACCTTTCATTTGTGCAACACGTTTTATTATCAGAATCAGTAAGCAGTGGCATGGCTTTCTTTTTTAACAAACACCACATATATAGATATAGATATATAGATACAGATATATAGATATAGATATATAGAGATATATATCGATCATGTTGTAATCTCCCATCATCCCATCTCCCAAGGCAACAAAAGCTGTCAACAAAGAGCACAACAGAACAACCTTTGATAGTGAAAGCCTTGGGAGAGAAATGAAAAAAAAACCCTGTACACTAACGCCGCCATGTACCAGAGGTTGTTTGCTTAAATATTTAGAAAAAAAAAAAAAAAAGCTGGTTCACCCAAACATTCAGGAGGCCAATGCTTTTGAGAGAAGAAAATCCAAACTGCAAAGGATGCAATGGTTGGAATGTGGTGACCTTGGATGAAATTGGGAAGCTTTGTGATGAATACAAACAATGGCCAAATAGTCAAAGGGGACATTTTTTTCGTTTTGCTAATGGCATATAAAAAAAATGCACAAAAATGGAGCACATCAAAGAGAGTACATTTCTTTATTACGGTGTATCACCTTCAACAACAGCTGGAACACTCGGATTTCAGCTCTAAAATTTTCCCAGTCACAAAAACACAGTTTTCATTCAGTCTTTAGATTTCACTGGATTCCAAAACCAACCAGTTTCCTCTTTATATCAAGTGTGCAGAAGGTGTGTTAGGAACAATATTTTTTCTCCTAAACTATTTTAGTGACAAGCATATTCCTCCTCTGTGCTGCATCAGAAACAAAAGTTAACCTTACTCATTGCCTCCACCCCGCGCTCGACCGTCATTAAATCTGGCAGACTGCAAAGCAATGCTCAACATATTTTAACAAAACATGGCTCACAGGATTTAATTTATTGTGTCATTTAAATGTGTATCCACTTCCCAGAGAAAGTGATGGGAATGTGAAACTAGTCCCACCAGTCAAACTGTGTGGTTGAGTGGAAAACACACTTACAAGGCTAAGTCCACTCAGATAAAAGTAAAATAAGTTATTGATAGCATGGAAGTATTGAGATGAAGTTGTGAACATAATACTGTGGGAATAGAAATGCAATATATAAAATAGTGTCAATGCAATGATTTTTAAACAGATATGTTAAATTAGTTCCTAAAACAATGGTCACTTCTTTACAGTGCACACATTTTAAAAACAAATGCAACAGTAAAACCTCTAAATGGTATAAACAAAATCCATTAATTCTAATATCTCTGTTAGTTCCCGGCTTTTAAGTCATGAGCTTATTGACAGCAGCTCAGATGGGTCAAATTTTTTGGAACATTTCAAACAGACTAGAGTACTTGAGCAGGAGGTTTGTCTCCCTGCGCAATATGCTTAATGTCTCTAAGTGAATAATTTCAGTCATTTTCTCACTTCAAAATCTGATGGGAGAAGTGGTCCCGCTGTCATAAAAAATTTCCAAAAAGCAAGGGAAGGCGACAGGTGGTGGATGCGGGGTGGGACTTGTTTGAAATGTTCGTGCTTGAGCTGATTCTTCACCACAACACACAGTTCTACTATGCTTACATGCACTCGCCGTTTACTAATCTCACACTATTTCCCAATGATCAGACACGGAGAAAATGAAGACGCTATATGTTGACAAGCGAGCTCGCTTTTAAAAAGCCTCATGTGGTGTCACTCTCCACAAGGTGCATTTTACTGCAAATACATGGGCCTGAGGCCAGCTAATGCATGATGAGACAAGATGTGAAAGAAGGGATATCAGCAGTGCTGTCTGTGTAATTTATTAATAATTAACAGCAGGCACCATGAAGCTAAGTCAGGGCACCTACCAGCTGCTGGGAGCTAAATGCTGAGATCAGCATGCTAGCGTGGTCACACTGAAAGAATAAAGATGCTGATGTTAAACTTAAGTTGCCAGCCTCATTGCATATTGTTTGTGTGTTTAAATGTAACATACTATTGATGTAATACATACATTCATAAAAAAACAAACAGGAGACACTGACAGGCACAAGGAAGACATGGAGGTATTCTGCTCAAACCTAATTCAGAGGCTGAGAAAATGCATCATTAAAAAGGCTTCAGAACTCTGGAAGTACAATGTGATGTAGGTCCTCTGCATTGGGGTGTCAGTGCAACTCAGTTTGCGCACTGCTGTGTGAAGGAATGTGAGTTTTTAACATTGTTGTGCCACATGGCTTAGTTTTTCAAATGCCCATAGTTGTTTGTTTGTTTAAAATTGGTTGTGAGTCTGATCAAGGCTGTGGTCTTTATTGTTTGATCAGCTGATGAGCAGCCTAATTCAGTTAAATTGTTGTTTTCAACAAATTGTCCCCTCCATTTTTTTTTAGATTTTTTTTGCTCTTGCTCCCATTTCTTCTTTTTTGCATTTTGAAACGCTATTCAGGACCTTTTATTTTTTAATTATTGCAATTTCTTAACTGGTCTTACAGATTTTGATCAGGAGTGTGTCTGTATATCTCTATCACATATTCACGTAGAGACCGAGTTGTTTTTTTGTTCGTTTGTTGGTTTTGTGATTTGTTGAGGTGCTTTGATGAGTTTGAGGCGACAACAGAACTGAGGAATTTCTGATAATATCAATCTTTTCTCAGGGATATTATTTATCGTTTTGACACAAGTTTTTTCATTCAATGAAATCTCAAGACAGTCTGTTGTTATCTTATTTCCTTCACTTATTGTGGGTGTTCCATTTGTTTCTCCATTCGAACTGAGCATCAGATTGGGGAAGAAAAGGGATTTAAGTGACTGTGAACGTGGTTGTTGGTGCCAGACGGGTTGGAATGAGTGTTCCACAAACTGCTGATCTACTGGGATTTTCACACACAACTACCACCACCATTTGCAGTCCTATAAAGACTGCATATCCAGTGAGCTGCCGTTGTGCGGATGAAAATGCCTTTGCCATTAAATGCATTTTAATACGTTTCCATCCACAAAAGAAAATAAATGCCATTCACGCTGAATGAATGCAATTTGGTGCCACACTGTTGATGTTGGAGGTCAAAAATGGACCTGGGACTGGTTGGAAAACAGAGAAAGGCAACAGTACCTGAAATAACCACTAGTGACAACCAAAGTATGCAGACTAGCATCTGTGAATGCATTACCACGACAACTGTCATTTAAAATGTGCAGATCACAAGGGGGAAATGACAAGCAACTAATGATCCACATGTTGCTGTATGTATTGTCCTCATATTGCAAACTACTGTTTTTCTGTTATGTAAAACTGAACTCTATCTCGGACCGTGCCAGGTTTGACACTGTGCTGGAAAAACAATTATTTCTTATTTATTGTCGGAGAGCTCCCTGTGTTTCGGCCACAAAAAACACCACAAAAAGGACTTGAAGATGTGACCTCAATATTTTGTTTATTGCAATCTGCATCATGCTGCGGTTTCAGGGAACGTCTCCTCAGTAATCTGACCAATGTAAACGCAGCGAAGCCGCAAACCAATAATAACAATAAACAATAAATGGTGATTTTTTTTTTTTTTTTTCTTGTTAATCTTTCTTTATCTTACACACAGCCAACTGTTCTGAATCATTTGTCCAAATGCATGTGGTTGGAGAAAGGGCTCTTTTAATTCCACAAATCTTCCCATTAGAGGAAATGTGTGGTTTTGTGGTTTCATCATATCTGTGATTTTAATTATTTTTAAAAAGCGAAAGGTAGCCAATGATCTCCCTCAACACCAGTTCGGTACAACCTTTGGCGGCCGAGATGTTTGCTTTCCTTGTTCGTAAATATCTGACTCCTCCTTTATTTCAGCAAGAGCCTCTTAAGTCAGCTGATGATGAATACCATCCTAACCCTGAAACCACTGAGCTGGCAATGATGACTAATGTCACACCAGGAAGGACTTGTGGAGCCACAATTCTTCACTGTCAGCGTGTGGCCTCACCCTCTAGAACCCTCTCGGAATTCTACCACGGTTCATCTTTGTTTTGTAGCTTCTCTGTCATTCAGTATTTATGGGTCTGCAGAAATATTATAGATGCTCCGTCTCTCTTTCCATATGTCACAAGGACAATTTGCAGTAAATTAGCGGGTCAGGCCAAAGTAAAGGCCCCTGAGCGTCGTCGGCAAAACACTGGCCATAAATGCGGGATGCACTACTTGTTTTTCTGCTTCAGCAAACACTATCTATTTGGGAAATTTATTTGCTCTCTCATTCCTTTCCATCTGCCCATGACATATCCAGGCCACTGTGCCCCATTCTTTTTTAAATTCATAAACAATTTCGGTCCCTCGAAAACAAGTCCACAGAGAAGGAGAATTGTATGAATAAAGGGGAAATCACCCAAAAAGGACTTTTGGCTCTGGCCCTGGGAACATTTTTCCAATCCATGTGACCATTCAGAGGTTTCAAAATTGGAAAAGCAAAATTAAGACCAACGGACCTATGGTGGCTCTGCACTCATAACCATCACATCACACCATAAAAAAAGCAGAGTTTCAACACTGTTCCTTAATTTGACCACATTAATTATTTTATCAGTCAATTTATTTGAATAGTTATCAGGTGAAGTATATACTTTCTGGCTGAACCCCCAAAAGTCAAAGCAATATGAAAATAATACACATATTTTTTTAGATATTCTCATCCTCACACGGTATTGACCCGAGTACAGTGTTAATTAGGTTGGGCTGCACACCATCTGAAAAGAATAAATGTTTCTGTAATTCAATTTTGCAATCTGAATCACCTCTAATTATTTCTTTATGTTTTAGATGAATAAATGCACCGAGCCGGCTGTCAGGAGGACCTGTCGAATTAGCCCTTGCTGACATTAATTGAATGTAATTATCATTTTTTCACCAGTCAGTGTTTTGCAGGGGTATCTCAACGTGAGTATTGCATTTTATATTATGTAAACAGAAGTGCGATTCATATCAGTGGTCCATTTAATTAGAAACAGTGTCATGTCCTTTATACTCAAGCAGTTCCATAAAAGAAAACATCATTTCCTCTTAGTAATTAAAATGCACAGCAAAGCTACCCAGCTCCCCAGCCTCTCTTGCACGCTTCTTTAAATGCACATCTGAACCACAGAGAACTGTGTGACGAACAGTGCTTCTCATTTAGAGGGGACACCTGCCGGTGACAAAAACTTCACAGAAGCAAAGCAACTTAGGACAAAAAGGAACCTTTGAGGTATAGTTTCACTTTTCTTTTTTGTCAATCCGATTGAATCATTTCAAATGGAGGGATCAGATTGTCCCCTTTACATGAAGACTGGATGAAGTGACGGGATTCATAACGTGATTGCTTTAACGCCGCTGCACCCAGAACCATTTAACATGTGCATTACAAAATTCCTTTTGCGTTGCTTTTGAAACTGCAACAAAAAACATCCATCTTGATTAAAATATGAGCAGGAAGAGAGGCAGGCAGTTTTTATCTTCATCCCCAATGTGACACCATAGTTACATTATGTGGCAGACACATAATGCACAAAGCTCTGACAGAGGGAAGCTATACAATGTGCCATTTACATGGACTGTGATCCGATTTTTTAAAAAAATGTTACGCTACCACCTAGAAATTTCAGTCCAATCGGGCCAGTTTGATCAAACTCCATTTTAATCAGGTTGGGGCAATCTGATTACTTATGGTCCATGTAACCTCACCAACTGCTTCCAGCCTTCCCAGGTTAATCGCTGTCACTTTAAATGCAGTAATGTACTGACTGTTTGCAGGGCTCAGCAGAACTAGAGGGTGATTCTAGCTTTTCTAGGAGAGAGGGGATTTTCTGTTTCTTGTCCATTCCGGGACAAGCTGACAAACGGCTCATGTAAGAAAAAAAAATAGCGGTCACAGTCAATCATAGCCCAGTGTGGCGGGGAACCGCTCGTGCGTGTTGTCATTTGATTTACCAACAGGCGCCCCACAGGTGATCAACATCAGCGTCTTTGCAGACATTTCTTCACGGGAAGACGCCTCTGATGCACATAAAGGTTTGAATCAAGGCAGGATTTGGGGATTTCTGGTCAAATTTGTCAACTTTAAAACTCTCTAATGATAAAAATCACTCCTAAAGCACTATAGAAGTAACACAGTTCTTAAAAGAAGAAACACTGCTTTCATCCTTGGTGATTTGCTCTGACTAAAGCCACTAAGGCACTCAGCACCTGATATCCTCTCATCCGTGGACTGAATAAACAGAGGCAGTGCAGATGGGATGGGACAGAGTGTGACACCCTGCCAAGCTTCACTCCTCAACTCCCGTCTGTGGGGATGGTACAGAGGTCGTCCAGATCGTGCACTTACTTCCCTGTACAGTAACTCCCATCAAAACCTATGGCGGAGATGGACAAATAGAAACCTCTGAACAACCCCTGGCACACCTGGACAGCGATGGCAGTCCATGAGCAAAGTGAAGTTAACAGTCAAAACATCAGCAGCTGCATATAAGTGAGCTGTGAAATGCAGAGGTAGCCTTGGCTTTATGGCAGCAAGCACACAAGGTCTATACCTAGTTTTACTTATTTGGTACTTAGTAGCAACAGAACAATGACAAAAATCATTGGACACTAAAAGGTTAAGAACAATATCAAAAAATCCAATCAAATCGACCATGGCCATAACATTTGCAAAAACGCATTGTCCACATGCCTTTTAAGCACTGTGTACCATTAGCATTGATCCGCTGGATTCACATCAGACAAAGATGCTGATGCATGCCGCAGAACATAGCTGGCGATACATTGTATGTCCTACACAAAAAGCTGGATATATACTGTATTCAGTGTGTACAGCTCAGTAGTAGATGTTGCAGAAAAAAAAACGCCCTTGAGACACATCCGGAGCACAAAAGTAGAAGAATTACACGAATGCATTTTTTTTTTTTTTTTTTTTTTCGTATTTCCATTTGTATGTGTGTGCTGCAGCCAAACATTTTGAAACACGGAAAAAATCTATCTGGCAAATATTTAATGACCATAACTGCAAGGACAATTTTAAGGGTGTCTAAAAAAATGTTTCCACCACTTCTTTTTTCTACTACACACACACATACATAGACACATATATACACATTGGTGCGCACATGCAAACCACAACTAAAAGTTCCCAGAGTACTGTAATTATCCCGCAGATGTTTTTCTTGGTAAATTGTCTTTGGACCTTCTGACTGAAGATGATAAAACCACGTATATTAAAATCTCTGCCTACGTGCTGGCAGAAAACAATGCTGCCAATGTGGCCTTGCTCATGACCTTTGTGATTACTTCCCACCTACGAGCAACTACTCAGTGTGTACTTTTGATTGGGCCGAGATCAGGGCTGCACAAGCTCTCTTCCAGCCTTTCTTGTTGCATCTGGCTCCACATAAACGGCCGGAGCGCAGCAGATAAATAGAGGGAAAAAATATGATCACATTCATCATACTGATATTACCCTAATTGCGTCACACTGGAGAAGGAAATTAAACCCTACACCTATTTCTATGCCCCATTTGTCAGGAAGTGAACGGCACTTAGTGGTTTAGCCAATGCTGATGAATTGTTGCTGTTCTGGCGTTACACTCAAATGCTCTGTCATCTCTGTCATCTGAAGTCCACTGCAGGTAAAGGACGCTGCAGAGACAATGTGGCATTTGAGACCAAAAAAAAAAAAAGGATATAAATAAGGAAGGCGCGGCTTTCGATAGGAGTCAGAGTTGTCTCTGGTGGAGTGACCTTGGCGAATGCAGCGAAGGCTAAACTGGTTGCCAAAGATTCTGTCGGATCCAATGAGCCTCTTGTTCGGAATCCAAAACTTGCATTTCCTCTCCCCTCTCCTTGTCAGCATTGCCACTCTCTGCGGCAGAAAGAGGAACGCCTCAGCCGTTAAAACGACTCCCATGTGAAAACCGTATTTGTGTCCTCGCGAGCGGAAATGAAAAGAGTTAATATAAATCTGTTTACTCCATCCCATAAGAACAGGGGTATCTTTGATCTTCATTATGCACATATTTTGCTGGCAGTGTTGTGGAAGACAACAAAAGGAAGACGGAGCAGATTTTCCACACGAGGGCGGCTTCGGCTCCCCGCCCTGAAACGTTGCGCTGGTTCGACAAATTCATCATCACAGGGTTCCAATCAAGCTGTTTTTTATTTGCGCGCGTTTGATTTGGGCAGCTAGATCACACGGGTTTCATATATCTTGCCAACTTTTTTCAGGCAGTCTGTGCTATCAGTTAAGTTGTGATGAATCCTGGAAAAAAATTCCCTGTCGAAGGAAAAGGAGAAATACACCAAGAGCCAGAGTCACAAAGAATGAACTGTGAACCGTGGCTGAGAATAGCACAGTTTTGTTGTTTTTTTGTTTTTTTTTTAACAATGCGCCCCCCCACACACACCAAAAAAAAAGTAAATAAATAAAAAATCCACCAATTAAGGGGTCCCACCACAAAGGTTTTACTGGTGCAAGCACGTCAACAAATTGCAGTCTAACAACCTTGCTGCAACTTGTACCCAACATTGTTAGATATAAATAAGCATGTTGTTAGTTATATTCTAAGAACAATCCCTGCAACTTGTACTTTTGACTAATTTCCATTTCTCTGACTTCAAAAAAAAAGACTTTGATATAAGCGCTCTTGTGTGCGCCTGGCACTGCCCAATGATCCAGAGGAGGTCCAGGCTGGTTAGTCATATAGGTAACACAGTTCCCACCATCACCAACACTTATGTCGCCGATCTAATCCAGGAAGTAAACCTTTCAGATGTGTTACACAAAGGTTTCCAGCCCAGTCAGAACTCTTATTTATTAAACCCCCCCCCCAAAAAAACAATACGTAGCATTTTTTGTGAATACCTGTGTTGAAGCCTCGAGATTGGTTTCATGGTCAACTCTATCTTGAGCCTCTGGTTTGTTCTGAAACCATTCCATATTTTGATGTAGTAGCTGACGCGGGATGTAATTGGACCACGAGTTCAGCGCATGTCCCTAACACCCGCCCACCGACTGGGAAGACACAAAACTGTAATCACGCCCACACCATTTTTGCAATTTATCTTTATTTGACATATAACTATTTAATGAACTAGTTAAAGCTAAAGTTCCAGTGATTGTTACATCCCGAAGGATCCGAAATTTATCCTCCGCATTTGACCCATCATCCCCTGAGGGAGCGTTGGGCAGCAGCGGTGCCGCGCCCGGGAATCATTTGGTGATCTAACCCCCCAATTCCAACCCTGAATACTGAGTGCCAAGCAGGGAGGCAATGGGTACCATTTTTACAGTCTTTGGTATGACCCAGACAGGGATCGAACCCGCAACCTACCAGTCTCAGGGCGGACACAACGATTTTTAAAATGTTTCCAGCCATTCTTGGCAGTCCTACCTGGCCGGGTCTTTGGCACTTCCATGTTGGCCTCCTCTGTGAATTCAGTCTTCCGTCCATCTTTATATACTGTAATCCCCGGACTATAAGCTGCTACTTTTTTCCCATGCTTTGAACCCTGCAGTTTATACGACGGTGTGGCTAATCTATGTTTGTTGGTTTTTTTTTTACAGCTAACGGCCACCAGGGAACCTTCTCAATTTATGGATTTTCGGGTGGGCTCGGGAAAGAGTGAGACATGCAGTTCGCGCGAACAACGAAAGCAAAAGTGGAACCAAATACAGAACGAGAGCAAGACAGTTTGCGCAAAGGAAGTTTTCATGCATAAACCCTCATTATGGAAAACAAACCAAGAATTGCATATGATGCAGCTTTTAAGTTAAAGGCAGTCGATCAGGCTAGATCGCTCGCGCTCTCGTCTGTATGTTCTCTTGTCTTTATGCGCTATGTCTTTGTGAGCTCCGGTGCGTCGCTGCCTCGAGTCTGACTCCATACCAATTAACCGAGGTGACCAGTGGGACCCCGCAAACAGGATCCGTGGTGCGAGTCCAGAGTCGCAGACCCGCAGCCGCTGAACCGATCCGCTCCGCGAACCCGTTTCCTGACGAAACACCTGCGGCTTATAGTCCAGTGCGGCTTGTATATGTACACATTTGTTTTTTCCCCTAAATTTAGCTGCTGCGGCTTATATTCAGGTGCACTTTATAGTCCAGAAATTACGGTAGATACAGAGACACCAACAGGACGCCGTACCCCGTACCAACTTGCTGATGCTACCAGTCATACATTCAGTTGGACAACTTAGATTTCATGGAGAGACAGATTTGTCTCGTCAAAACATTCGATAAGCTGTTTACAAGACGGATGTGCAACATAGATTTAAAAGGTTTGGGAACCATTCCATCAGTGCACCGCTTTAGCTTGATAGACGTGCTGCAACTAAGGTACCAAGCTCGAGGGGCGTTAAATGTTTTAACCACTGGAAACAAAATACTGGCGTTTGATTACCTCATCAGAGTGTCTGACGTCTTATTTTGCAATCCTGTGGTGGTATTTAGCTTCTAACATCTGAGGTCGATGTATGAGCTTAGAACTGCAAGCAGACGCAGTCGTTAAATCCCCTCCAAGAAAATACTGTGAAGAGGTATGGCTATTTTTATAGGCAATCCTTCCCTGGATGTAGTTGCCTTTGTTGTGTTTCACCCTAAATTACAGTTTTATCTCTGTAGCTCTTGATGAGGGTTGAGTCAAGCATTTCTTATTTGTAAAAGAGCACCTGCAGTCCTATTTGGGCTATTACCTAAATAAACCACAGGCCCAAGAATCTCATTACAGGTGACAGTTCTTGAATGTCATTTGTTTGCAGAGCCGCATAAAGAGAAAAATCAATCCGTTGTACAAGCTGGCATAGTATCAGTGCATGTGTGGAGGGAAGGCTGCAGTTGCCCAGAGGTAAGAGAAGCAGCCCTGGAAACGAAAAGGTCGATACCTTCCGCTGCTGCTCGTTACAGCTGTTCATTGTTCATAAAATGTCACAAAAATAATGAGCAACACAAATTAGCACAGGTCAGAGCGACGTCTCTCTGAACAGCTGTTGGTCCCTCTCCATTTCTAATCGATATGAAACCCAAATTAGGCTCAGACCCGTTCGGCTGAGATAACTGCTGTGTTCACTTCCAATAGAAAATATACACATTTGCACCTTGACTACATTTCATGCGAACCTGGAACAGAATAGTGCAGAGCAGCCCTTTATTGTATTGGCTGCAGGAACAATGGAAAGCAGCAGTTCAGCAACTCTAAACATGTAGCGTGTCATAGAGCAGCAATACAAAAGCTATTTTTAATAGGTTATAAAAAACATGTCTAATTGATAATGGATTATATACATAAGGTCTTATTTATGTATAACATTACCATCATATTTGATGCAATGATGCAATATTTCATTATTGTGGTTAATTAATTTAAATGCCTTAAACAGGTCTTGAAGGCTGTGTTCAGGCATTTGTTGTGTGATATTATAAGTTGCTAATGAGAGTCACTGCTTTATCTGCATTATCTATCCAAGGCAGCAGGACCACAAGTGTTTCTTAGCATTATTTTTTTTAGTATATGCCAGCATATGAAAAAAACAATTTGTGTCTTCTTCTACTGTGGCTCAGGAGGTAGAGCGGGTTGCCCAATAACCTAGACTGTCATTGTGTCCTTGGGCAAGACACTTAACCCTTGAAGCGCCATATTATTTTCAAGAAAACATTCAATTTTGATGTCACGATTTCAAATGGCTGTGACTTGAAATTAGAGATAAAGCCATACTGTAATTGAGAAAAATCTTCAGTGAACCCAAACTTTTTGTTTGTTTTTGTATTATGTCAGATGTCAGGGGTCTGTATGTCAGATCCCTGTCTCCACAATACCCCACAGGCTCATCAAAATGTTTTATCCACTTGATAATTTTCCACATATCTCAAACAGACCCAGCCATCATCACTGTAATTTACAGGGGGACCGCGAACATCCCTGCTGCCTCCACCAGCACTGGCTGGGCGTTTCCTCCCACAGCTTCTACCACGTTGATCACTAACTCCTCGCGCCCTCCGTCACCATGAGCGTTGTTTTGAGCACTCCTGCTTCCCCCACCACGTCCCCTCATCCTTATTCGCCGATTATTCCCAAGCATGTGCTGCTTGGTGACTGTCATGGCGCATGGACTCGCTGCTGCGAGTCCGTGCGTAAAGACGCACCGGCAGACTCGCTCTCACCCGACGACTGCGAACATTATATGCGAATATTCCCCTTCGGAATCAGAGTCAGCCATTACTTGTCGAAGTACTTCGTCAACGAACAAACCTCTCGGCAATGTATTCTCGGTAAAATTCGGTGTCTTTCTCTCCGCTCCCACCGACTGAGGCGGTCTTTCTCTCTATTTATACTCCAAAATCTGAATATAAATGTGACAGTGGCGGTCCTGTCACTATGCCTTCAATTGATCATGCGCCCTGGCTACTTGGCCAAGGGGATATCCCTTTGGCCGAATGGTTAAGCGCGCATGGCTGTTACCCAGGAGTCTGGGCTTCGAAGCCCACCCGGGCCCTCTGCGCCTTGCCTCATAAACACCCCCACAAATGCTGCTCAGATTGAAGCCACAGGTGTCTGCCATCTCCTGGTGTGAAATAGTAACTACTTTTAGCACCATATTTGCAGCTATGGCCTGTTTAATTCAGCAATGATGCAATTTTGCGACCATGGCGCCTAAAGGGTTGACCCTAAATTGCTCCCAATGGGTTAGGCAGCGCCTTGCATGGCAGCACCCATTGGTGTATGAATGTGTGCATGAATGGGTGAATGAGAGGTAAAGCGCTATGGGGAAAAGTGCTACATAAGTGCAGTCCATTTACCATTTACCATTCTTAAAAAGAGAAGCGCAAAATGACTGTACGCTTGTGGATGCTGAAGGTTTGCAAGGCTGCCGAAATGATGGCAAATTTATGAGGACTTGAGAATGTTTGTTCACGTTATATGAAAGTGACTATAACTTGTGTATACACAAAAAAAATCTTAGACAAGTCAGAGCACGAGTGTGTCTCAACCAACAAATGGCAGGGAAACAGGTTGGCGTCGTCAGCCAGCGCTTAACGTTTCAGCTTGCGAATGGAAGGGGCGCATGGTGCATCCTGAATAGGCAAGCAATGAGCTGTCCAACGTGTCCGTGGTGATGGAATTTTTGATGAGCCTGTTAAATTACGATGGCAGGTGTCCCAGGTGTAGCATTTGGCAAGGGCAGCGAGCCTCTGTCGTATTTTCTGCCTCGCTCCTTTAGACGGCAAGGCTAAGATCATCGCAACTGCGGTATTCCTTTGATACGAGACAGTCCCGTGCGAGCATCATTATTGAACTGAACTCATTCATTGGTGGCTAAATCTCAGGATGATTGTTTTCATCCAGTCCTGCCTTTGTGTGGTGTATCTGCACCGGTTAACGAACTGTAAGCCTTTGAAAGACGGAGAATTAAGGACAATCCATCACACTCCTCTCAGCTTTCAGTGTTAATCAGCGGAGGAAGCCAAGCATGAGGCAAGACTGCGCTGCTTGCCTGTCTGGCGGAGTTGATTATTATAATAGTTCATTAACTACTATACTTCATCAGCCCACGTCAGTTTGCTTTATAGACCCAACAAATACCATTTGCTCTTTATTTGCTCTTTGTTGTTTTTTGGCTTTCTCTTTTCAAATCAGTGCCCACACACCTTGCGCTGCCTCTGTTTCTTCTTCTTTAGCTGCTTCATAAATAGTTTTTATACATATAGGCATATTTTCAGTAAAGACAATTTAAGTGTGTTGTAACACAGCATTTGCATATTTAAACGATTTAAAAAAAAAAAACATGGTCATGTTCAAAAACAATCAAAGGACAGGTGTGTGTGTGTGTGTGTGTGTGTGTGTGTGTATCTCCATTTCCACCAGAACATTTTATGTCTGGTGCTGCGAGTAATGTTTTACTCACAGAACTATTTCTTCTTGGGTGACAGTGCATCCTTCGCGGAGGCACATCCATTCGCACTCCCCGTACTCAATCATTGACATGATACGAAAAGTCAAACACTGAACCACTGCGGCCGAAGTGGGTGGTTGTTTTGAAGCGATCATTGTGTTTGAAAACCAAAGCCATGTGTTTATTGACTCACATACTGTTCTCAAGGCATCTCCGGATCCCTGCAGTGCAACTTAAAGATATGTGGAAATATCCTACTATATACTATATCCTACTATTGTTCTATATAAAGGAGGCATGTTTGTTTTTTGTTTTTTTGGAACTTCGTCCTCATTAGACAATGTGAAAAGATGGTGTTGTACAGGAGTCATTATAGGGAAGGATGCAGGATGCAACACAGTTGAAAATAGATTTGAACTATCACCTTTTCTGTGTCAAACTGAGTTAAGTGAAGACTGAAGTGAATGAAACACAGATAGCGTATTGATTAGTATATTTTGACGTCAGTATGGCAAGAAGGCTGTGAGTTTGGTTTCTGGGCCTGGGGCCTTTCTTTGTACTGTTTGCATGGTCTTCCTATGTCGGGTCCCGCCCACAGCTCAAAAACATGCATATGATACAAATTTAAAAGGCTATATTGCCCATAGAGAGTGAATGACTGTATTTCCAGGTGGTGCTGTGATAAACTGCCAAATTGTCTGATGGAAACCCCGCCTTTGACCCAAAACACCTGGCTATAGGCTCCAGCAAACCCCCGTGACCCTGAGCACATTCAGGAAAGGCACTAATAGAAAAAGGATGGATGGGTCATTGGTGTTGATATACATTTAAGATGTCAGATCAATTGGAATATTTCCGTAGGGTCTTTTTAAGCCTTGACACTTGAAACTTTGAAAAGACACCTTGAATTTTAGTGGACGGAAAAATCAAAGACTCCACGAGCGACCACCTCTTGCCTTTGTGCGCTTCTGCTTCTGTATGGAAGCAAATGTGCTGGAGGTATTTCCTGGCATTAAGCGCAGGGGACAATGTTCAGTTAAGTGCAGCTGCATGAGGTCCTTGTTATAGTGCAGAGGAGGTGGCCAGGATTGAGACTATGGAGACGCACCTGCCACCTTCCTTTGCGTTAGAACTTGATCTATCACTCTGATGTGCTTGATCAGGCAGAACACTTGAGGATTTGTTGAAGTTGATGTGTGGCTAGGGTACAGAACGTCTCCTGCTCCACTGCAGAGCTGGGAGATGGGGGGGGCTACACGCTAGAGTCCTGTCAGCGGAGCAAAGCCGTCATCTGGTTTAGTCAAGGCTTATCTGTAACCTGTGCTCCACTGTGGCTTTGACTAACATCATTCCTTTTTCAATACACATTTGAGAACACTTCTATTTGACAAAAAACAAAACAACACAAAAACCTCAGCTGAATTCATGATTTGGATTTCATCAGGTGTTTCATCAGATCTAACCTATTTTTTCCCCTTTTTCCTTTTCTTTCTGTGCTGCTTTGACAGAAAACACCAGAGCCGGAGATGAGTTTTCTGACAGTGTGAAACTGTCTAAATGGCTAGAAGATAGAAAAAGATAGAACGAAATATGTTTTCAAATGAGGTGCAATTGCTCATCAATAAAGCAAACCAACAACATTGGAGAAGTACAAACCAAATGGCAAACCCCTCTGTGACGTTTGAATAAAATAAAAGCATTGTGAATACATATCAGGGATGTCATGACATCATGATGTGAAACACAACTGTGCAACTAGCCCAGCGAATCACAGGGTTGTGTCTGGGTTGTGTACATGCAGATACTGATGACACAAACATAACACTTCTTCGCTTGTTTCCACATTTACTCTAATATATATATATATATATATATATATATATATATATATATATATATATATGTGTATATATATATATATATATATATATATATATATATATATATATATATGTATATATATATATATATATATATATATATATATATATATATATATATATATATATATATATATGTATGTATATATATATATATATATATATATATATATATATATATATATATATACACACACATATATTTATATATATATATATATATATATATATATATATATATATATATATATATATATATATATATATATATATTTGGCTCTAAAAAATTAGATAAAAAAAAAACAAACTGAAAAAAAAATCTAAATATTCCAATAATTCCTAAAATGAGTATTTGTTCAGTTAGAGTAGGATACAGTGGGAAAATCATGATCACGATTATCGCAGATTATTGTCTAACACTTCCCAAGAGTCGACTCAGTCAATACGTACGCACACACACAATCAACGCACACACAATTTTACAATTTTGGCAACCATACGCTGTCATGACACCTAATATTATTCTATGAACAATTTCTTGGCACGCCGTCGGCGTGGATGTCATGGGGCTTTTTATTAAGAGGAGCTCCATCTGTGCGCGGCTGCTCTGCCTACCTCCAAGCTGGAGTCCAACCCAAAGGAGGGAGCGAAACATGAGGCGAAAGCGAAGCTCCGCCATACGGCGGAAATCTGCTCCGCTGATGCACGACTACTGAGAAGAATACAGTGCAACGAGAGGGGTCTCTTTGAAGGACAGCTCTCTGTTTTATTATGTTGGAGAAATTGGAAAGCACTTGACAGATCCCCTTGATCTCCTCTGACTTTCATCAAAGGTTTCGGACTGCAAAGGAAGATAGCGGGATTATTTCTGAGTGTTTGTACGGCTTTGGTGCTGAATTAGTTATGGCTTAAGAACAAAGATAGCCCCCCCCCCACCCCTCTTGCCATTTAAAACTACACTTGTCAAGATTTTTTCGAGAGATCGTTCTGAAGAGGGAACTGGATTATGCGGTAGATGGGGTGAGATCACCATGTGACCGGGAGGGGTGTAAAAAAAAAAAAAAACACATGGTAATAGTGAAGTATATCATCTGTGCGTGGAAACTGACGGGATTACTGCCCTGTATATCTCGAGCCACCTTTTCTATCAGTTTAAATGCAGTTGCAGGAAAGACATTGATTCACGAATAAGAACAAAAAAAAAAAAAAAAAAAAACATTTCCGAGTTCTAATCAAGAATAAGCAGGCACGCGCAGTCCCATTTTCACTGCAACAGAATTTAATTTATTAAGATGTGTGTCCAGATTCATTACTGTAGTAATAGAAAGGACAGTATGGTATCTAATTTTATATAATTGCTAGTGAAGCAGTGCTCTTCATCTAAAAATGTTTTAATCCTTAAAAAAAGGAAAATGACTTCATGTTTTTATTCACCAAAATGAAAAAAATGCAACTAATTCAGTTTTGTCTCCATTAAAGCAATTTATCAAAAAATATTTGAGTACAAAAACATCAACACAGTTCTTTTATCATTATTATTATTATTATTTTTTGTTTAAAGCGACAACCAATTTGTTTCGTAACACATTGTTCAATTGCCTTTTAAAACAAATGCTAGCGGTGATTGGATATACTGTATATACATGATGAAGAGGACATGCAGAGGTTCAAAGCGAGCGTCAAAAATGGATTGAAATGAAAGTGGTGAACATGGTTGTTGCTGCCAGACGAGCTGGTCTGAGCGGTTCAAAGACTGAGGATGCACTGGGATTTTCTTGTCAAGTGCTTTCAGGGATTGTTGCAAGAAGAGAAAATATCCATTGAGTAGCAGTTGTGTGCAGAAAAATGACAGTAATATGAAGTTGGTCAGAGGTCAGAAGAGGAGACCAGAAACTCAAATAGTCACTGGTTACAGCCAAGGTCTGAAGAACATCTTTGAACACACAATATATCCAACCTTGATGCAGAAAAAAATATATACATTTGTGTTCATAATAATAGCAGTATGTTTAAAAAGGTGTTTAAAAAGGTGAGTAAACTTCAAAAATCCTCAAATAAATTGTATTTAATGAACACAAATGCATTGAGGACACTGCACATTCTATTTCAAAGCAAGAAAATTGGAAAAAGTCATTGAATTTGATCATATTTTACAGAAAGTCAAGAAATATAATGTTCAAAAAAATAGCAGTGCCGAGTTCAATTAGTGAGGTCATTGATTGTGTGAAAAAAGACGTGGTGTTTAACATGTTGCCCTTATTTAAGGATCAAGATAACTGACTTTGGATATGCTGGCTGTGCATTTGTCCTTGAAAAACCGAGAAAATGGGTCGTTCAAGACACTGTTCTGAAGAAGAGCGTTCTTTGATTAAGAAATTAATAAAAGAAGGGAAAACCTATAAAGAAGTGCAGAAAATCATAGGCTGTTCAGCTAAAATGATATCAAACACTTTAAAATGGCAGCCAAAACCAGAAAGACGAGGAAGAAAAAGAAAAACGACTGTTTGAATGGATCGGAGAATAAGCATAATGGCAAAGGCTCAGCCAATGATCAGCCCCAGGAGGATCAAAGAAGATCTAAGATTGCCTGTGAGTACTGTGACAATCAGACGACGTCTATGTGAAGCCAAGCTACCAGCAAGAAGCCTCCAAAAAGTCCCATTGTTAAGACGTGCTGAAGCGGTTCCAAATCGCCAAAGAACACATTGACTGGCCCAAAAAGAAATTGCGTAATATTTTGTGGACTGACGAGAGTAAGATGGTTCTTTTTGGATCCAAGGGCCACAGACAGTTTGTCAGACGTCCTGCAAACACTGAATTCAAGCCACAGTACACAGTGAAGACAGTGAAGCATGGTGGTGCAAGCATCATGGTATGGGGATGTTTCTCATACTATGGTGTTGGTCCTATTCATTGCATACCAGGGATCATGGATCAGTTTGAGTACATCAGAATACTGCAAGAAGTCATGTTGCAGTATGCTGAAGAGGAAATGCCCTTGAAATGGACGTTTCAACAAGACAACGACCCCAAACACACCAGCAAGCCAGCAAAATCCTGGTTCCAGACAAAGAGAAGTGAAGTAATGGAGTGGCCAGCACAATACCCGGACCTTAATCACAATCCCCGCACCTGAATCCCATCAAAAACTTGTGGGCTGACAAAAAATGATGTTCATGAGGCAAAACCAAGAAATGCAGAAGAATTGTGGAACGTAGTACAATTGTCCTGGGCTGCAATACCTGTTGACCGGTGCCAGAAGTTGGTCGACTCCATGTACCACAGATGTGAAGCAGTCATCAGAAACCGTGGTTATGCACCTAAATATTAGTTTGTTATTCTCAGGAAAGTTGAATCTTCAAGCATTTCTTAGTTTATACAGTACTTCTTTGAGTTTGTAAAGAAAGATGTCAAAACTGCTATTTTTTTAACATTATATTTCCTGACTTTCTGTAAAATATGATCAAATTCAATGACTTTTTCCAATTTTATTGCTTTGAAATAGAATGTGAAAGTGTCCTCAATGCATTTGTGTTCATTAAATACAATTTATTTGAGGAATTTTACTCACCATTTTAAACCTTTTTAAACACCTTTTTAAACATACTGCTATTGTTATGAACACAACTGTATATACCACGTGGCTTAATAAATGTATATTTAAACCTGTAGTAAAAAAGAAAAGACACAAGTATTTTAAAAGCTTTCAAAAACTTGGCAAAAACTGAAAATGTTAGTGTTATTTGACAGATAAACTGAAACAGCTACATAGTCTTTTGAATTGACCTTTTATTGCTACATTTGAGGGAGCTCACTGGGCTTCTCTAGGAAGTCAGAAATGAGCATATGGCATAACATTCAACCACAATTTTGTGAACATCTCTCATTGGAAAGTGTTTTCCAAATACAAATAAATATGTCCATAGGCAGCAATAATAAACCAAAACAGTTAAAGGGCTTAAAAATGACTTTGGTCATTACCAATGCTGTTCATTTAGGGCATCTGTGGCATGAACCTAAAATAGGTGCTATTGCTATGTTGACTTGGCTAATGTTGACAACCTAGTTCTGTTAGTCTGGGTGATGTTTCGGGCCCGAACTGTGCTCCCTTGATCCCGGAGACGGCACCACTGTTGTACACCAGTGGTGAATGAGGATTGGGAAGGGGATATAATTGATGAGAATATGCTAACAACAACATTATGGTGTGTCATAAACCATTTGCATTGGCACTTTATTTGCCACGGAGGATTTATTAAGGAAGTGTTAGGAACTCCGCTAAGCAAGTGATTAGTGTTGGCTGCCAGGGATAAGAAAACTATTAGAAAGGTGACTTATAAATCCTCCCAAGGCAGTTTCACCCACTTAAGCAAAACTGCACTTTGTACACTTTTTCATCCCAGAATAAATTGCAGTGCACGACTCCAAATGGGATTTTTTTTTTTGTTTATTTACTCGCTAATTACTTTTATTTACACCTCTGTACTTTGAGCAGTTGTAGTTTTCACAGTGCACCCAAGAGTGCGTCCGGCATTTGCCATTAACATTTGCCCTCTGACTGTGCGGCCATCCATTCAGCAACATTCGCAGTGGCCAGTTGAAACCATTTGAGCAGGACAGACTGAGGCCTCTGAGACAGTGATAGTTGTGACACCGGCATTGTGTTAGAACACTTTCCTTGCACCATGCGCAAGAAACAAACCGCACTGTGGACGTTATGAGCACTTACACTCAGAGTTTCTAAGAACACTGAACACTTCTCCGTTTTTCCTCCACACTAACCTGCGCTCAGCATCTCACAATGGCATGAAAACTGAATTTTTCTGTTCAGCAAATTTCCAAAATTGGGAAAAATACAATTATGGCAACGTACTCCGACTCTGTACTCAGTGTTTATTTGAAGCAGCTCCCACGGTGACAATTACAGCCTCCAGTCATTTTCGGATATGAAGCAACAAGGTTTGCACAACCTAATTTGGAGATATTCTCTCAGGTTTTCGCCCCCTTAACTCCAGGTAGATTATCATGAGTCTTGCATATGATAAGAGACCCCCACAACACACCACTGGGACCTTGGTCACTCTCACGAAGGCTCAGTTCCTCAGTTTCACTGGTCAACTCTTGGTATAATCCTGATTCTGCCAATCATCAAGGCCACTGTTGCTTTGGAACTGTCAGTCCAATAAAATAGTTTTTTTTTTTTTTTGTGTAGCCTTCTCCAGATCTGTACCTTGCAGCCAGGCAGTCACAACAAACACCTCCTCTTCCTCCTCACGCTGGTCTCCAGCCCGAACACACATTGCTGTGGGACGGCTTCAAGCAGCATTTGTTGCGAATCAGTAGGTTGCGTTGGCACAAAGAGCTGATTCCCCAAGGCATCACCGGGGTCAAGGGTCAGGGCTGGTGTCAGGACCTGAACCTGGTGTGCTCATCATGCCCCGTGAGAAGCTGCAGCAGTGGGAGCCTGATCTGGACGCCCACGCTTGCCGGCATCACTGACAACTGACCGCCCCACACCGGCTGTTTTGACTTTGAAAAGTTTTGTTTGCACCTAAAAATTTCACTCTCCCAAACAGCCTGCGATGAAGAACGCCACAGCACAGCTTGTGAAAGGAGAACGAAATCAAAGAAACCCAGTTTCACAAACACAATGGACAACAATTAGACGGCGCAGCAGCAGGCTGGATTTTAATCAGGAAACCAACAGAAAGAGCTGAGCCTTCAGTTTCCTGCTGATCACTCTACAAACAAATGCTGGGTTAAACAACAGCGTTTAATTGAATTCACTTTCACTTGTACCGTGCCATATCATAACAAAGTTATCTCGGGCATTTTACATGTTGAGCAGATGTAGGCCCCTCTCTTATTACCAGTGGTTCCCAGAGTGCTCAGGCTTGATCAAATCTTTTCGCTCACTTAGTTCTGCTCACTGGCTCTCCCCTGCCTTTCATGCAAGCATGATTAATTACAAATGCTTCCTGATCAGTGGTTGAGTGCCCTTATTACAGCAACTTGCATGACAGAGAGAAAACATGGATCTTGATTAGTTAGGGGTGTGTGTTTTTTTGCAACTGGAAACCATAAAATAGCATTTAGGGCAATGCTATGCGCAAGTATTTGCAACCAATGCGTATTTGTACAGAGACATTGAACCTCTCTAGTTTGTGTGAAGTGTTACTGTTTTAAATTCATATCTGAATTGAAAGATATAGTCCATGCTCAAAACATTTGTTGCCATGTAAGTAAGCTGACATTGAAATAACATCGGAAATAAGGACAAATGAAGCAATGGACAGACGTGATTTAAAAGTGAGGTGCAACATTAGTCCAATTAGAAACATAGAAAACACATGCTAGTTTCATCTATTTCATATCACAAGGTGAATATAGCTGGGTAAATTTAGCACCTGAGCAGTGCAAATGCAAGACTGTCGAGGTGAAAGTGAGGAAACAAGTTCTGTTCTTTAAACTGCAAGCAAACTCCCTTCCACTTACAATTAACACTTCAGCATCTAGTGTCCCGCTGTTCTTCTCATCATTATGCTCCTTGGCTTTACAATTAAGGGGAATGCAAATAGCACAAGTGAGATGTGATATATTACAAGCCAAAATTAACATCAAGGACCTATTTTCTTTATAGACGGAATTAAGGTGTTTTGCAGTTGTTGAAATCTTGATGAGCTCTGTGATTGGAGCCCTGAGGAAAATAAGTATTGCAATTAACCACATCTTGGAGCAAATGATTCACTTTAATTATGGTGTACGAGAATATAAGAATGTGAGTGGGTTGGATTTCACACAGGAGAAACCAGGTGTTATGGTAACATTAATGTGGTCTTGAAATCTAGAAGAGGAAAAAAAGTGGAAAAAAAAGTGGAAATTATTTAACAAATAAACAAGAAAAACAAATAATTTCTAATAATCTAAATTCATCTCTTCTCCCTATGTGTGTGATCTACGCACTTGCAGTAGCAGCATTAACTTGGAGTTGTGCTTTGAATAACTTTCATGGTGGTTTTGTTTTCATTCTCTCCATCGTAGAGCACATCTAGAATTAGCATATAGCTTTGTATTACACTTATGTTGATGTCCTTACTACGAAGATCATGCGACAAACTATGAGAAATATTGGACAACTCTTCACTAGGACCAAAACAAACGCACCCAGCCAGGTTTCTACAGCCAGCCGATCGAACCAGCCAACTCTGCATTTGCTTTATACGATAGCAGAGCCGACTAAAAAGAAGACCATGATCTGACAAGGCAAACAGGAAGAAACAAGTGTCTGATCGACCAAGAAGCCACACAAGCCTCGGTCGAGCCGTTGCTGAAGGCCGTGAGCTCAAAGAAACTGGGATATGAGAAAACAGATGTGGGCCTGGCGTTGTACTTGAAAGTATCACCATGATAATTTGTCTCCACTTCATGTTTTTCTTTCTTTAGACGCTTATTGCCAAACCCTTTCAATTGTTCCTATAATGTCTTCTTTAAGAATATACTTTCATGGAAGGACATATAACGTGACAAATCTCGTTAGACATCTCTCCATTGATTTTCTTCTCCTCCGGTTAGATAAAAAGAGGGTTGGCTGTAAGTGTTTAACAACAGTGGCATGCACTCCAAAACTCTAGGGGGAGCTCCATAGACCAAAACAGCGACCACAAAAAGTGAGAAAGTGACCGACTTGCATAGTTTCCCTTTCGTGTTTCTGTTGGTCAATCCAACTTTGTTTATACTGAACATTTAAAGTAAGAGTTAATCACAGCTCAATATATACCGACGGACAATTCTCCCCATAACATATATTAAATCAAATGTATCTAACCAGGAAGTGAAGGGGGTGAATTGGGGTCTAGCAGGGGCTTGAAATAACAGAGTGTGCACCGACCCACAGGAAAAGGCAGGCTGCTACGTTTGAGTCTCGTATTAGAAATCTGCAAGTGCAAGTGTTCATTGGGCTCAATGTTCTGACTAGAGTTAAAGGCAGCATTGGCCCAGACAACCAAGATGATTGGTTATAAAAATGTAAAAGGGGTACACTTAAACCTATTTTTTTTATTATATAATAACAAGGAGAAATGGGTGGGGGCACGATGAAAAGGGGGATTATTATTGTACATTAGTAGGGAGCACTGATACAAGTGTAAATGGAAGCAGACGTCACGGTTCAATTCACACTCAAATTTAGGAGTCACAGTTCAGTAGAGTGAGGAGAGAAAAACCACATTGAACGCATTAGGAAACATTTGTTTTCATTTGTTTGGAACAAGGCACAGTTCAAATGTCACGCATGAAGAGCAAAGCTGAGTCACTGGGCCGACTTTCTCTGCGGCGCTAGCCAAAGCGACGCAGTGTATTCAGAGTACGCTGCAATCATGATGAGAATGGTCAGGCAATTTCAGTTGGATAAGGACGGTCAGAGCGCTGAAGTATCATCGCATGAGAAGTTTTTCTGGGCCTGGTAAACAAAGTCTCATGCAGTTATTTGTTCAAGACAGTTCTTTTCTGTGAGTTGTGTTGAAGATGCCTAAATGCAAGGTGTGAAGGATCCTACCAGAACAGAAAAGGCAACACCAAGTGGGAGAAGTGAGAGGGAATGTTGAACATTTATCACCTCATCTTTCATTGTTGTCTACATATCCTGTTAGTATTTGTAGG
Source organism: Nelusetta ayraudi (assembly GCF_046127955.1). Taxonomy (NCBI): domain Eukaryota; kingdom Metazoa; phylum Chordata; class Actinopteri; order Tetraodontiformes; family Monacanthidae; genus Nelusetta; species Nelusetta ayraudi. Next base: position 2,506,081 of record NW_027466061.1, on the reverse strand, counting down.
AACTTGCCAAACATGACCTCGGTTAACCAATTAATGAAGAGAATCACACCTAAAGTATGCTGTGCTTCTTTACAATGACATTAAAAATGACTTTAATCCAAGTCAGTCCATTATTTAAGTCCATTGTCACCTTTTCATACAACTCAAGAAATTCAAAGGCTTTGACATGGTCAAGTTTTTGTTGTTGTTGTTTTTTGGGTTGAAACCTAACTAGCTTTCACACACTTTGTTTCAGTTTATGAAACTTCTTAATGTCAGATTCAGATGCGAACATCATATTGATCCAGTAAGCTTCAAGGTTTTGAAATGCTGTCTCACACAGCACCGCAATATGCTTCAAATGAAGTGGTCAAAACAAGGATTAACAGTTAGCTTTCAGCTTTCAATCAATTACCTTAAAGATGAAAAGGGCAGATTTAAAATGAGACTTTAATGTTCAAAGGTAGCCTAACAAACTGACAAATATAAAGGGTTTCATACTGAGCAGGAAAGCTATAGTATGACAAGGTTTTTGCTTTTGACAGGTTAACAATGGACTGGACAGTGATATTTGCATCAGCTATAAATCTGTATTATCTTATTGTTTAATACATGCCATGGAATTATCCTGGAATATATTCATAACGTTATTATTATGGTATAGTGCTCCATAATAAGAATAATACAAGTAAACCGATTTTAATTAGTTCCTGTAACCAACTCTTTTCTATCTTCCTTTGCTTCAGTGTGAACGTGACTAAAGTCCCTTGAAGTTGCTGCAGCTGTCCTGTCTTTTTCCTCCCGAGACTGGGGAGTGTTAAATGACACGTGCAAGGCTGAAAATGCATTTAATGGCACAAGAAATGGCTTTGAAAGTGCTCCATATACCATTCGATGAGATGACAAGACAGGTTTAATTACATGTAAAAAGCAGAATATGGAAGGATGAATTCTGTCGTGTTTTTCTTGTGCCAGTGCTTGAGGGAGATAAACAGCATTATTCTAATGGCATCAAGCTGTGATTCTGTTTACGCTCTGGAGTCTGGTGTTTTGTTTTGTTTAGTTTAGTTTTTTCGGATGTGACTCTTTGTCGTCTGAGTCACAACGACCACAAATTGAATTGACAGTGGCGGTTAGCTGCGTTGTTTGTTTGTTTTTGTTTGTTTTTTTTTTACCTTTGAAGCCAGGTCAACCTCAAGACCGTCCCTGAGGTCAGACGTCCACGCTACTGATTTTATGATGCTATTTTTCTGTTAGTGACATGTAGAAAAACTTGGGTCTGCTTGTGTCTTGAGAAAATTTGTTATCTGTTAGCAGAGTGCTAGCAGTGTTTAGCAATCGCAGCATAAATAAGAATACGGTGTTTACACCAATCACCTCAAGATAGGTTTTTCTGTAAATTGTTCAAAATGCATAATCGCAATAACTTATCACCATTATTCTTAGTATATTACAATAATAATAATAATAATAATATAATCGTAAGGCCTGTGTTGTATGTACTTATGCTTTGTGCTGATTATTAATAAATGCAGTCTTTGGTTTTTAAAGAGTAGCCCTAAGGCTTGTGTCTATATAGTCTTAGTGCACTCTTCAGTCCGGCCCTACCGACACCGTTTTTGCTTGAGGAAAACTTACCCACACAGTCTGACTCTTTCATGTTGTTTCCATTTATTTAATTACAGAAAGTACTGCGGACCAATACCACTTATTATTTTAGAAAAAGAAACTGCATGCATGCAGTTAGACTTGGTTGATGCGTCCTCACCATTGGCTGTATATAAAGATGGACGGAGTCATTGTGATGTCACCCACTGGTGAGGAATTTTAATAAATAGCCATTTAGACCAATCCAAATATTTAAACTAGTTTGTAACAGTATAAATTTGCTGCTCCTTTCTGTTTTGACAGCCGGTTAATTTCAGTCATTTTGCAATAATCTTCATGACATGTATAGAGTTATGTATAGACATAACGCAAAAAAAAAAAAAAAATACTCTCAGTTTCAGTTTCGCTTTTGATTAAGAGAGAAAAAGCTGTCTGCAAGACAAGGTAATTCAGCCTCCCAGTTTCATTGCATAAACTCTGAAGGGTCACTGTCACAACTCTATACATGATACATATATACACATTTAGAACTTTGTGGTACGGCTGCTGATCACTGAAAGCAATTCAATCTTACACACTGGGACTTCAGGAGAGACATAGTGATATGAATTTATGGCCTCACACACTTTGAAGTGTGGGGAAATTGACCCCCATCACCCCATTCAATTCAATCGAGCAAAACCATCTAAATCTGAACCTATGTACAGTGTATATATATATATATGTATATATATATATATGTATATATATATATATATATATATATATATATATATATATATATATATATATATATATATATATGATTCATCCATTCATCCATTCATCTTCTATACCCGCTTATTCCTATTCAGGGTCACGGGGGTCTGCTGGAGCCTCTCCCAGCTGTCTTAGGGCGAAGGGTTAGGGTTAGTCGCCTGTTCATCGCAGGGCCACATAGACACAGAGAACCATTCACACTCACATGCACACCTATGGACAATTTAGAGTGTTCAGTTGACCTCACATGCATGTTTTTGGAGTGTGGGAGGAAGCCGGAGAACCCGCAGAGAACCCACGCAGACACAGGGAGAACATGCAAACTCCACTGAGACTGCTAACTAATCACACACACACGTGTACATATATGTATGTATATGTAAATATATATATATATATATATATATATATATACTGCAGGCAGCATTGCTTTTCAAGGACTCAACACTGCTTCTTGTCACTTTGATGATGAAGGCGACTCGCCAGAATATGGAAGAATATATAAGAAACAGTATTATGTGGAATTAATTCTAACAGAAGAAGACAAGGTTTAGGATAAGAAAAAGAAACACAACAAGTCTATTCACCAATCAGAACAACAACACTGTGGATTTTGATATCGACATCAATACACAGTCGGGCCTACTCAAATTTTTGAAACATGGTCAGCGCCATGGATTCAACTTTGCATGTACCTGGGTGAGATGGATGATCAATGAGTCTGGCAGACGGAGAAGAAAAAAATATATCTCACTGAAACCTCTTTGAAAGATGAGGTATGAATGGGGAAATTAATAGCCTGCATTGTGGTTATAAGCGATTAAAGGGCAGCATCCATCTATCTGTTCACCCATTTCCCTCCACTTACCCAAGATTGGGTTGCGTTGGCAGAAGGCTAAGCAGGGTGTAACAGAACTCCATCCCACCAGCAGTGCTTAGCAGCACCTCATCAGGGACCCTCAGGCATTTCCCTGCCAGATGGGATATGTAATCCCACCAGTAAATCATGGGTCTACCCCGGGCGTCTGCCTACTCACTCATGCCTGGCATTCCCATAGAGGAGGAGTGCTGATGGCGTCCTTATCGCCACCTCAGCTGCCCAGGAGTAGCTTCTCTTTGGAAGGTGGAAGCCCTCACCTGCACTCCAAGGCTAACCCAGGCTAACCCCTGAAGGAGGCTCAGCCCTTCAGAATCACCAGGTCTTGTTAGCCAACTACCAGTGCTGAAGTGGAGGTTAAATGCACATCAATGCTGTTTACTTACCATTTTGAATACTTAAAAAAAAAAAAAAAAAAAAAACTTCCTATGAGTGTCTCTTATTAGTTTAGTTAGTTAGTTAGAGAGGGATACATTCAACTACGTTGTTCACGGAGCAAGTTGTCTCACCCGCATCTGTTTCTCTCACTTCCTGCTCGCCCTGTTACAGGGTCGTAAAACCATAGAGCATGTGAAGGGTCCTTTGCATCACATGGCCGTTAGCAACTGAAGTGGCTGTAAGTCTTTTACCCCCTCACTCCTACCCCATACACTTTCGTGCTGTGGTTCCATTATCATGGACAAGCAGCACTTTAAAGGGCACCGATGATGCTTTTCCACTTTTCTGAGCTCTAAATACTGTTACAATGTTGAACCCTATCGTCAAACGATCCAAAATCGTCACATAATGAGGTTCATGTGGTTGGACGTGAGCCCTGCAAGTTGTTGGGCATGGTTCTAAACACTTTGTTCATGGAGATTTTTTTAACACTGGGAACACATTGACATGAATGCGTTCTGGATCTCCTTTCATGGCCAAGCTCAGGCACACTCTCGGACTGGTTCCGCCCTCCCCGCTCTGCCCCGGAAGTGATGTCGCAATGCGCTGCTCCAAGAAAATGTTTTTTCGGTGTCAGGGAAATTTAAAAAAATAAAAAATAAAAAATACAGAGTGACTGCCGAGGCACCAAGGACCACAACCGTTGGAGTGGAATGAACAGAGAAAATGTTGGAGGTTTGTTCAGCCTAATGCAGATGCGAGAGAGGAGAGAATAGCCAGCCAGGGCAATATTTGAAAACATGTATGATGACTGTGAGTGTATTGTGACCTCAAACAACATTAGTTTTACGACTACTTGCAACGTACAACCGCTGAATGGTGTTGATGAACTGTTAGCCACCACCGCTAACTCCGTGCTCTGCTTGTTATGTGTGTTGTGTTCGCTGGCAGCCGAACTGAAGAGGCAGCGATTTTGACTGGCAAGTTTCACTCCTTATAGCGATGTTCACGCTGCCAGCATGGTAACATCGGTTGTATGGAGCTCTTCCTGCTTTGTGCTTGGTGTGGACTTGGTGTGGGAGCGTACACGGAGGAGGCCGGGGGTGGAGTGAAGTAAAACAGAGCGTTTTCGCGGGATGCAGGAAATACGAGGAAACGAGCAGCGAGATACACAGATGTACAAAGCTTTTAGTGCGGGTAACCGTGTGTTGCTACTCTGGACGGGCCAGAATTCAAATACAAAGGCCCGGAAATTAGTATAATAGGTCACCTTTAAGCAACTGCAAAAAGAAGAAAAGTGACAGGTTGAGTAGGTTAATGGGTATTATAGGTTGAAAATGGAAGGTCTAGATACTCTGTCAGTTAATAAGATGGACACATATGTTATCCAGTGCGAGGCTTCATGAGCTAAATAAGGCAAACTTAACATTGTTCAGTTGGAAAACACTCTTGGATATTGGTTGATCAAGGTTGACATCAATGCTACCCACCTAAATACATGGAATCCTTTTCAAGTTCCATGTAACGATGCGGTCAAATTATCATATATTTTGCCTTTTTTCAAATCATTGATTATTGACACATCATACAGCCATCAAAAAACAAACAAAAAACAAACAAACAAAAAAAAAAAAAAAAAAAATATATATATATATACATATATATATATATATATATATATATATATATATATATATATATATATATATATATATATGTATATATATATATATATATATATGTATATATATATATAAAATGTGAATGTGATAATTAGCACAGGTAAGCAACCGCCTACTGTCTATGAATATATATATATATATATATATATATATATATATATATATATATATATATATATATATATATATATATATATATATATGTATATATATATATAAAATGTGAATGTGATAATTAGCACAGGTAAGCAACCGCCTACTGTCTATGAATATATATATATATATATATATATATATATATGTTTTTGTTTATGTCGAACATTGTACCAGCGAGAAACAAGCACAAGTCTCCCGTTAAATGTTCCTCCTCCATATATATATATATATATATATATATATATATATATATATGAATATATATATATATATATATATATATATATATGTTTTTGTTTATGTCGAACATTGTACCAGCGAGAAACAAGCACAAGTCTCCCGTTAAATGTTCCTCCTCCATTTCACCCTTTGGCTACTCTTTCACGGCTGCCATGGCCAGGCTTCCTTATTAACCAGTGCTCCTCCCAGGCTGTCACATTCATTTGGCTGTGAGCTCTTTCGTTTTTTAAACCAGACAGACCAGATACAGATACTTTTCACTCCTGTTTCTCCCGCCTTGGCCCATGGTTTGCTTTCACTGCTATATGTAAAGCACAGAGAGCTGACCATGTTCAGCTAAATTCAAGCTGGAAATCCTCTTTGTGAGGTTGAGGGGAAAACGTTAAGATTGTTGTTGTTTTTTGTTTCTTTTGTAGTTTGTAGTTTTTTTTTGTTAATTGTATTCTGACCTCTACTTCCTCAGACTATTAACAAATGTTCTTGTGCAAAGTCATCTTGTGCATGTGCAAACAGGAATGGCCTTACACTGCCAATACACTGGTATGCTATGTGAATCTGGAAGGGCCTTATCAAAACATCAACAGCGGATACGAAAGATTTGCTCGGTCTGTAAAACTGCAATAATATTCTCCAGTGGATGACTTTGGGGGCATTTCAGGCAAGATGAGTCAATTTTACACAGATATACAGGAAAGATTCCACAGTTTGGAATGAATAAAAATATACACAGTGTAGTGTTGCTCAGGCAGAACATTTTCCCGTGAAGCTGCCCATACTAGAGAGAGTGGTAACTAAGGGCGTGTTCTCATAGCCTCGCCTCGCCACCGTTCGATTGTGTTCTCATTGGCCCCCGGATCACGAGACCGTGGGCGGAGTCGACGCGGTAAAGCAGGACGATGTTTTCGACGGCATTATTTCTGTGCGATACACGACAGCGCAGCGATGGACAAAGTAGAAGTTGCTCGGTCTGTGGTTGCTTTTCTGTTAAAGAAAGAACAGTTTCCCTCATTTATGCAGGCAACATTTATAATTTCTTGTTTGGTTTTCTGGGAGAGTAAAGGTGTAGTTCAACCTTTATAGTTTCACCAAAAGTAAACACGAGACAGATACAATGGGAAATAACATTTATTTAAAAACAAACAAACAGAAAAACAGACAGTAAACACGACTCCTTCTTTGAAATAGCTGCCCTAGCGAGCCAAGGACGACTTTGTTCAATCCCGCGGTGTTCGAGGCTTCCTCGCGGCGAAGAGCCACGTCCTCTCGACGAATCAGTATTTCCTCTCGTCTCAAGACTCCTCGGATTCCCTAGCTTGCCGCGCCTCGCGCAGGAGCAACTCAGTTTGTTCCGAGCGCTTCGCCGTTTGCCGCTCATCGTTTTCGCGAATATGGTTGAACACACTCGCGACGTCGAGGGCGTTCCCGGTTCGCCTGCCTCTCCCCAAAAGACAAAGTAAACATGTATTGAAAAAGTTATATTTGTAAAAAATATATTTGTACACCATCAATAGTAGCTGCTTGTATTCACGGTAAAATGTACCCGACACGGAAGTTCCGTGTTGAAGGAGTTGGCGTCCACCACTAAACTCGCTTCGTCTCGCTTGGACCCTGGGGGATTGAGGCACCAAAACAGCACCCCCGTGTAGCCGCCAGTGCGAACGCCCTACAACCGTACTGTGGCGAGGCGAGGCAATGACAACGCTCCCTAAGGGCTTCTATAGGAGACCAAGCGCTCAGATCATTTTGAATGGAGCAATCAAGGACAGGCAATTTCCTGCATTGTCCTACGTCGAATCTGTGTAACTACGCTTGTTACGTGTTAGGGTAGCCTGCCTGACAGCGCATTTTATTTATTTATTTATTTATTTTTATTAAGGCCACTGTTAGGCAGGCTTCCTTAACAAAAATGGCGGCACAAGATGTTACCTAACTGGGACCAAGACGCTTGCGCTTTGTATATTCTTATATATATGAGAACCATTTTAAAGCTACTTTTATTGTCCTACGGGTATAGACTTTCATTACTGTATTTATGGGCAGTATGTTCCTTTAAACGGCATTGCTTTACAACCCATGTAAAGTAGGTTGTACTGTGTTTATTTTTTAAATACAAAAGAAAGCAATATGCTATAAAATGTTATTTAAATTTCCACATTTTCCCAGGAATTCTATGCAAACCCTAACATCAATATTAATATGTGGACCTGATCGACTGCACAGGTAAAGATGATCAGTTACCTTCTCATAAACTTTCAAATACTATAAAAATGTGTGCTAGAAAAAATGTGATGTTTAAAAAAAAATCCAATTGAGCTGTAGATTTTACAATGTATGGTTTAGTTTGCTTCATAAAAAGTTTTTTGTTCACCCTCTCACTCTTTACAAGCTGCTACTATGTGTGCCACATTTCTTTCAGTTGTAATCCCTTTTCACATATCTTAAGTTGAAAGCAGTCATTTATTAGTGTTTTTCTGGCAGCTACAAACAAATTTTCTCTCCAAATAATAGGGTCCAATTAGCAGTTTCATTTTATTTGATTAATATTTATTTATTTTAATTGAATCAGATCTACCTCCACAGTCACACAGAGGTCTCTGTTCTTTGGGTCTCTCTTCAAAAAAAAAAATAAATTAAAAAATAAAAACAATAGGACGTAATGTCCCCCATGAGAGCTAACTTTAGCAAAGATTTGTTCACTTCAACATCTAATTAGTCCAGTGTGTTTACAGAAGAGGCTCAAAGCTCTATGCACACTTCTGAAGTTCAAACAAAACCGTAGTCTACGGCATAAAGACCAAATCTGCATGATCAGCTCACTTTAAACTGCGAGCTGGCAGTAAATTCATTCTCATTTATCACAGTGTTTGCTAATTAGCTTAGTGTGTCAGAGATTTTCTCAGCTGAGTAGAAAACACACCCAATCCTTTGTTCTACTCCGAATCTTCTGTTGTTTCCACCGACTCCAGTCTAATGACTTCAAGTTTGGGCTAAAGGGGACTAATGCCATCCATCCAATACCACCGCTTTGTTGAAAGAATGGAGGCTCATAGAAAAAAATTGCAAATGGGGTGCTCAGCTTGATGTGTCTGCTGAGACCAATACCGTGACCCTGCAGTAACCTGCAATCTTCGTGTGGTGACTCGTATCGTACATTATTAAGTCAAAATACTGCAGTCAAAACATGGCACAGGCGAGTCGTGGAGGGAGTTTTACTTTATTTATGCAAATACAAGTTTGTTTTGGCCAATAAACAAATTTACTAACCAACGAGGCTGGACACATCACTCATAAATCTGAAAGAGGAAAGATAAATGTGCTCGCTTTATGCAGATATCACCTTGATAATACATTAGAGTTTTTGTTTTAAACTTGATGACTCACTTTAGGAGTTACTAAAGCAGCTCTTGTCCCAGTTGTTCTATGAACTGCCTGCTTGTATGCCTGAAGAATGTGTTTGTCAAAGGACAAGTTTAGAAGAAACAATTTTTTTTAACCTAATTAGATCTTTTTTTTTTTTTTAAACCATTGGAACATTGCTGCTTATAAAAAGTAAAAATTAATGGCATAAGTTGCCTTGTAAATGAGCTACTTTTCATATCTAGACGTGATGAGAAAGAAATTCTTCTGATGACTTGCTTAAAGAATCATTTGAGTCACTGAGTCAGTCAACCATAGCGTGTGGAAACCTATAAGCACCCACAAGCTCCACCCACTCCCACAGCAACTGAGGAATTTGCTCAGTGTGTCTGGATGCAGGACACCTGTGTGAGCGATTTACCTGTTGGTGCTCAAATCAATTTCTTTTTTTTTAATATCCCAAATGACACTGTGCAGCGGTATTTTGCAGACAACAGACTGTGTGCAAAATCAAATGTATATTCACCTTATTTAAGGAGTGAGCATGGATCAAGGAGGACAACAGGCCAAGAGACAAGCTTTGTTTTGTCAGGAGGCACTCTGAATCAGAGGGAGTAACACTCAGCAGACAGTCTGAAAGGTGATAATTATTTAAAAGTGCTTTTTCGAGACTCCCATAACTATCGACTCCTTCTGTTTTGGTTGCTCGAAATAAAGCAAGGTTGATTATCTTTCCCCTGAAATCCACTGGTACATATCGATGGAGGCCCACGTTGTGCTGGCAAGGGAGCAATGCTGTCTCCTCACCAGGCATAAATACGCTATCGATTAGCCATTCTACACAGCCTTTCACTGTCATTTTTCCTCCCCCACTCCCAACGAAGAATCAGCGGACAGTAATCACTCTGAAGCCCCGGGGCAGGAGGCATCCACCATTAGAGACAAGCTGCTATAGATTCCAATAAATCATAATCCTGCACTCACAACAGATTCACCTTTCACCATGAAGAATTTGACAAGCAGGGCGTGAAAATATTAGCTTTGTTATTTGTTGCTCTGGAAATCAGGTCAGGCAGGGTAACACGCGACTACAACATGACTCGGCCTGATCTCCCCAGCCACTCGCGTGATGTTTATTTTTGTTTGTTTGGTAATTAGTTGGTTTTTTTTTTATATAAATGGCAGCATAGTTCCACTTGGTCCATTTAATGCTCTGTCTTGTGTTTGCCAGTTGAGCAGGATTGTTTATTACTACTTAGTAGTACTTTATTCGCTAGTTGTATTGTCTGAAAACCGGATCCAGGTTGCAGCTGAAGCCACACGGTGTCTTGGTCATGGTGGTGTCTGTACACATTTTAAATACTGTCAATATTTTAGATGTGACTAAAAAAAAAAATATTTATGCAGATGCATGTTTTTTACCGTCATCCTCGGTACCAGTTCATCAGGGCCAGTGTTTTGTCAGGCTCTTTTCATTCCCCTTACATGCAAATGGAAGCCACTGGTGTTTTATGCTCCAAGGCCGCTGCTGGCAGGGTTTCTCTTGAAGGCTCGGAGACCTTTGTTGAAGCAAACTCGCACAAGGTTATTCAACTCCCAACCAATCTATCTGTGTGGGAGAGGGCATGCAAACGCTGGTGTCTTTTTGTGAGTGGATGGGGCGCAAAGGTAAGTACTTTGAAGGTGTCGGTAGACTTAGGGACCTTTTGACCAGTGATTTGAAGACTGCCGCCCTGCTGTTCTAAGTTAGAAATGCAAGATTCAGATGCAGAAAGCTGCCATTTTTTCAGGTATGGATAGATAGATAGATAGATAGATAGATAGATAGATAGATAGATAGACCAGTGTGCTCAAATTGTGTTTAAAAAAAAAAAAAGATTTCACAGACATCTTTATTCCATAACATATGTATAGGTTCTTTTTTTTTTCATTTTTCATTTCATTTTCGAATTTGCCTCAATCACCAAAATGCTGGATTTATTTATTTTTTGAACAATTCATAGCAGGCAAGTATGCCATTTATTGTTAAAATATTAATTATTTTCTACTTTCTTTTCTTTTCTATTTCAGTACCATTGTTTGGAATAATAATGATAATCATTGTCACACTGGAGAACTTTTTTTTTCCTCTTCCACCCTGCCTGCCGCTGTCTGCTGCATGTTCTGTCAGAAGGTCACGTTTTTATTTTGCTACCTGGACAATAGCATTTGTCGCAACAGAGATGCAAATTGCTCACATATCCAGAATTGGATGTGCCTATTTGTGCCGTCGCACTATTAGCGCCGTGTGCTTCATGGAGCGGACCCTGAAATGGCGCCGACAGCATTGACAAAATGAGCCATACCAGCAGTCTTGTCGAATCAAGCCAAGAGTGCTGAATTCAAATTTGGAGAACCTTTGCACTTGCCTGAGACACGGCGCCTCCTGCTGCCGATATCTCCAAATGAATCAGAGGGGCATTTTTGCCCGAGTTAATGTATGACAATAAATAAATAAATAAATAGATATATAAATACATGAATGAATAAATAAATAGATTAATAAATGCACAGATAAAAGCCTTAAAGGAATGTTTTCATGATTTGACACTTTAAGGTTTCCGGCTTGAAATTCCAAAGCTGCTCCTGCTTTCATCCTCTCCCGCCTCATTTCCTCAGTAATCTCATGTTAGCAGCTCTGCTGTGCTGGTCAGGCAGCAGATGAGAAAAGCTCCTTCAGCCTCTGCATCTTCCACAGGATGCAGAGGTGAGCTACCCGGCTTGCACTTTATTTCTAATGTGGCAGTCACCACCACTCCCCTGGCCATCTGGCTCTGCGTTGTCGAAATATTTCACGCTGAAGAATGCTGCTCACTAGTTTACACTCTGATGGACGTCAACAGTATTTGCACATTTTCTGATAGCCCTTCTTCAGTATTTTGCCATGTCAAAAGTGAAGCTGGATGTTTGGTTTTGAAGGGTGGATCTCCAGGAAAGGACGCCAAAGAATCCAATCTGCCACTGCCCTTCATGTAGGCGTACAATAAGTTAGGTGGACTTGCAAATGCAGCTTCTCACTCAACCTTGTACAACTACACTAACCTTACATGGCAAACGCATGAATTAAACATTTAGTTGATGTGCTGCAAGAATGTTTTATGTATGAGCTAATGCTCGATAACGGGAGAGGGGGGGAGGGGAGTGGGGTTATTGAGTTTTTAGTTTATTTTTATGACAGAAACTGACAATGCCTCTATTTATAGACAAACAGTCGATCCTACCAAATCATTGGTTAACTAGCTTCCACTGTATTTCCAGCAGGTCCCCTTTAGCCTTGAGTCATTTTAATAGACATACTGTGTGAGCCTATTAAAAACACACAAATGGGAGAGTTAGCACACATATGAGTCACATGCTATAGTATTTGCTACGTCCAAATTGATTGCATTTAAGTTCTCAGTGCCAATAACATGATTTTCTTCTTCTTTTTTCAAATGTCACAACTTCCATTTATTCTCTAATGCGATATTCTTCTCAAAGCTTTATGGAACACAGCTATGCATTATGTATGCAAGTGCACACTGCTGTGAATAGTTGAACATGATATAATTGAGCCTTTAAAATTAAACTCTAAAAGACGTTTGATGCGATAAAATAGCGGGGTCACTGCTATATCTGCAAACAAAATCTTCAACTTCAGTCAAACTAACGTTTATACACGTCAATAAAACAGGTCTGTCTGCTTTTGTGTACTGAATCGTATTTTCCTTTGTAGCTGCCACTGAGTATTCTCAGAATAACTGGAGCACTTTTGTTATTGAGCGGACAAATATAACCATAGCAATAACATACGGCCTGAGCTGTTATGAATCCTAATTATACTTTGCTTTCATGAGAGGAATAATGGCCGCGAGAACCCGCCCTAGTACTATTAACTTAGTATAATTGACTGTCGATCTCTTTGTTTCGTTTGAAAGATGTTCAAAGAATTCTGAATCAGCCATTTGGCCGAGACAGACACTTATTTTTTATTTGATTCCTGCTTTTCATTCAAAAAGCCAAACGAGAGCAACCCCAAGTGATTAATAACCAATGTCACACAGCCCGGGAAATCATTGAGTGCAGTGCTTAACCTCGCTGAATATTTCTCCTTCTGTCTGTCTGTTCTCCGGTATGTGTTCACACCAGAGTCAAGGAAAAGTGGGCCACAAATTGTGAACTTAGCAGTTTGTAAATAGTTTGTAAATAGTTTGTAAATAGTTTGTAAACAGATGAGTAACTATGTGAATATATTTGACTTTTTATTTTACAAAGTGCATTTTGCAAACCAGAAGTGTGTTTCTTTTGCAAATACAATTTCTAGACGTATACATGTTGCCCATAAAGTTAGAATAATTTAGTTTTCAGATTAAATCATCATTTCTTTCTATTTACATGCATCAGTAGTCACGTTTGACCAAGTGTAAAGATTACTTGTCGTGATGTGTTCCAGTTACCCAGGCGAAAGGAATTAATGCAGATTGTTTAGCTTTATAAAAGAAAGGATGAAAATATTAAAAGTGAGTCATCCCTGGAAGCACATCAGTCAAGACTTCTCAAAACGTCTTCATGCAGCCTTGTCTTTTAGCACATTTTCCACCAAGCAGTTTCCGTGCCGAGCCACTCTTCAAAGCATTCCCTATTTGAACTTAAATACAAAGTTTTCTTTCATTATTCCTTTGTCCTCCGCTGTTTCTCTCCTGGTTTTGTGTTTGTGTGGGTTGGCAGTGCGGGAGTTCAGCTTAGCGCTCAGAGCTGCAGGCCCGAAAATCTCCTGCTACAAGTGCACGGTTGTTTTTGTTTTTTTCTGCACGAGCGCAGGAAGACCTCGTATCACTCTTGTCCTGTCGCCTTCGAACGGAAAGGTCACCCTCACTAGACTGCGCTCAGGTAATTTGTGAGTAAGCCGCCGCACACTCCCGAACTACAATGAAAGACACGATTAGATGTATGTAGGACATGCCAGCTCTGTATCACCAACCCTGGCAGCAAAAGCTTATTCATAACCTTTCACTTGAGAAAATGCTAATTTGTTTGCAGTGGGATCACGGATTGGGCTCCGAGGAGGCGGGGCGGAGCGAGGAGGAAAACCTCGGCGTGCCGAAATCACACGGAGGCAGCTCGCCGCGCTGCCTGTAAGCCTCTCGTTCTGCTGCCATCTCCCAGTTCACCTGCCTGACTGGGAACACAAGGCTTTTGTTGCGAGGCAGCTCATGGTTCACAGTGATAATGCTACAAAAGAAAGAATCTCCCGTAGCCTTTGTGCCATTATGCCAAGTTTAGCGCCGCCGTGACAAGTCGTAAAGCTGTTCCAACGATACAGACACAGCAAGAGCAAAAAAAAAAAAAAAAATTTTTAATTTGCCCTCATTAGAATTATGGGCCTTGAAGCACAGAAACTCAGAATAATTTATACATGAATCGAGCCAAATAGTTTTCCAACCTGCCCTGTGTTTACAAAACCCATGATACAGCACGCAGCTAATTTAGAATCCACCAGAGTCTTGGTTATGTAAGTTTTGTGAGCCATGCTCCACTTCTGCACCAAGAACTTGCTTCCCCCCTCCATTTCTTTCATTTTTCTTGTTTTCATTAACTTGGCTGGATGAAGTACTCCCTTTCTGGATAACCAGCAAAGCCATTTTCCCTTGATGTGAAAAAGTCATGTTACCATCCAGTGGACAAAGCAGATCTTTATTAAGACGAACATGGAAAACTGAAAACAAAAGCTGACATGTGCAAAGCGCACCGGAGCGCAGTCGGCTTTAAAGCCGACTGTCTGCTGTCTGCTGTGAGTCCTGTGGAAGAGCACAGCGGAAACTCTTGCATATTCTGTGATGTTTGTATGTGTGTGTGTGTGTATGTGTGTGTGTGTGTGTGTGTGTGTGTGTGTGTGTGTGTGTGTTTATGGGGACGGAGGGGGTTACATAATTGTACAATAAATAAGTCAAGCTCTGCAAAAAAAAGAGATGACTTAAATTTACGCTGTTCCTCAGAAGTGAAGCCACAGCCAACAGCCACGACAAGAATCTGCGCCGGGCAACTTAGAAAAGATTGATGCTTCCTTTAAGTTGCCTAATTGCTGCTTTAAAGATAATGAAGGTCATTGTTCATCGTGTCGGAAACAGAGCATGTCATGTGAGTAAAAGGGGGTTCATTTAGCCGGAGAAATGCATGAAAGTGCTCCATTCAAGGCTTCATACAAATAGCTTTACACTGATTGGGGCCCCGTTAGCGTCCCTTTATCTTCATCTCGCTCTCGGCCCTCATCTTCACTCGCATCATTAACATGGCTGCATGATATAGCAGCCGTGGGGCCTAAAAGTAAGGAAGATTTGACAATGGATTTTGATTAGCTGATTTTTTTTGTATTATATTTTCTATTTTTAACATTTAATATGTATTTGACTGACAATAAATGTGATCAAGTTTGGTTTCCCTGTTTGTAGGAAGCAGCACATCCTCATTCTTCTTATGTGCTTGTTACACCGTTGAAAAATATTGTGCGCTGAGAGCCTAAAGTTTCACTCAGCTGAAACTCTTTTCAAAAAAACATTTTTTTGGTTTAAACTGATGTCTAATCAGCCAAAAAAAAAAAAGAAATAAGATTATTGAAAATATATGTTTTTAATTGCCTTACTCTTTTCTTGGGCCTTGATGTAATCTTTGTATTTCTCTTTTGCAAATTAACAAAGTTTTACTGTAGCTGTAGCTAATTAGACACAGTGGCCCATAGTTGGACGGGTCCTGTCACAAACACCAACAGCAAAGGAGCAAAGGGAAAAGAACTGCTTGATAAACAATTGCCTGCAGAATATCCTGTTTTGTAGACATGGTTCATATATGGCACTCTCATCAGTTTCAATATGCATCCTTTGCTTTACTATACTATGCTTAGTTTAATACAGATTGATGCGGGGGGGGGGGGGTATCTGCAATGCAATACAAATAAACACACGACCCGCAACAGAAAAGCTACTCTTGAGTAAGTGGTGAGATTACAGACATCCTGCTGGCCCTGCAAAACGCTGGATTGTTATTATTATGGCTTTAAAGGAAATTGGCTTCACATCGTGATGCACTAAAGCCCATTTTGCACTTGCCCCATGGATACGCATCGCCACAGGCCTGTTTGCCAACATGCGAGCCTCACTTGGACACCCGTTGAAACACAAAAGCACACTTTTCAGCAGTGCAAATTGCTCCCACTGATTATAAGTCCTCGCAAAGATGACAAAGCGCAGATGGAAGACGGGCAGACGGAAGCTCTGTATGATTTGGAACATAAAATCTTGCAGCCATATGAAGTGAAGGACGGCGTCGCGGGCGGGAACACGTATTGCAACAACATCCTGTTCAGCTCGCCCTGACGTTGCAACAACAAGGACGGAATCGCGATTCTGTGCTGAAAGGCAGAGTGCGCGCAGCGAGCTCCGGCAAAGAAAAGGCTGCAGACGTTGAATCCAGCCAGCAAATATCCCTGCCAGCAGCATCTAAAAGGCTTCTCCTTGTCCACCTTCCAATGACGTGAATGCCAAATCAACTCTCCCTCGAATCCCCAGTCACAGCAGAGGCTACGACGGCAAACTTTGGCACACGACTCTGCTGAAGACGGTGAAAAGTATAAATCTGCCTCCAAAAAATGTCTCGGCTCTATGAAAAGTGGTGGAAAATTGGCAGATTACCGTCCCTGAAGTCCCATGGGAAAATGCAAATGAAATGAAAAGCCCATTCTATTTTTCTCTTTTTGGTATTCGCTTACAATTTTAAGGTCTTAAATGGTCTTGTCCCCCTCCCCTCCCTCACTCAGTGACTTCATAAAAAAACAACATTGATGGAGGAGAGTGTGATGTACCCGGGCGTTGGACTAAAGTCGGTGGTGGTATCTGTACGACATTCCTGGAGCAACCATCACGCATCAGAAACTTTGACTATTTACTCTTGAAAAAACAAAACAAAAAAAAAAAGCTCCAGCATTGGTTAAAAATAAATCCCTAAATCCTCTTTTTAATCTGATGCCTGTTCCCAGATACTTTTGCTGTTCTGATCCTTTTAAACGTCCAGTGTGTTCAATTTTTAAGGAAGCTCGCCCGACACCGCGTTTCGTATTTAGGGTGCTTTCAGACAGGCTTCCTTAAAAAACGGTGGTTCAGGATGACAGCTAACTAAGAGCAAAACCCTTATTGCTATATATACATATATGTATATATATATATATATATATATATATATATATATATATACATATATATATATATGTATATATATATATATATATATATATATATATATATATATATATATATATATATACATATACATATATGTACAGGGAAAGAGAGCCTTTCTAAGGGTAGGAAAACCAAATTACTTCTATTGCACTGTGACTATACGCCTTTATTTATATATTCATGGGCAGTATGCTAATCTTTTACCAATAAACAAATCATAAACCAAGACAAGTTTGACCCAGTGAATCTTTAACTCTTTAACTGTGCTGTTGTGTTGATATTGTCTACCTGTGTCTTGTTTGTTGTGTTTCGCCTGCCGTAGGACTGTACATATAAAGTTTAGCATCCGCGCTACGTCCGGCTCATTTACGTCGAAGCTCAATGCAGTAATGTTGAATAATGTGCGTTGTCTCCATTTCAATGAATGAGTTCACAGAATGAAAGAGAAGATTTTGTGGAGAGGGAAGAAAATCCCCAGCTATTGGCTGTCGTTACATTTGCCACTTCACTCGTCGCAGCTCTACCGACGCATCTCAGCTGCTGGTTTGGTCCAGGCTGCGGTTTTTCCTTTGCCACCTCTCACACCGTCGTCGTCTCAGTCTTCACATTTCCAGAGCTTCGGCAGGGTTGTCAGTCACCCCAAAAAAAAAAAAAAAAACCCCGCCAGCACTCGCCATGTGAGTCCACGCAGGGATTCATCTCGCCGCTGCCTAATCACAGCATCTTTCAGCGAGTGCCGGTGCCAAGGATCCTAGTCAAGGCTTCCTTTTCACACCTCGTCTACTCTGTGGTTTTATTTTTGAGTGTTAAAAAAAAAAAGAAAAGAAAAGTTTGCTCTGAGAGAAGAGATGTGTCTTGATCGGCCACCTGGTTAACAGATGGCACGGAATAAATAAAAAGATAAAAACACCTTGAACTTTGCGCGTTGCTGTAATCAACATTCATCTTAGTATTTAGGCCCTTATGGGCACTTTCGGAAACGTCTGCGGTGCCTCGATTAATATGTGTTTTGTCTGCAGGGTCAGAGTGTATCAGAAGCGAGGCTTGGAGACAAATGCAAAACTTGCAGACGATCACTGAGTAAATTGCAGGTGTCTGGTTCGATGATTATCTCCTCACGAAACAACCTGAGGTGTTCTGCTCATCCCTCGCTTGTGTGTGATGTAGCGCAGGTTTGGCTCCGGATGAGGAAGTTTCCCACTGCATCCCGTGCAGTATTTACATAGAAGCGCTGTTGCTGCTCCGCTCTGTTGTTTATAGATCATTTTATTGGTCAGCGCGCAACGCAGCCTCGTTTACAGACATTATTATTCTCTGTGATCACGAAGCGCTGAGTCACATCAAAGGATCCAGCGGGAAAAAAAAAACATCCCCACGTGGGTCCTGTTTACTGAAGGATATTACATTATTCAACATAATTGAATTACAGAATTAATTGCGAAAAACTGAGTGAAAGGATTCCTCTCCGGAATGAAAGACACTTTTACAGCCCCTCTTCTTTTTTGTTTTTTTTTGGGGGGGGGATTTTCTTTCGTGCGGTCAAGTAGCTGGCGGAAGCTCTGATGTCTCGCTGCCGCCGCTGCTGCTTCTTGTGGGAATTCTTCACCGTGGCCCTGCATGTTTTTCATTACAGTGGTTAATTAGGGTGAAATCAAAGCCAGGCGTGAGGCGCGTGTTGTAGATTGATTTTCCCCACGCCGAGGCCGAGACGAGGCCTCGGCGGCGGCTGCACCTGCCGCAGGTCCCGGAGCAAGTCTCACTCTTCCCTTATTGCCAGGAGCCAGATAAAGAGTGTGCATGGTCCCCTCCTGCCATATATCCATTAAGGCCTCTGACAGTTTCCCTCCCCGCCATTATCCATCTCTTTCCCTCTCTATCTGTCTCTGCCTGCTGTATGTAAGCGCCCTGCGCACCCCTTTCCTCTCGTTCCATCCATCTCTATCTAGGACTCGCGCTCCTTCCTCTCCCATCTGATTAGCTCTGGCTGGGCTGCTCTGCCTCCCTTATAATTGCCTGCCGGTGCCTGACTGGCATGCGGACGGCGGTGACTTGAGAGCTGCCTTAATATTAATTGTGTGTAGGTGTCTCCACTCGCTTTCATTAGGGCCAAATCATTTCAGGGCTTTTGCTTTTTTTTTTTTGAACATAGACTTCCTCTGTGCTACCAACACCACACCTATCCACTCTAGGGATGCACCGATACCACCTTCTTACAGAACCAGCAGAGTACGCGAGTACTTGCATTTCAGTACTCACCCATACCAATACTGATACCGACTACTGATTTTTTTTTTTTTTTTTCCCACAGATGTTCTATTATTTGAACAACATTCCTCAGAGTGTCTTTCTAGACCGGGTGTGACTGTGACAAATTTCATTGCAGTATAAACACAAATTTAAAAACATTGTCATATACATACATATGCAACTGGTATTGGTGTCGTGGTATCGGCCCGTATTTTCCGAGTACAAGTCGTAATAGTACAAGCACTCAAGCAAGGTATCTCAATACAGGGATCGGTATCAGTGCATTCCCAATTCCCTAATCCATTCCATTTTTTTTTTTGTTTGGAGGGGGGAGGGGTCGCTGTCGTTCCTCTTTACCCGCCGTGCCGTTCAAAGCAGAGGTAGCATTTATTTCCATTTTCTCCGTCAGCATTAGTTACGTCCAGCGGCTCACGCGTGGAACGCTCTCCCGCCCCCATCCCCCCACTCCCCCAGATAGATGGCTGACTGCGGCCCGGCTGAGTAGCCTGACGGACAGCGCGAAGCCGGAGGACCCCGAGCTCAGTGCGACGGCGGCGGTGCATTCCGAACAAACAAGCAGCTGAGGCGGAGGGATTCTTATGAAGTCTTAATCTCGCTTTACAGCGTCTGGCAGATAAAACAGCGGATGGATGCAGGAGAAGCACGGCCGGTGCGCAGAGGTTTTGGCTGGGAGGGGGGAGGGGCAGCAACCGGGCCGACCTGATAGGATAAACACACACACACACACACACACACACACACACACACACACACACACAAACAGAGAGAACACAGGAGACATGGCAAGGCTGCTGGTGGGAAAGGAAGTCGAGTGCCGTGTTGTGCGCGTCTGAAACACACGGCGCACTCAGGCGCTGGCTGCCTTGTGGAGGAGACGGTGCGGCTGCTGGCAAACTGCTTCGTCTGCTCCCCTCGTCCAACCGTCGGCGAGCGCTTCACTGAGACAGATTTAATTGTGGCGACGGCGGCGCCAAATGACGACAGCAGGCGCATCAGCAGTCAGCGGCTGCGCCCTCCTGCTTTTGTTTGCCTTCCCCACCCCCAGTTTTCAAGAGGGGACCGAAGAGGGCGCGGCTCGCCTCCTTTGCAGTCAGAGGTTGCCGTTTGTCCGGGCGGGGACCCGGGGCTGAGCCAGGCGGAGATGACAGCCGGGAAGTTAATCCTCCTGAAATAATTTGGTCTTGCGGTCTCTGAACTGGCGCATTATCTTTTCCTGCACGCGGACGGTGACTTTGACGCCTCAGCCCCACTTCTGACAGGTGAATCAAGCCTGAAACCAGCTTTTTCTAATAGCCCGACATTAAGGAACCCCACCCCACCCCACCTCCCACGTTTCCCAGCCACCAGTTTGAATTTCTCGTACACGGAGGCTACAGGGAGCCTTTATTTTCGAGATAAGGAAGCCAGCTGAGCCGGCAAGGGCTGAAATATGCTTGCGCGCCGGTTTGCAGGCAGTGAGGGATGGAGGATGGCATTATTTGCCGGTTCCTCATCGGTACAGAGACCACCGCGATATCTTCATTTAACACGTTCCCTTAAGTGCGGCGGTGCCACAAAACACCTGCTTAGCGCCGCAGAGGATTTGTTTACGTAGGCAAACAAAATAAATAAACATGTCACACGCGCCAGCAAGGACAACTTAAATCCCAAAAGTAATAATAAGAAGGCTGCACTCTGAACACCAGAGACCGCTTGAAGGTTCTGCGAGCTCACGCTGGTACATAATAAACAATGTGGTGAACAAGGGATTGTTGTTTTAGCACGGTGATGTGAGCAAATATTGAGTTACTTTATATGTATTTTTAACAACAGCAGGATGTTCCTTTATCCGTGCTCATTTTTTGAATTCTTTTTTTGAACATCTCCAACTAACAGAGGGGCGATGAAAAGTTCTAACAGCTTAACAAAAGTCTGTTGAGCCTTTTGCAGAGGCAGCGTGGCTCTCTCCCCTAACCTGGTTCAGTCCCATTGTGATTTATGACGCATGCCTAATATGGTAAAAGGGCGATTAAACCCACAGGGAAAATACTGTGAAATAAACAGAATGTTAGGAATATAATATATCAAAGGGGAGGATAGGAAAAGTGCTCCTCCTGTTAGGCTCTCGGAAGCTTTGGATGCCGAAAACAGAGCTCAGGCGCGTCTGCCAAAAAATAAAGAGCTAAAGTGATTTAAATTCTGCAGAATCATGTCTCCCGACACAGCCGGGCCTGCCGTGAAGCAAAACTCAGACAAGCAGATACTTTAATGGTTAGAATCACCCAAAAATTTGCCCCAGTATTTATCATAAAATATCAGCTATAATAAAATAATAATAAACTCCACAATGAGGGTTACTTTACCCCACAGGAAGTACATCATGCCTGGGTACTTCAAGCACATTTTTGCTGATGATCCAGACTTTTACTCGACTTTGATTACACTTGCTAGTGAAGAAGCTATTTGCCCATTGTTGTAAGTGGGCTACTTGAACTTAAGGGGCCGAACGATGTGAATATTTTTGCACCTTAATAAATTCCGACTGACACGCCAAATTGGCTGATCATTGCTGAATATTGTGTGCGGCGAGGAGAAGGAGGCCTGATGAGCCAATACATCATCTGCATTGAGTCCACAGACGCTGCTGCTGCTGAAAGGAAAGGGGTATTTGCTCTTCCATGGATAGAAGCTCATTACTTCTATTTTATTTATTTATCTATTTATTTATTTTTACACACAGCAAACTGCCGTTCGCCTGACTGCTTTCCCCCACGATTCGCTCACACGCTTGTTTGTTTGTTTTTTGCCTGTTTTTTGCCTGTTTTTTTTTGCTGCCTTCAAAGCCGGAGGGACACCAGCGTTTCGTGCTGTAATATCTCAGCTGTAAACACTGACACAGGCTTTGACAGGAGGTGTGGGAAGGGCCCCAGTGCACCTCAGCAGACCCTGCGCCGCTCACGCGCTCTCTCCTCAGAGACAGAATATTAACAAGTTTATTTGTGGGTTGGTTCCAATTTGTCCATGAGTTGACTTTGCAGTTTGACGTCTAATTCTAACGGCGACAAAACACTGTAACATCGTCGCATAAAGCGTTTGAATTTCAGCAACGACTTTGACTTACTCAACATCTGTAGATGTTTCCTCCACGTAGGCGTGGAAGGGAAGATTAAAGACGGTGCCTTGTTAGAAATGCACTAAACATTTGAAGGTTAAATAACATCATAAAGAAATAATATCACAAAGAAAGCCAAAGCGACAGAAGTTTTATCTTAGCATTCTTGCATTTCAAGCTTCCTGATTTTTGAAATGATTTTCATAACACTTATTGACTCCTTTTTGGTCATGGACAAGTGTCTCATCGGCGGCCAGATTCTCAAAGCTAATGGAAGCCTCACAATCCATCCGACTGAGAGTAGGCGGCGCGCTTGCTCGCTCACAGCCGCCCACAGGTTCATCCCTCTGAGCGACACCTCTCACATGAAGACGGCCACGTGACCTGTACTTAATGGAGAAAATATTGATTGTAGCCACTTAAAAAATGACAGCAGCAGCTGCAAATCCATTTACACCCGCATATCTGTCAAGCTGGCCTGGCCGTGTGTTGCTACTCATTTCATTCCAATGCTGCCCCAGCGGCTCCTTTTTTTTTTAAACGCTCTGTGTCAAAGGTTGGTCCATTGTCGCCTGAGAATGCATTAATCCTAAAAAAGTGCTGTATTTTATATTCAGCAGCTGGAACCTGACCGTGAGGTCCTTTACTTGCTTTCTCATGTCAGTCCAGTGGCTGCCATTTGACATCATCGTTGGTTAATAGTTCTAGAGCCAATAGGCTCATCAAACAGTGCATATTGACAATGACATAAAAGCAATGGACTCAAGTAGTCAAGTTATATATATACATATATGTATATATGAAAAAATAAATATTCATGGTGGCGCAGTGGTTAGCGCTGCCGTCTCACAGCAAGAAGGTCGTGGGTTCGATTCTGGGCCTGGGACCTTTCTGTCTGGAGTTTGCATGTTCTCCCTGTGTCTGCGTGGGTTCTCTCCGGGTTCTCCGGCTGCCTCCCACAGTCCAAAAACATGCGTGTGAGGTCAACTGAACACTCTAAATTGTCCGTAGGTGTGCATGTGAGTGTGAATGGTTGTCTGTTTCTATGTGGCCCTGCGATGAACAGGCGACTTGTCCAGGGTGTCCCCTGCCTTCACCCTAAGACAGCTGGGAGAGGCTCCAGCAGACCCCTGTGATCCTGATCTCAGGAAGAAGCGGGTATAGAAAATGAATGAATGAATGAATGAATGAATGAAGATAAATATTTATTTCTCAAGCTTCTCAAACAGTCAGGCTGTCTGCACATGTAAGAAGTGCAGCCCGATCCCATTCCCACTTTGGCAGACGTTGATATTGTGTCAATATTTGTGGCGCCGTCAGATGCGCAAGGTGTGAGCTTTTGCATTAGGCAAAGATGCAGCGGGATATGAAGTAATTGCATTGCAAAGCGCTGGGTGTTTCAGACAAGGAGGCAAAGATACCGACACGAGGAGAATGAGCTGAAGCAGCTGTGGGATGAGGTCAGGGTTGAGGGGAGAATTCAGCAAACTTCCACTGAGCTCACAGCAAGAAAAGCAGTCCTTGCTACCAAACACTGCAGTACTTTTTAAAAACTTACCAGGGTTTTTATGCCTCTGGGTGACACAGATTTATATTATTTATTTTATTTTTTGCACAAGTTTTGGTGTAAAAAATTCCCTCCCACCTTGGGATGGTGCATTTTGAGTGAGCCGCTTTTGTGCCAGTGTGTGGCCACCGTCAATATGCTGTATGCTGAAGTAGGTACTGTTTGCTTGCTATTTCAATGGATATAAGCGATTTTTATCATAGTCAGATATGGGATAATAATAAAAAAAAATGCTATGTGAAGCTCTAGTGGTGTCATTTTATCTGAGGTAGAGCGTCACGTGTTGGTTTCAGGTCATTTCTATACTCTTGCTTGTCTTGCCCAGCCATGCGTGCATGTCAGCGCATGTACATCTCTGCCTCTTCCTGCCCATCACCAGAGCTACCACTGTTGTAATTAGCAAGAAGCAATTGGCCCATCACCAGAAAAACACATCTACTCTACTTCAGAAAATGCATTCAAATCCAATGAGATGCGCTCAAAATAAATGTTTACATCAGCTAAAATGATGCTGGGTATAAATCGGGAAGGTCAGTTACTGTTCCCAGGACTGTGTTACAGTAACGTGTTTCAAGAGGACCACTGACAGCAACGGACCTGCATCCAACACAGAGCTGTAATGTATAAGTGGTTTAGTTTGTTTTATTTGAAGTGACTGTGGGTTGATAGAACTTAAAAAGTCTTTTGTATTGTAGCAGAATTTTGTGACGGAGTCAGGTCCTTCACTTATAGTGGTCCCCTTGGAAACCTAACATGGAAACAGGGAGTTCTGGTAACAGAAAGGGACCCTCCTGATTTAGAGTTATATCCAGCATCATTTTAGCTGAAATAAGCATGTCCTGCTGGTCAGCTCAACGTTCAGACGCTTGCAGCGTCATTTATTGTCGTTGTCACCTGACATTTTCTTCGCTCGCTCAGTAGGCGTTTGTTGCTTCGCATACAAGACAAGGCAGGGGGCGAAGCGATGGAGGCGCGAGGAGGTGGTGCAACGGATCCGAAATCTTGGTTGACATGCTGCGCTCCACTGCGCTCTCTAATGGTGAAAAATCGCTTCTTGCGCCTTGAAAGAAAAGCAAGATTTTTTTAAGCACACATGGCTTAAACATGTCGTTTCCTGATGGAATTATTAAATAGAACACTCCATGGAATGCATGTGACAGGCTAAGATCTGAAGAATTCACGATGAAAAAAAAATTGAGTTCAGATGACACAATGCCAAAAAAAAAAAAAAAAAAAATGCTGCTGTCAGAGACCCATGGGTCAGGGGCTTCAGGAAAACTCGTATGATTCCAGAGTCATGCAGCCACATGCTGTCTGCTTTGCAGTATCTGTGCACACTCCCAATGCATGCGCACACACACACAAAGTAAAGTAAAGTAAAGTAGGCCAAGGCCTTAGGAAGTCCCTCTAGTTACTTATCTCAGCAGTCTGGTTGGCCACGGGCCTCCCAGTTTCTCTGAAAATCACTCACATTTTAACACTGTTTGCTTTTCTTCAACCTATTGGGCAACATATTGCATACACAGGTTTCTCCTTGTGGTTGAGGCGCTACCAACCACTGAGCTAAATTATGAATCACTTGCTGGTGTTTTGAAATATATAATTAAAAAGCTAAGCAACAGCATACGATTTTTACTGGCTTTTTGTCTTTATTTTGTTGTATTTTTGGGGGAGGTGAGTGTTGTGCATTTTTAAATGGTTGGTATACTTCATTTAAAAATTATCATTTTTTACACTCTCACAGTTTGTAATAACATCATTTTTTTTTCCAGTAATGAATATCAATGTGGTCGTCTAAAGTGTTGCTTAACAGGCTGAGCTTCATTTTTTTCTCCATCAGTGCCTCAAAGTAATGAGAGAAAAAGCCGGTTCCTAGCTGCTTTGAGCAAATGGGTCTCTTTATTGCTGCAGTAAATTGCCAGTAAATTTGGTTTGAATTGTATAAACAAATTGTGCTAATTAAAAACAAAATGTGAAATGCTGGGTAGAGTGCAGTGAAAGAGGGGGGAAAAAGAAGCGTTCCTGCCTCTCAGTGTGATGTGATGTGGTTTCAGACGAGCAGTTACGTATTTGCTGTATAAGTTTAGACGCTCTGATATTGATCTGTTATGTAACTGAATGTACTGCCAGCACAAAATGTACTTTTATGAAATATGGGAGCTGTAAACTGGCCGCTCAGGTTTCACACCATCCAAAAAATTACAGATGATGGCACTCACCTCATCTCTAAGCCTGCTCTAACGGCAGTGAAACACATTTTGCACCAAAAATAGTATCGCAATCATGCGCGATCATGGAATTAACAATGGGGTGAAAAGTTTGCCACTAGACCTGTCAATGATTTCAATTTCAACTGGCCTGCTCGAACAATAGCGGTAATAACTGAATTTGGCATGATGAAATTGAATTGCACTGTAATGGAATTCTATTTTATCTTTTGTATGGTAACGCGTTCCGTTCTGACAATTCAGTTTCAGTTCATTTGTGCTTGTGAGGACCACTTGTCTATGCGCAGATGCCTGTGATTTATTATTATTTTTTTTTTAATGCTCCAGGGATCTACAGAGAGTGTTCATATTAGGGCATCCAGTGGTCTCTGATCTAAGATGAAAACGCATCAGGTGTCAGGAAAACCTCAGTCAGATGTCAGACGTCAGATAAAACAGCCACAGGAGAAAAGGGACTTCAAAATAAGAATGGTGAAAAAAATATGGTGCATGGACGGCCGCTGCACATGTCAGTGTGAAGAACAAACACTAATGTCCGCAAATTGATCACTCAACAAAGGGCCTGATCAGGTGGGTGGAAAACCACTACTTTACATCAGTCAGTGCATATTTTACTTGCTATTAAAAAAAAAAAAAAAAAAAACTGGGACTTGGACATTCAGGGAGTTTATGATCATTTACAAATAACAAGTTCAAAGTCAGACTATTACAATCCCAACTCAGCTTTCAAACTGTCAGTCAAACACTCTAATGTGAGTGATTAAAATTTGGTTTCTAGCAGCATGTTTCAGTCCGTGTGACTGCAGGACGCTCAAAGAGCACAGGCACGGCTGTGACATTGTCTAAAACATGAATAATGACATAATAATGACAATAGATTTCAGGCTTTGTAGAGACAGTGATCTTTCCTTACTGACCGTGACTGACTGCCCAGAGACACACATTATTGCTAGAGAACATGGTTAGCGTTGGCTGCATCAAATCAGGTCAAAACGGTGGATTTCCCTGCTGCACCAGTTTACTGAGACAAGGGGGGAAGCCTACACAGCCACTCTATAATGTTCTTTTGTCGCTCGCTCATTTGAAAATAATGCCTGTTACAAATAGGTCCCCTTTTGTGGTCATCAAGACTGTATGTTGAGCAACACAAATGCAGAATATTGACAACCATATCTTCGAATAGTGCTTTAGTATGCCTTTGGAAAATTGATATGAGTACAAGGGTTTTATAAATCTAGATATATCTTTTTCAAAATAAGAACAATAAAGTCAAAGAGCCGGTAACACTAAAATCACAATTTAAGCCTCCACAACGTGAACACAGCCTCACCAAGGATGCTGAGCACCAGTGCAGCCCTTTACGAAGCTGACTTCCATTTTCCACGGCACAACTATACTTTTTCTGTACGTTCATTTTCCTTCTTTCAAAAAAAACTACATATTTATATGTAAATTGATTATTCACAGTTGTTTTGGCCTCTGTTTGGGCCTGTGTGGCTCTGTATGGTTCTGAAAACACATTCATATTTTCCAACTGATTCATATCCCCCTTTTTCCAATAAGACAAACAAAAGATGCCTCAGCCTTAAGTAACTAGGAAAGTGCGATAAGCAGAGTAATCTCTCTCCGGCTCCACGCGCCAACTCTGACAACGCTGACTGCCATGACGAGGCCAAGCTATTGTATCAGAGGTGAAAGGAAAAAGAAGAGAGAAAAATTCTAAATGTGTCTGCCTGTCAACTCAGTTTGAGGAGGAAGATTTGTAAGTTTGGATCGACGAGAGGGGGGGGAACCAAAACAAAACCTTGTCAAAGAGGGATCTAATATTTATTTTCCCCACTTCTGTTTTGCTGCCGCGTTGTTGTTGTCACACTTTGCCTCGCTCCCAGGGGATGATGGTAAGGGAGGCGGTTCATCAGCACTTCACCTGCAAACACCGGCTGCTATCGGGCAATAAATTGACAGCGGATTGAAGGGGAGATGCTCAGGCGTTGATCTGAGACACAAACAACCCAACGGGAAACAGTCAACCAGACGGCACAAAAAAAAGCAAGAAAACAAAATAATACAAAAAAAAAAAAAAAAGAAAAAAAGCAAGAAACGCTTTCTCTCAGGAACACCACTATTTTTAGTTTCATCCTCACAGTGAGAGGGGGGGGGGATGCTAATCTGCAGCCAGCATCTCTTTGAAGTATAAAAGGATACTTGAGGTGGATTATTTATGGCCGTACTGGTGCGTCGTTTTAAATCCTGTTAAGTCTTGCGAGGAGCCTCGCGCCATGCCGTCGGAGGGGCTGCTAAACAAATTACCATGCGCGAGCGGCGGCCCGTCCCCATGGCGACCGCGGGACATTTACGGTGACGGCCCCTAATGATCAGGTGCGAGCACTTTCAACACCTCCGTGTCCGCGCTAATAACAGGAGACCGGAGATAAGGCGTCGTCATCCGCCTCGCCTCCTTCAGGCGCTCTGCTGCGCTCTCGCCACTGGGGGCCCATTCACATGGTAATGCGTCGCATGTTCACGGCCACATACGTGTTTTCATTCCAAACGGCAACAAACGCATCAACAAATGTTTAAGATGCGCGCAGGGGCTTTATTTTATTTATTTTTCTTTTTTCTTTTTTTTTTTTTTCTTTTTGGAAAATAGGTCACAGCTCCTAAATGTTGATAGTGCTACTTTGCCCCCCAGTGGCGCACAGACTCAGTGCACGCGAGACGCGTTTTCATTATCGTCACCTCCAGGCTGTTGACTCTCCTCCGTGGAGGAGTGGGGATATAGATAGGCCGGATATATGCTCTTTGGCTTTAGTTTTCTGCAGGCGTCTCGGTGGCCGGCTAAAAATATACTCCCTCACTCACGGCTGACGACAGGCCTGGCGGTAGTAATTGCAGGTTGAAGCATACATTAGTATTTAAGCCATCTCAACAGCTAGGATGTGATGTGTTTTGGTGTTGTTTGTTTTGTTTTGTTTTTCTGCACTATGGTGAGTCATTTCCAAAGGGAAGGATGAC
Source organism: Nelusetta ayraudi (assembly GCF_046127955.1). Lineage (NCBI taxonomy): Eukaryota > Metazoa > Chordata > Actinopteri > Tetraodontiformes > Monacanthidae > Nelusetta > Nelusetta ayraudi. The sequence goes on along the minus strand of NW_027466061.1, from coordinate 2,476,627 downwards.
TCGTGTTTGGAAGCAGCTCTACCGACTCTTTCTCTCTCGCTCCATCTCTCCATCTGCGTTTAACCCTGCAGATGAGGAGAGGTTTTTCAATTAAATAAGAAAAAAAAAGTCAGCAGTAGCTGGGGAGGTTTTGCAGAGTGTTGACAGTTGTATTTCCACCATCCCGTGCCGAGGGTTCAATGTGCTTTGTCAGCGAGACTCTTTGGACTCGATGGCTTGTTTTTTTCTGCTTGCATTTCTGTTGCTGATGTGAGTTTCAACCTTGTCGTGGTTGCAGGCAAATTATGAAATTGAAGTGCGGCCCCACAAAGTGTTGTAAAACAATTTTAGACAAGACAAATGATATCAAAATAATATAAATCTGGATGGCGACGGTTAAAAGGACTGTTTCTAGGCGTGTCTAAGAATATCTAGGGTCTGACTAATGAAAAAGACTTCAGAGAGTGGGTGTTGGCAATGTCGTTGGTCCTGGAGAAAACATCTCTGCTGGGAAAACACAATGTCCCACTTAAATAAAGTACTGGGGGAGGCCTTTGTTTAAGGATTTAGATCATGAGAACACATAGCCAGGTATTCATTATTTATGGATATATGAAAGGGATTTATAGTCATATTTAGTAAAATGTAAAATGTGAAATGCATTCATAATGCCTGTTATGTAAAGCCCACCTGTCATCAGCCATAAACCTAATCTTTGCCTTGGAAGATCCATGATTCATGCTCCCAGCAGGGGTTAGAAAAGGTTATTTTTGGAAATGAGAATGAGTCACTGATTACTAGTTTCCCCTTCAAAGTAAGGTGAATATTTAAAACGCAGAATCAAAGTCGGTTATTACATTTTATCAGATTTTTCCATCCATCTATCCATCGTCTATTTACGCTTCCTCCGGCACTCCTGGGGGTCTGCTGGAGCCAACCCCAGCCGTCATGGGGTGATGGTTAAACCCATTTCATTGCGGAGGCACATTTAACGACATACAATCGTTCACACTCACGCAAGCACCTACATACAATTTAGTGCTCTCAGTTGGCCTCATATGCATGTTTTGTGAGGAAGCCGGAGAACCCGGAGTGACTGGAGAGAACCCATGCAGACACAGGGAGGACCTGTAAACTCTGCACAGAAAGGCCCCATGCCTGGAATCAGACACATAACCTTCTTGCTGTGAGGCGGCAGCGCTAACCACTGCACAACGGTGACACCTTAAGGATGTGGTAGTGGTCTCTTTTTTTCCTGTTTAAGCCAGATAACAGGTACAAATCAAATCATCAGAGTTGCATTAAATCCCTTTGCTAAATGATCTTCACTCGAAATGTTCCAACATTCATTAAATATAAATGTGACTGGCAAAAATATATTTTTTTACCAAAACTGGGATGACACGGTGGCGCAGTGGTTAGCGCTGCCGCCTCACAGCAACAAGGTCGAGGGTTCGATTCCGGGCCTGGGACCTTTCTGTGTGGAGTTTGCATGTTCTCCCTGTGTCTGCGTGGGTTCTCTCCGGGTTCTCCGGCTTCCAGTCCAAAAACACGCATGTGAGGTCAATTGAACATTCTAAATTGTCCGTAGGTGTGCATGTGAGTGTGAATGGTTGTTTGTCTCTATGTGGCCCTGCGATGAACTGGCGACTTGTCCAGGGTGTCACCCTGCCTTTGCCCTAAGACAGCTGGGAGAGGCTCCAGCAGACCCCCGTGACCCTGATCTCAGGAAGAAGTGGGTATAGAAGATGAATGAATGAATGATTGAAACTGATGAAAAATTATCTTTTTACGTTGCACAACACCGTAAAATGTTTGCAATTACTCCCCAGCATTTCCTGACAAGTCCAGACGATAACACATGAGTCAGAGTCGGATCAACAGTTGGTAGCTTCTCATGCATGTGGCTTCGTCCTCTCTGGTGCCAACAAGTCACGATTCCTGTCCTGATCTCCAAAAATGTCTTTATTAAGAGCTGCATGAAAAGACCTGGCCTCAAAGACCTGCAGAGCACGACGCTCGCCTGATGAATATTTGACTGCACAGAGCCTCTGGAAGGGTCTTTGCTGTGTTCAAAGTCTCAAGCATTTTATTATTAAAAATAGCAGCTAAGCAAGCGGTACGGAGCAGCTTTATCTCGGCGAAAAAAACAAAACAGCGAGCACTGGTACAGATGACTTTTGTCTGCAAGTGTTTGCCAGTGTGGGCGCTCTACAAAGGAGATGAAGAAGTGGAGGAGGGGGAGGAGGAGGAGGAAGAGGAAGAGGAGGAGGTGGAGGAGGAAGAGGAGGAGGAGGACACCCCATGCGAGCCAGACCGTGTGTGTCTTCTGGCTCTTCTGGCTCTTTACTCTCTCAGACTTTCCATTTCCTCCGCTTGGTCATGTCTGTCTACTCGCTCGCAGTTGCAGCGGGATGACAAACACATCACAGAAGCAGCACCTGCACTTCGCAGGGAGGCCTTAGTTAAAATGATATCTTCTCCCAACTACGACTCAAATGTGCAACTTTGTTGTTAACCCTTTAAGCGCCAGAAATGTTTTTTTTTCAAGAAAACACTCAATTTTGATATCAAGATTTCAAAAGGCTGTGACTTCAAATTTGTTCGAGATAAAGCCATACTGTAATTGAGAAAAATCTTCAGTATGACCCAAACTTTTTGAAAGGAGTACATTTTTTTTTTTTTTTTTTTTTTTTTTTTTTTTTTATTATTATGTCAGATGTCAGGGGTCTGTATGTCAGATCCCTGTCTCCACAATACCCCACAGGCTCATCAATCTTTTTTTTATCCACTTGATAATTTTCCACATATCTCACTCAAACAGACCCAGCCATCATCACTGTAATTTACAGGGGGGCCGCGAACATCCCTGCTGCCTCCACCAGCACTGGCTGGGCGTTTCCTCCCACAGCTTCTACCACGTTGATCACTTACTCCCCCCATTTCTTTCACTCACGCGCCCTCGGTCACCATTAACGGTGTTTGAGCACTCCTGCTTCCCCCACCACGTCCCATCATCCTCTTTCGCGATTACTCCCACTACACCCCGGCCACGCTGAGGCGAAGAATGTGCTGCTTGGTGACTGTCGTGGCGCATGGACTCGCTCCTCTCAGGCTCTAACGGGACGACTGAACATCATCGTCAGAGTGCGAATATTCCTCTTCGTTATCAGAGTCAGCCATTACTTGACAAAGTACTTCATCAATGAACAAACCTCTCGGCGATGTATTCTCGGCAAAATTCGCTGTCTATCTCTCTGCTCCCACTACAACCACTTCCTCGTCTCCTCGACTGAGGCGTTCTCTCTCTTTATACTCCAAAATCTGAATATAAACACCCCCACAAATGCTGCTCAGATTGAAGCCACAGGTGTCTGCCATCTCCTGGTGTAAAGTGGAAACTACTTTTAGCACCATATTGGCCTGTTAAATTCAGCAATGACACTTGTCGCAATTTTGCGACCATGGCGCCTAAAGGGTTAAGTTATTGGGCTGGTTGCAAAATAATAATAATAATACTTTAGACCCCTTTTTCAAATTGTCGGTCTCCTTGCTTGTAGCCCTTCAAAGCACAATTTTACTCAGCAAATGACAACATTCCTCGTATTAGTCACGGCCATCGTTTCAGCGAATATTCTGGCATGCACTCAGCTTTTGCCGCTCTTATGAATTCTCTTATCTGCAAACACATCGACAAACATAAGAAAAATCCAATATTTTGTGGGGACAGGAGGATCAGCAGTGAATCATTTTACAGTAAGGAGAAGGGTTATTGTCAGTCGTGTCCTTGTCGTTGAAGAATGGGGAAACTTTTAATTGAGGTGGCACTCACACCAGCCCTGTTTAATTGAACTTGGATTCCCTGCTTTGGAAATCACGCTCATATGTGGAGGTGTCAACCGAGTGCAATTAAACTTGAATGCTGACCAAAGAAGTGAACTGTGGTCTCGGTTTGCTTCAGGTAAAGCAAATGCAGGAAGTGGATTACCACGCAGGGGATTGTGGGTAAACACAACCTGTTTAGGTTGTGTTTGTTTAAGTTGCCAAAAGATGAGAAAGGTTTCTATTTGTTTTTGGGTTGTTTTGTTTTTTTTTTTGTCACGTCTCCTTTAGTTATTTTTGATACAGCGCCGCCACAGGCGAGGAGGGGAACATGTTATTCCTAAGCTTTGACGTGAAAGCAAACTCGCTCTCGTCATTCAACAGTACGACTGAAGGGTGTTGCTGTAAATTAGGCTTAATTTAAAGGATTTTACTGCTCTCAGTACACCTTCTATACTTGGTACAACCTTGGTTGATAAATATTTACTTTAAACAGAAGGAATGGCACAGGATCACATAAATGCAAGCCAACACCCAGAGAACTGAACAAACTTTTGACCTTAACTCATTATTACACACTCCTCCTTGCGAGAGGGAGCCTGCTTTTAACTGCCCATCTCGCCGTCTTCTACAGCTACAGCCTCGCATCGATCGGCAGTGTGCGCCGTTCAACAAGCGTGTTTGTGCTCAATATGGCCAAGATATGACTGATTTCAGATAAAGTATTTTCGAATTCAAGCAAACAACTCTTGCTGGAGGCTTCGACAACCTAATCCTGCATCTCAGTAGGCCGACTTCGCTCCGTCTCAAAATAATCCTATTCAACTATTACTTTATTTGGCCGTCCATTGTTCCAGAAGGCGAGGCTAAACCTTGCACATGTCGCCGTCTTCAAAAGACCATTGCATTTGATCTATAAATACTCTTTACGGGAAGGGAGGCAAAAGAGAAACCCGTGTTGAAATGCTGCTCCAACATGACAGAGCACCTCATTAGAGGCTGGGGGAGGAATCTGGGTCATCCAGATCATAACATTTCACAGGCGGAAAGTTGTACTTTCATTCAAGTATCGACCGTCTGGGAGGTTTTTGCGTAGCGTGAAGAGATTACCGTACAATTACCAGAAGTCCAGCCGATTGCGTCGGATTAGGCGAGTTTCAACTAAATAAACATTTCTTGGCATTTATCATTTCATCTGGAGGTCCAAATTGTAAGCAGCGACTGGGATAATCTTGTTTTGCTGAATTGCCGCAGCAGTACAAACAAGTGGGGGATTAGAAATTCCTCTGGGGGAGGTTTCTTTTTCCGTTTTCCTCTCTACCACCGAGGAGAACGACTGATAGCTGCTGGCACACAGACAAAGAGGTTTGATTTCTCAACAGTAAACAGAAATGTTTTTCCTCTCAGGAAGAGTCGCATCGCGTCTGGACAATATTTCATATTGCTAATAGCATTTCAGGGGGCCAGAGTTAATACTGCAGGTGACAGCGTGGGGTGACCTTATCAGAGTGTGATAGACTGGAAATGGGAAAGTGAAATCAAAATACCATCGCAGAGGGGGAGGCCGGGCCTGTCCCCGGGAGGATCATCAGGTAGAGGGGGGACGAGCAAACAAATTGCTCCGATGGAGGAAAACAATGTAGGCGGCGCAATCTCGTCCTCATCCTCTGTAATCTCAGCGCTGGGAGATTCTCAGTGACCAGCGGGCCTCACTTCACCGGCTGGTGTGTCACACTTTCTGACTTGTGTTTTTCCTTCATTTTCTTTGGGGCCAAAGGGTGCTTAGCATTCGCAAAGGATCAAACAGCAATTTGGACCTAATTAGATCCTGATGGCACTTTGGTATCTCTTCCACACAAGGGCACGAGGGGGGAAAAAAAGTGCACATGTTTGTGCGCACATCATCCAGAGACGACACATCATCCACAGACGAACACAACCTCATTCCAGCCAAAGTCCCTTGGCAGGAAGCTGAGGTCAGGGAAATTGAGAGCCTTCACAGGAGTGAGCGAAAAGCAAATTAGCCAAACGAATATCAGCAGACGCAGAATGACTCAGGATGGAGGGAGGGGAGGGACAGACGCGACACTTCTCGACACAAACACACAGCTAAAAAAAAGACATTTGCATGAGCTGTTACAAAAAGAAAAAAACTCTTATCAGGGATTTGATCTTACCGGTGACGAAAACACAGGGAGAGAAATGCCTTACCTGCAATGAAAAAAGAAGAAGGAGAAAGTGCAATTAACCGGGAGGAACCGCAGACAAGTTGGTGTAAACAGAGAGTGTGTGTCTGCGGCTCAGAAACTCGAAAAGGGCGGCGCTGCCAGACCAGACGGCTTTGAGCGAGAAAGAAAATCCCCGTCTGAGACCGAGCGCCAGGGTGATTGATGCATCACCCTGCCCCCGTATCACAACACAACACAACACAACACCACCAGGATGCAGGGACGCATCTTGAAATCAGTTCAGCGGTGCCTCTGTGCACCTGTGGCCGCCCGACTCGCTCCTCTCCACGTCTGAGCGGGACGTGATTCTGGATTTGGTTAAAGGTCGTCACGCACACCCCCGGTGCTCTCAGCTCTCGCCAGAAGATTGTTTGAAATTTTTGCCCCCCGCTGTCCCTCCGCTTCCACAACGCACTGTCCCAGCAGATGTCAGTATTACTCAAGCTATTTAAAAGCCGCACTATGGCTGAGGAAGGGAGGAAGGGGTGGTGGGGTGTGTGTGTGTGGGGGGGGGGCTCCTCCAGAGCCCTTCGCAGCGAACCTTTTCCACTACCATGCGTTTGGGCAAACACACAGCCATTGACTGAGCGAACAGTGTGAGGACGCAGGGAAAGGGAGGCTGTTGCCTATGGCGCACTCAAGATTCGTATCCTCCCCACAAGTGGAGTAAGCCAATTATGCGCGGTCTGATTTAATTAGTGCGGAAATAAGAACTTCCTGGTCCTTTTGTGCATTTGTGAGCTTGCTTGTTGTTGTTTTTGTCTTTAGCTGCTTTTTCTTTCCAAATTTGAATATTTTTAATCCACGCTGTAATGAATTGTCACAGGATTGAATTTAGATTGAGGATAATATTTATAATTTCAAAGTCTGTATAATACACTTTCTGATTTGAAAGTACTTTCAAATCAGATTGACACACTGACAAGATAATATGGCTTCTTATGAACTTGAAAATGGAAATGAGAGGAAACGAACGAGGTGAAAACACTTAAAGTGGGTTGTGCTGATTTTCACTGAAGCATCAAAACCTGCCCTTGTTTTCCTCCTCCCACTCATGAATTTGAATGATTTCACAATGTTTCTGTTGTTCTCAGTTTCAGCTGGAACCTCGCAAAATAGTGAAACCCACAGATCTTGAGGTACTTCAGCGAGATCAGCACACAAAAAGACAGGCGGTGCACGGGAGGGCGGGGGGGTCACGGCGAGGACGTGCTCAACCCGGCATATGGCAGATCCGACGAGCAAAGTGCACAATTAGTACATTTGCATGCACGGTAGTACCTGATGATGAAATTCACATTCCACTATTATACCCTTCTTGCATGCACCTATTTGCATATTCCTGATAAAAGAAAGCAGCCATATTTCCAGATTTCTTTCCCCTTGACCTTTTCTCTCACTCCTCGTACATTCTTCTGCAGCTTCGGATGAGAATAAATTCCACCACGTACATGTCACAGGCTGTGCGCTGATAAGCGTGCCACAGTCAATGCCACCATGGACCAAGTAGAGATTTTATATCGAGATTAGAGTGGCCTTTTCTTTTGTGCAGACATGTAGCGAGAAAATGTGGCCACTGGGACTCTCTGAGGACGTCGCTGTGGCCGACTGCTTCCACAGCACGGTCTCACCACGGGTTGACGAAAACCCTGCAAAGCATTTTTGTGGGCGGTAAAGTCACGCATCCAAATAATGCTTCGTACACAGCTTACTTGGTAAATGCTGGACTGTACGGATAATTCTCAACCAGAACAATGGCGTTTGACATGGAAATACACTATACATATTTTGTACAGTGGAACATTTGTGTGCCTGCACTGGATCCAACGACGAGAGAAGTCTGTGTCGTGACAAGAATCCATCATTTGCCACAAATTAAACAGAGTTAGAATTCAGCTTCCAAAAAAAGTTTGTCTGTAATGAGGTCCACAAAGGCACGGAAGCGTTGCAAGTCATCCCGCCCGCCTGCAGCAGCAGCAGTAGCGTGAACCACGAGACACTTGTCTTTGATGTATTTAGACCAAGGATCAGTGCAGTTTAAAAAGGAATCTGCCGAGTGTGGCAAGTGTCCTGGAGAAGCTCTGGAGAGTCTCAGAGTGAATACGTTTTAAAGTGGTGCTGCATGGAAGTGAATGGACTGTTAAGACCCTCCAGATTGACGAATTCCGATGGATGCCGTTGCCGTCGACGGAGAAGAGCTGTTTGAAGCAGCAGATGTTGAGTTCCTCCTGCCTGACAATCAAAAAGTTAAAAAAGAAAAAAGAAATCATGATTGAAGATGGGAGAGACAGCAGGGAGGGTGGATATGATATTAGTCGCAGTGACCCGAGTGCTTTCAAGCTTCAAAGACTCGACAGCTGCCGTGGCAACTATCCTCAGCGTTTAAAGAGGTTTTATTTGTTTTTGGATTCATTTTCAGGGAGGTAACTGGTGTCATTTCAGTTGAAAAAAGATGATACTTTGTTCTATTAGTCCTTAAAGCCATACATGCTAAACAGCAATTGCCATGATATTATTATAATCACACAGACTTGGTTGTTGTCTCTGTTTCTGAACAATTTTCAGATTTTTTTTTAAAGTCCAAGGCTACCAAGGCAGGGGTCCCCAAACTACGGCCCGCGGGCCACATCTGACCCGCTGCGTGTCTCTGTCCGGCCCACGTGAAGGCAGTCATAACACCCCCCCCCCCCCCCCCCCGTCCCCCGTCACGTAACTTTGCCGACACGTTAGCGTAGCGCGATAGCGCACTCCCGCTCCCGTTCCCCCGCTCAACAAATACGTTAGCGCTATTTCCAACCAGCACGAACCATGGCCCGCCGACATGATGCAGTTCCGTCATGTGGCCCATTGCTAAAAAAGTTTGGACTGTCTTAAGGGCATAGCTTGAGCAATTGGCTGTAAGCCAAATAAATTGTATGTGGAGGAATTAGTGTCATCCATGAGCTATGTGTAACCTGGTAGGAAAACATTGTTTCAGTGTTTATTAAATAGGTAAAATATAAATAGATGAATAGATTTAAAAAGGGTCAAATGGATAATAAGTTGTTACAAATGAGTTTGTTTGAACGTAACTAATTTGAGTGTGATGACACTCGAATTGTATGTAAAGAAAGAAGAGACAATGTTGTTAAAAATATAAATATAGTCATAGAGCGATTGTGAGCGATAGAGCAACTGTCATTAATCTCATCAAAGTCTGTATACTGGTTGTTTGCATTCGCACTGATACTGTCATCCAATTGGAGAAAGAGACATGGGGGTGGGATATCCGGGGAGCAAGGTAGATGGACAGAGACCGAGACTGGGAAGAACGTGGAGAACCAGAAGAAGTGTGTACTTGAGTTGTCGTAGCGTGGAGATAAACGCAGAATCTATCGACCGGATGCACGTAACAAAAGCAAACTGAAGGTAAAAAAAAAAAAGGGGGGGGGGGGCAATATGAACCGTGTTGCTGTTTAGAGATGCTAAATGTTATTAGCGATTAGCTTGTGCTAACACGCTAGCACTGAGGGACATGTGTATGTCTTGTAATGGTGTGCGCGCGGTACTCGTTTTTGTGAACTCGGTAAAATGTCATCTTAGTTCAATTTCCTTATTACCTGTTAAGTGTGTATGTGTGTGCTTGCTAGAGGACACAGGTGGTGTGTTCCTTTGACCTTTTTTTTATTTATTTATTTTTGAACATCCATCGGGGTGGCGAACAGCGGGCGTCTCGGGCCACGTGTGCGTCTCCCCAGCGTTCTCAATTTCCACCTTCAGTCACGGTTTCATCGACCAGAGTCTTCGTTCATCGCTCACCACTTTCTCATCTTCCTTTCTAACCTTCACACATCTCACAGTCACGAACGACGGACAGAGTGAGTACGAAAAGACAACTAACAGCGCACTTCTGTTTAAGCAAAGCGGTCACCAAGTTTACAACCTCACTGCTCCCGAGCATCTACTCAGGCCTTCATAGGTTGTTTTTTTTCAATAGACTTTCTCATATGTGGGGTATATATTTATTTTCTTTCTTTGAATGTTTCATTTTGTGAGTTCCACAAATAGCTACTGTGTGTAGCTTGTATGTGTGACCTAAAGCAAAATACACTCGAAATACAGTTGTTATTTTTGAAAATCTTCCATTCTTAGGACCTAGTAGGACTTATTCTATTATATTGTGTATTCTACTAAGTGGAGGCACCTAATTAATTTTGTTTCTTTATTATTTTATTTCAACTTACCAGATACGCCACCACTAACTTTAAAAATAAGAACCCAGAGCCCGTCCAGTGTGATGTGTTAGAGTGATTTGTCTTTGTCACGTGGGTTGGGTGCTACATATGTTGAGTGACACCAGTATATTTAAATTGTCTGCAGTGTTTTAACCTTTTGTTGGCACAAAGCAGCTAAAATGTTTTGTTTATCCAAAACTACATTTCAAATTGATTCCTGTCAAAAAATAACCCACATTTAAAATCACGTACAAGTTGTATGACTCAACAGGTTTGACCCAGTTAACAGTGTCACATAGGAACATAGGAAGTAATGCAGATTCCAAATTAAGCCAACTGCATTATTTGTACCTTTTAATTTTTAGTCGAGCGGCTGGAGCACAATCTGTGTCTCTGAGGGTCCTGTTAGATTCCTGCTGTAGTATTTAAGTGGGAAACTGTCTCCTGTAAGCCCCATTATCTTAGTTTATGCAGGGTTCATATATTTCTCAAATGTCTCTTGACTTCGAGAATTTGTTAAAATGGCTTTTTTTTTAAGTGTTCCCCAGTCCATCAGCACATTAAAAGATCCTTCAAAGTGCAGAACTGTGTACCTTATTTCACCGTCATCATCGGTCCTTGCCACAAAAAACTTTAGAGAGCCAATAAGTGCTTTTTCACAGCGAGAGAGTGCAGCCACACTGAAAACGTGTTGTTTATTTGCCCGAGTTCAATTATAACAAACTAAAACCACTTGCATATTTTGGTTGAATTCTGTGTTGGTTGCAGGTCTTTCAATGGTACCAATGAAAACACAACATGGTAATAGTGTTCTGGGAACAAAAGGTGACTCTCCAAACTTCAGGTCACATCAAAGTCTGTCCAGGCATCATTTTTAGCTTATAATAGCATTCATCTGGAGCACATTTTATGATATTTGCATGTGTTAGTAGGACACCAATTCGGACATGCGCTAACATGCACGTGCGGCCAGTTCAGCTTTGTAAACAAGAGGATGGAAAGGGCTTTAAATTAATACCAAGTGTAACGTAGAAAACAAAAGTTTAAAATTTACATCAGTGGCCATGCAAATTGCTTTCTCAGTGAGAAGTGTCAACAAAGAGGGATGAGACTTTCGCCATAGCCTCACGTATTGCTTATTTAGGTGATTCTTTCTTTGTCATCATTTGAAGTGAAGACGGATTGCAGGACCTGGAATACACCTGAGACCAGGGGACAATATGGGCGACAGTGGCAGCCAGTGGGCTGTCTGACCTTGAAGAGGAGTAAAGGAAGAAATATAGTTTGACAGATGCTCCTGCTCTATCTGTCTCCAGGCTGGGAATGTGGTTAGAACGGGTGAAGGCGCTGCCTCAGTGGGCAAATAGCCAATATATGGCTATATAATTAATTTTTAGGTAGGGGAAAAAGTAATTACCGTCCAGGCTTGGAAGTGACGGATGCGTTTTTTTTTTTCTTTTCCTTCTTTTTTGAAAGAAAAAGCAGCAAGTGCAGCTACAGGATGATAAGGTCTATTTTAAACACTTTTCTTTTTTTTTTAGTTAAATCATTAACTGGACTAATAGAAATGTTTGAGTTGAGAGAGAGAAAAATCTGTCGATAACAACACTGAGATATTAAATATTAACTATGATGCAAAAGTACTACCGTATTTTCCGGACTCTCAGCCGCTACTTTTTTCCCATGCTTTGAACCATGCGGCTTATGCAAAGGTGTGGCTTTTCTGTGGATTTTACTTCACCCACCAAACAGGATCCGCGGTGCGAGTCCAGAGTCGCAGGCTCGCAGCCGTCGAACCGATCCCATTTCCTGACAAAACACCTGTGGCTTATAGTCCAGTGCGGCTTGTATGTGTACACATTTGTTTTTTCCCCTAAATTTAGCTGCTGCAGCTTATATTCAGGTACACTTTATAGTCCGGAAATTACGGTAATATCCTCCCTGAATTATGACAATATGTAGTTTTTATGATGCATTGTATTTACATGTCTGCTGTTCATGATTTTGTGTGTGTGGTCCCTTGTTTTACGTAGCTTGTTCCACTTTTCAAACAGTGTTTGGTAAAACATGCGATTCTGGAACTCAGTTCCTTTGGCGATGCCAGCGAGAGGCACCAATACCTCACTACCTCCAACAGCCCAGAGACTAGTTGGAAGGTCCAACAAAGAATCAATTTTCAGAGGAATAAATGAAAATAAATGGCAATTCTGCAGCAGACTGGAAACCGAGGGCTAAATATGTTTTTTTGGGAGGTGGGGGGGTGGGAGGGGCAGTAATTAATTGTGTGGGGCCATTGCACTACAGTGTGGGATGATCTCATCCTCATAGTGAAAGGCAGACGACGACAACGACAATATCAACATAGAAAAGCTTGAAAAGACAACTAGACCAGCAGGATCTGGCAAAAACAAACAAAGGAAAAAAAGCTGACAACTGACAGGCTTTGTTTTATGTTAACAGAGGGTGGGACTACTTCTGTCTGAGTCCATGAAATAATAAAAAGAACCATGACATTTATTTAAACCTTTATCACATTCACTTTTCACAATATCACTCATTATAGTCTTTACACCATAGCGACTGTTATCAAAGGTCAATGCAATTTTGCGGCACTTACTTCACAACTGCAGTCCCCTGCCTCTCAGCACTATACTGAATAAAAGTCACATTTACAGCAACTGCAGCGAGATGACACATTCCAGAATGTGAAAAAGCAAAGGAATAGGTCAGAGTGCTTCTGCATTTTGTTTTTTGCAATGACCAGTCAGAAGAAGCAAGTGAGGAAAACAAAATGATTTGGTCTTGCTGATGTGAACTGCATTCTCTCCTAAAAATTACTTGTTGCCTGATGATGTGAAAATGAATGCAAAATGCATGAAAGTTGTTGATGACGTGTTGTTTTTTTCATTTTATAGACTTTGATGAATTAAAAAAAAGAGACTAAGATGTGATGAAGAGTAGCGCTGCCTCAGCTGTGCACACATTGTCTTCCAAACACAGACAAGACTTGCTGAGATTCATTTTTTCTTGATATCAAGTCAAGGGTCGCATTTAAACAATTCTGGGAGCGTCTCTGGGCCAAGAGTCTAAGACCCCTGGCAATAACTCAGCACCTCTCTGCAGAATTGCATTAACGACTACTACGTATGAAATTTGAACATATTTAATTCCAATTTTTTTTACGTTTTAGCAATGTTTAAAAAAATATCAAGAAGCCTAAATTTTGTGAAAGTGTTACAAGGAAAAAAAATCTGTTTATGTGATTGTATGCATATGCGAATGTGTACTAGACATATACACACACACACACACACACACACATACCTCTGTATGCTGACGATAATGCAATATAGTGACATTACACAGTAGTAGTACTTGTGGCAGCAGTTAGTTCCCGTGTATTGTAGTGCAACCGATTCAGTGAGGAAATATGTTGAGTTGCTTTCTTCAGTCAAAGTGATAATGTTGATGATCTTTTTGTTTGCTACATATCCTGTCAGACTGTTGATAGTGGGTGCTTGAGATATTTGACACACATCAAATCGTAGCCAAATAGCCATAGCCAATTATAACCATAGCAGTGCTACTTCTACATTATTAGAAGGCACAGCACAATTACGAACGATGTGTGGATTTTAATTGGATGACGCTTCCTATCAGTTTCAGAAACTCATAACACAGTTACCATCAACCCACTTCCTTTGTGCTAAGGTTTCTGGCTGCTATACAGTCGACTTCAAATCTTTGTCGAATAGAAGAAATGAGCCAAAGTACTGGAGCGCATACCACTGTGGAGATATGGTACTTGAGAGATCGCTTAAGAGAGCCATTTGTTAACTTAGGAGACATCTTCTTTTTTTTTTTGGAGTCCTTCGACGGGTTGAAGAATTGTCAGTGCAGTGGATGAACTGATTGAATTTCTGTGGGGGGAAAAAAGAAGAAGTTCAAGCCGAAAAAAGTGGGGGGCATTCAGCAGTTGATCAAAATGTCTGGGAAAGTCAGAGAAGTCAAGATCGGGTAAGAAAGAAATACTTCTGGCAGCTGCCCTCTCTTTAATGCAGCACAGGCCGACCTGCTTCGCTGGTTTTTGAACAGCGACTGCCGAGACAGGAAACCTGAAGTAAACACGGCCACCCGCTGGCCTCCCTTCCTTGCAGTGTCATGCTGAGATAAGTCAAGCTATGGAAAAGTGCGAGCCCAGCCCTGTTTTAGTTATTGTGTAAAGAGATCAAGCTCAGCTTTTGATCTTGCCAAAAATGAAAAATACGAAGGCGGCGCGTGCGTGTGTGTGGTTCACTGCGAAAGTCACACGTGTTGCAGGGGTAAAGCTCTGAGGCACAACAAATTTAACGATTTGTTAAGAGAAAAAAGGTAGAAAGCAAAATGATTGTAATCACGTCATCATTGGGACGCAGGCAGGCTGCCAAATGAGATAATGGCTCAGTGGTGCCATTATTTGGTGAAACTCCCTCAAAAGCAGCATTTAATAACTTCCCCTTGAAGTGCTTTCCTTGACCTCTTCAAGGAACAAAACTTGTTTTTTATTGCCCACCAGAACTGATGTTGAGACAGATAATAGGACGATATGCTAAATTATTACACCAAATCACTGACAAACAGCACAAAGCCAACAGGTCAAATTTACTCCCACACCCCACACTCTAATATAAAAGATAAGAAGATCTGATACCTACAGTAAGTCACTCATTTTTATTGTCATGTTAAGAGAGAAGAAACTGCCTCATAATTCAGCACATATACAGATGAACCAGTCAGTCAATCAGTCACACAAATGGTTGTTAACAATCTTTCTTGATCCCTTTTAATTGGAAGGCAACGTGGATGTGTTTCCCTGTCAATTCCTGTTGACCTTCTGGAAATTGTGTAATAGTTAGCTAAAATCATGCTGGGTATAACCCAGCCAACCAGCGTCCAACATGGTGGCCCATTCATATTAATGGCAGAGAGTTCCATGCACTAAGGTGCACACGCAACTGGCACGGTTTTGTAAGCAAGAAGATAGAAAGGGCTTGAAAAACCACTAGAGCTTCATATACCAGCGTTTTTATTACCTTATATCTGACAATGATGAAAATCACATATTGCACCTTTAAGTAAATATATCAGAAGGAAGATGCTGAGGTTGGAATCACCAGGCAGGAGGGCTCGGGGAAGAGTGAAGTGGAGATTTATGGATGAGGTGAAACATAAAATTGGTGGGGTGCGAGAAGTGGAGGGAGAGGACAGGGTTGGATAGAGGCAGATGATTGTCTGCCTGAAGAGAACCACTGAAAGATTTAAAGGACATGAAATGTTAGTATGTTGTGGGCACAGCATAACCTTTCATCCTCAAGCGACTTTGGTCGGGGTTGAAGTCTTGTAACAACACTGAGGTGAAACAAAAAGGCTTGCTTAACTTTAATAATCTTTCAGCTTTTTATGTGCACAGAAGATTAAAAAAAAAAGTTCCTTCACTTGAAATGTGTTTAACTGATTCTGCTGCCTGCATTTAGATGCATTTCCCCCTGCGCCCTCTGCTTCTTTCTTCCTATTTTGCTTCAGGGTGTTATTTTCTGTTAACTCTACTCTAAGAATACTGATGATCAGACAGCACAGTCACAGATATTGCAGCTCCATAATCGCATCAAGGACTACCAACCGCCAGTAAAGAAACAGTCAGGTTGTCACCTAGCACTCTTTTCAATATTCCGGTCCATTTTTTCCCGAGGCTTTGTTTGAAAAGAAAACTTGAGAGATAAAAAGAAGGAAACTGTGAAGGAATTTATATGACACATCAGTATTTCTATCCAGGTAAAATCCTAGCTTCATTCTTGAAAGATTGAGAGTTAAAATATATAATCGTATGTTATTTGTCTCATTTGGGATAAATTACATTTTGACGTTATTTTGAATATGAAGCGACCTTTATTGCCGTTTCTAGCCATCCTGTCACCCTGCACAAGACCACAAAACCAGTAACCTCAATATGCATAGGTTAACATGAAATAAAATGTACTCAGATTCACAGATTCTGTGCTATTAACGCAGGAAAATGTCCATCCTAAAACTGGGCACACCTTGATTGTACTGCAGCAAAATTATTATTTATTATCAGACGACACCGTCTTGGGTCAGACATTGAGCTTCGACTTGGGGAAAGCTCCTCTCTGCAGAAGCCAGAGACACTGGAGCAATTGCAGTGATTTGGCATTTAAAAAACAAATAAATGAATAAACTAAGGCTGGGGGTGGGGGTATGGTCCATTCCACCTGCAGGCACCATTCGCAACCACGTAGGTCGCGTATGTCTAGAAACGCCCCTGGCAACCTTTTTCACGTTTTGTGAGATTTCTCAGAGGTGGCTTCAGCAGGGAGCACGGGACATCCTTGTCACCAACAACCAGGAACTATGTGACAGCAAGGAAGGTGGTGTTCTGAATTTTAAGGCGGTATATGACAGGTAAAAAAAAAAAAAAATCTACTCAATAGATAAACATTTTTTTAAATGTAGACAGTGGGGGCAGTATTCTCTGTTGCTGCCATAGCAACAAATATAGTGATTTACCAAAGTGACAAACAACACACTGGTTTCTCCATTTCCCCATGAATGCACCATCATCCTTCACCCACTTCCAAGACAATCAGTCAATCTTCACCGCAATCAGCTTCTACTGCTTGCACCTGTTCAACACGCTAGGTTATATACCCCCCCACACCCACACCCTACCCCTACCTACCTTACCTACCACACCTGCCAGAGCCATGAATGGCTCCAACACACTTCTCAGGATGTTTTGCCTGTTACTTGTTCCTTGTTCCTGCTTCTTTCATTTGGAGGTTCTTTGGACATTTTTGTTTTAAAACTTTTGTTTTCGGACTGATTTTTGTTGCTTTGACCCCCACACCTTCTCCTCTTCCTTCGTCGACACACTAGCACTTCAATTGACCATCATCTGATTTTTTTATTAAGTTTTTGAACTTACTGCACTTTACTCTTTGTGTGTTGCATTTGTGCCCATAGTACTCCAGTTTCACATGCCCAAGGCTCAACACTGGCTTCAACTTCAACTTCTGAACTATGTTTGTTTACTTTGATATTTTTATTACATTACCATTTCTTTCTAACTCCTGCGACCTTCAACAGAATCTACCAACGCTTCTGTCACTGAGTTTGCACTCCCACGCTCTGTCGTTTCATCTTCATCTTTCAGACTCACCAATCGCTTTATGTCAGTGCTTCCTGGACCTCGGCTACAAATACAAAACAATGACGTAAATGTCAATTTGTTTATTTAAACACTGCCTTGATGTGTGTTGTGGGAGTGTGTTGAACTGGATTGGTCACAAACTAAGGACATAGCAGATGAAGTCACACCACAAGAGGGCATTGCGACAAATAGAGCACGGCCACAGCAACCAATTTATAGCGTTTTGGTCATATGATGGAGCTAGAGAATGACTTTTCTCGCTGTCATTGCTCATGTCAATTGAGGCTATGGATATCTGGCCCCGATGAGGGGAAAACTGAGCATCAGAATGCAGCTCTATTACTCTTGTGTAAGACTGGATTATTGATCCTTCAGAAGTTTCTCAAGTATCACTTTCACTCCCCTCTGTTGCTGTTTTACCTGCTTTGACACAACCAACCCCCTTCTCCAGCCTTCATGCTAAACAATACATTGTCCAGAGAAGAACCCAAATGTGTACTTGGTATTTTTCACAGAGGGCATGAATCCATTTACTGTTGTTGGGATACTGCCATTCTGATTACCCCAGTTGAATTCTTCTGAACTGTTTCGTATCAAACATCAATGTAAGATCATACCTCTCTCGAAACCTCACAACACATTGCTGCACTGATTATTCATCAGAAAAAGAAAAAATCAACAACTCCCTGGCTGTGTCTAATGGCTATTAAGCATTCAAATCTAGTTTCAGTCCCAGTCCACTGAGAACAACATCATCCCATCCAATCTGCTTTTGTTTGCAGCTATTTATCAGTCGTGAATTAGTGCTGTGCCTAAGTGTCTGCAGGATGATAAAATCCTCAATTCCACAGCCAGAGCATCAGACTAAACTTTACTCTCATGATGCAGTTGGCAAAGGGAGAGCAGGTGGTACCATTATACACACACACACACACACACACACACACACACATATATAAACTGAACGGAACGCAAGCAAATAGGCTCTTCCAGCTAAAATCGGCACAGGTCAGTGTCTCACCATGACGTGTAAGGCCAAAGCATCTCTCTTCCCTATGTGATTGCAGTGGAAATCCAGTAAAAACATTTTTGGAAAACCGTCAAGACTTCCTCAAATTGTTACACTTCAAAGGTTACAGAATCAAATGACTAGCGGCTCTTTCTGATCATTTCTTCATGAGCGCAAAGCTTCTCGGGAGGGCTTGAGGGAATTTTTCTGAGGAATCTGGCTAATTGGCCACTGACAGTTTGTGATTCTCCAACTATCTAAGCTAGATCTGGCTCCTGTAGTTTGTCGTTCAGGCCCTACTCTGTTAAAGAATGGTAAATGGACTGCACTTGTATTGCGCTTTTCCAGCACCTTCACGGTAATCATTCACCCATTCACACACCAAGAAGAAGAAGAATTGTAAGCCTTCGGTGGCACTGATCCTTAAACATCTGCGGGGGTCACCAGTAATCCACAAGTTGTATCATTTCTGCTTTAGCTGAATGTAACTGCTATATTTGGGAACTCATATTTTTAATTTAACTTCAGTCACTGATTCGAATTATGTGGAAAACCACTTTAATTCCTCCTTTGCACAGGGGTGCTCCTGTAGATGATTCACACAATAACCATTTCATTCTCCAAACTGACTTGTTTGCATGAAATATTAGACCAGCTTGTTTACAAAGTGTTGATAAGTGTGTTTATCTACTTTTAATATCTCAAATCCTTAATGGCCTGCACACAATAGTTTGACCGTATCAGCTATAGTGCTCAATTATATTGCCCATGCTAAAGATAATATGTTGGTTAGTGCTGCTATTTCTGTTGACCTATCTAAGCTCTTGGGTACAGTGGATGGTGTACAAGAAATCAGTGCCATTTGAATATGTCCATCTAATGATCTGGGTAACATTCCCAAGTCTTAAGACGCTCATCTACTTAATCTTGTCTAATTGACCGGCTCGGTTTGCCCTGAGTTGTGAATGTTAACATGCACAGAGCTTGTTTGCTTGCGCTGTGACCCAGCAACTAATTAGTGGCTGTAATCTGCAAGCACTTCAGGATCTCGGTTTGAAGGTCACAAGGGTCCCTGAGCACTGGTGCCCACCTGCCGGGCCGTCTGTCTTCTTACTGACCTGCGCAGGTGGTTTGGTGCAGCGTGAGCCGAAGCGTCAATCTATCACAGAGATAAAAACCACTGCGGTACACTGTATTTTACCCCCTATGTATCCGCGGTGTGCTTGCCCGCTGATTATCCTCACTGCAGTCATGTGCCCTGTATGTCAAAGGCAAAGAACAGAAATCTTTCCCCAGGAAATCGGAGCAGCCTCTAATCCTTAAAGGTCCAGTGTTTAAAATTTGGCCTGATTTAGGATTTTCATGTTTTTATATTGGTAAAAGCTTAACATACTGCCCATACATACAATAATAAAAGTGTATACTCGCAGTGCATTAAAAATAATCTAGTTTTCCAATCCTTAGTAGGGTTCTCATATACATATAAAAATATATATTAAGCAAGGGACTTGCTCCTAGTATCTTGCACTACCATTTTTTAAGGAAGCCCGGTTTTTAAGGAAGCCTGCCTGACAGTGCCCTAAATATGAAACGCGCTGTCACTAGGGCATCTTTAAATACCGGTCTTCCTTAAAAATTTTACACACTGGACCTGTCATGTTATTAGGAAGCACCTGAGTCCTGACTCTGGATCATCACTTATGTAAAGCTCTGAGTCATGATTCCGAAAGTGTCACCACATGACTGTAGTGTCCCCAAGAGTGCAGACGGTCTTTCAGGCCATTCCAGAATAAGTCACAGAATGACATCACCCTATTTTAGGACAATGCAGCCACTAGCAACAGATGTATTGTTTCACAGTTCTTTTCTTTTTCTTTGTTTTTTTCTTTTCTGAATTGTCTGACCTCGGTCTTGGTCTGTCCAAAACAACTTTGAAGTTGTAGCATTTAAATGATTGACTACAAAGGGTTCTACTCCTGCTTTGCTTTGTGTCCATGTGTAGAAAAGGCCAACGTGCTCTGTTTTTACAAAGACACTATAGTAGAAGGAAGCTCAGGTCTTAGGACTCGGATTTCATCAAGAGTTTTTTATTTTTTTTATTTTTGTATTTTTAAGGGAGCAGATTCTCAGAGAAGATTAAGGCCACTCCAAATCAAGTTAGTCAACACAGCAGCAGCAAAAAAAAAAGGACGTCTGTGAGCGTGTCTACGATGCATACAAAAATGAATGATGCATCAAGGGAGTTCATAAGGTTTATATGAAAATGACAATGTTAGGCACCGAGGCGTGTAATACACCAGTGGCATTGATATTGTACACACCGCAAAACAAAAATTGTTGCTGTGTTTATTGGCATAAGGGGAATCAGTCACGTCTAGTCATGTTCATCACTCCTAACATGCAAATTAAATGACCCAAGCAATCATCACAGTTGACCTCTGAATAAACCCAAACTAGCACATTTTACACAGTGGTACATTAACGATGCACGGGAACTGCGGTGCCTGGATACCCATTACCCCTGGAAATATATATTAGGATTAAAGAGAGGCAGATTTTCCGTGGGAGTTTATTCGTATTTGTCGCCCAATTCAGCACGTCTCAGTGTGGCAGGCCAGACTGGACTCCATTACCAAGCTGTCATGTGCATCATGGCGAGGGAAGCGTTGGTTTAGGAATGATAATGTAGCTGATGTGATTGGATGTGACTGATGGCAGCCTCGGACGTAAATCTGTGGCAATAAAAAGTAATGGCTTTTCCCGACTCCCTCACCATTTTCAAATGTGCCTAATGGCATTACGAATAAATAAAATGTAAAAGTCCCTCTGCAGTTTGAACTGTGTCCTGTTTCTCCAGCTAAATGAAGTGAATCGAGCAAGTCAGACCAAAGGTATTTCTCCTTTAAAATTGACCTTAAGCTTATTTATTTTCCTTTTCATCCACAATCAAAAAGTTGTTTTCATTTCCAGTGAATTGAAAAAACATGTTGGACAACATGATGTTTAACTTTTGGTAATCCTTTGATTTGCTTACCCGTGTGTTTATCACTTGTATGAGACTTAAGTGACAATGGTGAAGTTATTAAATATTGTCTGAATGAATAGGCTACAGTGGATACGTCCAGTAACTCTGGTTACCCCCTCACTCATTGAATCTATTTTCAACATTCAACATTTCCTCCTGGTATAAATTGCTCACAACCAGACACAAGACCAGACTCACCACGCACTCCCCTTGTCCGAACTATACAATCGCTCTGTGATCAGGAAGGCCACTCAGATCCCCTCCACCACTCTTTCCAGTTACTATCGTCAGGCAGAAGGAACAAAGTCCCACTGGCCCGGAAAAGCACCCACAGCAAATATTTCATTCCATCTGCCATAACCATCCTGAACACCTTGAAGTAAACACTGCACTTTTTAAAGCTCCCCCCACCAGCTGCTGTTTTTAACAGCCACCTTGCATGCATTAGCCATGTTTTTTTTTCCCCCTTCTTCTAAATGGCATTGTGTCTTGAAATTGCATGAATGTGTTTGTGGGCCCTGTCAAAGAGCAATGTCTGTCACCTTTTGGGACAGACAATAAAGCATATCTTGTCTTACCTTATCTTAAATTTAAATGAGATCGTCTTCTTTTGGATATGAATCCATTTGATCGATTCTGATTCCAGACTGTTTTCTTTGCTTTTTCAAGCACCAGCAGTGAGTTCTTCGTAAACTGGTTTACAGAGAAGCAATGTAAGATGTGTGGTACTCATAAAAAGAGCAAATTAAAAAAATAACGTATTTCATAAAAGTTTAAATTAGGGATTATAATAGAAGCAATGAAGCTGTAAGTGTCTTCTGTGTGTGTTTCACAGGGAACAATTTAGATACAAATGATCAGAGAAGGAATAATGAGGCACTAAGCTAAATTGAGTCATTTTAACAAGAATGATGAGTAGTAACATGCAATAGGACCCAGGAAAAAATAAATCAGTACGTAATTAAGACTGTGTGGTTATGGTGTTATGTAAAGAAGTGTAGATGAAATTTGTCTCTGGCAAAAACAAATAGTCTTTGAAACCCAAACAGTTTTTCCCCTCTGGCCCTGTTAAGTTCTTCCCCTCTAATTTGCACTCTGCTATGGCTGGCAGCTCTAACTATTCGTGAGTTTGAGCTCTTCAGGGGGCAATATGCTGACAATATTTATTGGTTTTTGGAACACATTCCATTAATGGGCCAGTGTTTACTTTATTCATCTTAAATCAAACATAGCTCCCTGGACAACTTTGCTGATGCCAGACTCTCATAACGTAATTTGTATGCTGCCTCTGTGATATATATATATACATATATATATATATATACACACACACACACACACACACACACACACACACATATATATATATATTCTTCTCACTTTTCCAAATACATTCAATTCATATCTTCAATGACAGCAGTGATTTCCACTGTGTATATTACATAAGGTGAAACAAAACAAAATCCCTTTAGTGCCAAAGATGCCATTCCTCTTCAATAAAGTGTTTTGTATTAACACTTGCATACATTTTTTTTAATATAAATTAATACTCAAAAGACTCACTTGAGGGTGATTAGTGTAGAAGGGTTAAGTTGAGGCAACTGAACTGATTTTGCGAAGTCCAGTCGCTTCAAATGGAACCCTCCTACACTAAGATGACCTGGACGACCGAGAACCTTCACAGACAGAAAGTGTCATTTTTCACTTGCTCTCAAATTTATACAATCATGAGGAGTTGATTAAATATCGTGATTTGTGTGTTTGATTTTGATAATGATTATGTAATAAGGCCGGCCACAGCCTCGTCCAGCCCAAGTTGCACATGATGAGGCAGTGGCCAGTGACTCTAGTCAAAAAAATGTTACAGCACCTTAACAAGCACCGCAATTTGTTGGTTGCTATCTACCGGGGTTGAGTGTAATCACAATGAGCATGAGTTGTGTGACTATTTATACCTTTCACCATCCCAACACTGTTACAGTGAGGGCTACAGTTGTGCGGTATGGAAGGATCATCGAATGACAACCAAAGAGGCTCAGTAGAGATATCTACAACTCTCACCACAAAGTTCATTCAGCCAGTTGGACTCTCAGGATCTCTGCAAACATCACTGTTTCATGTTTGTCTGATTCAGCCAGAGAAAACTTTGTCCCAACTTTCTGCTCAGATATACACTGGTATGCCCGAAGTGCCACATCTCAACACAGACGTGCCTCAGTCCAGCTGAGCTCTGCTACTTTTTTTCCCTATTGTAATTCAACTGGAGTCTCTCAGTCACATTCAGCTGGAAAAATCCATGAACAATCCATGGAAGCACATAAACAGCATTCCCTGCGTTCATTTTGTATTCTTTCGAGTGTCCATGGTTAACGAACTATAACACAAATCAGATTTGGCTCATAGCAGCGTTTCCACTTGGCTGATTCTGCCGATGTTTATCATCGCAGTGGCTAAACTGCTATTGATGAAGCCTGTTGCTGCTGATGAAGCTATTTTTCAGTGTCACCCTCTTTACACGTCCTCTCTCGGCATCCCTCCCTACTGCTGTCAGCCCAGCAAATGCACTTTCGACCTGACACGTAAAAGGCTTTTCATCCCTCCTGTCAAAGTTTCATTTGCGTCAGACTTTAAAGACAGGGGACATCAATCTTCCACGATGTGCTTCCCGTCAAACTTGTTTCTGACAGGAAACACTTTCAGATGTGATCCTGGGCCCAGAGCGGAGAGCTGGCGCGCTGCCACAGGTGTCTTAGACCTCAGCCGAATGGAGGCTGCTCTCCCATGTGGAGTCAAGCATGATTAATGAATCCATTGGCTGACAATTGTGATGGGACGACTTGACAGCTGATTTCTCCCCGACGATGCATCAAACTCCATAGGCAACTGCACTGATGACAAGGGGGCACCGCGTTAACTGCTCAGGACAACAGTGTGACACGTTGTTAAGGAAACCCAGGCCCAGTCATCAGGCTTCCGTCAGTTACTGTGTTGATTAAATAAACTAAATTGCGAGACAGGTGAAAAGGGCTCCATCTGAAAATAAAATGTCAGGGGAAAAGCTCGTTTTGGTCGTTGAACCATCAGCTCAGTTCCTGTAAATAACGGAATTATTTGCAATGCTGATTTAGAGTGTCATATTCTTTCAAATGGAAAATAAATGCTATCTGCTGAGCAGTTTCATGACCTTGAAATAAAATAACAAGGTTTCCTTGATCAGTTTTAAGAATAAAAAGGTTAGTAATCATAAAGGTCAAGTTCTGCTAAATAAAAAAGAAATCAAACGTGATGTGGACCATTCTGTTCTTTGTAACATAAATTGAATTGTTTATGTATTCATTTATTGATTTATTGAGTCTTTCCACTCCACAAAACAGTACAACCACAGAGAGAATGATGGGATGTGGGATATACCATTACATATAGTGCAAGATAGTCATTTTTCTGAGACATTTAATGATTTTTATATCTTATATAAAAATGTATCAATCATGTCTTTGATTCTAATTCTTCTTAACTGATGACACATTTCAATGATTACTTACTGGTGTTTTTGTTTATTCAATGTTGACACTTGTTCACCATATTTTCTTCCCAGAAAATGACTTTACTTCAGAGGATAAGCACTGCTGCACAGCTTCCGTGTCCACTGTGGGCTTCAGTTGAATTGAAGACTTTAGAACACTGCACTATTAACTTGAGGCCAGGTTTTCTCGGTCGATGGCACAATCACTTTCTGCTGCCTCAAGATAACAATGTGCCAACAATATGCCTGACCAAACCTCATTTGTGACCACCATGCCCTTGGGCACACAGATGGTGCAACACAAACTGGGTACTGGCATCTGTGGTGGTATAAAATACACTTAAACTGCTAACTTTAAACAACTTTTAAAGGAATCCAATTGTGGCTGACTGATGTCACTTCACAGAGGGTTTTAACTACAAGCACCATGTTCCAGTTGCAATTTCAACAAGGGACACAAAAAGCAACAATGTGCTTGATGTCACCATGACATAAGCTCAAAAAAGTCACATTCAAGCCCACTGAAACAAAATTTTAATCAATTATATTGTTTCTAAACATCAACAACATTCAAGCCAAATACATTATTATGATAGAAAAAATAAAAATCAAACAATGCTACATGTATATCAATTTCATTAATTGCAGTGCTCTTTTCCCATCAATTGTTAAGTATTTTACTTTGACTGATAAATAGCTAGATTTAATAAATAAAACTGGAAAATGACCGTAACGACCTTAGAATCACAGCTGTCTATTTGGAGGAATGTTTCCAAGACCGTGTAATCTATACAGTATTTGTGGTGTGTGAACGAGATGTTCAACTTGCCTGAAATATCATATGCTCAGGCTTATTGTATCCACCAGTTTATTTATCGTCCAGGAGGCTCATTAAAAATTCGGGCTGAACTATGTCTCCCTCATCTGGCAGTTATAGCAATTATTCAAACAAGATTAAATGTCATAGGTGTCATCTGGCTTGCTGCCGCCATTACCTTACGATGAAGCTCGCTCTGTTGATGTAGTTTTTCCACCTCTACTGCAAAATAGATACATAAAAAATATCGGCTTGGCAAATGTGCACCAATTTCCTTTTTCTTTTTCAAATATGTACACCGAAAAGTTGAATAAACTCTGGAAATATGCATCAATGTTAGGCAGCAAAGCATCCCATGCTGCTCAGAGAGCTCCTACCATGCATCAAGTGCTTTGCAAGGGTGTAAAACCAGCCAGATGAGCCAGATAAGAAAATGTTTTCAGATTCTGATACAATTGAGTAAGTGTTTTACTCAACATTAGCGCCCTCTTTCCGAAACTGCATTGGCTTGTAGTACAATTGTACAGCACAGCTGATGGCCTTAGAATCGTTTTGGGTTTCCTGACCCATCATGGCAGATGGAATGTTTCCTAGAGCCTTTTATATTTGCTTTATTGTTGTTTCTCTTGATTACTCAGTTTATCAAGATGAAGATGGTTCTCTAAGCTATTTTGTTTGTATGTATCATCTTTTTCTGCAATTTGGTTTTGGAAAATTTTCACAACGCTGAAGAAGTCTGTTGAGTTATCGGTTTCATTTTATTTTGGCCCGTTTACTTTATTTTCCCACCCCTGCTTTCAAAAGGTAGTGTGTGCTCACCTTAGCTGTGTGCTTGGCAGCTCTCATTTAGTCCATCTGTGAGGAGATTACAAAAAAATCTTCAAAGCACTGTCTCGTCAAATGGTTTTGGAACTAGTCAGAGGTGCAGCCTGAAAAACACTGTGACACAGAATCTGTGTGTGGAATATCGATGGATGGCGAGGCAAAAAGTGTCTCCACTGCTTCAAGAATTGCAGATTTTAACAATAAGGTTATTTGTATAGCACTTTATCAAAAGCAAGTCGCAGAATGCTTTACGAGTATAAAAACATGAGAGTTCAAGGAAGGGATAAAAGTATTTACCAAAACCAACATAATGCATCTGATATAAAAACAGGACTGAACTAAAATGAAATCACAAGAAGGCAATTTGATAAAAAAAAATGATGTTGATGTCGCGAGTCATTCCAAAAGCTGTTCAAATGGTATCCATTGCCTCCCTGCTTGGCACTCAGTATTCAGGGTTGGACTTGGGGGGTTAGATCACCCAATGATTCCCGGGCGCAGCACCCGCTGCTGCCCATCGCTCTCCATCAGGGGATGATGTGTCAAATGCGGAGGATAAATTTCACATCCTTCGGGATGTGACAATCACTGGGACTTCAAGAATCAATAGGATCAGGAGAATCAAAAGGATTATAAAATCAAATCAGATAAATGGGTGTTATATGTGTACTTGATAGGACAAGACAGGTTGAGCTGGTTGGGGCAGCAGTACAATGAATTACAGCAATCTAAATGAGCCGTGAAGCTGTACTGTGTATAAAGATGGGCGGAGCCATCATGACGTCACCAGCTGACTTGCCTCTTTTTGAAGCCTAAAGAAAGTTTCACAGTCAGCACCAGTTTCCATTCCATTTTGAATCCTGAAGACTCCGTATTTGGATGTGTGGGTGTTCCCAGAAGTGAGCAATCATTGGAGTGTGAGTGCAACGTGTGCCCCAATGCCCGCCTGTCTGCCAGCAAGCCAACTACACACCAAACTGTAGCCACGCCCACAACTTCAATTAGACCAAATCAGACAAAATGGAGATTACAGCCAAATTCATGATTTTTGATGATTATAATTTTTTGTGCTCCTTTTCATATTTACAGCCTGTAATTTTTAGTCTTTTTGCAACCATTTTTGGCGGTCCGTGCCGCAGGTTTTTGGCATCCTTTTCGAAACGACGAGTTTCATCCATTCTTATATAGTCAGTGCGTAGAAAGTGCATTTGATCTCACCTGCTCACCTCATCAAAGCTGACTTTGCGTTGAAAAATGACACTCGGATCAGTCAGTTTAAGAGCCTCGTGAGTTAACACAAGTTCGCTGGCAGTGTCTCGGCATACCGTTGCTGATTTGTTTGAGTTTAGTTGAAGAAAGTTTTGTGAGAGACAAATTTGCAGTTTTTCTCACTACGTTCGGCAGTATACATAAACGCATCAGCTCTCTCCCTTTGGCCAGAGAAATGGAAAGCGCTGTAGCTGAGGATAATACATTTAGAGAGAAAACTTCCATCCTTGTTGTGTAGCCTGGAACAATGAGCTAAAATAAATCCTATAAGTCCGACACACGCATGGAGCACAAGTCCCTGAGCCTTCTAATTCACTGCACTATCCGCTCTGACTTTGCCCAGTGGAAGTTGCTTTCTCTTCCACAAATGTGACCTCATCATTGCCTGGCCGAGGTCTGAGCAGCATCAGCGGCAGTGGCACAGTGTCGAGGGGCTGGCACTTGCGCCGCCGGGGGCAACGCGTTGCCAAATGAAATGTGACAGTTGAGAGAACGCAGCACCAGCTGATGGGGCTAAAACGAGAACAGAAGGACCTTTTGTATCATCTCATTTGGTGTTTCCACAGCGGGGCGACTGTGTGGTAAGTACAGTGTCGATGCACAAAGACAGCGCTTATGTAATAAGCATTTGTCAAGGATGTTGTTTAAGTATGACTATAGCTTTCCGTGGAGCTCGTTAAACAATAACCTTGTCTCTGTGAAATAAACAAGGAGCCTTCGCGGACAGATAAGACTGGGGTGACGGCAAAACCCTTGAGTTTGCCGGCTGATGCAGGGGTGGCGACGTCGTGTTGAGAATGTGAGTGTTTGCCTGTGGAGGTAGGAGTGCAGTGGCCACTTTTCAAAACGTTGTTCATCAATAAGCAATGGCAAACACAAGTCCTATGGCCACACGGTGCCTCTGATCTACGATCAAACAGAAAGCGCAGCGCTGCTTCGGATTACAAATGCATCCGCACAGCAGGCTCCCAAATCTGCACTGCAAACACAGCAATGCAGAACAGCCAGTCACGGACACGCTGCAGATGCCTTTGAGCCAATCAACGGTCACGGGACATAGTGTTTGCCAATCAGCATAAAGGATTCAGGATCAGGAAGTTCTGTTGGATTGCACTGCACTAGCGGTTCCTAGCACCTTCACGGTACCCCTAAGCACTTTACAAAGTCTCACAGACTTCTCTGGTGATTGATATCAGGATCAGCTCAACTTCTTGATCACTGCTGTCTGACAATCACTTTTTTTTTCATGTTTTTAGTGATTGCCGCGAACATGACTGAAAAAAGACCCCAAACTGTCTGTTTGCAGCATTAGCTCTGTCATATTTATTTATTCAGCACTTTCTTCCCACTGGTATGGGTTGGAAGTTCTTTTCAATTTGTTAGTTTTGTGCAGCCTTGTCTATCTGTTGTAATTAATTTCCCAAGGGGAATTTAATTAATTGAGCACTGGACTTGGTCTGAATGCTTCCTAAATCCAACCAGATCCGAGACAGATTATTTTCAGGCCAATAGAGTAAATATGCTTTGTGAAATGTTTGTACTTTCAACAGGCAAAAAAAGAGAGATCAAAATGAGGTGTATGTTGTTGAGGTTACACTTTACACTAATTTTGAACAATGCAAATCACTGTTGACATTAAAAATATGACCTAAAAGGCGGATTTTGAGGATTATAAACTAGAATAGTTGGGTTTTTCCCCTCTTTCTCTTGATTTTGTTTTCTATCTTAACATAATTGAGAATTATATGTCAGACTTTATGTCTGTTTTTGTCTGTAAGTGCGTTGGTTCTCAGTCTGTTTTGTATCATGACTGAATCCAGGCAGTCACAGATTACTGAATATCAGCCAATAATCAGCCAAGACATTGGTCCATCCCTTGTGTGCACATTACCACATTGCCAGACTGAAAAACAGACCCTGTTCATTTTACTCCATCAGACAGACTTCCTCAGCTTCAACTTGTTTTGCATCTGGACTCATAAATCCTGTCATTTCCAGCAGGTAGATTAGGGAGCTGCAGCCTACATCCGCAAGCCAAGTAAGTCCTTGAACCTTCTCTTTGTCGGGGGAGATATCCCGGCTTTGCTCGGCAGACTGGGATCAGTCAGGAGAACTCCAACGTCTCTCACCTCTCCCTCAGATTTTGGGAGTGTTGCCGCTGATCCTCTGCTGCCTCTCGTCTGCTCCCTTTCTTCAGCCCCTCAGGGAATGGATTAGTCAGGCAGATGGTCTTCCAGGTTTATACCCCTCCCAAAATTTTGATTTCTCATCCCTACTGCCAATTCCCGTTAATACCGGCTTGTCTAACCATCTGCATTCGTCCCATTTTCCTCCCACCTCATGAAAGAAGCATCATTGGACAGAAATGAGTTACTGTATTTGATTAGCCTGCGCTAAATTTTCAGCAAAAAGCTGATTTTTTTAAAGCAAAAATGAAATATGTGACCCGTGTAAATGAAAGCAAATCTCATAGCCTGAAGTCAACAGAAATTTCTGAATATTTCACAAACTGTGATTTTTCTACTTTTGAAAGAAGAACATCCTAAATATCCTAAATATGTGCATAGGAGAATTTGCAGATATTTTTTAGTTCAGCCTATTCATCTGCGACCATTTTATATATGCATATATATATATACATATATATATATATATATATATATATATATATATATATATATTTATAATGATGCTTCTTTTGACAAAAAAAGTTTGAGTCACACATGAAAACATTATTCTCCTCCCAACGAGAAGTTTTCAGCGAGCAAGCTTGGAAGGTACCACGGAGGGACAAACTACTCTTTCTGTCCATTCGACAGCATGGAAGAGCGACTCTGGCTGAGACTGCCCATGTCCTGCTTAAGTTCTGCTCTTGTTTTTTGTTTTTTTCCGAGTGCAACTGCATGTCTGTTTTTCACCGGCATCACTTACACAGGTATATCACCTTTTCTCATGGCAAGTATGGATAAATAGTTATCATTCATTTACCAAATGAATATATAGGGGATGTATGCTTAACCCTATACCACCTCGTATATCTGAACAGTATCGCTTAAAGACAGAAGCTCTGCTCTTTAATTAGCTATACTGTAAAAGTCCAGGCGTCTTCTTCGTGCGCATTTCACTTAATTTCATCCAACCCACTTCTCCTTTAAATAGAAAAAGTATTCCCACTGAAGTCTTCTCTTCAGCTCAGAAATGTTCTTTGTGTTATTGACCTTTTGAGATCCCACACTCTGCTGCTGTGCAAAGGAAGAAAATGAACATCCCTTGCTGCACCTTCCTGTACACTTTGGCAGTGTGCCTGCTTTCTGAAAAAACAAAAAAACAAACAAACAAAAAACATGTGAAACTGAAAATACAGGTCAAGAAAATAAAGGGGTTGAAAACCATTACCTCTTTGTCCAGCTGATGTACAGTAGAAAATGCATGATTCATTTAATTTCCCGCCCACACTGACAAGTGGCTAACTTATTATCTCTAGCGACAATTCACTATATTTCTATCCTACCCTTGAAATGGCCTTAAAATCCATACTAAAGCCCGAGCACCAAGTCCAGCCAGAGACCAAGATTTAGACATGCTCAGCCTCTTTTCATGCTGAAATAGGAGCTCAACTCAGGCAGAAAATAAGTAATTGATCATGAAATGGCAACAAAAAGTGCTAAGGCCAGCACTGAATGACTGCGGCCGGCAGAAAGTTGTGTTTGTAGTCAAATTATATTTTGTATATGTATATATATATATTTTCTTTTCTTTTTTTTTTTTTTTAACAACGTAAGATGGCATTTTAATAAGATTTACCGGTTTAGCCTTCAATGTGTCATTCGTCACATTCCAGGGCATGAACAGTGTTATCCTACGGGAAGTGCCTTGGAAAGGTCATTGCTATTTTCAAACGGAGCACTGGTGTCACAGTGTATTTAAAATCACATAAAGGGCAGATGACTGCAAATAAGGTGTTGCTGTAGCTTTGAATAATGACAACTTGCTTTATTTGAGTAGCAGACTGGTCTCAGTTGCTTCTGTAAATAGTTAAACAGCACCATGACCTAATTCTGACATGCTCCAGAGCTGCACTCCTGGCAGTTGACAAAAAGTAAATTCTTTCTGAGGGGTACACACAGTCCAACTCGTAAAATGTAGCAAATGAGTTTCAAGCTCGGTTGGCCAGTCCAGTTTTCACTGACCTGGTTATCTAAGTCTCAGCACTCAGGACTTTGTGATGAAGCACCCACGTGGGTGTATAAACTGAGCTTCTTTATACAGGTAGGGAATATATTGTGTTCTGATGTTCTTTGGCTATTTCCTGTTTGAAAATGTGTGTGTATAGTTTCCTCCTCTTGGATTTCTTCCGAGTCTTTCTCTCTTGTTACTGTCAGTTTCTATTCTTCGTGTCTGTTTCTCATCAACGCTTGTTGTTTTGTTTGTGACAGCTCACAGCCTGCAACTGGTAGAATGGTTTGTTTGAATGGGATTGAAATTGGTTTAAACCATCACCTACCTCAGTATCTCTGTGTTGTATTGCAAGCTGCTTAACTTCAGACCGAAGCACAGTGTTGTTATGAAAAGGTCAACCGACAACCCATTTCATGTACTACTCAAAAATGACAGAAATATGAATGACTGGACAAGAATGACTTTTATTTACTACCCTGCTTTTATGTTCAAGTCTGTAATGGCCTTTCTGCTCTTGACAACCACATTGGGAAAACAGTTTACCACAGACAAATTGCATGGTAGATTTGTGGCCCTAGTGTAAAGCTTCCTATGTGATGAACAAACTTATTGTAGCTTACTAAAAAAAACTCTTTGGAAGTAGACTACATCGGAGGAAAGAGTCCTGGCCTCCTTATGCCTCCCAAAAAAGAATTTTAGCTGCACTAACAGCGACTGTATTGCACAAAAATAATGGCATAGTTCAACTTGTTGAGCCAAAAACAATATTTCCAAAGTTCCAAAAAGCCAATTGACACTGTTCTTGGCAATAACATGGACTTGTACTTTATTAACACTGTTATGTGCAGCAACTAAAACCTAATAAGCTCTAACTATGCTGGCTGATGTCTCCCCACGGCCGTCTGGACTGGTTTGTGCTATTGACTGGATTGGAAAACACAGACGCTCCACATTATCAATCTGCTGCAAGTAGCTACAGGCCATACATTTGCAGCTGGTTCATTGCTGTATTCAATCTTTTCTTTTCTTTTTGAATTGATCTTTTAACAAAATCAATAGCAGGAGAATGCAGGCTTGCCTGTATTTTTTTTTTCAATTAATTTGATGAATTAATTGAGCGCTGACATGGTATCACAAAACCTTGACCAAACGTGTCGTATTATCACATTAACAATGTAGCTATTACATCTCCATTAAGTAAAAAAATAACAAAAATCTTATTGTTAATGTTGAAATAAGTATAAATCATGTGTTTGAATCAGTCATGACCATTGATGTGATCAGAAATTGGCAGCTGTTAAACTACAAAGACAAAGCATACAGGCTTTATTCATTCCAATGTGAATAGATGTTATAGAGAGGAAATTACGTTATATCTATTTATTCTTTGAGTGTAGTTATAGGTAAGTTAATCTTCTGACCCCTGAGATACATGTAGTGGTGCTCCATGAACTTGATTCTTTGACACTCCCTCAGTGGGCAAGAAGTCTACAGGTCAATGTGTCCTTGAACAGCACACCCAGGCCTTAATTGCTCCCAAAGCAGTTGCAGTGGGTGTGCGTGGGTTTGCGTGAACAGTTAGCGGCTGATTGTACAAGCGACTGTGCTACTTTCTGTGGGGGTTTTATGTAATGCATGTTCTGAAATTCATTAATTTAAATGTAATCATATAGTGAAATGTTCAAGACAATGTGGAAGTTACACTGATACAAAAGAGGAGTGAAAAAAAAAGGCAAAGTAACACCAAATAAGCCAAACTGAGAGTAGAAGTTTCTGAGTAGAGCATGAAAAAAAAAAAAAAAAAACAGAATCAATGATGGTGTGGATGAAAATAGCGCTGGATGGAACTCATCTGTATGCAGAAAGACAAGAATACTGCCATTATGTGGCAGCAATAGCTTTTAGACAAATTGGATTTAGGAGACCCTTCTCATATAGCGGCCCTGCAGCCCCGCGACGCGCTACTGCCTGTTCTTTCTTGTGCCATGCGCCGCCTATTCAGTGACAATCTATTACTTGCATCCATTCAAAGGCCATGATGCTCTTATTGAACCACCAACGTTTTCAGATTGCTCACTGATGCCAAGAGCTAGTGTTCTCTTTCATCGGCCGATTCGGGTGAATGTTTGCCTGTGTACGCCGCTGTCATAGAGCCAGAGCTGTGAGTTACTGAGGCTGTTATTTATTGTCCCGTTGTGGATCTTTTGAGACGGTGAACAATATATGAAATAGGCATTTAGCCATTGGACAGAAGCATCTTTTCTTTTTCTTTTTAAAGTTTTTGGCGCAACTATCGATCTTCTTTTGTATGTATGTACATTTAGTGTTGACAGGTGACAGTGTGCACTGCTGAATCACGAGGAGAGCGCTGCCGGCAAAATATGCAGGTGGCCTTTGCCTTTCATTGGGGTTAAGGACTCACGCCACTTAGCATGTGTGATGTATTTTCATGAGGAGCACCTGACAAAGTATCATCCTGCAATACTGCTGCGTGAGTGATGCGATTCCCCGCCAACGGTGTCGAGGTGAGGAATTGTGTGACTTCCCATCTCTTCTCCAGACTTTAACTGTGTCAACTGTGAGTAATAAGGCCTTAAAACTCAACATGTACACTTTCCATAAAACATACATGAAATATGTGTTATAACTTCCATATGTAAAGGCCCTGTGGCTGCTTTCCAGTGGGGCTTGTGTGGCCTAGTCTGTTTTATACATGAGATTGGATGAATTGAGTGATTTATCCACTTAGGATAATTGACAATTAATGGCACAAGAGCCGAGCCTGGCAATGATATCAATCTGCTCCCGGCGAGCAGTTAAAATAAATGACTCGGTGGGCTAAAGCTCACGGGTTTTACCCTGTGAGTCAAATATAGATCAGAAAAGTTTCGGTAGCTTCATCGTTGTGCGGTGCACCGTATCGTTGATAAACAAGTAGCCTAAAGGGAAGCACCATGAGTTAAGCAAAAACGAAGTGGGCGAAAAAATATCACCCCAAGCAGTAGAGTGTTGGGAGGACAACTTCAGTGCTTGGATCTTTTATTTATTTATTTGTTTGTTTGTTTTTAGTCGCACCTGCTTAGACACACACACACATATTTTTGCTTTTAAAACAGATTTTTCCTGAATTTAAAAGGTTTTCTAGACCAAATAAAATCATGGACAGAAACCATTGTTGCTCTCCGATGTCCCGGAATCAAGTTTGTACGAGGACTCGTACGCACTCAGTTACGAGCTGTTGCTGAAATACTTTGGGAGAGCTGACAGATGTTGCCTCACACATGATCCAGATTCTGAGGAAGAGATTGACCAAGTGCATGTATTGCTAACAACACAGCTAAAAATAAATAAATAAATAAAGCATACACCAAAAGCCTTCTTGTTATTTTCTTCTTTTTTTGTTGTTAAGTGTCCCTGTCGGAGCAAAGGTCAAAATCTTTTCTTACACAAAAAAATTGTGCCTTGTTTTTCTAGGTATCCTATTTCGATGCTTGTTTATGTCGAAATATTATATCTCACACACACTGACTACATGCACCCTCAGTTGGGTAACACCGACTTTTTGATACAGAACAGCTGATTTTGAACAGCTGAATTTGGTCAATGACATTAATACAAAAAAGCCAATGTTAGCAGAGGCCTGGCTTCTATGATTCGCCATGGCAACTGCTGACGACAAAAGATCTGATTCTTTTCACCCTGTAATTCCAAATGCATAATCGCAAAACCTGGTTCTCGACCAGCCCACTGGCTATGAATGAGGCAGTAACATGTTGTGCCCTGCACCATGCACACACACACACACACACACACACACACACACACACACACACACACACACACACACACGCACACACACACACACACGCATACAAAGACTGGAGTAGAATGGCATGTACTGTGCTGAATGAATTTAAAAGCAGTTGCACCAATATAGAAGCAACTTTTTCTTTATTGAAGACATCCCTGTTTGTTCTGAGGTAACCAGTGTTTGTCTCGTTGGTGCTGCTTTTGAGACTCATATGCCGGAACAGGCAAAGCTGCAACACCTGTTTTAATCAGGGTATTACGTGAAAAAAGAAACATGATGTAACGCCATATGTGTGACTATGCGCCGCAAAACAAATTTCTTCAGCTTTTGTCCTACTACTTGGTGTAAAATGGAATCAGAAAGAAAAAAATAGTGCAGATTTAATTTAAACAGAGACTGGACCCGTACAGCTTCATTTACCGATGCAAATGAATGCAGAGGTGTTTTCCAAACCAAACTAAACTGGCGATGACTTTCTCCTCATCTCCCATTCGTCGGCACTCAATATAAAGAATAAACACGTTTGGTCTCACTCTGAAGTGAAAACTAATTAGTTCTTAGAAAAACAAACCCGGCTGTTTTGATTACTGAATTTCCCGTCAAGACTGCCCTCCCATTAGAATCTGTCACATTCTTGCAAGAACCAATCAGTTGCTAGCTGTAAGTCTCTCTCTTTCTATCTCTCTCTCGTTGCTTTGCTCAACCCACCTCCACCCCTCACCACCTCAGTCGAGAGTCCAGCCGTCTTCCGTCCATCATGCATCAAATCAGAAGCCCCGCAGTTGTCTGTCGTCCTCCCCACCACCACCACCAGTGTCTGGACCCAGGGGCTGATCTTCTGCCTCCTCATGATGTTCTGCTTCCTGTGTGGTCTCAGCGTCAATAAAGCCTAAAATACACAGTCTGCTCGCTGTAGGCGTTTTCCCTTTCACTTAATATCTCACTGCTCATCTTCATCTGTCCTGATTGAAAGGTCATTTAAGAAACACACACACCCTGCTGTTCTTTCTCTGACTCTTTCTATCTATCTATTTATCTATCACCTATCTTGAAATTGAAATACTGTTTTCCATTACTGAATTGAATGACCACATTATTCATAGAAACAAAACAGCAATAACAATGAAATAGTGTCACTTTCTTGGTGAGAACATTTGTAAAAAAAATGAAAAATTGGAACAAAATGAAAATGAAAAAAGAACACCTATATAATGGCACCAGCCATGCATTTGTGTAATGAAACTCAGACGCAACTACACTTTTTGACATCACACAACAGATCCTGTTTTGTTGATTGTGAGAGGTGCCCAACGCTGAACAAGCTGTCAGTGTAAACTCTGGCAACTACAGTATTAATGACAAAAACATCCCACAAACAACACTGTGTGCGTGTGTGTGATATGAAGCACATTGCCAAAGTGCCCACACATCTGCAATAAATAGAAACACCATTACAACACACACACACAGAAGTCCAAACCAGCATGACTTCAGAGATTTGTTGGACGGAGTGACATTTGATAGAAGTGTGACTCAGACTCTAGAGAAGGTGGCTTACTTGGTGGTGACTTGACTGGAAAAATAATAATAATATTTCTGTCTCCACCAATCCACCATATATGACAAAGTAAGACTGAGCCATCAGTCACAAGTCTTCACCTGTCTATATTAGTCACCAGGATGATGCTGTGGATTCTGCTCTCAGCAGTTACAAGCACCTCTGGCAAACATGTCTTTCTGGAGATGCAGCAGCTTTCACAATAAAATTGTTTTTATATTTGTGCACTGACATGAGCGTCTAATAAACTCCAAAATTTGACAAAAACACTTCTGATTTCTGTGCAAGAGACATCTGATGAACCCAGTAGAGCACATTGTTTTCTCTAATTTTTTGTTTGATAAATTATAGCGCAATAAAAAAAAATCTTGTTTCTTGTATATGCATCAGTTCATGAAACAAAAAACATTTGTTTTCAAATGGTTAAAACATCCCAATTAGACAGAAGCTGATCTTTATGTATAACAATGCAAAGCCATGTGTCTGAGATAAAAAAAAAAAAACGTAACATAGTGGTTGAAATATCTCTTGTGCTTGATATTCACTATTATCGTTATTATTGTATTATGACCAATCAAATTTGATCCGTTAGTTAAGTCCTTGATGCTGCATGAGGTATCCATGACTTTATTCCAAAAACATATTCCCACATCAGCGCTGTTGCCAGAACAGTCTGATAGTCAGCTGTAGTTTGTGCTTTCAGAATTACCACAAGGTTATGCAAGCTTGTAAACAGGCTTTGGCACTTCCTCTTCCAAAGTCTAGCTAAGCATACGCTCCTTTGTGAAACGTAAAGTGTATCCCTTTGATTCGTAACATATTCCGATTTCCATCCCTCTCTTCTTATGAAATGGCAGAAGCTTGTTATGTGTGTTTAATGCCAGTCAGTTGTCATTGGTGTCAACCCAAACAGCTTTTCACTAGACACACGCTGACAATCTGCGTATGGGGTTAAAAACTGTTGTACAGTCACAAACTAAACCAGTATCAGCTTTGTTCCCCTTACTTAATGAATGTTTGAGTATAAAAACTGGTTAAAACTCACTTGAACAGCCCACTGAGATTTGGCCTGAAAAATAAATATGAATCCAAAGAGCCATGCATCACATTATTTCCCTGTCAGAGTCCCGCACCTAATCTCCGTCATAAAATCCCTTTGAGGAGGGAAACATTTATCTTGTTTTCAATTTGAAGTTGTGTCAAATAGAGCCGTGACTGACGGCACAACTGCATTGGCTCATTACGCTTTATCTCAAACACTGAAGCTCTGTCAGAGGAGTTGATACTCCACTGCAACTTTATTCAACAATTTTAATTACATTTTTTAAATGCATTTGCATTTCAGTATTGGAGGCAGTATTTATTTATTCATTTATTTATTTATTTATTTTTGCTTGTGTTTAGCTATTTTAAAATCATTGCAATATCTGCATTCAAATAATTTAGAATATTTTCTTTTTTTCCCCAAGGAGTTTGAAAGGTTTATGAAAAAAAAAAAAAAAAAAAAAAACAGCTCTGAAATATGATCATGCATGATTTGATGCTGAAGGACAACTGCAGAGATGTGAGAGTTGCAGAGAGGACAGCTAACAGTGAGGAGCTGCCCTCAAGGCACTTTTCAAAGGTACGGCTGAAAACGGAACTGGCTTAACTGATAAATT